>NW_026606104.1:200000-1685000 GCF_029834395.1 Sorex fumeus | reverse complement strand
AATTAAGGAAGCCATCATCATATTTAAAACCCTTATAATTTGGAGCCTGAGAAATAATATAGCAGGTAGGGCACTAGCCTTATAGCTGGTTGACATGGATTTGATCCCCAGAACTTTGTATGGTTCCCCTATCCCCAGCAGGAGTGATCCCTAATGGTAGAGTAATCCCTGAGCACTGCTGAGTGTGACCCTTTTCCCAAAGAAAAAACACAATAAAAAAATCCTTATTATCTGTTCAGCTTTAGTGTACAAGACCAAAGCCTTCGTCACTTAGAGCTGAGGTTCCCAAACTTATTTGGCTTACTGCTCCTTTTTATAGTAGGAAAATATTACCCATCACCCCTTGGATATCTACCTTCCTTAAAGGAACAAATAGAAAGTTATCCCCAGTTGCACCTTAGGCTACTCATACCCCCAGGGGAAAACTGGTCTAGCTCAAGACTCTTCTCTCATAACTATCCTGTTTTCCAATACATAAGATCTTTCTCTGCTCCCAATTGTTTCCCAGTCACCCTCTTCAATTCTTCATGAATGCATGTACTCCATCAATAATCATCTTTCAGAGTCATGACATAGTATAAGATGCTAGACATTTGCCAGATTCCAGTTTTATTCCCCAGTTACCACATGGTCCCCTGAACACCATTCAGGCATAGACCTATAGTACTCCCAAGAATTGCCAGGTTACTTTGGTGATTCTTGGCACTACAGAGTCCGAAAAGCACCACATCCTCAGACTCCACCACTCAATCCTAGGCCTTGTTGACTGAGGATCACTGGAAATGGGTTCCAGGACCCCTGAGCACCTGATTTGGAGGGCCACTTAAAATAAAAAAGTAAATGAACCATCTATTTTCCATTTCCTATGTCTACAGCACAGTCTCTATCCTCAAGGAATCTATCACTAGGATAATAACAATATCTTACTAATACAATTAATTGAAATTCCTAGTAACAAGAGAAAATATATAACTATCACAAATCAAAGACACTCTAGAAATTCATAAAAAGGTGAATTGATTTATGATTTTATCAAGAATAACTCTGTAAGGTAACATGCATGGGCCCTTGGCAAATGTTAGGATTTGTACAGATCCAGAAATGGAAGACACACTTAGAGAAGTGAGAGCTCCAACAGAGAGTTGGAAAAAACTGGGTGTGTTTGCATGACACTTTGTATTTCATCCTCATGACTTTTATTGACTTGAGTTCTCAGAAATGATTTCCCAGAATATGAGGTGACATACTAACCTTGTTCTTCTCTGCTTTTGGGGGTCACTATGAAAACACTGTGAATAATTTTACTTTTAGAAGTGTCATAAATCATGGATGAGAAAATGACAGTTGCCTACTTTCTCCCTTCTCTCCTGCACCCTATTTCATATTCCAAAAGCAACAAAGGGTTCCAACTTCCCTGAGTACCTTCATGAAAGAAATTTACTCTACAGGAGAATGTAGGCTCTTTGGTTCCTTGAGACAATAGGAAAAACCATCTTTTTGCCTTATAAGTGTGATTTGCCAGACTAGGTAAAGAAACATTCTATAAAAATGTAAGAACCAGACCATATGTACCCTTGACCCAGACAGATCCCCAAACCTCAGCCAAGAAGTATACCTATTGGTGAAGATGAGATAGATGAGCAAGATAGAGCTTATCTCTCAACTACACCTGGAACCTGTTTGGGCAGACAAGAAACCCAATCCTAGTTAACACACCGAGATAACGTTTTATGAACATTCTTTTGCAGCTCCCTATAATGAGTGAGGTGAGAGGAACCCCTCCCTGTTGAGGTCTGGTGAGGACCCAGAGGCCAGAATTGAGACTGATTAACAGGCATCCCAAGCAGTGACTCAAACCAGGAGCAATTTCAGAGGAAGCTCATTATGGTGACTCCACAATTAGGAACTTGTCCCACGTGGTTAAGTCAATCCTGTAGGAGGCTGTGCTAAGACCTATATAAAAGCCCCTTTCTTGCTGTGCATCACAACCCACATCCTTTGCTGAGTTTTGCTGTGGAACAGGTAAGTATACATTTGTGCCTCTCTCCCTACAGCTCTCTGTCTCTGGGAGGTAATTATTCTCTTCCTCCCCTGAACTCTGCTTTCTACTTTTAAGGTTGTTTGCCTTTTCTTAAATCTCTTAAGCTTCAAATCATCCTATGTGTTCTACCTCTTCCGCTTGCTTAAAAAAAGTCAAATCAGAGAATGAAGACTTGTGTGGAAACCAGGGTTTGGGGTTACAGATATCAATTACAAAATTAAAAAAAACATAAGAATATTTTCATCTAGGAATTGAGTGTTAGAGAATGAAAGTTAGTATAGGAAAGAGAAAAGAATAAAAAGCATCATAGAAATAAGATCTAAATGTTCATTACCATTCAAGCTTTATTCCTCTCTATCAATATTTCATCTCTCAGCTCCCAGCTGAACTGCTAATGAGATATCTCAAATTTTTTTTCAGGTTCTGCAAATCACCTCAAGATGTCCTTTAGTGAGCAACAGTGCAAGCAGCCATGTGCAATTCCTCCATGTCTTCAAAAGACCCAAGAGCCGTGTCAAGCAAAGGCCGAGGAGGTGTGCGTCCCTTCGTGCCAGGATCCTTGTCAAGACAAATGCGTGGTAAAGGTCCAGGAGGTGTGTGCTCCTCAGTGCCAGGAATTAAATCAAGATCCCTGTCCACAGCAATGCCAAGATCCGTGCCTGACTCCATGCCAAGACCAAGTTCCATCTAAGTGTACGGAACCGTGCCAGGAGCTATCCCAGTCCAAATGTGTAGAGGTTTGCCCACAGAAATCTCAAGAGAAGTGCTTGCCTCCTGGCAAGGGAAAGTAGCTGGTCATAATGCCACCTGAGGTCAAGAAGCCTGCCAGTAGATGAAAACCCAGCCCTGTTCTACTATGGTGATCTTCTCCCATGTGGGTACTTCTGTGAGCACACTGTTCTTGCCACCTGGTTTCCCCAGTATTTCAGGACTTGGTTTGTGTTTCTGTAAACAATCTCTGTATTTCATGAAGCTTTGTGAATAGCATGGTTCTCATAAGTCTAATAGAGTATTTCTGCTACTGGAATGGTGTGGTTATCAAGGAAAGTTGTAGACTCCTAACACAGCTCCCTTGGAGCAGACATTAATTCACCTCTGAGTGTGAAACAGTCAAGAATTCCTCCATTCATCTTTCAGAGTGTCCAGTTATGTCATTCAGGTCTTAGTACAAGCTCAATTTTGATGGACTTTGTGCTCACCTCCACTGACCACCACCACCACCACCACCACCACCACCACCACCAGAGGAATGGAGGAAACAGTGGTGGTCTTGCAAACATTTTTAATCGGGTAATTTTTTGCAGCCTAAAAGAGAAGAGCAAGTTATTGGACATTGGAGCGTTAGTTGTGCTTTCAAAAATTGAACTAAAGTATGTAAATTAATAATTATAAAAAGCTAATAAGAAAATATGAGCTAGAATATTTGGGGTCATAGTTTATTCACTGCTAGTCTAATCTGACACCTTAACTCCCACCATGTATGTTCTTGAGACGTGGTTTATGTCTGAATGGCTCAGACTGGTCTGCTCTGCATTTTCTTTGCCTTCTTCTCCCTAGAAAATGTAAAATACCAAATAAAACTCATTCTAATAATGATACTTGGTGTGATGTATGTTTTTTCTCTCAACTACCCAGTCCTCTGCTTTCATTGTGATGTTGGTATTCTCTTATTCTTGAAGAATCTAGGGTAAGTATAAAATGCAGATCTCACAGCAAAGCTGAAAACAGCAAAACTGAGAGAGACTTCTGAGAGCACATAGCTTACCACATTCCCATCTACAATATGCTTTACATGTGAGAAAACCAAGCAGGAGCTGGGACCTCCCCATATTCAAAACCCCAGGTCTAGTATTCTTTCCACAAAGGACTAATATGAGGAGGGGGTCACATGGAAGAAAGGGTTTCCAGTCAATTCATTAAACGCACAAACATCCCTGTTAGAGATGAGCTGAGCATGCCTCTAAGAACTCAAGGGCCAAAATTCTCCACCTACCCATCTGGCAAGACTTTAGGAAAGTCAAACGGCCTAGTCCACAAATCCATAGACACTGGAGCTGCATGAATAGATTGGAGAGGTACCACACTCACAAAAAAGAAGCATGGAAGCTTCCTCAACTTGTCCTGGGGTGAAACCTGCCCCAAGCTAGTTATTTCAAGGAACAGTCTCACGAGAGATTAAGGCCTCCCTATTCATTCTCTGGGCTTCCCTTCTACTCAGTCTACATGGTTGGGATGTTATAGGCCCAGACAGCCTCTCTCTGAAGGCAATGTAGAGTCTGAGACATCCACTTAGATTCCCTGCCCACCCATCTCTCACTATGAGAGATTTTTATTTTTTGAAAAAAAATTTTCATTTTAAAAATTGAATCACTGTGAGATACACAGCTACAAAATGTTCATGATTGAGTTTCAGTCATACAATGTTTCAATATCCCTTCATCAGTGTACATTTCCCACCACCAATATCCCCAGTTACCCTCCTACTAGCACCACCCAACCTTCCTCTATGTCAGGTCTTCTTCTTCTTCTTCTTCTTCTTCTTCTTCTTCTTCTTCTTCTTCTTCTTCTTCTTCTTCTTCTTCTTCTTTTTCTTCTTCTTCTTCTTCTTCTTCTTCCTCTTCTTCCTCTTCCTCTTCCTCTTCCTCTTCTTCTCTTCTTCTTTTTCTTCTTCTTCTTCTTCCTCTTCTTCCTCTTCCTCTTCCTCTTCCTCTTCCTCTTCTCCTCTTCTCCTCCTCCTCCTCCTCCTCCTCCTCCTCCTCTTCTTCTTCTTCTTCTTCTTCTTCTTCTTCTTCTTCTTCTTCTTCTTCTTCTTCTTTTTCTTCTTCTCTCCCTTCCCACACCTCTCCTTTTAGGAATTATGTTTTGCAATACAGGTACTGAAAAGTTATCATGTATATCCATTTACCTACTTTCAGCACTCTGTTCTTGACCAGAGTGATCATTTCCAACTATCATTGTCATAGTGGTCCCTTCTCTATCCTAACTGCCCTCTCCTTGCCACTTGTGTCAAGCTTCCAACAGTGGACCAGTACTCCTGGCCCTTGTTTCTACTGTCCTTGGGTGTTAGTCTCATACTACGTTTTTTTATATCCCACAAATAAATGCACTCATTCTATGTCTGTCCCTCTCCTTTTGATTCATTTCACTCAGCATGGTACTTTGAGAGATTATCTAATGAAGGACAGAACAGAGAGATGATATGGGCAATAAGAAATAACAAGAACCCTCATACACTCACTGAGTTTCTAGCTGACATGCACTGGGAGTGAGCTCTATGATATTCTCCACAGATAAACAAAGCAACAGCAGGAGCTATCATTCCTCTTGATCCATGGAAATCCCAACAGCAAGAACTATTGTTTCTCTTGATCCAACATCAGAGTTCTGACTTGCCTGAGTAGAGAACCCAAGGTGAAAATACATGGTTTATTTTTGTTTGTTTTTTGTTATTTTGTTTTTGGGTCACACTCAGCAGTGCTCAGGGCTTACTCCCGGCTCTGCCCAGGGAATCACTCATTGTGGTGCTTGGGCAAACAAAACAAGATGCAAATAATTGAACCCAGGTTGGTAATGTGCAAGGCAAGTGCCTTGTCTATTATACTATCTCTCCAGACCTAAGATGAAATTTCTAAAAATTGTCTTATGTTCATTCAAATTCATTCATTTATTTATTCATCTATCCATCCGTATAACAAGTACTTACTGGTCACCTCCCAGTGCCAGACCCTATGTCAGGTAGTAAATAAGCAAGTGGTGTGTCTGTGCAGATCCATTTCTTACTGGCCCTACATGTCAAGGAGACTTTTCCTATGTATCCTAACTATCTCAATACCCAGAATATCTTAAGATGTATGGGTCACAGTTCTTTCACCTCCTTCCTGGTTAGAATATGTTTTCTCTTCAATTTCTCACTTTAAAATAAACCATCTGTGCCTCCCATCAGTGAAATTTTTGACTGGGTAAAGAAATGCTCAGGGACACTTTCCTGGTCTGGCTCTAGTCCAGGAAATGTCTTTGTTCTCTGACACTAAAGGCGTTGCACAGATTGGAGTACAGATGAGATGCTCAGAGGCTGAGCAGACATGCATGCTGACCTGATCAGCAGGGAAAGTCCAGTCATCAGAGGAAGGGCACACACTGATCACAGAGAGGCCTCAGTAGATGGAAGGAGACAGACCTGCAGATTGAAGATAGGAGCAGACATCCAGGAGCCAGCAAGACTTCAAGCTGTCACGGGACCTGGCACACTGTCCTCATGTGCACAAAGCTCTGCCCCTGTCCCTGCCTGTGCTCATACCCAGGGGCCTGAATCCTACTGACACTCATCTGAGGACAAAGCACAATTTGGACCAAGCAGTGGGCTATCCTTAACTGTTTTTGTTTGTACTATGACCTTCTGGACAGAGTGTATTACCAAGGATGTCCCTGATGGCACGAGTTCTACTTGACAACTGTTTAAAAACAGGAAGTCACTGTTATAATATTCCTCTAACTCAAACACTCACAGCTACACAACCAAATTCAAGGCCTAATACACAGTCTTGCATAACTAAGATCCTGATTCCCCAAGATGTTAACTAAAGATCATAAATTTTCCTTATGTTGGCAGAGACTTAAAGCTTCCTAGTCATGTTTTTCTCTTCAGTTTTGTTTTACTGACCTCTAGAAAATTCCTAGGAGCATCTTCCGCATCCTTATGTCCTGGGTCTAGCAGTATATCTAACCCATATTTGATGCTAAAAAGGAGGAAGAGAGTTGGGGTGAAGCTCAAAAAGGTGTAACAAATCTTGAGTGAATGAGGTCTCAAAGTTGATCCTGGAACCGTATGACACCTTCCACCCTCCCCTACACTCCACCCAGGATCACCGTTGGGTATAGCCCTGGTTATATAACATCAAACTCAGTTGTACCTGAGTACCAAACCCAAGGTCCCTGAGCAAAAGTGAGTTTTCCCCTCACATCATCATCATCATCATCATCATCATCATCAAGAGGACAGATTAGTGATAAGAAATGGCTCTCTAATATTTATTTCTCTCAATAGTTTAAGAAATCGTCTCACCTACAGCTCTATATTTCAGACCCACTAATAAAGTCTTTAGTGGCACTTTATAGTCATTTGTTACTGTCTTCCAACTTCAATCTTCACAGTCTGGACTAAATCCCCTTCCTACCCTATATTCTCACTTCCTTGACTTCTGGGACTCCACTGACTCCTACTAGGGTCTCTGCTGTTCCACATGCATACACACATAACAACTCTTTACGGCCTCTCTTGAGAGTATTTCATCACTTGAATATAGAAAATCCGTGGATTTTTGTGCATTGATTTTGTAGTCTGCTTTAGGAGAGAAAGAGAGGGGGAAGGGGAGGAGAGAGAGAGAGAGAGAGAGAGAGAGAGAGAGAGAGAGAAGGAAAGTGCTTGCCATAGAGCCATAAAGTCAGGCTGGGGGAGGGGGTGATAGGGATAGGAGGGAAACCGGGGTCATTGGTGGTGGGAAATAAACACTGGTGGAAGGAAGGGTGTTGGATCATTATATGACTGAAACCAAATCATCAACAGCTTTGTAACTGTGTATCTCACAATGACTCAATTTAAAAAATAAAATCAAACAAAAATAAATTAAGCCTATTGTCCATAGGAGCATTTTTGTAGAATGTTTTGGGTTTTCTAGGTATATTTTCATGCATAGCCCCTATGCCTTGCTGTGTCTTATGCCTATCTTTTCAGAATAAACCACAGCATAGCCTGAGACGTTCTCAGGGTTGGCCAAACAGCATGCTCTCTGAGGCAAGGATAAGGAGCATCCTGGTCTATGGGTCACCTGAGAAGTCTCTTTCATTAACAGGATGACTAACCATCTTGGATTGCCAGGACTGAGATAGTTTCCAGGAGGCAAAATTTTTGGTGCTGACATTGAGACAGTCCCAGATAAATGGAGACACATTAGGGTCATCTTAATTGTGGACCTGCACATATAAAACATGAGGGCATTGAAGAAAAGTCGATGAGCTGTGTTATGATGGAGAGTTGCAGCCCAATGCTATAACAGAAAGACCTTATTGGAAAGCTAAGTGCTTGCTGTCTACCTTCATTATTCAATGCCCCCATTGTGTATGTGTGTGCATATGAGTGGCAACATTAGAAAAATGGCAGGTGACTAGGCTCTCTCCACATAAGAGTGAACTGGTCTAGAGAAACTGGCCCAGAGATGTGACGTGGGAACATTCTCATGTTCCCTTCTCTATCCTTCATAGCCTTCGGACATCTACACCAATGAGCTTGAACTCCCGCATTGCTACTCTGCTCTCTCTCACAGACAGTTCCCTCATGCCTGTGGATGTCTTGAAGCAAAGTCCGTCATGCTTTGTTTCACTTGAACTTCCCCACTTCAGCTGCTCAGTAGTAAGTATCTAGTCAGTAGTAAGAGGACAGGCTTGTCCTCTAAAGGGCTGAGACTCTTTTTCCTTTCCCAGCAGCACCATCTACTGGCCACAGAGGCCCAGGCGTGACCTCATGTCAGATGAGTCCTAAAACACGTAGTCAGGTGCTAGCACAAGCAAGAGCACACACAGAGTAGAAAGAAAGCATGCTCTACAAAGCAACCTTACATAATTAATGGTATGGAAGCTATATGCATGGTAGGTGGTGGATCAGCACAAAAGCTTAGATAGTCAGTCAGAATTCATTCTGGACTCCACTACTCTTATTCTTTTCGTTTAAAAACAATCACTGACAGGGGTCGGACAGCAGGTAGGGCGTGTGCCTTGCACGAGGCCAACCCGGGTTCGATCACCGGCATCCCATATGGTCCCCTGAGCAATGCCAGGAGTAATTCCTGAGTGTAAAGCCAGGAGTAACCCTTGAGCATTGCTGGGTGTGACTCAAAAAGAAAAAAAAATAGCAATCACTGACAGGTGTTAGAGGGGCTAATACAGAGAGGGCACTCATGCACCTGACTGACCTGGGTCTGATCCTGGCACCACATACCATCCCCTGAGCACTGCCAAGAGTTATCCCTGAGCACTGAGCCAGGATTAAGTCTTGAGCAGAGTCAATTGTGGCTGGGGGTGGGGGTCAGGGGAATTAATAAATCTCTGAGATAAATGAGGGCATTAAAGTTCATGAGGTAAATTCTCTGACAGCTCAGAAATGGATTCTGCAAAATTAAATGTCCTAACAGAGGTGAAAGCCCCAATGGAGGAGGCCCCCAAAGGAGGCAGCCTGGAGCACAGGAGGGCATCCACATAAGATAAGTCAACCTCTCACTACTTGCAGATAACACATTATACGGAGAAAATCCAAAAGAGTCTACAGAAGAGGTTCAATGAACAATAGACTTTTACTTTGCAGTGGCAGGCTACAAAATTAACGCACAGAAATCCAGGATTTTCTATATGTAAATAATAAAAGAGAGAGACAGAGAAAACTAATCCTGGACCCAGAGTGATAGTACAGCATGTAGGACCTTTAGCTTGCACGCCAATGACCTAGATCCAATCCTCAGCATCCCATATGGTCTGAGCCCTGCCAGGAGTAATTCCTGAGTGCAGAGCCAGGAGTAAGCCCTAAGCATCGTCAGTGTGGTCCTAAACCAAAACCAAACCAGACCAATCCCATCACAATTGTGCCTCAGAAAATAAAAAAATCTAGAAATCAGCTTAACAAAAAAGGAGAGAGACTTATACAAAGAAAAAAATAAATCAGAACTAAAAGCAGTTAAAGAGGACACAAGGAAAACAAAGCAGATCCTGGTTCATGGATTAGGAGGATTAATATTGTCAGAATGATAATCTTGCTCAAAGCAGCACACAGATCCAATCCAGCTTCTATAAAAACACTCAGTACATATTTTAACCACATAAATCAAATGCTGTTGAATTTTATATGAAGGAATAAAACATTCATAACAGGCAAGCAATCCTAGGGAAAAAGAAGATGAGGCACTTCCTTTCCCTGATTTTAAATTATACTCTGAAGCTTTCGTACAAGACAACAGAGATGGAGATTTCTGCTCATAGAGTAAATGATCATCAAACTGCTGCTGCAGTTGTAAGTTCACTTTCATTGAGAGAATTATTATTAAATAACTACCTTAAAAAGGTTAAGGAAAGTTCCACCTAGGCTTTGTTGAAATGTTTTGTATTTTATTTTATGAGGCACCATGACTTACAGAGATGTTAATGATAGGGTTCCATGCTTACAGAGTTTGTCTTTTTCCTTCACCATTTTCTCAGTGTCCCCATCCCATCCACCAACTATTGCCCCGTAAAATCTCTCCTACTCTTACACTTGAACTCAGCTCAGGTTCTCTGGGTGTAGTAAAGCAGCATCTTCCACTCACCAGAGACAGTTTCATCAGAGCTCCAGGATAGAAACACAAATCAGGGTGGAAAAAAATGGACCTAATATGAAACTGGATATGAAACAAGATTTTTACTCCTCAATCCCAGTGCCAACACTGGGAAAGTGAGAAGTGGAAGACCTCGTGTCCCCTTTTGACTTGTTCATCACCCCCATTCTCTATTACAACACTATGTCTCTGTACCACTGTCATCCCTTTGTTCATCGATTTACTCTAGCAGGCACTAGTAACGTCTCCATTCCTCCCAGCCCTGAGATTTTAGCAGTCTCTCCTTACTCATCTTTCCCAACGCTGCTGTATTGGAGGCTCTTTCAGGGTCAGGGGAATGAGACATGTTATTGTTACTGTCACAGCATTAGAAGGGAATTTCCTCCTCTACAGTGCTCTGATGCTTAGTCTATGATAATAGGGAAATCATACCATTCTTTTCACACCTCAAATTACTTAATATTACATGACCAATAATAACAAATATTTGGGTATGAACAATAAACAAAGGCAAAAGGTGTTCAGCTTCATTATTTATCAGAGAAATGCAAATGAAAACCTTACTAGAACACAACACACATGCTGGAACAGCTAAAACCCAAAAGACAGAATACATGGTGCCAGTTCTATTCTGGGGGTGCCAAATGGTATATCGACTTTTGTTAGCAGTTGCTGAAGCTGAATATATAAAAATTCAATGGGTAAGCAACTTCTCTCATGGATTATTGAAAGTCAGAACTGGAACAAACTTTCTCATATTACTCATGACCATCAAACCACTCAAGTGCCAACAAATGCCAACCAAGTGCCAACCAATAAATGAATCATAACCTATTCATAGAGTAGAATATTATAGAGTGGCATATATGGATTATGTGCGTACAGTTTCATAAAACAATGAGATAACACAGAGGATACAATGTTTGCCTTGCACGTGGTAGACCTAGGATTCATCCAGTAGGACATATAATCCCTGAACCCTGCCAGGAATGGTTCCTCAGTCAGGAGTAATCCCTGAGCACCACTAGATATGGCCCCAAAAACAAAAAAAGAACCAATTCAGATGAATCTTCCAAAACTAAGTGAAGTTGGGGCCAGAGAGTTAGTATAGTGAGTAGTGTTTATCTAGCACATGGCCAAGCCTGGTTTAATCCCCAGCACTCCATATGATTCTCAGAGCCAGCCAGAAGTGAGCCCAGAGTGCAGAGCCACAGGAAAGCCCTGAGCACAGCTTGTGTATGGCTCCCAAACCAAAAACATCCATACAAATAAATAAAATTATAAAATAAATTAAGCTGGGGAGGGAGGACATGTTTAAAAAAAAGCAGGATGAAGAAATAAAATTACCATTTATGAAGTCCAAGAACGATTCAATATTGGCAACTTCACATGGATTAAGAAAATGCATGGTATAGTTCTACTTATCTAACCATAGGAAAAAGTTACAGAGTGGTCTGTGTTAAAAGGTGGGGATAGATATTATTCAAGAGTTGGGGGTTGGAACACAGTGGTTGGAAGGGACAAGAAGGAGGTTTGTGTGCATCTGGTAATTTGCTTCTTAAGTTGGGGGTTGCTGACTTCTTGTGTTCATTCATGAACATTCAATAAGCTGATTACTTATAGCATATATATTTTAATTTTTTTATTAGTGAATCACCATAAGGTACAGTTACAGACTTACAAACTTTCGTGCTTGTGTTTCAGTCATACAATGATCAAGTACCCATCCCTCCACCAGTGCCCATTTTCCACCACCAATGGTCCCAGCATCTTTCCCGCCACCCCCACCCCATCCCCTCCACCCCACCCTGCCTCTGTGGCAGGGCATTCCCTTTTATAGCATATATGTTTTTTTAAGGAACACTTTAATAAAAATTTTAAAACTTTATTTGACTTTATCAGACATGCATGTACATTATATATAAAAATGCATTATCATTCTAACATCCAAGTTAACAAATAGACACGAATGCAGGTCATTTATATGGATAGGGTAAAAATAGTAAACAGATTGAATTTTTCTGATTTTAATGAATGCAATACATTCCATCAAGAGATAAGAAGCTTCCTCTGAGGTTTTTATGATGGAGTCCTGGGCACATTAATGGCTGTATGCCCTTAGTCAGCACTCCCATGTTCAGTTTTTGCATCAATAAAATTAAAATGATCACCTACCTCTACTTCCTTAGATGGTTACCCTCAGAATCAGATGAGATATTTGTGAAAGCACTTTTTAACTGGAATAATGACAGACTACTTGGATCATTACTCTTAGCATAGTGTTACTATTAACATATGTTGATACAACTGTATGCTGATGAAGAGAGCTGATCCTAAGATAAGGGAAAGCCTTCGCCTTGCTAGAACTACGAGCTCTCTGCCAACAACGTTGCAGTCATTCCTGTTCCATCTAGAGAGTGGAGGTAATAATAATAATAATAATAATAATAATAATAATAATATAAACAATTACATGGCAGGTATTTTCTAACCATGTCATGTACATAACTCTTATATTTTATATATTATAAAAACCAACCAAAATACATGAGATATCTTATTGTCACTACTTTAGAGACCAAAAACTCAAAAATCTGGGGATAAAAAGAACTTACCTAAACATAGTAAAGTCCATATTCAGTAAACCCACTGTTATTATCATATTAAATGGCAAAAGAAAAAAACCCAAAACTGTAAAACAAACCTTCAGATAGAGGAAACAAGGCAAGAATGTTCACTCTTGAGGGAGGAGTGAGCCCACATAAATAACCTAACCTCACAGCTAAAGAGCTTGGAGAAGGACCAACAAAAGGAGAACAACCCAAACAGGAGGAAGGAAATAATAAAACTCAGAGCAGAGATTAACGAGATGGAAACCCAAAAAAACAATCCGAAAGATCAATGAAACCAAGAGCTGGTTCTTTGAGAAAATTAACAAGATCGATAAGCCCCTAGCAAAACTCACAAAGAAAGGGAGAGAGGGAGGTGAGCTCTCGCTGGCCCTTGAAAATCCGGGGGAGAGGGTGTAAATCTCGCGCCGGGCCGTACCCATATCTGCAGCAGGTCTCCAAGGTGAACAGCCTCTGG
Source organism: Sorex fumeus (assembly GCF_029834395.1). Classification (NCBI taxonomy): domain Eukaryota; kingdom Metazoa; phylum Chordata; class Mammalia; order Eulipotyphla; family Soricidae; genus Sorex; species Sorex fumeus. The sequence goes on along the minus strand of NW_026606104.1, from coordinate 1,671,518 downwards.
CATGTTGGAACAATGTAGGTAAGGGAAGTCGGCAAGCCGGATCCGTAACTTCGGAGTACTGTGTAGCTGTTAGAAAAGATGAAGTCATGAAATTTACATACAAGTGGTACTACATGGAAAGTATCATGCTAAGCAAAATGAGTCAGAAAGAGAAGGATAGACATAGAAACATTGCATTCATCTGGGGGATATAAAGTAACAAAATAGGAGATTAATACCCAAGAATAGCCGAGATCAGTACCACGAGGATTACTCCATAGCTTAGAGGACAGCCAGGCATTCTAGGGGAAAGGGCAGCTCAGATAGAGAAGGGAGCACCAAATAAAGGGTGTTTGGAGGATCCTCCCAGAAGATGCATGTTGAAAGTAGACTATGGACTGAACATGATTACCACTCAATGCCTCTTTTGCAGACCACAACACCCAAAAGGAGAGAGAGAGAACAAAAGGAAATGCCCTGCCACAGTGGCAGGGTGGAATGGGGGGGTTGGATGTGGGAGGGACACTGGGATCCATGGTGTTGGAAAATGGGCACTGGTGGAGGGATGGGTATTTGATAATTGTATAATCAAAACCCAAGCACAAAAATTTGTAAATCTACAACTGTACCTCATGGTGTTTCACTAATAAAAAAAAATTTAAAATAAATAAATAAAAATAATGTTCCCTCTTACAACTATCATTCAACATAGTTTCAGAAGTTCTAGTCACAGAAATTAGGAAAAAAGCAAAGGAAAGAAGAAGAGAGCGAAGAAGACAATTTAAACTGGCATAGTAGAAGTTAAACTGTCACTGCAGATGACATGATAACAGAGAAAAACCTAAAAAGTCTCCACAAAAAAAGTCTTTTAAAAATAATAAACCTATATAACAAGTTACAGGCTACAAAACTAATACATAAAAATCAACTTTATCTGAATATAAAAAACAGTGATGTAATATATAAAAGATTAAAAAAACTCAATTACAAATGTCAAAAACTCAAGTACCTACTTATCAACCTGACAAATAAGGTGAATAATTTATACATTGAAAATATATACTCACTATTAAAAGGAACAGAATAAGTCACAAAGAAATGAAATAATATTTCATATTCATGGATTGGAAGAAATAATAGTTAAAATAACCATTTTTCCCCAGAGCACTTTACAAATTACATGAAATTCCCATAAAAATTCCAGTAGCATTCTTCAAATACACAAAAAAGTACAACTAAAATTTGTATGAAACTATAAAACTCTCTTAATATCTAAAAGAATATTGAAGATAAGCAGCATCTCATTTTCTGACTTTGAACTATACTGTAAAACTATAGTAATCAAAATAGTGAAGTAGTGAAATAAAATCTTTCTTATAACAGTGAAATAGAATTGAGGGCTCAGAAGTAAATCCATAGTATATGGACAGTAAATTTTTGTTTGTGGTTTGAGCTACAACTGGCAGTCAGCAGGGCTTACTCCTGGATCTGTGCTCAGGGATCACTCCCGGCAGAACTTCCTTATGCAGTCATCTGTTTTGGGGCTCTTGGGCTGTTTCCAGATATTGGCTTTTGTGAGTTGCACTGCAATGAATATAGGAGTGCAAACATTTTTCTAAAATAATGTGCCTTTGGGGTAGACACAAAGAAATAGACTTTGGATCATATGAGAACTTCATTCTCATTTTTAATGCATCTTCATATAGTTGTTTAAGAGTATAAGAGGCTGAGCTCCAGACATGCAAATCAATTTATCTATCCTGTTCATAATGATATCCCTACCATACAAAGAGGTTTCTTGGCAAATAGGAAGTATTTAATATCTGTAAATGTAAGGATCCACATGAATGGAAAAACCTTCAAGAGGAAAACAAGCACTGGCTTGGTTATAACAAGACGTAGAAAGAGGAAAACAGGCAACAAGACAGGTATGCTGGTTGACTTAATGGTGGGGATACATAGGAATTTGCAGCTGAAAGCTTTTTAATGAACCGTAGGTTGAGCACAAAATCATGAGCTCAGATTTGGGGCAGGCAACGTAGGAGTTGAGTAGTGTGATGACCCATCCAGTGAAAGACCCATAAAAACTGACATTCCTGAATGTTTTAACCTCCTACACGGTCTTTCAATATATTAGAATCAACCTATTCTCTTCCCAGTACAAAAAAAAGTGAACATTTCCCCTCTTTTCTACCAGGCAAACAAACACCTTCAAAGCTTAATCTGAATTTTAGTATATCTGAGGGGTTCTCCTGGAAGAATCATTTTTCTTGACAGCCCAAGCGCTTCCTAACCTTCTCTGTGTCCCCACTGCAATTTACAATGCCATCCCTTGGTGTTGCCCCCAGCTAGATTGAATGTACCTCTCCGCTAGGCTGTGAGCCCTCTAGAGCTTACCATTTTATCCCCCTAACTAGACGGTGTGCATGGACCTTGGAACACAATGGTGTTAAACACAGGGTCTCTGGACTCAATTGGATTGGTTGTTGATCCAAGGAAACCCAAACCAGAGAAATGCCAAAACATAAGGCTTTAATAAAAGGTGCCCCAAGGTCAAAGAAATGGGTGCTTACTTTGCACATGGTCAACTCGAGTTTAATTTCTGGCACCACATCTAGTTCTCAGAATTCTACCAGGAATTATCCCTAAGTGCAGAGTCAGGGGTAAATCCTGAGCACTACTGGGGGTGGCACCCAAACCCACCTCACACCTCTAAAAAGAAAACTGTCTCTGGCAGGTGTGCATAGGCTAGGGGGCAGAAACACAGCCAAGGAGTTGCTTTCCACAACAGGGAAAAATGCCAGCACTATATTCCAGGCTTCTCTTTATAGGGCTTCCATGGGTGGATCTGGAACTCATATGAATGCTGTGTCCCAGTTACAAAAGTGACCCCACCTGATCCCTTAACACCACAGAGGCTGAGTCAGGTCCAAATGGCAACCATGCTTCAAGTCCTAGTCAGATCCCAAATGGGGCCGTAGCATACATAGCATTCACCCAGCCCACACCCACCTCCCTGACACCATATCCTCCTGTTCCCAGCACCTTTCTCACAGTTTCTAGGGCCTCACATACATACATGAAGTTTGCACACCACATACAAAGACACACACATACTCACACACATTTATAAACATGTCTATATGTCATGTGCCTACAAAATACATATCTGTCACTGTCACTGTCCTCCCATTGTTCATCGATTTTGCTCTAGTGGGCCCAGAAACGTTTCCATTGTGACACTAGTTACTGTGTTTGGCATATCAAATATGTCACAGGTAGCTTGCCAGGCTTTGCCATGTGGGCGAGATACTCTCAGTAGCTTGCCAACCTCTCCGAGAGGAGCAGAAGAATTGAACCTGGGTTGGCTGGGTCGGCCATGTGCAAGGCAAATGCCCTACCCGCTGTGCTGTCACTCTAGCCCACAAAATACATATGCATGCACAAAAACAAAAAAGCATGAAGCATATGTAAACACATACACATAAGAACTAAATATACATGCTCACACACACACACACACACACACACACATGCACACAGCCCACCCTTTCTCCACAGCTAGCACAGATGAATGGGATCTGCACCATGCCTGCACCTTTGCCGCCTGTCTGGGGATGAAGCACAAGCTGTATTGGCCACGGAGAGGAAGGAAAATGGTAGTTTTGCCCTTTGTTAATATTCCAACTCTAACATTTTGTCCACCACCAGGTCCTAAGTCTGAGGTCTAAATGTGCATAGATGTCATCTCTTATTGAAGGAATTATACATTATGATCATGCAGTCTTATCCTCAGGGGTGCCTTATTTGATGATGAGACAGGTTAATCTCGGAGAAACCCCTGACCTGTCCTGCGGATCCGTGAGGTGGAATGGAGAGATGTACATCTAGTCTTAAGACATATATCCACTGTTTTCGGGGCAAGGAAAAGCCCCTGGCCTTGGAAGCCATGTGTTAAAATCCCTACAAGGTTTGAGAGTGGCCATCTTAGACACTCTATTCTCATAGTTTCCAAAATTGCGTTTTTAAGACTATATGGCATAAAGCAAGCAAAACAACAATAGTTTAACCTGTTTAACTTCTGAGTCATGTTTAAAGAATCTTTTCCAAATATGATCAGTGTTTCACCCCTCCCTGCCTCCTCCACAATCCAGAATACTTAACTGAGGCCTAACTCCTAATAGGTTCTGATGGAAATGTTGATTCTGGCACTCAAAGTTGTCATACACTGCAAATTAATCTACCTACCCACACATACCTTGACCAAATTTTAAGTGTAAGAATTCTGTTAGAGGTAGAGCAAGAGTCAGGGGTCAGAAAATGGAGATGGAATTGAGGAGATAGCTCAAGGGGTTAGGTGTCTTGCATGTAGAGGCTCTGAGTTTGATCTCAAACATATCAAGGTCTCTTGAATACCAAAATATGTGAACCTAGTGGCCACTGGCACTTCTGGCTCCAAGCAGCACTTATCTCCTGTCCTGAATACTGAGATTTCAGACCCACACTGCTGGTCCAGGCCCCCTGGGTGTTACCTGGGAAACCTTAAAGAAAATAATAAATTAAAGCAGGAATTGCTCTGTACTACCTGAAACTAGACCTGTCCCATGCTCATACACCCTTCATCAAATTCACTGAGGGTCTTTACACTTCAGTGACCTGGGCCACCCCATACTTCAAATCCCATTCTTCAAATCCCATGTGACACTTCTAAGGTCACATCCACCTGAGTGGTGACACCACACAGTACAGCTGACTCATGGAAAGAGTCAGTCCTTTGACAGAAGCAGTTGGGCAAGGTGGTTGTTTTTTTTTTTTTTTTGACAGGCTGTGAGGAAAGGCCGGATGTGAGGCAAGCAGGAGAACCAGCTGATAATTATCACTCCTTTCCACTAGAATATCCAGGTGATAAATCCACCCTGGTACCAATAGTCTCTAATGTTGCTAAAGCCTTAATGACTATTGCACTTTCAAATTATATAAAAGGATCTCTCTGTTTCAGCGACATGTGAAATCAGATCACCAATCCCAATGCCCTTCCCACTGAGTTCCAGCTCTAGAAGAGGTAGGTATAGGAGCCTGGTTATAAAATTCATTCAATGACCTTAACTTTGGAAGAATGGGATTGCCCTAGCTTCTCTTTCAGCTCCCCTATATCTCTGAATGCAATGGCTCTAAGCAGGAGTCAGAAGTACCTGAAATGGAAAATCAAATATCCACAGAGGATGCTACAAACACCCAGATACTAGGTGTTTATAGGAAGTTGCGGTCTTCAGCCTCACACTGCAGACTGGTGTCCACTTCCTAGAATAAAGAATAATTGATAGGTGAGTATGGATGCTAAGATTATGTATGAACCTGGCATGGTGCATCCATTCATCTGCTCATGAGACCCTTATGAGCCTACCATGGAGCCAAGTTCTAGAAATTCAGAAAATAAGTCCCTAGAAGCTTAGTGTCTACTAGGACAGGCAAACACAGAAATAGGGAGAAACTGATAGAGAAAAAAAGTATAGCTTGAGGGTGGGCACAGAGGATGAGCAAACTCGGGTGGGTGAAGAAGTGAATTCATGAAGGCAGAGAGAGTCGAGACAAAACTAAAAAACTGTACCAGAGACCTGCACTTCAGTTTGTCCCTTACTCTTGATATTTATGACTCTGTAGAAGTCCTTGGATGCCAAGTTTGCTGGATAATAAAAAAAAAGTACATGCCCACAAAGTATTTTATTGACTATTAAAATTCTGAGGATCAATAAAACAACTCCAAAACTGAGCATGTACCCCAAACCACAAATGGAGTTCAGTTGCTACAGGCTAAAACCAGTTGTTTGAGCTCCAACACAAAATTTAAAGTAAAATTACAATCCATAATCTTTGGTAACATTCAAATCTCAGTACTACTGCAACATTTTAGGTGTAGGGCATTTCCAAAGGTAATGTTTTGGCACCCCTTTCATGATTACATTACTAACATAATAAGACTTTGAGATGTAATGAATTTATGCCTTCAGGACATGCAGAACTTAGGCCATCAGTGAAGGATGAAAGCAGTTTTTTTTCTGATTCAGGTAAGACCTCAAGGGGCAGGAGCGATAGTACAGCAGATAGGGTGCTTGCTTTGCATGCTTAAATCCCCGGCATTTCATAAGGTCCCGTGAGCCAGCCAGGAGAGATTCCTGAGTGCAGAGCCAAGAATAACTCCCGAGCACTGCTGGGTATAGCCCCCACACAAAACAAACAAAGATCTCAAGGGACCAAATTCTAGAATCCAGCCATTGATATGAATATCAGCCAATCTTTACTGAAAATTAGTCTCTTCGCAATTTTCTACAAAATCTAGAGTCAAACCTATACACATTACTTCTAGAAGAAATGGAAGATAGGGGTGAAGATGGGAGATCATTTTGGAGTGAAATCAAAACAGAGAATTCCCAGGGATTCCAATCAGTCAGGAACTATAGGAGCATTGCTGAGAGTATTCTTTAGTCAAAACATTTTATTTTCAACACAAAAGAAATCTGTGCTGTGGAAAGAAGACAGGGGCATGGTAAGGACAGCAATAAGCCTAAGCAGTTTTCCAGAGAAAAACCCAGCCTTACCTGTAGGGGGCCCCCAGAGCCTGGCTCCTTCTTCAGGCAGGCAGCCTGCCATTCAGGTCCCAGCCCTAGTTTGCTGTTTCATAGCAGATGACCCAGCCTACCACCTACTTACCTGATCCCCAAAGCCAGTGCATATATACTCCTCAGCACTGCAGGAGATGACAAGTCTTTTTATTTTTTATTATTATTAATATTATTATTATTTTGCCTTTTGGGTCACACCTGGTGATGCTCAGTTGTTACTCCTGGCTCTGCACTCAGGAATTACTCTTGGCGGTGTTGGGGGGACCAAATGGGATGCGGGGAATCGAACCTGGGTCTTCTGTGCACAAGGCAAACGCCCCACCCACTATACTATCGCTCCGGTCCCCGAGTCTTTCTCTTAGGGTGTGCTATCATCTGATCCATGTCATAGCTCTCACAGTAGGTCTTCATTTCCTCGACCTGAGACTAGATCTCTCCAGTTTAAAGATGTCAGACTGACTTCAAGCCTTTACTCCTAAACATTGGAAATAACCACTGAGGATCATTATTGAACCCCTCTTGATCTCTAGGCTTTATCTAAGCAAATGCAAAACTGAATAGTTAAATACATTGCTGTAAAATAAAATATCATGGAGATTTCACATGGTGAAAAGAATTAAGAAAACTGTATCAATTCACTAATATATTCCCCCTGAAGACTCCACTGCACTGCTTCACCTAATGCCTCTTCTATAAGACAAACAGATGATTCTTTAAAATAAAATCTAAAAATCCTTCTTGATGAAGATGAGAGTTATATGACTTATTCTGATTTCTATTTGGTTACCAAAATCTTTAAAAAATAAGTCCATTGCATATGGCCAAGCCTGATTCAGTCCCCAGCTCTACAACTGGATCCCTAAGCACCACTAGGAGTGATCCCTGAGTACAGAGCCAGCAGTAAGGCCTGAGCACTGCTGGATATAACTCCCAAGTCAAACAAAAACTGGACAATGCCATAGAGAGAAATTTACTGCAAATATCTAACCAGAACTACTCAAAATAGATGACAATCAAAAAGAAAGGAAGTCTGAGCAAACAGAAAAGTAAAGAGCATGAGGGAAGCTGGGACATCAGGTGAAAATTAAATTAAATTAAAAGATATTTGTTAGTTAATGATGCATATTGATAAAGGGTCACAAGTAGGACAATTGTACTACAATAATATAAAGTGTTAATAATAGGAAACACAGGATACAGGGCACTCAAATTCTGTGTCTTCACACTTTTCTATAGACATGAAACTATTCTAAATGTAAAAGTTTGGTTCAAAATCTCTTAATTAAATGAGAAATAATTTATGTTTCTAGGTTGAACATTGCAAAGGCAGAATTTATTCTCCCAAAATAATTTGTAAACTGAGTGCAATTCTAATAGAAATCAGAATTATTCATAGAAACAAAAAGTGTTTACATAAAATATCAGATAATAGTTGAGAAAATCTTTTCTTAAAAATGAATGAAAATAGACTTCTATCAACAGATATTTTGTTATTTTTATTTGTTATTTTTAAAGCTACAAAAATGATAACTAGACAAACAGGAGAAAAAGTGATACACAAGCAATTAATAGAGAATATGTTTTCATCTATAATTATTCATTGATAAACAAAAAAGTGAGGAAATTAACATGTCAGGTAATGTCATTCAAATGCCATTTAATTTAATGTCATTTAAATTCAGAATAGAGAAGTAAATATTATAAAAACCCAAATATCTGCCAGCAGGTCAATCTGTACCTGTGAGGCGAGTGCATCAGCAGCCTCATGGCGCCTTCAGACTTCCAGATACCCCAAAATTGCTGCTGTGCCTTTGGCCAGACCCCAAAAACTTGGGGCAAAGTTTACCAAGAAAGTAAACAGCCAAAAGTTAGGTATGTGGGAAACACACCCACAAACCACCTCCAGCTCAGCTATATAATTGGAGGCAAGCCCTCTCTGGTTCCTGATTGAACTGCTTAATGGACATGATCCCAGAGACTCAGAAACGAATTTCAGAACCCAGTGGCTTTAGGTAGAAATGCGTCTGGTCTCTGCAGTAGGCTACTGGTGCTGGGCCAACCCAGGTGGGAATAGGTTTCGTGCCTTGGCCTATTCCCCCTGGCGGCCCAGTGGCCGCCATCCGTCTGAGGCCACTGGATAGTCACATTTGGGCCCCCAGTGACGAGACACAAAGGGCCTCATGGGATGAGGGTGGAGACGGGCTTGTCCTCCCCACTCCAACGAGACCCCAAGTAATCACCCATGAATGGCCTCTCTGGCTCTTGATCAAGCTGCTTAATGGCCATGATCCCAGAGACTTAGAAACAAATCTCAAAACCCAGTGGCGTTTGGCAGAAATGCATCCGGACTCCACAGTACGTTACTGTTGCCTGGCCACCCCAGGGAGGAAAGGGTGTTGTCCCTCCGCCTGCTCCCTCTTGGCGACTTGGTGGCTGTCATCCTCCAGAGGCCATTGGACAGTCAGGCTTGGGCCCACAGTGATGAAACTTGTTGGGTCTCACGGGATGGGGTGGGAGGTGGAGCCGGGCCTGTCCTCCCCACCCTAACAAGACCCCAAGTCATCGCCCACAAACGGTCTCTCTGGCTCCTCATCAAGCTGCTCAACGGCCTTGATCCCAGAGACTCAGAAACACATCTCGAAACCCAGCGGCTTTTGTCAGAAATGTGTCCGGACCCCGCAGTAGGTTACTGTCACCGGGCCACCCCAGGGGGGAATGGATGCTGTCCCTCCGCCTGCTCCCTCTTGGCGACTTGGTGGCTGTCATCCTCCAGAGGCCACTGGACAGTCAGGCTTGGGCCTGCAGTGATGAAACTTGTTGGGTCTCACGGGATGGGGGGGGAGGTGGAGCCGGGCCTGTCTTCCCCACCCCAATGAGACCCCAAGTCATCGCCCACGAATGGCCTCTTTGGCTCCTCATCAAGCTGCTCAACGGCCATGATCCCAGAGACTCAGGAGCAGATCTCTAAACCCAGTGGCTTTTGGCAGAAATCCCTCCAGATTTAAGTGTTAAAATTTCAGAATTTCAAAACCACATGGCCCTACTGCAGCCACACGACATCATATGTTATTCATAACCAGCAATAGAACACAAATTGTCTATTGTTGACTTTTCAGCAGATCTGAGTGTTGGGGTAAAATCTTAAATAATGGTGGGTCTGGTGTCAAAATAGTGAATGTGATCAAAGTAGAGAGAGAGTAATGTAGAAATCATCTGCCCCATAGGCAGGGGGAGGGTGTAGGATGGGGGTATACTGGGATTTTTGGTGGTGGAGAGTGGGCACTGGTGAAGGTTCGGGTGTTTCATTGTATGACTGAGACTTAGACCCAAAACCTTTGTAACTGCTCTCACTGTGATTCAATAAATAAAATTATAAAAAATGAAAAAAAAACCCAAATATCTAACTGCAAATATCTAACCAGAACTGGAAACATATGGGTAACAACTTCATAATGAGCTTCTCAGATGTATAAACATAGACAAGAAAAAGGAAAAACACCATTTCTCAAAAAAAAATTAATAATAAAGAAATAAAACCAAAGAAAAAATGCTACTTCTTTTCTTTTCTGTTTTTTGAGGGTTTGGGGGTTTCTGTGCTCAGGGATCACTCCTGGCAGGGTTTGGGAGACCGTATTTAGTGCTGTGGGTAAAATGTGGGTCCGCTGCATGCAAAGAAAAAGCCCTACCTCTTTTCTATCACTTTGTCCAAAAATAGCATTTTGGGGCTGGAGCGATAGCACAGCGGGTAGGATGTTTGCCTTGCATGCAGCTGACTTGGGCTCGATTCCCAGCATCCCATATGGTCCCCCGAGCACTGCCAGGAGTAATTCCTGAGTGAATGAACCAGGAGTAACTCCTGTGCATTGCCGGGTATGACCCAAAAAAGAAAAAAATAGAAAACCATTTTATGTCCATAAACAGAAAAAATATCTAACAGCACAAGACTTCAATATGATGAAATTTAAAAGACCTCTGACAATATAGACAATTTACTGAAAATACAGGCGGGAAATGAGCAGAAAATTCATTCATGAGTAATATTAACAAAGCAATAAAGTCACCAAGAATATGCTCATCAGTAATCAAAGAAGTAAAATTAAGGCGACACATTTGCTTGTCAGGTCGGCAAGCAATGAAATTACAAAAGGAATGATAATATCCAGTATTGGCAGAAGTGTGTGGAAGGGAACACCCTCAAACAATGCTTGTGGGAGTTTAAACTGGGACACTCTTTCAGAAGAGGCTGGCAAGGCTTTTAATAACCATGATAGTAATAATAGCCAAGGCTTTGTGCTCTCTGTGCATCAGGCCAGGATCTAAGAGCTTATCACAGATTAAGTCACATCTGTCTCATAGCAACTCAACAAACTCAACAGAGGAGATACTGTTATTTTCCACATTCACCAGGGAGGAAACCTCAATCCTGGGGCATCCTCCATAGGCACTCAGTGGGCAGACAGGTGGCAGAGTACAAAATCATCCTAAGTGGCTTACCTCCAGAGCCCATGTCTTTGTTGGCACATAACACTGGATGGCCATGAACCAGGTATCTTGCTTCCAGGAACTTACTTAAGAAAACAACTGGCAATGTTTACAGTCTCAGGTGAATAAGACCTTTATTGCTATCATTTTATAAAAACTGATAAAGTCGATAACGCAAGTTATTATCAGAACTGTTTAAATAAATTGATTTATGTCCATAGAAGGGCAGGGAATGGAGTGATTGTTTAGTTGGTAGGGTGCTTGCTAAGCTGGGTTTCATCCCCAGAATCTCAGATGGTCCCCTGAGCCTCGTTAGGAGTTGCCTCCGAGTGCAGAGCAGGAAATAATCTATGAGCACAAGTCAGGTATGATCCCAATAACAAATAACTTTATAATCCATGGTGACTAAATAAAATTAAAATGCTATGAATAAAAAAAAGATAATTCTTGTTAACTGAGAAAAGTAGATCTTAACATGATAAATATTCTAAAGTAAAAACACATTATAAAATAATAATTATGAATTTAGGTCTACAAATTATTTTAATTTCACTTAATCTTTTTTGGGGGTCAGGGCCACATCTGGTGGTGCTCAGGGAACCATGGCGTGCTAGAGATGAATCCAAAGTTACAAGACAAGAGCCTAAAACCCTGTACTGTCTCTCTGACCCTATTTTAATTTTGTTATTGATGTTTCCACATTTTTCAAATGTTCTAAGGAAGCATACAATGCATATATTTTAATTTTTAAAATTGAATCAGGGTGAGGGGAATGAGAGCCATTGTATTTACTGGTTTTGGCATATCGAATATGCCACAGAGAGCTTTCCAGGCTCTGCCGTGTGGGCAGGATACTCTTGGTAGCTTGCCAGGCTCTCCGAGAGGTATAGAGGCTTTGGGGGCAACTTCTAATCACCCTTGTAGGTGTTCCCATGTTTCAAACCATATTTGAACCCTATCAAATATGGTGCAGCAATCCTGGAAGATGGGTATTAAGTGTCTTATGATGTGTCTCGCGGCCACAAAGAGCTTCACTCAAATGAGAGAAAGAATCCAGAGTTCTGACTTCCACTGACGATAAAGAATCAGGGACGCTGTCTCGTTTGCCAAGGCGTCGAAAATCAGATGGGTTGGACACGGTAATAAGATTTGGCGACAACCGTTGGACTAGAGCCATTACCAACTGGATTCCACCAGACGTCAAAAGACCGCGTGGACGCCCACCTACGAGATGGTCGGACTTCTTGGTCAAGATGCTGAAAGATCGGTTTGAGGCTCTTCGTGTTGCTAGAACGAGCAGACGCCATTGGGTTACACTAGCACACGACAGGGACGAATGGAGACGTTACTGGCACCCGCTCGAGCAAATTGATGAGTAACAGGATGTCAAGTGATCAAAATTGAATCGCCTGTTATTTATGATTGGGCTCCAGTCACATAATGTTCTAACACCCGTCCCCTCACTGATGCACATTTCTCACCACCAGTATCCCCAGTTTCCCTCCTACCTGCCCCCACATCTTGGGATGAGTACAATGTTTTTGCCACAGAAAGTGTTCATTTTCTATGAAACAATTGTTTTAAAATGATAAAGAAAAGCCCATTTCTCTTGATCCCCACACCTAATCTGCTTTCCTTTCCTTGATTCTGACTTTTTTGTTTTATACACCATTTCACTACACAACCACCACAGATTTTATGATGATATTTTTTCTGTGAAAAAGTGGGGTGCAACCATTATGTGAAGCTTTTTAAAAATTGTGCCAGTATTGGAGGGATGGGTGTTTGAACACTGTATGTCTGAAACCCAGGCACAAACAGCTTTGTAATGGTCTAGCTCACATTGATTCAATTAAAAAAATATAAAAATAAAAAATAACTGTGCCAGTATTACTTAAAGTTGGGGTATAACAAATATGCAGTGAGATACAGTAATTCTTGTAAAGTTTAAATTTATAAATGTTTTAGATTTAGAGATGATATACTAATAAACAAACCAAGTTTAATAGAATAAACAATTATTTTTTGTTTCATTTTTCATTTTCTGGGCCATACCTGGTGATGCCTAGGGCTTATTTATGGCTCTATGTTCAGGGATCACTCCTGCCAGGTTCAGTAGACCATATGGAGTGCCAGGGACCAGAACCCAGGTCATCTAACATACAAGGAAAGTACCCTACCCACTATACTATCTCTCTGGCCCTTAGAACAAACAATCCTTAACTAAGGCATTTGATGAACCAAAAGATGACAACTCACTCAAAACACAAATTCAGAGTTAATGCACAAAGATTCTCAAGCTTTCCCCGATGACTGACGCTTCTCAAACCTTCAAGCACAAGCCCAGATAAACAGAAATTCAGGACACAAAGGGTAGGGAAATCCCAGCCCCCTTATGGCTGAGGGGCTGGGCCTTCACCTGTGGAGTGAGCCTGGTGGGGGTGGGGTTGGCAGACAGAGGGAAAAATGAGCTCTTACATAAGTTTGTGAAAATTAGTCAACAAAACTGGGTCTTATCTGAATGCTGGGATAATGAAGGCCACGACTGCTGGGCAGCTGGTTGAACTGCTGTGATGGGATAGCCCCCAGGTGACAAAGCTCCTAAACCTTCTGGTCTACATGGTTACATGGTATCCAACTCTTGGTGAACTGAGCCTTATTCCCCTGAAAATAAGCCATGCGGCACTTTCTGCTCTATCAAACATATTCATGCTCACCATCTCATTGGATCTTGGGGGCTAGGATCCCAGTGACACTTTCAGTAGCCCCACCCGCACCCCATCCAGAGAAGCACAAATTTATGTTTATGTGCATTAAGCGGCCACAGGTGTGTTGTTTTAAGGCTTCTTGTATATATTAATTGTCACGTGTGCTTTGTATTCCTACTTGTTAAATGGAGTTGTCAGCTCCTATTTCTCAGCATTACTGAGGAGGTAAAAATGTCTTGGTTGTAAAACCCATGCCCGGGTGACTGACACATTGTATGAAGTAAGTGAAAATACCCCCTCAAATACAAAAAAATTAGAGTGAGAAAGACGCCCACTTTTCTAAACTTGAGGGTGTGGCTGTCTAAAGCATTCCCAAGACTCAGGGTCCTTCTCTGGCAGGGAGCCTTGCAGGGTGGAGTGGGGCTGGACCCCATTTCACCATCCACCCATTTATTTTTTCTGCTCAGCAATTAAGAAATCCCTTCTTTTCTTGTCACCAAAACCTGAGGGGTCAGGTTGCCCAATTGCTCTACTGAGCTTCATTGTCAGTCAGGCATGGCCTGGAAGCAGTTTTTCCAGAAAGGGTGAGGAATGTGTGCTAATACAGCCTTTCTCTTGTGAAGAAACCCACATAACCTCCATGCCTCTGCTAACCCTGGAGGACTCCCCTGCTGCCTCAAACCTTGGAAAGGGAGAAAATTCTGGAGAGCATTCTCATTCCCTGGGCCTCCCCACACCCTTTCAGTGCAGTGGAATATTTGATCATCCCTCAGACATCCCATGAGAATGAATCATCTCTGAGCATAGCTACTTTCTGCTCCATTCAGAACTCAGCATGATAAACTGACTCTGATTTCTGGTCTCCAAGCACTGCTGTACCACATCAATCACAAAAGAACCCTGAACTGGCCCAAGCTCCAAAAGAAAATTTCACATTTACACATTCTACAGTTTGAGGCAATCTGCTGGACCGCCTTTATCCTTCATTTACTCAGTATATGATAGGAGTAACATGTCCCAAATCCCAAGTTATTTTAAGGATGAAATGAAACAGCTCTGTGACTTCTGGTCAGAGCAAAGGTATTCAATGATTTGTTTTTTCCGCATGACTTCATCAGACAATGTGGACAGTCAACCTCAGTCATCATTACAAAATCTGTCTTCTAACATCTCTCAGGGACCACTGCTGGGCCTGATGCAGACCCCTTCCTGCTGTGCTTGTCTCCAACAAGCCCTCTCTCACCTCCAGAGACTCAACTTTCCTTCTGGATGCCAATTCTTGACAATTAATTCATCTTGGGAAATTAAGATGTAAGCATCCTTCTTTCCTATCTGAAAACCTTCTGGTGGCTACTTGTAACTTTCAAGATAAAATTCAACATTCTTTACTTAACAGGACTGTCGATTCTTCCCGATGTGACTTACTTCCTCCTTTGTACCTTCTGCACACATACTTCACTCAGTCTTCCTTGCCCAGGAAGTAGCCTGCAAGTGCCCTGCTGTGTTACACCCACACCCACACACAGGATCTTTCTTCTGCCTCCCTCTGACCTATTCTTAAGGTCTCAAATCTCTTCTGTAAGAAGATTCCACCACATTTGCACCAAAATAGTGTAAAAGAGTGGCTACCTTGAAGTCTGCCCTCCATACTCAAACAATGGAAGCCCCTGGAGGGCAGGGCTGTGGCTTTCTCTTTCTTCTCCAGCTTCCATCATAGAAAACATTTTCAGTGCATAATTGGGTGCCATTTATTTTATTGACCCAGCACAGAAGAAATTCCTTTTCGAATCTGCTTCCAACATTCCAATAGCTCAAACTAGTTGATATCTCTCCCCCTCAAATCCCATAGAGGGATTCTCCCATTCTTCCCTAAATTCTTCATCCACCAGTTTCTGCTCCCTTACAAATAATTATTTGAATGCATCATATTTGCATTAACTCATATTTTCATTATCTGGAGATAAAAAAAATCAGGAGTGCTGATTATGCTAATTTTCTCCTTGAGACAGTACAGTGGTTAGAGTGAATGCTTAGCATGTGTCGCATGAAGGATTTAATCCCTAGTACCATAAGGTCCCCTGAGCATAGCTGAATTCAGCTCTGGAGACACCTGGAAACTCCTAGGTGTAGCCCTGGAGGCCCCCCAAGTACCACTAGATACGGCTTCGAAGACCCCAGCAAAATGGTGGTCCAGGTATCCCCAGCACTACAGGGCTGGACTCACACTTCGTTTTTTGCCACCAACTTGGTTGGCAAAAAAATCACAGGGGGCCAGGACGACCTTAGCACCACTTAAGAGTCGCACCCCACAAGCCCCCAAGAATATGGTCTTGGATATAGAATAGAATAAGATGAATTTGTCTTAAACTGGGCTTAAAACCACCGTTTTCTATCACTTTGTTAAGACAAACTAAATGAACTAGAAAAAAATTTCATTATAATCTAAGGGTAAAGTAAAGTAAAGGCCCTCCCGTTGTTCATCGATTTGCTCGAGCGGGCCCAGTAACGTCTCCATTGGAAATTTTGTTGTTACTGTGTTTGGCATATCGAATACGTCACGGGGAGCTTGCCAGGCTCTGCCGTTCGGGAGAGATCCTCTCGGTAGCTTGCCGGGCTCTCCGAGAGGGGCAGAGGAATCGAACTCGGGTCGGCCATGTTGGCTGCGTGCAAGGCAAACACCCTACCGCTGTGCTATCGCTCCAACCTCTGAGGGTAGGAAAGGAATTGTGACAGTAATTTTATAGTTTTATAAATCACCCACCAAACCTAACACTAATATGTATAGAATGTATTCTATGTACTATCACAATACTAAGAAGTTTCCATAGGCTCACTGATTCAACTGTCATTTCTGCACAAAGAATTGACTACGTAGATTTGTGTGATCATGAGTAAACACAATGCTGCTTTTTGTCACCATTTCTTCATGAATTAAATCGGATTAGTTATAGTACCTATATTATATCGATTCAGTGATGTCTATAAATATTTAAACGGTCTCCCTAAGAGTGATTTCCCCCCAAAGTAATCAGAACTGGTGGTTTATTGGTCCTAATCACCTAGGTATACTACTTCAGAGCTGGTGTGTGACTTAGGTTCCCCAAGGAAAGAGAACTAAATCCAACAGATGCAACAAACAGGAAGCAGGCAGTTGCCTATTATATTGTTCTTAATCTTTAGAGCCTTTAGAGGGACAAATACAGCAATTTCAGTTGTTTTTCTACCCTTCAGAGACTATCATTTATGTGTCTAAGGAAGAATGCATAAAAATATGTACGGAAGCCAGTTTGCAATAGTTAAAATCAGAACAATCTATACAGCCATCAAATTAGGAATTGCTAAATAGATTTGGCAGATCAAACTACAAATTACTAAAGAATAATGACAAGAAAGAATGTGATATTACTGTTGTGCGAACAGTAAGTACAGGCACTCATCTGAGTGCTTACATAAATTAACTCATTTAAGCTTTACAAGGATCTTGTGAATTCTTGTATAAGTATACTATATTCTCAATTACAAAGAGGAAAACCGAGACTATAGGTAACAAATCTGTGCTTTGTATCTAGGTAGTCTGTATCCAGAATTCATTTTCTTAGTCATTCTGCTAATTTATTTTGAGTAAGGGAAAAACAACCAAGAAGAAAAATTATTTTCCTCATATAAATAATATAAATAACATAAAATAAATAATATTTTCTCATATAAAAATACCTCAATGCAATATTATACTGTTTTGGAATAGACATGAAGTCAAGAAAAATTTAAAAAAAAGAAAATCAGAGCAAATTATAAGACTGGAAGCCTATAAGAAAGCTACAAGAATTTAGGACCAAAAGGAAAAGAAAAAGAATTTAGGACTAAAAGTTGGGAATGGTGAATAGGAACAAAAGAACATTGGTCTTTTTTGTTTGTTTTTAAATTAAAACATCATGAGAATACACAATTAAAAAGTTGTTCATGATTGAGTATCTGTCACACAATGTTACAACACTGATCCCTTCACTGGTGTTCATTTTCCACCACCAATGTTTCCCAGTTTCCCTCCTAGATTGAGTGCCTATTTATTTATTTTAAGTTTGGTTATTAGAGTTTCTAATAACAATGTTTACAGTGTTGTTGGCTCTTTGATTTAGCTAGACATATACACCACACCTCTTCCACTTTTATTTCAAATATAAATATTTTAATAAATATTTTATTAACATAAAATATTATAATCTTTTAAAAAGAGAATCATTTCAGTATCGTGAAATATTTAGAAACTTAGAAAAAAATCCAGAAGGAATCAACAACTTTAGGATTAAATGAGCATAAGAGCCTGGCAAGCAACCGAGAGTATCTCACCCGCACGGCAAAGTCTGGCAAGCTCCCCATGATGTATGCAATATGCCAAACACAATAACAAAAAGTCTCAAATGGAGACATTACTGGGCCCACTCAAGCAAATCGATGAACAACGGGAGGACAGTGACAGTAACAATAAATAAAAGTATTGAAACAGATGAGGCCAGAGAGATAGTACAGCAGGTAGGGCATTTGCCTTGCATGTACCTGACGTAGGTTTGTTTCCTGACATTTCATATGGTCCTCTGAGTGATTCCTGAGTGTAGGGTCAGGAATTACCTCAGAATATTGCCAGATGTGTGTGACCCAAGGACAAAAAAGAAATAAAATAAAAGTATTAAAGTTTAGACTTTCCTCTCATATAGAACTCAACAAATAAACACAAGCATCACCATATTGTTGCTGGACTGGAAGACCACTCAGTGGAAAACAGACCCCCTATTATTCATTGTATTTTATCATCAAATTTTTGGCTTCCCTCACATGGCGAAAAATATTTCAATCCTCCATCTCTCTCGGAGAGCCCGACAAGCTACGGAGAGTATTCCACCCACAAGGCAGAGCCTAGCGAGCTCCCCATGGCATATTCGATATGCCTAAAACAGTAACAAGTCTCACAATGGAGACATTACTGGTGCCCACTTGAGCAAATCGATGAACAACAGGATAGTGCTACGGTGCTACCCAAATGTCATTATAGCTCCTTATTGGTTCTGTTCATTTTTCTAAGTTGAACTTTATTCATACTAGGAAGTCTAACTATTTTTCTACAGCTTTTTACTCTTTTGAGGTTGACTTTTCAACAATTCCCATGCCTTCTCTTGAGCTGTGGTAATAGTGAAGAGATTGAGAACAATGGTGATGACGGTGGTGGTGGTAATGTTGAGTTTGCATTGTGGTAGCAGTAGGGGAGGTAATTCTGGTAGAAATGGTAGAGTAAGTAGAAATTCTAACAGTTATTAAGGGTGTTGAATATAATGGTAGTGGTATTGGTGATGACAGAGGTGGTGATACTGGGATGATATAAGTGACAGAGGTTCTGGATGTGGTGAAAATGGTAGCAATGGTAAAGATTAATGGAGGTGGCAGTGGTAATAGTTGTAATTATGGTGGTATGGTGGTAGTAATAAAGAAGATGAGCTTATGGAGGTTGTAAAACAATGGGGATAATAAGCAGAAGTAACACTGGTTATAGAGATAATAATGATGGTGTTGGGCTGGAGCAATAATACAGCAGGCAGGGCACTTACCTTAAACATGGTCAACCTGTGTTCGATCCCCAGCACCATATTTGGTGCCTATAGCACCACCAGAAGTGATCATTGAGTACAGAGCCAAGAGAAGCACTGAGCACCATTGGGTGTGGCCCCCAAACAAAATAACAACAGTGATGATGGTGTTATTGTATTAAATGATAATATGTAGTTTTTGGTAAAGTTGTAGCATTGAAATTGATGACAATATAGATGTGGTGGAAATGGAGTTAGATGGATGGTGAGTACAGACATGTTGAATTCAAACTAGTCACAAACCAAAAATGAACTCTTCTGTTCTTGCTATTGCCATTTAACAACAACAACAAAAAAATGGAGAGAAGATATCTGAGAGAGTACATGAACTGGGATGACAGGAAGAACAAATAAGATGATATATTTCCAGGTCCCATCCACAGTTTGTTCTGCAATTTTAAAACGTTTGACCTTGATTTTTAAAAAAGTCTTATGTACATCTGAGAGGAAAGAGGCCAGAGACCTAGAGACTAAAGTGCATGCTTTGTATGAAGGAGGCCCAGGTTCAGTACCCAGTGACATGGTCTGAGAACTTCCAGGGGTGACTGAACAAAATGACAAAAGTAGCCCTTGAGCCCTGCTATGTGTGCCCTCCCTGTCCTGCAAAAAAAAAAAAAAAAAAAAAGAAAAAGAAAAATGGGAAGAGATTATGATGCAATGTAAATCCACCATGGGACGGCTCCTAGAGATTTTCTTGGCCAACATTGAACAAGTCTTGACCAGGCCTGTCAGAGCCTGACCCTTTAGTTTCCATTTCCTATATGGAGAGGTCACCAGTAGGAGTATAAGGCCACATTCCAGTAGTGGTGACAAGGCCCCACCTGGCCCAACACCCCCACAGACATTGATCTCAACTAAGGGACACTTGGCCTGTTTTGCCACAGATAGCAAGGTGAGCAATTTGGCTCAAGAATCAGAAGACTATTTTTAAGAAAAACAAATTGTTGGACCTTTAACAACCTGTCAAAATAAAGTAACCACAACCATAACATCTCTCGAACTCGGTGCCATTTCTGAAACTCATTCCAGCAAAGACAATAAGTAGTTTGGAATTAACCCAGGTTCATTCCATCTCCATCAGCCAAGGGTTGGGCTGAACTATCTCCATTGTCTCACATTTGATTCACTGGGAAATTAGACACAAAAGCAGCACGAATTAACCCTGCTCTCGCCTCTTTCTGGTACCTTTCTCTGGAATTTGTTGGGTTTCCCAGATCTGACAATAACCTCAGGAATAAATATGACATCCATTTAAAACATCCTGCTATAGCCAAGTCTTAAGTGGTTATGCTGATGGTAATGGCACCATTAAAGAAAGCCTCCCATCCAGAACTGAAGGACCTACTCACCAAGGCAAGCACATCTTCTATTCAAACAATATCCTCATAGAGCCACACATGCTAAACGTCTCCTAAAATTATTTCCTTTTCCTGTTCCGATTCTCTTAAAATCTAGTTACTCATTCTTTAATGAATATAAATATGTTGATTATTACATTTCCTCTTTAGTTTTTCTGCTAAAAAGTATTTATATGACAATACTCTGAGAGATAGCACAGAGGGTAAGTCGTTTGCCTTGCACATGGCCGACCCGGGTTTGATTCCTCCATCCCTCTCAGAGAGCCCGGCTAGATACTGAGAGAATCCCACCCACACGGCAAAACCTGGCAAGCTACCCGTGGTGTATTCGATATGCCAAAAACAGCAACAAGAAGTCTCACAATGGAGACGTTACTGGTGCCCACTAGAGCAAACCGATGAACAATGGGAGGACAGTGCTACAGTGCTAATCTAATAGATAATCTGGACTCAGGGCTAGAGGTAAGTTTTAATCCTATCCTAAAGGACTTCTTAGTGCAGCAAAGGAGAGATATTAATACATAATATAAACACGATATATACATAATATTAAAAAACATGATAAGGAATGATATAGTTAAAAAGAAAAATGTCAGAATATCATAGAGACTTAGAAATAGAGCACTTTACCTTAAGTTGATAAAATCTTCTTGGAATAGGTATTATTTGGCTTGACTGAGAATCTTCTTTCCATTGAACTCAAAGAAAGTTTAGCTTGAGATTCCAAAGCCAAGGAATGCTCTATTTAGGCAATTCCCCCTAACTCTATAGTAAAATATTCATAAATTATTCAAACTCCATGCTTAGGATCCTTAATTTTCTGGGTTTCTCAGAGACCTGAGCTGAAGGATCCCTAAGTCTAAAGGATCAAATTTCCTAAGACTGAAGGCTCCAGAGGGGAGAACATCTACCAAACAAGGTCTAAATGGGTTTTCAAGGACCTGTGAGAGGTTAGAAACAGCTAGTGCTTTTTTGATAAAATTTACAGTCTTATTAAATCTAAAAGGAACCTCGAAGATAAAGCCATCCCTGTTCACTCATTATACAAATTCCGTAAGTGAGGAAACTGAGGTAAGAAGGTGTAGGATAGGCTGCCCCAGGCTTCATAAAATCCACTCCTTATTTCACTGTGCTCAGATATGTGCTCCACACACACAGGAGATGTGTGTGTATGTGTGTGTGTGTGTGTGTGTGTGTGTGTGGTCTGTCCAGATCAATGTCTGACAACTAAGCATTCCCAGAATTTTTTTGCTGGAGCTGAGATGTTAAAGAATTAACACAGGATGGCATAATATCAAAAGTTGGCACTTTTAAAGTCATACAGTCCTATTTGATATCCTGGCTCATATACTTTTGAGAGGGTGACCTTAAACAAGTTCTTTAGGTTCTTCAGGGTGACGGTCATGTGTGGCTGACAGGGTGTGGTGAGATTTAAATGTAGTAACATGGAGAATATTTAACATAAAACTTAGCACATAGTAAGTGCTCCACAAATTATGTTATTGTCATTGGCAATGACAGCATTGGGGTCTGAATGAGTGACTCAAAGGAGAATGTGGGTGAGAATTAAACAAAAGTGAGAGGCTAGCCAGATTTCCAATCCAGTATCAGCTGGAAGGAAAACTCACTGGAGACATTGTGATCATTAAAAATATCTCCTGACCAGTCCACCATCCACACCTCCAATCTCTCAATGACATTTTATTTTATCATAAGAGCTTCATCCTTTCAACTTATGACACTGATAAACTGTGTTCCTTGAACGAGTCCCACTTTGAACTACCAATTGCTAGACACACTCAAAATTAATTTTATAATCTTTTATTGAGGTCAATATTTAATCAAACTCCTGCTCTTTTCAAATAGCTTTTTCACCTAATAGATTTTGTTTAATCATCACAAGTCTTCCAATGGTAGACAAATTAAATAAACTGATTTTATACTTAAAGACAGTTAAAAAATATGAGCAGTCACAATATGATCTCGCAGCTAGAAGTGACAAGCAAATCTCCATGTCAGACCTCCTGATACTGATTTAGCCACTGAAAGTCTCACCATAGTCCAGAGATTATTTTTGATAAGACAAGCTAGAAGCAGAATGGAAGAGTTGGAGATCCCCAAGTACTTGACCAACCAGCAACTTTACAGCAGATGCTGGCCTGACTCTAACTTTGGAATCAGCTGCTTCAGAATCATTGCCTTCTGATTTTATCTGTCCTCATGTGAAAGACCTATTTTAGCAAGATTTGTAGACCTGCCTTTCCACTTACCTTCTCCCTGGCCCCAGTAAATATGGACCAAGATGCAGTGTAAGAACAGAACTCCTACCCCATGGATTTCCTAGTGTTTCTGAACCCCCGCTAAAGAAAAATAACACGGATTATTGGTTTGTTCTGTATTTTCTGAACCTCCCTAATTCCCATATTTCCTCCATAGATTTCACTTTGGAGGAAAACCTTTTCATATACCACTTGCAGTACTAATTATTCAATGTTTTTTCTCTAGATGAAATCTCTATTTCCATTAACAAAATTTATCTTAAATAATGTGTTACTACAATTTTGCTTTCCTTCATATCATCCTAAGTAATGGTATGTATAAAAATCATAAATGTGGATTACCTATTCCAATTCAATTAAAAGTTGAGAATATATCCAGTTAGAGAAATATAACAAATATTATTTTAAAATACTTTCTCTGTATTCATGACACATATAAATGAGTAAAGCAAAAATTCATGTTGACAATCTGTTAGCAAATTAATGAAACCCATTAAGAAATTTATGAAAGCCAAAAGTATAATTAATTGCATTTTATTACTTTCCAAATTATTGTCCAGTTATATATTTACAACTGTGCAATAAAAATTTTCTACCTTTGTCCACGATCTTTAAAGATGAGCAAGGCATTCTCTTTCTTAAAGCTTGAGGGAGATGTTTTCTTTGTTTCTACATTTTCAGAATTCTAAATAAGATATTTGTATACCCAAATACTAGTTCTAATCTTTCCCCCAAATTAGAAATGCTCACTCCATGCTCCAGGGTTAAAATTTGATTCTCTCAATCCTATGATTACTAAGATGATAGAATTTTGTACCCTGTTTTAAGGTAACATTATATGATTTGCTTCAAATAATAAGACCTGTAAGGAAATAAATTATGAATTCAAATACATAATTTGCCACTAGCTTTAATACTTTGCCAAGAGGAAAAAGTAGTCGTGCATAGCTCTTAAAACAAGGAGTGTATGTGATTCACTGATGGTAAACACACCCCACCTTATGTAACTCTTCTGTAATCCACATGGATCCAGCCGGAATTATGAGGAGTAAAACATCCTAATTAATCACGAAGAGCAATTAAATACCGTAAATAAATGACAAGAGATGCATATTGATAATGAAATCGCATTAATAATCCAGGGATCTCTTTTGACACTTGAAAACTTCTAAGATGTTGTCATCTCAATTTTATCTTCTTGCTGTAAGCCCAAAAAAGCCTTAAATTTCTTGGAGTTGCCAGAATTAGATCAAAGTTGGGTAGGGAGAGAGCCATTTGGACTAAATTCAAGTACTCATCATTATAAACCCTAAAATAAGAGACAGAAAGATAATGGAGAGGGTCAGGTGTTTGCCTTGCACATGGCCAACCAGATTCCCTGCCCTGAGCTCCATATAGTCTTCTGAGCCCTCCAGGAGTGATTTCTGAGTACAGAGTCAGGAGTAAGCCTTGAACACAGACGGGTAGGACTCCAAAATAAGAACAAAATCTTAATATAATTTTTCCTAGCCTTCCTTTTCTCTCTCCCTTTATTCTAGAATTCATTCTTTCTTTTCTTCTAGCGTCTAGTATATCAATGGGCTATAGGTTTACTAAAAGCTACAATGCCATCCATGTTTTCTAAAAACAACCAGTCTTGGTGCAAAGGAAAAAATAGGACAGAAACTTAATATCTTTGCCATATACACTAAAATATATCATGTCCAGGTCACCAACATTTTGGAAGTAGGAAGATGTGAATGGGACTGTTCGCTCATTCATTCATCTGTCCGTTCTTACTAGAATTCACTGTGTCTGTGCTAGGCCTTGAACTAGTAGCTTGAAGTGCAAGACAATGAACAAGACCCACTCCTTGCACCAGGCGATCTCAGTCTATGGAAGATAAAAACTCTATGCTGGACTCTCAATATGGACAAACCTGATAGACTATTAAAAGGAAAATAAAAGTTAGACAGGGACAAAGGCATGAGGGTTCCAGGGCCGAGATCTCCAAGCCTACTCGGACTGGAGTCGAGCATCCTCCACCCAGATCCTCCAAATTCCAGTAGGCGGGGGTCATACCCACCAACTGGCCCCCTGGCGCCTTGTAATCCCATCAGCGGCCAAGACTCTGAGACTATAAAAACCAGCTCCTGGAACCGCGCGGCCGCATTTGCGGCCGCGCGACATCTTATTATGACATCTCATTCCTACTTTGACAAACTGGCAGGCTACCGAATGTAGCCTGCCCACACGGCAGAGTCTGGCAAACTCCCCGTGGCGTACCCAATATGCCAAATACCAGTAACAATGATGGGTCTCATTCTCCTAAAGAGCCTTGAATATAACCTCAGGGCCAGGATGAAGGAGACGTTACTGGGACCTGCTCGAGGCAATCGACGAATAACTGGATGGTTTGTGATTTTGTGATTTGTGAAAAGTTAGACAAGGGAGCCATCACAGATGTAGGGGAAAGCAATGAATAAAAAGTATGAAGATATTAAATGAGCATGGGCTAGTGGCTAAAATGGTCCCTAGGTTTGTCTGGAGAAAAAAGGAAGAAAGACAGGGACCAGGGGCAGGAGCCTTATCCTTGTCTGTGTTGTAGAAGTGAGGTACCTGTAAATATCTAAAACACTAGACCCAATACTACTAAAAGTGTGGGACCCAAACTACAAGAATAAAAAGTTTAAATCTGTTTGCCAAGAAGTTAGGTTGGGAGGTGTGAGTGAACCTGGGGTCATTGGTGGAGGGGAAGGATAGGGTCACAGCATGGTAGGACTGGATTTGGGAACATTGAAAGTTAAAAAACCTTATTATAAACAGCTTAAAAATTTCATAAATTTCAACACCTTTGTTGAAATTTAAAAATTAAAAAAATTAAAGGTTCCTAAATAGGAGAATGGTCAGAGATATGCAGAGATTAAAGCTAAAAGACTCCCTGATGTGGGACACTAAGAGTTTGTAAGTGGAAGAATGATAAAAGCAGGACAAATCCACTGCCATGTCAAAAGACACAGATGGTGGAGAATGCTGGGGAGCAGGAACTCATGGAAGAGTCACTCTGGACACTGAAGGCTGCCTGACAAGAAAGGGTGAGAGAACAATCCCAGAGACAGGAACACCCTCATTCTGTCTACCTGCAGGAAGAGAGCGAACAGGTTCTGCAAGAAAGAGGTAGGCAGGAAGAGAGACACTGAAGTTAGGAGTGAGGACACAGATATCAGACCCATCCATTGGCATATGTGGCATATCTGCGCACCACACAAACATATGAAGGGAACACAAGAGCCAAAGCCCAAACTTGGAGAACCTATCTTTAGTTTTCATAATTTTTCCAATCTTAACTTCAAACTCACCTTGTCCAAGATCCCATTCAGTCCTCAGGCACTTCAAGCATTGCATTCAAGCAACCCAATAACTTCCTTTCCAAAAGCCCCACTAGAAACTGACTCTGCATCTCCCGCACAACCCTCCTTCATATGCCAAATGGTAGAAGGAGTTGCTCCTGACAACATGTCCCCAAGGGAATTCTGCTTCAGAAGTCGGAGAAGACACATTTAGGATGAGATGAAAGTAACATTCCAGGGGCAACACTGACTTCTTGCAGTTAAGCAATGCCTGGAGAGGTCCAAGCACTAGGTTCTCCTAAGGAAGAAGAGTTTGAGGAGTTGGTTTCTCCTTTGCTTTGAAAAGCAAAGCAAAAAAATGCCCATATTTTTACTATCCAAATACAGCAGCTGTTAAACTTAATCTTTTCTTTTTCATTTCATGCATGCTTCTTTTCCTATAAACTCTTAGTTTTCAGTGCTGATTTTCCACGTGATGGTATGAGGTATAAGACCTATGTCTCTGCACTGTCACTCCATGGTTCCCCAGTCTTTCTCCTCATTTGTCATGCAGCTGCTCTGCAGATAGAGGTAGACATTTGTCCCTGCCAGAAGTTAGCCCCAGAGACAATCAACACCCAACAGAGTTAAATAACCTGGAGGCTACACAGGTGACAAGGAAGCTGGAAGGACTTAAGAGTAGGCAATGGAGCATGGCATCAGACAAATGGTGCCAAGGACCATAGATGGAGATGGGGGGACAGGTTCCTAAAAACAATCACTTGATCATTTGACATCCTGTTACTCATCAATTTGCTTGAGCGGGCGCCAGTAACATCTCCATTCATCCCTGTTGCGTGCTAGTGTAGACCAAAGGCGTCTGCTCGTTCTAGGAACACGAAGAGCCTCAAACCAATTGTTCAGGGTCTTGACGAAGAAGTCTGACCATCTCATAGATGGGCGGCCACGCGATCTTTGACATCCCATGGAATCCAGTTGGTAATAGCTCTAGTCCAGTAGTCGTCTCCAAATCTCATTACATGTCCAGCCCATCTGGTCTTCAATGCCCTGGCAAATGAGACAGCATCCCTGATTCTTGATCATCGATGGAGGTCAGAACTCCAGATTCTTTCTCTCATTTGAGTGAAACATGATACTCCAAGCATAGCTCTTTCGATTCCTCTTTGGGAGACCTGGATAGCGTTCTCACCCTGTTTTTGTAGGGCCCAGGTCTCTGAGGCGTATGTTAATGCAGGAATTATAGTGGAATTGGAGAGATGTGCCCCGAGCTAGAGGTTCTTTGTCCTCTTAGCTATTTCTTCGATGCTCTTGAAGGCGTTCCAAGCCACTCTCTTCCTCCTGCGCAACAAAGGCCATTTGTCATGTTGACTTCTCAACCTAAGTACACATAACTGTTGAGTTCAGAGATGTTCATTCCCTTGAGAGTGAATGGAATGTCAGGAACGAGACCATTTCTCATAAACATTGTCTTTGTGAGATTCAGCTGGAGTCTAAGCTTTCCACACTCAAGTTGAAGTCGGCCAGTATTTGTGCTGCTTGGCTAATGTTTGGTGTTATTAGAACGATGTCATCAGTGAAGTGGAGGTGGTGTAGTTGCCGACCATCTATCTTCACTCCCATTCCTTCCCATTCCAGTCATTGCATGATGTTCTCGAAGGTGGCACTGGAGAGTTTCAGTGAAATGGTATCACCCTGCCAATTGACATGGATGATCACTTCTTTGTAAAATGGTGAGATCCTGGTAGTGAATCCGTAATACAGCTCACGGAGGATCCTGATGGATTGAGTTTGAATATCCTGTTTGTCTAGGGCTTCGATGACCACTTCAGTCTCAACAGAATCAAAGGCCTTTTTTTAAATCAACAAACGGGTTTGTGAGACAAGAACACTGGCTCGGCTCTTCACATGCTACCTGTCTGATTGCAAGGTTCTATCCCAGTGGAAAACTAGCAGGACTGTACTACTGTACAAGAAGGGAGAAATCCACAACATTGGCAACTACCACTCCATCTGCCTGTTGTCTGTCATCTACAAGCTGTTCACTCGAGTCATCCTGAATAGGATTGGCAGAACACTAGATGAAGGACAACCATGTGAACAAGCCGGGTTCTGAAAAGGATTCAGCATGATTGACCATATCCACATGATAACCAAGCTCATGGAGGTTTTCAGGAGTTCAAGATGCCGCTCTGTCTAACGTTCATTGATTTAAAGACAGCCTAAAAACATCACATGGAAAATCAGCCACCACCACTACTACCCCACTTCCAGAGAGTTTCTATAATAGAGAATCCTAAATAAAAAAGGGGAAAAGGAGATAAGAATTAAAATGTTAACACCTTTTGTGCCTGGATACTGGAATTATATATGACTTCCTTTCTTTGCTTGTCTTTCAAATTACTTCAGTGAGTTTGTCCTTATGTTTTTACATAACAGAGTGCTTTATGAGAGTAGAGGTAAGAGAGCTAGGACATCAGCAAGGATATTCAGGAGCCGAATGAATCCTTCTTAGCTGGTGCGAGGTGACAAACGCTAATTGCTGAAGGATCAAAACCAAAGCAGCATGCCTGCATTTCTTTCTTAATCCTGCAATTATATCCACCCTGGGTAATGATACTCTGCGAAGGTTACTCATAACACAGGTCAACTTTCCTCATACACCCCTCCATGGAACCCCTCCCTCCTCCTTCACAGTTGGCTCAGATGGGGACACACTATTGGTAGAGGAGAAAAGTTTCTAATGGTCTCTGATGGCAGCCCAGAGCTCCCACCAGGGAGGAATAAGAATTCCCATGTTCTTGTCCCATAAACCCATAATTCTATCTTGCCATTTTAATTGCTTCCCTGACACTATCTATAACACCTCCTCTCTGTTCAGAGAAGAGCTCTTGGAAAGAGGAACCCAGGAATCCCAAAGGGAAGTGAATCTGAAGGGACTTTTAGAAGACCAGGATAGATAAGGTCTGGGGGCAATGCATTGCCCAACATCACAGCTCGTTGATAGCTGGGTTACACGTAGTGCACAGAAAAAAATCTACATGGCCAGAGCGATAGTACAGCAGGGAAGGCACTTGCTTTGCACAAGGATGACCCTGGTTAGATTCCTGGCATCTATATGATCCCCAAACACCACCAGTGGTGATTCTTGAGCACAGAGCCATGAGTAAGCCTTGAGTACTGCTGGGTGTGGCCCCACAAAACAACAACAGCAACAACAACAACATAACAACTCCCTTGCCTACCCTCAAGACACTAAGAGACCAGACACTGGAAAATTTCATGGTATCCCCTAGCTCTGCTTCAGGTTCATTCAAGAAAGAAACTTACCTCTGGAACACACGTATTCAGGGTCTCTGGGAGAGCTAATCTCAAGGAAGATTCTGAAGAGCAAGAATCAGAAACAGTGGAGGGTTAACACGTTGCATAGTAGGTGGGAGGTAGCAAGGGAGAGCAGTTTTGTCATGACCAATTTGCTGATACATTCCATGGAAAAATGAATTAGATTATATATGCCCTGGGATGAGTCTAAGTTGTCATCATCTTCTTGACTGATCAACAAATATTTAACAAGCATTCTCTCAGATACAGCCCTAAGCTAGATGGAAATATGAGCACTTGGGAAGATTCAATCTGGCCTGAAAGGTACTCCCAACCCAAAAGAAAGACTCTAGGAAGTTACCCCAGAAGCAAACAAAGTTCCCAAAGCTCCTCACTTCACTATTCCCTGTGCGTATAGACTAGAGTCCTCACAAAATTCTCATCATTACCAATTTATTTTAACAGTGGTGATATTTGCCCCGAAGCATTCACATGATTTCAACATGTAAATAATTGAAATAAGACTGGTTTAAAGATCAAGCAAAATTCAAGATAACCAGCAATATTGAGGAATGAGGTGTACCTGAATTCAATCCCTGGTATTTCATGCCCTACTATAGTGGCAGTGAATATAGTCCTGAAGCCACCCGACCCCCCCCACCCTCCCCACCCCTGACACTGCCAAGTCCTAAAAGCACCATATGATCAAGCCCTCACACTGGATCCCATCAGTCCCACTAAGCTGAGCAAATGATTATCCCAGAACTAGGCCCTGGAATCCAGAGAGCCACTGGATGGGTAATCAGTCACTGACCTTACTCCAATAAAAGCAGAGAGAATATCCAGATTCCTTATTCTGGGTCTTTAGTGGTAAATACTGTTATCAGTCTGTGAACAAAAGAGAAGTCACAGAGGGAATTCTCGTGGCAGACCTTTAGAGTCAAGACTGGATTTGAAACAAAATGGAAATATATATATATATATATATATATATATATATATATATATCATTGAGCATGCTTTGCTTTTCAAAGTTTCCCAGTAAGAAAAGAAATGAGTGTGTGCTGACCATCTAACATGTGGCAAAAAATTTGGGTTAAGTTTCTAAGCCAGAGCTTAAGAGGCTTTGAATGCTTGAACTGATTCCTTTGTGTCACATTGATTTCTAGATACCATTTGATGTGGGATTCATGGACTATCAGCGGGATCCATGAACTGTTTAGTGACATCGATTATCCATGGATATCAAGAAATGCTGGTGAAAGAGTCAATGATTCAGCATCACTGACTACCACTGTGCACCAAAGACCTCATGTGACACTGCCTGTGTTGAACTGGATTAACACCCACAAGTGCTACTCAGAGCTCCTGCCTCCTCGCATGTAAAGGTCTATGTGGGCTCGGGAGACAGGTGGGCCCTGAATCTTGAGAGGTGGGAGCATCCTCTGCTTCTGGCCTCCCAAAGGGCATAAGCCTAAATCAGGAGTTGTGTCTCTTTTTGTCCACATTGATTAAAAAAAAAAAGAGGTGTGGAGGCTGGGTACTTTGCTCCGTGGTAGAAAATTTTGTCTTGCTTAGAAAAAATTGACTTGTATAGTAAAGTTTCAGGCTATAAAATTTATACCCCAAAGTCCATGGCCTTCCTATATGCAAATAGTGAGAGAGAAGAAAGTGACATGAAGAAAACAATCCCTTTCACAATTGTGCCCCAGAAAGTCATCTACCTAGGAATCAGCTTAACTACGGAAGTAAAGACCTGTACAAAGAAAACTACAAAATGCTACTTCAGGAAATAAAAGAGGACATGAGGAAATGGAAAAATATTCCCTGCTCATGGATTGGGGGAATTAACATTGTCAAAATGTCAATACTTCCCAAAGCACTGTACAAATTCAATGCAATCCCTATTACGATACCCATGACATTCTTCAAAGAAATGGAGCAAACACTCCTGAAATTCATATGGAACAATAAGCCCCCACGAATAGCTAAAGCAATTCTTGGCAAAAAGAAAATGGGAGGAATCAACCTCCCTAACTTCAAACTCTACTACAAAGCAGTAATAATTAAAACAGCATGGTACTGGGACAAACGCAGAGCTGCAGACATGGAACAGAGTTGAATATACTGACATCTCCCCCCAAGCATATGATCATCTAATCTTTGATAAGGGGGCAAGAAGTGTCAAGTGGAGCAAGGAAAGTCTTTTTAACAAATTGCGCTGTCAAAACTGGATGGCTAGATGGAAAAAAGTGGGCTCAGAACTCTGCCTAACATTATGTACAAAAGTAAGATCAAAATGGATTAAAGACCTCAACATCAGACCGGAATCCATAAGGTACACTGAAGACAAAGTTGGCAAAACCCTCCATGACATTGAAGCTAATGATATCTTTAATGATGTCATGCCACTGGCCAAGCAAGTGAAAACAGTTTAAGGGACTATCTTAAACTAAGAAGCTTCTGCACCTCAAAAGAAACAATGACCAAAATACAAAGACAGTCTACAGAACGGGAAACGATATTCTCCAAATACGCATCCAACAAGGGGTTGATGTCAAAGATATACAAAGTACTGGTTGAACTCCACCAGAAGAAAACATCCAACCCCATAAAAAATGGGGCAATGAAAAGAACAGAAACTTTCTCAAAGAAGAAATCCGAATGGCTAAAAGACACATGAGAAAATGCTCTACATCACTAATCATCGGGGAGATGCAGATCAAAACAACATTGAGATACCATTTCACACCACAGAGACTGGCCCATATCCAGAAGAACAAAAGCAACCAGTGCTGGCACAGATGTGGCGAGAAAGGGACCCTCCTTCACTGCTGGTGGGAATGCCAACTGGTTCAGTCCTTTTGGAAAACAGTATGGACAATTCTCAAAAAATTAGAAATTGAGTTCCCATTTGACTCAACAATATCACTCCTGGAAATATATCCCAAAGAGGCAAAAAAGTATAGTCGAAGTGACATCTGCACTTGTTTGTTCATTGCAGCACTGTTTACAATAGTTAGAACCTGGAAAAAACCTGAGTGCCTGAGAATAGATGACGGGTTAAAGAAACTTTGATGTATCTACACAATGGAGTACTATGTAGCTATTAGAAAAGATGAAGTCATGACATTCACATACAAGTGGTACTACATGGAGAGTATTATGCTAAGTGAAATGAGTCAGAAAGAGAAGGACAGACATAGAAAGATTGCATTCATCTGGGGAACATAAAGTAACAAAATAGGAGACGAACACATAAGAATAGCCGAGATAAGTACAAGGAGGTTTACTTTATAGCTTGGAAGACAGCCGCACACACTAGGGGTAAAGGCAGCTCAGATAGAGAAGGGAGCACCAAATAAAGGGTGTTGGGAAGATCCGCCCAGGATGGGAGACGCATGCTGAAAGTAGACTATAGACCGAACATGACTGCCACTCAATTCCTCTTTTGCAAACCACGGCACCCAAAAGGAGAGAGAGAAAGAGAGAGAGAGAGAGAGAGAGAGAGAGAGAGAGAGAGAGAGAGAGAGAGAGAACAAAAGGGAATGTCCTGCCACAGAGGCAGGGTGGATGGGGGGATGTGGGGTGAGAGGGATACCGGGATTAACGGTGGTGGAGAATGGGTACTGGTGGAGAGATGGGTACTCGATCATTGTATAACTGAAACCCAAGCACAAAAATTTGTAAGTCTACAACTGTACCTCATGGTGTTTCACTAATAAAAATTTTTAAAAAAACACAAAAGTTTAAGTAAATAAAGTGTCTGTCCACATAAAAAAAAAAGAAAATTTTGTGTTGCATATATGAGGTTCTGGGTTAGATCTCTAGCACTAAAAATTTTTTTTAATTAAATTAAAATGGAAATGTGAAGGACTTGGGAAGAATATAAAATTTAGTATTCTTTTTAAAAATGGAGTCTGGG
Source organism: Sorex fumeus (assembly GCF_029834395.1). Taxonomy (NCBI): domain Eukaryota; kingdom Metazoa; phylum Chordata; class Mammalia; order Eulipotyphla; family Soricidae; genus Sorex; species Sorex fumeus. The sequence goes on along the minus strand of NW_026606104.1, from coordinate 1,637,884 downwards.
TGCTGACTTGTCACTTAAAGGCTATGAGAAAAAAAGAAATTGCATTAACTTCTATTAGCTAATGAGTATAAAGTATCAGTGAGTACACAGCTTAGTGTGTGAATGGACATGGCAAGCATGTGGTGTCACTCTATAAGCCAAAAAGTCTGTCCACATGGGAAATGTATAAGGTAGGTGAATATGGTCCCTGAGGATCATGTATGGCTACAATCTTCTTGCCAAAGTTTGGATAACTCTGACTTGATGCTCCGTCATGCAATGAGGAGATGCAAGAGACCCCAAATGAAAGTCTCTTGAGTGTCAACACATCCTGATAAAATCCTAGGGGCCTATAAACTCTCTTCAATCTTTGGGATGCATCATACAGAGTAAAGGACAGTTATAACTTGTAAAGGAGATGGGACTCAGGGATGTGTCATTAACAGGTTGTTACTAGAACAATCTTTCTTTACGGCCATGGAAAGGGAAAGTGGTGAGGAGATAGAACCAGTGGGTGGGATGAACCCAGGAAAATTTCTCCGAGAAGGAATTATGAGTTATGAGCAGTCCAGCAGTTATGAGCCATTATAGTTACCATTCTCCTCAATCTCTATGTAACAACCAAAGACGAGCATCTGTTCAAGCAGATGGTGGCCCAAGACCCTCAGATACCTTCTGGGTCTGGACTCAAGAGAAAATGGTTCCTGTTGGAAATAAGCAACATGAAGGGTTTCCATGTGCTACAGCTGTGCAAACAACACCTACCAAGCCCTCCCCTGTGTTTCCTTCATTCTTACAAGCCTTGGTGTCCTTTCCCCCTCAATACATATGTTGGCAGCATTTAGGCATAAGGATGCATATGTGTAGTTTGGGATACTCAAATATCATGATGATAGTTTCTATCAACACTGGGGGCATCCCAAACTCAAGAGCTGTGATCTCCCCTCAGACTAGGATTTTCTGTGATCAGGGACCAGCCCTATTAACCTCCTTGTGCCAAGACTACTACTGGGTCTTAAGGGAGCCCTTGGATTCCTCTGAACACCTATTAATGCCAAGCACTTTACTGGGCACTGTGAAACACATACTCTGGGGGTCCTCCCCCCCTAAAGATGCATAGTAAGCTGGAACCATGCCTGATCTGTGAGATGGCAGGACTCAAACTTGCCAAGCACACAGCTTGTCTAAAAGGCTGTGGACATTCCTGACATTCCAGGCTGGGAATGTGGTTCAAGAGGCAGAGTTCATGCCTTGAGTGAAGTCCTGGCTCAATCCCTGGCACCAGATGATCCCCTCAAGGTTTTCTACAAGTGCTTCCTACACAATGATTTTTTTCTTCTTCAAATACATTCCTTTTTTTAATAAAGTAGTTCACAATTTTTTATTACATTTAATATTCGAACACCAGTCCCACCACCATTATACCTTCCCACCACCATATTTTGGAAATTTCCATCCTGAACCCCAACCCCTGTCCCAAAGCAGAACTAATTTATTTTGTATTGTTATGAAAAACCACTGAAAATGCTCCCAAAACTTTCATTAGAGGAAAGAGTGTGAAGATTGTTGTATTTCACCCAGGGGCCAATAAACCCTTCCATAAGAGATCATTAACACGTTGTTAAAGGTTGAGCCTTGTGTGCTCATCTCTCTCTCTCTCTCTCTCTCTCTCTCTCTCTCTACATATGTGTGTGTGAAAAATGTTTCCGTCTAAGATTGGTTGCCTCCTACTTTAAAAAATGATTTTAAAAAATCTGACATTTCAGGTCTTACAGAAGTCCAAATACTTAAGTGTAAGAATTCTACAAATGCCACCATTTCTTTATAGATACAATATGATTACCAATTTCTGTCCACACAGATATCCACTACTTCAGACTTGGGATGAAATGCAGACCTGGGTTCATATATTCACACTTTAAGGAGGTTAACTCAGAACTAAAAGACAGTGTGCTTCTGTTGCATCAGCTTTATCTGCATGTCAATAAAGTAGATTTACTAGTTAGGCTTTTAATATTAAAAACTTATTTAAAATTTTCCTTACTAAATGCTATATAGGGTGGCAGAGGCGGGTATGGATTACTCCTCCCCAAGATCTTCCAAGGAGATCCCTGCATAGCATTGAAATAGCTACTGGTTCTCCCCATTGCTAACTTGGTGCCCTGTGTACTGGGTGTTAGCTAGAATCATGACTAGAGCATGCAGATCATAAACCTGATAGAGAAGGAATCCACACAGGTCTTATAAGAACATAACCCCCCCAAACCAAAATGGGCAATTTGATGCCTATTGGCTCTTTGGAGTTCCCTGCACTCGAAGTTCCCATGCTTTGAAATTACACACAAAAATAACATCTTTCTCAAAAAAAGGAAACATGTAAGCTCTTACACAAGCCATGTATTCATTTTGTCAAGTAAGAACATAAAAGAAACAGACACAACCTCCTGTCACTTTTTAAATAAATGATGTTTTAATACACACAAACATACACACAGAAGGCTGGATTCAGAATTAAAGAGTTTTATTCTCAGCAACACATCACTGACATATTTTTACTTACATGTTCCTAAGGACTAGAAAACACCCAATACTGGGCAGGTAGGCCCATAGATCAAGCCAGAACCACTGTCTACTCCCATTCCCCCTCTCACTTTACTTAGTGATAAAGTAGTTCTTTTTATACCTCCATCAATTGTTTAGCTGGAGCCTGTTTCTCTTCCAAATCTCCATGATGGCTTAGATTCAAGCTGGGAAGACTTTCTTCTAGACAGGCTGCCTATTCTTTCTGGAGGGAAGCACCTGAGTTCTTCCTGGGTTCACCTTTTGGTTCATACTGTCCAAGATAAAACTAGTGCCACAGGTTTCTGGGACCATAGTCTAATCAGGCTCATTTGGATCATTAAAACTCCATCTTAATTGGCAGTTTATTATTGGAGCTGTCATTTCAACACATAGCTGAGTGAAACAAGTTCAAATGTGTATCTTAAACAATACTGAGTTCCAGTGATGAAAGAAGTGGAACAGGCTCTTCTTCATACACTGATGTGATGTTATTGACCTATGGTCAATGAGGAAATTTTTGCATTATTTTCCTGAAAGAATAAATTTCTTCAAATCATCCAAGGACTCCTTCCTGGTTATGGTACCCAAGAGTAAGTCAAGTTGGTAATTTTAAAAAACGTGCTGAAATGGGAGAAAACAATAAAAATAGCCTCATCTTCTCAATGACTGTTTCTTTTTCACAGGGCTATGAAACTGGCATTGCTATGCCAATATGGTAGACAAGATATCTGAGCCTCAGAAAACTTGTTCATTCAACAGTCAACAAACACTGAGTGTCTCTTATGTGCTCATGGTACTGTGGTGCTGTGATTTTGCCCAATGTGACACAGCTAGCACCCAAAATAATTCACTTATCATATAAGCACCCCAGTCATCTCTCCTCAAGTTCATTCCATTCCATAGATAACTCATACTGAGGTCAAGGTTGTCACACGAGGGCAACAGACCCTACAGGACAGAGACATGGTTCAAGTGGTAGTGCACGTGTGACATGGTCCAATCTCCGAGTTCAATCTTCAATATCTCATGCCCCCACCATCACTACCAGAACTTCTACAAGTAGCCCTAGAGTCCCCAAGCAGCACACCTACAACCTGCATTTTTCAGGCCTGGTTATCTCCTATAGTGGGTTCTATTTGAAAAAAGAAAAAGATTCCAGGACCCCAGGACCAAAGACCCATGGGGAAAGGATCTCATGACCCATCTCTTTCACTTGCTCCTCTGCAAGGACATTTAATCATGGTGATTTATTTTATCCAACATGCGATGTCTCTGGGAAGATATCAAAATAGCTACCAGTGTCCAGAGTGTACTGGACTCTAGGAACTTGTCCACTTTTAAGTCAGTGAACAAAACAAACAACTCAGTGAAGCATCCTTTTGGCAAAGGAAGAACAAGTTCTCTCTATAGCAAACAGGGTTTCTGAGTAATGGGGTCAGAAGCCAAATGCTGGGACTTGAAAGATCTTCCTCTTCTGGACCACAGACTATCACACTCTTGGGCCTCCGCTTGAGTCCAGGGCCCATTCCTCAATAGAACCTCTCTCTCTGGTATGTTAAACAATGTCTGCCATCCACTCTGGCTGGCCATCCCTGCTGGCTGACTTGCCACACAATTGCATCAGTGAAGTGGCCAGTCACACACTAGGCTGCCCATCTCAAGAATGCCAAAATCTTCATGAATGGGCCACCCCATGCCTGTAATCAACAGGGAGGTGGGGTGACAGCCATAGATCACGTAACTGAGGCAAACACGAAAGGCCAGCCCAGATCAATAGATGAGTCAGAGCTCTTCAAGTGTATAAAACCTCAGGAGCTCCAGTGCTCCTCACAGCCAGCATCTCCTCTCCTCATTCACCTCTTCTGGTGCTTTGGGTAAGTGTGGCTTCAACTTGCTCTCCTCTTGCCTGCTGGTCTCACCTGGGCCTGAGAAGGTTAGGTAGAGCTGGGGGACAGAGAGGCAAGCTCTCTCCTCCCTTTGGGAACCTGCAGGATTTCTGCCTTTCCAGAAGCATTCCTGTTTAGAGGGCATCCAGGTAGGGCAGTGAGGGCTAAGCCACTGCTATGTAGACAATGTTTCTGATCTGGACAGGTTGTAAACTCTGCAAAGACCATCGGATTTCCTATTTCTCTGGTCCTGCTGTAGCTGCAGATACAAAGGGCCACTAGCTATGAGGCTGAGCCTATATGCAAAGAGGAGGTAGAATAGTTCAGGAAGTGCTGCAGTTGGGTTTAACTTTAGGAGCATAGGAATCCAATGCCTGCACCTGATCAAGAAGAAAATAGCTCATGAGCTAGTAAGACAAAACTGCCTACTACTTATGCTCCCTTAAACCAAGATGTGGCATAAAGAAATGGCAGAGGCAGTGGATGATAGCTCTGAGCAGAGCTGATCCAAAGGACCATCAGGGTTCTCTTTCCAGACAGGATCACAGGGAAGCCTGCCTTTTCAGATGACTCTTTGAAGAGAACAGTGCTACAATAGCCCCCTGCTATTCAAACAGAACTCTCAGCTCTGCAGAGAAGCTAAAGTCTCCCAGTGGAACTTTGCCATCATTTTCTATTTGCATTCAGAGGTTCCATGTAGGGATTAGAAGAAATGTGGGAGATGAAGTGTCTGAAAGCCACATATAGAAGACAGGGGCAAAACTGGGAGTGCTAGCGCCCACCAGGTGGGCTATTTATAGCTAGATAAAAGACTTGGAAGAGCAGGGGTGATGAGAAAGGTGGATGCTGCCCCAAAGCAGTCACGTTCGGAGTCCCAGCTGCATCTCTGGCATCTATCTAGACCTAGGGCAAGGCGCGAGGCCCGATGCTCAGCGGGACAGAAGTTGACGGGCGTTGTCAAGGATGACTCTTGTCCCCTGCACTGCCTCCTCTTGCCGCTGGTCCACTGACGCTCTCCTGCTCTCCTTCCAGATTCGCTACCTCCTTAGACACAATGTCACAGAAAAAGCAGCCAACCCCCCAGCCCCCCATGGGCTGCGGAAAGTCGGGCGGCGGCGGCGGCGGCGGTAGCGGCGGCTGCGGCGGCTACTCCGGTGGCGGCGGCGGTGGCTGCGGCGGCGGCGGCGGCGGTGGCGGCGGCTGCGGCGGCGGCGGCGGCGGCTCCGGCGGCTGCGGCGGCGGCGGCTCCGGCGGGGGCGTCAAGTACCCTAGCGGCGGCGGCGGCGGCAGCGGCTGCGGAGGCTACTCCGGCGGCGGCGGCGGCGGCTGCGGAGGCTACTCCGGCGGCGGCGGCGGCGGCTGCGGCGGCGGCGGCGGCAGCGGCGGCTCCGGTGGGGGCGTCAAGTACCCGAGCGGAGGCGGCGGCGGCTGCGGCGGCGGCTCCTCCGGCGGCGGCGGCGGCGGCTGCGGCGGCGGCTCCTCCGGCGGCGGCGGCGGCGGCTGCGGCGGCGGCTCCGGCGGGGGCGTCAAGTACCCGAGCGGCGGCGGCGGCGGCGGCTGCGGCGGCGGCTCCTCCGGGGGCGGCGGCGGCTGCGGCGGCGGCTCGTCCGGCGGCGGCGGCGGCTGCTTCTCCAGCTGTGGCGGCGGCGGCGGCGGCAGCGGTGGCGGCTGCGGCGGCGGCTCTTCTTCCGGCGGCGGCGGCAGCTCCAGCCAGCAGGTCACTTGCCAGAGCTACGGCGGCTCCTCGGGCGGCGGCGGCGGCGGCTGCGGCGGTGGCTCCTCCGGCGGCGGCGGCGGCGGCTGCTTCTCCAGCTGCGGCGGCGGCTCGTCTGGCGGCGGCGGCGGCGGCGGCTCGGGCTGCGGCGGCGGCTCGGGGGGCTCCGGCGGGTCCTCCCAGCAGACCACCCAGACCTCGTGCGCGCCGAGCTTCGGCGGCGGCTGCGGCGGCGGCTCCTCCGGCGGCGGCGGCGGCGGCGGCTGCGGCGGCGGCTCCTCTGGGGGCGGCGGTGGCTGCTTCTCCAGCTGTGGCGGCGGCGGCGGCTCCGGGGGCTGCGGCGGCGGCTCCGGGGGCGGCGGCTCCGGCTGCGGGGGCGGCTCCTCCGGGGGCGGCGGCTCGGGCTGCGGCGGTGGCTCTGGCGGCGGCTCCGGGGGTGGCAAGGGCGTCCCGATCTGCCACCAGACCCAGCAGAAGCAGGCGCCCACCTGGCCTTGCAAATAAGAGCCCCTGGGCGCCACGGAGGCGCTCATGCTGGAGATGTTCTCCGTGGGCGCCGCTGGGCTTAATGCTCTCATGATATTGCTCTGAGGGGTCCAGATTCTCCAAGTCTTAACCCACGCCGAAGAAGCCACGGGGCGGGGGGACTGCAGCTTCTGCAGTTTTTCTCTCCTTGGTTTCTGTACCGAAAACTTCCAACCCCAATACCTCTTCAGCCAATAAATTTGCAATTCATGAGAAGGTCTGTGTTTGCAGGTGTCTTTGTAATTTCCAGCTGCATTCGTTCCTTTCCATTCTTCTTCTTTCTCCCATCCACTCAACAAGTATATTTATTTTGTCGGAGGGAGGTGGGTGGATAGATGGAAGTCAGTGAGGGAGAGAGGTTCCAGGTGACGAGGTCGGCCCAAATCACAACGATTCTGGGCATCCTGGGCAGAGGCATCGTGGTTCGGGTGGTCACCGCGGGTATTCTTCCTGAGCTCAGTGCTTTCTTAAGACAGAGATGCCTTGAGAAGGCATCTGTGAAACGCCGTTTCTCATACTCCAAAACTTACACTTCAGAGCATTCATTATCTTAGCACCAACTTGTGATGCCCAGGCTTGCAAGAGAAGGAATCATCAAATATTTATAAGCCTCTACAATGTGTTAAGACCCTTTGCTGAGTGCTTTACTGGGGATGGGATAAGAAAAAAATGGAGCTAAATTCTATTCTCTTAGATTTCACCCAACTTAGGAAAACACTGTAGGAGACACTAAATCCCCTTCCCAGAGGGGAAAAGGTGAAATACAGGAGTGTCCAACTAACAAGGAAAAAACTAGTATCCCTACTGCATAGCTCTCAAAAAATGAAACACGGAGAGCATCACCCTGGTCTGGAACTCTCCAGGACCCTGACGTCAAATTTTACCAGCTCCAGGTAGGTGTCAATTTAGCAGGATATGCAAAAACACTGTTAATGCCTCCCACCCAGTCACTGCTGAAGACAAAAAAGACAAATTATTTCTTCTCATCTCTTCCTGTCAGAGTCAACACTATCCTCATCATTGGTACAATATAACTTATGGCAGTCAAGTCTCCAAAGTTTAGTAGCCCAACATCATGTTATTTTATATGCTTTTTAGGGACCGCACCTGACAGTGTGCAGGGCTTACACCTGACTTTTCACTCTAAGATTGGTCCTCAAAGGACCATATGGGGTGCCAGGGATCCAACCTGGGCAGGTTGCATGCAAGGAAAGCACCTATCACTGCACTATTTCTCTGGCCCCTTTATTTTCTTTTTAGTGAAAGTAGAGCTTTCCCTTCAGAACCACATTTAGTAAATGGTTTTATCCCTACTGTTTCTGCCGAATACTAATACAATATCTAAGCAAACATACAAAATAAACAGAATCAAGTGGAGGAGGCTGCAGAGTGACTAGTGTCACCAGATAGTGAGGGTTTTGCTGTGGTTAAGTTCCCTGGGTTTTCTTCCAGATTGGGCACTAGAACACTGAAATCAAAAATGCCATGAGGCGTGGATAAAAATATCCATGGAATATCTTGTGGTAAATATTCAGGAAAAACTCTGTTGTTGTTGTTTTTAAATTCCTTTATCCAAACGCCAAGGAAAGTTGTAACAAAACAAAGCAGAAATATTTTTGTTTGTTTTTTGGCTCTTAGACCACTGGTGGTCAGGGATTACTCCTGACTCTGTGTCAGGGATCACTCCTGATGAGGCTCAGGGAAACTTTTGGAGTGCTGGGGATAAAATCTGATGGACCTGCAATGAACGTAAGGATGCAAATATCTTTTTAAAATATGTACTTTGTGGGTAGACACTAAGGAATGGAACCTCTGGGTTATATAGGATCTCTACTCTCTCTCTCTCTCTCTCTCTCTCTCTCTCTCTCTCTCTCTCTCTCTTCTCTCTCTTAAATGTCTCCATATTCTTTTCTAAGAGTATAAGAGGTGGAATGACATTCCCACCAACAGTAGATGAGGATTCCTTTTTTTTTTTCTTGGCTTTTTGGGTTACACCCAGCAATGCTCAGGGGTTACTTCTGGCTCTGCAGTCAGGAATGACTCCGGGTGGTGCTCAGGGGAACCTATGGGATGCCGGATGCCAGAGATTGAACCCAGGTTGGCTGCATGCAAGGCAAATGCCTTCTCCACTGTGCTATCACTCCGGCCCCCAAGGATTCCTTTTTTGTCCTGTTCTCTCTGCTACTGATACTGCTGGGTTGATTCCAGGTTTTTTATTTTATTTTTTTTTAAATATGTCACTCTTACTGAGGTGACACATTTTAATTGCATTTTCCCTGATGATAAATGAAGAAGTACACTTTTTCATACACTTGTTGGTGATCTGTATATATTACTTGTAACACTTGTCATCCCATTACTCATGGATTTGCTCGAGCGGGCGCCAGAAACGTCTCCCTGTGTCCCTGTCGTGTGCTAGTGTAGCCCAATGGCATCTGCTCGCTCCAGGAACATGAAGAGCCTCAAACTGTTCTTTCAGGGGTTTTTCTTTGTTGTCTGTTTGTTTTTTCCCTGTATATAATTTTACTTTTTGAATCACCGTGAGAGCAGTTACAAAGCTTTCAGGTTTAAGTCTTGGTCATACAATGAAATACTCGTCCCTTCACCAGTGCCCATTTCCCACCACCAAAAAGCCCAGAATACCCCTCATCCCAGACTCTCCCCCTACCTGTGGGGCAGATGAATTCCACATTACTCTCTCTCTACTTTGATTACATTCAATATTTCGACACCAGACCCACAATTATTATTTGGGTAACTTTCCAATTTTTGCTCTCATTTCTTCCCGTAATATCTCAATAGTCTCTGTCATGTTACTGGATATCTGTCTGACTGTTTCATTGAGTTCATTGAACATCTTCAATACTTCATATCTGAATTCTTTCTCAGAGAGGTCTTTTAGGTGAGTAGCACCTACTGAGGCTTCTGGACTCTTTTCATCGTCCTCCCCACGTGGTGGGGCTTTGCGTTGTTTCTTCATGTTGGTGTGGAAGTATGGGGACTGAAATGTTACACTAGATTTCTTGTTATGATTAAACTACCTGCAGCCACCGGTTGCCCGCCTAAAACTAGGCCACGCCCACTTCTGCAGAAGCCACACTCACTTCTGAAGGGGCCACGCCCCCACAGGTACTTGGTGTGTGTGGGGGGGGTGGGTACTGGCTGGGAGGGGAAGAAGACTGGCACAGCGTTGAGATGAACAGGAAGATGCTCAGGGCTGGTGGGCAACCCAGGGTCCTAGAGGATGTCCAGGCTACTTGCGTGAAGAAAGCCAATTACCAGGTTCGAGTACTGGCGGCTTGACTGACCTGGGAGGGGAAGAAGACCGGCACAGCATTGGGGATGAACCGGAAGAGGCTCAGGGTTGGTGAAAGACCCAAGGACCTAGAGGACTCCTGGGGCGCTTGCGCGAAGAAAGCCAATTCCCGAATTCGGGTACTGGCGGCTTGACTCCATTATTATTTGGGAATTTACCCCAACACTCAGATCTGCCGAAAAGGCAACAGTAGACAATTTGTTTTCTATTGCTGGTTATGAATAACATATGATGTCATATGGCCGCAGTACTGGCTGCACAATTTTGGAATTCTGAAATTTTAACAATTAAATCTGGAGAGATTTCTGCCAAAACCTGCTGGGTTCTGAGATTTGTTCCTGAGTCTCTTGGATCATGGCCATTAAGCAGCTTAATCAGGAGCCAGAGAGGCCACTCAAGGGCGGCGACTCGGGTCTCTTTGGGGCAGGGAGGAAAGGGTCAGCTGCACTGCCATCCTGCGAGACCCTGCATGTCTCATCATTGCGGGCCCAATCCTGACTGTTCAGTGACCCCCGAAGGATGGTGGCCACAGAGCTGCCAAGGGGAAACAGGTGGAGGGATAGCACCCTTTCCACCCTGGAGTGGCCCGGTGCCAGTAACTTACTGCAGAGACTAGACGCATTTCTGCCAAAAGCCGCTAGTTTGAGATTTGTTTCTGAGTCTCTGAGATCATGGCCATTAAGCAGCTTGATCAGGAGGGAGAGAGGCGGTTTATGGGCAGTGACTCTGGGGTCTCGTTGGGGCAGGGAGGAAAGGGCAAGCTCCAATCCCATCCCTTGAGGCCCCACATGTCTCGTCACTGCAGGCCCAAACCTGACTGTCCAATGGCCTCTGGAGGATGGCGGCCACTGAGCCTCCAAGGGGGAGCAGGCAGAGGGACAGCACCCATTTCCCCCTGGGGTGGCCCGGTGACAGTAACCTACTGCAGGGTCTGGATGCATTTCTGCAAAAAGCTGCTGGGTTCTGAGATTTGTTTCTGAGTCTCTGGGATCATGGCCATTAAGCAGCTTGATCAGGAGACAGGCCGTTCGTGGGTGGTGACTCGGGAGTTTCATTGGGGCAGGGAGGAAAGGGCTGGCACCACCCCAATCCTGTTAGGCCCCATGTGTCTCATCACTGCAGGCCCAAACCTGACTGTCCAATGGCATCTGGAAGATGGCAGCCACCGAGCCTCCAAGGGGGAGCAGGTGGAGAGACAGCACCCTTTCCCCTCTGGGATGTCCGGTGCTGGTAACCCATTACAGGGACCGGATGCATCTCTTGCCAAAGCTGCTGGGTTTCGAGATTTGTCTCTGAGTTTCTGGGATCATGGCCATTAAGCAGTTTGATCAGGAACCAGAGAGGCCTTGCCTCCAATTATATAGCTGTACGGGAGGTAGTTTGTGGATTTGTCTCCCATATACCTAACTTTTGGCTGCTTACTTTCTTGGTTAACTTTGCCCCAAGTTTTTGGGGTCTGGCCAAAGGCACAGCAGCAATTTTGGGGTATCTGGAAGTCTGAAGGCACCCTCAGGTTGCTGATGCACTCGCCTTACAGGTACAGATTGACCTGCTAGTGGCACCATAACCTCTTTCAGGGTCTTGATGAAGAAGTCTGACCATCTCATAGGTGCACGGCCAGGCATTCTTTTGACATCCTGTGGAATCTAGTCAGAAACAGCTCTAGTCTAGCAGTCATCTCTGAATTGCATTTCATGTCCAGCCCATCTGATTTTCGATGCCTTGGCAAACGAGGCAGCATCCCTGATTCTCAATAGTCAATGGAGGTTGGAAATCTGTATTCCTTCTCTCACTTGAGTGAAATGTGATATTCCAAGTAGAGCTCTTTTGATTCCTCTTTGAGAGACCCAAATAGCGTTCTTATTCTGTTTTCGTAGGGCCCAGGTCTCTGAGGCGTATGTTAATGCAGGAAGAACAGTAGAGTAGAAATGATGTGCCCAGAGCCGGAGGTTCTTCATCCTCTTAACAACTTCTCTGATGCTCTTGAAGGCATTCCACGCAACTCTCTTCCTCCTGCGCAGCTCGGGTGCCAGATAGTTCTTGATAGATGTTGAGTTCTCGACCTAGGTACACACAACTGCTGCATTCGGAGATGTTGGTTCCATTAAGAGCAAATGGAATGTCAGGGACTAGTTTGTTTCTTGTGAACATTGTCTTCGTGATATTCAGCTGCAGTCCAACCTTACCACACTCATGGTCGAAGTCAGCCATCATTTGTGCTGCTTGGCTAATGTTTGGTGTTATTAGAACGATGTCATCAGTGAAACAGAGATGGTGTGGTTGCCGACTGTCTATCTTCACTCCCATTCCTTCCCATTTCAGTTGTTGCATGGTGTTCTCAAGGGTAGCACTGAAGAGATTCCATGAAATGGTATCGCCCTGCTGAACCCCTCTCTTTACATCGATGATCACTTCCTTGTAGAATGGTGAGATCCTGGATCCTGGGGGTTAATCTGTAATACAGCTCATGGGGGATCCTGATGTACTGAGTTTCAATTCACTGTTTGGCTAGGGCTTCGATGACCACTTCAGTCTCAACATATATATATATATATATATATATATATATATATATATATATATGTGTGTGTGTGTGTGTGTGTGTAAACACACAAAAAAGGACGGGCAAGGGGGCGGCAACGGCCTATCTCTCCTGCCGCCAGCATTCAGTAGTCTCAGGCTGTTTCCCCACTCCAGGGAGGTCGATGGTAATGGTCAGGCTAACCGAAAGGTTGGTGGTTCGGGCCCACCCAGGGACGCCAGTTGTGTAAATACAAAAAAATGAACGGGCAAGGGGACGGCGGCGGCCTATCTCTCCTGCCGCCCGCGTTCAGCAGTCTCAGGCCGTTTCCCCACTCCACGGAGGTCGATGGCAATGGTCAGGCGAAGGAAAGAGACGAGGGCCAGGCTGGTTGGTCTTAGCAGTAGTTTATTACATGGAAGAGATGTATGTCATGGAGGCCCCAGGATCTCTCAAGCATGTGCGTCTTTGTTCTCTCAGCTTCTGTCCTTAGCCCCATCTTCCTAGGTTCTCTGGCACACATGGACCCCCAGAGAGCCCTGAAATCTCCCTTATATAGATCATAGTACCTCTAAAGGACACAGTATAGTGATGTCATCAAAAGGAGTTACAGAAAGAACATTGAGGCCGCAAACCATACATTGTTTCTTTACATCCGCAGGCCAGTAATCCTGGCCTCACATTTTATAAGCTACAAACACTTGGATTTTCATCCCAAAGACCAGTCTGCTAGAGCTTGGAATCTACATCCCAAAGATTAGGCCTGGCTAGCACCTGAGATCTGCATATCTAAGACCACCTAGGTTTCCGTGAGAAAAGGGAAACTGCCTCAATATACTGAAATCATTTACTGAAGGCAGTTTGAAGGGGAAAAAGTTCAGTCTCATCCAAGCTAGTCAGGACACACAGGAAAACTGCTTCTAGGACAGATTCTGATTTAATAGATCAACCCACCCTAGAACAGATTTCCCTCGGTGTGTTTCTCCTCGCCTTGTCCGACCAACATATAAGCATACATAATATAAATCATTTTGTATGGACACAGTAAGAAATACCTTAAGCTTATAGAATTGCTCTCCTAGGGCCATCTCAATCTCAGACTGCAGTGCTCAGGCCAGATATCTTTCCTATTCTTAGCAGCAGGGTCCTAGTCTCGTCATTACTTTTGGATCATGACAGCATTTGCCTATGATCAAACTCTTAACTTATAGTTAAGAATCATGGCACCAGAGTGTACATTTCCCACTACCAATATTGGATGGAGTTTTCAAAGATTTATTTCTCTTCCAAATCATTGCTTCCATATGGAAATTCAACTGATTTTGTATATTGATTTTGTATTCTTTCACTTTACTGAATAGTTTTACTGCTCCTAGGAGGTTTTTTATTGTGTGTGTGGAGTTTTTAGGGTTTTCTGTATCTAATATACAAACAGCAAATAGTGAAGTTTTCTTCTTTTCTAATTTGGATCCCTTTAAAAACTCTTTTAAAACTATGTGTTTCCAAGGATTTCCAAGACTGTGTTGAGTAATAGTGGTGAAAGTGGACATCCTTGCCTGTTTTCCTCTTAGAAGGAAAGACTAGGTTTTTTACCACTGAGTATGATAGAGCTGTGGGGTTGTGACATATCCTTTAACAAATTGAGAGGAATTCCTTCTACCTTATTTTGTTGAGATTTTTTTATTTTTAAATTATCAGTGGGTATTGGATTTATTTATTTTTTGAAGGGTTTTTTGTTTAATACATCTGGAAAGAATGCATATACAAAGAATTGAGACATGAGAAAGCATTGGTCCAACACTAATGATTCTACAAGAATTAGGATTGGGGAAAGTGGGAAAAATTATCCAAACATTTTTAAAAACTGGAATTTTTGCAACAAAAATGAGCTGATAAAATCCCTATCAACAATTATTATAGTCTTTATAAGTCTCTGTTCCTGATTTTTTTTTTTGTTTTGTATTTTTAATTAAACTAGAGCCTCAGTTGGCTGCTCTAGGGTTCTCAGATGCACAAAAGAAATAAAGAGATGCCCCTGGCTGGTCCCCATGTTGTTAAATGTTCTCTCCACCCCACCACATCCCTAGCTTCTTAATGAAGCAGGTCTCTATCCTCCTAACTAGGAAGAGGATGCAAATCATTGAAATGTGTCCTCTAGCACCACCCCCCATATTTTCTCTACATACCAGGTCTTCAGCTATTTCTAGGAATACCATATCAGATACTATTACATATCTTGTCTATGCTAAGCATATAAGACAATGACTGACAAGGGGAAAATGCTTTTTAATTATGTACTCAACCCATTCAGTATATTTCAAAAGGTGCAATACTTTTCATTTATTAGAGAACTTAGAAATTAACTTCAGGGAGAAAAACTTTTTTTAAAAAATGGGCAAAAAAATGGGCTCAGATCTCTGCCTAACTCCATGTACAAAAGTAAGATCTAAGTGGATTAAAGACCTCAACATCAGACCGGAATCTATAAGGTACATTGAGGAAAAAGTTGGCAAAACCCTCCATGAAGCTAATGGTGTCTTCAAAGATGTCACACCGCTGGCCAAGCAAGTGAAAACAGAGATAGACAAATGGGACTATCTTAAACTAAGAAGCTTCTGCACCTCCAAAGAAACAGTGACCAAAATACAAAGACAGCCTACAGAATGGGAAAGGATATTCACCAAGTACACATCCGACAAGGGGTTGATATCAAGGATATACAAGGTACTGGTTAAACTCCACAAGAAGAAATCACCCAACCCCATCAAAAATGGGGAGATGAAATGAATAGAAACTTTCACGAAGAAGAAATCCGAATGGCTAAAAGGCACATGAGAAAATGCTCCACACCATTAATCATCAGGGAGATGCAGATCAAAACCACAATGAGATATCACTTCACACCACAGAGACTGGCCCATATCCACAAGAACAAAAGCAACCAGTGCTGGCACGGATGTGGTGAGAAAGGGACACTCCTTCACTGTTGGTGGGAATGCCGACTGGTTCAGCCCTTTTGGAAAACAGTATGGACGATTCTCAAAAAATTAGAAACTGAGCTCCCATTTGATCCAGCAATACCATTCCTGGGAATATATCCCAGAGAGGCAAAAAAGTATAGTCGAAGTGACATCTGCAATTGTCTGTTTATTGCAGCACTGTTTACAATAGCCAGAATCTGGAAAAAACCTGAGTGCCTGAGAACAGGTGACTGGTTAAAGAAACTTTGATACATTTACACAATGGAGTACTGTGTAGCTGTTAGAAAAGATGAAGTCATGAAATTTACATACAAGTGGTACTACATGGAAAGTATCATGTTAAGTGAAATGACTCAGAAAGAAAGGGATAGACATAGAAAGATTGCATTCATCTGGGGAACATAAAGTAACAAAATAGGAGACTAACACCCAAGAATGGCCGAGATTAGTACCAGGAATTTTACTCCATGGCTTGGAGGCCAACCACACATACTAGGGGGAAAGGGAGCTCAGATAAAGAAGGGAACACCAAATAAAGGTGTTGGGAGGATCCTCCCAGGATGGGAGAAGCATGCGGAAAGTAGACTATAGACTAAACATGATTGTCAACCATTGCCTATTTTGCAAACCACAACACCCAATAAGAGAGAGAACAAAATGGAATGCCCTGCCACAGAGGCAGGGTGGGATGGGGGGGATAGGGGGTGGGAGGGATACTGGGATCCGTGGTGGTGGGAAATGGGCACCGGTGGAGGGATGGGTATTTGATCATTGTATAATTGCAACCCAAGCACAAAAATGTGTAAGTCTGCAACTGTACCTCATGATGTCTCACTATTAAAAATTTTTAATAAAAAAATTAAATGGGAAACATATTTCCTTGAAAGTCAGTCACATATATAGTGCATCCTAGAAAAGAGGAGGGACAAATCAGGTTCCACTTTCATTAGTTTCATCAAATACTGAACCTACTCAGGGGTGGAGAGAAAAGACAACTTTCAAAAAGGAGTATGTTCACTGCAGGAGACATCTGCTATACTCCTTCCTAAAAGCACCAGGTGGGGAGCGTGTCCTCTAAACCAGACATAGGAAGTGGAATGTGGAATCCATCCATCCTCCTCTCCTTAAGGGCTATCCAATAGCTAATGAATGAAGAAAATACAAACAAAAATACTAAATAAAAACAGACCCCCACACACACTCACCTACACACAAAAAAGGAGGGGAAAAAACTCAATTACTAGATGCCCCAGATTACTCTCCAGAGTGGAGCCCCGCAGCAGCTTTAACAATCCGAATTAGTCTGTTACAGAGTCGTCACAAGCATGCCTTGCTTTAAAAAATAACAAAACAAACAAAAAAATTTAAAACAACAAAACTGAAACTAGTACTGATCACTTCTCTGACAAATACATAATTACTCAAAATTAACTAGTATCTGGAGGAGGAGGGCCATTCCTATGAGCCTGTTTTACAGGAGTGCATATTGGTAGGAGCAAGGCATTTGTCATTACTGCAAAAAAAAATTTTAATTTTTAATCTTTAGTTTGATTTAAACATTGCTTTTAGTATGATGCCAACACCAGCTGTGCAGAAAGGACTCTGGACAGATGTTCATAGCAGCACACGCCTGCAGCTCTTCTTCGGTTTTGGAGGCTCCAGGGCAGCCAATATTACTTCATCAAATATATTCTTTAGGCCTTTCTGTGTGAGTGCAGAGCACTCCACATATTTGACAGCCTTCAGGTCATGAGCCAGCTTTTCAACAGTCTCTGGAGTGATAGGCTTCTGTTTGTTCTTGGCAAGTTTTTCGATAGTAGAGGGGTCATCTCTGAGATCAATTTGGGTCCCAACAAGTAAGAAAGGAGTCTTTGGACAGTGGTGAGTTATCTCAGGCATCCACTTTTCTTTCACATTTTCAAATGAGGATGGAGATACCACTGAAAAGCAGACTAAAAATACATCTGTCTGTGGGTAACTCAGTGGTCGTAATCTGTCATAATCCTCTTGTTCTGCAGTATCAAAAAGTCCAAGAGTACATGGCTCTCCACCAATCATAATAGTAACTTCATAGTTGTCAAAAACCGTTGGTACGTACTCAGATGGAAATTTGTTTGTTGTATAGGATATCAGGAGACATGTTTTACCAACGGCACCATCGCCCACAACAACACACTTAATTGTCTGCATTGCTGAAACAGTTTTGTATTCAACTTTACTTCAAATTCAATAATGACCTCAGCTCCTCCCCCGGGGCCTTGGCAGCACTTTGCGGGGTCTCCTCAACTCAGGTGTTGGATTTAGAATAATACTTTCTCTGCATCTGTAGATAGTATATTATGATTTCTATCTTTCCTTATTTTAATGTAGTGTATCACATTAACTGACTTGCATATATTGAACCATTCTGAGGAGAAATCCTACTTGATTATGGTGTATGATCCTTTTAATATATTACTGAACTCAATTACTAAAGTTTTTGTAGAGGATCTTTTCATGTATGTTCAACAGTGGTTTTAATCTATAAATTTTGTTTTGAGTGATGTCTTTGTCTATTTTTGGTATCGGGTAACATGGCCTCATAAGAACTTCTGTTTCTTTGACTTTCTGATAAAATCTTTGGTCTTCTTTGAAGGTTTGGAAGAATTTGAAGTGAATTCATGTGGGCCCAGGTTTACAACTGACGTTTGTAGTTACTGTTTCGATTTCCATGTTAGTAATTCGTCTGATCAGGTCTTGAACTTCCCCCTAATTCAATTTAGGAGATTATAGAATTCCAAAACTATTCATTTCTCATGGGTTTTCTAATTTGTGGCTTAATGTTTTGTAGTATACTTGTACAAGTTTTTGGATTTCTTTGATAACTCTTGTTACTTCTCCCTTTGATTTCTGATATGATTTATTAGAGTTTTCTTTTCCTGAGGGGAAATCCACATCAGTGGTGCTCTGGGAACCATATGGGATGCTGGGGATTGAGCCTGGGTCAGCTGCATGCAAGCCAAATGCTCTACTCTCTGTACTATCAATCCCCCATAAGTTTAGCAAAAAAAAAAAAAAATTAATGCTCTTATTTATCCTTTAGATAAACCAACACTTGGTTTCATTGCTCATTTATATATTTATTTCTACATCAATTTTCATGTAAGGTTTACTTTTTTCCCCCTTCTGCTTATTTTCAGTTCCTTTATCTGTTCTTTCTCTAATGATATTAGCTTATCTATTGGGGCCTTGTTTTGTTTCCTGATAAATGTTTTCTTTGCTATAAACTTCCCTCAGAACAGTTCTTCTGCGTTTCTTACTATGTTCTCTTAACTTGTGGCTTCATTCCAATTTCTCTCCAGGAATCTTACAATTTCTTCTTAAATTTTCTCCTTGACTTGTTAGTTGTTCAGTAGTATGTTGTTTCGTTTTCAAGTCTGCATTTCCCCCAGCATTCTATTTGTGGTTAATTTCTACCTTCAACATATTGTGGTCTAAGAAAATACTTAATATGATTTGGGCTGGAGCGATGGCACAGCAGGTAGGGTGTTTGCCTTGCAACTGGCCAACATGACCAACCCGAGTTCAATTCCTCCCCGCTTCTCCGAGAGCCTGGCAAGCTACCGAGAGTATCTCGCCCGCACAGCAAAGCCTGGCAAGCTACCCGTGACGTCTTCGATATATATTCGATGTGCCAAACACAGTAACAATTGTCACAACGGAGATGTTACTGGGCCCGCTTGAGCAAATTGATGAACAACGGGAGAACAGTGACAGGTTTTCTGTTATGTCGATTTAATGGATTTATATGATTTTATGTTGCTTTTCTTCTCATTGCAGAAAGATCTCTCTTGAACAATGTCTTGTGCTCTGGAGAAGAATGTGTTTTAGACTTTGTGGGGAGGTGAAAAGTTCTATGCACATCTATAAAACCTACATCTTCCACTACTTTTAAGCCAATGTTTCCTTTTTGAATTTTTGTCTAGTTGATCTAACCAGTATTGAAAGGGGAAGTATTAAAATCTCTTAAAACTATTGTTTTGCTGTTGGTATCTTTCCTTGGATCTATTAGTAGTCGTTTTATGTATTTTGATGGATCTTTATTTCACATATGTTTTGATGGATCTTTATTTACATATTTACACAATGAGTGTTGCAATACTTGCTGTTTACATCCCTTGATCATTATATAATATCCAATAAACTTTTCAAAGTCTGTGTTGTCGGGGCTGGAGCGATAGCACAGCGGCTAGGGCATTTTCCTTGCATGCAGCCAATCTGAGTTTGATTCCCAGCATCGCATTTGGTCCCCTGAGCACTGCCAGGAGTAATTCCTGAGTGCATGAGCCAGGAGTAAACCAAAGACTGTGTTGTCTGACATAAGCATGGTTATCCTGGCCTTTTTTAGGCAACTATATACCTGTAAGATTGTTTTACAAACAGGATATACATGATAGCCTTTTAGTATCTGTATTGCAAACCATAAGGAGAGAGAGAGAGAGAGAGAGAGAGAGAGAGAGAGAGGAAAAGTACCTACCATAGAAACTAGAAACAGAAGATGGGAGCAGGAGGGAAATTGGGGACCATTGGTGGTGAGAAATGTGCACTGGTGAGGGGATGGGTTTTGGAACATTGTATGACTGAAACCCAACCATGAACAACTTTGTAACTGTATCTCACTGTTATTCAATTAAAAAATAAAATAAATAAAAATTAGGCACTGTCTGTAGCACTGTCCTCTTGTTGTTTATCTATTTGCTCTAGCAGGCACCAGTAACATCTTCATTGTGAGACTTGTTACTGTTTTTGACATATCAAATACACCGCAGGGAGCTTGCCAGGCTCTGCTGTGCTGGGGCGGGATTCTCTCCATAGCATACCGGTCTCTCCAAGAGGGATGGAAGAATCGAACCCTTTTCGGCCACGTGCAAGGCAAACACCCTGCCTGCTGTGCTATCGCTCCAGTCCCAAAAATTAGGCTTTAGTCCTAAAGTTTAAAAATATTGTTTCCAGCCTTATACTTTGAACCTGTATTTATAATAAACATTAGGTGTGTTTCTTGTTAGTTAGAAGCTGTTTGGGTACCATTTTCTGATAGATCCCAAACCTCCTTGCCTTTGATTGGTTTAGGTTATTGACACATGAGCATATTGAAATTAAGAAATTTGTTGCCACCTTTTTGTATGGATTATGAGTGTCTCTGAAGTTTGCTGGTTTGGCCATCTTTCATTTTCTTTCCTCTATCCTTAGTTATGTGCCTTTATGCAGCTGTCAAGTTATTAATGCTTCCTCTTGGTTGAATCCTCTAAAGGTGCTTGCTTGAGATTACCACATAGTTTACCTCTGAATTTATATACCGTATCCACTCACATTCAAAACAAGTGAGTCTCAAGGACATTATACAAGCCACCACTATTCCTCTCCTTCTCCCTCTTTTTTATATTTTCAGTATCTTATCACTCCCAAGTAGATTTTCTCTGCCTTTTATTTATTTACTTTTTCTTTTTTGGGGCTGGAGCGATAGCACAGCGGGTAGGGCGTTCGCCTTACAAGCGGCCAACATGGCCGCCCCGAGTTCGATTCCTCCGCCCCTCTCGGAGAGCCCGGCAAGCTACCGAGAGTATTCGATATGCCAGACACAGTAACAACAAAGTCTCCAATGGAGACGTTACTGGGCCCGCTCGAGCAAATCGACGATCAACGGGAGGGCCTTTACTTTACTTCTTTTTTGGTCACACCCAGCAATGCTTAGGGGTTACTCCTGGCTCATGCACTCAGAAATTACTCCTGGCGGTACTTGGGTGACCATATGGGATAAAGGGATCAAACTCGGGTTAGCCGTGTGCAAAGCAAACGCCCTACCCGCTGTGCTATTGCTCCAGCCCCTTTCTTTGCCTTTTAAAGGAGACCAATTAGTACAAAGCTAGTTTAATGGTCAGAAACTTCTTTTAACTTATTTTTGTTCATAAAGATTTTTGCTACTCCTTCAAATTATGATAACATAGTTGAAAAGAATTTTTGCTTAAATGTTTATTTCATCTACTTTATCTCTTATCAACCTTTTTCTTAGGCCTAAGAAAGTTTCATTTGATACATCTGCTGTGAGCTTTCTGGGGTTTCCTTTATATGTAAGTTTCTTTGTTGATCTTGCTTTTCTTAGAATTTTATCTCTATTTTAGATTTTTTGTCATTTTAATTTACAATGTACCTTGAATCTCTTTTATTTGTATTTATTTATTTATTTGAAACAGACTTTGTTGGATCTGTGTCTATGACTCTGTACTCAGATTAGGAATTATTTCGCAGCTATGAATTCTTTCACCCCTAGTTATTTCCCAGTTCCCTCTCTTCCTGGGACTTCTATAATTCTGGAGTTATTCCTTTTCAAGTTATCCTATAGGCCTCTACTGTTATTGTCATGTATTTTAAATCATTTAAACATTTTCTCTTTAATAATAGTTTCAATTATCTTATCCTTCAGCACACTGATTCATTCCTTGACTTCTGTCATTCTGCTACTGCCTCCATCCAACGATCATCTTATGACACACAAAGAACAAAAAAGTCAATACTAATAGGCATACATGATGTAAATAAAGTACAATATCTACAGAAACCATTAGATGATTTATTCGGTGGTCAAAGAGGAGTGCCAAAATCTACTACTCTTGTGTTATTGTGATATCTTTCCACAGGCCTATTAGCAGTCAATACATAAATTTTGATGGTCTCAAAGTAGGTGCATATATGTTTATGAGTTTAATGTTTTCTTGCTGTATAGATCCCTCATTTATGTAACTTAAATAATGACCATCCCTGTCCCTAATAATCTTACTAAATTTGAAGACTTTACTGACTGATGTAAGTATGCACATCCCAGCCTTTTTCAAGCAATTGTTTACTGTATGATTGTCTTCCAGTTACAAAATTTGAAATTGTTTTTACTATTACTATTTAGGTGTGTATCTTGTAGGCAGCAGAAAGTTGGGTTCAGTTTTCTGATCCATCACACCATTCTGTGCCTCTTGGTGAATTCAGGTCATTGGTGTTAAGTGAGACTATTGAGATGAAAGGAATTTACTGCCACCTTTTGGTAGAAATTTTGAGTGTTTGTAAAATTTGTCCTGCCATTTAAATAAGGCCAATTAATGCTTCTTGCAAAGCTGGTTACAGCGCTGTTAACTTCTTAAACTTTTTTTTTGTCCCTGAAGCTTTGTGTCATTTCTTCAAATCTGAATGACAACTTAGCTGGACAGAGTAGTCTTGTTGAGATGTTTATTTCACTCAGCCTATTTGCTATATCTCACCATTCCTTTCTGTCCTACAGAGTTTCATTTCTGAGATCTTCTGTGACTCATGGGATATTCTTTTTCTTAAAGTCCCTTCTTTGATATTTTGCTCTTAGGATTCTATTTGTCTTTTGCTTTGCTATTCTAATTACACTGCTTCTTGAACTTTTACTACGTGGGTATATTTTACCTGGAACTCTGGGTTTCCTGAACCTGGGTGCATGACTCAGTCCTCTACTTTGAGAAATTTTCAGTTATAATTTCGTTAATTGATAATTATTTGTTTATCTTGCCTTCCTTGAACACTCCTATGCTTCTAATATGGATCCTCCTAAGCTCAACCCCTAATTTCTGATATATTCTTCATTTATTTTCAGATCCTCATCTACCCTCATCTATTTTCAACCCACCCCTATTTTTTTGTTCTTATTGATGGTTTCTTGTCTTCAAGCCCACATGTTTCCATTCCTTAGCCTTTTACCCTCCACAGTTGCTGCTTCCAATGAGGGGTATATTTTTGGTCTTTTGCTCTTTTGGGCCACACCAGGTGATGCCCAAGGATTAATTCTGGCTCTGTGCCCAGGAATTAATCCTGGTGGTGCTTGGGTGACTATATGGAATGTGGAGATGGAGCCTGGGTTGGCTGCATGCAAGGAAAGCACCCTACTCGCTGTAGTACTGCTCCAGGTCCTTTTCAATGAGTTTTTCATTTCACCTAGTGGGCTCTTCAGTTCTATTACTTTGAACTATAGTTTTCTCATGTACTCTCTCATATGTTCTCTTAGTTTACTGAAGGTCTGTACTATCATTTCTTTTCTTTTAAATCATTTTAATTAACTTTTTATCATTATATTTTTTGTGAAGCAAATTAGTTTTTATTGAAATTTATTTATTAAGTCATTATAAGATTCACAGTTACAAAGTTGGGTTTCAGTCATACAATGTTCATACAATACACCCATCCCTCCATCTGTGTACATTTTCCACCATCGATGACTCCCATTCCCTACTCCCAGCCTGCCTCTAAGGCAGGAACCTCTCTCTCTCTCTCTCTCTCTCTCTCTCTCTCTCTCTCTCTCTCTCTCTTCTTTTGTGCTTGATGGTTTCCCATACAGATACTGAGAGGTTATCATGTTTCATAACCTACTTTCAACACTCAGTTCTTATCCAGAGTCATCATTTCCAACTATCATTGTCATAGTTGTCATTTACGAATTTACCTTCTCTATTCCAACTGCCTTCTCCCCCAGCACCTGAGGCAGGCTTCCAACCGTGGACCAATCCTCCTGGCTCATGTTTCTACTGTCCTTGGGTATTTGTACTATCATTTCTTCCAGCTTGTTAAACACTCTTACCCCGCTTATGCTGAAGCTATTGTCTGAGAGGTTATAGAGCTGGTGGGTGCTGGGTCCTTCTGGGTTATCGTCTTCACTGTTTCATTTTGGTGGGATCCTGCATTTCTTTATTATGGCTACTGCATGACAAGGACTGTAGATGAGGGTCTGTTTTTGTGCAGGTCTGGGTAGCACTCTAAGGCATACATTTGCCCGTTCCACCCAGAGCTTTTGCTACTGTGTTGATGTCGAGATAAACTGCAGTATGACTCTGTGCGGGCTCCTTTTTAGTAAAGTTCCCAGTGACTCATCCTGGCCCTTTTGCTTGACTTCTTGGATCTGGGCCTCTGATCCTCCTGTAGCACAATTGAGGTTCCTGACTCAGCTCTTTACATAATTAGGTAAATGCCAGTTCTAGAATGAGATTTAGGGGGAGGTATTATCCCTTGTCTTTGGCGCCATCTAGTGCCAGGCACCTTGGCCTGAAGTACCTGTAGAATTAGACTTGTGAGCCTGTGACTGCAAAAACTGTCCGCATTTATTGGATTCTGGTCCCTGGACCAATTTACCAGCTGAGCCTTTTGTGGATAGAGAAAGGCCCCAGGGGCGCCTTTGCAACACACAGTTTCCTCTGCACTCACTAGGTCATGGTAGTCAGCCTCTGCCAGCAGTGATATAGTTGCACCACCCTTTGGGGGTGTGGGGAGGAAGGGAAGGGGCCCACAACCGTTGTGCTCAAGTCTACACTCAGGAATGACTCCTGGCCATAATGACTCCTTATGGTGCCCGGGAACCGTAAGGGATACCACGGATCAAACCTGCGCTGGCTGCGTGCAAGGCAACAAGGCAAACAACCTTCCTTTTGCTTTTCCACCCTCAGGCACGGAAGCACAGATTAATTAGCTTACAAAGTTCTTCTTGTGCAAGAACGCCTTTCTTCCCTCCCTCCTCCCTCCCTCCCTCTCTTCACTTCCCCTTCTGCCCCAAGATCTAGTAGACTACTACCTTATTTTTTCTATTGCAGACCTCTACTTTGATCATTTCCATTTTTGTTGTACTTTCCACCCAGTGCAAGTCACAAAGCACCTATCTCTACCACAATGACCCTGGCCTTCCTGTGTCTTAAGTGCATTTTAAAATTATTTTTAAAGAAATTTACAATTCAGTGGGCTGGAGCAATAGTAGGATAATACAGCGGGTAGGGTGTTTGCCTTGCATGTGCTGACCCGGGTTCAATCCCCCGCATCCCATATGGTCCCCTTAGAATCGCCAGGAGTAACCCCTGTGCATCACCAGATATGACCCAAAAAGCAAATAAATAAATAAATAAAATTTAAAAATAAAAAGAGAAATTTACAATTTATTTCTGTTTAATTCAATTTTATTGTTTTTACCCAGAGCATTGTTTGCCCCTGGTGGACACCACCAAGCATCACAGTCAATCCCTGGTCACTGTGACAGCAAAGGGAAAGGAAGGGGGAATTGGGAATTATTTTTTAGATTTTCAGTTTTTCTGAATCTACTGATTCTGCTTCTAGTTCTATCAATTTATCAAAAAGGAATATTAATGTCACTAATTATGACAGTAATTAGATATATCAATACTTATAATTCTATTTTCCAAATGAAAAATTATGTTTCCTATTATTAATAATAATTTTGTTGTTGTTTCTGGGCCACACCCAGAAGTGCTCAGGGCTCATTCTTGCTCTGTGCTCCAGGATCGCTCTTGGCAGGACTCTGGGAACCATATGCACTGCTGGGGACCGAATTCAGATTAGCTGCAAGTAAGGCAAGTGTCATCCCTGATTTTGGCACATGGAAGTCTTTATTGATCTCCAACTTCTTCATATGCCATTTAAACACTAAACTGATTGGTGTTTCACTATCATGATCACGAACATTCTGTTGTTCATCGATTGCTTGAGCAGGCACCTGTAACGTCTCCTCCATCCTAGCCCTGAGATTCTAAAAAGTGCCACATTCAAGGCTCTTTCTGGGTTAGGAGAATGAAACCCATCATTGTTACTGGTATTTGGCATATTGGGTACGCCACGGGGAGTTTGCCAGACTCTGCTGTGTGGGCAGGTTATATTCAGTAGCCTGCCAGGTTGTCCAAAGCAAGAATGAGATAATAAGATGTCACGCGGCTGCATTTGCTTCCGGGAGCTGGGTTTTATAGTCTCTGGGTCTTGGTCGTTGATGGAATTGCACGGCGCCAGGGGGCAGCTGGTGGGTGTGACCCCCGCCTACTGGAAGATGGAGAATCTGGGTGGAGGATGCTCAGTCCCAATCCGAGCAGGCTTGGAGATCTCAGCCCTGGGACCTGCATGCCTTTGTTCCTCTGCCGGTACCTCCGTGTGTGTGGAGACTGATCTTAGCATTGTTGTGGCTGGTTCCAGAGGCCTTCGGCTGTCGGGGCTCTGCTCGGGGCAGGGAGGGAAACTCATCCCGCCCCCCTCCAAGGGGCCCCAGCGAGGACAGCCAGGCACGGGCAGGAGACTCTGATGTTTAAAAGAAAATAATGGGCCTCAAATGAAGACCCTTGTGCTAATTCCACCAAGATGTAATACCTAACCTAACTGTATCTTAAACCTTGTCTAGGATTATAGTCCTAACTGGTCAGCTTGGAATTTCCAAGCCTGTACCAATGAGGTAACATTTTCTGTTCCCTACAGAAAGAATACCTATATCTGAAATAAATTTATCTTCAATTATCACATAGATTTTTGATAGCATAATAGATAAGTAGTGTAGGTGCTGGAGCGATAATATAGTGGGTAGGGCATTTGCCTTGCACGCAACCGACCCGGGTTCGATTACCAGCATTCCATATGGTCCCCTAAGCACTGCCAGGAGTAATTCCTGAGTTCAAAGCCCCTGTGCATCGCTGGGTGTAACCCAAAAAGAAAAAAAAAGAGTGTATTTGATAGATGAACAAATAAATCTATTTAAACTCCCTGGAATCTTAAGTTTATGATCCTTTAGTGAATTGGCATTGAAGTAAAGGTAGAAGCAAGTTTGAAATAATGTCTTACATAGTGTGTACCATATATTTTCTACATTAATATATTCTTACACAATATATATTACAAAGGCATAGATGTCTAGACCTACCTAAGAGCCAGTCTAATGTACAAAAAGATTTCAAGATGTGCAGTAAAATTATTGGATTTGGAATTCAAGGTTGGCAAGATGGTGTGAACTTGAACAGAACATGCAATCTAACTAAAAAAAATAGAGCTAATAAAGTACACCTCATGTGTTCGCTGAAGATCTCACAGCCATAAATCTCACGGCAGATGAAAGTCACTGTGGCTGCCTTAGGCTCTCAACCTGAGAGTCCCTGACTGGGCGCCCACTGCAAGCGGATGAGCAGAACAATCGCTCCTCCCCTGCTGGTAAGTAGGTTCACCAAACCATTTTCTATGCCGTTTGGAACCTCTCCAACTCAAAGATGTGAGGTTTTTCTTCCTACTCTAGCAAAAACTTGTTTTCTTGTATTTTATTGCTGTATAGGTGGCCTTGTAGGTTATCATATCCTTCTGCCTGTCATGGTCTTATTGAGATCCTTCATAAGGATGTACTCCTCTTCTGTCCTTATAAAGCAACTCAACAAGACCTTTTTTTTCCACAAGAGGGTAGACCATCTGAATCCCTAATGATGATTAGCCCAGAGGGTTACACTGACTTTGAAATTAGACAAATGAGTTGGTAATCTCTGTTCTGTGCCTTGCCAACTAGTTGGGGCTCATATTGTCACTTACTGAGAGATACTTAATTATCAAGTGGTTTCTGAAACCACTTGAGCTTTTAGGGAACCACCTTTTGGTGGTTATATTATGTATTATATTAGGAGAAATAAAATGCATAGCCAAGACCAACAGAAAATTTCTTATTACTAAAACAATTGTCACTGTAAAAAATAAAAGAAGAATTTTCCACAGCAGCCATCTTCTAGGTTTGGATAAAGATTAGGTTCAGATAGATTAATTTAGCTAATTGCACCATTTGTTTTTATTATTTTGTTTGTTTGTTTTGGAGACACTCCTGGCAATGCTCAGGACCTGGCTTGGATTTTAACAAGATCTCTCTGGATTCTATGCTGAGAATAAACTCAAGATTGGGGTTTGGGGGCTGGAGTAATAGCACAGCGGGTAGGGCGTTTGCCTTGCACGTGGCCGCCCAGGTTCGATTTCCAGCATCCCTTATGGTCCCCCAAGCACCGCCAGGAGTAATTCTTAAGTGCAAAGCCAGGAATAACAATAACCCCTGAGCATTGCTGGGTGTGACCCAAAAAGCAAAAAACAAAAATTGGGGTTTGTTGGAGAGACAGCAGAACCAAGGAGACCAAGGAGAGACTGTTGTAAGATTTCAGGTGCATAGAGCTGGAGCGATAGTACAGCAGGTAAGGTGCTTATCTTGTATGCTACCAACTGGGTTTGAATCCTAGCATCCCAGATGGCCGTCTGAACCGAACCTATCCAGGGATACCTGAGTACAGAGACAGGAATAAGCCCTGAGCACAGCCAAGTGTGACCTAATACCATTCCCCCTCACTCCCCCAATAGATTTTAGGTGGCAGATACTTAAACCAGAGAGGTAGTGGGAAGGTGCTGAGAAGTAGCTGAATTCTGAATGTTTTGAAGAAGGGAAGAGCCAGCAGATGAGGGTAATAGCAATGGGTCTGAAGATTTTGATTTGAGCAATTAGAAGCATATATCCTGAGAATGCAAAAAAAGGACAGTAGAAATTACATCTGTATCTATATGTTCATTGCAGCACTGTTCACAATAGCCAAAATCTGGAAACAAACCAAGTGCCCTAGAACAGATCACTGGGTAAAGAAACTTTGGTACATCTACACATGGAATATTATGTAGCTATTAGGAGAGATGAAGTCATGAACTTTGCTTATAAGTGGATAGACATGGAGAGTATCATGCTAAGTGAAATGAGTCAGAAAGAGAGGGACAGACATAGAAGGACTGCACTCATTTGTGGAGTATATAATAACATAACATGAGGCTGACACCCAAGGAAAGTAGATACAAGGGCCAGGAGGATTGCCCCATAGCTGGAAGTTAGCCTCATGAGCAGAGGGGAGAAAGCAGATGGAATTGAGAAGGGATCACTAAGAAAATCAGTCGGGATAAGCGATGTGTGCCGAAAGTAGATAATGGACCAAACATGATGACCGCACAGTGTCTGTATTGCAAACCATAATGCCCAAAAGTAGAGAGAGAGAGAGTATGGGGAATATTGTCTGACATGGAGGCAGGGGGAGGATGGGGAAGGGGGGTATACTGGGGAGATTGGTGGTGGGGAATGTGCACTGGTGGAGGGATGGGTGTTTGATCATTGTGTGATTGAAACCCAAACATGAAAGCTTATAACTTTCTCACGGTGATTCAATAAAATTTTAGAAGAAGAAGAAGAAGAAGAAGAAGAAGAAGAAGAAGAAGAAGAAGAAGAAGAAGAGGAGGAGGAGGAGGAGGAGGAGGAGGAGGAGGAGGAGGAGGAAGAGGAGGAAGGAGGAGAAGGAGGAGGAGGAGGAGAAGGAGGAGGAGGAGGAGGAGGAGGAGGAGGAGGAGGAGGAGGAGGAGGAAGCATGGCACTGCCATTTACATTGGGAAGGGCTTCTGGAGGAGCAGTTTCAGGAAAGATCAGAGGTTACTTCAAACATGGTACACTCCAGATGCCTACTAAACCCAAGGCGAGATAAACACATAGAATTAAAACCTGGTCTTAACATTATTTTGTCCATCGATATAAACTAAGACAGTAAAGGCTATGATAACAAGACGGGTCCCAAGGATGTTGATGGA
Source organism: Sorex fumeus (assembly GCF_029834395.1). Lineage (NCBI taxonomy): Eukaryota > Metazoa > Chordata > Mammalia > Eulipotyphla > Soricidae > Sorex > Sorex fumeus. Next base: position 1,607,970 of record NW_026606104.1, on the reverse strand, counting down.
GGAAAGGGACAGAGGAAATTGGACCTTCACAGAGAGGGTGGTCACTTTACAAGACGGATGTGTAGTGGGAGGGGGAGAGGGTTGTACACCCGCAGGCACATTTTCTAGGTCACAGAAAGTTGAAGGACAGCCCCCTTCTCTTCTTCCAAAAGCAGGAAGGTTATGAAGGAACCCGGGGAAAGAATGGAGGGCAAGGGAACAGGAACAGCCCAAGAGCAAGCAGGAGACCTGTACTCACAGGTGCTGGGATGAGGTGGGGCCCCTCTCTGATCCCTAAGTCTGGGGATAGGCTGTCGTGCCATCGCACATCCTAATATATCTAACTCAGTTTTGTGCCCAGAAGTTCCAGAATATCAACACCCAACCCATCCCTGCAGCAAGTGTTCCGGCAGGTTTGAATCCCAGCTATGTTTCCCTTCCTGCACCTGCACTAGCTGCGCGTCAGCCGCCTCACCTGGCAAGTCTGGGCAGATGCCCTAGAAGATGTTCCAGGTCTTCACCCATCAGCGCCCGCCCAGTCCTCCATCAGGCTGCACGCCAGCTTGCCTACGCCATCTAGCGGCCAAATCACCTAGTCGCGACCCAGCAGGACTGGATTTCCATTTCTCTCTGCCTTGCTTCAATCACCTAGAAAGCACCTAAACAGAAACCGAAGTTAGAGCCCAAACTCCAACCGAAGGACCACAGAGCATCTGGGAAGTGCTCACTCGGCCCCATTTGAAAAAGGGAAGGTTTCATAATATCTAAAAGATGATTTAGACTATTAGGGGACTAAAAGAGAAGATACTGAGGACCTTCATTCTCCATCCCACAAATATTCAGTGGTCTCCGTGAGTGCGGGTGTGTTTGATACCATCGCAGGAGCCAGGGATACCTGGCGGAGGCACCTGCTCTCAGAAAGCAACGAATAAGGAAGACAGATAGGGAATAACCACAAAATTAAAGATCCACTTCCAAATCATGGAAAAGCGGCAAGTTTTGGTATGATATACGGTGTCTGGGGGTGGTGTGGTGATAGGGAGAATCCTTCTCTGAATCATAACACTGGAAATCAAAATGATTCATAGAAAACAAGCAGATAAGAGTCAGGAGGGAATACCCCAGGACTGGAAAGCTCAGGTCCACAGCCCAGAGCCAGTAGGTCCCTGACAGTGGAGCTTGTTCTGGCCACTCAGTTACCTGCCGAGTGCCCTCCTTCCTTCGTTTCATTCATGCCCATCCCTAGTGAAAACCTCCCTAAGAAATGGCAGCAGGGGCTGCATTTTGCTTACCTGGTGAGAGGGCATGTAGATATTTCACACTTTAGTACTTGCAGTAGTAAAAATTGTTCTTTAGCTTTTCCTTTTTCTGGGAATCCAGAAATTCAAGAAAATTTATTACGTAAATTTTATAGAATAAAAAATAAACTGAGAGAGGGTCAAAAATTTTTGGTCTCATTGGATGTAGAATCTAAAACAAAATCCCCTGTGATTTTACTTTATTTTAGTTGTTTTTATTTGGGGGCCACACCCAGTGGTGCTCGGGGCTTACTCCTGGCTCTGTGCTCAGGGATCACTCCTGTAGGGCCCAGGGGACCAAATAGGGTGCCAGGTCAAGCATGTGCAAGGCAAGTTCCTTATCCACTGTTCTCTCTCTCTCTCTCTCTCTCTCTCTCTCTCTCTCTCTCTCTCTCTCTCATTCCCAATCCTGTGATTTTAAGCAGCAATGTGCTGTCAGTGGTCTCAAACACCAGAAGCTTATAGCTCATAGGCTCTGCCCATCCCCCACAAGCTATACTTCAACCACAAAATTCTTTGTTCATGTCACATTGGCTAACTTTACAAATACAACAATATTTTCTATGAGCCTGGTTTAGTAGAAGATAAGTGTTAACTTAAAGGACTGAAGGGCAGTGATTACAAAACTAGAAGATGCAAACTTGGAATGTGGCCCTTATCATGTGTTTGTTAGGACTGAGAGGGGGCCAGGGAGATGGCACAGTGATCAAGGTCTGTGTCTTATATGTGATTGACCCAGATTCCATCCTCATCACTGCATGTATTCCCCAGGTCTCTCCTAGGAGTAATCCCTGAGCACTGGGCCAGGAGCAGCCCTGAACATGTTCAAGTGTGGCCAAAAACAAACAAACAAAAGAGCATGAGAATAACAGTCACTTGCCTTATACTAAAAAAATAAAATAAAATAAAAATTTCCGATTTTGGATTCATAAATATATTTGTGTCAAATGAAATAATGACTGAAGATGTTCAATAACAAAAACTGGACTGAGAGTAATGAGCAGTGGTGTTCACACACACACACACACACACACACATTCAATCACTGCTTCCTGCAACAGTGAGAAAAATGTAGGGGTCTGATGATAAAAATATCTATGATGAAACAAATAGATGAGCCTTTCGGCTAACAGATTACTGGCATTTGAGAGGTTCTTTTAAAAAATCCCCATGGCATTGAAAGCTTGACACAAGTTGGGGGGAGAGGGCAATTAAGATAAAGAAGGGGGGCCACTATCACAATATTAGTTGGAAATGATCACTCTGGATAAGAACTGAATGCTGAAAGCAGGGAAAGGGATATACATAATAACCTTTCAGTACCTGTAAACCATAACACCCAAAAGGAGAGGGATAGAGATATAGATAGAGAGAGAATATAAGAGAGAAAGAATATGAGAGAGAGTGTGAGAGAGAGAGTGAGAAAGAACCCTCTGGCACAGAGACAGACTGAGGGTGGAGGGTTGAAGGAGGGAAACTGGGGACGTTGGTGGTGGGAAGCTACACTGGTAAAGGGATGGTGTTGAAAATTGTATGATTGAAACCCAATCATGAACAATTTTGTAGCTGTGTCTAAGTGGCTTAATTTTTTTTAAAAAAAAAACCATGTCAAAGTTGGTTCAGAAAAGAGAAATTTGGGTTCTTGAGCAGTTTCCTGATTACTCATGGTGTAAGTGGGGTAACAGTGCCCTTCTCACAGGTTTCTGCAGAGATCCAGCGAGGCAAGGCTGCAGGCATGCCTGTTCTCTTTGCCTAATGCTTGAAGAAGTTTGGGGAATGATAATGAAGGACTTGAATAAAAATCCTGAGGGTGAAGAAGTGAGTGATGGATCATTAGGATGACATAATAATCAAGCTTCAAAAAGATCTTAACAGATACGAACTCTGGGGAAACACTACTAATATGATGCTACTGAATTTAGACAAACAGGTTCTGCATTTGGGTAGAAAACTAGCTTGGTGAGGGAGGGCATGATGGGGTGAGAAGTAGGTGAACAGCAATGGGTAGAAAGACCCACAGGGCCAATAGACTGACAGTGTGGACTGCGTCATTCTTAGTTGACCTCTCCACCACACCATTTAGATATGGGTTTACTTGTATCATCCTGTAGCACTGTAGCTCTGTGCTTGATTTGCTCGAGTGGGCACAGTAATGTCTCCATTGTGAGACTTGTTGTTACTGTTTTTGGCATATCGAATATGCCATGGGTAGCTTGCCAGGCTCTGCCATGTGGGCAGGATACTCTTGGTAGCTTGCCGGGCTCTCTGAGAGGGATGGAGGAATCAAACCCGGGTCGGCGGCAAGCAAGGCAAACGCCCTACCTCCTGTGCTATCACTCCAGCCTAGTCCTATCAGTTGAAGAAGAACATTGCAATGAAGGGAAGAAACTACTACAGTGAATTAAATTTTTTTTGTCTACTTCTAGCTTAGCACAGACATGTTAGAGCCATCTGACTTGTTGACTGAGATGTTGACACTCTCAGAGCACGGGGAGAGGTCAAAGGGGCTAGAATACATTCTGCACATAGGAGACCCATGTTCTATCCCCAGATGATCAACCTCGTGGTCTTCTGAGCACTACAAGAGCCATCCCTGAGCACTTCTCTGGGAGTAGGCCCCGAGGGATTAGACTTGTGCCCTCCAAACCCTAAAATTATAAAAGAATTATAAAAGAAAGAAATAGTCTCAAAGTCAAGCTTCAGTTTCCTCGTCTGTTAACTATACCTGCTCTCTAGTGCTATCCTGGTGAATAAATAAAATTACATATACCATGAAACTGTCAGAGTCTGCAGAGAAGATTCTGTAAAGGGTCATGTCCACCCTCTCAATTTTCCACCTAATGGGTATACACTCAAGGTCTACTGTGATCAGGTTTCATCCCAGGTCCCTTTCCTCCTGGTCAGTCCACTTCCTCCGCCACCACCACCACATGATGAGCCAGAGGGGTTCAGTGGGGACACACCAGATATTTGCACTTGTTCCAAGTAAGTGGACTGCCAGTGTATGTTCCCCAGGCCATGAAATTTACACATTTGACATGATTGCAGAGCATTATCTAAGTACCAGGAGTAGGAGTCAAAATGAATGGGGTTAACATAGCCCCATGTCCCACTCTGTCTTATGTAACTTATAGCGGAATAGAAAACTCTAAAAAAAAATAAGTATATACACGTAAATGGAGAGAAACACATTCATTATCCATGATGATAAGAGTGCCAAAGAAAAATAAGATAGAAGAAACTTGAAAGAAGTGTATTTAAAATAAAAATAGAAGTCTGCATCCTGAGCAGAATGAGAACAAGGCCTTGTGCATTATACAGAGAGGAGTAAGAAGCCCTCTGACTCTCTCCCACACGGCTGTTGTTTTCCTCTGGGGTAGGAGAGGGCACTCTGACTCCCTGAGAGGGTAAACCCAACTCCCTACTATCTTTTATTACAGCCCACTGCAGGGAAAATCCCCAAGAAGTCCCTGCTGACTGCCCCTCCCAGACTCCCTCAGTTAATAACATTTCTGCTCCCTGTCAGATCCAGTCCCACTGGTTAGGTCCTACCCTAGGCCCTGCCTACAGAACCTGTTGGGCCAGAGACATACCTGTCTGGCATGACTCTAAATTTCTGGAAAATAAGCACCTACCCCAGAACTGCCCCTCACCAGCTCTCTGCCTCTCTTCCCACCCCTGTCTCCTGGTGTTCTGGGGAGCAGAGTAGGGATTGTGAGGGATGAAGTCAGAGAGGTGCTTGTCTCTGCCTGACCACCCACCCTCCCCCTTACATACAAACACACACACACACACACACACACACACACACACATGCACACACACACTTTTCCTTTTTCTCTCATTCACATTACCATGAATGAGAATTACCATATTCTATATGCTGGAGAAAGGAGAGAGCAGAAAAGTAAGGGCAGAGGCAAGGAGAGACTAAGAAAAGGAAGGGCAGAGGGACAAAAGGAGTTGCTGAAGGGAAGGACAAGAGTGGGAGAGAAAAAAATGAAAAAGAAAGAGGTGAGAAGGAGATAGATGCTGGAGAAAGAGACAGAAGTGTGCAAGGGAAAAATCCCAAGGAGAGAAGAATCAGGGAGAAGGAAGATCTTTGAGAGCTGTGAGGGCCAGCGGGATCTTAGCTCACCAAGGTTTTCCCCAGGGTGTAGGGAGCAAGGTAGGGTGTGGGGGGCGTTGATATTGAAGAATATCTCCCCCAGTTCGCCACTGATGTGAAGGTTCACAGAAGATGGGACCAATGCATATTCTAGAATTAAGATAGAATTAACCTGGGAGAAATCTGGCAAGAATGGCTGAGTTTTCTACAGCCTGATGACTTGAGTATTTTTCATCCTGTAGGGACCCAGACTTTCTAACAGAGCTTACCCCACCCTGCCTTTCCATCTTTCCATTCCATAGATATGTAGGACACCACCATCTCCCCCATCTCTCCTCTCTCTCTCTCTCTCTCTCTCTCTCTCACACACACACACACACACACACACACGCAATGTGCAGAAACCAGGTAAATGTAGAAATGTAGGCACAGCCTGAGGAGTCCAGGTGGGTAGTGAAAACTCCAGAGGACATTGGGGAGAGGCACAAGTTGAGTGTATGAGCACTTTAGTGGGAGATATTCCTCCTTTCAGGCTGGAAAAGTAGGAGGAGCTCACCTTGACTAGTCTGAAAAGCCTAGTGGAGTTGAGAAAGATAAGACGGGTTGGGACAAGGTGGATAAAGGTCCCATGATGAGGTGTCTGGAAGTGAACCTGTAAAGTGCTCACCCAGGCTTGCGTGCTGACAAACGAATAAGTTGTAATGAGCCTGGGTTATTGCTCGATTCAGAGAGTCCAGGAGGATTGGGACATGGAACTCTAGAGAAAAAGCAACTAGACAAAGAACCAGGGTTGATCTTAAAACTCAGACTCAGAGACAAGGGGACAGAAGCAATACTAGCAGAATGAGATATTGTCCCGAAGGCATCTTCAGAGCAGATGTAATAGAGAAAAACAGAGGAGAGCAGAGACTCAGAGACTCATTGGTTTATTCATTCACATCTACAAGAAACAACTGTAGCATCTATGGGATTACAGAGCTGATGAGGGCCAGGGACAGAGGAAATGAAGCTGGACAATCTCCGATACAGTGGAAGAACAGGCACATCTGTGTAATACATGATACAATATATAACATACCACTAGAGAAGGGCCACACCCAAATAAGGACACATCAGTCTGTGAGCAGAGATGGCGGTCCAGGGCCACTGAGTGGGTCTCTCGACAGACAGTGGGGTTATGGGTGGCAGGTATGCCAGGATCAATCTCCAGGTTTCCATATAGTCCCCTGAGCAGCACCAGGAATGATTCTTGAGTGCAGAGCCTAGAGTAACCCCTGAGCATCTCCAAGTGTGGCCCCCAAACCCAAAAAATTAAGTTTCCTTTAATGGCTTTTCATGCATAGAGGGTATCTCCAGATAGAAAAATAATCCCCGAGAATCATCAGGTGCCAGGGGAACAAAGAGTCAATCACAAGCCAAGTGTGAGCAATGCTGACTGAGGCTCTGAGTGCCCAGGGACAGGAAAGTGGGCAGACCTGGGTCAAACCCGATCCAAGGGCTGGGAATGTGGGATGTGGGGCTTCCAATATGGAACTTGTGGGGTGCTGGAGGGTTATTGCAGGAAAGGCTCAGACTAACCTGAGAGAGGTGGGGCAGTATGGAGCCTGGAAGGTGGAGACAGGCTGGTGTGGGTGTGATTGGAGGGTGAGTTTAGTGGGGGAGCAGCAGCAGCCATGGGGGGTTGCAGGCTGGGGAGCAGAAACTTCTCAGTGTTTGAAGTGTGGCCAGGATTTAATGGTGTCATACAGAGCCTGCCCAGGAGACAAGGTACTGATCACATCTCTGTGTCCCACCAGCAGGTAGTCGGGAATCAGAAAGCCTTTGAGCACTGCACACTGGATCAGGGTCTGGGCGGCCTCTAGTGCTGCGGAATTGGGTGACCTTTCTGAAAAATACAATGACCTCATCAATCAGCTGTGTCTCAAAGCCAGTTGCTTAGGACAGAGATAATCATCTACTTTGCACTGTGCCAGTCCCTCCTCCACCCATTTCTAGTTCACTGTGGCCAACACATTCACCAAAAACTGTGGCAGTCTAGCACAAGAGAAAATTAGGCTATTGTGATCCCTGATGATTCCTTGCAAAGTTTCTTCTAGAAAGTCAACAGTTGAGTTGCCATGGAAAACCAATGCAACACAACACACCCCATCTCAAATGGTTCGATAAGGTGACCAGTACACCAATAAACTGGCCACTGCTTCACTGAAACAGGTTGTTTCTAACAGTGTGACAATGGTCACCAAGAAAGAAAATCCATCTTTGCATTAGTCCATAAAAGCACCAAAGATTAGAGAATTGTTCTTTTCTCTTGATCCATGCTTGCCTTAGGTATGACTATAAATAAATAGGGACCAAGTCTGGCACTTGGAGGAAATGTTGTGTCTGAGAGACTCTTTGATAACATTCATCCTGTTTTGAGCCTGCTTTTTCTTTAATAGGGGCTACTTCCTAGGATCCTTAAACCACACAACTACCATTGCTATCCCTAAAGTTGGCCAATAGGACATGTGGTGCTGGGGGTCAAACTTTGTACAAACTACCACTTCAGTTATTTCCCAGGCTACTGAGTTCATTTGAAAATAATTATATTTCACTGATACTGCCAGGAAATACAAAGTTGCCTTTCCCCCAAAACTTCCCAGACAGGTTTTATCCCAAATTTCCCCTGACCCACATTCATCCTTACCCATAAAGTTGCCCATGAAGGCAATTCCCAGGGCGATATCATTGTATCCATTGGAATGACTACCTTTGATATGCCAACCAACTCCTTCATATACACCACCATCCTCGCCCACCAGGAAGCTAGGATCAGGGAAAAGAATGGGGGAAAATGTCATTCTGTGAAGCACAATGGTCTATCTTGTATCTCTGAATTACTAATTCATTATTTGATCCCTTTATCATATACTTGTTACTGCTATTTGGCATATTTGGTACACCATGGGGAGTTTGCCAGACTCTGCCATGTGGGCAAGTTACATTCGGTAGCCTGCCAGTTTGTCCAAAGTAAGAATGAGATAATAAGATGTCACACAGCCGCAAATGTGGCCGCGCACTTCCGGGAGCTGGGTTTTATAGTCTCTGGGTCTTGGCCATTGATGGGATTACACGGCACCAGGGGGCCAGTTGGTGGGTGTGACCCCTGCCTACTGGAATATGAAGGATCTATGTGAAGGATGCTCAGCCCTGATCCAAGCAAGTTTGGAGATCTCAGCCCCAGGACCCGCATGCCTTTTTTCCTCTGCTGGTACCTTCATGCTTGTGGAGAGTGGTCTCAGCATGGTGGTGGCTGGTTCTGGAGGTTTTCGGCTGCCAGAGCCCTGGTTGGGGCGGGGAGGGAAACTCAACCTGCTCCCCTCCAAGGGGCCCTGGCGAGGACAGCCAGGCGCGGGGGCAGGAGACTCTGCCAATATGCCAAATACCAGTAACAATGATGGGTCTCATTCTCCTAACCCTGAAAGAGCCTTGAATATGGCACTTTTTAAAAAGTCTCAGGGCTAGGACAAAGGAGACGTTACTGTGGCCTGCTCGAGGTAATCGACAAACAACAGGATGGTCGTGATCGTGGTCGTGATCATATACTTAATGGACATAGATGCTAATTTGCACAAAAGCTTTTTTAAAAGAAACAACCAGAAATGATGATAAGAAAATACAACAGTGATTTCAGTCCACTGTAGCATGACTTCATCCCCACCATGGCACTGCAGCTGACCCCTAAATGGACCAGGGACATTTTGGATACCAGTATTATGAACTCATGTTATTCTTCTGGGTTCCATGTACTTTTTAAAAAATTTTTATTAGTGAAACACCATGAAGTAGACTTACAAATTTTTGTGCTTGGGTTTCAGTTACTTTTTCAGTATGTTCCCTTCCATGTCTTTCTATAAGCCCACATTCCTGAATTTTCTGAATCTTCTGCCCTCCTTCAGGTTCCTCTGCCACACATACTTCCTTTCTTAGCATTTGCCTCTGCCCCTGTCTATTCTCAGACAACATATTCTACCTGGACAATCTGAAGCATAAAATAAAGAATTGACTTCTACCAATACTCTGAGTGATATTCAGTCCAGTGTTTTACAAAGTTGAAATGCAACCTCACACCAAAGAAGGGCTCAGTAAATATGGTTTCCCTCCCTAGTCTTGAGACCCCAAACCCTGATTGAAAGGGAGGATCAGCTTCCACCAATCTCACTTACTTATATTTGATGTCACAAGAATTTTCTGAGTCCATGAGGTAGGACTGTAAATCTCGAACATACATCTGACAGTCAATAGACACATTGCAGGGTGGCCCAACGGTGTGGATGATGATGACATATTTGGCAGGGAGGCTCATTTTAGGGCAGTATGTCTCTCTGGCTTCCCAAGCTGATCGCGTGATAATGTTGGGACAATCTGTGGTGATGAGATGAATAAAAGAAAGGATGGGAATTCACTGTGGCAACTTGTGGGCAATCTCATTGTGCAGACTATGTTACCTCACATTATCCCCAAATATCTAGCCCCCACTGGAACATCCTAACATGAACTGAGCTGTGATATTTTAGAAAATTCTGATACCGATTGTTTGAATCAAGTGATTAGAGCTAATAGAGCAGCAAAACTTTGCTTTGATGCCAACTATGGAAACAAGAGTGGGAGTCTAAGAGAAATGACTGAAAACCCCCTTCTCCAGAAGGTCATGTTAAGCCTTCATTCCTGGGTATAAGTTGAAACATATGCAAGTGTGTGCCCCTATGAATCAGGGAGGAATCCCAGGAAACTCTCTGAACTGATCCCGTGTAGAGGACATCATTTGAATTCTCTAAATGCTAATTTATTATTTTTTAAAATTTTAAAATTTTTATTAGTGAGACACCATGAGGTACAGTTATAGACTTACAAATTTTTGTGCTTGGGTTTCAATTATACAGTTATCAAATACCCATCTCTCCACCAGTGCCCATTTCCCACCACCACGGATCCCACTATCCCTCCCACCCCCCATCCCCCCCATCCCACCCTGCCTCTGTGGCAGGGCATTTCTAAATGCTAACTTATTATGGTTACTAGAAATAGCATTTGTGTGAATGATAGAAACTTTATTTAGAGATTGACTATTTTAAATGACTCGATTAAAAATTAAATCTGGTTTACTTGTGTAAAGAGAGTTAAATTACTAAAAGTGTTTATTATTTACTGCTTTTAAGTTGTTGCTTACTCACTCTAAAATATCATGTAATGTTTATTATCAGACTCACTTGAATATTTACTCTGATGTTAACGTGATCAATAAACTCAGGCTTTTTGCTTTTCTCAGCATGTTGCAGATTGGCTGGTTTTTACATACAGAAAAGTGTGTGTGTGTGTGTGTGTGTATGTACACACACACTTATGCAGCATATGATAATATGTACTATGTTTATTCAGTCCATTGTTTTTCTACACAGGCATTGAACTTTCTGACAACATATTTATTGTACTTCTTGATATCTTCATTTTTAGTCCTTCCTAACTGAAATTAAAATCAAGACAGTTTTTTCTTTTTTAAAATTATATTTGAGGTAATAAGTTTACAATAGAAATTACGTTTATAGTATTAAAGTTACTGCAAAACAGCACTATCAAAGCAGTCATGACTCTCCATCCCTGTCCTTATATCACCTCTGGTCTGATCCTTCTTCCTCATATGTACCGCCCCCTCCCCACACAGCCCCTTTATTGATTGACAGTAGTAGTTCTGGTGCATACCGTTACCTCACTTTACTATCACCAACATGCCCTAGACCCTTCATTTTTTGCTCTGGTACTACTTCCAGCGGGCTGGAGCGATAGCACAGTGGGTAGGGCATTTGCCTTGCACGCGACCGACCCAGGTTCGATTCCTCCACCCCTCTTGGAGAGCCATCTCGTCCACAATATTCGATATGCAAAAAACAGTAACAGCAAGTCTCACAATGGAGACGTTACTGGTGCTCACTCCAGCAAATCGATGAACAATGGGATGACATTGCTATAGTGCTACTACTTCCAGTCCACCTTATTGTTCCTCCCACCTTTACCCTCCCTATCCTGTCTTCTCAGCTCTGTAATCCAGTGCCCAACTTTTATTTTCAACAAATATTGTTCATACCCTTAATTTGTTTCTGTGTGGACCACAGATGAGTGAGATTATATGGTATTTGTCCTTCTATCTTTGACTTATTTGCTTAACATGATACCATACAAGTCACCATGAATTGCATAACTTAATTTTTTTATCATGGATGATATGCTGGCTATTGTACTAAGTGCTACAATGAACATTGGTGTTCATATATATATTTTTAATCAATGTTTTTGTGTTTGAGGAAAAGGTGCCTAGAAGCATGATACTGGGTCATATGGGAACTCCATTCTTACTTTTTTAGAAAAGAAATCTCCATATTGTTTTCCAAAGAGGCTGAATCAAAGTGAGTGAGTGATGTCCTTTTGTAACACCCCCAATAACGCTGGTTGTTTCCAGTCTATAATATATAGTATATATAACTCACACATATATATTGATGTATGTCATCCTCACTGTTTTCATATGTCATTGTCATTTTGATCTGTGTTTCCCTGACACTAAGTGGTAATGAAAACTTTTCCATATATCCTTTTCTCACATGTGTATATATTTCCCCCATTTTTTTGCTGAGATTTGTGAGTGCTTTATAAATTGTGGGTGTTAGTTTTCTATCTTATGTCTTAGGTGTGACTATATTTTTCCAGTCAGTAGGATCTCTTTTACTTTAGCCCAAGTTTCTTTTGCCATGAAACAACTTTTTAATGTCATGTAAACTGCATGGTCTTTTTTACCTACATAGTTTTGTCCATTTTTGTTCACAATCATATACGAGGAACCTAGAAGAGTACCTACAGTTCTGTAAATCATTATCTATTGAATCAGAACGATTGTATGTATATACTTAAAGTCAAGAATAAGTTCATGGTTAATGCCAATCAAATAGTTTGATGAAGAGACCAGAAAGTATCCTCTCAGAATTTCCATATTTCACAGTCATGATAGGAGCGAGATGTACTCAGCCCAAGAAGTCATTGAGTGGTACCAGGAGAAAGCGCTGCCCCCAATGTGGTAATGTCAGCTGAGTTTCTTACCTTTGATGTGTGTCGCTGACTGGTGAGGGGCCAGGCAGATCTCTTCTTTCAAGACAAGTGGCTGAATATACCTGGGTGACAGGTGACCCTTTTGCGTTGCATGCAGGATCAGGTTCTCTGCAGCTGATAAGGCAGAAGGACTTGGACTGCTGCCTGAAAGACAATGGTATGCAAAAAAATCCCAACATGGGTCAGAGAGATAGTACAAGGCTTAAGATAATACAGGGATTAAGGCACTTGTCTTGCATGTGGCCAGCACCAGTTCAATTGCCAATACCACATTTGGTCCTCTGAGCATTGCCAGGAGTAATCCTATAGCACATGGTTAGTCCTGAGAACTTCTAGGTGTAGCCCCCAAACAAACAAAAAAATAAAGCAACTCCAAACTGCCTTAGACCTGGATAGAGGACAAGAAAATCATCAGAGTCTGAATAACAAAAGGATAAAAAGAAAGAGATGGTCCAGTAGCCAGACCAGAAGCACTAGCCCCAAGGAATTATTTAAATGGAGCTCTTAGAAACCAAAGTTGGTGACCTTTTCCAAGTTATAATGACTTTATCTATTGTATTCCCAGGAGGAAGCTGAGCAGATCTTAAAGCACTACATGAAAAGGGCTGGAGCTGGGGAAGAGCTCAGTGTGCTGGAGCAGATGCCTTACAAATATGAGGTGAAGAGTTTGAGCCCCAGTACTGAACGCCTCTCCACCAAGCACCACAACAGTGGTGATCAACAGAACCTCTTGGCAGACCAGCACCATATCACCTGAGCACTAAATCATCAGGCTTGTAAAGCATTGCCATGAGGAGTCGCCCTGGGGGCTCACCTGTTGTTGGGGAAACCTCTCTACCTAATAAAAATGGTGTGCAAAAGGAAGATCCCCCTTTTCCACAGAATAGGGGCAGTCATTCATGTCCTAGCATGAATAAGATGCTGCCAGTGTTCACTTAAAGCTCCTATAATCAGGAATGAGGCATGTGTTCTTTATACTACTAGCTCATACTATTACAAAAGCCCTGAAATAAATACTGGTTGCAGCTGACAGTTGAGAAGCCTGACAGGGGTCTTCTATTCCTGCTTTCTGCTATTTTCTGTTCTTCATGGGGCTAGAGACCTGACAACTCTATTTCTTGAACTTCCTTGCCTGTAACTCTGGGTCTACCAAGAGCAGAAGCTGTAGGTAGACAGCTTTTTGTTTTTCTGCTCCCTGCATGCTCATTGTTATACCACTTCAGGCTCCAGGAGTGATGGTAAAAAATAACTGTGAGCTTCAATGGTGTCATTCATGGCTTTAGTATCTTACAGTAGCAAGGCCAGAGAAGAGGGTGAGGAGACATGAATGCCACAGATCCAAAGGAGAAGAGCACTTCAAAAGACAGTTCTTTCCTGATCATCATAAACGTCATATAGGCTAAAAATATAAGGTATTGAGTGGGACAGGGAGCAGGGAAAGAGGGTGGACAACTGACAGAAGAGCAAAGGAACCACCATTACCTATCTTATTGCCAAAGAAAGCAATCCCCAAGGAGTTGCTGTTGTAGCCCTGGGTGTGCATGCCTTGGATGTTCCAGCCGACACCTTCGTACACCCTGCCATCATCCCCAACCAGGAAGCTGCCAGGCAAGGAAATATGCATTTAAGCCAAATCTCGGTAACAGGAAACTTCTCTCCATTCTTTCTCAGGAATGGAAAGAGTTCATCAATATTTATAGTCAATGAATGACCAGTTTAAATAGCCCAATTTTGACTTCCAAGAGTTGTGGGAATATATTTTAAATTTTGCTGTAATTTAACACATGTGTTTCCCAGAACCTCACTTTTCAAAAGCTCATGTAGGGACTGGAGCGATAATGAAAGGGTTAAGGCACTTCCCTTGTGAGTGGTCAGCCCTGGTTCAATCCTGGACACCACATAGAGTCCCTCAAGCATTGCTAGAAGTGACCCCTGACCACAGCCAAGAAACAGCCTCTTAGCACTACCAGGTGTAGTCAACCTTTCCCCTTACAAGATTCAAATATAGGATTTGGGTACCTAAGTTGAACATTTTCCAAGGGCATGATTCGAAATTTATTTGACAATAAATTAAATAACTTTGTTTGGAGGCCACACCCAATGATACTCAGGAATAACTCTTGATTCTGTACTCAGAAATTACTCCTGGTAATGCTTGGGGAACCATATGGGAAGCTGAGGATCGGATTTGGGTCAGTCACATGCATGGAAGCGCCCTACTCACTGTACTAGCACTCTAGTCCCTTCATTTGACATTTTAAAAATGGACTAAGAACTTGAACATTATTTTAAACAATTGACCATGATTCAGGAAGTCCTAAATAATGACTATTATTTTATAGCTGCTTCTTTTTGTTTTGTTTTGTTTTTTGGGTCACACCCAGCGACGCAAAGGGGTTATTCCTGGCTCTGCGCTCAGAAATCACCCCTGGCATTGCTCAGGGGACCATATGCGATGCTGGGAATCAAACCTGGGTTGGTGGTGTGCAAGGCAAATGCCCTACCCACTGTGCTATTGCTCCAGCCCCTACAGCTTCTTCTTAAGAATTTCTTTTAGGTTTTTCCTAGCACATAACTGTGTTTAGAATGTTCCTTTTATAGATTATTAATTATCCAGTCCAGTCCAGTCAACCTATTGTTCATCAATTTGCTTGAGCGGGCCCAGTAACGTTTCCATTGTGAGACTTGTTGTTACTGTGTTTGGCATATTGAATACGTCACAGGTAGCTTGCCAGGCTCTGCCGTGGGGGCAAGATACTCTCGGTAGCTTGCCGGGCTCTCTGAGAGGGGCAGAGGAATCGAACTCAGGTCGGCCATGTTGGCTGCGTGCAAGGCAAATGCCCTACTGCTGTGCTATCGCTTCAGCCTTTATTAATTATATGTCATTAAATATATATTCTTTTGTTCTACTTCCTCCCTTATTTCTGTCTCCACTTTTCAAACAAATCTTCCGAATGATGTTCCCACAGTTCTGGATATATTCAGCTTTGATTAGACCCTGCAATTTCACTGCAAACTGAATACAGAAAGAACACTTCCATGAAATTGCTCTGAGATCCAGAAGTGAGTCAGGCCAAATTCTCCACCCAGAAACTAAAGTCTGAAGAACAGGGGGACCACTTTACATGTAACCATGCCCTAATTGGGCAGCTAGGACTTTCATCAGAATCCCTGTCTCTCTGCAGTAGCCGTGACTAAATCCAAAATGAATGTCCTCTCTGGTTACAGTCAGCTGCAGCATGGAAACTGGAGATTCTTCAGGTCAGTCACTGCAGACCTCTGACTAAAGACACAATGCCTGACACTCCTCAGAAGCATGTGGCAAGAGCAGGACAGGGGAGGTAATGGTGGCAGGGACAGCTGTGGGTTGTGGTGAATCCAGCATTCATACAAGTTAGAAAGACACTCCCCCCCATCCCAGAGCTTCTCAGTCCATCCTGGGGTTCCCATAACTGGGGCCTCTAGCTGTGCTCAATTTTTTGTATATAAGGCTGATCAGAGGCTTTAGATTCAGGGAAACCCTGCTTCTAATCTTTCTTAAATAGATCCAGCTTCTTACTGAAGGAAGAGAGATTTTGTGTTTCTATTGATAACCACAGAATGGACACCCCCCAACAGCATACGGGCCTCTCCATGGGACTCTCATTCCTTCATCCCAGTTCCACCACTCTTGTGAAATCCCACCTCCACAGTGAGGGAGCCCTTCGGTGTACCTATGGGGAGTCTTCTCCTGTGAGGAAGAGATTGAAGCTGGAGCAGCAGATGGTTTGTTTGGGCACAGTCTGGGCCCAGCCCCTGGCATGTGACTGAACAGACCTCTGACTTCTTTAGACCCTGACCTTCATCTGTGAAGTTGGGGTACTGACAGATCTCCCCATCCCCCTCCTTGGGTGATGTGTCAAAACATCTTTATATTCTCCAGGTTCTGCAGCTCACAGGGGCTTTCTGTAGCCATTCCCTAGCCTCTTGCCTCTTAAGAAGAACCAACTCCAAATCTGAATAAAATGGAGCAGAGTTTCTCCCTCCTCGGGGTAACTGTAAGGTTTGGAACTCTATTTGCTTGTTTTATACTCTTTCATTCACTATAAAAATCTCCCTCAGTGGGAAAATGGGAGAAACA
The DNA here is from genome assembly GCF_029834395.1 of Sorex fumeus. NCBI lineage: Eukaryota > Metazoa > Chordata > Mammalia > Eulipotyphla > Soricidae > Sorex > Sorex fumeus. The sequence goes on along the minus strand of NW_026606104.1, from coordinate 1,591,328 downwards.
GAGGTGAGGGGCTGTGAATGTGGGCTTGGCTGACCACCCGCCTTACTTGTAAGCCAGGTCACACCAGCCTTTGCTGTAGATGGAATGGGACTGCAGGCTCCGAAGCCTCTCGCTGCAAATGCTCTGCTCCTGGCAATCCATCCCCAGAAGCTGCTCCGTGATGACATATGACACAGGTATGGTCAGTGGGGCACTGCAGGTTGGTGACCTTGCCCCCCACTCCTTCCGGGAGACAATGGTGGGCACATCTGCAGAGGAATGACAAGGTGGCATCTGCTGCATTTCCCATCCCCACCTCATCCCCACCGCCCCCTCCCCATCTGGGGCCATGCATGCCACCAAATTCACTCATTCTAGGATCCCACCTGAGGTATTTGCCTGAAGGTTCAGATCAAGTCATGTGCACCCTTGGCAGATGTCCCCCTTGGAACCTGTCCTATGTATCCACCCAGCTAGGGGAAGTTCTAAGAAAAATTTTGAGTCACCTAGGAAACCCCAGTGCACCATCAAGCTGCCTCACCTTTTTGATTCTTGTGAAGGAGCTGTGAGAGGCCAGCAAGCAAGTCTAGAAGCTTCTCAGACACTTCTCTGGCTTGGGTTTTGTTCCAGAACTGTGGGGATTCACCTGCAAAGGAACACCAACCACACTTGATGCTGGTCCTTGGAGAATGTCTGGACAGGCCCAGAGGCACAGTAATCCCCACCCTCACAGATCACAGACTTAGTCATTTTATCCCCTGACTTCCTCAAGTAGTAACCCCAAAGAGAATCACTGATGTCTCAGCTCCCCAGTGAGGCCTTCATTCCCCACTTTTTACAGCCACTTATGTTTCAGGGGTGTGTTGTCTCTCCTGCCCTTTCTTATGAGCACTTCTTTCCTTAAGTCCTAATTTTATTCCCATGAGCATATCAGGCGATTTTGTGGCTATCTCTCTCTTGGTGTTCCTCGCACATTCATGGAGGTGCTGAACCAGTCGATCGTATTCCTCGTCAATGTTGTCAACAATGGCATCTTCCCATGTTGCCGCAATAGTACCAAAGAGTTCCCAGTTGGTGGTCATTCTGGGAGTTCTCTTTTTGAACTTTGCAGCCCTTTCTCCCCGCTCTGTGAAGTAGAATTTTGCACGAAGGAGACGATGGTCCGATCCCGTTAGAAATTTTGGGACAACAGCGACATCAGTCAGGCAAAACCGTCGATTGAATATGATGTGGTCTATTTCGTTGTGGAATCGTCCATCGGGAGACTCCCATGTCCATCGTTTAGATTCTGCCTTCTGGAACTGTGAGTTACCATGGATAGTCTTGGTCGACATGATGAACTCAGACAGTCTCTCACCCTGTTCGTTCCATTCTAGGCCATGGGTCCCGATGTGAAGTTCTTCAGCTGATCTTCTAGGTCCTATCTTGGCATTAAAATCACCCACAATGATCTTGTAGAAGGTGTGGTCTTCTTTATAGAACTTCTCTAGCTCCATGTGGAACTTCTCGATTTCTCTTTCATCATAATGAGATGTTGGTGCATAGACAACGAAGATAGAAACTGCAGGCAGTGAGCCACATCTATTCAAATGTAAACGTCCGATTCGGGTTGTTAGGCATTCGAATGAATCAATGCTCTTGGCCAAGTTTGTATTGACAAGGACACCGACGCCTCCAACACCTCTTTTATCGCATGTTCCGAGGAACAATTCTTCTCCAGTGTCGAAAACGGCATGGTGAGATTCGTGCCTTCTTGTCTCGGTCAGACCAATGATGTCGTACTTGATCATTCGCGCTTGTACCATCAGGTCCTCAATGGATGCATCTGATGCTAGCGTACGTGCATTGGAAGTACAGACGATCATTTTTGTCTTCCTTTGTTGTGGCAGCCTAGGTCAGCCTTGAGATTTTGTTGGCCTCTCCTTTCTCATCCTTCTCAGTGCTGCCATGTCAGTGAAGCCTTCAGGGTCAGGTGAATGAGACCAGTTGTAGTTACTGGTTTTGGCATATCGAATACACAACGGATAGCTTGCCAGGCTCTTCCATGCGGGCAGAATACTCTCGGTAGCTTGCCAGTCTTTCCGAGAGGGATAGAGGCTTTTGGGGCAACCTCTAATCACCCTTGTAGGTGTTACCATATTTGAACCCTATCAAATACGGTATGACAATTCCAGAAGATGGGTGTTTAATGTCTTATGATGTGTCTCAGAGAGTTCCGCTTATCTTGTTCTGTGCGTCTTCAGTCATGCGTGGGTCTTGGCTGGAGCTGCCACGCGGGTCCGGAAAGCATCCTGCGGTTGGTGGAAGCAAGCAGAGAAGCTCTGTCCCTGGGTCCGCGGAGCCTGGAGTCCAAGGTCTCAGAGAGTTCCGCTTATCTTGTTCTGTGGGTCTTCAGTCGTGCGTGGGTCTCGGCCGGAGCTGACACGTGGGTCCGGAAAGCGTCCTGGAGTGTGGCGACGGCTGGGTAGTGGGAGTAGTGAGGCACGCGTGGTTTGGCGCATGCCTCAGGCAACCGCAAGCTAACGTCCAAGCTCGCAAAGCAGTGCAGAGATGCGATCAAGGAAGACCTCAAAGAGAGAAGAGCAGAAGTACTGGTAGATGTGGCAGAAGCCAGGAAAAGTATTCGTAACGCCCGCCTGTCCTTCGCCAACTACAAGACCAAGATGACTGCCCTCCGACGTCCTGATGGATCCATCACATCCTCCAGAATGGCAATGGAGAAGATTATCCATGACTTCTACTCAAATCTCTTCGATAGCCATGTCCACTTCCCGACATACCAAATTCCACAGGATGGATATGTCGTTCCCAACGTTCTCCCTTCCGAAATCCGACACGCCATTTCATCGGTAAAGAAACAAACAGCACCCGGCCCAGACAAGGTCAGACCTGAACACCTGAAGAACCTGCCGTCAGTACTCATCAATACACTGGCTCGGCTCTTCACTCGCTACCTGTCTGAATGCAAGGTTCTGTCCCAGTGGAAAACCAGCAGGACCGTACTACTGTTCAAGAAGGGAGACATCCATGACATTGGCAACTATCGCCCGATCTGCCTATTGTCTGTCATCTACAAGTTGTTCACTCGAGTCATCCTAAATAGAATTGGCAGAACACTAGATGAAGGACAACCATGCGAGCAAGCCGGGTTCCGCAAAGGATTCAGCACCGTCGACCATATCCACACAATAACCAAGCTCATTGAGGTTTCTCGGGAGTTCAAGATGCCGCTCTGTTTAACGTTCATTGATTTAAAGAAGGCCTTTGATTCTGTTGAGACGGAAGCGGTCATTGAAGCCCTAGCCAATCAGGGCATTCAAGCCCAATACATCAGGATCCTCCGTGAGCTGTATTGCGGATTCACTACCAGGATCTCACCATTCTACAAAGAAGTGATCGTTGATGTCAAGAGAGGGGTGCGGCAGGGTGATACCATTTCACCAAAACTCTTCAGTGCCACCCTCGAGAACATCATGCGACGACTAGAATGGGAAGGAATGGGAGTGAAGATGGTCGGCAACTACACCACCTCCGCTTTGCTGATGACATTGTTTTAATAACACCAAACATCAGCCAAGCGGCACAAATGCTGGCCAACTTTGACCGTGAGTGTGGAAAGGTAGGACTACAGCTGAATCTTATGAAGACAATGTTTATGAGAAACAGCCTCGTTCCTGACGCCCCATTTGCTCTCAATGGAACGACCATCTCCGAATGCAACAGCTATGTGTACCTAGGTCAAGAGGTCAATATGACAAATGACCTGGCACCCGAGCTGCGCAGGAGGAAGAGAGCAGCTTGGAATGCCTTCAACAACGTCGAAGAAATAGCTAAGAGGACGAAGAACCTCCGGCTCCGGGCAAATCTCTTTGATTCCACTGTTCTTCCTGCATTAACATATGCCTCAGAGACCTGGGCCCTACGCAAACAAGATGAGAACGCTATTCAGGTCTCCCAAAGAAGAATAGAAAGAGCTATGCTTGGAATATCACATTTCACTCAAATGAGAGAAAAAATCCGGAGTTCTAACATCCGTCGACGATCAAGAATCAGGGATGCTGTCTCATTTGCCAAGGTGTCGAAAATCAGATGGGCTGGTCACGTAATGAGATTTAAAGACGACCGCTGGACTAGAGCTGTTACCGACTGGATTCCACGGGATGTCAAAAGACCGCGTGACCACCCACCTACCAGATGGTCAGACTTCTTCGTCAAGATCATGAACGATCGGTTTGAGGCCCTTCATGTTCCCGGAGCGAACAGATGCCATTGGGCTACACTAGCACGCGACAGGGACAAATGGAGACGTTACTGGCGCCCGCTCGAGCAAATCGACGACTAACGGGAAGTTAAGTGATTAAGTGATTAAGTGAGCATATCAGAGCGTCATGTTCTATTATGTAATCATTATTTTTCCCAACTACATATTAAATTTCAAGCCAAGCAAGGTTTTAAGCTCATCATCAATATGCCCCAAGTTCTGCCTTGTACTAGAGGCCTTTGAGTATCAAAAAAAGTTCTATGTACTAGAGGCCAGAATACCAGAAGTCTTGAAGTATCTTAAGTTCTCAAAGTACCAGAGATTCTTGAATATCTCAAGTATCAAAGGCCTTTGGATATCAGTAACCACCACTTGTTACCAACACCTTCTCCAAAGGCCCACTTGGAGGTTCACAATCTTTACAAGGAATTTTGTGAGTGGTTTAAGATGAGCCACACTTATGCCTTAGAACAACTCTATAAGATAAGCAAGGCAGAATAATTTCTACCTTTATGAAGATGAGAAAGAGGCTCAGAGAGGTGACATTATCTCTAAAAGGATACCAGTTTTATATTGAGAGTTTGGATTGAAATCAGGCTGTCTGGTCTCAGCACTATGTTCATGACCACTACTATTCATCTGCTCCAAGTTATTGGACCAGTTTGGGCAAGACCCTGCCATGATGTGACCTGATTCTCTATTAATGAGATCAAGAAGGGTGAGCACTGTGACTCTATTGTACTTTCCTTCTATGAAATTGTCAAAAGCAAATGCCTGATCTTGAGGTGAAGCTGCTGGGCATGTTGAAGAGAGAGCAGAGGACAGAGCCTGCTGGGTAGAGGAGGGGGCTGAAGCTGTTCTGGGAGGGGACCAGGCTGGCAAGGAGGAGAGCTAAGTGGTAAGGATGACAGAAAGCTAAGACCATGAAAAAATACCCAAGACATAACCAAAAGATAGGATAAGAACTCCCATATGAACCAGTGATACTCCTTGAAATCTACTCCCCAAACACAAAAACATTCATTCAAAAGGATATATGTATACACAATAGAAATACAGGATTAGCTTGGTCACATGTGGGATGTAAAGATACACAGCAAGGTAGCAACAAAGTGCCAAAGACGAGACAACAGCAAAACGGATCCACACAATTCAGCTGGTGGGAGAATGGCTGAATGGCAGGGCCATTAGGGTCTTTGGAGAAAGAAGGCGGGTACACGGGAAATGGGTGTGATGTTGAAATTATGTTTATGAGAAACCACCATTAAAAGGATTGTAAACCACAGAACCTCCAAGAAAAAGTTTATGAATAAAACTCCTTGGAGCCAGTGAAACTCCTTCTGACTTAATTAGAGAAAACTCACCCTGACCCAAGGCTCTCAGGCCCAGCACAGAGAAGACTAGAAGCCACAGGAACATCCTCTTGGAGTCTCAGGATACAGACAGGAAGAGTGCACACAGCCCTAGGAAAAACAACATTTATTCTTCTAATGGGACACAGACACCCCTTCTTGGTTCCTGTCTTTCCCCCAGCTTGGGCAATCTCCTGAGGGCCAGAACCTAGGTGGGCTTCCCAGGACCCCTGAATAGAGTATGACCATTGAAGCTCAGTAAAGATGAAGGCACCCACACTCTGTTCAGCTAACATGCTCACCAACCTCCTATTGCTCAGCGAGCTCCTGGTTCCTATGGGAACTTTGTGTCTTGCAGAGTAATGATAGTGCTTTAGAATCTTTGCATGGCTGAAAAGAATCAAGTCTGTGTATGTCTTTCTCATAGCTAGTAGATGTAACCCTTGTGACATTCCTGTCAAGACATCCTGAACTTCATTTTGAGACTAGGAAGGAGGGAAGTAGAACAAAGGCAGGGGTGGGCCTCACTGCTACTTTGTCAGAGGTGTCTTAGGTCATCCAGTCTCTAACCTTGCAGAAATCCCTGAATGATGCTCAGCTAACCTTTCCTGGAGTTAAATTATTATTCTAATAATACAATAATTATCACTTACTGACCGTATCACAGATCTCAGGATTTTACTGAGGATTCCACAGGCATTTTATTAAGTGACCTCACAACCACCCATGAGACTCACACTCACCAGGAAGTGAATGCCACTTATCCAACATTACCCAACCCACAGTGACAGGACAAGACAAGCCCAGGTGTCCTGGAACTTCTCCAAAAGCTTCCCAACTTCTGCTTCAGTTTCTAAGGGTGAAGATTCTGGTATTAAGAGTCTCAATATGGGAACCAGAAGTCAAACTCCAGAATCTCTCTGATCTTTAGGCGCAGTAACTGTTCTGTTCTCTCTGACAGAATGAATTGCTCACTTGTGCTCAATCAAATGAAACAATTCCCTGAAAAATCAGCCCTTCCCTCCCAAATGAACACTTTCCCCTCGGTTGCCCCTTTCTTCCAGTTCTCCTACCTTTGCCCCTATTTATGGCTCACTCCTCCTAGTTATCTCCTATCAATTATCTCCCAGTTATAAAAGCAGTTTTGAGATCAGGGTGGATCACTATACCCAAGCAGAATAGATAACAGTATTAGTTATTCCCATTAGAAATGTTTGAAATCATAATTTAAGACTTGAGAACATAGAAACTTCCTGGATCAGAACAAGCTATATTCTGGTGAATAACATCCAAAATTTCATTCACTGGGGAAAACCACAAGACAAAAGAAGCCCATTACAGGGGCTGGAGTGATAGCACAGCGGGTAGGGCGTTTGCCTTGCATGCGGCCGACCCGGGTTCGATTCCCAGCATCCCATATGACCCCCTGAGCACTGCCAGGAGTGATTCTTGAGTGCAAAGCCAGGAGTAACCCCTGTGCATCGCCGGGTGTGACCCAAAAAGCCAAAAAAAAAAAAAAGCCCATTACAGTTGAGGGAAGGCACAGGTAGGAAAATGTTCTGCCTTCCTCGTTAACCAAACACAAGGGAAGGATTACATATCCTGGGTTAGAAAGTTTGTGCGTTTCCCTCCTGAGCATCCAATCCTGCCAATGAAGGAGGTGGCCTCCTGCAATGCAGGATAGAAAACCAACAAACAATTCATGTGATCAGGAGATTTGGACCCTGGTCCCTAGATCATGGTGATACCTGATGATAAATATTAAGTTAGTAGATGTTAATAGATGCGGTTTGAATCTCCTGACATCCACAATTGAAGTTGCAAGACTTGAGTACAGACCCTGCCCCCACCTCCCAGAAGGTCATGGAACAATTCTCCCCTCTCCACCCCACCTTCATCCTCCCCCTCAAAAAAAACCCCACAAAAACCAGTCATTCAGCCCAGGTTCTACCTTGCTGGCTCAAACAACTGTGACTTACATACTTAAAGATAAAATATGAGGCTAGACCATGAGATATAGAAAAGAAAGGGTTAATAGTAAAGAGCCAAGCACATTAGTACTGAACTCATTCCAAAGAGGTTAAAATTAAGATAGGTTTCTTATTTGGAGAGACTAAGAGGGAGAAATCAGAACTCTACTAAGTTGATAACCTGTCAAAATCCAATTCCTTGGAAGGAAGAAACGTTCGCACGCACACTCACACCTGTTGTTCCTGTGCTGTCCCAGCCCACAGCTCAGGGTGCAGGAGGCTCCCTGCTAATTGGCTATACTTCTTTGACTTGGCCCCACCACTCCCTGCAGCTGTGCCCAGTTCTTACTGGTTCTAGAGGGCACTCCCTTCCCCGAAATGGGGAATCTGAGCTCTGATTTCCCTGGGAGAAAGAAATCCCAAGATCTCTTTGAAAGGATGGAGAGAAGAGGGAAGGTAGAGATCCAAGGCTCCAGCTGGCTCTTCGGTCCACAATTCAGAGAAGTTCTGGGTGAAATCCGACTGGGGTTGAGAGAAAGGAACCACCCTGTGAATTAGCCAGGCACCTCCTCCTTCTGAGGAAAACCTGTGATTGCCCAATGTTCCCTGAGCTCTATCTTTGTCCCCAGCCTCCTCTAGAGACCTGCCAACCAGTCAATCATCTGTTCCAGAAATGTCCAGCCTATGAATCAGGGTCACTCACTAACACTCCACCCTACCCTATCCTGTTCACCCTGCCACCAGCAGGCTAAATGGATCAGAGAAATAAGAAGTTGACTAGCAGAAGGCAGGTCATAATTTGCCTTCACTGGAACCTATTCTTTTGGGGGGCCACACCCAGCGATGCTCAGAGGTTATTCTTGGCTCTGTTCTCAGGAGCTATTCCTGGCAGTGCTTGGGGGATCATATAGGATGCTAGGGATCAAATCTGGATTAACCTTGTGTGAGACAAGCACCCTACCCTCTGTACTATGCTTTGTCCCTGACTGGAACTTATTCTGACCCTGTAAGTGACACACCTGTCAACCAGCAATCCTCACAATTCTCTCTGTATTTCTCTGGATACACTAAAGCCCTAATTTGCATTTTTCAAATCAAGATGCACCAACTCTTCACCAATTCCTGTAGGAATCCTGGTATTCATCTCTGGCCTTCTAGAATCCCGGCAAGTTAAGAATCAAGGAGCACAGCACCCTCTGCAATCAAGACTTAAAGAAGGGGCCAGAGAGATAACATAGTAGGGAAGGCACTTGCCTTGCATGTGGCTGACTGACTTGGGTTTGATCCCCAGCACCTCAAATCAACCCCCAAGTCCCATCAGGAGTGAGACCTGAGCAAAGAGCTAGGAGTAAGCTCTGAGCACCACTAGATGAGGCCAATAAACCAAAAACAAAATAAAATTTAAGACTTACAAAAGGAGGTGTAAGAAAGAAAGGAAGTAGAGAGCAGCCCAAAAAAGGGAAAAGAAAAACAAAATTTCAATTAATGAGGTGATATATGAAGATTCAGAGTCTCTTTAAAGGGATATGTATGTGACAGAAATGATAAAAATAAACAGGAAGACGGGAAGAAGTTATTAAATCAAATTTTTAGGCTAATCAAATGACCACTGGTTTATAGCCTTGCGCTTCATGCTTGGGTCTGGTAAGGAGACAAATAATGGGAGTAGTGGAACTGGGGTAAGTACTTGATCACTTGTCTTACCATTACTCATCGATTTGCTCAAGCAGGCACCAGTAACATCTCCATTCATCCCTGTCGCGTGCTAGTGTAGCCCAATGACGTCTGTTCATTCTAGGAACACAAAGAGCCTTAAACCAATCATTCAGGGTCTTGACAAAGAAGTCTGACCATCTCGTAGGTGGGTGGCCATGAGGTCCTTTGACCTCCCGTGCAATCCAGTCGGAAATGGCTCTAGTCCAGATGTTGTCTCCAAATCATATTACATGTCCAGCCCATCTGATTTTCAACGCCTTGGCAAACGAGATAGCATCCCTGATTCTTAACATCGACAGAGGTCGGAACTCCAGATTCTTTCTCTCATTTGAGTGAAACGTGATACTCCAAGCATAGCTCTTTCGATTTTTCTTTGGGAGACCTGAATAGCATTCTCATCCTGTTTTCATAGGGCCCAAGTCTCTGAGGCTATGTTAGTGCAAGAAGAACAGTGGAATTGAAGAGATGTGCCCAGAGCTGGAGGTTCTTCATCCTCTTAACTATTTCTTCGCCACTCTTGAAGGCGTTCCAAGCCTCTCTCTTTCTCCTGTGCAACTCAGGTGCCAGGTAATTCGTCATGTTGACTTCTCGACCTAAGTACACATAACTGTTGCATTCGGAGATGGTCATTCCATTGAGAGCGAATGGAACGTCAGGAACGAGACCGTTTCTCATAAACATTGTCTTCGTGAGATTCAGCTGTAGTCCGCCCTTTCCACACTCATGGTCGAAGTTGGCCAGCATTTGTGCCGCTTGGCTAATGTTTGGTGTTATTAGAACAATGTCATCAGCAAAACAGAGGTAGTGTAGTTGCCAACCGCCTATCTTCACTCCCATTCCTTCCCATTCCAGTCATCACATGACATTCTTGAGGGTGGCACTGAAGAGTTTTGGTGAAATGTATCACCCTACCAAACCCCTCCCTTGACATCGATGATCACTTCTTTGTAGAATGGTGAGATCCTGGTAGTGAATCCGTAATACAGCTCACAGAGGATCCTAATGTATTGCGTTTGAATGCCCTGATTGGCTAGGGCTTTGATGACTGCTTCCATCTCAACAGAATCAAAGGCCTTCTTTAAATCAATGAACGTTAGACAGAGCGGCATCTTGAACTCCTGAGAAACCTCAATGAGCTTGGTTATCATGTGGATATGGTTGATGGTGCTGAATCCTTTGAGAAACCCGGAACCTGGCTTGCTCACATGGTTGTACTTCATCTAGTGTTCTGCCAATCCTATTTAGGATGACTCGAGTAAACAGCTTGTAGATGACAGACAATAGGCAGATTGGGCAATAGTTGCCAATGTCATGGATGTCTCCTTTCTTGTACAGTAGTACAGTCCTGCTGGTTTTCCATTTGAACAGAACCTTGCATTCAGACAGGTAGCATGTGAAGAGCCGAGTCAGTGTATTGATGAGTACTGATGGCAGGTTCTCCAGGTGTTCAGGTCTGACCTTGTCTGGGCCAGGTGCTGTTCGTTTCTTTACCGATGAAATGGCGTGTCAGATTTCTGAAGGGAGAACGTTGGGAACAACATATCCATCCTGCAGAATGTGGTATGTGGGCAGGTGGACGTGGCTATCAAAGAGATCTGAGTAGAAATCATAGACAATCTTCTTCATTGCCCTTCTGGAAGATGTGATAGATCCATCAGGATGTCAGAGGGAAGTCATCTTGGTCTTGTAGTTGGCAAAGGACAGGCAGGCATTACAAATGCTTTTCCCGGCTTCTGCCACATCTACCAGCACTGCTGCTCTTCTCTCTTTGAGGTCTACATTTATCACATCTCTGCATTGCTTTGTGAGCTCGGACGTTTGCTTGTGGTTGCCTGAGGCATGTGCCAAGTCATGTTGGCGAATAAGCTCAAGAGTTTTCAAAGACAGGTTTGTATTTTTTTTTTTTTTTGGCTATCTTTCTCTTGGAGTTCCTCGCACAATCATGGAGGTGCTGAACCAGTCAATCATATTCCTCGTCAATGTTGTCAATGACGGCATCTTCCCATGTTGCAGCAATAGTGCCAAAGAGCTCCCAGGTGGTCGTTTTGGGAGTTCTCTTCTTAAATTTTTCAGCCCTTTCTCCCCGCTCTGTGAAGTAGAATTTTGCATGGAGATGGTGGTCAGATCCTGTTCGGAATTTTGGGACAACAGCGACATGGGTCAGGCAAAAGAATCGATTGAATATGATGTGGTCAGTTTCGTTGTGGAATCGTCCACTGGGAGACTCCCATGTCCAAGGTTTACATTCGGCCTTCTGGAACTGTGAGACTGTGAGTTACCATGAATGGTCTTGGTCGACATGATGAACTCAGACAGTCTCTCACCCTGTTCATTCCATTCTAGTCCATGGGTCCCGATGTGGGGTTCTTCAGCTGATCTTTTCGGTCCTGTCTTGGCATTAAAATCGCCGACAATGATCTTGTAGAAGGTGTGGTATTCTTTATAGAACTTCTCCAGCTCCATATAGAACTTCTCAATTTCTCCTTCATCATAATTGAATGTTAGTGCGTAGACAATGAAGATAGAAACTGCCGGCAGTGAGCCACATCTATTCAAGTGTAATCGTCCAATTAGTGTGGTTAGGCATTCGAATGAATCAATGCTCATGACCAAGTTCATGTTGACAAGAACAACAACACCTCTGATGCCTCTTTTGTCGCATGATCCAAGGAACATTTCTTCTCCAGTGTCAAAAACGGTGTGATGTGATTGATGCCTTCTTGTCTAGGTCAGACCAATGATGTCGTACTTGATCTTTCGTGCTTATACCATCAGGTCCTCAATGGATGCATCTAATGGCAGCATGCATGCATTGAAAGTACAGACAAGGGGGTATGGTGCCGCCAGCAGGTCAATCTGTATCTGTGAGGCGAGTGCATCAGCAGCCTCATGGCGCCTTCAGACTTCCAGATACCCCCAAATTGCTGCTGTGCCTTTGGCCAGACCCCAAAAACTTGGGGCAAAGTTTACCAAGAAAGTAAACGGCCAAAAGTTTAGGTATGTGGGAAACACACCCACAAACCACCTCCGGCTCAGCTATATAATTGGAGGCAAGGCCTCTTTGGTTCCTGATTGAACTGCTTAATGGACATGATCCCAGAGACTCAGAAACGAATCTCAGACCCAGTGGCTTTAGGTAGAAATGCGTCTGGTCTCTGCAGTAGGCTACCGGTGCTGGGCCAACCCAGGTGGGAACAGGTTTCGTGCCTTGGCCTACTCCCCCTGGCGGCCCAGTGGCCGCCATCCGTCTGAGGCCACTAGATAGTTACATTTGGGCCCCCAGTGACGAGACACAAAGGGCCTCATGGGATGAGGGTGGAGACGGGCTTGTCCTCCCCACTCCAACGAGACCCCAAGTAATCGCCCATGAATGGCCTCTCTGGCTCCTGCTCAAGCTGCTTAACGGCCATGATCCCAGAGACTTAGGAACAAATCTCAAAACCCAGTGGCGTTTGGCAGAAATGCATCCGGACTCCACAGTACGTTACTGTTGCCTGGCCACCCCAGGGAGGAAAGGGTGTTGTCCCTCCGCCTGCTCCCTCTTGGCGACTTGGTGGCTGTCATCCTCCAGAGGCCATTGGACAGTCAGGCTTGGGCCCGCAGTGGCGAAACTTGTTGGGTCTCACGGGATGGGGGGGGAGGTGGAACCGGGCCTGTCCTCCCCACCCTAACGAAACCCCAAGTCATCGCCCACAAACAGCCTCTCTGGCTCCTCATCAAGCTGCTCAACGGCCTTGATCCCAGAGACTCAGAAACAGATCTCGAAACCCAGCGGCTTTTGTCAGAAATGTGTCCGGACCCCACAGTAGGTTACTGTCACCAGGCCACCCCAGGGGGGAATGGGTGCTGTCCCTCTGCCTGCTCCCTCTTGGCGACTTGGTGGCTGTCATCCTCCAGAGGCCATTGGACAGTCAGGCTTGGGCTCGCAGTGACGAAACTTGTTGTGTCTTACGGGATGGGGGGGGGGGGGTGGAGCCGGGCCTGTCTTCCCCACCCCAATGAGACCCCAAGTCATCGCCCACGAATGGCCTCTTTGGCTCCTCATCAAGCTGCTCAAGGGCCATGATCCCAGAGACTCAGGAGCAGATCTCTAAACCCAGTGGCTTTTGGCAGAAATCCCTCCAGATTTAAGTGTTAAAATTTCAGAACTTCAAAACCACATGGCCCTACTGCAGCCACATGACATCATATGCTATTCATAACCAGCAATAGAACACAAATTGTCTATTGTTGCCTTTTCAGCAGATCTGAGTGTTGGGGTAAAATCTTAAATAATGGTGGGTCTGGTGTCGAAATAGTGAATGTGATCAAAGTAGAGAGAGAGTAATGTAGAAATCATCTGCCCCACAGGCAGGGGGAGGGTGTGGGATGGGGGTATACTGGGATTTTTGGTGGTGGAGAATGGGCACTGGTGAAGGTATGGGTGTTTCATTGTATCACTGAGACTTAGACCCAAAACCTTTGTAACTGCTCTCACGGTGATTCAATAAATAAAATTATAAAAAATGGAAAAAGAAAAAAAAGTAAGGTGGAGTTCATGCACAATTCAATCAGCTAATCAGTGGTTGAATAAATAGCAGTACTCCTACAAAAAAAGAAGAAAAAAAAAAGAAAGTACAGACAATTATTTTTGTCTTTCTTCATTTTGTCAACCTAGTTCAGCCTTGAGATTTTATCAGCCTCTCCTTCCACATCTTTCTCAACACTGCGGTATTGGTGACTCCTTCAGGGTAAGGGGAATGAGACCCATTGTAATTATTGGTTTTGGCATATTGAATATGCCATGGATAGCTTGCCAGGCTCTGCTGTGCCGGCGGGATACTCTCAGTAGCTTGCCAGGCTCTCCAAGAGAGATAGAGGCTTTTGGGGCAGCCTCTAATCGCCCTTGTAGGTGTTCCCATGGTTCAAACCATATTTGAATCCTATCAAATATGGTGCAGCAATCCTGGATGATGGGTATTAAGTGCCTTATGATGTGTCGCAGGGTAAGTACAGGGGCCTGAAATAAGATTCATCTCTAGGGTCTTCAAGTTTTGTAATTATGATGTTTCCAGAAATGAAAACCTCTGTAATATGGGACTACCAAGCTAAAGTCAGCAGGAAGCATTTAGAATTGAGAAGACTAAAGGATGAAGATAACGAAAATGTTCTCAGTGTGGCTACAGAAACAGGAAGATTCCAGAGGGATGATGTATCTTGATATGGACTGATCCCAGGAGTCCAGTTTGAACACTACAGAGTTAGACTGAGACATCCCAGTGGACCAGAGACATAGGCAGAAGGGGTAGACAGTGAATGTGCAAGAAAGTGTCAGAAACAGTATCCAAATAGTTTTGTGGTTTCAGAAAGCACCTTAAGTGAGGAAATCAGATAAAGGGAGAAGATGACAGGCAAAGATACTAGCGGATCAGTCTTTCTTTTTTTTATTATTATTATTTTTAAGACTTTTGGGTCACACCCGGTGATGCTCAGGGGTTAGTTTTGGCTCTCTGCTCAGGAATTAGTCTGTTGAGCTTGAGTGACCATATGGGGTGCTGCGGATTGAACTGGGTCTGTTGTGTGCAAGGCAAGTGACCGACCCACTGTGCTATTTCTCCATCCCACCCCCACCCCCCACCCCCCCGCACATCAAGGTCTATTCTTGAAGGCACTAGATTCATTGCCTACCTCTGAGAGTCTTGACTGCTCTGGACCTGGAATCCTTAATGAATGGGATATTAGTGTACACAGATAGGTCTACTGGTGAGCAATGGGTAAACCTGGATTCAGAAGAGGCTTCTGAAGACTTTAGATCATAACACAGAATCTGATCACTGGTCAGCCCAAGAACTCATTCAGAACTCATTACAAGAAAAGAATATTAAAGTCTAGAGATGGAAAGATATTCTCAATGCTGCAGAGAAAGTGAAAAGAAGCCAAATTGAGAATCCAGCTCTCCTCCTCACCTCCTATTGGGGAATTCAAAACTTTCAGCCTGATTCTACAGAGTCAGAGGAAGGGATGTTGTATATTCACACTGTGGACCTTAAAACAAGCTCCTACCACATCCCAGAAGCTAGAAGTGGGGAAATCAAGTCCCTGAGGTCAATAGTTATGATCCAGAAGAAGAAAAACTCTAAAGGTCTTCCAGGAAGTGTGGAAACAGACACTCACTGGGCTGATAAGCACAAAGGACTGTTGATTTGAATGTGAACTTCTAAACCTGTTTTGCTTCACTTGGGTGTGTGTTACTCACCCTCCTTAAGACACAGTCATTGTTGCCACCACCTCCACTCACAGTGGTGACTGTGAAGCTCCAGAGTCACAGGCCCAATATGCATCCATTTGCATATTGTTATATGCCTATTTGTTTATTTAGTGAAAAGAACATATATATATATACATATATATATGCCACTGGGTCAGTTCAAGGCTAAAGGTTTGCAAGCATCAAGTTCCTGTGGTTTGTGTGGCTTATCTATGATAAACAACAGGAGATGTTATACACTAGCCATTGTCTACTCTAATGTATGGGTTATCTATGCTGAACAACAGGGTATGTAGATCCTAACCCTGAACTACATAAAGACACTATTGCCCAGTTGGTGTATGGCTGTAACCATGTTCTGTTTTCTTGTATTTCACCAGGATGTGTGGCAAAATGTTTTGTTTAAACTATAGACAATGCAGCTCTTAATCTCTATTACTATCTATTGCTTTTGAATGCAGTTTTAGAGAATAAAACAACATCAATTTTTGAATCAGGGTTGAATGGGTTAGAAACCCATTGGGTTTCTTGGGCTTATGGTGATAAAATAAACTTATTTGCTAATTCCTCTTCTGTGTATCTGCTATCTCACTGAGTTATGACTCACTCGAGCATAACCCTACCAGCAGAGACTGGTGAATAGAACAACTCTTTTTTGTCCCTTCATACTGAACCACCAGCCTTGGTGACAGTGAGGCTAGTTCGAGAATGTGCTTCTGTTTGCTAGTTTAGGAGTGACAAATTTGAACCCCTCGGCCCTGCAGAGGCTGTTATATGTGGAGCTTTATCACCATAAAGCCAACTGGATTGGCACCTGGGACTCTGTCCAGTAGGGTTGGTCACAAAGAATGAGACTGATGGTTGCTGTGGTATGTCCAGGTTGCAAGCTAGCCTTGACAGCCCTGAACAAGGAGATAAACTGGTCACTTCCTGAACATGATTTCTACATCCAGGCCTGGTTCCCTGGCTCTCGCTTTAGCCACAGTTTTCATTAACAGATGTATTAAGAACAGTTAACAGGTATATTAAGAGCAGAGGTTGGGATATTTACATAGTTGTGGCCATAGGGTGATACACAGTCAGCAAGGACCTTTAAAATATAGCATTAAAATTATGGTAATTTCCTGGTTTACTCTCGTCTGGACACAAGTTTGCAGGCCTCATGTCTAAACTAAACTTGTTTTACCCAGAGATCTATCCTGATCTTGGAATTTTGGGTTTGTTTTGGATTTAAATTTTATTAAGGCCCCATGATTTACAAAGTTACCCATGTTGAGTTTTAGACATATCATGTTCTAGCACCATTGCCACCACCAGTGTCTTCTTCCTTCCATAAGGGTTCCCAGGTTCTCTCCCTCCATTCCCTAACCTGCAACCTCAACAGGAACAATTTTAACCACAAAGTTACTGGATTTTGGATGTCTTGTTTTCAGTGTTGTTGAGTCTGTGGTTTGGATATTTAGTTATAACACTCCTTTGTACCACCAATGTACTAGTATCCCCATTGGCCCCTGTTCCTCATTGCTTCCTGTCTATCTCTTCTTCTCCCATTAATTACTGTTCTTCTCTGCCCTTCTCCTTCTTATACTCTGGGCCAAGGGTGATCTAGGCATTCCTCTTTCAACATTGCATTCCCTTGTCCAGTTATTCTATATATCACATAGAAGGGAGAGCATCCTCTATTGATCCCTCATCTTCTGTATTGCTTCATTTAACATATCTTCCAATTCCATCCATGTTGCAGGGAATTGCATGATTTCACTTTTCCTTACAGCAATGTAGTGTTCCATTGTATATACCACACCTTTACGATCCACTTATCTTTTGCTGGAGACCAGGTTGATTTCTCATCTTAGCTATTGTACCAAGTGTTGTAATTAATAATTGTGTGCATACATTCTTTTTAATGATATTTTTTGTTCTGGGGAGTAGAGCAAATCTCTTTTGAGGCAACTATTACTACTTTTTTGAGAAGTCTCTATTTTGGGTTCCATAAGAGATTAAACCAGACAACATGCCCACAATAGTAAATGAGGAGGAACCTATTTAGTCCTGTACAACAAAAAATACATATTAAATTCTCACCTCTGGTAATTACGTCAATGTTTTCTCTGCAGTTATTTCAGTTAAAGATTCCGATGGGAAATTCATGGGCCAATACTCCCAGAGTCCTCTTTTTTTCCCCATTTTTTTTATAATTTTATTTATTGAATCACCGTGAGAGCAGTTACAAAGCTTTTGGGTCTAAGTTTCGGTCATACAATGAAACTCCCATACCTTCACCAGTGCCCATTCTCCACCACCAAATACCTCAGTATACCCCCATCCCACACCCTCCCCCTACCTGTGGAGCAGATGATTTCCACATTACTCTCTCTCTACTTTGATCACATTCAATATTTTGACACCAGACCCACCATTATTATTTGAGATTTTACTCCAACACTCAGATCTGCTGAAAAGGCAACAGTAGACAATTTGTGTTCTGTTGCTGGTTATGAATAACATATGATGTCACAAGGCTGCAGTAGGGCCATGTGATTTTGAAATTCCGAAATTTTAACACAAATCTAGAGGGATTTCTGCCAAAAGCCACTGGGTTTTGAGATTTGCTCCTGAGTCTCTGGGATCATGGCCGTTGAGCAGCTTGATCAGGAGCCAGAGAGGCCGTTTGGGGCCGATGACTTGGGGTCTCGTTGGGATGGGGAGACCAGGACCAGCTCCACCCCCATCCTGTGAGGCCCAACAAGTTTCATTACTGCGGGCCCAGACCTGACTGTCCAACCAATGGCCTCTGGAGGATGACGGCCACCGAGCTGCCAAGGGGGAGCAGGTGGAGAGACAACACCCTTACCCCGCTGGGGTGGCCTACTACTACAGTAACCTATTGCGGGGTCCGGACGCATTTCTGCCAAAAGCCGCTGGGTTTCGAGATTTGTTTCTGAGTCTCTGGGATCATGGCCGTTAAGCAGCTTGATCAGGAGCCAGAGAGGCCATTAGTGGGCAATGACTTGGGGTTTCGTTGGGATGGAGAGGACAAGCCCGGCTCCACCCCCATCCTGTGAGGCCCAAAATGTCTCGTCACTGCGGGCCCAGACCTGACTGTCCAATAGCCTCCCAGAGTCCTCTTGATGAGAGTTTGTCTATAATTTTGACTTGAATATCAGTTTTATTGAATATAAGCCAAACTTCATGCCAAACTGTCACATTTCCCCTTATATTTCAAATGTCATTCCATTTTCTTTATTCCTAAATTACTGTTGTCAAAATTTATTTTTGCTTAATTTGGGGCCACACTTGGCAGTGCTCAGCACTTACTCCTGGCTCTGTACTCAGGGATCACTTCTAGTGGGGCTTGGGGGGGTCTATATGCAGTATTGGGGAATCTAACTTGAGTCGATCTCATGCAAAGCAAATTCCCTACCCACTCTATTATCTCACTGATCCCTATTGTCAAAAAGTTTGATGACATTTCCTTTCTCTTCTAACTTGTTTTTATCTTTTGATTTTTCTGAATGTCCAAAGAAACATTTCCCCTTTAAAACCTATAATTTGAGTATACTTTTAACATTTTAACATCTGTCATTTTGAGTCAATTTTTCAAATAAATGGGCTTTGAAAGGAGAGAGAGAGTGAGTGGGAGAGAGAGATAAAGTGAGACAGAGAGAGAGAGAGAGAGAGAGAGAGAGAGAGAGAGAGAGAGAAGAAAAGTGCCTGCCATAGAGGGAGGCGGGCGGGGGGTGATTGGAGGGAACCTGGGGCACGAGTGCTGGGAAATGTGCATGGTGGAGGGATGGATGTTGGAACACTGTATGACTGAAATCTAATCATGAACAGCTTTGTAAGGATCTAATCCACAGTGATTGAATAAAAAAAGTGAAAAATAAATAAAAATAAGTAAAAATAAATGGATGGGCCTAAAATATAATTCTTTAAAACAATAATTTTAAATTATTATTTTATTTCAGGAAAGTTTGAAAGAATTTAGAATTGTAGATTTTATTATTCTAATTCCTTTTTTTAGTTTTTTAAGGGAATTGAATCATTTATCCCTTATCACTTACTTGCTTATCCTTCACTTTCGTTACTTTCCCTCTGATCTTTAAACCTAAATCTTGATTTATGTTTAAGTTTTAAATTTCCTTCATTTAATCTTTATCTTCAAGGGCATTATTCACTTTTGGCTTGTTTCTTTGAGCCAATCTTTTCTGAAATGGGTATTTCTTCCATGGCTTATTCTCTAAATTCTACTGATTTTGAAATGTTTAAACTTCTAATTAATTGTTCTTTTTACACAGTATCATTCTAAAATATTTTAAAGCTCAATTTAAGATATTAGTTTGTTGTTACTATTTCTGAGTGTCTCATATTAGCAACAGACCTGAGAGACTTGTGAGGATGGATGTGGTCCTACCTCGGGGATTCTGAGAGGGTAGGGACACAGGAACTGACAGACACAGTAACAGGAGAGACCAGGGCAAGTTCTGTGTGGGAAGCTGGCCCTTTAACTGACCAAGAGCCTACGTGCCTGTGCGGCTGACCTGACCTAGTGACCCTCAACAGGTGAAGCCTGTGCTAGGTAGGGCTATCCTGACCTACATGACCCTCGGCAGGTAAAGCCTGTGCTTTGTATGGTTATCCTGAGAAAACAATGGTCATGGCTGTAACTGACAATGATTAACTTAGTATAAGCCTTGTAATGCATGGTATGTTAAACTTATAGACTCTGTAACTTTCCTAACCACATTTTGAGCACGACCCTTTGTGTAGCTGCCTCACTATATATATCCCCATCACCCTCAATAAAGCCTGTCCCTTTTTCTCTCTGTTTCTAAACTATACTCTGTCTCTTGTGTCTTGTTTTCATTCAGTTGGTCCTTCCCTGCACCTACGGATCCTAGGGCCACCTCCGCGGGCCGGAGAGTGGTCTGGCGGGGCCCCCCGCAGTTCTGAGCCCCACATTGGGAGAGAAGGGGACAGAGGGAATGTTGGTAGGATGGGGGACTATTCATGGTTGTCTCCTCTCTGGGCGTGATGGGACAAATCGGAGAGAGGAATAGAGACATGGACACTCATTGGCTTATTCATCCATATCTACAACAAACACTTGTAGCATTTATGGGATTGCAGAGATACCAAGGAACCAGGAACAGATGGAATTAAGCTGGATAATCTACCTATGCAGGGGAAGAACAGGCACATCTGGGTAATACATTATATACTATATAATACAGCACTAGGGAAGGGCCACATCCAAAGAAGGATGCATCAGTCTGTGAGAAGAGTTGGGGTCTCAGGACTACTGACCAGGTCACTAGAGAGACAGTGAGGTTGGGGGTGGCAGGTACACCGGGCTGAGGAGCAGGTGCTAGGGGAACAGAAAGTCGATCCTGAGCCAATTGTGCCCAATGCTGAGTGCCCAGGGACAAGAAGGTGGGCAGGCTCTGTGTCAGACCAGATCTTAGGGCTGAGAACGCCCAGCTATGGGGCTTGTGGGATGCTGGAGGGTTCTGGCAGAAAAGGCTCAGAATAACCTGAGGGAGGTGGGGCAGGATGGGGCCTGTAAGGTGTGGACAGGCTAATGTGGGTGTGATTGGAGGGTGAGTTTAGGGGAGGAGCAGCAGCAGCCATGGGGGGTTGCAGGCTGGGGAGCAGAAACTTCTCAGTGTTTGAAGTGTGGCCAGGACTTAATGATGTTGTACAGAGCCTGCCCAGGAGACAAAGTGTTGATCAAATCACTCTGTCCCACCAGCAGATAGCTGGGAATCAGATATCCTTTGAGCACTGCACACTGGATCAGGATCTGGGCGGCCTCCAGTGCTGCAGCATTGGGAGCAGCACCTGTAAAACACAATGGCCATCAGTCATCATTTTGGGGGCACTCTGTCTAGGGCAGGTCCAGCAGATACACCTAACCCTTCCCCACTGAGCTAAACAACCGCACTATTGCCAACCTCTACAGACTGACTGAAAGCAGCTCAAGATTCCTCGGTGCCAGAGTTTTTCCTTTAATCAAGAGCAGAGCCTGGGATAAATATAGTTATTTGGGGATGTACAAAGTTTTTCTCCAATTCCAAAGTTTAGCTTGTTCCCCATCCCTTTCAGGTATACTTACCAGCACCTAGAGCTAGTTCTAGTCATCACAGAAAGGGGAGGATATCCAAGGCACCTAGTGTGTTTAAGCCAGGGATACCGCTGATCCGTTTGCAATGCAGAGGTCAGTCCACAAAAAGGAACCATCTGATCCATAGCTCAACAGGGCACAGACTGAGACTCACTCCTTCAGTCACATGTTTCCTGACCCATGCTCCAATCCCATCTCCATCAGGTCCCAGGGTCACCCTGTTCCTAAGATCCCATTTTAGGATCAGCCTGAAACAGTCCGAGAAAAGTGATTTCTTCTTCCTAGAGGTTCAAAATAAGGCCCCGGGTCCAAATAAACTTTGGTGAAGAGTGATGCACAGACCAGGGGCTGCATCCATGGCTTTAGCAAGGTCAGAGTTCCTACATTGTTGTGTTGGCAAAAATTCAGCAAGAAATAGTCACAGAGGACTTTGCCTGATGTTTGTTTCCTTGTTTATTGGCTTGTTTTCTTTGGAACAAACCGAGAGATACTCAGCAGGCTACACTCCTGGCTCTGTGTTCAGGGATTATCCTGGTGGTACTTGGAGGATTGTATTTATTGCTGGGATCGAACCAGGGTGTGTCCTGTGCAAGGTAAATGCCTTGACCCCTGTACTATCTAAACCCCCCTTTTCCCTTATCCAAAATGATCTTTGGGAATCAAGTCATGTAGTTGAGTGAAAAGTAAATAGATTTAGGGTAAGTATTTTGTCTGATTGGTCACTTCTGGTCACATTGCACTGATCAAATGTCATATTTGAACTGTGTGAATATAGCACATGCAGCATCAAAATGATGCCTCAATCAGACCTTCTAAAGTATCAGATGATGACCACCATTGTTTCAGCATCTACTTACCTGAGAAGGTGCCCATGAAGGCAATGCCCAGGGAAATGTCATTGTAGCCATCTGTGTGAAAGCCTTGGATGTTCCAGCCCACTCCTTCATAAACGGCACCATCCTGGCCCACAAGGAAGCTAAAAGACCATAAGAAGAAGCAGAGAGCAGGCTAAAGGAAACCACTGAAGTGTTGCTTCATCCATTTGTTTATGCATGTCTTTACCCGTCAAATACTAATTAGCTTGATAAGCACCGAGGTATAAAGTTGACAGTTCTTTCCAGTGCTGTGCAGGTAAATCAGCTATTACAGGGGTAAAGGAGGGGCGGAAACCTACAGAAGGAGAGTGTTGGGAAACACCTGGCAGTGCTCAGATCTTACTCCTGGTTCTGTGCTAATAGATCACTCCTGGTGGGCTCAGAGGACTACATGGAATGTTGGAGATCAAACCTATGTTGGCCACCTGCAAGGCCAGTGCCTTAACTACTGTACTATCTCTCTAGTCCCAGGATGCCCTGATTTATGTCATGATTTATACTAATCTCTGTGGTGCAAAATTACCTTCAAAGTCAATTTCAATGTATCAACATTTAACAACAGACTTTTGAAATCCCTAGGTCTAGAGCGTTTTTTCCTCTGGAGCCCATCTGATTCTAACGCACTTCTCCTGCCCTAGAGTAGCTCAAGTCTATAGAGAAAAAAATTGTATTAGCTTCAATCCTTGCTACAGGACTCCCCCATATCTCACCAATGAAATTGCTTCACCCAGGTGACTGGTAACCAACTTCCTCTTTCAGTTCCCTGACCTTGCTTAACTTGAGTTCTCTGTACCTTCACTTTGCCAAACCCTCCTGCTTAATAGAACATTTTCTCCCTTCAGCTTCCTTTTCACTGCTTTCTCCCAATTGTTTTCTCTGTGTATTTTCCCTCACATTCCCATGTACCTCCTCTTTCTGAACATATGAGGTTCCTTAGAATGCAGCGCCAAGTTGTCTTCTAACTCATCCCAGGACTAATAATTCAGTTGCCATACAGAATGCTCACAAATCTACCCCGTGCCTCACCTTCTCTCCCTTCCTTCCCACAAATTTACCCCATGGCTCACCTTGTCTCCCTGCCTGTCCTCTTCCTGAACTTAGTATCTTGACAAGTATCTTGACAAGAACTTAGTATCTTGACAAGCTCAACAGGGCACAGACTGAGAATCACTCCTTCAGTCACATGTTTCCTGACCCATGCTCCAATCCCATCTCCATAGGTCCCAGGGCCACCCTGTTCCTAAGATCCTAACACAGTTTTTATTTTAGGATCAGCCTGAAACAGTCCGAGAAAAGTGATTTTTTCTTCCTAGAGGTTCAAAATAAGGCCCCGGGTCCAAATAAACTCTGGTGAAAAGTGATGCACAGACCAGGGGCTCCAAGCCACACTATCAGCCTGTCCCTAGGTGGCCCTCTAACTCATGCATCAACCTTGACAGATGTGTCTTCCAATTGCTCTCCCTGAAATGTCCTCATGAACCCAATTACCCCCGTGGCCTCTGGAGTTCTTCCATTTTCCTCTGGGATGCAGCCATTCACCATCCACCTTCTCTTGACTTTTGCACAGATCTCAGATTGACCTCACTGCCTTCAGTTTGTCCTTTCTCCAGTCCATTTCAGAAGCAAAGGCAGAGAAAGGTCTCTAATATTAATTTTATATCAAATTCTGCTTTTCACCCCTTGGCATCAAATCCCTGATTTCCAGATCAGACTACAAGATTCTTATTCTGATTCTGATGGGATGTTAAGCAGTGTCTAACCCCAAACATATTCTTGAGACTCTGAAAGCAGCTCCAAAAAACTTCTCCTCCTCCATTAGGTCAAAATATTTATCATTAAATAATTTCAGAATTCTTGGCATTAGAGATGGCCCAGGGAACTATCTGGTCTTTCCCTGCCTTCATACAGGAAAGATAGTCTCTTCAAGAAGACTGACAGTTTGAAGATGTAGAGGAGCAGGGTAGCATAGGGGAGAATAAACATCATGTATTGGTTGAACTGAGAGGTACAGCCTGAGTTCTGGATGGGGAAGGCTATGACATGAGGAAAGCAAAACCTTTAGATGATGTCTGTTACCCATTTCACTAATTTACCTGCACCCTCTTCCTCTAATATCTTCTTCTAACTCTTGGCCTACATCACAGAGAAGAGATGACCTTTCAGAAGCATATGCGTTTTGAGAACATTCTCCAGAGTAATGACAGCCCAGTACAGCATTCTAGCTGAGATACATTTGGGAATGTGTGAGCAGTCAGTGTGATCTCACAAAGATGTCACCCATAGGGTGGGCGTTAAGTAGTGTCAGTCCCTTTGCCCTCCCTTTCAAAGCTTTAGCATCTGCTCCTAGGGGTTAAGCAGCCTGTCTATCGCAGGTCCACTTACTTGTAGCTGGTGTCACAGGTGCCGTATTTGTCCATTAAGAGGGACTGGATATCCTGAGCCAGCAGGCGGCACTCATCGGACATGTTGCAGGTTCTCCCGGCAGTTTGGATGATGATGGCATACTTGGCCGGGAGCATCAACTTGGGGCAATCGGTCTCTCTGGCCCCCCAAGCAGATCGCGGAATGATGTTGGGGCACACTATGATGAGGGCAGAAAAACAAGGACCTGAGAATTCATTTTTTTCCCTTCTGGTTCCCTCTGAGAGGAATCCAGTGATGCCTTGACCGGAAAAGCCACACTCTCTGTGGTACTTGGAAATTACAGATGAAGAGTGATCCTGGAAGAAGACCCCATTGGATTGATAGTCTTACCTTTCTTGGGACTCATCTCCTGCTTTGGAGCCAGGCAGTTCTCGCCTTTCACAAGAAGTGGCTGATGGAATAAGGGTGACAGGTGACCTTTCAGAATAGAGCGGGAGATCAGGCCCTCCATGGCCGACAGAGCTGCCGGGCTGGGACTGTGGCCTGAAAGAGGGAAGTCTGTTTGAGATTCCATCTGGTTGTTATCTGGTGTCTACACTAGCAGAGTGCATACTGCAGGGGACATGGGTGAGAGCATGGACAGAGAAGGGTGGTGTTCCCCTTTCTCCATGTGGGTCTGTCAATCCTGGGCCTTCCTGGTCCTGGCTTGCCTTGGCCTTGTCACCTGTTTCATTCTGCCCAAGCAATTGTGTGCTGTTTCTAGCTATTCTGCAGGAAAGAGGGAGTGTCTGTCAGTCCCTGTACAGTTGCTGGGGTGGGGATATGAGGTAGGAAATAGGCTGATCTCCCACATCAGAAGGCCTGAAAGTAAAAGATCTATCTGAAGAGTTTTTACTAGACCACGATACTTTCCCTGAAGGCCTGCCTAAAAGTCACCTGATTGGTTCCTTAATATTCACCACCAACCTCTGAGGGAGATGTTCAGACTGACTAACACAGTCACAAAGAGATTATTTTTCAGAGGAATTTGAAAGGTTAATAGATATGGTGCACAGAGTCCCAGAGCCCACAAGTGACCCCATTTATGGTCATGGAAGAAAACAAGCTGCCAATCTGAACAGGAATTCCTCCCATGGGCAGGAAATCCTCTGGGGCTGGAAATGGAGAGCGTGAGTTGGTAGTGTGACTCTGCTCCAGAGACCTCTGTCACACACGTCACTTACCTCTCTAAAACTCAGGCTGCACCTGTCTAGAATAGCAGAACTGTTGCAATGGTTATTGGAGTGAACAGTGATAAAGAGTAATGGGGCATAATTCAATGTTGTAGAGTAGAGTGGAAGGAACTTGGGGGGTTAGAAGTCTCAGAGTGGCTTCAAAAACCTGTCTACAAAATCTCTGAGTAAGAGAGATGGAAGAAGGAGGTGCCTGGCAGGAAATGGGAACCCAAAGGTCAGAGCTCAGAGGTAGGTCTATGTAGAGTCATTGACACAGAAAAAGTGATGCCCAGTTTCTTCCAAAATGAGAAGTGGATAACAAACCTACAGGTACAAGACTGGATGGCCACTTCCGGTCACTGTGATGAGGAAACAAGAGGTGCTTGCTAGGAAGGCTGAAGAAGAAAGCAAGGGTGCTGCAGTAAGGGTATCTGAACGATGTTAGGGAGCCAAGGGAAAGGAGGAATCTAGGAGATGGTAGAGCAACAGGGAAGAACGAGAACAGTGAGAGGACAGCAGGATGTTAGGGACGAAACCCAGAGAACTCTTGCTGAGCAGCAGGTGGTGTGGCTGTAATTACCTTCCTTGGTGCCAAAGAAAGCAAAGCCCAGGGAGATGTTATTGTAGCCCTGGGTGTGTGCGCCTTGGACGTTCCAGCCGACACCTTCATACACCCTGCCGTCATTTCCAACCAGGAAGCTGTGGAACAGGGAAATTGGGCCTCAGGGGCAGCACTGCAGCTCAGCCCTGCATGAAGACCCCTCATCGGTTTCCAACAGGACATAGGCTGAGACTTGTCCACTAACTGAAATTTTCTCAGACTCATCTCAGATACTGGATACAGACACTGGGTCATTTATACTCATCCTTGGTATGGGCCCATTCTCTCCATCCCTGTTCAGATACTTAGCTTGACATAAAAATAATCCTGTAAATTCAGAAGGAGAAACGACCTTGACACAGACTCAGATACTCAACAGCCTTCTCCGTAGACATGGCTCTTCTCTTTCCTCCCAAATGCAGGTTGCGTGTGTCAGCTCCACATGAGCTGAGCCTGCGGGTTCTCTCTGCCAGGAAAACTGTCTTACAGAGACTTCCCAGGAAGGGGCAGCTCAGACACAGCCATGTATGTAGGCATGGTGGTTTATGAAGGGATTCCAGAAGCCAGAGGAAGGAGTGAGGCAGAAAGAATAAACCAAACAAATTATGTGGGATTGAGTTGGGACTCAGTCCCCTCACTCCAGCAGAACTGTGCACTTGGACCAAAGAATTGCCCCTGGGAAGGACTGGGTGCAGAGGAAACTACACAAAAACTCCTGCCCTGAGGGACCATAACTCTCCCGTCACCCCCTTGGTCACCAGAGACATGGATAAAAACCTGAAGGACAAAAGCAGGAAGTAGCAACATCATTATAAATGTCACCACGCCCTGGAACTGTCTAAGTGGTTCAAAATCAGAGGTGGGCCG
The DNA here is from genome assembly GCF_029834395.1 of Sorex fumeus. NCBI lineage: Eukaryota > Metazoa > Chordata > Mammalia > Eulipotyphla > Soricidae > Sorex > Sorex fumeus. The sequence goes on along the minus strand of NW_026606104.1, from coordinate 1,563,758 downwards.
AGAGCATGACGACCTGGCACAGGAAAGTTGGGTACAGGAAAGTCAGGAGAGTGAACGCTAGGATAGGGCATGTCGTTGCCTCACCAAGGCAAAAGCCTCTCCCCCACAGCTTGGTGGTATATACAAGGGCCAGAGAGTGTGAGCTGTCTCAGACTATGTGGCTTTGAGTGAATGGAGCCGCCTACCAGATGGCAGGTCACACTTGCCACCAACCACCCCTGCTGCAGGGAGCAGATGCACTGGGGCTGTGCGAGTCTTGGTCACCTGTCCTTGGGGGTGGGAGAGGGGATCTAGTCATGACCCCACCTTCCTACTTCCTTTCAGGAGACCTCAGGCTCAAAGGCCTCACAGAAAACTCCTGAAGATTTGGGGATTCATCAGGTCATTTGGTGTTCAAGGCTTATTCTTGGCTCTTCCTTCAGGAATCACTCCTGACAGGGCTTGGGGGACCATATGTGGTGCCAGAGATTGAACCTGGGTCAGCTGTGTGCAAGGCAAAAACATTCTACCCACTGTCCCATCTATATGGCTCACAGGGTCTTTTACAGAGTTTATTCGTGCTGAACATGATACACCTACAATTCAGGAGGATAGAGTGAGAAGAGGTGGGAATCATGCCCTGGAACCCTTTGGTCTCCCCCCATCCTCCCTCCTTCCTTGTCCTGCCCTTGCTCACTTGTAGGCCACGCCACACCAGCTGTTGTTGTGCACATGGTAAACCTGCAGCTCTCGCAACCTCTGACTGCACGAGGCCTGGTTGTCGCACTCCAGCCCGGGGATGTGGTGCGTGACAAGGAAATGCACAGGTCTGGCCAGCGGGGAGCTGCAGTTCAGGGCCTCCTCAGCCCAGTTCTCGAGAGATACCATGTTGGAGATGTCTGTGGGGCAGTGGGCCATGGCGGTGGGTCAGGATCATTCCTGTCACATCACTGCCACAGGACCCTGACCTGCCACTGCTCCTTTCTTTTGGGCTGTGTCTGCCCCACCTGGTGGCATGGAGGAGTCCTGGGAGAAAGCCCCAGTGGGTAGGGAGCACCTTTCCACCTCTACCGAGGTCCTTCTCCAGAGAAGCCTTGACGCCTGGTTGCTCATGCAAACATCACCGTGGTCGTGGAGTTCCCTCCTTGAAGCTTCTTCCTCACTCTGCTGCCATGCGAAACGTCTTTCTTGCCTATAACTGCCGATCTAGGGAAGCGCCAAGCCACCCCCTCACCTCTGCACTCTGAAGTGGAATTGGGCCCCCACCCAGCTCTGTTCTCCTGTGCTCACCAGCTGCTTCCTCTCACTTTCTCCCTGTTTCCACCCAGGTCACCTCCGTTTGGGACCCCCCCTCTATGTGGGCTCTGCAACTTCCCTTACAGTCTGAAGACAAGGGCTGGGATCTAGCCTCTGGCTAGAGGGTCCCATAGAGCCAAGGCTGCCTCTCCCCTGCCTGTGTCTATTCCCTGCTGCAGTCCCCCAGCTTCTCCTACCCCCTCCCCCCTTGCCTACTAACACAAAGTCTGAAACAATCTGTGTTGATATACTGGCAGTATTCTCTTCATCTCAGTCCCACCCATCTGGCTCAGAACATTTTGGACACAATTCTGCAGAATCTCTGGCAGTCCATTAGCTCCTCACCATTGAGAAGCTCTTTGAGTTTTTCCCTGAGCTCAGAGAGGTTGTCGAACAGGTCCTGAATCTCCTCTGACCTGTGTTTAGCTTCTGATTCAGCCCAGGAGGAATCACCTGCAAGGAAACATTACCGTGGGTGTATGGAGCCCTAGTGCCAGCCAGCACAGGGGCACAGATTCAGGCCGGAAAGCACCCTCCTCCCACTTCTCAATGCTTGTGCACACACAAGAACATTTCTGAGGCAACTGGCACTGCCTTCGAGAGCAGCATGTGTGGTTTCTCCAACACCAGCTCTGTGAATGGGCCAGAAGGCAGGAAGAGGGAGGTGGTTTCATTTCCTCTGAACATACAACCAACCAAGAAAACAACATGGAAACATATAGTGGCACTTACAACCACAATGCCTGTGTGGGAAGCTGGAACATCTGTGCAGATCTTATCCGTTCCTTTGGAAGTGGTTGGCTATGACCAGTGAGGGAGTCAGGGAGGGGGCCCTGTGTGTCAAGTAACTTCCTTCCCCTTTTCTAATTAGAAAAGGAAGTTCCTGGGGCTAGAGTGATGGCACAGTGGGTAGGGCGTTTGCCTTGCACGCAGCCGACCCGGGTTCGATTCCCAGTATTTCATATGGTTCCCCCGAGCACCGCCAGGAGTAATTCCTGAGTGCATGAGTCAGGAGTAACCCCTGTGCATCATCAGGTGTGACCCAAAAAGAAAAAGAAAAAAGGAAATTTCTCTGCAAGTCATAGGTGAAGCTATGATTGACATCAAAACTCATGGACTTCTCACCATCAGTTTAGGAAGTTATCACCTTACCTCAATTTTCAGATGAGGAAAATTAAGGTCAAACAGCTACATAACCTTCTTAAAGTCACATCTAGAAGTACAAGGATTTAAAGGCCAGTTTTGAGCTCTTAAACATGAAGATTTTATTCCCCCTAAGGGAGAGCAAATGCCCAAAGAATTCCTAGAATGAGACTTTAGGATGAACTTTCTCAGTTACTCTCTGACCTACCGAACGAAAACTCACCCCAGGCTGAGAGAGCTGGCACAAGGAAGACCAGAAACCACAGCAGCATCCTCCCGAGGACCAGGGAAGCTGGCAGCACGGCCCTAGGAGAGAAACCAGACATTGAGCCCAGCTAGCCCTTTCTGAAGGGCACTCACACTGCAGCCTGCCCCCTGCGTACTTGCCAGGCAAACTGGGAGTCTCCACCTACACCACTACAGCAAGAGCACAATGAATGGGTAAATGCCTTATTCTGCTACCATGAACAACTCAGTTTCATTGACTACAGACTCAGAACCATCTTGGCCCCAATAAGATGGTTATTATCCCTGCAGTACAGGGTAGCTGACACAATTGTCCCTTCTTCCATTCAAGATGGTTTAAAGATTCAGCCACAGCAGGATCAAGAAATCCAAACACACAAAGGGCCCTCAGGCAGAGGATGCTTTCCCAGTTGGGTCCTGGGTTGGGTTAGGAGAGTAAGGGAGGGAGGAGAGCCCCAGTACCTGGGCAGAGAAAATCTCCTGATCATAACACTCAGGTGGTGGAGAGCAGTCACCTGGGAGGGAGAGAAGAAAAACTCACACGCATGCGCAGAGTTTCCTGCGGGTCCTGTGCTGTCCCAGCCCACAATTCACTGGTTGTACTCTGCAGATGTGGCCTCTGGCCCCACCTCCTCTTCCAGCTGTGGTTCTGCTCTTGTTGAAACTCCAGGACTCTCCCTCCCCAGAAACAGGGAACCTGATCCCTGACTCACAGAGAAGGAAAGAAAGTGCAGGTTCAGTAACAGAGAGGAGGAAATGGGCAGAGATTCGAGACATCAGGCACCAGCAGTTCTGTAGCTACCAGAGGATCTGGGTGAAACCAGAATCTGGCTGAGAGCAGAGATCCGCCCAGTGAATAATCTAGAAGCCTCCGCCCCAGGAAAGTGCACAATTGCTCAATGTTCCCTCAGGTCCTTCCTTGTCCCCAAGCTTCCAGAGCCCCCTCATCCCAAGGGTTCTGGTGGGAATGCAGGTCATATGCTGCAGGAGTGTATAGGCTACGTGGATCAGTCATTCACCAACACCCTACCTTCCTGGTCCACTTTTACATGGTCACCAAGAGCACAGATGTAGGCAAAAAAGTATCAAGGAATCTTCCAGAAGGCAGCTGGCTATGCCGAATTCCTAGGTCTGACCTTGTAGCCAACTTGCCCATCTTCTCCCCTGCTCCCATGCCTCCCCTGTCTATTAAGTGCATATAGCCACAGCAGCAGGAAGCCAGCCGGGTCACCCCTGTACAAGGCCTCGTGGCAGCCAGTACCTACCACACACACAGCCACAATCCTTCCCATTTACTTATCCCACTTATTTATGGGATAAAGAAGCACAGGGCATGTTTCTGGGGCCTTAGCTGCAGCATTTAGCACAAACTACTGATACTTAGACACACAATGTAGACATTCTCTCAAGGGGTGTCTGAAACTACTGCAAGATGGGTATGAATCTTCTCCCAGACCAACATTCATACCAAGAGTCCCTGTGTCTACAATCCTCTTTACATATCCCATATGCTTTCATTGCTTGGACCTGCCTACTCACATAGGGGAAACTTACTTGTCCTCACAGTTACATGCTGAGGTGAATGTCTGTGTTGTCCAAGAGCAGCAAGAGGGAGAAAGAGAAGGTTGTGAAAGGCACTGCTCTCTGGTTCCAGGTCTGAACAGAACCTGCTGAATTCCTCATCACCAGTCACTCCCCAACCTTCCATCCCTCAGCCTGACAGTTCTCCCCTGAGCTTGTCTTTGAGACTTTTTCTCAGCCTGACTTCTTCAAAGACTCTCCAAGATTAGAATGGAGACTCAAAACCCCTCGTCCCCTCCAAGAACCATCCTGGGTTGTCCTGAGGACTTCCCCATCTCAGGAGCACAACTTCTGGTTCTGTCTCTTTGTCAGTGCTTGGACATAGAAGGGCAAGCTTAGAAAAAGTGCAGAACCACAGAGACTGGCCCACATCCAAAAGAACAAAAGCAACCAGTGCTGGAGAGGATGTGGCGAGAAAGGGAACCCTCCTTCACTGCTGGTGGGAATGCCTGACTGGTTCAGCCCTTTTGGAAAACAGTATGTACGATTCTCAAAAAATTAGATTTTGAGCTCCCATTTGACCCAGCAATACCACTCCTGGGAATATATCCCAGAGAGGCAAAAAAGTATAGTCGAAGTGACATCTGCACCTGTTTGTTCATTGCAGCACTCTTTACAATAGCCAGAATCTGGAAAAAACCTGAGTGCCCGAGAACAGATGACTGGTTAAAGAAACTTTGGTACATTTACACAATGGAGTACTATGTAGCTGTTAGAAAAGATGAAGTCATGAAATTTACATACAAATGGTACTACATGGAAAGTGTCATGTTAAGTGAAATGAGTCAGAAAGAGCGGGATGGACACAGAAAGATTGCATTCATCTGGGGAACATAAAGTAACATAATGGGAGACTAACACTGAGGAGTGACCGAGATTAGCACCAGGAATTTTGCTCCATGACTTGGAGTCCAGCCACACATGCTAGGGGAAAAGGAAGCTCAGATAGAGAAGGGAGCACCAAATAAAGAGTGTTTGGAGGATCCTCCCAGGATAAGAGAAGCATGCTGAAAGTAGACTGTAGACCAAACATGATTGCCACTCAATGCTTCTCTTGCAAACCACAGAACCCAAAAGGAGAGAGAGAGAACAAAAGGGAATGACGTGCCACAGAGGCAGGGTGTGATGGGGGGAATGGGGGGTCGGAGGGATGCTGGGACCTGTGGTGGTGGAGGATGGGCACTGGTGGAGGGATGGGTACTTGATCATTGTATAACTGAAACCCAAGCACAAAAATTTGTAAATCTATAACTGTACCTCGTGGTGTTTCACTAATAAAAAAATTATTTTTAAATTTTAAAAAATTTAAAAAAACAAACAAAAGAAAAGAAAAAGAAAAAGTGCAGAGAGATGGGAGTATGGAGAAAAGCAGCAGGAACATGGTTTGCTTCCATGGTGTTTCAGCGTAAGCAGTGCTTCTTGCAAGTGGTCCTGGGAACCAAGGATTGGCTCTGTGCAAGTGTCCTATGCTCCAGCCTATAGATAAAAAAAAATTGAATCACAGTGAGGTACACAGTTAGAACTTATGAGGGATTCTGGGAACCAGGGGATTGCCAAGGGTTGGCTGTGGACAGGGCAAATGCACTACCCTCTGTACCATTGCTCCGGCCCATAAACTTAAAAAAAAATTAAATCACAGTCCTTATCTCCTGGAAAGGAGCATAACATGACGCTCGCCATAACCATGCTGCCAGTCCCTATGCCAGGCTGTTTCACTCAAGGCATCCTGGAGGGGGGTGGGTGAGACCCCTCTCCGCCCCGAGAGATCCAGCTCTGACAGATGAAAACCTCCAGAACTCAACTGCCGCCAACTCACGACCACTTTCCACATGCTTGGGCGGAGCCTCACTGACGACTGAACCCATTACTGGACCATGCGGCTGCATTTGTGGCCGCGTGTCACTTCATATCATACACCCTACCCATACTCCAAGAGTACTGCACCACATTTGATGGAATTCAAAGTAGGAGGCAACCAATCATAGAGGAAAATATTTTTTTACAGATAAATATATAAAAGCACACAAGGCTCAACTTCTAACAACGTTAGTGATCTCTTATAAAAGGGCTTAGTGTAATACAACAATCTTCACCCTCTTTCCTCTAAGAATACATTTTCGTAGCATTTTCAGTAGTTTTTCATAACAAACAATAAAAAACATATTATTTCAGTTCTGCTTTAGGGCAGGGACTGGGATTCGGGATGGAAACACCCGAAATACAGTGATGAGAAGGTATAATCGTGGTGGGATTGATGTTTCAGTATTAAATGTAAAGAAATATTGTGAACTACTTTATAAAATAATAAAATCATTTAAAAAATTAAATCACAGTGAGATACACAGTTACAAAGTTGTTCATGATTGGGTTTTAGTCATATAATATTCCAACAACCATCTTTTCACCAGTCTACATTTCTCACCATCAATATCCTCAGTTCCCTCTTGTCACCTACCCCACCTCCTGTCTCTCTGCCAAACCCATAGATTTTTTTGAAAAATAAAAATTACTTTTCTTTTAAAATGTGTTCATAAATAATGGGATTTTGATGTTATTTTAAATGAATTTATAGTTATTTTAAATGCTTTAAATTTCTAACTGTGTCTGGCATATCGAATACTCTCGGTAGCTTGCTGGGCTCTCGGCAAGCTACCGAGAGTATTCGATATGCCAGACACAGTAACAACAAAGTCTCCAATGGAGACGTTACTAGGCCCGCTCGAGCAAATCGACGATCAACGGGAGGGCCTTTACCTTTACCTTTAAATTTCTAACATGGGAAACATTTTAAGTTCTAACTCACAGACGCAAACAGTCTATTTTACAGCTTAAAAGGGCATTGAGAGCAAAAATGTTGAGACCCAGAGCAAAGAAATGCCACTGGCTGTGCTGAGGAAAGGTGTCCACAATGGGGCAGCAGTGTTCCCTTAAAAATCCCAGAGCTGTCTCCTGGACAGGAAGCTACCTCCGTCTCCACCCATGACACCCTCCCACTCCCCTTGGTCTCGCTATGCACATTCTCTTGTGCTGGAAACATCTTAATTAAAGGAAATGAAAATATTCTAAGCATAGGTTCCATCAAAATCAAGTCAGGCATATATTATTGTTTCAAATGTTTATCAGATAGCTCTCTTATCTAAAGTTCTCATCTGGGGAGGAGTGAGCAAGAAGCCTTCTCTCAAGGAGTTACTCATCCAGAGAGAGTCAGACACAAAGGTTGTGATTGGAATGCAAACCTGGCCCTGGCTGGGAAGCCCTGGGTGCTTCCTGGGCTCTCTCTGGCGTAGAGGGAGTTGGTAGCTGGGGGATAAGGAGACATATGCCAGAATGTTCTGGAAGGATCTGGAATCTTAGGGACATAATGAAGATAGAAAAGGAGAGAAGTCCAGTCCTGGCCTGACTGGCTCTGACTTAGCCGGTTGAAATATACAGGCGAGGAGAAGGCCTGGAACCCAGATGTCAGGGAATGCCACACTGAGCTGTAGGTTTTTCCCAGAAAGGCAGAGGGTAAGGAAGTGACAGGAGAGGTGATCTTAGACCTGCTGTGGGCTGAGGGACCTGCCATGGGCCCAGGGACCAGCCCTGAACAGCGGAGTCTGAACAATGCAGCGGGTGCAGGAGTGGGCTGCTATCACAGGATGCACCTCCCTGAGGCCTCTGGGTGGCCACAGAAGGCAAGAGTGTAGTAAGGCAGCTGTGGGCTGTGCCCAGCGGGTGGAACAATGGTCTAAAGTTACCTGTGCCTGTTGCCTGTCTTGACCGGGTCATTCTGCTTCTCAGACACACAGGGTGAGCCTGGGGGTGAGGCAGGGGAGGTGGGGGAAGTGACATAGGTGGGACAGGACATGTCAAGTGCTCCGTGGCAAGAGACTGATTTCAGAAACCTCCATGGAAGAGCACCCAGCGATATGATGACATAGGCAAGGGCTGTGTCCAGGAGAAAGGGTTGCAGGGAAGGAGAGACAGCAGGCTGGGCACAGGGGCCTCCGCCTCCCTGCAGGCAGATGCCTCACTGCATCAATGGGGGTGGGGGTGGGGCAGAAGGGAAAGGCATCACCATGGCCTTGGTCACTGTGGAACCAGAAAGAGCCCAATGGGAGCCATGACTTCAGTGCTGTCTGATCCAACTTTCTCACTCAAAGAGGGAAAATCTGGCACGTAAATGATTCCCCAGAGCCACCCTGAAGTTTGCAAACCTCACACTAAGGCCTGGGTGTCAGGCCCTGCAGCAAACCCTCAGGGTCGCTTAGGATGATGCAGAGTGGGAGGACCACTGAGAGTCTGTTACTGCATCTGAGCTCAGACCTGGCAGCAAAGAAATAGCTCAATGTAGGAGGGCCAGGAAGGTACAGACACAGCCATTCCTGGGGCCTGGCCTTGGGGAAGGAGGAAACCAGGGGGTCCTGTTGCAGGTGCCTCCATCTTCTTGTGGGTTTGTTTGTGACTTTATAACACGGCAGAGGAAAAATCCAGGACCACTATCCAGAACCAGGAAAATTGTCCCTGATTTTGACCCAGAGCTCTGGATCTCCCCAAGAAGTCCCCTCTGCCTCCCCCATTCCCACCTCTGGTCTAGGCAAATAGTCTGGAGTCTGGTGGGATTTGGGTGCTTATTGTTGGGGTGCAGAATAGCCTGTCCGGCTCAGACCTCACAGTCCAGCCCTGGCCTTACTAGCTCTGGCTTAGCTGGGACTCAAGGACCCCCGCATGGCCTTCTGAGTCAAAGGAAGAAATTGTACATATGGGGCTGCCCCAGTGCTGGCTTCTCTCTGCCCTGATACCATAAGGTAACAGCCAGTAGCCAAGTGCTCATGTCGCACTGTGCATTTTTTCCTTCAGTGCCCTCCTGCACACAACAGTTCTCAGAGCATTGGTGTCACAATTTCTGTGTGCCTGCAAGCTTGGGACTGAGATTCTGGGTGCAGAGCACTTGGTCCCCCATTACTGATTTCCCCTCCCCCCCAACTGATGTGTATGGTCTCTGTCTGTGACTTAAGTTTTGTATTTAACTTATTTTACCTATATCGAAAGCGAGGCACAGTTCCATCAAATAAATCATGCAAGATCACACAGTCAGTCTAAACTCCATGGTATTTATTTATTATTTTTTTGAGGTTCCAAGAACTGCACTGGGATCTCACTGATACTACACCACTTCTTAGCTATGTCCTGGCCAGTCTGAACTCTTGTTGTTGATTTGGACCAGTGCTCAGGGATCATTCCTAGTCGGGCTTGGAGGACCATATGGGGTGCTGGGGATGAAACCCAGCTGTCTGTGGGATGGAACCAGCACCCTACTTGGTGTACTAGTAGGTGTACATGGCCAATGTACTAGTGCTCCAGCCTCCAGTCCGAATTCTTAATGACCCGATGATAGGACAGTGGCTCACGTGTCTGGATTCCAGGGAGCAGAAATTATGTTCAATGAATGGGGTTGTCAATGCTACCTTGTCATCTGGATTGTCTCTCGTTCTTTGTAACCCACCTTGCTGGGCAGAGGTCAAAGGTGCCCGTTCTATCAGCCTTATTTTAGGGAATCATCACAGACAGCTAAAGGAATTAATTTGCATAATAGAACTGGACATTTACGGGGCCTGGAAGATCACATAGTGGTTAGGTATCTTGCTTAGTGTGCATCTGACCCAGGAACCTTGTGGCCTCTGGAGAATCGTCCACTTTGTCCACAGTTCCAGAGCACCAAGAATCATCAGGAGTTGCCTCTGAGCTCCACTTGTGACATGCCCTCCAAAATATAAGAAAAATAATCTTTCAGGTTCCAAGCAAAACAAAAACAAAAACAGAAACAAAAAGAAACTGTCTCTCTGTCTGCTCTTCTGAGTTTGTTTCCAGACTGCACTGGTGGAGGGACAGGTGTTTGATCACTGTGCGATTGTAACCCAAACATGAAAGCTTGTAACTACCTCATGGTGATTCAATAAAATTTAAAAAAAAAGAATTTGGAAAAAATAAAATGTGATCTGTAGCACTGTCCTCCCATTGTTCATTGATTTGCTCAAGCAGGCGCCAGTAACATCTCCATTGTTTAAAAAAAAAAAAAGACATGCCACAGGCTGTGCTGAGTAAGGTTGTCCACAAGGGGGCAGAGACGCTCCCTTAAAAATCCCAGATTCGGCGCTTCTCGGCTCCTTGACTAAGAGGAAGGTTGTCCACAAGGGGGCAGAGGCGCTCCCTTAAAAACATCCCAGAACTCCCTAGCAGGAAACCTCCACACCTTGTCTGCCCATTTCTAACGTCCACATTTCCTTTTGTCACTTTTGTGCTCATTCTCCTGTGCTACAAACATCTTAATTACAGGAAATAAAAATATTCTAAGCATAAGTTCCATCAAAATCAAGACAGGCTAATATTTTTGTTGCAAACATTTATCAGACAGTTCTCCTATCAAAAGTTCCCACCTGGAGAAGAGTATCCAAAAAGCCCTCTCTCGGATAGACATAGAAAGATTACATTCATCTGGGGGATATAAAATAACAAAATATGAGATTAATACCCAAGTATAGCTGAGAACAACACCAGGAGGATTACTCCATAGCTTAGAGGCCAGCCGGGTATTCTAGGGGAAAGCACAGTTCAGATAGAGAAGGGAGCACCAAATAAAGGATGTTTGGAGGATCCTCCCAGGAGGGGAGATGCAGGTTGAAAGTAGACTATGGACTGAACATGTTTGCCACTCAATGCCTCTTTTGCTGACCACAACACCCAAAAGGAGAGAGAGAACAGGGGGGAATGCCCTGCCACAGTGGTCGGGGGGGCGCGGAGGGTCTGGGGGGGAGGGATATTATCCATGGTGGTGGAAAATGGGCACTGGTGGAGGGATGGGTATTTGATCATTGTATAAACGAAACCCAAGCACAAAAATTTGTAAATCTACAACTGTACCTCATGGTGTTTCACTAATAAAAAAAAAAAAGCCCTCTCTCAAGGGGAATGCCCTGCCACAGAGGCAGGGTGGGATGGGGGGGGGGGCGGGGGGTGAGAGGGATACTGGCATCAGTGGTAGTGGAGAATGGGCACTGGTGGAGGGATGAGTATTCGATCATTGTATAACTGAAACCCAAGCACAAAAATTTGTAAATCTACAACTGTACCTCATGGCGTTTCACTAACAAAAATCTGGAAAAAAAAAACCTCCAAATAAAATCTGTTTTTACTTCAAAAAAAAAAAAGCTCTCTCTCAAGGAATTACTCATCCGAGAGAGACAGATACAAAGGTCGTGATTGGAACGCAAATCTGGGTACTTCCTGGGCTCCCTCGGGGGCAGAGGAAACTGGCAGCTGGTGGATATGGAGATGGATGCCGGGAAATTCATGGGGGCTGCCCCGTTGCAGGCTCCTGTCTGATCTGACATCATATGGGCATAGCCCGTGATTCACAGAGTCACCGTCACAGAGCAGCACTTGTGTCTCATTGCTCATTTCCTCCCTGTGTGGGCTGGAGCGATAGCACAGCCCCTCTCCGAGAGCCCAGCAAGCTACATAGAGTATCCAACCCCATGGCAAAGCCTGGCAAGCTACTCTTGATGTATTTGATTAGCCAAAAACAGTAACAACAAGTCTCACAATGGAGAAGTTACTAGTACCCGCTGGAGCAAATCAATGAACAACTTGGAGGACAGTGCTACAGTGTAACAGTGGCAGCAGTCACTCAGCCAGCATTCATCAGAGCCCTGAGCCAGCTTCTTGCTCCATCCTGTGCAGTGTTCCTACAGGTGGGGGGATGCCCAGCAGGATGACAGTCAAGATCCTGGAGGCAGAATCGAGGTTACACCCTGGCTGTCCACACCTGGGCACTGTCAAACACACACCAAGCCTCGCTGCTCATCCTCTTAGATTTACTTGAAATGACCCGAACAACTAAATGATAGGGAATTGTCACACAAAAACTCTGATTACCTGGATTGTCAGCTAATTCAGCCCACTCTTCCCTTCTCCTACCTGGCAGCCAGAGCCTACAGCTTTGTCCCTGACCAGGCTTCTTTATATGTTCTCATTTGCCATAGTCTCCACCTGTCTCCCGTGTCCCTAACCCTGATGAAACCACTTCAGCGGACACAGGCTCCCCTGCAGGTGGGGATGCCACTTTTTAACCCACATGCCCGAGTTCCAGGGTGCAGAAGATTTGGAACCCCTATTTACCAAACTCTTCAATTTACTTGTAACTGTCTCAGCGTGCAAGTCTGCTAACCTACTTTAATTAATTTAACCTACTTTACTAAAGTGATTAATTAATGCAATGACTCCCAGAAAGGGGGAGTAAATTATCACAGGGCTGATCTCAAATCTTCGTGTGCAGTGTGCTGGGGGCAAGGCAGCAGAGGGCGCTGTGGGTACACAAACGGAGCTGGCACTTCCATTGCCTAAAACTGAGGCTGAGGGCCTGCAGAGCACAGGTGCAGGGCATCCTCTGCTTGCCCTTATCTGCATCTGGCAGCTGGTGATTCCAAGCAGCGGAGGGAACACCTGGTGAGGGAAGTTTCTGGCCATGTCCTCCTGGGCTATGTCTGGCACGCACCGTCACTCACTGGGAAAGAGTTTGCTCATTGATTTGAGCATGTGTTCTGCCTTCACATGCCTTTGTCCCTGGTATGGTACTGAGCGCCTTCCTTAACACCGGATGTCTAAAATGTGATTAGGGAAATGAGTTGGGGGTGACATGACCCCATTAATGATGACGCATGCACCAAGTCACTCTGCCATGGAGCATTACCACCTAAACACAGTAGGTGCTGAGCTGACACTGTGTGTGAGTGAGATGATAGAGAATGATCACATGCCTTCTTTACTCTTCCAGCTTGATGTGCAGTCTCTCTACCTGCAAACCTGGTTTTGTTATCAACCTTTTTCACTAATACAGAAAGTAAGGTGCAGGGAGGTTAAATAAATTGCATAAGGTCCCCAGATGGTCTAAGCTATTTTTATTTTTTTGGTGCTGGGGATCAAACCTTATAATTCTGGCATGTGCGGAAAGTGCTGTACCACTGAGCTACATCCCTGGACTTCTGTCCTAAGGTTGTTTTGTTTGTTTGTTTTGGAGTCACACCTGGTGGTGCTCAGGGCTTACTCCTGGCGGTGCTCAGGGAATTATATGGGGTGGCGAGAGGGAGTCACTCCTGGCGGTGCAGGGGACTACAAAGGGTGACATGGATCAAACCCAGGTTAACCATGTCCAAGACAAGCTCCTTATCTGCTATACTATCTCCCTGGACCCAGGCTTGAACCTTTCTTCTTTTTAAATTGAATCACTGTGAGATAGACCATTACAAAACTGTTCCTGTTTGGTATTCAGTCATACAATGTTCCAACACCCATCCCTCCAGCAGTGTACATTTACCACTACCAATGTTCCAGTTTCCCTACCAAATGCTAGGCCACCTCTCTACCATTTTCTCCTCCCTCCTCTCCCCCTGCAGTCTGCCTCTGTGGCAGGCACTTTTTCTCTTTCTCTCGCCTTTTGTGCATTATGGTTTGCATTATGGTGTGCACTGGGATAACCTGCCCCCCGTCAATGTACCCCGGATTATTAACCCAGGTCTGAAGTTTTAACCAGTTTCACAATTGATATTTTCAGTTCCAAGCTGTGGGTCACTTGGGAGCTGGAGGGGATCTGAGAGGGACTGTCATGAATCAGGAGAGACTGGGCACTAAGGGAAGCTCAGGGAGAGACTGGGCCACAGGACTGTGGGGGTGGAAGAGAAACATCCTCCTTGAAGGAGAGGAGAGGTCACGGTAAGGTGACCACCATAGGACTTCATTTGGGGCTTCTGGGCCAAGGAGCAGGAGCCCGCAGGGACATCACACGGCTTGTTCTCGAAGGTGAGGGTGTCTCCTGGGCTGGTCCTGGGCTCTGTGCTAGAGGACATGTGAGCAAGAGTCAGGGCTGCCTGACATCAAGTATCCTTGAAAGTAAAGCATGCAAATAAGCTGAAAGCAGAGGAGGAAGGGCTGGAGCAAATGTGGGAAGGAAGAGAGGAATTCCAAATGAGAAAGCAGAGTAGGCTTCCTGGAGACGCTGGTATCTGACAGAGGCAGGAGGTTGCTAGGGTACTCCTGGGGTAAGTGCACCAAAAACACAATTTGGGGGATACACGGATTGGGTCTAGCTTTGGGGAGCCACTCCCAGGATTCTATGTGCTGTGTTCAGGGGTCTTCCTGGGGGGTGAGGGAGTGAGGCAGCACAGGTCTCTCCACAGAGAGCTTCAGGAAAGAGTTTCCTCTAGCCTGCAAGAGCTGTGGCTCAGGAGGTGGCGGGGAGTGGGAGAAGCCGGGTCCCTGCAGACATGTGCTTCCGAGGACCTCACGCCTCTCAGAGTCAGGCACATAGTCACTCCCTGAGCCTCACTGCTCACAGGCACCACAGGGGTGATCTCCTGGGAGGGTCCCTCTCACCTGGACTCACACCCTAAGCCCAGGAGGCTCTGGCCATCGCTGCCACCAACAGACCTGACACATCATCTGGGCATCAGGGTCCTCAGGTCCCGCTCCAGGGGTGTCCCCACCCTCTTCCCCCACCCTCAAAGGCAGGGTCAGAGGCTCCGGGTGGGGAGCAGGAAGTGGACCTGTCTAGGAGGGCAGGTAGAGGGAGAAGGAAAGGGAACTAACCTACCAGCTTCCTCAAGAACTAGCTGCAGGGCCTGAGCTGGGAATTTCATAAAAGAGACAGAAGTGCTCTGTGAACACTTCCTGTCCCACTCCCGCCTGCTTCCTGGCAGCGCCAGCCCAGCTCCCGTTGCCACACTGCTTTCTGTGAGGCAATATTCAGATGGGCTGTCTATAAATGCTGGGCTCGCAGCACCATGGCCATCCCCCTGCGTGGCTCCTTGGTTTGGGTAAGTGAGCTGCTACCTTGCCCAGGCTGGAGCCGGTCTGTGGCTCTGTCTTCTCACCCTGACTTTCCTCCCCCAACAAGACTTCCTTTCAGGCCTCATCTGGACTGACCCACGCACTCCACTTCCCACCTCAGCTCCTGCTGGAGTTTCCCATCTCAAGCATTCTTTTGCCTGTTGTCACGCTCCAAATACTTCAAAAACTGTTTCTGACTTGGGTGTGGTGCAGCAGGCATTGGTTTTTTATTCCCCACCTCCCCTGCTTGGTAGCTGGCATCCCTGAGAAGGGGCCGTGGCAGTGTGAGGGTCTTTCCTTGTGCCAGGAGACTGATCCCAGCTTCTCTGCTGCTCAGACAGGTGCACAGAGACAGCAGTCGGCATGGCGTCGCGGATCGAGACCAGCATAGAGACCATCATCAACACCTTCCATCAGTACTCCACCAGGCTGAAGCACCCGGACACCCTGAATTACGCTGAATTCAAGGACCTGATCAAAAAGGAGCTGCCGAACTTCCTCAAGGTAAGGCACAGCTCCATACACAGAGCTGGACGTGCAGTTTGGTCTGCTTGAGGAGGGGCTGCAGCATGCAATGGTCAAGGAGAAGATTCTAGACCCTCCAACCTAGCCCTGAGGGTCCCACCCAACCTGGCATGTCTGTCATGGAAAATGCAGGAGAGAGGAAAGGATGGGGATGGGTGGTGAGCCAGGCAGCTAAAGCTTGAGTAGGGTGAAGGGGGGTGGTCCCTTCTACCCCTCCTGGGTCTTCCAGCCCCTCACGGCTGCCCTGGCTTCCTAGGTCCCCTCCTCCAAGATTCTGTGGTCTCTAGTGCAGGCACACTACTTGGTCTTCTCTTGGGATCACTGCCACCCCGTGTTCCAAAGGGCCCCCCCCAAAGGCCGAGTGTCACTCTTCAGCAACCTCCGAGCAAGGGAGAGGCAGTGACAGGTTGCAGAGAAGGGCTCTGCTGGGAATTAGTATTTTCTCTCTTGAGCTCCTAAGCTTCATCACCTGTGAAAACATGATGCCCTTCCTAAGAGCTTTCCCCTCCCATATGCCTCCCGTCACCCAGGAAGACACGGCTCTTCCCTGTTCCTGCCGAGCACTCAGGGGGCAGGAATACTGCCCGCTCTTAATTGCATGACCTCGTGCAAGTCTCTGGCCTCGGTTCTTTTCTGTAAAGTGGAGAGAGCCAGAGCTCTGAGCTTCACTTAGAATCAAGCAGAAGGTGAGACGGGGACGAGGGACACACACTCAGTCCCTGCTGCAGACTGCACACGCAGTCAGGGGTCATTTCTATCTTTGAACCGAAGCTCAGAGGTCAGGGTTCTCATGCCTTTGCTGGCTGGGCTTTGGCTGCAGCACGTCCTGACTTCCTCTGTCCCTTGCCTGCAGCAAAAGAACAGGGATGAGGCCGCCCTCAAAGACATCATGGAGGACCTGGACACGAACGCAGACAAGCAGCTGAGCTTTGAGGAGTTCACCATGCTGGTGGCAAAGTTGGTCGTCGCCTCCCATGAGGAGATGCACAAGCACACCCCGAAAGGGCCTGGCCACAGCCATGGGCCAGGGCTTGGGGAGGGGCGTCCAGGCCATGGACGTGGCCATTGCCACTAATCAGGAACCACGGTCCTGCTCAACCGGGGCTCCAGGACCACCTGCCCTGTGCCTTAGTTGTGGGCTGGGGGTCGAGTGATGGGGGTCAAAATAAAGTCTCCTCCAAGTCAGTTCCCTGTGTCCTTCTTCTTCTCCTTCCCAGCCTGTCCCCTCTGGGGCCTGGACGTCCCTTGGCTGTCCCCTTCATTCAGAAACCACACAGCGAGAATCCATGGCTCCCTCCCTGTCCATGACCTGTCCTCTAACTCAGGGCTCGGCACCTTCCTTGAACCTGTCATATCAGCCCTTGTCACCATATTATGCAAGCAGGGGGGATTCCTTCTCCTGGGTGTGCCCAGCCTTCTCTTTCTCAGTCTAATCTTAATCCTTTAGAGGATCTAGAAGAGAAAACAGACAGGGAATGTGGGAGGAGGCACAGGGTTTGGACAGTGGGAACAAAGACAACTTGGGGGTTAAGTACTCACCAACTTCATCTGGGCCCATGAGAGGAGGGGTGAGTCTGAACAGACCTGGGGTACTCCCACGGGCCCTGGGGAAGGGGTGCATGTGGGCAAAGCTGGGAGCGCAGCCCAGGCCCCACCGACTGCAGGGTGCGTGAGTCAGGTCGCTCTGCTGCAGGAGGGGGCAGCCCCCCTTCAGTTCAGAAGCTGAGGCTATACTGCAGAGGGTCCTGAAGAGGAAGAGTTTGAAGCTGAGCTTTGGGGGCCAAACTGAGCTTTCTGGGGGTTCTCAGATTCTTCCAGACCCCGGCACTGCTGCCAGGCTCTGCAGAACCCACTGTCCAGCGGCTTCCTAGGAACGTCTGCTCCCCACTCAGAGGGGTGTCTAGTGCCCCTTGCTTGTGACAGGCACACCATAGCGACTTCTGTGCATCTGTCCCTCCATCCAGTCTGAGAGTGTTGCCATCAAATCCCTTTCCAAGGTTATACCAGACTGAGGTCTTCTTCAAGCCGCAGCCCAGGGTAGATGCATTGCCAGTGCCCTGTATTTCCAGCAGACAAAAGGATCTGTCTTCGTGGGGTTTTGGAAGAGCGGGGGAAAGAGCTATAACCTCTTCCCCTGGTTGTTAATGAAGAAAATGAGATACAGAGTGAAAAGAGACTAATTTTAGGTCTTGCAGTGGTAGAGTTGATCAAGATTGTTCAGGGATCGTTGTCTGACTGAAATCTAATAATGAACAGCTTTGTAATGCTCTATCTCACAGTGATTCAATAAAAATTTAAAAAAACAAAAATTATAAAGAAAAAAAATGCACCTTACTGTGGGTCATAGCCAGTAAAAGAAAAAAAAAAGACTGTTTAGGGATGAAGCACTGCCTCCTGCCATTGACAGACGTCTGCTCCTTGCCGAGCACAGAGTATGAAGAAGGAAGCAGGTGTTTGCATGTGCTCCCCATGACTCCAGACCTACTGTACCTAACCTTGCGGACCCCAGAGCTAAGGGCCTACAGTGGCACAGGGATTTGGGGAATCTCAGGTAAGGGAGTGAAGTTGTTTCCAGCTCCAAGCTGAGAAGCTTCTGGTGCAAAGTTCAAACACTCCAGTACTTCCCTGCCTGCCTTGTGGGCCTAAGAGTCCAAGATGCTCCACCCTCAGATTTGGGAGGGGTCAGCTCTCTAAATGCAACTTGGCACAGAGGAAGAAGAACCAGGGTGGGCATTGGGGGGTCTGAATTCTGACAAACATGCAGGTAATTTTAATTTTTTTCTCATTTAAAAAAATTGGCCTTGGCAGCGGCCAAGACTCTGAGACTATAAAAACCAGCTCCCGGAACCGCGCGGCCGCACTTGCGGCCATGCAATATCTTATTATGACATCTCATTCCTACTTTGACAAACTGGCAGGCTACCGAATGTAGCCTGCCCACACAGCAGAGTCTGGAAAACTCCCCGTGGCATACCCAATATGCCAAATACCAGTAACAATGATGGGTCTCATTCTCCTAAAGAGCCTTGAATATAACCTCAGGGCCAGGATGAAGGAGACGTTACTGGGGCCTGCTCGAGGCAATCGACGAATAACAGGATGATCTGTGATCTGTGATCTGAAAAAAATTGATTGAGGATCTGTAACTCACAATAATGTTAACAATAGTTTTCCATGCCTACCTTTCCGACACCAAACCCATCACTAGTGTACACTCCCTCCCACCCAGGTCCCCAATGCCCCTTCCTTTCAGCACTCACCCCCACCACCAACTTAGTTCTGTGCATCAGGTCTCTTGTGTTGTTTTTGGCCCTTTGTTACTACTTTGCTGTGTATCTTTCAGGCCCACATATGAGAGAGATTTTTATTTATCCATTTCCTTATGACTGACTTCACTCAGCACAACATCCTCTAGTTGCAACTATGTTGCAGCAAAGTGCATGATTTTGGTTTTTTTAGAGCTACTTAGTATCCCATTTGTGTACATGCCTCACTTATTGATCACTTTGGGTTGTTTCCATATCTTGGCTTTTGTGCTTAGTGCTGCAATAAAACTAAGTTTGCATATATTCTTTTAATTTAGTAGGGTGTTTTGACTTGCTTTTGGGATAGATGCCAAGAACTTCTATTACTGAGTTGTATGGGAGATCTCTCAAAAAACTCCTATTTTTTTGAGAGATCTATACATTGCTTTCCATAGAAGTTGAACAGTAGATATTCAACTTCCCATAGATGTCAACAGTGGGTGATTGTTCCTTTCTCATCACAACTCCACCAACACTTGCTATTTTCAGACTTCTGATATATGGTATTCCCACCGGTATGAGGTATTATATAAATGCTTTTTTGATTTACATTTTACTAATCATGAGTGATGAACACTTTGTTATATGCATAGTGGACATCTGTAGGCTTTCCTTGGGTAAGTGTTCATTTCCTCTTTGCATTTTTGGATGGGGCTGCTGGGTTTTTGTTGTTGCTGTTGTTGTTGATCTTTGCAAGTGTTTTATAGATCTTGAATATCAACCCTTTCTGATGCACTATGTGCAAATATTTTCTCCCACTCAGTAAGGCGTCTTTTTTAAATTATAGCTTGAGTTTCTTTTGTTGTGTGGAAGCTTTTTTAATTTGATGTAGCTCTCTTTATCCTTAGTTTATTTTTGTTTTTGTCATTGCTTCTGTTTCCTCTCATTGAAGTACCGCTATGGTCAATTTTTTGAGAGTTCTATCAATATTTACTTCATTATATTTTAAGGACTCTGGTCTAATCTTAAGGTTTTGGATCTAGTTTAAGTTCACATTTGTGAGGTAAGGTTCTGATTTCTGATTTCTTTTCTTTATTTTTTAAAAAAAATTTTATTAATGAAACACCATGAGGTACAGTTGTAGACTTACAAATTTTTGTGCTTGGGTTTTGATTATACAATGATCAAATACCCATCCCTCCACCAGTGCCCATTTTCCACCACCATGGATTCCAGTTTCCCTCCCACCCCCAGCTCCCCCATCCCACTCTGCCTCTGTGGTAGGGCATTCCCTTTTGTTCTCTCTCTCCTTTTGGGTTCTGTGGTTTGCAAGAGAGGCATTAAATGGCAATCATGTTCAGTCTATAGTCTACTTTCAATATGCATCTCCCATCCTGGGAGGATCCTCCAAACACCCTTTATTTAGTGCTCCCTTCTCTATCTGAGCTGCCTTTTCCCCTAGCATGCCCAGCTGGCCTCTAAACCATGGAGTAATCTTCCTGGTACTTATCTCGGCTATTCTGGGGTATTAATCTCCTATTTTGTTACTTTATGTCCACCAGATGAATGCAATCTTTTTATGTCTGTCCCTCTCTTTCTGACTCATTTCACTTTAGCATTATACTTTTCATGTAGTACCACTTGTATGTAAATTTCATGACTTCATCTTTTCTAACAGCTACATAGTACTCCATTGTGTAGCTGTACCAAAGTTTCTTTAACCAGTCATCTGTTCTCGGGGACTCAGGTTTTTTCCAGATTCTGGCTATTGTAAAGAGTGCTGCAATGAACAAACAAGTGCAGATGTCGCTTCAACTAAAGTTGCAGGCTATAAAATCAATACCCAAAAGTCCATGGCCTTCCTATACACAAACAGTGAGAGAGAAGAAAGTGACATGAAAAAAACAATCCCGTTCACAATTGTACCCCAGAAAATCAAGTACCTAGGAATCAGCTTAACTAAGGAAGTAAAGGACCTGTACAAAGAAAACTACAAAACGCTACTTCAGGAAATAAAAGAGGACATGAGAAAATGGAAAGATATCCCCTGCTCATGGGTTGGGAGAATTAACATTGTCAAAATGGCAATACTTCCCAAAGCATTGTACAAATTCAATCCCTATAAGGATACCCATGACATTCTTCAAAGAAATGGAGCAAACAATCCTGAAATTCATATGGAACAATAAGTCCCCACGAATAGCTAAAGCAATTCTTTTTTATTAAAAGTGTGTAGCTAGGGGCAGCGGGGCGCTCAGCTGCGGGGAGGCAGCAGGGCGGGCCAGTGTGTCCGTGGCCAGCACAGGCAGGTGGGCACCGGCCCGTGGCGGGGGAGGGGGGGGGAGCGAGCGTGCCAGGGGGACGCGCAGGACCGGGAGCATCGCGGCTCTCACATCGTGAGCTTTTCGTGTGTTGGGGCCAGTTAAGGTGTTCAGAGCTCTGTACACATTTGAACCCAGTACTTCAGATGAATTATGCTTCGAATAAGGTGATATTATCTACATTACTGACATGAGTGATACCAACTGGTGGAAAGGTACTTCCAAAGGCAGGACTGGAGTAATCCCAAGCAACTATGTGGCAGAGCAGGCAGAGTCTATTGACAATCCACTGCATGAAGCTGCAAAAAGAGGCAATTTGAGCTGGTTGAGAGAGTGTTTGAACAACCGAGTTGGGGTCAACGGCTTAGACAAAGCAGGGAGCACGGCCCTGTACTGGGCTAGCCTCAGGGGTCACAAAGATATAGCCGAAATACTGTTGACTCAACCAAACATTGAATTGAACCAGCAGAATAAGTTGGGAGAAACAGCTTTGAATGCACCTGCCTGGAAGGGCTATGTGGATATTGTCCAGTTGCTTCTGGAAAAAGGTGCTAGAATAGACTTAAGAAACAACGAGAAGAAGCTGGCTCTGGACATGGCCACTAACGCGGTCAGTGCATCTCTCCTGAAGAAGAAGCAGGGAGCAGATGCAGTTCGAACATTAAGCAATGCAGAGGACTATCTTGATGATGAAGACTCTGATTAATTCCCTGCCAGAGCATGGAGATCTCAAAATTCTGTTGCTTTTGCCTTTCCGAAGCTTGCCTTTGCGAGAAGAAAATAGTGTTGGTAAATTAAAAAAAAAAAAAAAAGAAAAGTATTCTATATGAGTGTGACAGAATTTCCCTGTGTTTGAATGGAACCTGTAAATTCATTGTTCATAGTTTCTACTTTCAATTTACCTTAAGTGCTGGTCACCTTGGGCCATGGTTACTTTGCAAACCACAGTACATTCTTGTTCTCCAGCATAGGACTATAAGAGATTTATGTCTATTTATCAAGCTAAAGAAATTTAAGGTTTTTCTTTTAAAAGTGGGTGTGGATTTTTAGTTATAATTCTTTACCTCAAGAAGACCTATTTTGTGTAAACCTATTTCTCCCTTCCCAAAGGGACAAATGCTTGTTGTAATAATGAATCAGAAGAATTAACACAAAATTGTCAGCTGTTTTGACAAAAATAAACATTTTCAGTGATGGTAAAAAAAAAGTGTGTGGCTATCCTGCTTCCCACCATTATTCATTGAAGAGATTTTCTTTACTCCACTTTATAAAACAGCTCCTTTGTCATAGATTAACTCTCTATAAATCTGGGGGTTTAACTCAGGACTCTCAATTCTGTTCTATTGGTGTTTGGGTTTATCTTTACTTCAGTACCATGGAGTGTTTGATTATAGCTTTGTAGAATAGTTTAAAATTAGGAAATGTCATGTCTCCCATCTTCTTTTTTTTCTTTGCTCTAGCTATTCAGAGTTTTATGTCACATAAAAATTTTAGTAGAGTTTGTTCCAAGTCTTTGAAAAAAAGTCATTGAAATTTTAAATTCATTAGAGTTATTGCATGGAATCTGTATAAGTATAACCATGTATATACAGTATCTGTACAAGTATAACATGAGTAGGATGGTTATTTTGACAACATTACAGGGGAATGTCTTTTCATTTCCTGGTATTCTCCTGTATTTCCCTTAGCAGTGATTTATAGTTTTCACTGCTTAAGTCTTTCACCTCCCTTGTTAAACTAATTCCTAGGCACTTAAAGTTTGAGACACTGATATTGAAAGAAATAGTCTTTTAAATTTCTTTTCCATCTAGTTTATTATTTGCACACAGGATTGTAATGTATTTTTGTGTATTAATATCATAACCTCATGCAGATACTTCTGAAGGAGGAGAGTATTGTGGCCAGGTAAGGCCAGGAAGTGAGCAGAATGAAATTTGAGGAGGAATGAGGATGGAGGATGTGTGAGAAGGAGAAGGGAAGATGTGGGGAAGAGCAGACTGGATCTGGGCCATATCGCTGACGCTTTATGTGGAAGGAAGATCTTGCATGTGATTTTCACAGCAGCCCCTTCTAACAGCATGCTGCTGAAGTCTGGCACACGTGTACACAGAAGCTTTCCAATAAGTGCCATCAACACACGAATCTTCATATCCTCGAGTTTTCACATCATCTTTGCATTTTTATAATGTTTGTATCCTAGAACACAACATTGATATAGGCACTGGCAGACAAGATTCACTTTGTCAAAAGACCATATTCCCAGACAATAGCAATCAATACGGTAAAAGCTCCAGATGTATTTTATCTTCCTTATTTTTCTTAATTTTTCTTTCCTCAAATTTGCTGTTATAAGAATACAGTAGATGTTGCCTATATCACACAAAATGTGCCAATACCTATTTTATCACCAGGAAGTTTCTAGTTCACAGGAAGCATTAGTAGCTTAGTTTCTGTTGAGTCAAAATCTAAACGTGCGTTTCAACTGCATGCCAGTTGGCATTCCTAACCTCCACATGGTTCAACTACCATCTACAACTATATTCTGGAAAAAGCCTATCTGTGGTATTTGGCATGGGTTTGGGAACTATCAGAAATGAGACCACAGATGTGAGGCTTATGAGAAAACTGCCAAGATGACCAGGCTAGTGCTGATGAGAAGATCATTAAAACTCCCCACCCCCATCTGTGCCAGGAATGTGTGACCCATACCCCTGAGGATAAAGATGATATTTATGTGCTGTTTCCCAAGATCTTGCAGGGGAGAAAAGCCTCAGCTTTCACCAGCCCGGTGAGGCAATATGACACAACCCTGTCACAAGCCCAGCTTGAAGTCAACTTTACCTCAGGACCAGCCCCTTCTCATCAGTGACTGAAAACTTGTAATTTGGAAAGACCCAAGTCAAGGGTTTGGACATTCCAGTTACCAAAGGGACGGAAAGGCAGAAACATCTGGTTGCTCAAACCCTGTTGCCTTTGAAATAATTTCTCTACCTCAAAAATTTAGACAGTCCTCTGCTTGGAGTCTTCAAAGCCCTCTCCCACCTGACAGGCAGGGGTGAAAGGGTGGGAGCTCCTTCATGAGAGAGGTCCAGGCTTTCCATTTTCTCTGGGCATTCATCCCAATTTTTTGCTCAGAAATCTAGAATTGTCGCCAGTGGGTTGTGCGGTGAGGGAGGATTTGTTGCCATACCCCCAGGTAGGCATGGAGGGTATGGGCAGCTGTGGCTTCAATTCATTTTGATCCTCCTTCCCTTCCTTACCCAGCCTGCCCTCCTTTTCATGCCCTTTGTCTTTCCCCTTCCTATATTTTCTCTGAGTATTTTTCTCACATGTAGTCTTAAACTCTCTCGGTCACTGTGGTGAGATGTAGTCCTGGTAGTTGGGGGGCTTCCAGGGAGGAGTTGGCCTTTGAGAAATGACTAAGGGTCACTGTAAGCAGGAATCTGACCCTCTCAAAAAAAGAAGTTTATCACCTGCCAAGGCTCGTAGCCATGGAAGGAGATCATCACAGAGGGAAAGAGTGCAATGGCTGAGGGTATTGAGAATTAATACCCTAATTAATTCCCGGTCTTGACTTCTGGTATTGCCAGGACCTTGGGGAGGATGCTGCCTCCCCAGCGAACCCCTATACCCCTGTGACACTGGACAGAGCCCAATGGAGCCCACCCTGCACACTTTCCACAGCCACCAACACCACCGGTGGCTTATGTATGGCTTATATCATCTGCTCTATCAGACTTTGAGAAAACAGCAACTTAGTTCCAACAAAACAATAGTGACTAGGTTTCCAGACAGTCACCAACGGGTCCCTGAGAAATGCTGTGCTCTGGGTTTCAGCAAGGATGACACAGGCATTGCAGTGATCAAAGTTTGCCTCTAGGTCATATCCAGCTAAGAAGTGAGTCTTAAGGGGCTTAAGGGATAGCTCAAACAGCTGAGATGCTTGCTTTATTGGTTCTGTGTTCCATAGCAAATCATTTCTCCCACCCTCCTCAAGACTGCTGAATATAGTCCTAGAGGACCCTCGCCTGACTGGACCCCACCATTCATCCAACCAGCTGGGTTGCATCTCTGTTCAAGTGTCACCCTTGATCAATATACCTAAACCAGTATACCTTTATTTCCCCTTCTCCCCCTACGTTAGCTTTTTTCATGTCATTTATCATTACCTATCATTGTGAAACGTAATTATTTTTAAAACCATTTTTATTTAGGTAACGCTGTAGTACTGTCCTGTTGTTCATTGATTTGCTCGAGCGGGCACCAGTAACGTCTTCATTGTGATACTTGTTGTTATTGTTTTGGGCATATTGAATATGCCATGGGGAGCTTGCCAGGCTCTGCTGAGCGGGCGGGATACTCTCAGTTGCTTTCCAGGCTCTTCGAGGGGGATGAAGGAATCAAACCTGGGTCAGCTGCATGCAAGGCAAATGCCCTACCCTTGTGCTATCGTTCTAGCCTCTTTAGGTACTTGGATTTATAATAATGTTACTCTTACTTTTCAATTATACATCATTCCAACCACTACAGAACCCAGTTTCCTCCACCAGTGTCCCAAGTACCCCAATTATAAGCTCACTTCTATAAGCAAAATCTTTAATGGCATGTCAAAATCTTATGACATGTTGTTAATTTTTATGTTATTGTCTATATGTTTTCTTTCTAATATTTTCTGATGCCCAAGAGGACAGAGACTTTGGCCTCTGATTTCAAAGTCGCTCAGTGAATATTTTTTGAATGAATACAAAATGAAAAAATATTAGACATTTAATAAATATTTGGTCAGCAAAAGAACCAATAGATAACAGGCTCTCAATATAAATAGCTCCTGTTAGAAGAGTAGGGGTGATGTATGGCACTCTTTTAGAATCATTGACATAGACAAAAAAATGTTCAAGGAGACTTAAGAACTTTTCAAAAATATGCATTTATTAATTTTCACTTTCCTAAAGCCAGTTTGGGTTTGGTTGAGAAGAAGGGAAGGTCTTGAGGACATTGCAGGAAAAGGCCTCTCTGAGCTTCCTATGGCTTGTGTATATTTTCATGGGCTGTCAGTAGCACAGTGATCACCAGGTTTGCAAACTCTTCAAAGTTGACCTGCCCATCTTGATCCGCATCCAGATCTTGGAATATTTTGTCAATAGAATTTTGATCTTTGGATTGCTAGGAGGAAAGAGCAGAGATGGGAAACTCAGACTCCTTCTCTACCTTCTCCGTGACTTGCATCCCTCAGACTTCTGCTTAGGGACGGCTCACCCATTAACCAAAGTTTTGGTGGAGACGTCAACATGACAAATCAAAAGATGGAAGCAACCTCTATTGTGAGTTGTCTTAGACATGAACTCACATGTATCTGGGCCTGGAAGCATGGATGCAGCTCACTGATCCACTCTATCCTCTGTCCTCTTTACAGATGAGTAACTTAGTCCAGAGTAGAGTTGAGTGGAACAGGAGGTGACAAAGTGAATTACTGAGAATAGGAGTCCCTGCTTCATGGGGGAAGGTTGGGAGGCCAGCCTTGGGAGCTAATGGGGTTCCGCCCTTCCTCAGTCCTTGTTTAACTGCCACTTTCGGGCCCCATATCACTCACAATGCAGGGGAGCAACCAAGTCTGAGTTGAAAGGGGCATCACTTACCCTGAGGATGTTCGCCATTTCCCGGTTGATCAGCTTACTCAGATCACCTTTGGTGAGAGTGTCAGCATGCCCCTCTCGGACTGAGTATTGGTGGAAGATGTTGACGATTCCTTCCAGGTAGTCTTCCAACTTTGTCATCTTCCCAACTTCACCTTAACCTGCAGGAGACAAGGGAGGTCTAGGGAAGCTCTTGTCCATCATCTACTTCCTTATCATCTCTTTCTATATCTAAAATTTAGACAAGAGATGACTCGCTCTTCACTGTGTCTGTTTTTTATTCTCTCTACCCCATGCTTTATCCCTGGTAAAATTTTCATTTCATGCCCAGGATGGGAGAGAAGAAAACATAATATCACCTAAAGTCTGAAAAATAAAAATACCCACCAACCTAAGTTTCCATGGCATTTTATATTCTATCCCTATGTTGTAGGATTATAATTCAGAGGGTAGCACTCACTTAGGCTCACCTAGAAAGAACCCTTAGTTGGGCTGTTTCCTTGTCCCAAGTACTGATATTTTAGGTCCTTTGCAGATTTCTGCATCCCACCCCACCTGACCCCACACACCCTTTGTCTTCCCTTTGGCCTAAGAGTGAATCTATTAGCATAGTGACAGCTAGTCTCCTTAAGTTCAAAGTAAATTCTGCTCAGAAGTGCCCCAGGAAGAAGAGCATGGTTCCCAGCAACCTATACAGAGGTTATCTGCCATCACGACCCTCTGGAGCACCTGAAAGCCCCGCTAAAGAAAGAATACAATACCTGTCAATACACAGGAGCACGAAAGTGGTAAGAAGCTAACGCTTGTGCAGGACATTGAGATGGGAAGGTATTTATAAGACACCCTTGGTTTCATTTTAAACCATGAGTAAAGAGTCATCTCTGATTCATCTTGAAGTCACTGTTGAACAGTACTATCTTGCTCAAGAGAAGTCTTAAACCTATGACTTTGTGATTTAGCAGGTAAGACTATATTCAAATATATTACCACTGCTCAGGACATAACAGAATCTTACCCTTATTCACCTGCCCAGTGGTGAGATGAAGCTCAGGTTTCAGGCTTAACTCTGTATCCTGCTTCCTCAAAGAAAAGCCAAGGGGATAGTTTCTTCTGTCTGACAAAGAAGATTGTGAGGAATTATTTTCTGACTATCTATTTCAACTGAAAATATAATGATTGTTTTTTTTTTAAAAATCAAAGTGAATATGTAGTCTTGGGACAGAAATAATGTTTCAAAACAAATGAAATCTGAATAAAGTATGAGCCTTTTGTTCATAATAAAATATGAAGATAAATTCATTAATTTTTCACAAATATGGGGCCAGAGAGATAGGTCAATGGACAGAGTACACAATCTTCATGAGGGAAGCCCTGTTTTGACCCCTTCATGGCATGGTCCCTCAAGCACAGTCAGGCATATCCCCTGAGCACTACTGAATGTGGCTCATAAAGCCCTCCCGTTGATCATCGATTTGCTCGAGCGGGCCCAGTAACGCCTCCATTCTTTGTTGTTACTGTGTCTGACATATCGAATACTCTCGGTAGCTTGCCAGGCTCTCCGAGAGGGGCGGAGGAATCGAACTCGGGTCAGCCATGTTGGCCGCGTGCAAGGCAAACACCCTACCGCTGTGCTATCGCTCCAGTGGCTCATAAAGCAAAACACAAAAATCAAAATGAACAAGTGTGCCATACTTCTAAGAAGTATGAAGTAAGAAATTAGGGGCCATAGTGATAGTGCAGCAGATAGGGCATTTGCCTTGCATACAGATGACCGGGGTCTGATCCCTGACATACCATATAGTCCCCTGAGCATTGCCAGGAGTAATTCCTGAGTGCAGAGCCAGGAGTATTCCCTGATAATTACCAGGTGTAACCCAAAATGCCAAAAAAATAGTTGATTGTAGGGGAACTGGGTGCAGATATTTGGAAATGGTCCATACTATTTTTTTCCATAAGATTTAAACCGCTCTAGAAATTGTCTAAACTGGGGCTGAAGTGTACAACAAGTAGGGCACTTAATTTGATGCAGCTGACCCAGGTTTGATCCCCATCACCCTATCTGGTCCCCTGAGTCCCATTAGGAGGGATCCCTGAGCACAGAACCAGGAGTAAGCCCTGCGCACATAAAAAAAAAAAAGTCATCTCTTGGACACTTAGAACATGCCACTCATTCTTTTTATACAAACCCTCACTTAGCTCTACATATAGTCCCTGGAGTAAGTGGTAGATGCAGAAATGAATCAGAACACGTGGGTGAATTTTTCCTAACTACTAAACCAACTTTGTGATGTGTTTAAAATCTTTGTCAGGGCCAGAGAGGTCTACTCTCTCTCTGGAGTACACTTCCCTGGAGAGAAGTCACCTGTCTCACGTGCAACTGTAGTGGCAGTGACCTTGGTTCAAATTGCTGGCACCACATATGAGCACATTCAGGGGTCACTCTTGAGCACTGGGGCACTGCTGGACATGACATTCCCCCAACAACCCAAAAGCACTTTACCAAATTTGTTATGTCTTGTTATGCAGTACTGGGGGCAATATCCTGGCAATATTCATCCCACTGGGTCAGAGGGTCCAATACTCAGGTGTGGCAGTGTTTGAGACCACCAGCATGACTTCTGGCAGTGCTTGAGGTTATGAAATGCCAGGGTTTAAACCCAGATCCTTCAGCATGCAAAGCATGCACTACTCACCTATCTCTCCATTCCTAATACAGTAAATTATTGATGAGTCTCTTAAAAAGATTATTTTCTTGATGTAACCCACACCTCTAGTGTGAGGATAAGGGACAGAGAAACATGAATTGTGTCACCCTCCCAGAATTAGAAACCAAATGGTCTCAGATATGTTTCTGATGCTGAGATAGAGGGCCTCCGGAACACAGGCAAAGTAGAGGTATGGCACATGTGTATATTTAAATCACAGAGCCAACAATATTGCAAGCAAGAAACGCATGCTGTAATAAACAAACTTTAAAATGTGCCTGTTAAAGAAACAGACTAGAGTGTAGAAGGAAATCAGGGACCACGAAATAGTGTATGCTTGAAATTCTACTACAAACAGTTTGTAAATCGCTGTACCTTCATAAAACAAACAAACAAACAAAACCAAAATATCAGTCAATCACCTGTGGGATAGGAATTTGAGGATGTGAGCACATAGGGGAGATGTCACACTGGATAATTGTTTTGCTGTGTTGAGTACTGAGGGATTGTGCCTAGGACCGGCCTGTGCTCAGGGCAAGCCGTTACCTAACTCTGTGAGATTTTTGTTCCCCTGTATGATCAAATTGCCACCTCCTTTAGTTCAGAGATGAAATAAAGCTCAACTGAGAGAATAAGTGAGAAAGTGTTTTGAAAAAAGTACACAACAATTTTTAGTCTTGTTTTTTTTCTCTTTTCCTTCCCCACCCTGTATGGGAGAGGATTATTTTCATCAGCGAGCAAAAATGTGAGCTGAGATCCCACCTTCAGGTGGTCTGGACACTAATGGTCTCCTGAAGGGACACAGTTATCCTCCACTGTCCTGCAGGAGCCATGTGGGGTGGCTCCTACACCCAGACTTCCCTTTGGGAAGCTTCCCCTGTCCCCCTGAGCATAAGCCCAGCATCTATAGCACCCATCTCCTACCCCAGCCTTCCTGGGAATTAACTCACAGGAAGTGCTAGACTCCATGGCTAACTTGTTAGACTATAGAATAACAAATATATTTTGTTTCCTCCTTCTTCCCCTCAGAGCCCAGAACTTCAGGTGTAAAGCAAGGATGAGAACATCCACCTTGCCCCTGGCCACAAGTCATTTCCAGGAAAGGCCAAGCATGTAGTTATTTCCTCCTATCCAATGGGGGAATGTCTTGTTGTTGGCCTTGGTGCTCCCAAGGTATGGCCGGGACTGTGGATTCCCCCTGCTCCCTCTAGTCAATTTGCAAGAGCTCCGTAAGTCATCTGCTCTTGGAAACTTATATTTTAACAGACTTGTGGTACATTATGTGATGGAGTACTACTTGGCTTTAAGAAAAGATGACATTTTTTAATTTGTTGCTAGGGAGATTGATCTAGAGGGTATTATGCTGAGTGAAATTAGTCAGGAGGAGTGGGACAGAAACACAGAATATCTCACTATTATGAGGGATATAAAGAACCACAACAGGGGAGTTCTATGTAGGATACAATGTGGTATATTTTTGTAGCATGTTATTTTTGTTCTGAATTAATGAGTTACATCAAAGTTACATTTAGAATCTTATCCCTTTATTCCATTGTGAGCATTTGTTTTCTCCAGTCAACAGAGGACTGCCTTTGAGACAAGACAGTGATCCTATTCAGAGTGATAGAGACTGTTCAAGATCACTGCTTCTTTCAAATTTTTCAGGTTAAATTTTCTGTGCTTTTGACAGTTTTACTGTTGAACAATTGATTCACTAAGCACTGTAGCACTGTCCTCCCACTGTTCATCAATTTGCTTGAGCGGGCACCAGTAACGTCTTCATTGTGAGACTTGTTGTTACTGTTTTTGGCATATCGAGTATGCCACAGAGAGCTTGCCAGGCTCTGCCGTGTGGGCAGGATACTCTCGGTAGCTTGTCGGCCTCTCTGAGAGGGGTGGAGGAATTGAACCCAGGTTGGCCGTGTACAAGGCAAACACCTTTCCCACTGTGCTGTGATTCACTAAAACTGCACATATTTATTGCATGCAATTGGGTGAGTTTGGACATATGCATACATATTTCCATGATACCATCTCCATATTCAAGGCAATAGACATACCTATTATTTCCAAATTCTCCTGAGTTTCTTTGAATGGTTTTCTGTTGTCTTGTTTGTTTAATTTATGTGGTAAGAACATGCACCATAGGTCCTCTCGCCTAACAAATATTCAAGTCTCCAACTGCATATTAACTATGGCTCCATGGTGACAGCACTTCACTAGCACTTGATCATCCTTAATAGATAACCTTGTATGCATCAAGTAAGAATGATCTGGTCTCTTGGAGGATTCCTGTGTTTAAATAATGGAGGCTAAATATCTGCCTTGGGATTCATTTTCTTTTCCTCCCTTGGTTTTTCTTCTACAGTACATTGAAATATACAAAAGACTATAAAGTATGTTTCATGAAAATTCATTATAAGACAAAATAAAACAAGGAGTCAAGAACCATAGGATGCTTTTAGTGGTCTGGAAAGACAACATTGTTTGGAAAAATATTACAGAGACTTTACAAGGAAATAAAGTTTTATTAACTAAAGTAACTTTCTGTGAGATCCAGTCAATCTATATGAGTAGCTATATGAGTTCTTCAAGAATGATTACCTCAGAGTCTGAATTTCTTATGAAGTTAAACATCTTCCTGGAGAAGGAAAGGTCAAGTTCTAGGAATAAGTCTTTGGCAGCTGACTCAACAACCAGGACAGGAGAGGTCAGGAGAGAAAATGTATTTGACACAACTTGAGGAAGTTATGGTCTCGAGGAAGTAGACATTCCAGATGGGATTAGGAATTTATCCACGAATTGTTAACAGTGGTAGATATACAGGAAAAAGAGAGATGAAGGATTTGCACAAGACTTTGTATAGGAAGAATCTCTACATGATTTGTGATGACTTTGGGGCTAAATAATGTATTCCTGGAACTCCAAAGCCTTCAATGAGTCCTGTGGGATTTCTTAGAAACTCAGGGAGATGATTGGTACTGCCAGGTCTATGCTCTGGAAACTTCCTGGAGACAAAACAGAGCCAGTGGTGCTCTAGGCAAGCTGACTAGGCCGAAAGTGGTAGCACTTCTTTCACAAAAGGCTTGGCATTGAGGGCTTCCAACTTCTCTGGAATCACTGATGCTAATTCTAGAAGGGGAAGAACTCTAAAAGAAGGCTCCATTTAAAACTGTCAAAAGAGGGGCTGGAGAGATAGCACAGTAGGTAGGGTATTTGCCTTGCACGTGGCTGACCCGGGTTTGATTTCCAGCATCCCGTATGGTCCCTTGAGCACTGCCAGGAGTAATTCCTGAGTATAGAGCCAGGAATAAGTCCTGAGATCTGGCGCCAAAACAAGATAAATAAAATAAATAAAACTGTCCCCAAAATATCAAATACCTAACTTAACAAAACACATAAAAAACTTATAGATTAATAATTGTAAGTCACTACTGAAAGAAATGGAAGATACCAGGAAATAAAAAATCATTCCATTTTGGGGAGGAGAAGGTGTTGGTTTCAAAAAAATTGTCAAAAAGACCATCCAATTCAAATCAATATACAGATTCAAGGAATTCTGTCACAATTTTGGTGATATTTTAAAAAATTTTGAGCAAACTACTAAAATTTGTAGAATTTATGAAATCATAAAACTTGCTGGATTACCAAAGGTATTCTGTGAAAAAAATATGGAAGTTAGTGAATTTCCTGACTTTAAATTATACTATAAAACCATCATAATCAAAATGGTGTCTTACTGGAATAAATATAGACTCTCAGACCAGTGAAAGAATAGAGACCAGAGGTAAAGATTTCTTCAGATTTATGGGCAATTAATCTAAGACAAAGAAGTTAGGAGCATGGGCATACAGTGCAGGAACGAAAGTCTCTTCAAAAAGTGGTGCTGAGGAATATATCCCAGAGAGGCAAAAATGTATAGTCAAAGTGACATCTGCACTTGTTTGTTCATTGCAGCACTCTTTACAATAGCCAGAAACTGGAAAAAACCTGAGTGCCCTAGAACAGATGACTGGTTAAAGAAACTTTGGTACATTTACACAACGGAGTACTATGTAGCTGTTAGAAAAGATGAAGTCATGAAATTTACATACAAGTGGTACAACATGGAAAGTATCATGCTAAGCAAAATGAGTCAGAAAGAGAGGGATAGACATAGAAATATTGCATTCATCTGGGGAATATAAAGTAACAAAATATAAGATTAACACCCAAGAATAGCTGAGATCAGCACCAGGAGGATTACTCCATAGCTTAGAGGCCAGCCGGGTATTCTAAGGGAAGGGGCAGCTCAGATAAAGAAGGGAGCACCAAATAAAGGGTGTTTGGAGGATCCTCCCGGGAGGGGAGATGCATGTTGGGAGTAGACTATGGACTGAACATGTTTGCCACTCAATGCCTCTTTTGCAGACCACAACACCCAAAGGGAAAGAGAGAACAAAAGGGAATGCCCTGCCACAGAGGCAGGGTGGGATGGGGGGGATGGGGGTGGGAGGGATATTATTCATGGTGGTGGAAAATGGGCACTGGTGGAGGGATGGGTATTTGATCATTGTATAATCAAAACCCAAGCACAAAAATTTGTAAATCTACAACTGTACCTCATGTTGTTTCACTAATAAAAAATTTTTTAAAAAGTGGTGCTGAGGAAACTGGACAACCACATGCCAATATAAATAAAATTGAATCCATGTCTCATGTTAACTACAAAATTTAATTCAAGTAAATTAAAGACCCTGAGATTAGACCAAAATTATAAAATACATTGAGGAAAATACAGGATACATATCTCAAAAGAATTTTTAATAATTTTATTCCATTGACAAAGATAACAAAAACAGAAATAAACAAGTGGGACTACGCTAAATTAAAATCATATATGTGGAAAATATTCAAGTTATAATAAAAAGGCACTCTAGGAATTAGGGAAAATATTCTCATAGAATATACTAGATCATAGACTAATATCAATATATATCAAAAAGTTCAGCAACAGAAACAACTAATAATCTTGTCAATAAGTGTGGAGAGGAGACAAACAGAAACTTC
Organism: Sorex fumeus; assembly: GCF_029834395.1. Taxonomy (NCBI): domain Eukaryota; kingdom Metazoa; phylum Chordata; class Mammalia; order Eulipotyphla; family Soricidae; genus Sorex; species Sorex fumeus. Next base: position 1,529,175 of record NW_026606104.1, on the reverse strand, counting down.
CCAAAAAAGGAAATATAGACTTCCAGTTGTCTGGTGAAAAAGAGTATTTTATCATTTATTATTAGGGAGTGGAGATGCCTGGTATTGAACCCAAGTCCTTATACATGCAAAGCATGTATAGGAGGGACTAGAGCGATAGCACAGCAGGTAAGGCATATGTGTTGCACGCAGCCAACCTGGGTTTGATTCTGCTGCCTCTCTTGGAGAGCCTGGCAAGCTACCGAGAGTATCCTGCCCGCATGACAGAGCCTGGAAAGCTCCCTGTGGCATATTCGATGTGTCAAAAACAGTAACAACAAGTCTCACAATGGAGATGTTACTGGTGCCTGCTCGAGCAAATTGATGAACTGCGAGAGGACAGTGCTACATTATTAGGGAGATGAAAATTAATCATCAATAAGATATCCTCTCACACCAGTGAGAATGGCATATATCAAAACAAAAAAAAAACAGAAGCAATCCGTGTTTGCAAGGATATGATGAAAAAGGAACCCTCATTCATTGTTGGTATGAATGCTGGTTGGTTCAGGTCTCAAGGGAAAAAGTATGAAGATATCTCAAAAATAAAACCTTAACACAATTTTTTTAAATGTGCAAAGAAAGTAAGAAAGACTGGAGAGGTAGTGCAGTGGATAAGGAGTGATCCCTGAGTACAGAGCCAGGAGTAAGTCCTGAGTCCCACCAGTGTGTCCCAAAAAACAAACAAATAAAAAGAGAAAATAGATCTCCCACATGACCCAGTGATTCCACTTCTTGGCATCTTTCCCTAAAACACAAAAACATCAAAAAGGTAAATGCACACAAAGCTATGTTTATTGCAATGTTTAGTACAATTGCCAGGATATAGAAACAGCTCAGATGCTCAACAACAGATAAATGGGCATAAAATTGTGGTATGTATTTACAAAGGAGTACTAAGAAGCCATTAAGAAAAGAAAGGTGAAATCATTTAGTCATTGAAACTTGAATGGAACTGGAGGGCAGCATGTTAAGTAAAATAAACCAGAGGGTAAAGAAATAAATACTATATGATATCACTCACCTGTAGTATATATAGAACAAAGAAAGATAGTATCAAATAATTAGAAACCTTTGGTCCCGAATTAATGAACTGAGAATGCCAAGAGGGGAGGGATTTTGGTTGGGAAATGATGAGGAGGTCGTAGCACTGTAGCACTGTCCTCCCACTGTTCATCGATTTGCTCCAGCCGGCCCAGTAACGTCTCCATTGTGAGACTTGTTGTTACTGTGTTTTGGCGTATTGAATACATCACGGGTATCTTGCCAGGCTTTGACGCGCGAGCAAGAAACTCTCAGTAGCTTGTCGGGCTCTCCGAGAGGAGCGGAGGAATCAAACCCAGCTCAGCCAGGCGAGCTGCGTGCAAGGCAAACGCCCTTCCGCTGTGCTATCGAGGAGGTCAAGAAGTAGTATAAGGACTTGTCAAGAAGAAAATTACCCAATCTCTTGTCCTTTGACACGGCTGTTACAACTAAATTAGAGTATATGTAGTTTATACAAATAGTTCCAGATTGGCAGATTGACACAAATAAATTAGAATAAATCTACTCAGTAATTTGATGATGATAAAAAAAAAACACTATATCACCAGTTCCCTGAGTGTTCCTCCTCCCCCAAAAGGCAACATTAACTATAAAAATAAAACTATGAAAGTTTAAGATATATAAATTACTTCTGAAGACTGAAAGACTAAAGCATGAGCCTTAAAAACAATACATTTCATTATATATAAATATGTTTATAAAGTAATTTTGTTTTTTAACATTTCAATTTTTAAAATTCAGACACTGTGATTGATAGTATTGTTAATGAAAGCTTCATGCATTTTATGTTCCAACACCACAGCCTCCAAAACAGTGTCTGCGTCCCTCCACCATCATCTCAGGGTCCCACCATCAAACATCACCCTTTCACTGCACCCCCACCCATGGTAAAGTCAGTTCCAATTCCTAGGTTTTATCAATTAATTTTAAAACCATTGCAGACATCCTGTGCATCTGTGACAGGGGATCTGTTGAATGAACTGTATTCAGAATAGAACACCTAGCATCAAGAAGAAAGCAATAAGAACTAACTGGGTGTGGAGTGATTTTAGGATACAGTTAAGGGGTGGGGGTAAGGTAGATTAAAGTAGATTATAGTGTACAAGGAACCAAGATGTAGTAACTAGAGAGGGAACAGAACAGAGGGCATAGGAACAGAAGTTTGTTCTAAAAAAAACTTTGTTTTGTATCTTTTTCTTTGGAATTAGTCATGAAAAGCAATGTTCAAATATAGAAAGCAGATGGAATAAAAATATCTATCTGTGTACTGTATTTGTAACATAACTGCAGGATGATTCTAAAATAGAGTGATTTAACTGTGAACTTCACCTGGATATGGCCTAAATTCAAAGATAACTGCAATCAAAATTTGGTTGTTTTCAGCCAAAAATAAGAAATAATAAAATGGAAGTAAACAAAAAATCCTTTTGGGAGTTCTGGAACTGTCCATAAAAAATGACTCCTGGGTGTTAGTGAGCATATTCAGATAGCAGGTTCTCTTGGGTAGTAGTGTCAACATTTACTCAGACAAGCAAGCCACGTTTTGTCCAAGTATTATCAACGTTATTTCTGCAGTACATCAGGTTCTCTGATTCTGGTTTACAAGTTCTTTGGAAAGGAAGTCTCACTTCTCAATCAATGTAAGTATGAGAGAAAAACATTTTCTTTCCCATGCTCACTGCCAAATATCCTATTCTACCAAATACTTAGAATTATCAAATTAAGCATAGTTCTAATAAACTTGACCTGCTATTTTGCAGAAGTGCAGTAATTGGTTTTTACAGACAGATTTTGGAGCAAGTTGAACAATTTCTTAAAAGGTCTTCATAGCACACTAATGAGTAAATTGTGTAATGTGTAAATTAGAAATCTGTAGAGCCGATTTAAAGGAGAACCGCATAAGACACTTTTCAAAATGGAAAGTGCTCAAGAATAATATAGACTCTCTATTGTAGGTATAAACATGTGCTTGACCACCCAGGAATGATTTTCTTGATGGAAAAATTGCAGCAAGTTTTTCAGGCAGACAATGCAGCAAGCTCTCCGGAAGCAGTTCTGTTTTGTTCTGCTGGGCAACAGGTCGAAATGTGAATCTTCTTCTCCCCGTGCAGTTTGTCAACAATTATGTTGACCAATTTGGAGGAAGGAAATATGAAGATATTAGGTAAGAGAGACTTATTTTTCTCACCCAGATGGAGGCATAAGCAGGAAATGTCTCATGAAGTCAAATTATTACGAGGAAAAAAAGGATATTATGACAGTGACTAAAGAGACATGGAGACAGTAATAGCTGCTGGTGGAAAACTCCTCCAAATCCAGCCTTCCTGTGTCCTTTGGGTAGTGATTCTTGAGCACCAGAATATGAGCTAAAAGGAGCACAATCTGTTTCCTATCACAGAATAACCACTGGGTCTGAGCTCTACAGCGGCTTCCCAGAAGCCTAACAGAGAAAGATTATCACAGAATTGTGTATCCAGTTCCTTCAACAATTGTATTTATAGCAAATAGAAGTAATCAGAAAGGAGGCTGCTGCTATCTTTCTCATGATTTATGAGTACAACATTGACCCCAATAACTGAAAGAGCCCTTGGCTGAGGAAGGAGATACCAGACATACTCCTAGTGTGGGGTGTTGGGAGAATGAGCACAAACTTGAAAAATTAAGTGGTGGTGTGTGGACAGGCAGACACTGAAATTTTCTGTGTTGACAAACTAAATTTGAGAACACTGTCAAACACTGTCCTCCCATTGTTCATCGATTTTGCTTGAGCGGGATCAGTAATGTCTCCATTTTGAGACTTCTTACTATGTTTGGCATATCGAACAACATGCAATTATATCTGATTGACCAAAAGGTACCTATTGCATTTGGGCTTACTGGGAAGACTTCTATCTGTCTCGCAAATTAACTGTTATCCCTAGAATTCAACTGGTTGCTACTTCTTTCAAGACAGTAGTTGTGGTTTTGTTGGAAGTTTGAGATTAGTTCTAAAAGTCAGTTCTGAGATGAGCTAAGCCTAACAGGATACTGTCGCACCCCTGAACATCACAAGGTGATTGGCAAAGTCACTATTCTAGAGGAAAAAAAGAAGGCAAAAAAAACTTTTCTAATTTTTTAAAATTTCATTTATGTAAGCAGAAATTTTATTTCTGTGAGCAGGTAACAGAAAGGGGAAGTGTATCAGAATAATTGTTGAAGTGCTTACTTCAGGCAGTAAATTTCATAGTTTTTGAATCTCTTTTCAAATTAGGGAACTCAGAATATTCTATTTCCGAATGCTCGAGTATCTTTTTTTTTTGTTCCAAGTCTGGAGTTCCAGATTCAGACTGTGGAAAAGAACATTCTAAGAGATACCTACAGAAAAGTATGTCTTCTAGAAAGGGCAGTTGGAACAGCAGGGTAGGAACTACATCTGAACTGGTAGAGACACATTGCAAAATAGTTGCAAGAGAAGCAACTATTCAGGTGAAGAAACAAAGAAAACAATGAAATGTATAAACAGTAAGTGTCCTACAATGTACCTGACTACTCCACATGGTCTAAGTCTCCCACTTCGAGCAAATTGTCTAATTGTCTAATTTAACACGTCTGAAGAGGAGACTTTCTCCTGCACACCTGCAGTACAGTTGTTCCTGCCCACTAATTCAAAGTTTGAAGAATTTAATTCTTAGTGTATAGTCCATCTAGTATTAAACTACTAAAAGACTACTCAGCTGCACAGTAGTGATGGAACTTTCCATTCATGTGTCCGATCCATGTAGAACCCTGTTGAATTCACTGCACTGCCAAACTTGAGCACTGTTTTAAGAGTTGCTGAGCACAACTCTCAAGGAATAAGTGGAAAGATCCAATGCATCTGAACACATACACACAGACAGAGAAGAATTTTGCTAACACATATTTTCCCAGTCATCAACAATCGCTGAGCCCTCTTCTGGGCCACTCTTGACCCCACTCTGGTCCGGTGGTTCACTTAGTTTCTACCTCACTCCTGTAACTGTGAATATGAATAGGTGAAGCTACTCAAGAACTGGAAGTTCAGTGAGATATAAACAAACATCTCAGTGAGATATAAACACACATTGGGGCTCAGAGAGATGGTTCAGCAGGGAAGTTGCTGGCCCAGGTTCCATCCATAGTACTTCAGAGGGTTCCCTGAGCCCAGTGTGGAGTGATCCCTGAGCACAGAGTGGAGTGGGGTCCCAAAAAAAGAACGAGTAAACACAAAACATCATGAATATCTGAATATTATTGCCCAGTGATTTCAGAGCAATTTGGGGAGGGAGAATGAGGAGAGGTTGGTGGGGAGCGCTGGGGCAAGGCCCTGGCAGAAGAAATCTGTGAATTTTGTTCCCTTAGTGAAAACATGGGCTGGAGCGATAGCACAGTGGGTAAGGTGTTTGCCTTGCACATGGCCAACCCGGGTTCAATTCTTATGTCCTTCTTGGAGAGGCCAGCAAGCTACTGAGAGTATCTTGCCCACACAGCAGAGCCTGGCAAGCTCCCCATGGCATATTAGATATGCCAAAAACAGTAACAACAAATCTCATACTGGTGCTTGCTCTAGCAAATCAATGAACTACAGGAAGACAGTGCTGCAGTGCTACAGTCTAATTACACTGGAGGAGGCCTTTAATACAGGTTGTAAAGGGAAATGGTAATGTACATTCCTGTTTTGTTCCATAATTAAAAATGAATGTGAAAATTTGTCTGTTAGGTATGATAGTGAAATCTTCATTGTTTTTTATTCATGGAGGTACAAAGCAGAAAAGAGATTCAGTGTATCTTGTTTAGGTTTAATAATTAGATCTAAAAGGTACAGGGGCAGATCCATAGTACCAAATGTGTCATTACAAAACAAGATACTGAACAAACTGACCTGGATGGATCTCTTCATAGACCAGGTCAATGATCAGCCCTTCCATGAGCTTTGACTATGGGGTAGTTCCATATTTTCTGTAAGAAATAAGTCTCATTCAGGAGAAAAGGGATGATGCTCTTAACCCAAGGAAAAGGCTGAGTGTCTGTGTCTGCAGATTGTTTGAAAATCTATGCTGAAGATCTATGCCCAAGCAAGAGGAAATATAAACAAATGGGACTACATTAAACTAAGAAGCTTCTGCACCTCAAAAGAAACAGTGACCAAAATACAGAGAGAGCCCACAGAATGGGAAAAATTATTTACCCAATACCCATCAGATAAGGGGTTAATATCCAGGATATACAAGACATTTGCTCGAGCGGGCCCAGTAACGTCTCCATTGGAGACTTTGTTGTTACTGTCTCTGGCATATCGAATACTCTCGGTAGCTTGCCGGGTTCTCCGAGAGGGGCGGAGGAATCGAACTCGGGTCGGCCATGTTGGCCGCTTGTAAGGCGAACGCCCTACCGCTGTGCTATTTACCTTTATACAAGACATTAGTAGAATTGTACAAGAAAAAAAACTCCAATCCCATCAAAAAATGGGAAGAATAAATGAACAGAAACTTTCTCAAAATAAAAAAAAAGGAAATACAAATGGCCATAAGGCACATGAAAAAATTCTCTACATCACTAATCATCAGGGAGATGCAAATCAAAACAACAATAAGATATATCACACCACAGAGACTGGCACACATCAAAAAGAACAAAAACAACCAGAGATAGCACAGATGTGGGGAGAAAGGGACTCTCTTTCATTGTTGGTGGGAATGCTGACTGGTTCAGCCTTTTGGGAAAACAATATGGGCATCTCTTAAAAAACTAGAAATTGAGCTTCCATATTACTCCATCAATACAACTTCTGGGAATATATCCTGAGGGTGCAAAAAAGCACAGTAGAAATGATATCTACACCTGTATGTTCATTGCAGCACTGTTCACAGTAACCAGAATCTGGAAACAACCCGAGTGCCCGAGAACAGATGACTGGTTAAAGAAACTTTGGTACATCTACACAATGGAATACTATGCAGCTCTTGGGAAATATGAAGTCATGAAATTTGCTTATAAGTGGGTGGTCATGGAGAGTATCACACTAAGTTAAATGAGTCAGAAAGAGAGGGACAGACATAGAATGACTGCACTCATTTATGGAATATAAAATAACACAATATGAGGCAAACACCCAAGGACAGTAGAGACAAGGGCAAGGAAGATTTCTTCATGGTTGGTAGCCTGCTTCATGAACTGGGGAAGAAGGCAGTTGGAATAGAGAAGGGATCACCAAGTCAATGATGGTTGAAGGGATCTCTCGGGATGGAAGATGTATGATGAAAGTAGATAAAAGACCAAACATGATGGCCTCTCAGTATGTACTGCAAACTATAATCCCAAAAGTTGAGAGAGAATAAGAGGGAAATTGTCATAGAAGAAGGGGAAGTGGTGGGATGGGTATGGGGTAGGGATACTGAGGACACTGGTGGTGGAAAATGTAGGTGGAGGGATGGGTGTTTGATCACTGTATGACTGAAACTCAAACATGAAAGCTTTGTAACTGTATCTCATGGTGATTATATACATACATATATATATATATAATCTATGCTCTGACTTTAATAATCTATTCAGACAGTGATTTTACAAACCAGAGAATTACTCACTTGGGAAATTTCTTAGTGCCTCATACTGGAAGGAATGATCCCCAACCCAGGAAGAAGGAAGAGTTGTTGCTGGAACAACTTTAAAGAGCTTAAAGAAATCAAAATGCAAATTCTATGTCTATTATCATTGTCTAAAGGATTGCTCACCCTAGGGAAAAAACATACAGGAACTCAAGGCTAGGGCAGATCTGTTAAAATCCTGGACAATGGAAAAGGACAGGAGGGAAATTCTTCTGGAATCTACTATCTTGTTCCCTATACCTGGGTGACAGAGACACTCTCTGGGTAAAGACAAGAAGCACAGAAAGGCAAGGCTTATTCTCAACAACCAATGCATGAAAGTCACTTAGAAGAGGATGTCTTTATGATTTGACCAACTTTTATGTCTGGGGACATGTAGGAATCCAATACTAGCTCTACCTCTTGCCAGATTAGTAAACTTTGTCAGGTTTCTGAGTCTCCTCACAAGCAAAATATAAATAGCAAACATCTCTTTTACTATGTTGTTACAAGAAGTAAATGAGATAACTGGCCTCAATATCTCATGCTTAAAAATAAAATTTTCAGCAAATTAAGAAACCAGTCAGGTTTTTAAAAAGTTAGTTCGAAGAATATTCAAATGCATATAAAGACAATCAGAAAAGAAATACATAAGTACAAATCTTAAGCTATCACTCTTTGAATGGTTAACAGGATGAATAGTTAAGAGTTTAACATTTCTATCAGGCTATAAAATAATTATTACCCTACTAAGCAGATACTTATTTTCTCTTTCATTATTTATTGTGACTTGTTAGTCAAATAAACTGTCAACCATGTTACATTTCTCAAAGGTGTCAGATGACCAAACAGCAAGGATGTGCTTCAATTCCAACAAAGTTTAGCATAAGAACAAAGATTTAAGCAACCATAGTTTTTCATTTTCCTCTTTTACACTAACACCCAGAAAAGAACCAAAAGTGTTGGTATCTTTCTCTCCCCTCTGCAGTCGATTTAAATTTTACTGAGTCCTCCCAGTCAGGAGGCCAGGAGACAAACTGTTCATCTGAACCCAACTGCAATGGTTCAGGATCCCAAGAAGAGATCTGAGGGAAATTCTTCTGTTGGAGTAAGTCTTTTATTCACTTGTTAGACACTAACTTCCCAATCCAAGATCTTCTCCATGAATGTTAGAACTTTTGTACCACTGAGATGAATTCCACTAATGTTGGGAATATTGGTGGAGGACCTGAGTATAGAAACAGGACTTTAGACAGCTCATCCTTTTGAGTCCCGGAAATCTCAGTTGTCGGATCTGGCTCAATTTGTAAACCAGGTCTCCTTTGTGGGTTCAAGTGTTGCATGAGGTTTCCTGCTAAACTACTTATTTCTCAATTTCCTACTCAACTGAGGAAGCAAAAACCAAATCACCTTGCTCTGGGCTATAACCCCTCTGACTCAGTCTTGTGGTTTCTGTAAATGGTGCAATCTTGGTAAATTATAACTTATGGCTTGCATTGTGCATGGAGTTCTAAAGAACTGAGTCTCTATATTTCTGGGCCACCTTATCAGCCCAACCATGAGCTCGGTAATCATATGTCAATTTTTAGGGTCAGTCAATGCAACTTCACAACCAATAGGGTTGTAAACCTCACTCTCTTAGGATTAATTCCACTGGGCTATCTTGCCACCTTCCCTATGGTCCTTCCCTTCTTGCAAGCTCAGAGAAAGTAGACTTACTGGATGGTCAACTAAAGAAAACAGTAAGGATTCTTTAACAATAAGTCCAAGAGAACATTTCCAAGAAATGAAGGCATTGAAGTGTATGGATCTCCCCACCCTCACCCACACACACACATACATACATGAACACTGTACTGCCATCAATGCAGCTAATTGGAAGGAGATTCTGGCTGCTCTCTGCTTTTTTTTCCATTTTGGATCACACCTGGCAATGCACAGGAGTTACTCCTGGCTCTGCACTCAGGAATTACTCCTGGCGGTGCTCAGGGGACCACATGGGATGCTGGAAATTGAACCCAGGTCAGCCACGTGCAAGGCAAACCCCCTTCCCGCTGAGCTATCTTTCCAGCTCCTGGTCTCTGCTTTTTTGTTCCTTTTATTATATTCATAAATGGTGAATGAGGCTTGGAGGCAGCTCAATGAACCCTCAAGTCTTTAATTTTTGACCTGGGCCATATTTGGACAGAAGTTCACCTTTAAAATATAGCATAAACCACCTGTGTCTCTCAGAATTATACAAGCCTTATTTCTTCAATACAGAGTGCATCCCACATTCCTGACTTATGTCAAAGCACTTATTTTGAAAGATTGCTTAAAGTTATCCTTCAGGAGGACTGAGACGACAATAACTTTGTCCCCAAGTTCCTTCCCACTTACTCTGAGGAACCCTATCTTGATATTTGACGACAATTCTCCTTCATCCCTTCTCTACTTTCAGTTCTAGTTACTGGCTATCAGTCATTTTTACTAACATGATAATTATATTGACTGGTTATTAAACTGTCAATTGATGAATAAGGATTCTAGACATGTGCTAGGCAGTCAGTCAAGGGACCCCATGCTAATGAAGGTAAGAGAGTCATTAGAAACAAAAAGCAAATAAAAATGGAATGTTTTAAGTGATAAAAAAAAAAGCCCAAAACAAATCAAGAAGTAATTAGAGACCGGATAGATACTGAAGCAAGTAGCTTCCTGCTACCAGTCAGCTCAGGCTGTAAAACCAGACCCTTGGGTAGGAATGGTGCCCTGGAAAGACTGAAATGAGCAAAGAAATCTCAAGATCAAAAGTCTTCTTCATGGCAACTCCCTAGAAAGCTACCTTCAGTCTAAACTTGAAAAAATAAATCCTACACACTCACTTTTGTAAAAGCACATCCTTGAACTCTCCATCTGGAGTCACCCACAAAACCTAACTTCTGGGGGGGTGCTTATTTTCTTTCCTCTATGAGGTTCTTCTCTTTCTTCCATGCTTTCTAAATAAAATCGTTTAACTGTTTTCCCTGTGAATGATAAAACACAAAAAAATCTGGAGCCCAGATGGAGAATGAGGCTGACCTTTTCCCCTGCAAAGAGCATAACCTCACCTTAACCTGAAAAACATGGCTCCCTAAAAACTCAGGTGGTAAGAACCAGTCTCAGTGTGGTGAAGATGAAGAGGGACTTAGGTGCTCCTTGACACCTGTTTTAGTGAGGCTGTCTGAACTTTAATGTACATGCCCTGTAAGAGTTCGTGAAGGAGCTCATCACAGACTTTGCCAGTCTTGATCTTTTCCCAGGGCACACACCCTGCTCTTATCCTTTCCTGTTTGCTTTTCAAATATGATTTAAAAAATCAAATATAATAGATCTAATTCCCAGTGATATCAAGTGAACAATTATTATCACAGGAAGTTTATTAATCTGAGTGATATGTTGGTGGGAACAAGGAGGATATTTTCTTTCTTATTCCCTAGGGCAATGCTCCTTCTCTTCTTAGGTATGAAGCATGTCTGTCTTCTTCAGATAACTTCCTCCTCCGCAACACTTCCCTAATAGGGCTGAGTTCCTCTTTAGTCCAAGCCCTGGGGTGAGGGTGTATAATCATCCTAGAGAAGGTGAAGAATTCCTGCTGTGCTATGCAAAGTCTCAGGATTTCATGCATATAAAAAGAACCCAATACATACCTCCATCCCCTAGGAAACAACGTACCCCAAGACTCACAACGTGAAAGAGTTATGTAGGGATATGAACCACAGAACAGAGAGGTATTTGTCTCTTAGAATACAATCTCTACAGAGTCCAACCACTACAGAGAGTGGTGGCAATAACAGAACACTTTCACCTTTCATTATAAAATTCTACAACTAAGGACAAGTATTCTTAAGCTTATAGGGGTATTTAAATCTTGATGACTTTTGTTGGTCTGGTGAAAATTCAGGAGGAGTATGCTTTTCTCTACATTTAAAGCAATGTATTCTATACTAATTACAGTTTGAAGACACATAATCAACCAAGTTAGGGCTATGACTGAAAGATTTAAGTGCCAGCTTCTTGCCTACTTCTTCATGCCTTGTCACTCAACTAGGGGAAATGGAAGATCTCCTGGGGTACAGAAAGAAATCTTTGTTTGGGGGTGGGTTCTGGTGAGAAGTTCTCCTTTGTCTTTTGGAATTCCCATTTTACAAGACACTTGGCAAACCTACAGAGTAATGATATTGAGGCTATTTTTGAAAAATTTGCTGATCCCTATTTGCTGAGTATTCCCGACAGGGCATATTCCATGTTCCTTACTTTGCATTGAGTTTTATTTACATATTGAAATATCTTCCCATGCCTCTATTTTAATTGATTTGCAAGCTTAGGAGTGGGGAAAGGAAAAACTCCCAAAATCTCTAAGACAAAGTAAGTGTGGAACCAGCGAAGGTTGTCTGTCAGAATTGTGACCCACTCATACTCTCTTTTCTCTCTCTCCCACATGAACCCTAATCCCCCAAATCATACCTAACCCAATTAGCTGAAAATTAAAATTTAGCTTAGAATATATTGTTCCTCACATCACTATTCCCCATATCATCCATTCAAGAAGCAGGAAAATGATCAGCTGTGGTGTCGTGGACATTTTAGTATTCTTAATGTCGTAATTTTGGAACCAAAAAAGATTCAGGAGTAGTTGGAGAACTTGGAAAGAAAAACAAGCAGTAAGCATTGCTGGTTCCCAAGAAAGGGGGATAAAGAACAATAGAGATTTCTTTTTCTTCCCATTGGTTTCCTCACCCTCTACTTCCCAGGAACCTCATTTCACAAGAAAAAAGGAGATCAAGAGAGACTTGAGGTATCAATTACTTTTTTATTTCACAGAGGCATGTCTGGGAGTCCATCCCTAAGGCACAGTTGCTCTGCTACTCGCTGTGGGATTGTTCGTGGGCAATCACGCCGATCTTTATGAGCAGTATGAGGTACTCCTCAAAGTTAACTGCGCCATCACTATTGATATCCAATTCTTTAAACCAGGTATTGGAGTCCTTGCTCTGTCAAGATGAAGGAGAAATAAGTCAGACTAAGTCATGACTGTTTAAACAGGAGAGCACTCATTAGTGGTCTAGGTCACCATAATAGGCAGGCAGAGAATCCCAGCCACATCCAGCCCTCCTCACCTTGGTATACTTAGGACACTCAGTATCTATCAACTTCTTGAAGTCATTCTTGTCAACAGCATGGTTATTCCCTTTTTGCAGGGAATACTTGTGGAAGACATCAATCAAGGTGTTCAAGGAGTTCTCCAGATCTGTCAACATGGTTCTCAGTGGTTTCTCCACCTGGAAGAAAAAGCAAGTGGGACTTGGAGTTGGAGAGAGGACCTCAGCCCACAACACAATAAGGATTGGTGGGGCATTATAAGGTTCGTACTCTAAATTCTAACTTCTACTGTGCAAATAACTAAACCCAGTAACTTGCTGTCTGTGATTGGAAAGAATCAGTATATGGCTAAATGGGTGGCTCATAGCATCTGCAGTCATTGCTTGTTCCCCCACCTTCTTCCCAAGAAAGGTCTAGATTGGGAAATAAATGTTCCATCACTCCCAATCTTACTAGAGATCCTTTCTTATCCTATTCTTGCTTTCATTTTGTGGGGCTTCTGGACCTTTGTCTAGATTTCCCTCAACAATTTCTTTCCTGGACAAGGCTACTCTACTCACCAGCCCTCCGCAGAGGAAACCCAAGGGGAACATCAGACCCAGGCAAATGCCACTTACCAGTTCTCCTTGAAGCAGAGGAGTTGACAACGGATGCCAGGCTGAGAGGCAGCTCTCTTTTATAGGAACTGGGCTTGGCTAGTTACTTGGTGCCTCTGGCCATCTAGAGACAGCCACTCTCTTTCAGGGTTGCTACAGCCTCTAGTTTCCCAACCAGGAGCATGGAGCAATCTCTGCACAGAATGAAAATTTCTGATAGGGTGGCAGTGAGGAAGGAAATGTAAAAATGAGGAAGATATTTTCCAGGCAATAGAGACCAGAGGGAAAAACCAAGAAGAGAGGTGTGGTGAGGGCCCCTCTGGGGGGGACTCCTGGCAACCACTTGTTTAGGTTTACCTGACCAGGAAACTCATTCCTGAGTCCTCCTGAGGCCTCCTCACCATTGCTATTGCTACTTCTATGTGCTATGATCTGTCTGTGCATCTCTGACATGAAATGGACATGGAATTATTAATCCTTTTCCCGCATTATTCTCAGACTCTCAAAGGCTCCTAAAAGTTTAAGATATTTGTCTGGGTTACAGGATTCTACTGAAAGTGGAGGGTCCTATTACTGTTGATACTTTGTGTGGTAGTTGGACTCTTCTGCAGAAACTATGGGGCTAATCAATGAATCTCTCCCAATGTTTGAACCCTTGTACAACTCTTCTGCTCTGTGGAGGTGAGTCTGTTATATACCCCAGGAGATGATGGGGCTGACTGAGGTTCACTGTGCGTTAATGAGGCCCTGAGCTTGTCTAAACACAAGAGGAGTTCCTCAACTCTCTCAAGGATGATTATATTGTTAGACTCCCAAAGTTTGGGTTCAAGAGGAAGACCCAGATCTCTGGAGGTGTAGGAAGGATGTGGAGGAAGCTATTTTCTGAAGAATCCAGAAGTATGTCAGGACCCAGAGGATAAGGGAAGCTATCCAATTTCCCTGAATTTTCAGAAAAAATTCCTGCCTTCTTTAAAAAAACATACTTTCAAATTAAAGAGCCATGATTTACAGTTACTGGTAGTTAGGTTTTAGGCATACAATAATCCAACACTAGTCCCTCCATCTGTGTCAATTTTCCTCCACCCGTATTCCCATGTTCCCTCCCCATCCCAAACCCCACTCCACCCCCCTTGTGTCAACTTGACAGGAACATTACAAAATTTCAGTGGTTGATGCTTAGATCTCATGTTTTTTTAGTTCTGTTGAATCTGTGTTTTGGGTATATGGCTATGTCCCTCACTTATATCACTGATATAACTGCAGTTCTGATGCCTGCTAATCCATTAATTCTTGTTTTCTTCTCCCCACCCTTGATTTCTTTCCTTCTCTGTCTCTTCTCCAAACACTGGGGTCAAGGATGATCTAAGCATTCCTCTTATATTTCCTCATCCAATAGTCTGCATTCCACAGATAAGTGAGATCATCCTGAGTTTCCTTTATTCTTCCAGCTTACTTTACTCAACATGATACCTTCCAGTTTCAACCATATTACAGCAAATTGCATGATTTCATCCTTTCAGCTGCATAGTATTCCATTAAATATATATATATATATATATATATATATATATACCATTATATATATGTGTCTGGCATATCGAATACTCTCGGTAGCTTGCCGGGCTCTCCGAGAGGGGCGGAGGAATCGAATTCGGGTCGGCCATGTTGGCCGCTTGTAAGGCGAACGCCCTACCCGCTGTGCTATCGCTCCAGCCCCAGCTGGATATGCCAGACACAGTAACAACAAAGTCTCCAATGGAGACGTTACTGGGTCCGCTCGAGCAAATCGACGATCAACGGGAGGGCCTTTACCTTTACCTTTTTATATATATGTGTGATATATATGTGAAATATATATCATATATGTGAGATATATATCTCACATCATCAAAATGCATTCATCTGTTGTTGACACTTAACTTGATTCCATAGCTTTGCTATTGTACTGAGTGCAGGGATGAGTAATGGTATGATATGTCCTCTGAGAGAGAGTTTGTTGTCCTAATTCCCAAAAGAGGAATTGCTGTATCATACAGCAGTTCAATTCTAAGTTTACTGAAAACTCTCCACACTGTTTTCCATAGGGGTTTTACCACACAATATTCCACTGGCAGTGGGTAACACTTTTCTTTTTCACCACACCCCTGCCAACACAGATTGCCCCTACTATTTTTAATATATTTGCCATTTTCAATAGGATGAGATGGTATCTCATTGTTGTCTTGATTTGGATTAGGAGAAATTCCATCCTGTCCTCACCACCACCATGCTACTCAGATGAACTAGTTTCTAATACTAATGATTTTTTGGTGTGCATTCCAGCTAAAGAGCACTTCTCACCTTACAATCTATTAGACGCTCAGAATGTGACTATCAGGAAGGTGAGCCTGAAATTCCCCAGTCTATAGAGCTTGAAGAGAGATACAGAGGTGAAACAGTTCACCTAGAGTCTCCCAGGAGGGATGTGTAAGAGTCCAGCCCTTGTGCCAGAGCATCAGGTTCCACGGCATAGTGTAGACAAGTTCTGGCAGGAATATGACTCTTCCAGGAAGATGTCTTGCTTCCCACCATCATTCAGATATTCATATGTCATTATCGCCACCTAGAGGATGTAGATGGGAAGGAAGTAGCTAGTCGCCATCTCTCCACATCCCACTCAGGTCACGTGACCTTGGATTCAAGCCCTCTCTGTTCCTCAGTTATGATCTGAATATTGAAATTAGAGTCTACCCCAAAACAACTTAATAAATATATATAAATACATATATATACTATTTTATTTGATAAGTCGAATTTTATTTGATAAGGGTTTAATATCTAGAGTATCAAAGAACCACAACTTAACAACAACAAAAAAATTGGAAAAGTGAGCAAAGGTATTGCATACTTATCTCCTAAGATATACAAATAGTCAACTAAGTAAATGTACAGAAGTTTCACATCACTAATCATTAGGGAGATATCACCTCACACCCACTGGAACAGCTAATATAAAAATAGAATATAAAAAATGTTGAGAAGAATGTGGGTAAGAATGAAATCTTTATACACTGCTAGTGGTAATGTAAACAATGCAGCAACTATTAAAAACAAAATGGTATTTCCTTAAAATATTAAAATAAAATCACCATATTATCCAACAAGTCTTTTTTCAGCATATATCCTATAAAATAGAAAGCAGGGAATCAGAGAGATGCTAGTACACCAATATCCACAGCATTATTATTCACAACTGCCAAAATATAGATATAGCCCAAGTATCTATCCACTAAAGACTGAATAAATAAATGAGATACAAACATACCATGGAGAATATGATTCAGCCCTTTTAACGGAAGGAAATTCTGACACATGCTGCAATGTAGATGAAACTTGAGGACATTATGTCACTGTCACCACAAGACAAACACTGCACAACTACATTTGCATGAGTTACTTAGAGCAGGTACTTGATAAGTCCTGATAGACATAGACACGGAATTTAGAATAATGGTTTCCAGGAACGAAGTAAAGAGGGAATCAGGAATTCTGCTCAGTGGGTATAATTTCAAATTTCAGGATGAAAAATTTATAGATTGGTTACATAACTTTGCAAAGCACTTAACACAAATGAACTATATACTTTAATTAAAAAAGCTTAAGAGATCAATTTTACATTCTATGAATTTTGCCACAGTTATTTTAAATTTTTTTCCTAAAAATAGAAACTACTTTATAGTTTTGTATGATAATAAAAGTTTCAAAATATTGTGATTGACATATTTTTATTAATTTTTTTTCTGCCACAGCTGGTAGTATTGGTGCCACTTAAGGGACCATGTGGGCACTGGGGATTTAATGTGGGGCTTCTGCAAATAAAGAAAGTTCTAGAACCCATGGAAAGTAAAAAGTCTGCACCAAAAACATGTAATGTGCCAAGAATAGTGCCCACTAAGCACATATTGTGTGAGTGTAGGTCATGACCTCCATCCTGTAAATGTGACTTTGGAACCCCCATGATCTAGACTAGATCACCCATCTTTGCCTCCCAGAATCTAGCATAGTGCCTTGCATGCACAGTAATAAGAGCCACAACCAAAGCCAAAACGAAAGAAAATAGTAGTTCAGTTTGGTTGACTTTAACAGGAACAGCTACAACTGCTTTACTTACTTCTATTTATTTAATTCTCACAATAATCTCATGAGGCAAGTGTTGTCCTATTTCCTGCTCTACAGATGAGGAAACTGAGGCCCACAAGCATATTTGATGCATGAAATGAGTTAGTTGATATGACATCATCCATTTCCTGCCCTTCTTGAAAAGCCTCTTTATGGCTAATGTCCTTTTCATCTCTCTTGATCCTTCTTAGGTACCTGCTACTTCATGTCCATCTCAATCCTCCTTCCCCCACACTGATCAATACCAAGTTACTGTCTGTACTCAGATATTATATAAACTCCCCTATGCCCCACAGTACTTGCACTGATATCTATCTATTTATTGGCCCTTTCCATTAGGACCTGAAGCATAATGTGATGCTAAGGAATTTTGTTTGACAATTCAAGTGATCCAAAATTACTTTTCATGAGTACTTGGCTTCCATACACAGTAGAAGACTAAGGTGTCTCTTGCTACATTCATAAGGTGACTTTTGGAAGAACCTAAGGATGGGAATTGGTGGCCAGTTCTATACCTCTAGACCTTTCGGTAGGCGAGAGGTAGAAGATTCACCCATCATCATTGACTAATGATTTCCTCAGTTTTGCCCATGAAATGAATTTCTCTCAAAAGCCCAAGAGTGCACAGTCTGTGGTGGTGAACCTGTAGAGGTCCTGGAAGAGAGGCAGGTAGGTCTGGAGAGTAAAACCCTGCACTTAACCCCATGCACCTCTTCTATTTTTTTCTTCCTGAGTTATATACTATTGTAATGAATCAGTAATCTAGTGAGTAAGTGGGTTTCCTGAGTTCTGTGACCTGCTATAGCAATTTAATCAAACCAGGAGAGAGGGTCCTTAGAACCTCTCACTTATGCTGGTTGGTCATAAGTCATAAGAAGCACAGGGAACACTCTTTGTAAATGGCACGTATCTGAATTTAAAATGGAGTCCCATTTTGAGAGACAGAGCCCTTAAACTATGAAAAGAAAATTGTCTCCAAGTCATCAAAATTGTTATGCTCTTCCCAATATCCTGCTGTTGCCAGACTGCTTATGGTGTGGGGAGGTTTCTGAGCACATTCAGTTTGGAATTGGGTCCAGATCCTTTTAAAAAGCAGAAAGCATATCGTATTCTTATGGCCTGGATCACAGTACGTGCTCAATTAATACTTGCTGGGAGGATGAAGTGAAATGACTATGAACATGAATTTTTTCATCTATTTCTTGGCCAATGTGAAAATTCCCCTTCACACACCCTAATTCATTTTTTAATAAAGCAGGGATAAATCCATAGACCAAACAGAATTGAACTTCCTTAAAAAGAGGTTATCGAACCTCTTGATAGGGAAATCAGACTATTTCTCTGTTTCTGACAAATGATGAGACAAGTTTTCAACCAGTAAGCAAGTGCTTACTGAGTGACTATTATTCACCACGCCCTCATTCACATGACATAGCATAATAATGCCTTACTCCAAACAGCACATCATATTTTAAAGGTGTTTTTACATCAATTAACTCATTTAATAATACTGTTAAGTGGATACCACAGGTACAATTCCCCCATGTGGCAGATAGGTAACTGAGACAAGAAGACCCACTCAGAACTTTTCCTGACGGCGTGCATTCTGCTTTGTCTTGATACCTCAGTGCTTCAAAAAAAAAAACCCACACAGAACAAGAAGATGCCTTTCCATGACTCTTTTTAGGATTCATTCAGCAGCCCAGGATGAATCACATAGTGACCTGTCAAGGTGGCAGGGTGATGGGGACTGTGTTCTCTCAGAGCCCTGGTCTGTCAGGAGATTTCACCTCGAATCCATTCCTTCAAGAACAGTTCTGGACGTGTGGGATAGGAACAACTTTCTTTACTCAGAAAGTTAAGAAAAATACAGCCCAGTTCCCCACAAGGGAGACTTCAGTTAAACATGGGCCAGGATCTCCTTCCATGTTGTATGGGGCAAAATACAGAAGCATAGTACAGGGAGGCAAGGCAGCATCCCCAGTCCCCAGAAATGCTCACAGCCTTGCGGGTTTCAGGGAAGCGGGCTGAAGTGTCCTTGCAGAATAGCGTTCAGGAATTAAGTAAGTGTGTTGGGGGGGAAAGCAGAGTCTGTCATCAGAAAAACAGATGTGGTGCAACATCCGGGGACCTGAACAGTGGTCCAGTTTACTATGTAAGGAGCTCTGCCCCGAGGCATGCTTCAATGTCCTGGCTAGGCAGAACTGAGAAGACATTCTCCTGAAAGGGACCGGTGGCACCAGGAGGATTTGGCTGAGCAGTCCCCCTCAGTTCTCAAAGACCTGTTGACCTATTGACCATGTTCCAGGTGAAGCACGACCTGTGTTACCTGTCAGCTGCCTCTGTGTCTAGATTGGACTGACAGCTCATGGGAGGCAGCACAAACCTGGCTCAGTGGATTCTGACTCACAGGTACCCAGTCCTGCATCCTGAGTTGTCTCTGTGTTGGTGCTGTGTGCTGACAGTAAGCCCTGTGTGGGGACACAGAGATGACCAGGTATGGTCTGCGGACTGATGGGGACACAGGCAGCAAAGAACAAGCCTGGAGTGGCAGGAATGCACCTCTCCAAGCACAGTCTAACCTCACATCACGTAGAAGATCCAGAGAGAATAGGAAGGTGCTAGTAGGGTCCCCTAGCCATGTGTGTGTGGGGGCGGGGAGAGGAGCAGGACTTGGTGGCAAGCAAGGTCCATATAGTGGTGGACACAAAATTCTACTTAAGAAATTGAAAATGACCCCTCTGGACAAGTATTGAGTGCTGGTAGTAGGTGAAGGTATATACATGATAACCTGTTAGTATTGTATTGCAAACTGTAAAGCCCGGAAGGAAAGAGAGAGAAAGAGAGAGAGAGAGACAGCGAGAGACAGGGAGACCAGAGAGACAGAGAGAGACAGAGATAGAGACAGAGACAGAGAAACAAGAAAAGTACCTGATATGGGGGCAGGCGGGGGTGGGGGGATGGAGGGGATAGGGGATGGGGTGGTGGCAGGAGGGAAACTGGGAACATTGGTGGTGGAAAATGTCCCCTGGTGAAGGGACAGGTGTTGGAACATTGTATGAGTGAAACCTAATCATGAACATTTTGTAACTGTGTATCTCATGGTTAAAATATTATTTTTATTAAATGATTAAAAGAGAAAAAAACAAAAGAAATTAGAAACATAGGTCACCTGGGCCCAGGGCACTGCTGGCCTTATCTAGTGTTCTGACTCAGTTGGGGAAAGAAATCAAACTGGTTCTCTTAAATTATTGGGCTCTCCCCCAGTCCCCACTTCATCATAAATCATTTACCCAGGGAAGCATGCAGAAGAACACCCATCATTTTCAAATCCATAGTTTCTATCACAATAAACTCAGGACAAGAACTTCAGACCCAGGGGCTAGAGTGATGGTACAGTGGGTAGAGCGCTTGGAATCCCAGGTTCGATCCCCAGAACTCCATATGGTTCCCTGAGCTTACAGGAGTAATTCCTGGGTGTAGAGCCAAGAGTAACCCCTGAGCACTCTCGGGTGTGGCCCCCAAAGCAAAACAAAGCAAACCAACCAACAAACAAAGAAGAATTTCAGGCCAAGCTTCTGAGAAGAAATCCACAAAGCTGGGTCCTGCTAAGGCCCCACGGCAGAGGACGCTCTCCTGAGAGGCTTTGCAAGAGATTCTGGGCTGCCAGAGAGAAAGAAAGGGGAAGAGAGAGAAAAAAGCAAACACGATAGAGACAGGATAAAGGCAGGGGCAGACTTGGCCGGGAGGACCGGGAGGACTTGGATCATGAGTCACAAGTGGCCCTAAGTCAGACTCACCCTCACACCCATCATCACTTTTTATTAGTAAAACTGGACCCAGCCCTCTCTCCTCCAGGAAGCCTTCCCTGACTGACTGTCACCCACATTCCTTTTGTCGCTCTTCCCTATGACAAGCTGGGTTGTGTTTGCCCTTGTCTCTGTCTCTGACTGAGTGTGCACCATCTCACCTCACAATTCTCTCACAGACAAGCCCCACCAGCCCCCCTCCCTTCATCAATGACAGGGCCATGCTCGTGCCCACCCTGCCCCTTCCCAGGTGCAGGCCTCTGTCTTCATCCACTCATTCTGTGGGGTTCTCGGCCAGTACAGGGAAACTTGAAAAGTGTGATCTATGTTCGGTCCTCCTGGCTCTTGCTGCATCCCTCATGTGTAGTGAATGAGTGACACAGACGTCACTGGGGATCCCTGAGTTCTTGTCATTTGCGGCCACGTGACATCTTATCATCTCATTCCTACTTTGAACAAACTGGCAGGCTACCGAATGTAACCTGCCCACACAGCAGAGTCTGGCAAACTCCTCGTGGCGTACCCAATATGCCAAATACCAGTAACAATGAAGGGTCTCATTCTCCTAACTCTGAAAGAGCCTTGAATATGGCACTTTTTTAAAAAAAAATCTCAGGGCTAGGATGAAGGAGATGTTACTGGGGCCTGCTCGAGGCAATCGACGAATAACAGGATGATTGTGATTGTGATTGTGATTGAGTTCTCCTCAGGAGCCCATTGCCCCAGACAGGAAACCCTCCACATTCACCCAGGCAGGGGTGCTTCTCTCCTCTCAGCCTGAGGAATTTTGGGGGCAAGAGCTGTCTCTCACCCGAAATAACTGTCTTCCCAGGTGGGGCCGGTTCTGTCTCTGGACCCAGAGCAGATGTCCAGGATCATAAACTGCCAATAGCCAGGAATGTTTACCAAGTAGCTTTATTCTTGTCGCCCCGACCATCCTTTCAGCAGGCAAGCGTGGCACCGGCACACACACACATGCACGGGCACTCAGGCACACATTCGAGCTGTCTACTCTCAGCTCTGCAGTCAGGCCACCTGTTCTGTGGGGGGCGGACCCCCAAGGGAGGAATACCGCCTGTGCTCCCTCTAGTAGAGGTTGTGCTGGGCACAGTAGTGGGCACACAGTTCGCGATGGTACTGCAGGTGGTAGTCCTTCACCAGCTTGCCCAGGATGTAGAGGAACTCCTCAAAGCAGATCTGGTCATCTTGATTCTTATCTGCTGCCCGGAACAGCTCCGCGATGTAGTAAGGCTCCTTCCGGCCCTGAGAGGCAGACAGGCTGAGAGGTCAGTGACCCACTCTCCCCCCGCCCCCCGGGCCAGGACTGAATTGGTGAAAGAAAGAGCAGGGAGCTACATGATGCTGTGGGCAGAGGACTGGCGGGTAAGATCTCACCACTCATGCCATGAAAGGATCTTGGAGTGCAACAGCATCAGGCTCAAGAGCAAAGGTTCGGGGCTGGCACGATAGCACAGCAGGTAGGGCGTTTGCCTTGCATGTGGCAGACCCAGGTTCAATTGCCGGTATCCTATATGGTACCCCGAGCACTGCCAGGAGAGATTCCTGAGTGCATGAACCAGGAGTAACTCCTGTACATCGCTGGGTGTGACCCTCCCCCCCCCCCAAAAAAAGAACAAAGGTGCAGTGGGCACCACAGCTGTCAGACCAGGGGCAGTACGGGCAGCAGGGTATACAAGTGGCCACTGTTTGCTGCTTGCCTTTCAATAGCAGCTGAGAGGAAAAAAATCAAGTAGCCTGGTGCTTCCAGACACACTTCATGCCCCGCTGCAGGAGCTGGCTGCTCAGACCTGTCTCCCAGGCTCTCTGCAGGAACGGTGACACCCAGTGCAGTCCCTCCCTGGACTTTCTGCCCTCACACAGGGAGCACCTCCAGGACAGAGTTCAAGAAGCCTGTTGCATGCACCCTTAATCCTAGGGCAGGGCCAGCAGCAAGTGGGTGAAATGTCTAGCTAGCTGGGGCACATGCTTGGAGATGCCTGTGACACTTCGTGTGTGTCCGTTAAGGAAGGTACAGTATTGGGGGAAAGGCAAAGTCCAGGGCCCTGGAGCCACTGGGGGGTCCTGGAGCAGGTGTCTCTGAGGGCCATGGTGTGGGGGAGGGCATCAGGGAGGAAAGCAGTGCCTGAAGTGTAGGAGCAGCATGAAGAGTTGGAATCAGAGCTCAGTAAGACACGGGGAGCATGGGGGCGGCGACAGGGAAACAGGTGTCAGTGAGGTCTGGCTGGGGGACACAAGGACCCCAGTGAAAATCCCTGTGGAGGTATCAGGGCAGGAAGTTGCTGCATCTGGGAGCAGCTCAGCCCTGCCAGTGGCTCCCTCCCACCCCCCTCTCTACTGCAGATGCTCCCAGAAAGTCTGCAAAGCTCACTGACTGGACAACAGCTGCCAGCTCCTGCTGTGGGCTGGGACGCCCCCTGACCAGCAGCCCCACACTGTCCCTAAAGTTATGACAGACTCCCAGTCCTCCCAGTTTCCTCTGTGACCTCACAGTAACATTCCAGTAAATGAGGGCATAATGATTTCCAATGGAACGGGGTGGGGGGGGGGGGTGCAAAGTGACCACAGGGGGCATTTTTCCTGGAATTCAATGGCCTTGTGCACTAGAAATGACATTAGAGACCCCATTTGGGCAACGGACAGTGACACACAGACCCTCCTGTGACATTTGCGGTCCCCAAGAAGCCCACTCAGGATTTGACCTGAGTGGGGAGAAAAAGCACAAGCTGGTGGGGCTAGAGCGATAGCACAGTGGGTAGGGCATTTGCCTCGCACGTGGCCGACTTGGGTTCAATTCCCAGCTTCCCATATGGTCCCCTGAGCACCGCCAGGAGTAGTTCCTGAGTGCATGATCCAGGAGTAACCCCTGTGCAGCTCCAGGTGTGACCCAAAAAGCAAAAAAAAAAAAAAAAAAAGCTCATGCTGGACTTCCAGTCTGATGCAGAGGCTCCAGCAGCCCCTGGTGGCGTGTCTACCCCTTCCCCCCACATCCCACTCCCACCCAGCAGGGGGGATCCTCCCTGGGGCTGGGGCTGGGGCTGGGGCCCAAGGGGAGGGTAGGCTGGACCCCAGGTTGAAAGGGTAGATGTGGGGTTCCATGAATGGCCAGAGGGGCTGAGGGGTGGAGACAGGTTGGGGGCCTGGTGTCTCAGGGAGCAGGAAACACCATGCTCTGGGGTTAGCGCCAAGCGCCAGGGATTAACAGTGCTTGGTCCGGAATAAGGCCAGTCAGGGAGTTTCGGAAGAGGAAAGAACAGGCCCTGCCAATGGCCTCACTCCCACCCTGTCCTCTCCCTCAGGCTCCCCGGAGGAAACTCTGGGGAGGGAACTGCACTACAGTTCTCTCATCAAAGCAGGAAGTCCCACCGCACCCTCGCTCTGCTCTCGTGCCTGGTGCTGGTGCACTCTGGATCCTCTCACTCAGAAGGGGTGAGTCTTACCCGCCACCTTCATTGACCATAGCTCAAACAAGTACCGTGGACCCTTCTTTTCCCCACTGGCCCAAGCCACGTACCAAGCTGTCCATGAAGCGGGGCACATTGTCCAGGAGCAGGGCCTTGAGCTCATCCAGGGACAGCGTCTCCACGTCCCCCTCCCGGGCAGCATAATGGTGGTAGCAGTGGATGATTTGGAAAAGGGATTCCTCCACGGGTGTGTCCATCAGAGGAGGTGGCTCCACCCAGGACAGGGGGCGACACTGGCACTGTGGGCAGGCAGCTGGGGTTAGTAGAAAGTCCAGGAGGAGAAACACCAGGCTGGTCAGGCACTTCCCTCAATGATCTTCTTTTTCAGCTCATCACCTTTCACGTCCAGTGACTCCTGCCGTTAGGGCTCTGAATGCCTGTCTGCAGGGAGGTATGGTCTGGGGACTCAGGACAAGACTCTTTCTGAGGATCACAGTTGTGATCTGTTCCCCACATCCCTTGCCATGCTTGCATGTGCACACTTGCACGCGCTCGTACACACACACACACACAAACACACACACATACACACACACACACACACATACATGCCTTCAGCTTAGCTTAGACCCTAAGTCAAGGGGCTGGAGCAATAGGATAGCAGGTAGGGCGCTTGCCTTGCACAGGGTTTGGTCCTCAGCATCCCATAGTCCCTGGAGCACTGCCAGAAGTGATTCCTGAGCACAGAGCTAGGAGCAAGCCCTGAGCATCACTCAGTGTGGCCCCCAAACAAACAAACAAACAAAAGGGCCTGAAGTAAAGAATGAGAATGAACTTAACTCTGAAGCAAGAAGCATTTAACAATGAAAAGGTTAGCATTGTTAAAGTAGGTAAGCCCAGCAGAAGGTAAGATCCCTATTCTTATAAACCAATATATTGATATATCCCATCAACACCATGTGTTGCAGTATTAACATAAAGATGTTACCCACACCCTTCAGCTCTGCTTGACGAGCCCTTCTAGTCTTCCTCTCTTCAATGGCTCCCTCCACTACCTTGTGTGCATCCCTCTTGGAAGGGGTCTGCACACCATCTTCTGGCCTCTTTATCCCTGTGTCCCTGTAGCTCTCTCAGAGCCTCTGTGCTGGGTGGGATTTTGCAGGAAAGTCGGGCACCTATCCTGGTATGGGGCACACAGGTGAAGGACTAATACCTTGCACCCTCTGCTCCCCACTCCCTGTAGAAGAGACAGGAGACCTCTAATTTTGTGAAGACAGAACTACCCTCTCAGGTCACCTGCAGATTCTCTGCTGTTACGAACCAGTCACAGAGACAGGGGGGTTCCCACAAATATGGATTTGACCAGACACTGGGTGAAACCCTTGATACATGATACCTCAGATACATGATACCTCAGAGATGTAGGCATCAATCACCCCCATTTCCTGAGGAGAAAAAGGAATCCAGAGAGGTACAGTGAAAAATCCCAAACTTAGAGTTGATCCAAACCAATGTCTTTGGCAACTGACCCTGAAGACGGGTTTTTAATGAGGGTCCCAGACTCCTTGGTGACATGGTTGGCATGTGGACCTACCCTGTGCAAGGTCTGGCCAGCAGACGCCTCTGCTCCTTGCCAGAGCCCAGTCCCACAGTCCAGCCTAGTCCCACAGTTTTCTCGAGAGAGCTGCTGACCTGCGGCTGTTAGGCGTGGCTGCTCCGGGTCCACAGCTCTGGCCAGTGGCGAGTCTTAGAGATCTCTGGGCGCTCAGGCAGGAGGCAGTGGAGTGAGCAGAGGCCCCACCACCAAGCACCACATGCTGCTGTCCTTTGTCTCTGTCCAAGACACAGCCAGTGTTGTGACTCCTCATGGGTTCATCAGCAACACAAAGGAGCCTTAATTGCATTCCTGAGCTGATGTCACAGGACACCAACTTCCTATGATTAACTCAACTGGTTTCAAGGACTCACCTTCCCTCAGAGCCTGAGGAGCTGGTCTGAGGATGTGGACCTGCAGATGGTCATGGTTTCCATCTCTGGCCTCGGAGCCCCTCCCCCAGCTCCAGGCTTGGGTGGTGTCACACAACTTGAATACATCCTCTCCAGGGTGTACTCCCTTAATTAATGAGCCCCCTGAACTCCATAACCCTTCTGCAAATTCATCCAGCAAATACTTCTGGAATATCTATAGTGTACCAGGCTCTCTCTGGGCACTGGAATGAGACTTGGGGCCAACTCAAAGAGTCGGGATGTGTGGTGGGGACAGATTCACACAGGAGTACCGTGTGCTGTGAATACTATTAATTCTGTGACATGGGGCAGGATGTCCTGGGCACCCAGAAAGAAATCGTGTTTGCCTGGAGATGGAGGAAGTGTTCCGTAGAAAGATGATATTTAAATTAAGAGAAGAGTCCATTATAAAGGGAAGCCCAGAGACCAGTCAGAGAAACCAGCACTGACAAAAGTGTTCAGTCGGCTAGGGTGGCGCTGGGAACTGGCTATGAAAGTTAGCAGGTTCAAGCAGGACTTGAGCACTTAAAGACACTGGAGAGGCAGATTGGAGAACAACTGTGAAGGCTTGTATGCCAGCACAAAACAGAGAACAGAGACTTTGTCCTGTGCACAGAAAAAAAAAAAAAAGCAAATAGTCACAGTCACGGTTCATTGGTTTGCTCGAGTGGGCCCAGTAATGTCTCCATCTTGAGACTTGTTGTTACTGTGTTTGGCATATTGAATATGTCACGGGTAGCTTGCCAGGCTTTGCCATGCGGGGGAGATACTCTTGGTAGCTTGCCGGGCTCTCCAAGAGGGGTGGAGGAATCGAACCCAGCTCGGCTGGGCCAAGGCTATAAAAATGTTTGGGTAAACATGAAAGCTGGTAACTATCTCACGGTGTTCAATAAAATTTTAAAAATAAATTAATAAATAAATGTTTGGGTGATAAACAGGAAGTAAAGCAGTAGAACAGCTTCTTTGTTTTGGGGCCACACCTGGTGTGCCCAGGGGTTACTCCTGGTTCTGTGCTCAGGAATTACTCCTGGTGAGGTTCCAAGGACCGTATGTGATGCCAGGGATTAAACCCAGTTTGGCCATGTGAAAAGCAAGTGTTCTACTTGCTGTGCTATGGCAGCCCTTTTGAAAGTTTTGTTGTAAATAATCAACTACAGTGGAAATTACCCTACCACTCTAAAGTGGACCAGAGATCTAGGCTGGCCTCCACAAAGTTGCCCCCCTGTTCTCAAGGCAGGCGTCCAATCATCCTTCATCACAAGCTCTCTTTTAACCAGGCTCTGAACCTCACCACTTTGTCCCCATTCAACTCCCTGGAAAGGGGTGCACAGGCCATTGAGTAAATATTCCAGAAGGTGGCGACAAAAGTCAGTTCTTTTAATCAGAGAATCATCTCGAAGTCTTCAAGAAAAAAAATTAGGGAGCTACTTCGGCTAAAATCTTTAGTTGACTAGAGGACCCGTCATCTATCCCACGTTTTTCTTGACAAATAAGGACTTCATCAATACACTTTTTATGTTTCTAAAATAAAAATAGAGTTCAAATTTCTTTTTTTTTCTTTTTGGGTCATATCCGGCGATGCACATGGGGTTACTCCTGGCTCTGCACTCAGGAATTACCCCTGGTGGTGCTCAGGGGACCATATGGGATGCTGGGAATAGAACCCGGGTCGGCTGCGTGCAAGGCAAATGCTCTACCCGCTGTGCTATTGCTCCAGCCCCCTAGAGTTCAAATTTCTTAAAGGTAAATCAATTTGGCAATGCCAAGTTAGAGCTGCAATGAATTTTAATAAATACCTTTGATTTGGGCTGCAGCAATGGCACAGTGGGTAGAGCATTTGCCTTGCACGCAGCCGAGCTGGGGTTCAATTCTTCCACCCCTCTCGGAGAGCCCGGCAAGTTATCTCACCCCCCTAACCCCCCACCCCCAGCAAAGCCTGGCAAGCTACCCATGACATATTCGATATGCCAAAAACAGTAACAACAAGTCTCACAATTTGTTGTGAGACGTTACTGGTGCCCGCTCGAGCAAATCAATGAACAATGGGAGGACAGTGTTACAATGCTACCTTTGATTCAACCATCATTCCCATGGGAAATTACAGGGCTGACAGGTAATAGAGTGGGTAAGGCACTGGCTTTGCACAGGTCTGACCTGGATTTGATCCCATTTGGTCCCCGAACACTGCCAGAAGTGATTTCTGAATGCAGAGTTAGGAGTAACCCCTAAACATTGCCAGGTGTGGCCCCCAAATGAACAAACAAAAAAAGCAACTGATGCAAAGCAGTTCATGGGGAGCCAGGGAGGAAGCTCAAGTGGGAGAGCACATAACTCGCACATGCGAGACCCTGAGTTTGATTTCTGGCACTGCTGAGTGTAGCTGTGCTAGTCCCTGAGCACCATGTAACCAGGTGAACACTGAGTTTTTCAGGCCAGCACTGTTAGACTGAGCATCTCTGAGAGTGCTCTCAGGTTTTTTGAGCAATACTGAGGATGGCTAAGTGCCTTTGGAAGGAATAAAGCAATACATGAAGAAGTATTCACTGTTGCAGTATCTATAGCCAAGAAAGAAAAAATAAAGTAAAAGGCTTCAGAACACCTAGTTAGCAAATCTGGGATGCCAATCGATCCATGGAAAATCACCAGATTTCTCACTTCTAAAGAATTCCATCTCTGACCCACACAGTTGGGGGACAAGTAAGGAATTCATGTTGTGCCCCTCTTCACCTGCCTTTTGCTCAGTTTGGGATTAAATGACCCCACATATGCCAGTACATGCCAGTTTCTTCCCACTCACCTGCATTTTTCTATTTCATGTTGTGATGTGAACATCTCACAATCAATGCTAGCCTGCTTATTGGCTTATTGATAAATATAACAGTGATCATTTGTATACATCAAATTTTGTTTATTAGCTCATTCTTGGTAAACATGTAAATTTCTTTAAGTCAATCCATTCTAGTAAACTCTTCCTTAATAATGAATGATATTTAGAGTTTTGCTAAAATGCTAGGGAGACAGGGGGCAGAAATGAATTGACATATCCAGCCCCTCCATTAGCCAATATGTTTTCTGACTAGACCAGAGATATCACCCTCTCCCTACAACCACATGAGATGCCCAAAAACACCAGATTCACCACAGCTACACACATGCCAGGGCCTAAACACAGGCATCACAGCTGCAGTGAGGCACCAGGTGCCAGATATAGGTGGGATTCCTGCAACCATGACTTAACTTTTTGATGGTGGAAACAGGCTAGTTCCCTAGCCATCTACTAAAGCTAATATACAACTCCCAATGCTATATTCACTATATAAAAGTTTTGTCAGTGAGATTTATGCCTTCCTGTCCCTTCAGATTGCTGTTTGCTAAACTTTAATTTCAATTTGAAGAAATCTCTTAAATGATTTTTGTAAGACAGGTCTAGTGCCGATAAACGCTCTTAGTTTTGCTTGTCAGGAAAACAAAAAGAAAAGTCCCTAATGAATTAATAGATAGGTTCTACGAAACATTTTAAAAAGAAAAAGAGAAATCCTTTACAATTTTTTTAATTAAAACATCGTGATTGACAAAGTTGTTCATAATACAGTTGTTTTAGGCACACAATGTTCCAACCCCAGTCCCACCACCTGTGTGACCTTCCCTTCACCAGTGTTTTTGGTTTCCCTCCCACCAGCTCCCCCACAAGTGTTTCCCCCAAAACATATATGTAACAAATTTATTGCATGTTGCTTGCTCCAACAAAATTTAAAGGAGTGGCAAATGGAATTATCAGATAATAAATGAATAAAAGTCAATTTGTGATGGATGATTGATTGCTAACTGATTTAACTTATATAGACAGTTACATAGTTTAATATAATGCCTATTTTCATTTTCATAAATAAGTTTTCAACCCTGGCACCTAAAATATTAAGTAAAGTAAAGTCCCTCCTGTTGATCATCGATTTGCTTGAGCGGGCCCAGTAACGTCTCCATTGGAGACTTTGTTGTTACTGTCTCTGGCATATCGAATACTCTCGGTAGCTTGCCGGGCTTTACGTTAAATTTTATTTGGACTGGAGTGATAGCACAGCGGTAGGGTGTTTGCCTTGCGCGCAGCCAGTCCGGCTGAGCCGGGTTTGATTCCTCTGCCCCTCTCAGAGAGCCCGGCAAGCTACTGAGAGTATCTTGACGCACAGCAAAGCCTGATATGCTACCTGTGATGTATTGAATATGCCAAACACAGTAACAAGTCTCACAATGGAGACATTACTGGGCCCACTTGAGCAAATCAATGAACAACAGGAGGACCGTGACCGTAAATTTTATTTTGTACTTGGTTCTCATTGTGGTAATTATCTTGTCTTATCTGTCATTAATAAAATTTAAAAACATCATTTCTACATTAATAAGTAAAAGATTGCAACAAAAATCTCTATGGATGGATTTGAAACCTGGACTTGGCTTTCTCCACAACAGGTACCATAGGGGGTGTGGCCTCTTCAGACATGGATGTGGCTTCTGTAGCAGTGGGCATGGCCTAATTTTGAGTGGTCGACTGCTCACGCAGCTGCAAATAATCTACTCATAGCCAGCAATCTCGTGTAACATCTCAGCTGCCATATCTCCACACCAACGTGAAGAAACAACACAAATCCCCACTACGTGGAGAGGATGAAGAAAAGAGTCTAGAAGCCTCAGTAGGTGCTACTCACCTAAGGGACCTCTCTGAGAAAAAATTCAGATATGAAGTAATGAAGTTGTTCAGTGAACTCAATGAAACAGTGAGACAGATATCCAGTAAACTGAAGGAGGACTTGAAAGAAACAATGGATCGGACAACTGAGAAAATCCGGAAAGAAATGAGAGCAGAAATTGGAAAGCTATGCACAAAAATGTCACGAATAAAAGATTCCATAGATGAAATATAAAACTCAGTCTGTGCCCTCAACAGTAGAATGGCCACAGCTGAAGACAGAATCAGTGAGCTGGAAGATCAGTTGCACCAAGCCAACAGGCAATAACGAACAATGGCAAGAGACCTCAAAATAGCTCTAGAGCAAATCAGAGTCCTAGAAGATTATTCCAAGAGGAGCAACATTAGAATCATTGTAGTACCAAAAGGTCAGGGAAACAATTCCAATGAAAAAGCCACAGTTAAACAAATCATTGCTGAAAAGTTCCCAGAACTGGACAATGCAGCCATTCAGATTCAAGGAGCCCAAAGGGTGCCAGCTAAAAGAGACCCTAACAAAAACACTCCAAGACATGTCATAGTTAGAATGATGGATGCTGCGGACAGAGACACAATACTGCAAGCAGCAAGGTCAAAGAAGGAAATCACATATGAAGGAGCACCCCTTAGATTCACAGCAGACCTATCAGAGGAAACCCTCAAAGCCCGAAGGCAATGGTGGGATATAGTTAAAAAAAAAAAAAACCTCACTGAAATGAATACTTCACTAAGAATTCTCTATCTGGCTAAACTCTCACTCAAACGCGAAGGAACGGTACACTATTTTGTGGGTAACAGCAGCTCAGGAACTTCATAGACTCAAAACCAAACCCAAAAGAAGGGCTAAAGGGGCTACTATAAGACAAGACAAACTCTACAAGCACAGCAGACCCTTACAGAAAGATGATACAAAACCCCATAACAATAATCTCTCTCAATGTCAATGGTCTAATTTCACCAATTAAGAGACACAGAGTGGGAAAATGGATTCAGAGACAGAACCCAACATTCAACTGCCTACAAAAAAATCATCTCAACGGTTAAAACAAACACAGACTCAAAGTTAAAGGATGGAAAACAATTCTGCAAGCAAACAGCTCCCTCAAAAAAGCTGGGGTGGCCATACTAGTATCCGACAACATAAATTTCAGGTTGAAAAAGATTAGAAGGGACAGCGAAGGCCATTTTCTATTCATCAAGGGATATGTACAACATGAAGAAATCACGCTCTGAAATGTATACGCATCTAATGAGGAAACAGCTAAATATTTAAAACAACTGCTAACAGATTTTACGGAGGACGTTGATAGCAACACAAAAGTAGCTGGAGACTTCAACATCACCTTCTCACCTCTGGATAGATCAACAAGAACTAAACTCAGCAAGAAAATATTGTCTTTGAAAGAAGAAATAGAAGAGAAAGGGCTTATAGACCTATACAGGGCTTTACACCCCAAAAAGAAAGAATACACATTCTTATCCAGTGCACACAGAACATTTTCCAAAATAGACCATGTGCTAGGACATAAAACATACCTCAATAGAATCAGGAAGATAGAAATAGTATCATCAAACTTTTCAGACCACGATGCACTGAGAATAGATGTGAATCACACACAGACACGGAGAACCAAACCAAACACCTGGAAATTAAACAACTCATTGCTGAACAACGAGTCAAGGACGAAACCAAAAGATACCTGGAAACAAATGAGAATGAAGACACGAGCTACCAGAACCTATGAGATGCAGCTAAAGCCATGTTAAGGGGAAAATTTATAGCTCTGCAAGCATTTCTCAGGAAGGAAGAAAGGGCCCACATAAACAACTTGACTTCACAGTTGAAGGTCTTAGAAAAGGATCAACAAAAGGAGCCCAAATCAGGCAGAAGGAAAGAGATCATAAAACTTAGAGCAGAGGGACCGGAGCGATAGCACAGCAGGTAGGGTGTTTGCCTTACACGCGGCCGACCTGGGTTTGATTCCCAGCATCCCATATAATTCCCCAAGAACCGCCAGGAATAATTCCTGTGTGCAGAGCCAGGAATAACCCCTGTGCATCGCTGGGTGTGACCCAAAAAGAAAAAAAACCTTAGAGCAGAAATCAATGACATGGAAACCCCCCAAAAATCCAAAAGATCAATGAAACCAAGAGCTGGTTCTTCGAGAAAATAAACAAGATAGATAAACCACTAACAAGACTCACAAAGAAAGAGAGAGAGAGACAGAGAGAGAGAGAGAGAGAACCCTAATAAACGAAATGAGAAGGGTGATATCACAACAGAAACCAAAAAATTCAAAAGATCATCAGAGACTACTTTAAAAGTCTGTATGCCACGACACAAGAGAACCTAGAAAAAATGAATAAATTCCTGGATTCATATAATCTCCCAAAGTTGAACCAAAAAGATCTGAAATACCTGAATCAACCTATTAATATCAAGGAAATTGAAACTGTAATCAAAAGTGTTCCCAAAAACAAAAGCCCAGGTCCAGATGGATTCACTAGCGAATTTTTCCAAACATTTGAAGAGGACCTATTGCCAGTTCTTCTCAAGATTTTCCAGGAAATTGAATAAACAGAAACTCTCCCAAAAAG
The DNA here is from genome assembly GCF_029834395.1 of Sorex fumeus. Classification (NCBI taxonomy): domain Eukaryota; kingdom Metazoa; phylum Chordata; class Mammalia; order Eulipotyphla; family Soricidae; genus Sorex; species Sorex fumeus. The sequence goes on along the minus strand of NW_026606104.1, from coordinate 1,495,101 downwards.
TTTCTATGAAGCCCATATCTCTATAATACCAAAAGGAAACAAAGACATCACAAGAAAAGAAAACTACAGGCCAATATCCCTGATGAACACGGATGCATAGATTCTCAACAAAATACTAGCAAATAGAATTCAACAACTCATCAAAAAGATTATACACCATGACCAAGTGGGATTCAACCCGGGATGCAAGGAAGGTTTAACGTTTGGAAATCAATCAACATGATCCATCATATCAACAAAAGAAAAGATAAAGACCATATGATTATATCAATAGATGCAGAGAAAGCATTTGACAAGATCCAGCACCCGTTTATGATGAAAACCCTCGCCAAAATGGGTATACAGGGGCTTTCCTCAATATAGTTAAAGCCATCTACCACAAGCCTATGGCAAGCATCATCTTCAATGGGGAAAAACTGAGAGCCTTCCCTCAAGATCAGGGATGAGACAAGGATGCCCACTCTCTCCACTGATGTTCAATATACTACTGGAAGTAATTCCAATGGCAATTAGGCAAGAAAAATATAATAAGGGCATTCAGGTAGGAAAGGAAGAAGTCAAGCTCTCACTATTTGTAGATGATATAATACTACACTTAGAGAACCCTAAAACCTCTACCAAGAAACTCCTAGAAAAAATAGACTTGTATAGTGAAGTTGCAGGCTATAAAATCAATACCCAAAAGTCCATGGCTTTCCTATACTCAAATAGAGAGAAGAAACTGATATGAGAAAAACAGTCCTGTTCACAATTGTGCCCCAGAAAATCAAGTACCTAGGAATCAACTTAACTAAGGAAGTAAAAGAAAACTGTACAAAGAAAACTACAAAACCCTACTTTAGGAAATAAAAGAGGACATGAGGAAATGGAAAGATATCCCCAGCTCATGGATTGGGAGAATTAACATTGTCAAAATGGCAATATTTCCCAAAGCATTGTACAAATTCAATGCAATCCCTATAACGATACCCATGACATTCTTCAAAGAAATGGAGCAAACATTCCTGAAATTCATATGGAACATTAAGCCCCCACGAATAGCTAAAGCAATTCTTCGGAAAAAGAAAATGAGAGGAATTAACCTCCCTAACTTCAAACTCTACAACAAAACATAATAATTAAAACAGCATGGTACTGGAACAAAGGCAGAGCTGCAGACCAATGGAACAGGGTTGAATATACTGACATCTCCCCCCAAACTTATGATCATCTAATCTTTGATAAGGGAGCAAGAAATGTGAAGTGGAGCAAGGAAAGCCTCTTTAACAAATTGTGCTGGCAAAACTGGACATGCCAAAAAATGGGCTCAGATCTCAGCCTAACACCATGTATAAAAGTAAGATCAAAATGGATTAAAGACCTCAACATCAGACCAGAATCCATAAAAAAAGTACATTGAAGACAAAGTTGGCAAAACTTTCCATGACTTTTAAGCTAACGGTATCATCAAAGATGTCACACCACTGGCCAAGCAAGTAAAAACAGAGATAGACAAATGGGACTATCTTAAACTAAGAATATTCTGCACCTCAAAAGAAACAGTGACCAAAATACAAAGACAATCTACAGAATGGGAAAGGATATTCGCTGAATACACATCCGACAAGGGGTTGATATCAAGGATATACAAAGTGCTGGTTGAACTCCACGAGAAGAAAACATCCAACCCCATCAAAAAATGGGGTGACAAAATGAACAGAAACTTTCTCAAAGAAGAAATCCGAATGGCTAAAAGACACATGAGAAAATGCTCTACATCATTAATCATCAGGGAGATGCAGATCAAAACCACAATGAGATATCATTTCACACCACAGAGACTGGCCCACATCCAAAAGAACAAAAGCAACCAGTTTTGGCATGGATGTGGTGAGAAAGGGACCCTCCTTCACTGCTGGTGGGAATGCCGACTGGTTCAGCCTTTATGGAAAACAGTATGGACGATTCTCAAAAAATTAGAAATTGAGCTCCCATTTGACCCAGTAGTAACCACTCCTGGGAATGTATCCCAGAGAAGCAAAAAAGTATAGTCGAAGTGACATCTGCATTGTTTTTTTCATTGAAGCACTGTTTTTTCCAGAATCTGGAAAAAACCCAAGTGTCCGAGAACAGATGACTGGTTAAAGAAACTTTGGTACATCTATACAATGGAATACTATGTAGCTGTTAGAAAAGATGAAGTCATGAAATTTACATACAAGTGGTACTACATGGCAAGTATCATGCTAAATGAAATGAGTCAGAAAGAAAGGGATGGATATAGAAAGATTGCATTCATCTGGGGAACAGAAAGTAACAAAATAGGAGACTAACACCCAAGAAGAGCTGAGATAAGCACCAGGAGGTTTATTTCATGGCTTGGAGGCCAGCTGCACATGCTTGGGGAAAAGGCAGCTCTGATAGAGAAGGGTTTCACTCAAATGAGAGAAAGAATTCGGAGTTCCAACCTCCATCGACGATCAAGAATCAGGGATGCTGTCTTGTTTGCCAAGCATCAAAAATCAGATTTGCTGAACACATAATGAGATTTGGAGACGACCGCTAGAGTAGAACTGTTACAGACTGGATTCCACGGGATGTCAAAAGACTGCGTGGCCGCCCACCTACCAGATGGTCAGACTTCTTCATCAAGATCCTGAACGATCGGTTTGAGGCTCTTTGTGTTCCTAGAATGAACAGACGCCATTGGGCTACACTAACACCGACAGGGACAAATGGAGACGTTACTGTCACCTGCTCAAGAAAATCGATGATTAATGGAAAGTCAAGTGATCAAGTGATCGAGTGATAGAGAAGGGAGCACCAAATAAAGGGTGTTGGGAGGATCCTCCCAGGATGGGAGATGCATGCTGAAAGTGGGCTCTAGACCAAACATGATTGCCACTCAATGCCTCTTTTAGCACCCAAAAAGAGAGAGAGAACAAAAGGGAATGCCCTGCCACAGAGGCAGGGTGGGATGGGGGTGATGGTGGGGTGGGAGGGATGGTGGGATCATTGGTGGTGGAAAGTGGGTACTGGTGGAGATATGGGTACTTGATCATTGTATAACTGAAACCCAAGCACAAAAATTTGTAAGTCTACAACTGTACCTTATGGTGTTTCACTAATAAAAATTTTTTAAAAATCTTTATGGATGTAAAAAACTGATAACACATGGAACATTCAATATAACTGAGATGCTAGTTCACTAGTAAAGATGTTCTAAAATGTCTTGGCATAATTAAGAAAGGAGTAAACATGTCTTTCTTAATCTAGTACAGGGCAACCATAAGAACCATGAGTGTAGATAGAGAAGGGAGCACCAAATAAAGGTTGTTGGGAGGATTCTCCCAGGATGGGAGATGCATGCTGAAAGTAGACTATAGACCGAACATGATTTCCACTCAATGCCTCTTTTGCAAACCACAGCACCCAAAAGGAGAGAGAGAACAAAAGTGAATGCTCTGCCACAGAGGCAGGGGGATATGGGGGGTGGGAGGGATACTGGGATCAGTGGTGGTGGAAAATTGAAACCCAAACACAAAAATTTGTAAGTCTACAACTGTACCCCATGGTGTTTCACTAAAAATAAATAAATAAATAAATAAAATAAATAAATAAATAAATAAGAACTATGAGTGTGTGCTATACTCAATGCCACTTGCTGAGAAATTTGTCCTGTCCGTTAAAGAAGTTCTGATCAAAGTAGTACCCTCCCCTACCCTCCTCTCCCCTTCCTTTCTCGAATCTCCCCTCCTTTCCTCTCCCTTCCCCTCCCCGCCTGGTGCTCCCCCACCTCCATTTTGTTAGGAAAAACCCCAAATTTCATCTCCAGCTCCTTAACTTGTGCCTTTGTGTTGGACCTGTTTGCTTGTGGGACTGCTGGGGGAAGTTTCAGACCAAGGTTTATGGTGCCCTACAGCCATGCCTGTCACTACCCATACCTCAAATTGTGAGGAAACCCAAATTTCACTCCCAGTCCCCTGTGACTTGTGCCTTTGGTTTATACCATTAAGTTTGACTGGCTGCAGTTCCTGCCTGCGCCTCTTGGTCTGGAAGCTTTGTTTGGGAGGAGGGGTGGGGGTGGGGAGGGAGGCACCCAATGGGTCCCCTCCCTCCCTTCCTTCCTTCCTTCCTTCCTTCCTTCCTTCCTTCCTTCCTTCCTTCCTTCCTTCCTTCTTTTCTTTCCTTCCTTCCTCTCTTTCTTTTCTCTCTCTCCCCCCTCTCCCCCTTCTCTCCTCTCCTCTCCCTCTACTTCCCTTCTCCTTCTCTTCCCTTCTCTCACAAGTGAAGGGTTCACTCTTTCAAGACTAAGCCCCTATCTTCCCTTGCCAATCTCAAGTCTGGGGTGAGGGTTTCACTAGAATTTTCAGTGAAGGGCTTCACTGAGTTCAATAGGGCTTCAACTGGAGCCCTTCTTGGGTTCAATTAATTTGCCAAAGCAGTTCACAGAACTCAAAGAATATTTTATTTATGAGATCACTGGTTTATTATAAAAGGACAAAATTCAGGAAGTCAGAAAAACATGCATGAGGAAGGCACAATATTCACCCCAAATCTCTTATGTTTTACAACCTAGAAACTCTCTGAACCAAACCGTGATGGAAGTTTTGGAGACTTCATTATATATAGGTATGATCAATAATCTTTGGTCATTGGAGACTCATTGCACTTCTTCTCTGCCTTGAGAATTGGAAGGAAGACGGAATAAAACTCCCAATCCTATAAGCAGGTGGTTGCTTCTCTGGCAGCCAGCCCCAATCCTTAAGTGAGTTCCAAAAGATGTCTTACTAACAGAGCAAATGAAACCATAATCACTTAGGAAAACATTAAGGAGCTCAGACTCAGAAACAGGAAAACCGAGTTTAAATCACATCAACCTATAACAAAGCACTTAGAATAGTGCCTAGAACAGAACAAACCTAAGTTTTAATCAATCTGATAAAAGTTGTAATTAAGACTGTCTTTCTCTATGTTTAAATAGGATACATTTGTAGAATTGAAAACATGGTTAGCTAGAGCCAAACTGCCTTCCATTCTAGTTGCACCAATTACTCTCCCTCCTCTCCCTTCACTTCCCTTCCCCTTCTCTTCCCTTCTCTCACAAGTGAAGGGTTCACTCTTTCAAGACTAAGCCCCTATCTTCCGTTGCTAATCTCAAGTCTGAGGTGAGGGTTTCACTAGAATTCACTAATAGTGTAAATACTCATGTGTCTTATCCCTGAAGGGAGACAGACTGAGGTTCCTGTAGGGAGGACCAGTAATCTTTATTGTGGACCAGGAATAAGATTGACTCTTGGTTTTCCAAACTGCTGGCTAACATTGCTGCATTCCACCCAAACAGCTCCACCTAATTTCGCCTGGGCCACAGTCCAAAATTCCTTCAAAAGCAGAAACCCTGACTTTAGACCAAATTCAGAGAGGAAGTGGGTTCCAGCCTCACTGAAAAGGCAATGATGAGTTTTTCTTTATAACTTGAGAATAGATCACGGAATCTGAGTCTGCGGAAGAGTTTGCAGTCAAGTGAGGGCTCTTTTTTTCTGAAACTTTGAAAGTCATTTTGGCATAGGTGAGTGCCTCCTGGGAAGATGAAGGCTGTGGAGAAAATAAGAGGAATACATGAATAAAAAAATGAATTTGAGGAAGGTATATCTTTGCAAGCAATTTGAAATCACGGGTTGGGGAAGACCCCAAGAGATCTGAGGACCCTCTTCATGGACTTTCTTATCCAGGGCCAAGAGAGTATTTAGCTCCAATATGTGATCAGAGCATAGAAGGACTGCTGCAGGGGACCTTGAAGGCCCCAGAAGTCTTGGAGTCTTCAAGAGAAGACTCTTCTCTTCGAGAGAAGCCCCTGGGAGTCTTACCTTGTCTGGAATTTCTGAGTAGGGATCTTGCTGAGGTTCCAGGGCTTGGGAGTGAGAGTGACCTGCCAGAGCACCAGGAAGAAGAGGCACTGCTCTCAGCAAAGGACCCGAGAGGACTCAAATTGCTCCCTTTCATGCTGGGTGAAGGAATGGGAAGGGGAGGAGGTGTTGGGGATGGAGAAAGAGGGCCACTGAAGGTAGGCAGAGGGGCTTGAGGAAATGAAGGGTTCTAAGTCCTTGTCTGCGTTGGGTAAACTCTGCAGCTTTTCCACCCCACTCCTATTATTCACTCAAACCTAGCTCTCTGCAAAACCCTGGAGGGAAAAGTGCCAGTCACCTCTTGTATACCACTTACGCTTTCTGTAGCTCTTCAAGAAGAGGAAGACAAGAGCCAGGAGCAGCAGCGTCAGTAGAACCCCAGCAAAAAAGGCTAAGATCAAATGTTCAAGGTTGTTCTGGCTAAGAAAAAGAGGAAAGGATTGGAAGCTCTTTCCCAGAGGAAAAGGGGCAGCATCTTATTCCAAATGGGCCAATGCAGGCATTTTCTGCTTTGTCAACTTGCTTTCATCCAATGGCTTTTGTCTTTGTGCTTCTCAAGTTCCAGATACATTTGAGACCTCCAGAAAAGCTGTGGGCTTTTGTGTCTCTCCAAAATTGTTCATAGGCTACCCATTTGCCAGCTATCAACACATTTCATCAATAAGCATAGGAGTTTGTGGCTCTTTTAAAACTTGAGGAAACCCAGCCTAAGAACCACATTCTTGGAGCCAGAGAGATAGTACAGGGAAGGTGGGGGTAAGGCCTTGTCTGCAGCCAACTCTGGCTCCTCCCCAGCACCCCATATGGTCTCCTGAGAACAGACCCAGGAGCAAACCCTAAGTGTAAAATCTTATCACGCCGAAGATTGTGTGTTCACGGGCTCACTGGATGGCTCTTTCTCACTGCCTGCATTTGGTACTCTTGAGCCCTGTGTATGCCTGGATCAGGACGGCTGTTCTTTCTCTCAAGCTTGAGCCCCTCTCGCTCTGACTCTCTCTTCTCCGAGCTTACAGTCTTAGTTTATATAGCAATCACGTAAGGCAGTGACATAAAGGTGGGTTGAATATTGACAAATCAACAAAGAGAGGTAAGACCACTCCTCCAGGAGATTAAGGATAAAATCTCATCTAAAGAGATTACTCCAGATTACTAGGAGATCCGCTCAAGGGTGGGATCCCAACAAGGGTGTGTTCTTCCCTCAGTTAGTAATCTACTTAAATAGTTGTAATAAATCTACTTCTAATATTTCTAGCAATGTCATTCTGTATGACCACAGTAAGAGATAAAAAACTTGGTTTGTTTCTTCCTGAGAACATCTCACTATACATTCCGCAGTCCTCAGGCCAGGTTAATCTTCCTAGCTCCAGCAGGGTCCTAGTGTCCTCGTTACTTACTTTTGTATCATGACAGCATTTGCCCATGATCATGCCCTCAACTTTTAGTTGAGTATCGTGGCGCTTTGGCCTGGCCCATTTTGATGCCAGGGTAACTCACCGCTTGCCCTGGGTCCATTCAGTTCCTCGTCGGGACCCTGCTTTTGGGGTGCTAGGAACTAAGGGCAACTGAGTCAAGAAATCAGATGCCCAGGAGTAAATATTATTCGGAGTCAATCAACTCCCAAGTTACAAAGCATAATATTAACGGTCTTCCTGTGTCCATACAGAAAGGATATTGCTTACAATACAAGTTCAGTGTCCTTAGATGGGTGTGACCCGATAAACCTAAGCTACCTGAGAAAGGACAAAACAGTGTTATCTTACACCTAAGCATAGCTGGTATGACCCAAACCCATTCCCATCCACCCCCCAAAAGAACCATATTTCCAAGAATAAAAATTGTTTTACTCCTAAGGATGGGGGAAGAGGATGGGGAGGAATACTCCGGTGGAGAGTGCAGTATGCATAAAACTCCATCATGAATAGTATTGTTAATAATGGTACCAAATTTTTTTTTCTTTTCAAAAAAGAATTTAGTAGTTCTGTTTCTGGTTCCCTCTCCCCAGACCTCTCTCCCCAGATCCTCAGGGCATAAAATCAAACACCATGTGACACAAGCTAAGGGGGGAGGAAGCACCCACTCACATTGGACAGGCCTCAGAGCACCGAACAGTGGTCACAGGGTGGTGGGATACAGGGGCCACTGTAGAGTGTGTGCTGTGTTTCTCTAGGAGAGAACATGCAGGAGGTTAGTATATCTGCCAGTCTATACCAATCCGTCCAGCTCAGGTGGCCAAGATAGTGCACCCTAACCAAGCTAGCAATGGAGGCTATGATGCTGACCACAGTTCTGCAAAGAAGAGGATCTGGCTTCTTTGAGTGTGGTCCTTAGACAGAAAAATGGGAACTGCAGAGCTGGACATGTGGCTTATGGGGTGAGCACATGACTTCCATGTGTGGGGCCCTGAGTTTGAGCTGCAGCACCATGAGAAAAAAAATTAGAACTGAAACTTCAGTTACATAAGAGAAAGAAGAGGCTACTGCTTGCAGCTCCTCCTGTACTTAAAAAAAAAAAATAGTGCCACATCACCAGGGCCACTGGTGCTCATGATGTCCGAAGTGCTGAGATTAAACCCAGATTGTGCACGATCCCTGCTCCCATGTCTTCCTTTGATAAAACTGTGAGTCTCCCTCGGCAACTCTAAGGGGACTCCCGGGAAATGAGCTCCCTCTTATTAAAACAGAATCTGAAAGTGAAAACCCAGAACTAGTACTGCCCAGTGGCTTTGGGGTTCGCACTTGGACATTGCTGTGCTATTACTGTTTGCTCCTGTGCTCACAGGGCACCACTGCCAGAAACAGAAGGCAATGGGGCAGTAAGAGAAGTGGACCCGGCTCCTATAAGCCACTAATACTGAGCACAGAGAGATCCTTCACTCAAACTCAGATGCTCAGACTGTTCTTACTGATTTCCCTTTTTGCTTTTCTCGGCACTTGATTTGTCCTCATAGTCAAATCTGACATTTCTAACTCCAGAAATGTCCCGTTATGACCCAAATGTGAGCACAGTTTCCAGTGACCTTAGTTCAATTGAGCTCAGCAGTAAAGCAATCCGTGGTTTCTATCCTGAGCTTACCGTGAGTGGTTGTAGATTTTGAAATCATTCCACCCATGTTATCTTCTCCTGAGGGGGAAAAATATGGGGAAGGGAAGGGCAGTTAGAGAGGTTAGAAAGGAGAAACGATGAAACTGCTCTCTTCTGTTGTTCTTTTTTTTCTTTTGGGGTCACACCTGGTGATGCTCAGGGGTTACTCCTGGTTCTGTGCTCAGGAATTACTCCTGGCGGTGCTGTGGGGACCATATGGGATGCCGAGGAACAAACCCGGGTTGGCCATGTGCAAGGCAAAGGCCCTACCCACTGTACTGTCGCTCTGGCCCCTGAAACTGTTATCTTAATATAAGAACAATAGCAGTAACAAGGAGAGAGGGGCAAATCATGGGTTGGTTCTCTTGCGAGATTGAACTTGACCTGGAGTGATCTCTGCAGTTTCAAAAGCCAGTTCTCTGCTTTGAAGGCCTAGAAATAAGCTCTTGTCAGAACTTCAGTTTCACTCCCATACAGTTTTTACTCTTTTTTTTTCTGTTTTTATTGAGTGCTAAGTAGACATATTGCACTGCATCTATTTAAGGCATATAACATAGTGATTTAATAAATTCATACATTGTGAGCTCATTGCCTTACTCAGTTTAGTTAATCTTCATCACACTGCATAGATTTCTTTTTCCTTGCTGTTTCCTTGTGATGAGAATTTTAAGATGTACACTTGACAACTTTCTCATATATAATAATCACTTTGTTAATACTGTACATTCCACCCTCTGGATGTTACTTCTCTTAAAATTAGAGTTTTTTACCTTTTGATCTCATATACCCATTTTTCTCACCCTTGACCACAACCCCCACCTCTAGCTATGTTCATCTATTCTATGTAACTTTGAGCTTGGAAGTACTACATTTAAGCCAATTATTTGTTGATTGTGCGTTTTTAAAGTTACCTGAGATACTTCTTAATGTTGCCCTAAAAAAATTTTAGGGTAACCGGAGAGATAGTACAGTGGGCAGGGTTCTTAACTTGCATGTGGCCCACCCAGGTTCGATCTGTGGAAGTCCATATAGTACCCTGAGAACAGAGAGACCTCCATCCCCAACATTGTAGAAGCAGCACAAAGAATTTTGGGGTCTGCTTCATGTTCTGCACATGGGGGTAACTTGTCTAGACCACACAGGCCATCAACTACTTATGTGCTTATTTGCCCAGCTCTGAGAATTGAATCAATTTCTAAGTCCTTGGGCCTGATAGAGGGGTGGGGAAAGAAGGAAACCTTATTTTCCTACACCAATTACACCAATACTAGCACTGTTGTCATGGGTCTTGCAATTGACTGTCCTTTTTTGTGTGTGTTTTTTTTTTGGGTCACACCTGGCGATGCACAGGGGTTACTCCTGGCTCATGCACTCAGGAATTACTCCTTGTGGTGCTTGGGGGACCATATGGGATGCTGGGAATCGAACCCGGGTTGGCCATGTGCAAGGCAAACGCCCTACTCACTGTGTTATCGTTCCAACTCCGACAGTTCTCTTTAAGATCATGCAAATGCAGCACACACACAAAAAAAGATCCTAAAAGAGAAATCCTGTGAGAATTCTTAACCATGAGAATAGGAAGTGACTCCATTATTGTGGGATCAGCAATAATAGTGTCTCTAGCACTTTTGCTTCCACTGCTCATTTGTCAGCAGTGGTCTTTGTAGAACACTATGAAATATTTGTGGATAGTATTTTTCTATTAAAGTATGTGTTTGCACTATTCTATGAGCTTTTGCTAAGGGACAAGTGAAAAAGAGAATCACATATCTTTTTTAAGAAAATCAACTCTTAATCTTCATATAAGTATCTCTGAATTTACTACCCAAAATGTCACCAAAGAAATGTCTCCAAAGCCACCTTTTAAAAAGTTGTGCTATACGCTCGGAGCAGAAAAGTGAATGGACTATGTGTTAAACTGCGCCATCATGCCTGCCCAGAGGGGAAAGGGTGTTGCCCCATTCGCCCTCTCCTCTCTGGAAAGAAAGATGGCGGCTGCATGGGAGCCTTGTGGACAGCAGGTTTGAGCCGGGGGTCGGGGGCGGCAGGGACCTCATGGGAAGGGGGGCGTTCTGGTCCGTCCTTCACACCTGACCGAGGTCACCAGCTGCCCCCCACGAGCGGCTCTCCGGCACGGCCACAACTCCAGAGCACAGAAACCAATCTCTTAACTATCTAACTTTTAATAGAAATACTTCCAGGGTTAATAAGTAAAATAGCAGAAATCCAAAACCGCGCGGCCGCTATTGCGGCCGCGCAACATCATTTAACTCTTGAACCCAGCTGTAGAAAGCAAATCATTTCACAACACTTTTTCAGTATGTCTGATTTGGGGGGGGGGGTTGTAAACTCTAAATAATAATGGTGCATCCTTTATCAAAACAATGAATCTAGTCAAAGTAGATAGAGTGTTAACTAGAACTCATCTGCCTCACAGGAATTGGGAGGGGTGGGAGGTGGGGTTCTATTGGGGATCGCGGTTAAAAATAAGTATTGGTAAAGGGAAATGTGTTTGATATTTACATGACTGAGACCTAAACATGAAAGCTCTGTAACTTTTCCCACAGTGATTCAATAAATAAATAAATTAAAAAAATAAATAAATAAAAAGTTGTTCTATGGTATAGTATATATTATACTGCATATTTGAAAGTTGTCAGGAGAGTAGATCTTAAAAGTTCTAAAGACAGGGAGAAAAATTTATAAATCTTTATGGTATTAATACTTATTAGATATAGAAACATCAAATCATTATGCTGTACACCTGATGTCAATTATATCTCAATACATACACAAATGTTGGACTATACAGTTACAACCTGTCACAGGCTAATAGACACTTGGAAATCCAAGCAAAACCAAGCAGGAAACACATTTTTCTTTGAAATAACAATCCAAATATTTGACTGAATTATAGATTTAAATAGAAAGTTCTATATATATCTTTCCATCTTTTATCCCAACTGGACCTGGCTAATTTTACCCATATTTATAAAATCCATCAATATATGCATCAATTCAATTACTGCCCTTCCCCACAGCCTCATAAAATCATAAAATTTTAAACAGCTAACAAATAAGCGCATTCTCTTTTGGTGAATTGATTGTTTCATTTAGATTAAAAGCATTGGTTTACCTTTTAAGAAAGAGTCCGCTCATCAGATACAGTTGCCCACAACTGAACTTCTCATTTGTTTCCTCTACTATGCCTATGGTTTAGAAATGATGAAATTATCACGGCTACATGCCACAAAGATATGTGTCCAAATTGAGAACTGCCTCTTCCCCATGTGGGGAGGAACTTAGTTAGGACTAAGTATGTTTTAAATTTTCAAAATTTCAATGCAGGTCAACACTGCATTTTTAATCCCATAATCAGAAGCGTCATTTGTATCTTATGATTTATGAATACCAAAACAAGGGTAAATAAAAAATAAAAATAAAGGCCCTCCCGTTGATCGTCGATTTGCTCGAGCGGGCCCAGTAACGTCTCCATTGGAGACTTTGTTGTTACTGTGTCTGGCATATCAAATACTCTCAGTAGCTTGCCGGGCTCTCTGAGAGGGGCGAGGAATCGAACTCGGGTCGGCCATGTTGGCCGCGTGTAAGGCGAACGCCCTACCCGCTGTGCTATAAGGAAAATTTATTTTAAATTGCTTATTCTTCTCTTTTTTTGTGTGTCCTCCACCTTCCAGTAGGTAGGGGTCACACCCAACAACTGGCCCCCTGGCGCCGTGTAATCCCATCAACGGCCAAGATCCAGAGGCTATAAAACCCAGCTCCCGGAAGTGGGGTAGGGGCACATCCCATAATATAGAGGACAATGTGATACCAGATATAAAACCTGGGACTTTGATGGGAGGAGGATGGGGAGTTAGGCCACTCAGTACTGTGATCTGGGGTTACTATTGACTCTTACTCAAGAGTCACTCCTGGAGACTAACACCCAAGAATAGTAGAGATAAGTACCAGAAGGATCACTCCACAGCTTAGAAGCTGACCTCACATTCTGGGGAAAAGGCAGCTCAGATAGAGAAGGGACCACCAAATAAATGGTGCTAGGAGTACCTACTCAGGATAGGAGAGGCGGGCTGAAAGTAGACTACAGACCAAACATGATGGCCACTTAATACCTCTATTGCAAACCACAACACTCAAAAAGAGAGCGAAAGAGCAAGAGGGAATGCCCTGCCACAAAGGCGGGGTAGGGTAGAGGGGACGGGGTGGGAGTGGTGGGAGGGATGCTGGGACCATTGGTGGTGGGAAATGGGCACTGGTGGACGGATGGGTACTCCTATGACTGAAACGGAAGCACGAAAGTTTGTAAGCCCATAACTGTACCTCACGATGATTCGCTAAAAAAAAAAAAAAAAAGTCAGTCCTAGAGATGCTCAGGGGACTATATGCTGTGCCAGGGATTGAATCAGAGTTTTTCAATATTCCTGATGAAGACTTCAAAGTGAAAATAAAGGATATTCACTGAATTGAGAAAAACAATAGAGGTGGGCTCCAATCAAGAGAAGTATATGAGATCTTTGAAGCGTTCAGCATAAGAGAAAGAACACATGGAGGGTGCGGGATCCCGGAGGAAAAAAAAAAAGAAAAAACAGGTTCCAAAAAGAGCCGAGATCACCCGCAAGTTCCAGATGGAGTAGGTGCCGCATCCCACCTCCCCCAGATGGAACCCCGGTGACCAGAAGCCTCTACAAACACAGCTCGAGTATGCGGGAACGAGGACTTTTTCTCAAATCTGCCGGACTACACCTCCCAGGTAACCTCTGATTCTGGAAGTCACGCCCACAACCCGCCCCCCAGCGCCATCTTTGAAGCGTTCAGCATAAGGGAAGGAACACATGGAGGGTGCGGGATCCCAGAGGGAAAAAAAAAAGAAAAAACAGGTTCCAAAAAGAGCCGAGATCACCCGCAAGTTCCAGATGGAGTAGGTGCCGCATCCCGCCTCCCCCAGACGGAACCCCGGTGACCAGAAGCCTCTACAAACACAGCTCGAGTATGCGGGAACGAGGACATCTCTCTGTATACAAAGTGATCAATGAGAAGTAAACCACCCAATCTTTCTCTCTGAAAGTCAGAGTTAAGTTTGGAGCACGGCCACAGCTCCAGAAACACAAGGACTTAATGCAGAACCCAGCAGCTTAGAGCAGAAAAGCGAACGGACGATGAGTTAACCCAGGCCATCATTTCTGCCCAGAGGGGAAAGGGTGTTGCCCCATTCGCCCTCTCTTCTCTGGAAAGAAGGATGGCGGCCGCATGGGAGCCTTGTGGACAGCAGGTATGAGCCGGGGGTGTGGGGGGCGACTAAAACCTCACGAGAAGGGGGGCGTTCTAGTCCGTCCTTCACGCCCTACCGAGGTCAACAGTTGCCCCCCACGAGCGGCTCCCCAGCACGGCCACAGTCCCAGAAGCACAAGGACTTAATGCAGAACCCGGCAGCTTGGAGCAGAAAAGTGAAAGGACTATGCGTTAATCCAGGCCATCAAGTCTGCCAGAGGGGAAAGGGTGTTGCCCCATTCGCCCTCTCTTCTCTGGAAAGAAGGATGGCGGCCGCATGGGAGCCTTGTGGACAGCAGGTATGAGCCGGGGGTGTGGGGGCGACTAAAACCTCATGGGAAGGGGGGCGTTCCGGTCCGTCCTTCACGCCCTACCGAGGTCACCAGTTGCCCCCCACGAGCGGCTCTCCAGCACGGCCACAGCCCCAGAAGCACAAGGGCTTAATGCAGAACCCAGCAGCTTGGAGCAGAAAAGTGAAAGGACTATGCGTTAATCCAGGCAATCATTTCTGCCCAGAGGGGAAAGGGTGTTGCTCCCTTCCGCCCTCCTCCCTCTGGAAAGAAAGATGGCGGCCATATGGGAACCTTGTGGACAGCAGGTATGAGCCGGGGGTGTGGGGGCGACTAAAACCTCATGGGAAGGGGGGCGTTCCGGTCCGTCCTTCACGCCCTACCGAGGTCACCGGTTGCCCCCCACGAGCGGCTCCCCAGCACAGCCACGGCCCCAGAAGCACAAGGACTTAATGCAGAACCCAGCAGCTTGGAGCAGAAAAGTGAACGGACTATGCATTGATCCAGGCCATCAAGTCTGCCGGAGGGGAAAGGGTGTTGCCCCATTCGCCCTCTCCTCTCTGGAAAGAAAGATGGCGGCCACATGGGAGCCTTGTGGACAGCAGGTATGAGCCGGGGGAGTGGGGGCGACTAAAACCCCATGGGTCGGGGGGCGTTCCGGTCTGTCCCTCACGCCCTACCGAGGTCACCAGTCGCCCCCCGCGAGCGGCTCTCCAGCACGACCATGGCCCCAGAAGCACAAGGACTTAATGCAGAACCCAGCAGCTTGGAGCAGAAAAGTGAACGGAC
Organism: Sorex fumeus; assembly: GCF_029834395.1. Classification (NCBI taxonomy): domain Eukaryota; kingdom Metazoa; phylum Chordata; class Mammalia; order Eulipotyphla; family Soricidae; genus Sorex; species Sorex fumeus. The sequence goes on along the minus strand of NW_026606104.1, from coordinate 1,479,767 downwards.
TATGCGTTGATCCAGCCCATCAAGTCTGCCGGAGGGGAAAGGGTGTTGCCCCATTCGCCCTCTCCTCTCTGGAAAGAAAGATGGCGGCCACATGGGAGCCTTGTGGACAGCAGGTATGAGCCGGGAGTGTGGGGGCGACTAAAACCTCATGGGAAGGGGGGCGTTTCGCTCCGCCCTTCACGCCCTACCGAGGCCACCGGTTGCCCCCCATGAGCGGCTCTCCAGCACGGCCACGACTCCAGAACACAGAAACCAATTTCTTAACTATCTGACTTTCAGTAGAAATACTTTCAGGGTCAATAGGTAAAATAGCAGAAATCCAAAACCAACATTTAATTCTTGAACCCAGCTGTAGAAAGCAAATCACTTCACAATGCTTTTTCAGCATGTCTGATTGGGGGGGGGGGGGTAAACTCTAAATAATAGTGGTGAATCTTTTATTGAAACAATGAATCTAATCAAAGCAGATAGAGTGTTAACTAGAATTCATCTGCCTCACAGGGACGGGGAGGGGTGGGGGGTGGGGTTTTATTGGGGTTCTTCATGGTAAAAAATAAGTATTGGTAAAGGGAAATGTGTTTGATATTTGCATGACTGAGACATAAACCTGAAAGCTTTGTAACCTTTCCCACAGTGATTCAATAAATAAAAATTAAAAAAAAGAGAAGTATATGAAAATTTCTATCAGAAATCATTATACAACATAGTAGACTACACTAAAAAAGCACAGAAGAGGGACTTGACAGCAGAATAACAGAAGCTGAGGGATGAGATATTGTGCCTGAGTGTGTGTAAAAGAAGCTACCCAAAAACAACAGCAGAGGTGGGTGGGGACAAGAGAAGGATCTGAGACTGCTCCCACAGCACCCCCACGCACGGAACACAGAGGCCTGCATGAGTCCTTGTTGAGAAATCCACAGGACTTTTGCCAATGTGGAACATAGGGCTGCAGTAGATTTCAGAGCTAAGCAATACATCAGGAAGGGTTGAAGTGGTGAAGACTCAACATCTACCTCTAAGAAATAACCAGAGTACGAAGTGATACAAGGGAAAATTCTGCCCTTTTTGGAGAGAGGTTTTGGGGCACACTCAGCTGTGCTCAGGGCTCACTCCTGGCTCTGTGTAGAGACATCACTCATGGAGGGGCTTGGGGACAGTGTGTAGTGCTTGGGATTGAACCTGGGTCAGGCATATACAAAGCAAGTGCCCTCCTCACTGTACTATATCTCAGGCCCCCTAATTCTGACCATTTTAAACAAAGGATAGAGCAGCATTGAGTAGAGAAACATCTGCCTTCACAAAACCAAACAAACAATAAAAGCAAGTCACTTTTTTTTTTATAATTTATTTCTTTATTGAATCACTGTGGGAAAAGTTACAGAGCTTTCGGGTTTAGGTCTCAGTCATGTAAGTATAAAACACATTTCCCTTTACCAATACTTATTTTTAACCGTGAACCCCAATAGAACCCCACCTCCCACCCCTCCCAATTCCTGTGTGGCAGATGAGTTCTAGTTAATACTCTATCTACTTTGACTGGATACATTGTTTCGATAGAAGATGCACAATTATTGTTTAGAGTTTATGACCCCCCCCTCAATCAGATATGCTGAAACAGCGTTGTGAAATGATTTGCTTTCTACAGCTTGGTTTAAGAATAAAATGATGTCGCGCGGCCGCAATAGCGGCCGTGTGGTTTTGGATTTCTGCTGTTTTACTTATTAACCCTGGAAGTATTTCTATTAAAAGTTAGATAGTTAAGAGATTGGTTTCTGTGCTCTGGGGCCGTGGCCGTGCCGGAGAGCCGCTCGTGGGGGGCAGCTGGTGACCTCGGTCGGGTGTGAAGGACGGTCCAGAACGCCCCCCTTCCCATGAGGCCCCTGCCGCCCCCCGCCCCCGGCTCAAACCTGCTGTCCACAAGGCTCCCGTGCGGCCGCCATCTTTCTTTGCAGAGAGGAGCAGGCGAGCGGGACAACACCCTTTCCCCTCCGGGCAGGCATGGTGGCGCGGTTTAACACATAGTCCATTTGCTTTTCTGCTCCAAGCGGGTGGCTCTCTGTGCTAAGTCCTTGTGCCTCCAGGGCCGTGGCCGTGCCGCTGAGCCGCTCGTGGGGGGCAGCTGGTGACCTCGGTCGGGCGTGAAGGACGGCCCAGAACGCCCCCCTTCCCTTGAGGCCCCTGCCGCCCCCCGCCCCCGGCTCAAACCTGCTGTCCACAAGGCTCCCGTGCGGCCGCCATCTTTCTTTGCAGAGAGGAGCAGGCGAGCGGGACAACACCCTTTCCCCTCCGGGCGGGCATGGTGGCGCGGTTTAACACATAGTCCATTTGAAAAGCAAGTCACTTTTACCCAACTCACATCTGACTGATCATAGGATTTATAGCATTGCCCTCCCTCTGATTCATTCTCATAGCATGATCTCCAGTTCCATCGAAGTAGTTTTGTTTTAAATTTTATTTTTTTTTTTTCAGGAAATGGAAAAGTTTACTGAAAAGTAGAGGAGAAAGGAAAAGAAACTCCCCATTGGGGAGGGACTTAGTATAGGACTATGTTTTAAATTTTCAAAATTTCAATTTTCAATAAGATTAGAACTTCAGATTTACACTACATGGTACACTCACAGCATAGAATGCTTAGAAGAAAGTAACAAGAAGAGGCAGGTGGAAGCAGATCAGTCCTTCCTTTGATAAAAGGTCAGTATTGAAGTACAAATAGAGAAAATAAGGGAAAAAAATCAAAGGAACAAAGTCAGACTGCAAAACCCTCACAGGAAAAAGGCAATTAATTTTGTTGATAATTTTCTAAGTGTCAATGAATTAAATTCCCTAATCAAAAGGTATAAAATAAAATTCTGCTGCCTACAGGACACACCCCAAGTCTTCAAGACCAGTATAGGCTCAGGGTAAAGCTCCAGAAAGCAGTTATACATACAGTGGTAGCTTAAATGGATCAGGAAGAGTCATACTTGTTTCAGACAAAATATAGTTCAAACTAAAATACATAGTAAGAGATAGAGATGCATTGTGTATTAAGTGAGGGATAAATGCATCAAGATGACTAACTTCTCAACATATTTGTACCAAATAAAGGGGCGGCAAAGTTCTTAAAGCAACTACTAAAGTACCACAAGAAATAAGCTAAGGGCAACACAATAATAGTAGGAGGAAACTTTAACATCTAACTCTTATCTTCCAACTGCTCAATCACAAAATGAACAAGGACTCACTGACCCTAAATGGGTGGTGGGAAGAACTGGGGTTGATTGACAGGTTCAAGGCCTTTATCCCTTCACTACACACACACACACACACACACACACACACACACACACACACACACACACGGGTGCTGCTTAACATTCAAGTATCTCTTCAGAACACAATGCTATAAAGGTACAAAATAACAACAGAAAGAAATTTAGGGAATGGGACTCAAACATTTAGAGAATAAACAACACCATTGTATCCAAAGAAGAAATCAAGGTAGAAATAAAACTATTCCTGTAAGCAAACAAGGATGAAGACACAAGGCAACAGAACTTATGGGACATGGCAAAGGCAAGGATAAAAAGGAAGTTCACAGCAATACATTTTACACCAGGGGGGAAATTTTTCAAATTAAAAACCTAACCACACATTTCAAGAAACTAGAACAAGAACAACAAACGGAATCAATAGTAAGCAGAAGTAGAAAGTTTAAAAAAGAATGATCTCATTAACAGTAATAAAATAATAAAAGCAAAAGTAGAAAGATGTTATATTAAAATAAAGAAGATATAAGAGATCGCGAAACCAAGAGCAGCTTTTTTGTTTTGCTTTAATTTGGGAACGCGGGTAGCCTTGCTCAGGAGCTATTCTTAGCTCCGTGCTCAGGGCTGACCTCTGGTGGTGCTGGGGATTCAAGTCAGAGTTGGGTCAGCCACAGTCTCGAACAAGGCAAACGCTTCACCTCCTGTACTATTCTTGCTTAAGAGCTGGATTACTTAAAAAATAAATAAATAAAACAGAAATACTTAACTAGATTCATAAATGAAAAAGATAGAGCGAAACTCTAATAAATCATATAAATAAATTAATGGGGAAAAGTTACAACAGATACCTTGGAAATACTAGAAATCATAAGAATTAGTATGAAAACCATTGTGCCATGAAGCTTAAGATCCTAGAAGTAGATGAGCTTTTTGAATTATTCAACCTCTGAAGACAGAATCAGGAGGAAATAGAAAATCCAAACCGAATTTACTTAGTAGTGAAAAATTTAAAACACTCATAAAAAAATTCCCCAAACAAAATCCCAGATCTGGATAGATTTATTAGTCCACTGAACCTTCAAAGGGACATATTGCATACTTCCTCAAAGCTCTCCCAGAAAATAAAAGAAGCACAAATTCTTCCTAACAGCCTCTAGGAAGGAATATTACACTAATACCAAAAACTTAGAGAAATTATTGCACTGTAGCACTGTCCTCCCGTTGTTCATCGATTTGCTCGAGAAGGCGCCAGTAACATCTCCATTGTGAGACTTGTTACTGTTTTTGGCATATCAAATACATCACGGGTAGCTTGCCAGGCTTTGCCATGTGGGCAAAATACTCTCGGTTGCTTGCCAGCCTCTCTGGGAGGGGTGGAGAAAAATTATTAAGAAAAGAAAATTCCAGATCAATAAAATTTTAGAGAATGAATTCAATAATACATCAAAAGGGTCCAAGACCAAGTGAGATTAATTACAAGGGCACATGGGTAATTCAACATATACAAATCAATTAATGTGATATATCATATTAGAAAAAGAACAGAAAATATTATGTGATCTTACTAATAGATGCAGAGAGCTTTTTTTTAGAAGATTCAATATCAATCTCTGATAAAAAAAAATTTCACCAAAATAGGGATAGAGAGAACTTTCCTTAATATAGTAAAGACCATATAAAACAAACTCAAAGCTAATACCACACTGACTGCTGAGTCCTGAATACCTGAGTCCTGAATACCTTCCTCTAAAATCAAGCACAAGGCAAGGATGTGCACTTTCTCCATATAGTAATTTGGCAAGGAAGAATTAAGCTTATTAAAATGAGCATCCTACCCAAAGTATCATATAGATGCAATGCAATTCCTATAGTAATCGCAATGGAATTATTTAAGGACATAGGGTAAATGCTACTAAATCTGTATGAAACCATAAAACTCCTTGAATAGCCAAAGCATTTGACTTTCAGAGAAAAAAAATGGAAAGCACTGCATTTACCTGTCTTTCAACTATTCTATAAAGCAACTGTGATCAAAGCAGTGCAGCACTAGAATACAAACAGATTCTCAGACAACTAGAAGAGAACTGAGAGCAGAAGTAAACCCTCGGATGCTCAGTTAATCTATGATAAAGAAGCTAACAGCATTAAGTAGCACTGAGACTTTGTCTTCACAAACGGTGATGGGAAAACCGGTTATATGCATGTGAAAGATGAAGTAAGATTCTTCTGTCTATCACCATATACCAAAATTATTTCAAAGTTGATTGAAAACCTCAGCGTTAGAAGCAAATCCACACATCAAGGAAACCTTTGGCTAAACTCCATGATATTGACTTCAAAAGGGTCTTCAATGATTTGACTTCATTCGCAAAGAAAACAAAAGCAAAATAAATGGGACTCCCTTGTATTGATTGAACTTTAATTGTTACATTAAAAGTCATGGTAACTGTAGAGGCTTAACAGTACATATTTATCAGCTCGGTTTCTAAGAATTAAAAATTTGGGCACAGGTGTCTCTGCTTCAGGTTCTCTACAGGAGGAAATTCAGAAACAGGTCTGGAATGTGGTTTTAGCAGAGGCTCAATGGGGAAGGCTGGAGTTGTTTTTTTGTTTGTTTGTTTGGAAGGGTGCACTCCGCAGTGTTCAGGGCTAACTCCCTTTGGCGTTGCACTCATGAGTTATTCCTGGAAGGCTCTGGGGACCATATGGAGTGCAAGAGATCAAACCCAGGTTAGCCACTTGATCACTTGATCCTCCACTATTCATCAATTTACTCGAGTGGGTACCAGTAACGTTCCATTTATCCCTGTTGCCTGCTAGCGTAGCTCAATGGCATCTGTTCGTTCTAGGAACATGCAGAGCCTCAAACCGATCATGCAGGGTCTTGACGAAGAAGTCTGACCATCTTGCAGGTGGGCGTCCACGCGCTCTTTTGATGTCCCGTGGAATCCAGTCAGTAATGGCTCTAGTCCAGCGGTTGTCTGTAAACCTCATTACGTGTCCAGCCAATCTGATTTTTGATGCCTTGGCAAATGAGACAGCGTCCCTGATTCTTGAGCGTTGACGGAGATCAGAACTCCGGATTCTATCTCTCATTTGAGTGAAGCGTGATATTCCAAGCATAGCTCTTTCGATTCCTTTTTGAGAGACCCGAATAGTGTTCTCATCCTGTTTTCGTAGGGCCCAGGTCTCTGAGGCATATGTTAATGCAGGAAGAACAGTGTAATCGAGGAGATGTGCTCATAGCTGGAGGTTCTTTGTCCTCTTAGCTATTTCTTCAACGCTCTTGAAGGCATTCCAAGCCACTCTCTTCCTCCTGTATAACTCAGGTGCCAGGTCATTCATCATGTTGATTTCTCGACCTAGGTATATATAACTGTTGCATTTGGAGATGGTGGTTCTGTTGAGAGTGAATGGAGTGTCAGGAACGAGGCTGTTTCTCATAAACATCGTCTTCATAAGATTCAGCTGTAGTCCGACCTTTCCACACTCACGGTCGAAGTCGGTCAGCATTTGTGCCTCTTGGCTGATGTTTGGTGTTATTAGAACGATGTCATCAGCAAAGCGGAGGTGGTGTAGTTGCTGACCATTTATCTTCACTCCCATTTCTTCCCATTCCAGTCGTCACATGATGTTTTCGAGGGTGGCACTCAAGAGTTTTGGTGAAATGGTATCACCCTGCCGAACCCCTTTCTTGACATGGATGATTACTTCTTTGTAGAATGGTGAGATCCTGGTAGTGAATCCGTAATAGAGTTCACAGAGGATCCTGATGTATTGAGTTTGTACGCCCTGATTGGCTAGGGCTTCTCTGACCACTTCCGTCTCAACAGAATCAAAGGCCTTCTTTAAATCAATGAACGTTAGACAGAGCGGCATCTTGAACTCCTGAGAAACCTCAATGAGCTTAGTAATCGTGTGGATATGGTCGATGGTACTGAATCCTTTTCGGAACCTAGCTTGTTCACATGGTTGTCCTTCATCTAGTGTTCTGCTAATCCTATTCAGGATGACTCGAGTGAACAGTTTGTAGATGACAGACAATAGGCAGATTGGGCAATAGTTGCCAATGTCGTGGATGTCTCCCTTCTTGTATAGTAGTATCGTCTTGCTGGTTTTCTATTGGGATGGAACCTTGCATTCAGACAGTGAGCCACATTCAAAGCAAATGCCCTACCCACTATAGTATCACTCTGGTTCCTCAATGGGGATAGTTCTTCTAGACTCTCTCTATTGGTTGCCAAATTCATTTTCTGTAGCTGGGTAATCAAAGGTCCTGCTTTTTCCAGACTGTCAGCTAGAAAGTTTCCTTGGTTCCTTGAGGACTCCTTCAGTTCCTACTGCATGGCTTGGCCACAGGGAGTTCTTAACAATGGTAATCGGCTTCTTCAGCAGGGTCCTTTCTCCCTCCCACCTGTAGTAACAGGAGCTGACTTCTAGTCAGCTTTACAGTACAAAGTAACCTATGGGAGGAGCAAATCTCATCTTACTTTATTCTACTGACAGCCACAGCTTCTATCCTATCCTTAAGGGGTGGGGAAGTTCCTGTATTTCATAACATACCCTTGCCACATTTTAAACATATATTGAGTATTCCATGTGTGAGGTCGAAACTGAAGCCATGACAAGCTGCAGTTAACATTAAGTCTCATCTGGGCCTCAGTTTCTGTTTCCCAAGCAGGAGTTGGAGTTTCTGGTAAACTCCCAGTTGAGTAATTTGAAAAGATAAGGAATTGGGCAGTAGGGTCTGGCTGGTCATGAGGGTCACTGTTCCCTCCTTAGAAACTGTTGCTAACTATTGCCTAACTGCTGACCACCACTGGAATAGCGCTGATGCTAAAAATAGACCTGTATATAAATTGCCTCTTAACTCTGAACCCTATATAAATTGCTTATGATTTGGAGTCGGGGGTCTTTGTCAAGACTCCACTGCGTTGAATGAGACTTGGACCCTAGCTTGAGCCAGCGCTGGCTTGGGCTAGTAAAAAAGTTCCTTTGCTTTTGCATTATCGTTTTTATATGTCTTGTATTCTTGTCTTATATGTCTTGTATTATATGTCTTGGACTTGGTCTCTCCGTAATTGGGGATCTGAAACTCGGGCACAACACATGCAATCAAATGTTGCACTAATGATAGTAAGCATCAAGGAATGGGTATTTTTTCTTCAAGAATACTGATACAGTAAAAACAAAACTCCACATAACAGTCATACCCCACTCACTCTGCAAAAGGAAAAATTTCATATACAACTTACCACAATTATGTGGTGAAATACTGGGGGGATTCACATGTTTATTCTGATCTTGCCTCTGGATAGAGGAATACAAGACATATAAAAACAGTCTTTTTTTGGGGGGGGGGGGGTGAAGTGATAGTACAGTGGGCAGGGCACTTGCCTTGCATGCACTCTAACAGGGTTCGACCCCCTGCATCCCATATGGTCCCCTGAGCACCACCAGTTTTCCTGAGTGGAGAGCGAGGAGTAACCCCTGAACATGCCAGGTAACAAAAAAAAAAACCCACAACATAAAAACAGAAACCAAAAAAACCTCACCAAGATAAATAAGGAAAGCTTTAGACTTTACTTTCAAGGTACACTTTCTATAGCTTTATTTACAATAAGAAGCTTTTTCATACAGCTCTTGCCCTTAGAATCTTATCTTCTAGTTACCTGATAATCTCTTATTAAGTTGGGTTATTAATTGGGTTAGAAAAATCATTTGTAGAACCAATATATTAGGAGTCATTCTTCTCTAAACAAGTTCTTTCATGGGGAGCGCCAGCAATCTGGGTGTCTGTTAATTCAGGACTTGATTCAATTTTATTCTTGTTTTTTAAGAGCTTTTTGGGGGGAGAGATTTGGGCGACACCCCACAGTTCTAGGGGCTACTCCCAGTTCTGTGTTCAGTGGTTGTTCCCACCATGCTTGAAAGACCATGTTAGTCCCAGGGATTGAATCTTGGTCAGTTGCATGAAGACAAACCCCTTAACCCCTACAACTATTTCTCTGCGCCATGGACTTGTTTTAATTGGTGTAAGGGCTGGTGATTTGGGGCTCATCTGTGTTCCTGGGGTGCAGCTGTGTGTGGTGGGAATGGTTTATTTTTTGATGAGTCTTGGAGTCTCACTTCTAATTCCTCTTTGTTCTTGGTTTTGGACACCTGGTGGTGTCCTCAAAACTATTCCTCAAAGCTTGGGGATTACTTCCCAGTGGTGTTTGAAGGACTATGCAGTGCCGGGGAATCAATCATGGGCCTTCAATACGCCAGGTACATGCTGTAGTTTTAATTGCTCCAGGCCTGTGATGCCCTAGAAGACATGACTTAGCCTCTTAGCCAGCTCTTTCAGACTGGGATGACCCTAGGGCTGAAGTGAAGACCTAAAAATGGGACGCATATTTCCCAACTTAAGGACTTCTTCTGATGTCATTAATTTTGTCTTCTGTTGTTCCTGGAAGTTGGAATTCACAGCTTAAATCTTGATAGATGCAAGCTAAATATTTGGGTTCTGTAATACATGGTTTTGTCAGTGATGGTAAGAACTAGATTCTGTTCTAAGTTGAGGGAGCAGAACTTTCGAGGAGGTGGGAAGGGGGGAGTATTATTGGACTTACAGTTGTAAAGCTCACTTTGGCTGTGAGAATTGTTAAAAGGATTCAGGAGTGACAACAGATAACTGTGGTAGAGAAACCACAGAAAGAGAAACATTGTAGCTTGGAATAGGTACTAACAGAAGTGAAACGATTTGTGATAATTGAGACAGCAGAACTTACTGATGGATAGGATAGTAAGAAAGGGGCCAAGGTTGATGCCAAAGCTTTGTACACCCTATAATTTGCCTGCAGGGAAAAGCCTGGCAAGCTACCTGTGACGTATTGGACATGCCAAACACAGTAACAAGTCTCACAATGGAGACGTTACTGGGCCCGCTCGAACAAATCAATGAACACTGGGAGGAGAGTGCTATCCTATAATTTATCAGTGAACTCCAGAACGTTTACTACGAAAAGGTCTAATGAACTTAAGTTCAATGACATTTGTAATTTTTGCACACATGATGAATACAGAAAATGTATTAAAAAAATACAACTAGATAATCCTTGTTTCAACTGTTACTTTATTCCAAGATGACAGAATTAATTAAAAGTATAATTGGGCAACCTTTAGTCAGGCACCAAATTTTACTAAAGACAAACTGTATTTAAACGTGATCATGGAACAGTTCAAAACGCACAGAAAGTAGGATTGAAACATCTCACTGGCCAACAGATTGCTGATTCTTTCTTTTTCTCACTATAATTGAACTTGAACGGTAAATTGTTACTTCAGTAGACAGCAAAACAGAAAGATTCAGTCAAGCAGAATATTTTCTATTTAGTGTCAACCACCTCTAGTCATCTCAATGGGGCCAGACATCTTACATAACTGGCTGTGATTGAGCCTTCTTTGCCAGCAGCTTTAGATCTGAAATGCACTTGGCAATTGTCTCCTTTTCCTGTGATAAAGAAAGAGAAAATGGGTTAGACCTTTCCAAATCATATAATTCTATAAACACTAAAATGCCAAAGAATCTCTCCAACTGGGTCAGAACTCAGATGAATTGCTGTCTTAAAAATTTTTTAAAAGTAAAAAAATTCAATTTATTTTAAGAAGGCCCAGAGAAGTAATTAAAATTCCGTGGATCATAATTATTGTGAGACCCGCATGGACTCTGAAGCCAATACTATACTGTTACCATATGCTGCTCCATTGGCCATATAGCTAACAGATACGTGAGAAATACTAACCCATTAAACTAATACAGAAAGTTCATAAAATCCTTAATCTGTTCTAAAAAAATTTTTAGCTTTCAATTTAAGATAATCACTTTTACATACGATAGCTAAAAGAGAAACACAAACAATAGACCAAATGTTGGTGGGCCCAATTTTTCTAGCTCTGTATGATTATACAGAAAATGACTTGACACGTCTAAAAATTTCTTTTCAAGATACTATACAGGAAATAGAGCAGCCTAGAAGTAGCTTTGGCCAGTGTCCAGGTATTAAAGAGAAAGTTACTTAGTTAACGCAATCCAAATGATGGGACATGAATGGAAGTCTCCTGTCATCAGGACCACTGCTGTTTCTGAGCTAACCAGCTACTCTTATTCTAAGAGAGATGCGTGTCAGGGATGCTAATATGATTCCAGAAGATTTCAAGCACGTACCTGCTGGGCAGAAATACTCTGTACCACGTGCTTCTCCACCCAGTTAATCATGTGTTCCTGCTCCTTGCGACGCATCATATTCTGAACAGAGATATGATAGTCCAGGCGATTCTTCACCTCCTTGTGTACTCTATGCAGCCGTTCCCGGTAAGTAACTTCCAAAGCCATAGCAATGTTATTCTGAAACAGAATTAAGTAATGATGAAGAGGTTACTTTAGCTCTTGAGGATTCTGACAATTAGCATGCCTCCATACTTATATTTTATGCAAAATTCTTTTATGTACTGTGAATAGGAAACAAATGCACACAGTAAATAATTCCTAACAGCACATGGTAAAATGCATTTTAAAGAATCTACAGTAAAAAATAAGTCTCTTTCAGAACATCCATAGGCTAACAACCTACATGTATTTGTGTCCCTCCAGAAGTAATAAATTAGGTGTATGTACATACAAACATTGCTTCCATTCACTATGAATGAATCTTAGCCCACTTTCTCACATCAGGATCTCTCTGCTTAATGTTAATATGTAATCCTACTCTCCAACTGAGGTAAAATCTTGATTCCCAGGCTGAGATGTGACTCAATTGGTAGAGCACATGCCTTCCATGTACTGAGGCCCAAGGGTCAACTCCTCGTACTGCATGTTCCCCTTCCCACTAGTCACTAGGAGTAGCTCCCAGAATAAAATCTTGATTTTACACCCCAGCACCTGCCATCAATTTCTTTGCATATCATTAAAATAAGGCTCCTTGAGCAAGAAACATGAAGTGGATCAAGGAAAGCCTCTTCAACAAGTGGTGCTGGGAAAACTGGGCAGCTACCTGGAGAAAAAAAAAAAAGAACTCCTACCTGGAGGAAAAAAAAAAAAGAACTCAGACCCCTCTCTAACACCAGGGAAAAAAAAAGTCAGATTAAAATGGATTCAAGACCTCAGGATCAGACCTGAATCCTTAAGGTACATGGGGAAAAATGTGGGCAGAACCCTACATGATATTGATGCTAAAGGCATCTTTAAAGATGATGAAAGTGGAAGCAAAGATAAACAAGCGGGACTACGTTAAACTCAGAAGTTTCTGCACCTTGAAAGAAATGGTGACCAAAATCAGAGACAGCCCAAGGAATGGGAAAAATTATTTACCCAATACTCATCAAAAAAGGGGTTCAAATCCAAGATATATAAGGCAATGGTAGAACTTTACAAGAAAAACTCTAACCCCATCAAAAAATGGGAATAAATGAATAGAAACTTCCTCAAAAAAAGAAATACAAATGGCCAAAAAACACACAAAAAAATGTTCTACATGGCTAATCATCAGGAGATGCAAATCAAAACAACAATGAGAAATCATCTTACACCACAGAGACTGGCACACATCAAAAACAAGAAAAACCAGTGCTGGCATGGATGTAAGGACAAAGGGACTCTCCTTCATTATTGGTGGGAATGCCAACTGGTTCAGCTTTTTTTTGAAAAACAATATGGGCATTCTTCAAAAAATTAGAAACTGTGCTTTCATATAGCCCAGCAATACCACTTTCGGGGAATATACCCAGAACATGCAAAAACACACAGAAGAAATACCATCAGCAATTGTATGTTCACTGCACTGTTCACAATAGCTAGAATCTGGAAACAACCTGAGTGCCTGACAACAGACAACTGGTTGAAGACACAATAGTGTATCTACACAATGGAAGGCAATGCAGCTGAGAGAAAAAAATGAAGTCATAAAATATGCTTATAAATAGATCGACTTGAAGTATCATGCTGAGTGAAATTAGTTAGAAGAGAGACAGACATAGATGATAAGACTCATTTGTGGGATATTAAAAAACAACATACATTATGTAACTTAACACCCAAGGACAGTAGAAACAAGGGCCAGGCGGATTGATCTATGCCTCATGTGCCAGGGGAGAGGGCAATTGGAATAGAGAAGGGACCACTGTGACAATGATGGTGGAAGGGATTATTCTGGATGGGAGATGTGGGCTGAAATTGGGTAAGGGACCAAACATGAAGGCCTCTCAGTATCTGTATTCAGAACCATAATGCCAAAAAGTAGGGAGGGAAAGAAGAGCCATTGGTGGGGACGGAGTAAGAGGGAGATGAGAGAGGGAGGGAGAGAGCGGGGGGGGGGGGGGGGGGGGGCTGGGGGGGCGAGGGAGAGGGAGGAAGGAGGGAAAGAGGGAGGCAGTCCCTTATATAGAAGCAGGGAGGCGGGGTACTGGGTACACTGGTGGTGGGAAATGTACACTGGTAAAGGGATGGGTATTGGAACATTGTGTGACTGAAACCTGATCATGAAAGATTTGTAATTGTGTATCTGACAGTGATTCAAAAAAGACTTCTTGAACAACTTTGACAGTTATCTATACTAATTTGTTTCTAGCAATGATCAGGGGTTAACTCCTGGTTCTGAGCTAAGAGATCACTCCTGGAGGTGCTTGGGAAACCATACAACCATATGGGATGTCAGGGATAGAACCTGGGTTGGTTGCATGCAAGGCAAATGTTCTACCCAGCCTCTAAAATAATTTTTTACAAGGTCTCCCAGAATCCTCATATTACAAAGTTTTAATGGAAAATTCCTAGGGACTGATGACAATAAGAAAACAAAAAACAGTTCTTGTTTTCCTCTATTTTGTGTTTAAAATTTATGGCTTTAAGTGTCACCTAAGTAAATGAATCTCAAATATCCAACCTGGAATCCTCCCCACAATTCTATATTCATATGTACAATGATCCATTCAACATGCTGACTCGGCTAAGTGGCAGGCATTTCAAAACAAAGCATTTAAGACCAAAGACTACTTGCAGTCTTTGAAGTATAAGGCAGTATATAAGAAGCATAAGGCAGTCAGGTGGCCCTTCAAAGCATCTGTGGGATAACTTCACTCCTGTGCTCAGAAGCATTGCTGACTCTCATCTATGTTGTTATCAGGAGCCTTGAGTCTCCATCCTCTAGCATCCGCCTGCCTTTGATCTTGTCTCCATCAGTTCTCCCTGTTATTCACGCCGCTTTTACACGTGGGCTTCCAATTTTTCTCTCACTTGTGCCTCTTTAGTACACTGGCTTCCTCATCTTTCCTGGGCCAACCAAGCAAGATTCCAAGTTTAAGGCCCTGGCAATTGTTCTTCCCTCTGCCTAAATTATTTCCCCAGAAATACAATTTTGATCATCACTACGTCTATAGGTGTCTGTTCAAATATATCAGTACATTCTTTTCTAGACTATGCAATAAAACAATCAATTCTTTACATAGTATCAACTAAAGTTCACAGCTGTTCAATTATTTACTTCCTGTAATTCCAATTCCTTGTTGGAAAGCAGATTTTATGAAGGCAGAAATTTTGTTTTGTTCTGTTGCATTCCCAGCAACCTGCTATGACAAGAATCTCTACACAGGAAGATCTTTCAATAAGTAGCTACTAAATAAATAGCTCACAAACAAGTTATTTCAATGATTACCACTTATTATGAAAAAGCTACAACTTCAAAAGCCAGATTGCATAAGTATTATTTATAAGGCAGAAGTATCTTTCAGTTGTAACCTAAACACGCATGGCAAGAGGTTTTAAAATTTCCTGAAGTTTTAAAACATGCATATAGGTGATTCATTTTTTTTAAAGATCCTTATGCAGCAGTTACCAGAGGTTCTGACTTCACAGGTCTTGAGACGGGCTTAAAAAAACCCTTCACCACAGGGTCAGAGAGACAGTACAGCAGGTAGGTTTTTGCATTGTACACAGCAAACCCAGATTGGATCGCTGGCATCCTATAGGTCCCTGTGCTCCTCAGGAATAATCCGTAAGCATGGAGTCAGGAGTCAGTCCTGAGAATCAATGGGTGTTGTCCCAAAATACCCACAAAACCAAAACAAAACTTCAAACCTAACGCATTCCCTCCCCCCCCCCCCCCAAAAAGCCCACACCAAAGATGATTCTGACCCACATGCTATGCTGAGACAACATGAGAGAACAATGGCCTCGATCATTAATTCAGATAATATTTGACCGTAGCATCTCGGTTTTCTGTAGCATGTTTTTTCAAAGGCATTTCACTTTAAACACCAGACACAGGGTTCCAAGTGAGTAACAAGTACATCAACATGTTCTGAAAATTGGTTTAGGAACTATTT
Source organism: Sorex fumeus (assembly GCF_029834395.1). NCBI lineage: Eukaryota > Metazoa > Chordata > Mammalia > Eulipotyphla > Soricidae > Sorex > Sorex fumeus. The sequence goes on along the minus strand of NW_026606104.1, from coordinate 1,464,162 downwards.
TAATATGAAAAAACCTCTACTGTGACCTGAATTTGCTTTGTGAACCTAGAATGCAAGCTATCAGATTTTGTCCTAACAGGTACAAGGTGTTCTTGTAAGCATGCCTAAAACCCAAAGCACTTATTTTACCTGTTGGCTTAGACAATGAATGACATTTTTAATCAGCTATACTTTAATGACCATTTTCCTTTTGCGTGGAATAAAAATGTATTGCTTTATAACTTACTGCTAATTTTAGAGTAATAATTCTAATGGAATAAATAAGTTCAATTTATAGGTCTAAATGTTTAAAAAGCTATGTGACAATCTTACCCGGAACTTTTCTACACTAAATAAAATATGCTCCATCTATTCCTCCAAAGAGATCCTAAATTTAAACACACACAAGGAATTTCTTTCTCCTTGGAAAGTTCTGAAACCTACCCTCTGGACATCAAAAAGGTAATGGCGCTTTTGAACCAGTGCCTGCTGTGCCTTCTCCATCTCAATCGCATCGTTGATTTGCTTGATGGAAGCCTGTTTCACCTCTTCTAGCTGGGCAATTTTTTGCTGCAATTATGATATTTAAAACAATCATCAATAAAAGTAATAAAACTATATTTATTTAGCATTTCCTCAATTTATACCTTTCATTTATACAAAGAGGCACACAAATTCTTAAGAAACGTACAAATCCTTAAAAAAATATCCAAAGCAGATATATAACCACCTTGTTGAATGAACAAATGTATGGAAAAGATCATAAAAAAAAAAACTCACCTCAAATACATTAGCATTAGCACTTATAATAATAATTCATTTGGCAGGCTCTTCTACCAACATTCATTCAAATATACCATTTGCTATCCCTTATACCTTAACAATAGTCTTAAATTGGAAAGAAGGCAGACTAATGGTTATTCTTACCTCATTGAGTTTATCAGCAAATTCTCCAACAGAGGCACCATATTTTTTAACCAAATAGACAAGCAACCCTATTGTTGATATGGCAGAGAAAGTGTCTGGGGTAATCACATATATTTCTTTGGATAGGAAATACAAGATAAGCCCAGTACCAAGCACGTAGGGTCCTAAAAGAAAAAAAAAAGTTATTTTATAATAGTCATGCTACATCTAAAAGGTGACAATAAAAAGGTATTTCTGTATCTGATTAGTTGAAAGCAAGTAGTGATTAAAATGATTCAAGGGTAGGCTAGAACACTGCTTTGAGTAACAGTATTCTGGAAATGAAAGTACAGGATCTGGCCTCAAGGAATGACTGCCAACTTTAAAGACTGTGAAGTATCAACTTCTAAGCCTGAGAAGTATAAACTATCTCTGTGTTTCTTTTTATTCATTTCCAAATTTTTCTCTCCACACTTCACTTTGTAATTAATTTCGATTTTCAAAGCATCAGTCTGAGTATCGTTGATATGATTACCATCTTAATTTTATGGAGATATGTTTTGTGACTCAATACGTAGTCTAACATAGAAAATAATTTTGTGCACTGGAGAAGAATGTGTACTCAACTTTCTGGCACTGGAGGGCACTACAAATGTCAAGTATTTGCCTTGTTTCTTATCTGTGAAATGGAAGTAGTACCTTCTTCACAGGGTTAATGAAACTGAGACAACATATATCAAGTCCAAAGCATACTTGCTCAGTAAACAGAATGTTCTAAAAAGGTGTCTTGTTATTTTCAGATACAATATGTGCAACAAAATATTTGAGAATAGGGGCTGGAGCAATAGCACAGCAGGTAGGGTATTTGCCTTGCACGCGGCCGAACCGGGCTCAATTCCCAGCCCAGATGGTCCCCCAAGCACCGCCAGGAGTAACTCCTGAGTGCAGAGGCAGGGGTAACCCCTGTGAAATGCTGGGTGTGACTCAAAAAGAAAAAGAATATTAATATTTCTTTTAACTTCCCTTAGGGAAATGTTACTTGGTTTTTAACATTCCAACAGTAGATGGGTATAGGCAAGAGCTTGACTTTATGTGTATTAGAAAGAACATGAGAATTAATCAAAAGGCCAGACCAACTTGACAGAATGTCAAGTTCTTTAGTTTTTTAATTTTTCTGTATGATAAAAATGCCTCCTTAATAGGACTATTTTAAGGACTAATATGACTGTTTCAAGGATTAAATTATGTGCATGAAAGCAAAAATATTCAAGGTTTTAGAAGTTTTATGCCTTTCGATAGGAAAAAAAACTGGTAAATCTGTTCCAATTTGTTTTCATACTTACATATTCAATGTAATGAATTCTCTTGTTTTATCTGGCTTTATTTGAATTTACATATCTTTCTCCATTACCTGAAAACATACTATAAATTTACTTTTATTTTCTATGCCAAGATAAAATGTTCCAAGTTGGAAGGTTCTTTAGTTTACCATTCTATGCCTAGAACTAAGCCTGGTTTAGAGAAGGTATTTGATTTATCAATAACTGGAGATGATGCTATAAAATTGAGTTTAAAATTCTAAACAAATTTATTCCAAAGACAAATCAGAGCAACAAATCAATAGGGGGTGGAAGCATTAAAGAGAAGAGATGGCTAACCCAGGGCTTTGCTCATCCAAGGAATGTGCTCTGCCACTTGAACCAAACTCTTGGCCCCCAAATCAACTGTCATACTGAATCACTTCTAATTTTCTTTTAAAAACAACCGACTTGGTATCTGGGTATAAGTGAAACATGTTAAATACTAAAATTCTAGGTTAACAGAAACCAAACCATACTAGCCTACTTAGCACTATCCTCCTGTTCATCAATTTGCTCCAGCGGGCCCAGTAACGTCTCCATTGTGATACTTGTTGTTACTGTGTTTGGCATATTGAATACGTCATGGGTAGCTTGCCAGGCTTTGCCCCGTGGCCGAGATATTCTCGGTAGCTTAATTGAACCCGGCTTGGCCAGCCGCGCACAAGCCAAATGCCCTACCGCTGTGCTATCGCTCTAGCCCACTAGCATACTAACAAACACAAATGATTACCTGTTACACCAGTTTTAGGATAAAGGAACTGGAAAAACTCCTCAGGGATCAGCCCCATCCTTACTTTCCCTCCATGTTCAGGAAGAGGTGGTACAGGTGCGAGACTTGGCTGCCCTGTGTGAAAAATCCTTGTTGCCTGCAATACCCTGCAGAGAGCAATGACACAAAGTCAAACCATATTCTTTACAGAGAACACAATGCGCGCTGTATTATAAACATTCAGTGGAAACTAGGATGATGCCAAGGTAGTTTCTTACCACCGTACTGGGAAGAGAACATAATAAGGATAAGAACGTCAGGATTTAGTAACTAGCTGTGTGAGATGGACCTAACAGCCTTCTAGCTAACAGCAGAAATTCATCCATCTCTCGGAGGTTATGTGGCGAGCACTATGTCTACTGTTGGCACGGACATATTTAAGAGACAACCTGGGTTTAAACCTAAGACTCTCTGGATTGGGCATACAGTACAAAGGTTAAGACACCTGTCTTGCATGCACCACACCCAGAGCTCTGGGGGACCACATGAGGTGTCAAGAATTGAAGCCGGGTTGGGCACATGCAAGGCACGTGCCCCACCCGCTGCACTATCTCTCCAGTCAATCATATTTTCAGGGCAGTTTTTTTGAGTTTCACAGGAGTCTCAAACCTCCTGGCTGAGGCGACAAGGCTTGTGAGCCCAGAAATTTGGTGCACCAGACTGCGGCTCAGGACTAAATCACACCTCTTCAGGCACCTCTTCCAGCCGACTCACATTTATTAATTCTGGTGATCTGAGGGGGGGTGGGGGGGGTCACATAACTGTCTTCGCAATGCGTGAATGATTTCTCTTACTTCTGATGATCTGACGGCCAAAGTCCGAATTCGGGGTGTCAAGAGTGGAAACAAACTTCCAACGCTCCCTTTAATTGTCCCTGCTGGTGATAGAGGGTCAGGAAATTGGGGGTGGGGACACCCAGAGACTCGGTGAAGGTCACGGGGAGAGGGCGGGGCTTAGAGGACGCCGCTTCCGGTTCTACTAACAGTATCCCCTGTTTGCTTAAAACAATCACTTCTCAGTAGGATCCTCTCAAACAGGATCCCCTAAACCAGAGCACGGAGCACACAGGTTTGAAGCTTTAAGGGGTTCAAAATCCCCCGGGAAAGTTCTTGTCAGTCCAAGGCAAAGTGGAGGTCACCCCAAAGTGAAACGCCAACACCGCCCCGGCGACTAACGGGGTACTGGGTCCCCGCACACTTACCCCGGGCCGAGGAGGGCTGCGTTCTTCAGAGCGGGGGCTGCAAAAGCACAAGCCGCAGGTCAGCAAGGTCAAGGGGAGCCCCGGAGTGCCGCTCCCTAGGATACGGCGGGGTCGAACCGCTGGGGCCAGGAACCCCTCCTTTCGGCCCCCCGAGAGCCCCGTGTTCACCCCAGACGCGGTGCCAATCACTCCCCAATCGGGCCCAAGTCTCGCTGCCCCTTCTCCCCCTCCTCGTCTCCCAACCCTGCGATGCTAGACGCGCTTGCTGTGCAGTCACCCCAACAACACGGGTCGCGGTCTTACCCGCTGCTGCGACCGCAGAAACTACCACACGGGACAGCATGGTCAGCAGGGGTCCAGGCGGCAGCCCTCTTAAGGTCCCGGTGACCCGGACGGGAGACGGTCAGGGCAGGAGCAAGATGGCCGCTCACAAGTCTCGCGAGAGGCGAACGCCGAGCCCTCATTGCCACCAACTTCGCCTTGCGTAGAAGGCAAATCTCGCGAGAAGAGGCGCGGCGAGTCGAGAACCTGTTGCCTGAGGGCGGCCGCCGGAAAGCGGAATGGCCCGCTAGCAGCAATCATCGCGAGAAGTCGAGAGCCGAGCAGGGACGAGAGGGGCGGAGGCCCAGAGGGCCACCACGTGGGCTTCCTCTGCGGGCCTTGAATCTTCGGCGGGCGTCCAGCGTGGCACTCGGGTGGCTTTGGAGCCGTGGAGATGCGGAAAGAAACCCCGCCGCCCCTGGCCGTGCCCCCGGCGACGCGCGAATGGAACCTGCCCCCCAACGCGCCTGCCTGCATGGAGCGGCAGCTGGAGGTTGCGCGGTACCGGTCGGGTGAGCTGAGATCCGGGCCTGGGCCCCCTCGCGTGCTGGCCCGGGCCACCCCTCCGCGGGACTCGCCTTTCCAGCCCGCCCCTCCCGCCCTCCCGATCCCCGCCCGGCGCCGCCGAACTCAAGGCTCCAGCCCTGCCCCGCCTTCCGGAGCTCCGAGCCAGCCCCAGCCCGCGTGCTCGCCCGTGCGGTCGCCATGGAGACGAGCCCGTGCCTTCTCACGCGCTGACAGCTTGTGTCTCCCTTAGATGGAGCGCTTCTGCTCGGGGCCTCCAGCCTGAGTGGCCGCTGCTGGGCCGGCTCCCTCTGGCTTTTCAAGGACCCTTGTGCTGCCCCCAACGAAGGCTTCTGCTCCGCGGGCGTCCAGACCGAGGCGGGAGTGGCTGATCTCACTTGGGTAGGGGACAGAGGCATCCTAGTAGCTTCTGATTCAGGTGAGTCGTGCTCTCAGCGCCACAGGTGGAGTTGGAGGTCAGGGCTACAGGTCAGCTTGGGTGCAATCCTTAATGTCCCCCCACCTCCATGCTTGGGAGAAGTCCAGGGGTTTGAGCTCAAATGAGAAGTCCTGTGCAGACTCTTTTTTTTTAAATGTTCTTTCATTTTAAAACTTCTTTTGCAACATTCTAAATGAGCTGGTGGGAACCTAACAAAATTCATGATGAAATTAAGAACTAAAGTGTAGTCAGTTTTCTTACCTTCCTGAACGACCCCCCCCCCCACCCCACCCATCCTCCCTCCCAAGTCAGATCAAGAATAATCCTGGTTTTAAAGACGATTCTGAAACCAGTGTGTACTATTAGTCTCTACCCGCTTCTCACTTTACTAACTCCCTTTCTTTACTTTGCATGTCAGGCTCAGCTATAGCAAGTGGCATTGACTTTTTTTTTTTAACTGAAATTTGGGTTTTAGCAGGTATTTTATGAAAAGATTGAAAGTAGGACATTAAAGATAGCTTCTCTGAACTGGAGTTTAAACACTACTTAATCAAGAAATATTTGGGCATTTTCTTTACTTAGGTAGCACTGTAGCACTGTCCTTCCTTTGTTCATTGATTTGCTCGAGCGGGTCCAGTAACGTCTCCATTGTGAGATTTGTTACTGTTTTTGGTATATTGAATCCGCCACGGATAGCTTTCCAGGCTTTGCCGTGCGGGCGGGATACTCTTGGTAGCTTGCTGGGCTCTCTGAGAGGGTCGGAGGAATTGAACCCGGGTCGGCGGCATGCAAGGCAAACACCCTACCTGCTGTGCTATCACTCCAGTCCTATACTTAGGTATTACTGTGTAAATCATTTAATCATTCAGTGTGTTTTGTAAGACTTTGTAAGCTACTTGTTCAAAATGTCCAAATAATAGGGTTGATTTAATCATTTAACCGTTGTGGAGGCTTCATCCTTTTCTCCTAGCATCTTGATTTCTAATATTTTGACACTGAAAGTGGGATCATATGTTTTACCAGCTGTTCTAACCTTATGTGTTTTTTTTTATTTGTTTTTTGGGGGGTGAAGGGGCGCGCTGATTTTGGTTTTAAGGCCACACCCAACGGTGTTCAGAGCTTACTCCTGGCTCTGTGCTCGGGGAATCACTCCTGGTAGGGCTCAAGGAACCATAGGGATCCCAGGGATTGAACCCTAGTCAGCTGCATGCAAAGCAAGCACCTTACTTGTACTATTTCTTTGGCCCTGGTTTCTGTCCTTTTCTAAAAGAGACTCATCCTACCTGTTTATTAGGAAAAGAGTGATGCCAGTGTAAAACAAATTGCTTGGAGTTAGTGACATGACCTAAGGATATAGACTTTGTGGAAATAACTTTGTTATTTCCATTCAACAGACTACTTGAAAACTCAAGTACATTGCATCTTAATATAATCCAGGCTGATTTCTCACCCTTGTCTTATCCCAACAGGTGCTGTGGAGTTGTGGGAACTAGATGAGAATGAGTCTCTCATTGTCAGCAAGTTCTGCAAGTATGAGCACGATGACATAGTGTCTTCAGTCAGTGCCCTGAGCTCTGGCACTCGGGCCGTCAGTGGTAGCAAAGACTTCTGGTGGGTCTCTGATCTATTTCTTTTCTGGGGCCACTCTTGGCGATGCTCAGGGATCACTACCTGGCTCAAGGCACCTGGGATGCTGGGAATTGAATCAATGTTGGCCACATGCAAGCAAACAGGTTACCCTTGTACTGTCTCTCCGATCTTGGGTCCCTGTTCTTAGACTCTGTTATGGGTCATTCTTTGTGGTGTCTTAATATCTTACCCATCTCAATTGATGTTTAGGTACAGTTTTAAGAATCTACTGGCTTAGAGATTTTGTAGTATGCTGTGGTAGATGGGTAATAACTGAAGCCTAGTAGGCAGAGACATGAAACAAGAGGATGTTTGTGTGTGAACACTTATTTTTATGTAGACAGTGTAGGTCAAATTAAATTCCTGTGATCTTTTGCATCTTAGCATAAAGGTTTGGGACCTTACCCAGCAGACTGTACAGAATTCCTACCGGGGTGAGTGCTCTCTCTTTCCTTTTTAGTCCTGGCCTTCACTTTTGTTTCTGTTCTTTTCTTTGGGTGGGCTCTTTGAGTGTTGCTAAAATATTAGGAACAGCATATTGCATTCCTAAGAGTTTTCTTCCAAAGCTACTGGCAGGCCTTTGCTCTTACTATGACCATCCAAAGTCTTGAGAAATGTATGCTTGGAACAAATCTATAAGGGGGTCACCAGAAATGATCTAATTAAGCTTTACTATCAATTTTTAAATATGCGAGAGGGTACTGTTTTTCAAGATGATTTGAAGACTTTCATAAGATCCCTGTACTAAAGTTTTTGTTATCTGCTGTGTACTGTACTCACTATAAGTTTTGGAAACTACCTCTCTGCAATGCAGTGATCAAACTTTCCAAGGCAGAAGATTGGCTTAAACTGCCTTCCATAGATTTCTTTTCCATCTTAGAATCCATGGAAGGCCAACATGAAGAAAAGGGATTTATTGCACCTTCCACAAAATAAACCACAGAGACAAGCCTTTTGGAAAGTACAGGAGATGAACACTATAAGACTTTAAGGGATTTGGGGTTTTTGTTTTGTGGGCCATATCTGACAGTGCTGGGCGTCATCCCTGGTCATGCCAGTGCCAGGGGTTGACTCGAGGCCTCATGCACACAAGCAATTCTCAGCCCATTGAACTACCGCCCTGTCTCCCTTCAGGGATTTGGAATGAGTAGCAGAAGGGAAGAAAGTAAAACATAAAAACAGAGAAGTTAGCACTGACCATGGAAGCACCATTTATCTAAAGAAACAAAAGGCATGATGTAATCTGGACTGCTGGGTCATGCTGCCTCCAGCTTCTTTTGTTTCTCTTTCTCCTTTGCAGCTCACTCTGGGGAGGTGACCTGTGTGGCAGCCTCTCCCCACGAAGACTCTATATTTCTCTCCTGCAGTGAGGTGAGCTGCAGCTGCCACTTCCTCCCCCGCCCCCCCCTCACCCCCCCAATACACTCAGACCTTCTAGGCTTAGAGCCTGGAAACCTGGCAAGTGCAGCTGCTTTAGATTGTGAAGTCCTTTTTCTGCCCTCTTCCAGGACAATCGAGTTTTGCTATGGGATACACGATGTCCCAAGCCAGCATCACAGATGGGTGAGTCAGAGACTCGGTGGTGGGAAGGTGATACTTGGAACCCTCTTAGAAGAGCCTATTTGTTGGCCATAGTCAGGGCATTGCTAAGTGCCCAGTCTCTAAGCTATGAGTGACATAAACATTTTGTTTCCCTCCAAGAGCGCATCCCTGGATGACTTGTTTGCACTTTATGATGGGAGGAAATAGACTTGTACACTGCAGGCATTAAGTTTGCAAGTTGCCTGTGACTTGTGTCCAGAAACGGATATATGCAGGCTCTGAGGGTCAAGGATTGGGCCATACTTAGGGTTTAGGAAGCCTAATGAAAGTGCTTTGGCATTTGGAGTGATTGCTTCGGAACAGTTTCTAGGCTATGAGTGCCGTTCTGGATTCTTCCTCTCTCCTTTGCAGATTGCAGTACCTCTGGCTTCCTTCCCACCTCGTTGGCCTGGCATCCTCAGCAGAGTGACGTCTTTGTTCTGGGTGAGGCAGCATGTCACCCTGTGTGCTGTGTATTGGGAAGGGGACAATGAGTGTGAGCAAGTGCCGAGTGTCTACTAATTCAGTTGTGCGCAATCTTCTAGCTGCTCATCAGCACACTTGGCTGCTAGAAAATTATGCTGATGGGGGTTTGGGTGGCAGAACGAACCAAAGTGATCTCTGTTTAGCTTTGGAGAACATGGTGCTTTGGCCCCAGTTCGTTTGATTCCCTAGCGTTTGCTTTGGCTCCTGTTGTCTGGGCATGGCAAAGAGTGAGTCCCAAAGCAAGCATCAAGCTGTGCACCGTGGGGAATGCAGTTCCCCTCGGCTGGTCACACTGCTGTCACGTCAAAGCTGCATGGGTGGTGACCTTGTTTGTGAGCCCAATAATCACTGCACTGTAGCACTGTCTTCCCGTTGTTCATCGATTTGCTCGAGCAGGCCAATGTGAGACTTGTTGTTACTGTGTTTGGCATATTGAATACATCAAGGGTAGCTTGCCAGGTTTTGCCATGCGGATGAGATACTCTGGCTAGCTTGCCAGGCTCTCTGAGAGGGGCGGAGGAATCGAACCCAGGTCAGCCAACCTCTATTAATTCTCACAGCCACCCAGTGGCTAGTGCCCTTCACCCAGGAAATGGCGGCTCATGGTGGTCATCTTGTCCATGATTGAGTCCTGGTCTGGCTGGATCCAGAATCTTTGTTCTGGGTGAGGCAGCATGTGCTCTTAATGCCTCTGCTCTTGTTCCCTCTTCTGTAGGAGATGAGAGTGGTACCATCTCCCTCGTGGAGACCAAGAGTGCAAGCTCTGCCGTCAGCAAACCGGTGCACTCCCAGTGTGTTACTGGACTGGTCTTCTCCCCACACAGGTACTGCCCCTATCAAGACCCCGCCAGCAGGTCTGTTGGCAGAGCATTAGGCATCAAGACAGCAGCTTCACACACTTGCTCTTGCTGGGGTCTCTGTGGGTGAAGGGTCTTGTGTTTGTAGCCTCTTTGGGGGCACATGGGCTTTGCAAAAAAGGGCAAAAGTGACTGGTCTCATTCCTGCTTAGCCTTCAAAGCGTTGAATACTTGAGCTTCTCAGAATGTATGGTGGAAAAAGCCAGTATTTCTGGGTTATTTTGAAAGCAGGAGAGGGAGACTGCTAAGTTGCCAGAATGTTCATGAACTGGGTGTTACTCTATATCCTCCACACTTGTAAGGTGGGTGAGAGTGGTGGTCTCCCTTACCAAAGTGTCAGCTGCCAGAGGGGCAGGGAGCTTTGCAGTAGGCTTGGTGGTGGTAGCAATAATGAGGGTTTTTTTCTCTAGAGACCCTGAACCTGGCCTTTCACAGCTCTCTTCTGTTCATCCTAGTGCTCCCCTTTTGGCTTCTGTCAGTGAAGACTGCTCACTTGCTGTGCTGGACTCAGGCCTTGCTGAGGTGTAAGTATGTCCTGTGATCAGGAGTCTGGGAGGGCATGGCGGGTGGCTTGGTTCCCTTTCTCAGCAGAGAAAAGTGCATTATCTGGAGAGGACCAGTACTGGGAGCGGGCAGGCCTCTGAGTGTCTCTGATTGATTCCTCAGGTTCATGCCTGGCCAGCTGTTTGCTTGGTGGAGGAGTGTGGTGCAGGGTGGGATTTCTAAGTCTGCCTTCCGTCTCTGGAAAAGGAATAGCCCCATATATACATGGAAAGACCCAGGTTCATGAGAGGCAGGAGGGTAAAAGGCAGGAGGCCTGAATTATATTTCTGACTTGGCGATGATGTTCTGCATGATTCTAAACCGTCTCACTTCTGCTCTAGCCTTTTTTTTCCTGGGTGAAGTTTGGCGCTGCACTGGGTACAGATCAAGTCCCGTTTCTAACTACACTGCTTTTGGTGACAGGCCATCTGGACATTGAACTGTGTGTGCTGCACCTAAGAGTGTGCCCTGGGTGTGTTGGCTTCTCTTGAATTTGCTGCTCACTTCCTCTGGTTTCATGCTCCCTCTTTTTCTGTCTTTTCTTCTAGGTTTAGAAGCCAAGCCCATAGAGATTTTGTGCGAGATGCTACTTGGTCCCCCCTCAATCACTTCCTCGTGACCACTGTCGGCTGGGACCATCAGGTTATCCACCATGTTGTGCCCGCAGAACCCCAGCCAGCCACTGGACCTGAGAGTGTGGTGGAGTAAAGTGGATTCAAGACAAGACAGAATTCCCTGTTCCCTTTGCCCTGTCCTCTCAGTTGGTGGGACAACACAGGAGCCTTAGACACACTGGACATATCAGATCTGTTCTGTGAATAGGCATTGTCTCGGCCTGGGAGTGGCTGATTCTGGGAGCCTGTGGCCCTAAGAAAGGAAATCTTTCTTGAAGATAGGTATATACTTGTTTCTGGGTATATGTACAGACTCAGCTTTCGTTAGTGATGAGGAATAAAAATCCCACACCACAGCTTCCTCAGGGCCTATTCCCCTGCCTTCGACCCCCCGCTAAGAAGTTCACAAAAGGGATTTATGCTTCCCAGCTGGCTCTGTGCATGAGGAATTGATCGGTCATGTATGGGTGAGGTTGGGAAGTGGGTATCCCTGGATTCTTAGAAGCAGTGTGTTTACTATTCTTATAGCTGGGGGCAACTTTTTTCCGCCCTAATAACACTCCACTCACTTTTTTCACGGGCAGTGCTTTGTTCACAGAACCCCTGTCCCACCCCACTGGGTAAGAGCTGGGACACATAGTTTTGCATATTCCCTTGCCATTAAACTGAGTAAGAAATACATTTTCAGGCTGAATGCAAAGTTTGGTGCTGTGTGGTGCCCACACCTGCAAACCCCTCCCCCTTCCTGCCTATATCCAGCTGTTTATGTGAGAAGTGTTTTTATGTTTGATGCCACAGAAAAAAAGTTTGGATTGTTGAAGAGCTTGCAGGCATTTCAGTTAACCGACAGGCGGAGAGATGCCTGCCGTTGGTCACCCTGCAAACAGGCTGGACCCTCACCTCGTGTTCGGCCCTCTTCTCTAGGGACTGGAAGTCTGATATTGTATTTGTGGACTCTGAAACTGCAACATCAGAGAATCAAATACTGGTTGGTGAAATAAAAAGTTTAGGCTTTGTTGGCCTGTCTTGAAATGTGTGTGTGCGTGTATTACGTGTGTTTAGACACCTATGTGAGTTATCAGCGTTGTCAGTCTTACACGCAGATCCAGTTTAGTTTCTTTGACCACTTCCAGACGTCTTGGGTCAGTTGCTATTGACTTGCAACTAAATATAATCATTATGTACGTGAGAGGCTTGCAAGATTATGTTAGCTAAAATGGCATGGAGCTGGGGCAGTCTAAAGGAATTCGGCCAAAATACTGATAAGGTTTCCATGCTTCCCCCTTGTCACATATGAGCTCTGTCCTCACAGTTACACATGGGCTTTTGTAGTTATGTTTGTTGAGTGGCTAAAGATTTGTATATAGGCAATAAAATCCACTCAGCTATAGGAAAAGACGAAATCTTGAGTTTTTTTCTAACATGGTTGGAAATGGAGGGTGTCCTATTAAGCAAAGTAGAAAGGCAAAAGACATAGCTGATTCTGCCAACAGAATTGAGCCTTCTAAGGGAGAGTGGGTGAGTTAGGGGAAAGGAAAGGGTGGAAGGATATTCTCACTGGTGGTAGGTGTGGTCCAGTATCATTGTATTCCTGGAACAAATAGTATAACTCATGACACTTTTTTTTTAAGTAACACACAAAAACCCTTAGATTCTGTTCACAGAACAGGTTACCAAAGGGAAAGGGATGTGGGTTGAGCATCCAACAGACATTTGTAATTTCGTAAGCAGAGTGTTAATAATAATAATAAAAAAAAAAAACAGGTGGGGGCTGGAGCAGTAGTATAATGGATAGGGAGCTTACCTTGTACATGGCCTACCTAGGTCTGAGTCCCAGGATGCTGTATGGTCTCCTGAGTCTGGTCAGGAGTGATTCAAGCACAGTAGTAAGACCTGAGCACACTTAGGTGTGGCCCCAAACAAGAAACCTCAAAAACTGTTTTAAAGCTAAGTAAATAATACAAGCAAGAATGTATCCAGGTAGTTGAAATGACCTCAAAGAAGGCAAATTTTGAAGAATCTTACTGTAAAGAATGTTACTTTAGGATGAGATCTGTGCTGATAGTAATTTATATCTGTTAATGTTTGCCATTGAGACACTTTCAAAAGTTCCAGTATGAATAGCTGCCACAGTGAGCAAAAGGCTCAAAATAGGTGATTTCATAGTAACCAGAAGTGTATCACACTAGGGTTAGTCCCTAGGTCCTTGTGAATTGTTTCAGAAAAAGTGGACCTGGTCACAGAAGCTGGAAATATCCTCATTTTGTGTGATTTGTTTAAAACTGCACAAGCATGTGTTTTGCATTTGTTTTCATTGGTTTAAATGTACAAATGCTGGAGCAAGTTCCCGTCTCTCTTATTCCCTATCACTTTATTTTGAAGTTAATTGACTAGATTCATTTCATCTGCTGCCCACAGGGAGAGTGGGAAACTCCTTGGGGTGTGCTTAGAACCACTATCAGACACAAGAAGGCTGAAGGAGAGTTTCAGGTGTCACCAGACAGTGGCTGGTCCTTGAGCTCTTTCCCATACCATAGGGCAGTAGGAGGCCTGTTCTGTAATCTACAGTCACACAGACTTTACCTCCTGGCAGCATATGCAAGGAATGTGATTTAATTCTTGTATTATCTCCTGGCCCAAGGAGTGTTTATTTACTGGGGGACTAATTACAGAAGTTTGGAGCAGTGTGTGTGTGGGGGGGGGGGGGGAGGGGGGAGTGGGGGTGGGAATGACACACAGTGCTGGTGCAGGCACATGGGACCAGCTGGAGTGTTACAGGAACTTTTCCTGAAACAGGAAAAAAAAGTCAGGGGCAGTAACCTCCCTTGAGAGCAGCAGTGACTATTGACAAGGCAGAGAGATGACCTTAATGTGTCTTCACTGGGAATTATCCCAAGGAGTAAACACTGTTGTCACAAACTTCCCAGTGGAGAGCAAGGTGGAGGATGGGCAGAGAGAGAGGGGGATACCTGGAACACATCTGTTATCATAGCCCTTTTTGCCACTTAATATGCTCTCATCCTTAATACAGCTAAAATTCCATGTCCTCAAGTAAGAGATACTCAAAGCCAGCTATTCATCAATAGGGCAATAGCCTTTGTTCATACTCCTGCCTTAAACCTAAACAATTTGTGTCCTCATATGAAGTAGCAAAAGAAAACGGATGTTAAACACAGTCATACAGAACAGAGTTGCTGAACATACTTGTTACAGGGACTGGGGAAATAGTTCAGTGGCCTGAGTACATGCTTTGCCTGGCGGAGTCCCAGCTTCAATCCCTGTCACCATGTGGTCCTCTGATCACTGCTGGGAAACAGAGTAAACCCTGAGCACCACCAGGTCAGGGCCCCAAACTGACTTATATTATTACAACCTCTACTTCTATAACTGAATGTGAGGTCTTTTCTAATCCCCAGGCTCATTCTCTTGGATTTGCATTTTCTGAGCTCACTCATTTCTCAGAGAAAACCACTTAACTGTTGGTTCAGGGTTTCAAAGATAAACTGATTATGCATCTGTCCCACTAAAGAAGTTTTGTTTGTAATAAACAGTTTAATTTTATTTATTTTTGTGGTGTTAGGGATCAAACCTAGGTTCTCATATGCCAGGTCTGGGTTTAACCATCAGGCCACATCCCTGAAACCCTATTTAATGATGAAATCTATAAGAGCATAAAGAGAATCATGCTTTTTCATATTTGGGATGGAATTGAAAGAATAGTAGCAAAAGCAACTATGCCTAAACCAGGGGTTCTTAACCTTGGTTTACCATCAATGCTGAATAATTCTTCATTGCAGGGGTGGGGAAGGGGGTTGATGAAAGACTGTCTTGTCTTACATAGGATGTTTAGCAACATACCAATCTTCTGCCCACATAAAGCGATCCTGTGCTTTGTGTCACAACCAAAATTGCCTCTAGACATTGTCAAATTTTCCAGGAGGGGGAGCATTTCCTTTTGCCAAGTTGAGAAGCACTGGTATGAAAGGAAGAGTTAAGCCAGAATGAGCAGTAACATATTGATCTCCTGATAATGATCATTTCACCAGGGTTTTTGTTTTATTTTTGTTGTTGTTAAATAGAAAACTGCAATGAACACATTTTCTTGGTGTACCTGAGCCAAATGTGTCAGGAGTAAGACAAATTTTAGAAGTGAAATTGCTGGTTTATTGGCTGTATATTTTTAACTGTTCTGTGCTTAGATGACAGGTTAAGTAAGTAAAATTACCTTTACTTTATTAAAAATTTGTTTCTGAATTGCCTAAATTTTAAAATTTAAATCTACAAAATGATGAATTTTACATGACAATATACATTAATATAAACATAAATATTAAAAAAACATGACCCAAACTTTATCTTTTATATCGGAAAGTGGAAAACATGAGTTTGATCTTTGTTTTCAAGGGTTGGCAAATTTCTTGGAATTTTAGAGAACTGGAAAAATTCTGGAAATTTACACTGGTCTTTAATCAACTCTCTGGCTTTTACATTTTCTAGCCAATTGCTTTTGCTTAGGTCCTGATTCTTTAAAGTCATCTTCATTCACTCCTTGACAGGAGTTGGTCAAACACTTTGTTGAAAGAAAAGCACTTCGTGTCTGTAATTGCCTTGATCTAGTTTGATGTGTAAAACATGGTAGGGGTTAAGCAGCATTGGGAATTTCTTCAATAACTCAACCGAAAAACATTTGTATTTGTCTGTTCTTTGTGAGAACCATCTCGGCGGCAGGGGGGAGATTCTTTAAGGATCCAGGGGGTCCTGTAAAACTAAAAAGCAAGAGCTGTAAGTTTTGACAGCAAGAACTCAAGGAGTAGGATTGAGAACAAATGGAATGACACGGCACACTGATTTTCAACAGATTTCATTTACCATTTCACTCCTCAATTGTATGCCTACTACATAGTGTCCTGGTTGCCAACCCTTTGGCATGGTTATCTCTGAATGAAGAGAGGTCATTGCTGGGCATCTATTTTTCTCTCTTGGCATTCTTTTGAGCATCATCAGTCACTTTCACAGGTGTGGAATAGTTAGGTCTCAAGTCTAGCCATGCCCACTGGAGAGGAAAAGCTGCTTAGAAGATTGACTTAGGTGCAGTCTTGCTTGAGGTTCAGACTCGGGTCAAATTTGATTCTGGAATAGGCGCAGCATTAACAGCCACTGCCCGTGGAAGAAAACCACAAATCTTGTGGGAAATAGCAAGGATATAGAATCTGGGGGAGTGGGTGAATGGTCAGTGAGGCGAGAGAAAGCTCAGAAATAGATAGTGTAGATGTGCATTCCATATAAGCAAAGTCCTAGGAGACAGCAAGTGAGGACTAGAGAGAGAGTACAGCAGGTAGGGTGCTTGCTTTGCACTTGGCAGACCCAGGCTCGATCCCTGAAACCCTAAGTAGACCCCTGAGCTCGCCAAGAGTGATTCATGAGCGCAAAGCCAGAAGTAAACCCTGAGCACTGTGGGTGTGGCCCATAAACAACAAATTTTTTTTTTAAGGAAGAAGACAGCAAGTGGGTATGGCAAATTTGAGTAAGGATTCAAGTCCTAGGAATCAGTTATGGTGCCTACAGTTTAGAGGAAAGGAAGGAAAATCAAAGCAGATATCTCGAGCAGGCACCAGTAATGTCTCCATTGTGAGACTTCTTGTTACTGTTTTTGGCATATTGAATACGTCCTGGGGAGCTTGCCAGGCTTTGCCCTGAGGTTGAGATACTCTTGGTAGCTTGCCGGGCTCTCCGAGAGGGCCAGAGGAATCTAACTTGGGTCAGCCCCGTCGGCCATGTGCAAGGCAAACGCCCTACCCACTGTGCTATCGCTCTCACCTGCATGGCAAAGCCTGACAAGCCACCTGTGATGTATTCGATATGCCAAACACAGTAACAACAAGTCTCACAATGGAGACGTTACTGGCCCGCTCAAGTAACTCGATGAACAATAGGAGGACAGTGCTACAGTGCTATTGTGTATTATTGTGTATTATTATTATTATTATTATTATTATTATTATTATTATCTGCCTGGTGAGCCTCAGCATTTGAGTCGGAGAACCCTGCTCTGCTGGGCAACTCCGGGCATATTGAGGAACCATTAACATCAAACCTATATTTTATGTATATATAGCATTGCACAAATTGTTTTTTATATGTGTGTTTTTTTTATTCCTATAAGATTCTTTTTTTTTTCTCTTTGGGTTACACCCCGTGATGCACAGGGATTACTCCTGGCTCTGCACTCAGGAATTACTCCTGGCAGTATGGGATGCTGGGAATCGAACCCGGGTCGGCCACATGCAAGGCAAATGCCCTACCCATTGTACTACAGCTCCAGCCCCATTCCTATAAGATTTTGTGAATTCAGGTAAAGCTGTTACCTTCGTTTTCAGTGCAGTTAGGAGCTTCACACTTTGGATGATTCTTGCTTCCTTCACGCATCATCTGACAGTACCCCCTCCCTGTGGGGCTGAAGGGCAGGAAGAAGGGCTGACACTGTCTGGCTTCGCCCTGACCATGGTCTATGTCATTGCCTCCCTGCCGGTGCCAACAGAGCTCTTGCTTTGTTGGCACTGAGAGCTACACTAAAGAGGGAGGACAGGAGGTACTGGGGTCACTGTGACTCGAGGTAAGAGGCTATTATTCATGATTCCTGCATTTTGTGTGGGTGCAGTGGGATTATGCCAGTGCTGTTCCAGGGCCCTGTAAGTGAAACATATATAACGGGCCTAAGCTCAAGCCTGGCAGTTCTTGGGCACTGGAGATGGGAAAGCTGTGTCTATGGGTCGGTGAGTGTGATCACCACAATTTTGCTCAGACCAGAAGGTTCTAGGCTTCCTGTGTTAGTTGTCTCTCCAGTGCTGAGAAGCAGCCTGGGACCCAGGGTTCTGGGTTAAGGGAGAAACAAGATGGGGCCTAGGGGAGATTGAGAAAAACTGGGGAGGAGAAATTGGAGGAACAGGTCTCAGATCACAGGAAATGTTTTTAATGTGTTTTGAATTCTGTCTCGGGCCCATGAAATTTGTCTCTGCTAAAAGAGTCAGAATATCAATACTTCTACATATCCAGCTGAGTTTCAGAACCATGAGCCTTGAATGCTTGTGGCCACTTCTCGAAATCATCCTTGCTTTGTGCAAAGCATGGCTGTTTACAGGTATTTTGTACGGGGTAAGCATGGAAGGAGTCTGAAGGCTGTGGTTTCAACTTGGTTCAAATGAGAGCCGAGGGGAGGGATGAGTGGAGGGTAGGTGTGGCTCCCTTTGTGTAGGTGCATGTGACCAGAGCATGCTTACGGCAGCTGTTCTCTCCCTGGAGTGGAAGCCTATCTCAGCAATTCCTCCTCCTATTTCCTGCAGGGCTGCTGCTCGTGCTGAAACACCATGATGGTAAGGACCTAGCCCCTGCCCCTGCCCCTGATCTCCGGAGACGCGATCCTCCTGGACTTCCCCCAGAGGATTTCCACCACCTGCCTGCTGTTTGTGGCACACTGTGTGTCACAGTCTATTCTGAAATAGGAAATCATAACGCACCCCCTCCCATTGTCCTAGACATCAGCAGTGAGGGAGGAAGCAGTCCTCAATGGAGTTGAGTGTGTGTGTGTTTATTGTGTGCATATATGCATGTTGTATATGTGCATGTATGTATATTGTGTCTGTATGCTGTGTGTGAATGGGTGTCGTCTGTTTTTGTGTGGTTATGTATGTGTGTATGTTGTCTGTGTATGTGTGTGGAGGGTGTGTGCAAATGTGTCGTGTGTATGTTGTGTGTGTGGCTGTTACAGATCTGTTCACAGTGTTCTGTGGAAGCTAAGTTCCCTTCTCCCTTGTCTTTGTCCACTAACGTGAGATATTTCTGTCAGGTGCAGCCCACAAACTGGTGTGTTATTTCACCAGCTGGGCCCAGAGTCGGCCTAGTCCAGCCTCGGTCTCACCCAGAGACCTGGACCCCTTTCTCTGCACTCACCTGATATTAGCCTTCGCCTCCATGAACCACAATCAGATTGTTGCTAAGAATCCCCAGGATGAGAAAATCCTCTACCCGGAGTTCAACAAGCTCAAGGAGAGGTTTGTGAGGGCTGAAATTTCCAGTTTTGTAGTTCTGAGAATTAAGCCTGCCTGCTCCCCACCCTCCCCATCCCGCTTCCTGATTTACTACCAACTTTCCTCGGATTCTCCTGGTCCCAGACCCTTAAATGGGGCTCTGGAGAATCCCTGACAAGATATCTGTGTTGCATATCTTCTTTTTTTTCTTTTTCTTTTTGGGTCACACCCTGGAGATGCTCAGGGGTTACTCCTGACTCATGCACTCCTGGTGGTGCTCTGGGGACCATATGGGATGCTGGGAAACGAACCTGGGTCGGCCATGCCCAAGGCAAATGCCCTACCCACTGTGCTATCACTCCAGCCCCCATGATGCATATCTTCTTGAGCTCTTTCTTCTTTCTGGTCTTGTGCTGCTGTGACCTCTGCCTTTAGCATCCTCTCTTCCCTTCCTGGCCCTTCAACTCACCCTTTCAGGCTGGTGGTGAGAATTTCACAGACTGATGTTATTGGTGCGCTTCAAGGTTGCATGTCACACATGCATGACAAAAGCCATCAACATGTATCACCTACAAAACCCAAGGGAGAGGTTATGTGCCCACTTTCTGTGTAACCAGAGGCCTGACCAGTGGCTGGCACTGAGTTGATGCCCTGTAGGTCCTTGCTGAGGGATTCCCTTACCAAGAACTTCTGGAGGCTTGTCGCTATGGTGATGGTTGTAGAGAATAGTTAAAAATCCCCTCTTGCAAGGTCTGAAGTGATAGTACGGTGGCAAGGGTGTTTGTCTTGCATGTGGTCAACTTGGGTTCGATCCCCGGCACCACACATGATCCCCCAAGCCTGCCAAGAATAATCCCTGAGCTCAAAACTAGGAGAAAGCCCTGAACACTGCTGGGTATACCCCCTCACTCCCCACCTAAAACTGTCACTGGGAAGTGGCTTCGTCTGTTCACTCTTCTGTCTCAAGCACCTACAGCAGTCAAGAGCACATAGTAATTGCTCAATGAATGTGTTGATTAAGAAAAATGAGTAAAGAGAAACATTTTTAGAGTACATGTTACTTTGTATGGGAACATCCAGGGGGTGTGGGAGAATTGGATGGACTTTGGATAGTCTGGGACGCTGAAGCGGTGATGACCGTGGTGATAGTTTTCTCCTCCTTTCCTTTCTTTCTCTCACTTTCTCTCTCCTCCTCTTCCCTCTCCCCTCCCTCCTGTCTCCTCTCCTCTTTGTTCCTCCACCTCTCCCCCTCTTGTTGGCTTCTCCCGCCTCATTCCTCTGCCTCCCCATCGTGCCCAAATGAATTAAGTAAAAGGGTGGTTTTTGTGATCTCCACTGGACCAAGGACGCACTCCCTGACCTTCTCTCTCACACTGTAGGAACAGGGAACTAAGAACACTGCTGTCCGTCGGGGGCTGGAACTTTGGCACGGCCAGGTGAGACTTCGTGCTCATCATCTTCTCTCAGGGCTGGGGATGAGTGCAGGTGGTGGTGAGGTGGAGGGTGGTGAGGACAGTGGAGAAGCATGTGTGGCCACGTGAACAGCTGAACTCTTGCAGACAGGTCCCAGGGGACTGGGTTCTTGTCTCTGCTACCTCCCAAGTCAGAGAGGGTAAAGAGGAGGAAGAGGCAGCCTCGGGTGAGGAAAGGGGGTTCTTTCTCAGAGAGTAGAAGGGATTTGCTCAGGACAAGAGGACTGACCCAAACCTGGGGTTGTTCGTTTTCTAAATGCAGGTGGGTGTGGAAGCAGACAATGCAGCAGCCTCAAAGGGCGGTGGGAAAGGTGGGGTGGTGGGTATGAGGCTGAGCACTGTGTCAGAGCCCATGCTCCAGCCCCAGAGTGTGCAGAGCAGGATTCTGATGGACATGAGATTCAGCAGGGCAGTGCAGAGGGCACAGCATGCGTTTATGTTTTGGCAGAAATGTCTCCCCAAGAGCATAGACCACACCTGCCTAGATTTGGGGTGTTAGATGAGAAGCTGCACAGGCTCCTCCTCTCTCTGTGTGACTTTCTGAACACTTGTTGGATGAGGGCACCACACATCACCTCTCGAATACTCACCCAGGAGAAGCTGACAAAGTGGTTGTTTGGATCTCAGATTGGCAAAAAGAAGAGAGGGAGAGGGAGGTGTGTGTGTGTGTATGTGTGTGTTAATGATTTGCATCTGACAGGGGCTAATCCTATCTCAGTGCTCAGGAGTGACTCCTGGCATTGCTTGGGGGACCATTGGTAGTGGAGGGGATGGAATAGAATTGAATCTGGGGATGTGAGGCAAGTGCCTTCACCCCTTTACTATCTCTCTGGTACCAAGAGTGAGAGGTATTAAGCGACATCCTATAGTTCACCAAGGTGTTTCTCAAATATTATCAGCTAGGAGGTGCCAAGTATCACTGAAGCTGGACGTCCTAATTGTGAATGAATCTGGTCAATTTTCTAATAGTGACGCATAGACTAGCCCAGAATTGTTCACAGTTCAACGTCAGTAAGTTAAAATTTTCCCAGTAATGTCTTCACTATGGAAGAGAAAATCAATAAAATAAACAAACTGCATCAATAACAACAAAAACCAGCAACAAGAACAAAAACCCAAGGCATAATGGGGCACCCTTTCCCAGAGCCCATGCCCCTTGTACCAAGTTAAGTAACTCAGGCCAGGCCCTGACTAACTTAAAGATCTTTCTGGAAATGCTGACTCTTAGTTCATTCCCAACCACCCATCAAGCCCCCAGCTTAGTCCAGTGGAGAAAAAAATGCCAATCAAGGTGGGTTATCAAACTGGGAGGTTTTCTACAAGAAATAGCAGAGAGGGGCTGGGGATATGGCTCACTGGTTAGCACACAGGCCTCGCATGTATGAGACTCTGGGCTGAATCTCTGGTAACTCAAGAGGGAAAAGGAAAAGGAAGAGAAGACAGAAGACAAGAATAGCAGGGAGAGGCAGCTAGAGGCAGAGACTGTGGCCAGAGGGCAGTCATGTTTTGGGTGGTCAGAGCTGTACTCCGCTCTGGGCTTGGCATAGCCCCCTGTGTTTGCTGCCGCCCGCTCTGTCTCAGCCCCCTGCTCTTGTTCTCCCTCCCACACCCCGTTCTGGGGTGCAGGCAGGAGGTCTTCGAGTTTGGAGGCTGCCTTGCTCACCCCTGTTTTGTAGGCATCTCTCCTGTCTCACGCTCTCCTTGCAGGTTCACCACCATGCTGTCCACAGTGGCCAGCCGGAAAGCGTTCGTTGACTCAGCCATCTTCTTCCTGAGGACACACGGCTTTGATGGCCTGGACCTCTTCTTCCTGTACCCTGGGCTCAGAGGCAGCCCTGTACAAGACCGCTGGACCTTCACTCTCTTAATTAAAGTAATGCAGGTCCACAGTTCTGGCGTGCAAGGAAAGATTATGTAGGTTCATGCTGGGCTTGGGGCACAGAAGCACCTGAGGTGGTGGACAGAGGCAGTGGCAGAAGGTCCTTTGACTGCTGTCACCTTAGAGGTGCTGCCCAGGAGTTCTGTGCTCGTTCCCCCATCAGCATCTGGCTCTCCAGTCTACGCCGGCTTTTCTAAGCAGCTCCAGAGTTCCCCCAGTGGGGCAGGCAGTTTCCATCCTGAGCTGTTAAATCACTGACCACAGGAGCTTCTGGCCCCGCCTTCAACTCACCAGGGTGTCCCCAGAGCTAGTCCTATCCTCCCCAGCCTCACCTGGTTCTCCTGTCCCTTTCTTCCCAGGAGCTGCTGGTCGCCTTCCAGAAGGAGGCGCTGCTCACCGCGCGGCCAAGGTTGCTGCTCTCTGCGGCAGTGTCTGGGAACCTACGCATCATCCAGACTTCTTACGAAGTGCCTCAGTTGGGAGGGTGAGTGAGAGCGTCAGAGCAGGGCAGGTTCCTCCCAGATCTCTGATCCTGTTGCTGGCCCTGAACGCTCCACAGATCCATCTACCCCATGCATGAGCATTTTAGGGATAGGAGCAAGAAGGAGCTCAGGGCTGGAGTGATTGCTGCCTGGGGTAGAGCACAAAATTTGTAAGCAGGAGATCCAGGTTCCAACAAGCACGGCCAGGAGTGAGCCCCTGTGTACCCCTGGGTATGGCTTCAAATGGCTTCAAACCTCACAAAAAAGAACTAGTTCCATTATTCCAAGCTTCCTTTCTTCCTTCCTTCCTTCCTTCCTTCCTTCCTTCCTTCCTTCCTTCCTTCCTTCCTTCTCTCGCTATTTCTTTGAGAATAGGGAGGGATGCAATCTAAGACACTATTCTCTGGGATTGCTCTGGACTTGGCCACCACCAGTCATTAACATATCCTGCGAGGCAGCCAGCCAGCCTCAGAGAGGTGATGCTTCACATACAACAGCCACAGAAATAAAGAGCTAGTACAGGGCATAAAGTACCTGCCTTGTACCCAACAGAGCCACACTTCAGTGTTAGACACTATATGTGGTCCCCTGAGAATCACTAGGAATGACCTCTGAGCACAAAGTCAGGAGTAAGCCCTAAGCACCCCCAGATGTGGCCCCCAACCAAAACTTAAATGGATTGCTCCAACCTGTTTTCAGAGCACAGGTTTCCATGTTAAAATCTCAAAGTCAAAGAATGTCTGGAACTGCGTTAACTTTGCTAGACCTCAGGAACCAGGTATTTCTGGAAAATAAAGCCAAGAAAACCAAGCTGCAGATCAGAGGTTGAGGATTGGGTCTGCGTCTGATTGAGTCTGACAGAGGTTTCCATGTGCGAGGAGGGGTAGAGACTCCTTGTGACTGAGCTGGGTAATGTTGGGTTTACTCCCAGGCCACAAGGGCAGAGTCCTCCTGTATTAGCTGCCCTGACTGTCTTCTTTTCTTCAGTCCTTAGGGCACTGACTAGCTTAACTACCTGATTAAATTAGGTAGTCCTTATAAATAACCATTCACTGCTGGGACCCCATAAAGTGCTCCATAACCTTCCTCCTCAGGGAAGCTTTCTGGAAGAGATGAGAATCACTGGTCTTTGAAGGGTTATAAAGTGACTCACTATTTTGGGGGGTAGGACTATCACTTATTAAAAATTTTAAAAATCGCATCACCACAGTTACCAAGTAATTTGTCATTCAACTTCAGGTATACAGTGTTCCAACACCAATTCCTTCACCAGTGTCCACTGGTCTCTACCAATGTCCCCACTTCCTCTCCCACTGCCCAGGAGGCTCTTACCTCTTTGTCAGGCACTTTTATCTTTTTATTTTTTCCTTTTAGGCACTTTGGTTTGAGATACTGCTACTGATAGGAAACCCTAAATGTCGCTTTACCTCCTGTCAGCACCCAGCCCTCATCTGTAGGATCTGTCGGGGGTGGGGGAGGTAAAGAGGTAGGTCAGTGACTTGCTTTTAGGCTCAAGGCTTATTCTTGACTCTGCACTCAGGGGTCACTCTTGGTAGTCTTGGGAGACCTTATGTATGGGGTGCTGGGGATCAAACTCGGGTCAGCTGTATGCAAGGCAAGCATCCTCCACTGTACTATCACTCTGGTCCCTACTGTTTTATTCTCAACAGAACTTTGCAGGTCTTTGCTAGCTTGGCCCTCAGCCCTGAAGACCTTGGCTCCCATCCTCCTAGAGCAAGCAGTAGCTGAATGCTCCATGAATCTTGTAGAGCATAGTCCCACACACAGGTCCCTAGCCAGTAGTTTGTCCAGGGGTGGTGCAGCCTGGGCAACCCCTGTGGCAGGAAGGGTAGGCAGGCCTGGGGCCGGGGTCATCAGTAAGTCATGCCCTTCTTCTGCCCTCTGCCTTGGGCCCCTGACAGACTCCTGGATTTCATCAACATCTTGTCTTATGACTTCCATGGAAGCTGGGAAAAGTTTACAGGACACAACAGCCCCCTGTTTTCTCTGCCTGATGACTTCAAATCTTCGGTAAGGAAAAGCAAGTACTCGGGCAGGCAGAGCAGACATTGCTTCCCAGGGCCCCACACGTTGGCTGTGCTAATGAGGACTTGTGTTTCCCACCTGCAGGCATACGCCATGATTTACTGGCAAAAGCTTGGGGTACCCCCAGAGAAGCTCATCATGGGAGTCCCCACCTATGGACGGACTTTTCAGCTCCTCAGCACCTCAAAGAATGGGTTGCAGGCCCAAAGTGTGGGACCTGCACCTGCAGGGAAGTACACCCAGCAAGCTGGCCTCTTGGCTTATTATGAGGTGATGGTCCAAGAGGCCTCTGTCTCCCATTCAGGGCTCCCTGACCACAGCAGAGCCAAGAGAGAGAATAAGGGACAAAAACAAAGGTGGAAAGTGGACAGAGAGTTTATTGGGGCAGAGAAGGGCCACTTTCTGGTATATTGTCTTTCCTTTCGGGGAAGTTCTGGGAGTCCCTTGTAAAGGACATAGGTTGGGTTGTGCTAGATAAATGGTAAGCAACCCTTCAAAAAGATATACATATTCTACAAGTCAATCGTCCCAGGCAAGGGGCAGTGGATACAAAGGCATAAGGTGTGTGGAGATGCCAGTGTCAGTTCTTCTGTAACTGACAACTCTTTGGTGGCTGCTGTGTGCTGATTTGACGGATTTCCACTAACCCAGTGAAGCATGGCTATGAATGACGGCATAGTTAAATGTAGTGGTTTCTGGTGTGAGGGCACACCCAGCGGTGCTCAGGGGTTACTGTTCACTCTGCACTCAGGAATCACATTCCTGGCAGGCTTGGGGGACCAGATGGGATTCTGGGGACTGAACCCACGTCTGCCACATCCAAGGCAAGCACCCTAACCATTGTACTGTAGCTTTAGTTCCAAGTTAATGTCCTTTAAAAAAATTTTTTTTGCCACACCCAGTGGTGTTCAGGGCTGACTCCTGACTCTGTACTGAGCTCTGGGGACCTGATTGGGTGCCAAGGGTTGTACAACAATTGGGCACGTGTAATGCCCTATTCATTGTACCATTGCTCTGGCCCATAAAATTTGTTTTAAAAATGTATTTGCTGCTGGGAATGGAACCCAGAACCTCATGCATGTGAACTATCTAGTGTCCACCACAACTAAGTCCTTGGCAGGAAATGGTGTTCTTGAAAGTTTTTCTAGGTCAAAGAGGTTTTGATAGAAGCTGTACAACAACCTAACAGCTATCAACTTTATAACCCAGTTTGAAGGCTTCTACTTCTTAGCAGCTGGTGGCATCTCATCGTATGCTGGGGACCCCGGCAATGCTCAGTTGATTCTAACAGCCCAGGTCTCCCTGCCTTTGAGATCTTGACATTTATTAGCGGTTCAAAGCTCCTTTGTCTGTGCTTGATTCCGGGCACCACCACAAACAATCAAGCAATGATTACAACAATAGAAGTTTGTTGCTACCTCAATTGGGTAACTGAGGTTGATTCCTAATGAACAGAAGAGACATTTATGAAAACTGTAAGCAAAACAAAGTAAACCTATTCTGGTCTATTGTTAGGCATGTTACTGTAAGCACTGGGTGTTATTATTATCTACCAGACCCTGATTGTTCTTTAAAGATGCCTGACACCTGCTCCTCATGGACCTACTCCCCCTATTGTGGCCATTCACAGGAGGGATGTGTGCCAGGAGTCATTCAGAGGGGAGAGGAGGTATTTTTTTTGAGTGGCCTTCTAACTTGTTCCTGGTGCTACCCTAAACTCTCTAGTGAGGGAATTTTATTTCCAGGCAAGGAGTTGGGTGTTCCTCCGACCCCTGCCCTTCAGTAACCTGCTGGCCTTCCTGTCAGATTTGCTCTTTTGTCCAGAAAGCGAAGAAGCGCTGGATCCATGATCAGTATGTGCCATATGCCTACGAGGAGCGGAACTGGGTTGGCTATGATGATGCCATCAGCTTCAGTTACAAGGTCAGGCCTTGGCCCTGTTTTACTCTACATCATTGTTTCCTTGGTGGCTTCTAGCTCAGTGTTTTCTGACCCTGCTCCCGAATCCCCTAAGAAATGTGGCAAATGAATATATTCTTGTTTTTGGCACCTTAATATTCAGTAGATCTTGGAAAGATTTTTGGAAACTGCTTTGGTACCATCTTATATGATCCTGCTATGACAGCTGTGGCACTGTTTTTGCCCCAAGGGCCATGGAGGTGCAAGCATGAGGCAACAAGGTCAGCACCAGAGTGGCTGGAAGAAGAGGCAGTTTATGAATGAGTTGTGGTCAGCGCTTAGCAACAACCTGCATATTGGGCTTACAAACAGAGGGGACACGGTCTTTCCTACTGTAGATACTGTGGAAGTGGCAGTGTTTGTTCTTTGGGTGAAGTTTGGGATAGGAAGCAAAAAAAAAAAGACAAGAATTCTTGGAATCACTAGGTACTTACTCTGTGCCAGCAGTAGAGTGTGGTTTTGCATGAGGGACAGTCACTGTGCTGTGCAGAGCCAGGGGGGTTGCCTCTTCCCTCTCCTAAGCTCACTCTCTCATTTTTATTGAGGGCTAAAGACCACAGAGGCTGCTGCTGTAACTGGACTCTTTTCTTGACTGCTAGGCCTTCTCATTAAATCTCCTCCTCAATTAAGTGAATTGCTGACACTTTACTTTTTAAGAGAATAAACACATTGTCTTTTCCATTTTTAAAAAATGTCTTCATGGGGCTGGAGTGATAGCACAGCAGGTAGGGCGTTTGCCTTGCACGCAACCAACATGGCCGAGACAGGTTCGATTCCCAGCATCCCATATGGTCCCCTGAGCACTGCCAGGAGTAATTCCTGAGTGCATGAGCCAGGAGTAACCCCTGAGCATTGCCAGGTGTCACCCAAAAAGCAAAAAAAAAAAAAAGTCTTCATTATCTTGTGCCTGTTGGTGGAAAGAGGAATGATTTGGTTAGTGGTAATTTAATTGATACATAACAAGGTATTATATCTAAGGCAATTTATATGTACAATTTGTTTTTGTTTTTTTATTTTTGTTTTTGGCCCACACCCAGCAATGCTCAGGGTTTGCTCCTGGTTCTGCACTCAGATATTATTCCTGCCTGTTCTCAGGGGACCATATGATGCCAAGGAATGAACCGTGGTCAACCACATGCAAGGCAAATGGTCTGGCCCCACAGTGTTTTAAAAATGTGTAATATAGCATTATATATATGCATATATATACATATTCAGGTTTATATCATCAAGTTTCTATATATATGTATTGCAAAATGATCACCATATATCACTATCATTATTTTTCCATCATCCTTGATAGAGATTACTGGCAGGACTATTAGGTCCTTAGGGCTTGCCTTGTGCCTTACCAGGCTTATATTCCTGACTGCTAGGCCTTCTCATTAAATTTCCTCCTCAATTAAGTGAATTGCTGATACTTTACTTTTTAAGTAAATGTGTAATATAGCAGTCCCCTGACCACTGCCAGGACTGATCCCTGAGCATAGTGCTAGGAGTAAGCCCTGAACACAGCTGGGTATGGCTCAACCTTATCCTCTCTCCCCCTGCAAAGCAAGCAAACAAACAAACAAACAAATAGGACCCGGCTTTGAGTATGACAATTTGTTATATCTCAGGCTTAAAAATCACAGACAAAGTACAATATTATTGCTCTATGTCTTCTTTAAGGTGTCACTTTGATTGTTTTGTTTTATTTATTTATTTTTTAAAATTTTGAGCCATACCTGGCTGTGCTCAGGCTTACTCCTGGCACTATACAGGGAATCACTCCTGGTAGACTCATGAGACCATATGTGGTGCTTAGGATCAAACCCGGATCTGCTGTGTATAAGGCAAGCACCAGCCACTGTACTATCTCTTTGGCCCCCATAGTGTCATTTTGAGATAAGTATGTAATTTTTAAATGAAAATAAGCATAATTTTATTTAGTTTATTTAATATGTTAATGGTGATTAGCAGACAGAGAAGCCTAGAGAGACAATACTTAACATTTAGGAACATTCACTATGTGTTAGGAAGGAAATTCAATTAGGAAATCCAAAATATTTTTTTTCTTTTTGGGTCACACCAAATGATGCTCAGGGGTTACTCCTGGCTCTTCACTCAGGAATTACTCCTGGAGGTGCTGGGGAGCGAATGAGATGCGAGGGAGCGAACCTGGGTCAGCTATGTGCAAGGCAAACGCCCTGCCCGCTGTGCTTGGGCACTGAAAATCCAAAAGTTTTTATTTTCAAATTATGGCTTTATTACTATATGTGTATTATAAGTAAGTGAGCTGGTTAAAATCAAATAAATTTTTGTAGATCACTAAGGCATAAATAAAAAACATTATTTAAAATTGTTACATATTTATGTAATAATATTGATTATATAATATGTATGATATGATATATCATAAATAATTACATGTTTATGACATAATAATGCTTCTACATGATGCAGGCATATCATGTGTAAAGCAGCGATAACTTTTTCATAGGCTAGTGGGGAATTTCTGTGGATTGACACTGGTCCATGGAAATTGGCAGTTGCTCAAGTTATTCAGCGAAAATCACTAATAAAAAGCTTTACCCATTTTTAAGTAACAATTCAACGGCATTAAAGACATTCACACTGTTGTATGACTATTACTCCTTCCATCTTCAGAAATTTTTCAGCTTTTAAGTTAAAATTGCATGCTCATTTAACAAAGCCCCATCCCTCCCCACTAATCACCATCTACCCTTCATCACTATGAATTCGAAAACTCCAAGTACCTCATGTGTGTGTGTGTGGAATCAGACAAAATGTGTACTTTAGGGTTGATTATATTCCACTTATTCCAGTCTTCTAAGCCCCATTCATGTTGTAGCATGTAAGTGTGGGAGGATTCTTTTGACCTTTAAAATGTTGAAAATGTTATTATTAACTTTGTCATAGATGAAGCAAGGAAGGCACACAAGGTTTATATAATTTTTGCAAGATCTCATGGCTCCTGAGGGGTTCAGAGGCTAGATTCAGACGTGGGCTGTATTCCTAACCTGAGGGTTTATCTTCTGCATTTCACTTGCCTTTGTGCCTACTCTGGTGGATGGGCAATACAGTAGGTTGACAAATTGCCATTTTATAGGCATTGTTCATAAGAAGACAGCATTTTGGGGGAGCCATGGTGTGGACCTTGGACCTGGATGACGTTAAGGGCACTTTCTGTGGTACTGGCCCTTTTCCTCTTGTGTACACCTTGCATCGTCTCCTGGTGCAGACTGGTAAGGAGCTATTTATAATTGCTTGGAAGCTGGGATGGGGAGTTGCCTAACAAGGCAGTAGGTGGGTTCCTTTAGTTAGATTTAAAGGCTTTGGTGAGGTCACATACACTGAGGGAAGAAAATAAACTTTGCTGTCACTCTAGCCTGCTTTACCTTTGGTTTGAATGTCCATTCCATTAAACCTCCCTGAGATCTGTTTCCTCTGCCTGTAAAATGGGAGTGACCCTTGTGTTTGTAATATATGAGATATGGAATGAAAACCTTTGTTTCATAGTTCTGACTCAATATATATGAGCTTTTAATTTTTTTTTAGTTTCCTATTCTTGGAATAAGGGCCAGAAAAAGAAAGTTTAAAAAATCTGTGATAGGTTAAGATTACCCTAGCATTAAGAGCTGGAACCTGGCATACTAGGGCAGGAACATCATTAGGGGATGGTTCAGAATCATCATTTTTTTAAATTTTATTTTTTTTATTTAAGCACCCTGATTTACGAAGTTATTCATAGCTGAGTTTTAGGCTTACAGTGTTCCAGCTCTAAATCCACCAGCAGTGTCAATTTCCCCCAGGGTCTCCAGATTTCCTCCTACCGCCCCAGTCTGCCTCCTTGACAGGCCCATTTTTTAAATTTTGGTTGTTGTGGTTTGAATTTCCTACTTTCAGTGCAGTGTGGATATATAGATATACCAAACTATAGAGGTATGGTTTGCTGCAGGTTGACTTTAGGTTGACCTTGCGACCACTCACAGGGTTGGAGTGATAGCACAGTGGGTAGGGCATTTGCCTTGTATGTGGCTGACCTGGGTTCGATTCCTTTGTCCCTCTCGGAGAGCCTGGCATGCTACCAAGAGTATCCTGCCTGCATGGCAAAACCTGGCAAGCTACCCATGACGTATTCGATATGCCAAAAACAGTAACAAGGGGGCTGGAGCAATAGCACAGCGGGTAGGGCGTTTGCCTTGCACGCAGCCGAGTTCAATTCCCAGCATCCCATATGGTTCCCCAAGCACAGCTAGGAGTAATTCCTGAGTGCATGAGCCAGGAGTAACCCCTGTGCATCGCTGGGTGTGACCCAAAAAGCAAATAAATAAATAAATAAATAAAATCCCCAAAAACAAAAATACGTAACAAAAAGTCTCACAATGGAGACATTACTGGTGTCCGCTTGAGCAAATCAATAAACAACAGGATGACAGTGCTACAGTGCAGTACTACCACTCCCTATGCCACTGATGTACTGAGGTCCTTGACCCCTGACCTCAGTTAATCACTGTTTGTCTCTTCTCACTTACCCCCCTCAATTTCTTTCCTTCTCTGTCATTTTTATTTTCTGATATCAAGGGTGACTTAAGCATCTCCTTTTACTGTATTGTGTTCCATCATCCAGTTATTCTTTTTTTTGAGGGGGGGAGGGGTCACACCCAATGATGCTAAAGGGTTACTCTTGGCTCTGCGCTCAGGAATTACTCCTGGTGATGCTTGGGGTATCATATGGGATGCTGTGGATTGAACCCACATCAGTCATGTTCAAAGCAAACACCCTACTCAGTGTACTATCTCCCTGGCTCCCTCATCCAGTTACTCTACATGCCACAGATAAGTGAGATCATCCTGTATGTGTCCTTCTTCTTCTGTCTTATCTTCTAATTCCAACCAAGTTGAAATGAGTTTCATGATTTCATTGCTTTTTGCAGCTGTGTATTTAGAATACCGATAAATGCTTGTCAGGATGGAGATGGAACTCCATTCATTGCTTCCCAGAAAGCTCTCCAGGGCTTCCCCCTTTGTCTTGAGCATTGCTCCTTATGCTTCCTATAATAAGGGACTCAGAGACTTTTAAAAAATGATTTAACAAGTGAGGAATAAGGATGTGAGGTCTTGTTGCAAACACACAGTGAGATATCAAAGTGAGAGCTTCTGTCCAGAAAAGGTCGAATGCCTCCTTGCAGCCTCCCCCCAGAAATGGAGCAAATGCAAAGATGACCTGGTGCTAACATGGTGAGGTGGGAGATGAGGGTGTCTCTGTGGAGAGTGTTTCATTTATATCTTCAAGTGAGACCATTAGGAAAGGCCCCAGTCCTGGATTTGGGGAACAGGTAATTCTTTATCCCCACAGTGGTGCTAGTCCTACCAGCAGTTAATAAACTGGGAAGGAAAAATGGGGACTTCACCTCTTTCTGATGATTTCCTCTAGAGTTCAGCTCAACTCCCTCACCTAGCTCTTGGCTCTCATCTGCCATGGATCCTTCAGAAACTCTCCCTGCAAGATCCTATGCCACCAGTACTTTGGGTATTTTGCTCCCAGGAAAAACAGTTACTGCCACCATCCCCTACAGAAAGTCTGAGAATATAGCAACAATCTCCAGTGATGGGGCTGTGACTCCTACAATGGAAGATTACACTGAAACTCCAGAAGGGGAGACTGGGATCCCCGGAGAGAACATGACTCCACAAGATGTCCAGTATTTGCCTTATGAAGAGATGAATATGTACTTCAGAGATTAATGAGGCCACATGAAGGGAAGACAGGTGGACAATGACTCTGCTGAATTGCTTTTGTCTTCAGATGGAAGCAGAAAACAGGTTTCTGTCCTTGGCCCTGTCCTGTCACTCTCTTCATGCTTTTGACAACCTTTCTGTTCCCATTCCTTAGTCAACCCTCCTAACGAGTCCTCATTCTCTGCAGAAAGAGAACCCAGGAGACTATTGTAAATCCAGATAGAAAGGAGTTCATCAATTAAATGGTAAATGCAATCATCCATCTGAGTTCTCTGAAGTTCTTTTCTTGGTATAAACTCTGTTGCCCCACTGTCAGTGCCTCCACCTCAAGAGCATTTTCTCCTGTGATTGTTTTGGAAAGAGGGAGTATGTGTCTCATCCAGGCTGATGTTTCCTAGAGTGGATTATGTTCTTCCCTTCTTCCCTTACTTCCCTGTGAGTCAGAATCACATCTCTTTTCTAGACACTTCCACAGTCCTCAAAGGAGGCTTATGAAAATATGTCTGGGGTGCTGACCATGAGTCTTCTAATTGTGTTCTCTATATTAGACAACCCAACTATTATTTTTCCCAAAAGAAGTAACTGAGGGAAAGGCAAAACACATTTTTGTGTCTTACCTGCATTTCTCATCGGTCTATTCCAGAAACACCAATTCTCACACTCTATTCCAATCAACCTCCAAAATGTTTTCCTGGCCACAATCAATCCTCTTATGCTACTATAGGTAGCATATAGGTACAATTCCTACCCCTTCCCCTTGTAGGAGACAAAAATACTCAAAGAGAGTTTAACGTTTATCACTAATGGCATCTTTTATTTAGCAACTACAACTCAATAGTTTCAAGTTAAAGTGCCCACAGGACCAGCACATGATAAAAACAGGGGAAGGGTATATCCACACAAATGTAGCCACAGAGCTACAGCACCCTATTACCACAACATTAATCAAAACTCAGTTCAGCTGCACCATGACTAACTCCCCCAAAACTCAATGGCCTCTAACACAGTTATTTGTTTTGCTCATACTCATAAAGATTGTCAATTTAGGATGGACTCTACTAAATAATTCTTATGGTCTTGACTGATCTTGGCTGGGATAACACAGGCATTTATAAAACAAATGCCATAGGGATCCATAGAAAGTCTGAAAATAAGATTATTCTATTTAGATTCTATGCATGAGAACTTTCATTCTTTAAATTGGTTAGTTCACAGGACAGTGACCTTATCATTCATTGCTGGAAAGCAAAAGAGAAAGCTCCATTGGGCAATTAACCCTTAGGTTGCTACTTACGTTGTATTTATTATTATTGCCCATTGGTCAAAATAAGTCAAACGAACAAGTCAAATATTAGAGTGGTGGGGTGCAGCCAGGAGACTTGGAAACACAGTGACTGTTACACATCCAGGACTGATGGCTCAAGAGTATGCATGCAATTAATCATTTGGGAGATACCATCTATGCGGGTCACAGACTGATGGTCATAAAACAAAGTTTATTCGAGGAGAACAATGATTATATAGGGGCAGACAGGAATGCATTGCATGAGGAGATGGGAAGATAAAGGTGAACTCTATGGTTACATGGGCTAGATGGGACTGATGCCACAAGGTGGCATGGAGTTTCTATGATCTAATGCAGAGGCCGAACAGGAAGACTTACAGATATCACAGGTGTCAGGTCCCCATGTCTCGAGCCCAGGCTGCTGGCATTTGCAAGGCCATCAAGCCATGCTAATGTTTGGGGAAGGCTGGTTCCCCTGAAAACAGCTCTGCCCACATTAATACAGGGACTCCGGGCCTTCCCCCACAAGCCCAGCAGCCTAAATGGTCAAGGAGTTGTGCCAGTAAGAACTCCAATAGTAGGAAATGACCCAAATAGATAAAGGAGGAAAATCAAGTTTGATAATAATCCTGTTATAATACACACTCAATGTCCCAGTATTTAGGAGTGTGTGTGTGTGTGTGTGTGTGTGTGTGCGCGCGGGTGTGTGTGTGTGCATGCGCATGTGCATACGTGTGCAGTTAAGAGACATGTATTGACTTCAATTCATAGGTTAATATATCTGCAGAGGATGTGCCTGTTGTTCCTCTAGCAGGGTAAGAATTGGAAAGTAATATCATAGAATTAGATTCCATCAAATACCATCAAAATAGTTTATAACACAGTGCTTGGTTATCTGAAAGATAACCAAAAAATAACTGAAAATAAGATTATCCAAGTCTCAGTGAAGAGGGGAAAAAGATCATGGTGATATGCCTAAATCCTTATGGTTTCACCAAAATCACTGTATCACCGTATCACTGTGATCCCGTTGTTCATCAATTTGCTTGAGCGGGAGCCAGTAATGTCTCATTTGTCCCTGTCACGTGCTAGTGTATCCCAATGGCATACTGGGGGCTCTTCAGGGTCAGGGGAATGAGGACCGTCATTGTTACTGTTTTTGGCATACCAAGTGCACTATAGGTAGCTTGCCTGACGCTGCTGTGCGGGCAGGATACTCTCAGTAGCTTGCTGGGCTCTCTGAGAGGGATGGAGGCTTTGGGGGCGGCCTCTAATTGCCTTTACAGGTGTTCCCAGTCTACCGAATGCAAGTTTTTGTTCGACTGGCATGTTGTAACGATCTGCACACTGACAAACGCACACCTGCCTGCATCTCTGGGCAGCGCCTGGATCATCTGTGGCCTCAGGTTGATTTCACCAAAATAATAGGAAAAGTATATAATTTCCAAGCATTTTTTTTGGAAACAAAAATTTTAAATGATCAATTCAAAATAATCCAAAAACGGGAGTAAACAGGCCCTAAAACAGGACACAATTAGAAAGTCCTAGGTAAATAGCGAGCAATTGAAAGACAAATTTATCAGTAATTACAAACAACATAATACCATAACTAAAGATAGGTTGTCATACTTCGTGAAAATCAATGACGAAGTGTCAAAAATCTAAGTTAAAATTTTATTAAAGGGCCCGCTCGAGCAAATCGACGATCAACGGGAGGGCCTTTACCTTTTTACCTTTACCATGATTTACAAACTTATTGATAGTTGAGTTTTAGACATATGATGTCCCACCACCTGTGTCAACTTCCCTCCATCAATGTTCCCAGGTTCCCTCCCATTTCCCCTCACAAACCTAAAATTTAGATAAAAGTTAAAAATAAGAGTAAATGTGTGTTATTATAAGTTCAAATAAAAAAATTTTAGCTATATTGACAAGATTGAAAAAGTATATATTTTCAGGCAAAGTGTTCTATTTGAGATAAGATCTTCCACTTTGGAGTACAAGAAAATCAATGAGAAAAATTAAAAAGAAAATCAGCGAGGGGCTGGAGTGATAGCACAGTGGATAGGGCGTTTACCTTGCATGCAGCCAACTGGGGTTCCATTCCCAGCATTCCATATGGTCCCCTGAGCACCGCCAGGGGTAATTTCTGAGTGCAGAGCCAGGAGTAACCCCTGTGCATTGCCGGGTGTGACCCAAAGAGCAAAAAGAAAAAAAAAAGAAAAAAGAAAATCAATGATCCTCCTACAACAACTAGAAATATTTCCTTAGGATATTGATGTCTGAGAGATAGTAAAGTGGGCGGGGTATTTGCCTTGCACGTGGCCAACTTGGGTTCAAGCCCCTCAGTGCCCCAAGAACCACGAATAGTGATACTTGATCATAGTGCCAGGAGCAAGCTCCGACAACTGCTGGATATGGCCCAGAAAGAAAACAAACAAATGGCTTCCCTAGCTGCTCTTTCTCCTTCAGGACATTACCAGAGCCGACATTTTTCCAGGAGGTAGAAGACTGGGTAGTTGGACAAGAAACTTCTAAGGGTGAAAGCTCCTCTTTCTTCAGTCTTTCAGGACTACTCAGAGGGATGTGTGCCAGTTCTCAAACAACCCTTTAGGGGTATGAGACCTAAGGAAAAAGTCAAATCAGAGTAGATGAACATTTCAGAAGCCACAGCCCACTGTGACCAGTCTAGTTTCTCATAGACGCATGGGGTAGGGCTGAATCTCTGCAAAATGGAAGGAAAGGATAGAGAGTAGGAAGATGAATGTATTGCTCATAAAGAGAATGATTAAGGAACACACAGGTTGTTTCCTCTGAAGGAGAACCGCAGAGAACGTATATAATATGTTTAGATTCATTTTCTAATTCATATTTTTCTTTTTGTTTTTAGATCACACTTAGATGTGCTTAGGGCTTACTTATGGTTCAGGGATTATTTCTGGTGGTGGTTGGGGGACTCTATGGAGTGCTGGGGATCAAAATCAGGTCAGCCATATGCAAGGTAAGCACCGTGTCCACTGTACTATCTCTGGTCCCCAAATTTAAAAGTTTTAAATATAATTTAAAAATTTAGACTACATAATTTATAAATGTTCCCACAATAGAGTTTCAGGCATGCCATGCCCCAACACCAACAATTCCACCACCAGGGTCAACCTCCATCAGTGCCCCCAGCTTCCCTCCTATACCTCGGCCTGCCTACTCAACAGGCACGTTTTTAAGTTTAATTAATGTGGTTTGGGTCTCATGCTGACAGAGTTGATGTTACTATGGTTTAGACATACTCAGCTACCACATCTATAGCACCAATGACAAATGATGTGTCCCTTGAATTAGTCACATGCAATTTTCATTTCAAAAAACTGTTACTGCCATTTTGATACCTGCCACCAGGTGGCAGAAGCACGTAAGCTTGCTTATTTATTTATTTATTTATTTATTTATTTATGTAGTCAGAAAGAAAACTTGCAGAGTGGAAAAGCATATTATATAGAAACTGCATAAAAACGAAACTGAACATAAATCTCCTCCATGCCATTGTTATAATTGATACTTTTGTGCATGTAGGAGCAGAGTTAGAGCACACTGGTCTTAGATGAGCAGGCTGTGGTGAGAGGTTGAGTCCCCGCGAACCGTACTTCCTCTTTCACAAACAAGGTAGTTGTGGGTGAATTAAAGAAACCCTCTGAAGTTATTGCAAGGATTAAAGAAATTATGTCCTTGGTGCAAAAATCTGTTTGGTAAGTGGGTTTTGTTAAAAATGTATCCTTGCTATCTCTAGCAAGAAATTTATTTCTGGGAGTCTGGGTTTTTTTCCCTAGCATGTGTGTGTTGGCTGTGATTCCAGTGGCACTAATATTTGGGGTCTTCAGCACTCCAGTCATGTGTGCAATCCTGGGCTAACACTAGAAGGTGCAAGAGCATCGACACTAGAGTGTGTGATTCTTAGATAAGAAACTGGAAGAACTGGACTTAATAATCTTTTACAGGACTCTTCACCCGCCCACCCACATTCTTCTTCAGTGCATATGGAACATTCTCTAGGATAGACTTCATATGGGGACACAAAACAAAGGCCAAGGGGCTGGAGAGATAGCACAGCAGGTAGTTTCTCCATGGCTTGGAGGCCAGCCACACGTGCTAGGGGAAAAGGCAGCTCGGATAGAGAAGGGAGCACCAAATAAAGTGTTGGGAGGATCCTCCCAGGATAGGAGAAGCATGCTGAAAGCAGACCATAGACCAAACATGAAGCCACTCAATGCCTCTTTTGCAAACCACAACACCCAAAAGGAGAGCGAGAACAGAGGGGAATGCCCTGCCACAGAGGCAGGGTGGGATGGGGAGGATGGGGGGTGGGAGGGATACTGGGATCCGTGGTGGTGGGAAATGGGCACTGGTGGATGGATATTTGATCATTATATAATTGAAATCCAAGCACAAAAATTTGTAAGTGTACAACTGTACCTCATGGTGTCTCACTAAAATAATGCTGCTGCTGCTGATAATAATAATAATAATAATAATAATAACAACATATCCACCCTGGGCTGGAGCAATAGCACAGCTGTAGGGCGTTTGCCTTGCATGCAGCCAACATGGTCGACCCGAGTTCGATTCCTCCGCCCCTCTCGGAGAGCCCGGCAAGCTACCGAGAGTATCTCGCCCGCACGGCAGAGCCTGGCAAGCTCCCCGTGATGTATTCGATATGCCAAACACAGTAACAACAAAGTCTCCAATGGAGACGTTACTGGGCCCGCTCGAGCAAATCGATGATCAACAGGAGGGCCTTTAATTAAATTTAAAAAACATATCCACCTAAAAAAAACAAAGACCAAGAGAGCCAGTAAGATTAAATCATATCTTCATATCGCAATGCTTTCAAGTAGAAATTGACCATAAAAAGAAACCTGGGGAAAACTCAAATATTTGGAGACCAAATAACATGTTGTTGAATAATTGCTTGGTAAATCATTTACTGTGAGTAAATGAAAGGAGAAGTCGTAGATTTCTGGCCAAAAGTGAGAATGAAGACATTAAAAAATGCATCCCAGATGGGAGGGAAACCGGGGATGCTGGTGCTGGGAAATGTATACTGGTGGAGGGGTGGGTGTTGGAACACTGTATGATTGATACCTAATTATGAACAGCTTTGTAAAGATCTAACTCACAATCATTCAATAATAAAGTCTTTTAAAAAACACCCTAATGAACTAGAGAAATATTTATATACTATAATCTGATACAGGGATAGTATAAAGATATAAAAACCCTTACCAAATGCACCAACAAATAAACAAAATATCAAAGAATGGAAAGAAGAGCTGGACAGATACTTCTCTAAAGAAGACATGCAGTTGTGCAAAAAAGCACATAAAAAGACATGCACCATCTCTTCTTATCTGGGAAGTGTGGGTCAAATGACAATGAGAAGGACTGGCCCCCAGTTGAAAGCTTGCCACAAATTGGGGGAGAGGGCAGTTAAGATAGAAAAAGGACTACTGTGACAATAATAGTTGGAAATGATCACTCTGGACAAGAATTGAGTGCTGAAAGTAGTAAAGGAATATACATGACAACCTTTCACTATCTGTGTTTCAAA
Source organism: Sorex fumeus (assembly GCF_029834395.1). Taxonomy (NCBI): domain Eukaryota; kingdom Metazoa; phylum Chordata; class Mammalia; order Eulipotyphla; family Soricidae; genus Sorex; species Sorex fumeus. The sequence continues at coordinate 1,424,481 of NW_026606104.1, read as the reverse complement.
CCATAATGCCCAAAAGGAGAGAGCAAGTGAGCGAGAGAGAGAGAGTGAGTGAGTGAGAGAGAGAGAGGAAAAGTGCCTGCTACAGACTGACTGGGGGTGGGGAGTGAAATGAGGGAAATTGGCGATATAGGAGGTAGAAAATGTAATACACTGGTAAAGGAATGGGTGTTGGAATGTTGTATGACTGAAATCATGAATCATGAACAACTTTGTAACCATGTATCTCATGGTGACTTAATAAAATAAATAAATGCATAAATAAATAAATAAACTTAAGTCCCCCTCCAAATATAAAAACACAACAGTGAGATACCATCTTGCATCAGAGAGAATATTCTATATAAAAAGTGTTTGAAGCAACAAGGTTGATGGGATGTGGAAATAAAGAAATACTCTTTAACTTGAATATTGAGGAGGAACATTAGTACTTTGGTGGTATGGTAACACTGTACCTCTAAAATATGTAAACATTTATGCTCTTATGAGCCAATAAAGAAGCGTGCGAACCTCACTGAGCACATATGCAAACCCCACACCAAGTCAGCATCCTCTGAAGCACCACAACTCCAGTGATCTCAATAATAGCAACAAAAGTGGGAATAAATAAAATGAAATAGAGTGCATCTACTGGCATCCAGTCTCAAAAACTATTTTTATAAAGAAACATTAAAGCATACATATAAAATTGGAATATTCTTTGGGTTTCTGCATAAGGTTTCAGGGTGGATTCATGACAGAATTCTAGTAACCTCTCTCAAGTCAGTTGCAACTTTACTTAAGGTATAATTTTGGGAACTTGCCTCTTTCACTAAATGCTTCTAAAAGACCATAATCTTTAAAAAGCCTCTGGCAATGTACAAATAGCATACAGAGGTATTAAGTGTGTTATTTGCTCGATTGAAAAAATACTTCTTTTGCTTGTTTGTTTTTGGGCCACACTTGGGTGGTACCCAGGGTTTAATCCTGACTCTGTGCTTGGGTCACTCCTGCAGGGCTGGTTGGACCATATTGGATGCTGGAGATCGAACCAGGGTTGGCCGTGTGCAAGCCATTGCTTCAGGATCTGAAAAGTCTTTAGTGTATATTTATTGTTTATGGAAAGAAGTTGATACTACTTATCATGATGTACAGAGTCCAATCCTACAATCTGGTACTGTTCTATAGTATCACAGTCCTGTAGTTCTACCTGAGATGCTATAGTGTGCTGTAATCAGCCACAAGGCATGCCATAAAAAATTTGATAGAACAGTAGTTAAAATATTAAAGTACTGAACATATTCTGGTTTAATAATAGTATCATAGTCTCAAGAGAGTATTTCAAGTATTTCTTTTGTAGCATTATAGTCCTTTCCATTTCTAATGGTTTCTTTTTTTATTAATTAATTTATTTACTTTGAATACCCATCCCTCCACCAGTGACCATTTCCGACCACCTCGGATCCCAATATCCCTCCCACCCACCCCCCCCATCCCACCCTGCCTCTGTGGCAGGGCATTCCCTTTTGTTCTCTCTCTCCCATTGGGTGTTGTGGCCTATATAAGAGTTAAGCCTGGTTTCCAGGGAGAAACGTTGGATGATTTACTTTCCATTGATCACCTTGCATATAGGGAGATGTTGTGCGGCCGCATAAGTGGCCGCGCAGTTTGGAGTAAAAGTCTTGGTTCCCACATACTCGAGCTATGCTTGTAGAGGCTCATGGTCACCAGGGTTCCATCTGCAGGAGGCGGGATGCTGCACCTACCCCATCTGGGACTTCCCGGTGATCTCAGCTCTCTTCGGGACCTGGTGCATTCTCAAGGAGTTGTGGAGCGCCCCCCCCGCCCCCGCGGCCTTTTTTCTCTGTGGCTGTGTGCTGTCTAATGGTTTCTTGAGCATAAACACTTTTCAGAGCTACAGTTAGCAAGAAGAAAGAATGATGTACATCTGGAATACATCCTTTCATCTATAACCTTCCATGTCTTTGTTGGCAAGGAATCATGCTGAGAATTGCTCTTCTGGCCACAATGGCCACAATGGTTCAGATGTTCTTTGAGCTCATTGCTTTGTGCTGTTGCTCAAGCTTTTAGATTTTTTCTTTTTTTTCTGCCTCCAATGGTTTTTCTACTTCTACTTCCTCATCTACAGTCATGCCAAGACCCTCACTAGAAAATTACCTTTTCTGGGCAAAGTTTTCCATCCCAATCCCTTTCCATGCTTGCTTTATAAGTATTGTTGCTCTTATTCGTGCTTATTAAACAAATGTTTGAATGCCTAGATTTGCTTTGCTTTGCAATTTGATTATGTATCAGTCTTTTCAGAAGAAATGCAGACATTTTCATAAAGAGTCTTAATTATCCTTGACTTCCACAGTTGAATACAGAGGTGAACACACAAAGAAAATATTCAATCAATGTTCTATAATTTTGAATTATATTCACATACAAATATTCAATAAATGTCTTATAATTTTGAAGCAAAAATAAGGAGACAAAAAGAAGGCAAAGAGTGTCATGAATGGGCCAGAGTGATAATACAGCAGGTAGGACATTTGCTATGCACACGGCCAACCTGGATTTGATCTCCGATCCCCAACATCCCAGATGGTCTCCCAATCACTGCCAGAACTAATTCCTGAGTGCAAAGTCAGGAGTGAACCCTGACCATCTCCAGTTATGACCCAGAAAGCAAAAAAAAAGTCATAAACTAGATGAACTAGGAGGATCAAACATGGGAGTTTATAGATGAAACTGATCAAAGGAGAAGGGAGGAAAAGAAGAAATGAAAGTAGATCACACACAAAAATCACAGGCTTTATGGAACCAAAAGAAAGTTGTTCTATTATTCTGGCAGCAGTTTCCAGCACCTATTTTCCAGTAGGCACACAAGCACTAGGATCCTTTGTAACCAGTTCATTTTATAGGTTATCAAATCCTAATCTTTAGGTTATATCAAAAGAGCCAGTAATTGTATTTGAAATTAACTACAGAGTTGATAAAGTCCTATAGGCTGCCCAAAGGAAAAACAAATATAATCCATAGATGTGTAAACAGAGACAAACTAGTACAAAGGTAGTCTGCGTGCCTAGAGATGAAAAAAGCACAATGATCAGAGTATAAGAGGGAGACCCAACCTCCTGTTGTCTGTCCCTACCCCTGCATCTGTCACTGAGTCCTGTGTGTTGGTGAGCAATCAAAGATCAGCACCATGAAGATCCTAGTCTTGCTCCTGGTTTGTCTACACTTCTCAGAAGGTGTAGAAAGGTGTGTGTTGTGAATTCCAGCTCCAGGGGAACGTGGCAAGCAAGGACAGAGCAAATACCTGTAGGACTTCTGGGGATGCAATATGATAGTCTCTTGGTGAACTGAATACTCCCTGGGGGCCATGACTTGAAATGGGTGATGGATGGATGAATGAATGGATGGATAGACAGACAGAAGGATGATGATGTGTATGTCTGTATGTGCACATATTTGCAAAGCATCTTTGCAAAGCTGGGTATTTTTCTCATATTTGCTAAGAAGGAAGGATGCGTGACCCTTGTCCCAATTTTATGTGAAGGAAGTATTGGGAATAAACAGGCATACAATATATAAACCAAATAAATACTAACCAAGTATATGCTGTGAAATCCATGACCAATACTATGGCCAGAATTCATTAAAATTCTTGAGGTTTTCCTGAAGGAGGATCTTCTGGAATCAGTTACTAAAGACACAGGTCAGATCATTGAAGATATTGCTCAAATGTAACAAAAAGTGACTCATTGATTTTATTCATTCTGTTCTCTGCAGAATCCGTCTGAGGAAAGGCAAATCTATCCGCCAGACAATGGAAGAGCAAGGTGTACTGGAGACTTTCCTTAAAAACAATCCCAAGGTTGATCCAGCTGCCAAGTATTATTTCAATAATGATGCTGTTGCTTACGAGCCCATCACCAATTACATGGATGTGAGTGAAGGGGAAGGCAGTACCAGCCATCTCTGACTGACGATTTTTTCTTACAGACTCATTTACATATATGTATTTTTAGCTTTAATTTTGGACTGATTACTAAATATAAATATCACTTTCTTCAGAAAGTAAGTTACGAATAAATTTGTACTTTCTAATAGTCTAGTAATTCCCTTTACTTCTTTCCTCCACGTCTGGTTCACCTCTCTAACATTACTTCTATATAAGTCAGAGATTCACAGTGGAAATATTCAAGTTTATTGAAAGACCCAAAGGAAGCCCCAGCTATGTGATGGGTGTAGGGCAAAGAAAGAAACACATGCAGGGCTGCCAGGTTGAAATCTTCAGTGACTCCAGACACTATGCAGTCCACCTTACCCTTGTAAGATAGAGTGGTGCCCACAGAAAATACTTAAATTTTCTTGAGGCTGCAATGTCTGATCACGACCTGTCAACATACAGGTGTCTTGTGGAATGTTACATAGAGTGTCAGAGCTGGAAACAACTTTAGGGTTCTTCTGTTTCAACTGTTTTAGATAGGGGTAACTATAGGAAGGTAACTGACATGACTGACGCCAGTTCACTAGAAATGAAACTATCTCATAGTGAAATTCTTTCTTTTGCTTTTATTTTCCTTGCTACCACCAATCCTAGACTGTTCAGCACATTTTACTAGGTGACCAATAAGGAGGATTGATGGATGTTATCTTGGAAAAGAAGGGGAGAAAACTCTGTAGTGTGTGTGTATGTGTGTATGTGTACATGTGTGTAACACGTAAGGAGGCTAGATGAATAATGAAAGAAGGAAAAAGTTATCATTTCTTCAACTTTTGGTTGTTATGGCACAGTCTGGTAAATTCATGCAGGTATCACATTACCGAAAACAGGAAACACATTTTAAAGAAGATATTAAATTGCTAGCATTAATCTTGACTGGGCTGGAGCAATAGCACAGTGGTAGGGCGTTTCCCTTGCATGCAGCCAGCCCTGTCAAGCAGGGTTCAATTCCTCCATCTCTCTCGGAGCGCCCTGCAAGCTACCAAGAGTATCTCGCCTGCATGGCAAAGCCTGGGAAGCTACCCGTGATGTATTCAATATGCCAAACACAGTAACAACAAGTCTCAAAATGAAGACGTTACTGGGCCTGCTCGAGCAAATCGATGAACAATGGGAGGACAGTGACAGTGAATCTTGGCTGGTTAAAGACTTGCAATTAGGAAAAAACCTAGAATACTGAGTTATGTTAGCATCATCTAGAAAGAAGAACTTGGGGGGAAAGTTTTTCATTCCTTCAAGTACATGATTTGGACAAAAAGTGATCTCCACTATATTAACTTCTCCTGCAGTTGAAGGATAAGACTTAACTAATTAGCAAACATATTTTTACAGGCTTTCTACTTTGGGGAGATCAGCATTGGGACACCACCCCAAAATTTCTTGGTCCTTTTTGACACAGGATCTTCCAACTTGTGGGTGCCCTCCACCTACTGCCAGAGCCAGGCATGCAGTGAGTATTAGTATACCCCTTGCACTCAACCCAGCTTGTCTCCAAATAGGATATGGCACAGAGCGGACAGAGTGAGGAAAGAACACAGTTAGATAACCAAGTCTAAGGTCCCTGGGTATAGCTATCATCCTCCTAAAGGCAGAAACATCTTAGAATTTTTGCCCTCCATCTACATTTTTTGTAGATGCATTGACAGCTCTGGAAAAAGAAAGTATAAGCTAAAACTTTCATTTCATTAAAAATTGTTTTGTTCCCTTTGCTCTCTTCTATGGCTAGAATTTCTGGCACATTTGAGGCACCGTATCCCCTAAGGCAAGAATGGATTTGGTACAATGTCCAATTTTTTGGAGTTAACAAGTTTTTCCACAGTACAAACAATTTGGGGTTGAAGCCCAATCGCAGCCTTCCATGATTCCAGGCCATTAAAATTAAGTTCTTCCCAAAGGTTTTGGAAAACAGTCAAATAACACTCATATTCTATTTTGTCTTTTTCTACAGCCAAACACAACAGATTCAACCCCAACTATTCTTCCACCTTCAGAAATGATGGGCAAACATACACACTGTCCTACGGAAGTGGCAGTCTGAGTGTGATTCTGGGATATGATACTGTGGCAGTGAGTGATGTTCTCACAGTCCTGGAGGGTCTCTGGTTTGGTTCCCATTTACTATAGTTTTAAGTTGTCAGAGAAATCTATGATTACTGATTAGGCACAACCGTCCCAGAAGCTGAGTGTTGGAAAAGACATCAAAGGACATCAAATTCAACATTGCTTCCATGGAAATAATGACTGTAGGAATTCCTTTGTGCTCTGCTAAAGTTGTATATTCTCTTGCTCTATTTCTCTCTTTCTCTCTCCCTCTTTCTCTTGATATTTTGGGGCTACACATGGTGATGCTCAGGGGTAACTCTTGGGTAACTTATGGCTCTGCACTCAGGACTCATTCCTGGTGGTGCTTGGGGGACCATATGGATGCTGGATATCAAACCTAGGTGTTCTGTGTACATGGCAAGAGCCTTACCTGTTGTACTATCACTTAAGTCCCACATGTTTTCTCTTGAATTTACTCTAGGGTCTTAACCTGCCCTTTGGAAACAAATAGAATGAGCTCATTTTCTCCATTATGCAATTTCACTTTGGAAATTTTAAGACACATTCTCTCACATTTTATTCTTTCTTTAGCAAATACCTACAAGGTTTCTCTATCATCCTTGAAATGGTTGGGTCAGAATAAAACCAGTCAATGTCTTTTCATTGTCTACAGAAGTGGGAACTGGTAACTCCAAAAGCAGCTTCTGCTTTCCCAATACTCACAGTCCTTTCCCCCAAGAAGCTTTAAGTTTTAGTGATGCTATTTTCTTTCTCTTTTTGTCCCCATTCCCATAAGTGAGATTCGTGCAAAAGAAGTCAACTTGCCACTCCTTAGGAAGGTTCTAGATTCCAGATGCTAGGACAACCTAAGTGTGGTAAGGTTGTCCACCTAAATTATTAAGCTCTTTTGTCTGCTTGTTCCAGGTTCAGAACATTGTTATCAATAACCAGGAGTTTGGCCTGAGTGAGAATGAGCCTAGTGATCCCTTCTACTATTCAGATTTTGATGGGATCCTGGGAATGGCCTATCCCAACATGGCGGTGGGCAATGCCCCAACAGTCATGCAGGGCATGCTGCAACAGGGTCAGCTCACTCAACCCATCTTCAGCTTCTATTTCTCTCGGTAAGAACACTTGCTCTGGGATGGAGGGCTCAGCAAATTAGACTCTTTGGGGAGGTAACTCACTGTTAGACAGGACCCAAGCAATATGATTTTCTGAATATACTTTGATTTATACATTCTATGTATTTGTGAAAATCTGTGTGATATCTTGTAGAGAATTTTATTTTAAGGGCATTGAAATAATTTTTAGTTAAGGCTACAAGCCATATGACCATTCTTCTTAAAAATAAGCATTTCTCCTCATCTATTTCTAAGTATATCTGGAGATGCTGTACTAGATTTCCCCAACTGTAGAACTATAGAGCTAGTCATATGAGTGTTTACTAATGAAGAGACCAATGATAAAATAAGAATTATAATAATACACACATCTGAATTGATAAAATTATTCTTTTATCAATAATTCCAAACAATATTTTAAAAATCATGTAATTAGCTCCATTTTGGCAGTGAGGAAATGGAGCCTCAAATAAGTTGTTAATACTGAATAGATCACCCACTGGTTGGAGTGAAACCAAGACATATCTTGGTCACAAATTTAGTGCTTTCTTTTTTTCTTTTTGGCTTTGAACTTTTCATGTCAGCTTATTCCCTGATCCTTCTTTCATAAATATGTGATACTTTGAGTCCTTGAAGTACAGATGTCTTTCTCTGCTTATGGTCCAGAATAGTGAACTCAAGAGACCTCTTGGTCATTGCCTAATTCAGTGTTTCTCAACATTTTCCTAACAATAGCTGACTTTTTATCCTTCCTGTGCCATTCCCTCCTTCCTACAGGTAAGCTTCCTAGTTGCATTTGTAATACCTGGGTACCTGTAACACCCTTGGAATAAACTAGGGACCCAGAGGGGAACCTATGGATCCCATTTGAGAAATACTGATGTAGTGCAATGGATGTCAACTGCTGGCCCATGGGTTGGTGCTAGTCTGCAGTTGTAAAAAGATTATAAAAAGGTTGAAAACCCCTGGTCCAGTTTCCCACCCTGACTGTGACAGAAACACCCTCATCCCAACACCCTGAGAGCTCTGTCAGGGGTAACTCTGAGTACTCTCTGAGTGATTCCTATTTGTTCTCTCCCTTTGTCCCGGGAAGGGTTTTCTTAGGATGTTTTTCAAATTTTTCTTCAGGTACTCAATTTCCAATTCTAATTTCTCTTTTTGGTACAGAGTCTATGTCTCTGACATTTTGATGATTTCTGTCAGAAGTCACTCCTGTCTTCTGCTTCAACAACTCTACAGATAAGAATTATCTGTAGAGCTGCTGAGAAAAATTATCCACTCCCTGCACCTCCAATCCTATAGTGCCTTCATGTCTGAGATGGGGAAAGAGGGAGAGAGAGGAGACAGGACTGCCTAACTCATTTGTGTGGTGGGAACTTATGCTTTTCTATATTTCTACCCAGTCAACCAACCTACCAGTATGGTGGAGAGCTCATCCTGGGAGGAGTGGACACTCAACTCTATTCTGGTCAGATTGTCTGGACCCCCGTGACCCAGGAACTCTATTGGCAGATTGCCATCGATGAGTAAGTAGAGTGCACAGTTGCTAAGCATTCTGTACTCTCTCCTAAGGTGCTCATTCAGTGTGACAATGTTCTTTGTTCCTGTCATGGCTGATTCCTTTTGTGCACATCACAAATTTCTCTTTCTTTATTTCTAAATAAACTTCTTTTGAGTTTATTGTAGAACTACATTTAGAACATTACCTTAGAAGTGCCTATTTTGTGTCAAGGAACTCACTATGACTTTCTGGAAAAGGGTATCAAAAATAAGATTTACTTATTTGATTGAGTTAGATAATTGATTATTTAAGAAATTAAATATTTATATATTTAACTCAGTTTCACATTTTATTTATTTTTGTAAAATTTTACTTCTATTTTTCTTCCACTTTTTTAGGCACCATGATTTACAATCTATTACTAATAGAGTTTTAGGCACATAATGCTTCAGTGCCACTTCCACCGCCAGTGTTAATGTCCCTCCACCAACATCTAAGATTCTTTCCTCCTGCCCTCGCATTGACTGGTTACAGATTCAGTTCTATAGGCAATTCTCAGAGTTTCATGCAATTTTTTTCAAAAATCACCAAATTTTCAAGTAAATTTTTCTGCATCTAAGCAGATTCTAGTGTCTAGTTGTTGATTGATGTTTTTGTTTTGTTTTGGAACCATCCCTGGTAGTACTCAAAGTTTATTACTGGCTATATGCTCAGGGATTACTCCTAGCAGGGTTTGAGGGACCACTGAGGGGCTGGGTATTATGCCCTGGTTATCTGAACACAAGGCAAGTACCCTACCTGTGGTACTAACTCTGTCCCAGGCTGAATTTTTTTTAGTAGTTCATGGAGGCTCTTGCCACAGGTTGGCCATTCCTAGACACTAGAATCCTTTTGTTTGCTCTTGAAAACCTCATTATCTCAATTAGAAAGTATCCATACTTTCTAAAAACCATTTCTAGATGTTATTTTTTTATGTGTCATACTTAAGTGCTTTTCTTATGTTAAAGTAATTTTTCTTTCTTTCATTTTGGTTTTTGGCCCACAATTGGTGGTGCTCAGGGCTTACTTCTGACTCTGCACTCTAGGATCACTCTTGTCAGGTTCAGGGGACCACATGTGGTGCCAGGATCAAACCTGGATTGTCCACCTGTAACGAAAGAGCTCTACCCACCACACTGTGGTGCCAGTTCCTTCCTTTTATAGCACTAAAATCCCTGCAAGATTATCTTATACATTGTAGGTGCTCAAAGGGTATTTAATAATTCATTATAAATCATTACTACATTTGGCACAAGAAACGGGGTCTCTGCTTTCCGTGAGCTTTCAGTCAGAGTCACCTGGACAAGACTAAGGATATAATAACACTGAAGTCACAAAGGTGCTGAACATTTTACTGGCAGTTGTGTGTTGGGATAGCTGGAAGTCAGATCAACTGGGGTGGGGGCTGAGGGGTTGACATGGCTCAGGTGTGCCACAGAGGCCTCTCACTCTCTTTGCATTGGTGTCACCCTCAGGTTTGTCATCGGTAACCAGGCGACTGGTTGGTGCTCCCAGGGCTGCCAGGCCATCGTGGATACTGGCACTTTCTTGTTGGCTGTCCCCCAGCAGTATATGGGCTCTTTCCTGCAGGCGACAGGAGCCCAGCAGGCTCAGAATGGTGATGTGAGTAACCAGAAGACAAGGGTTTCTCTGCATATCCAATAGCTTCAACACTGGGGGATGAGCTCATGAGAGGGAAGAGAAGGATTTGGGTGGAAATTTGAACCTCTGAAGGACAGACCTGGTGGGGAAAGAACATAGCATCTCAGGCATGATTGCTCAATGAAAGGAAGGACAAGCGGATGGAGTAACCCCAACTCCATGTTGACTGTGAGTCTAGCCTGACCCTTTGCAGGTTCTCAGAGCAGGTTTCAGCTTGGTCAGACCATTGTCATTACTGCACTGAAATACTGGTCTGGGTGCAGTGCATTTCTCCAAGCCACTTGAACTTCTTTCTTCTCTGGGACTGCATTTTTGTATTTTACTTTGAGTCATCTCCTGACCCTATACCTACTCCCTTCTGTACACTGATATGTAGTTTGTTAATCAAGGAAAACTCAGGACCCAGATGGATCTTGATTTGTGTGTGTGTGTGTGTGTGTGTGTGTGTGTGTAGAGTACACTGGCACACACAAACATGGATGTGTGCACCCGAGAGTATTTATACAAGTATTTACTCTTGCTTTTTCTCTAACAACTGAGACTAGAAAATGTGTTCAAGGATGAGCTTAACTATTGATGGTCATACCAACAATGAAAATCTGAGATGTGTTTTTTTTTATTTATTTTTTTATTAGTGAAACACCATGAGGTACAGTTATAGACTTACAAATTTTTGTGCTTGGGTTTCAGTTATACAATGATCAAGTATCCATCCATCCAACAGCGCCCATCCTCCACCACCACGGGTCCCAGCATCCCTCCCACCCCCCATCCCCCCATCCCATCCTGCCTCTGTGGCAGGGCATTCCCTTTTGTTCTCTCTCTCCTTTTTGGGTGTTGTGGTTTGCAAGAGAGGCATTGAGTGGCAATCATGTTTGGTCTATAGTCTACTTTCAGCATGCTTCTCCCACCCTTTATTTGGTGCTCTCTTCTCTATCTGAGCTTCCTTTTCCCCTAGCACGTGTGGCTGGCCTCCAAGTCATGGAGCAAAATTCCTGGTACTAATCTTAGCCAATCCTGGTGTTAGTCTCCCATTTTGTTGCTTTATGTTTCCCAGATGAATGCAATCTTTCTGTGTCTATCCCGCTCTTTCTGACTTATTTCGCTTAACATCATACTTTCCGTGTAGTACCACTTGTATGTAAATTTCATGACTTCATCTTTTCTAACAGCTACATAGTACTCCGTTGTGTAAATGTACCAAAGTTTCTTTAACCAGTCATCTGTTCTCGTGCACTCAGGTTTTTTCCAGATTCTGGCTATTGTAAAGAGTGCTGCAATGAACAAAGAAGTGCAGATGTCACTTCGACTATACTTTTTGAGATGTGTTTTAAGGAGAGAATGTAAGATAACAAGAGACCTTGGCAAGCTGTGTATCAGGGCATCAGGCTTTGCCTCCCATGCTCAGAAATAGTCTCTGCTGAAAGGACAAGAGAGTTTCACAGGAAAGAAAGTGGGGCAGTGCAGGGAGTCGGGGGCACTGGGGCCCCTGCTCTGGATTCACAGTCTTCCGGAGCTACTCACAATCACCTTTTCTCTGTCTCTCAGTTTGTGGTCAACTGTAACAACATACAGAATATGCCCACCATCACCTTCATCATCAACGGCTCCCGATTTCCTCTGCCTCCCTCTGCCTATGTCTTCAATGTACGTAACCACTCCCAGGACCTCTTCATGTGTGATGGGGGTCCCCACGCCAGGTCTTATCTAGGCAATTCTGGCAGTCATCTGGAGCTGGGTAGAGGGTGAACCCAAAGTCACAACTGGGCATCAAGGGTTATGGGGAGGAGGTGATAGGGTAGTCCAAATGTCACTGATTGGTCCTTCTCTCTTCAGAATAATGGCTACTGCAGGCTGGGAATTGAGGCCACTTACCTGCCTTCTCCCAACGGGCAGCCCCTTTGGATTCTGGGAGATGTTTTCCTCAAGGAATATTACTCTGTCTACGACATGGCCAACAACAGGGTAGGCTTTGCCTACTCTGCCTAGACTGGAGAGAGGCCACTGTCCCCACCCCCTGCAGGCAGCTGGAAAAGCCACACAGTCTGGGGCCCACTGGTAACATGTTTAAGGACCCTGCCTCTTGCCTCCTGCCATCTTTCTCCTGTCACTAATAAATCTGGAAATTCCAAGCGTCTTTGATATTATTTCCTTCTTTCATGTGTGTTCTACTTATAGTCGTTCATTATAAATAGAAATAGAGAAGCAGTTGGTTTGGAGAAGTCTGCTAATTAACCAATGAGAAAGAGAACAGGAGAAGGGGGCTCTGCAGATGAAACCAAAGCCCAATGATGGCTGCACCTTCATCTGTGGAATATAAAGTAACAAAATAGGAGACTAACACCCAAGAATATCTGATATAAGTACCAGGAGGTTCACTTCTTGGCTTGGAGACCAGCCATACATGCTAGGGGAAAAGGCAGCTCAGATAGAAAAGGGAGCACCAAATAAAGGGTGTTGGGAGGATCCTCTCAGGATGAGAGATGCATGCTGAAAGTAGACTATAGACCAAACATGATTGCCACTCAATGCCTCTTTTGCAAACCACAGCACCCAAAAGGAGAGAGAAAACAAAAGGGAATGCCCTGCCACAGGGGTGGGGTGGGATGGGGGGAGAGGGCGTGGGAGGGATAGTGGGAGCACTGGAAGTGGAGAATGGGCACTGGTGGAGGGAGGGGTACTCAATCATTGTATAACTAAAACCCAAGCACAAAAATTTGTAAGTCTACAACTGTACCTCATGGTGTTTCACTATTAAAAAGTTATTAAAAAAATGGTTGCACCGATCTGTAGACCAATGGAACAGGGTTGAATATACTGACATCTCCCCCCAAGCATACGAGCATCTAATCTTCGATAAGGGAGCAAGAAAAATGAAGTGGAGCAGGGAAAGACTCTTTAACAAATCATGCTGGCAAAACTGGATGGCTACATGAAAAAAAAATGGTCTCAGATCTCTGCCTAACTCCATGTACAAAAGTAAGATCTAAGTGGATTAAAGACCTCAACATCAGACCGGAATCTATAAGATACATTGAGGAAAATGTTGGCAAAACCCTTCATGACATAGAAGCTAATAGTGTCCTCAAAGATGTCACACCGCTGGCCAAGCAAGTGAAAACAGAGATAGACAAATGGGACTATCTTAAACTAAGAAGCTTCTGCACCTCAAAAGAAACAGTGACCAAAATACGAAGACAGTCTACAGAATGGGAAAGGATATTTGCCAACTACACATCTGATAAGGGGTTAATTTCAAGGATATACAAAGTACTGGTTCAACTCCACAAAAAGAAAACATTCAACCCCATCAAAAAATGGGGAGATGAAATGAATAGAAACTTTCACAAAGAAGAAATCCGAATGGCTAAAAGGCACATGAGAAAATGTTCCACATCATTAATCATCAGGGAGATGCAGATCAAAACCACAATGAGATATCACTTCACACCAATGAGACTGGCCCATATCCACAAGAATAAAAGCAACTGGTGCTGGCGAGGATGTGGTGAGAAAGGGACACTCCTTCACGGTTGGTGGGAATGCCGACTGGTTCAGCCCTTTTGGTAAACAGTATGGTTGATTCTCAAAAAATTAGAAATTGAGCTCCCATTTGATCCAGCAATACCACTCCTGGGAATATATCCCAGAGAGGCAAAAAGTATAGTCGAAGTGACATCTGCAATTGCCTGTTTGTTGCAGCACTCTTTACAATAGCCAGAATCTGGAAAAAACCTGAGTGCACAAGAACAGATGTCTGGTTAAAGAAACTTTGGTACATTTACACAATGGAGTACTATGTAGCTGTTAGAAAAGACGAAGTCATGAAATTCACATACAAGTGGTACTACATGGAAAGTATCATGTTAAGCGAAATGACTCAGAAAGAAAGGGATAGACATAGAAAGATTTCATTCATCTGGGGAACATAAAGTAACAAAATAGGAAACTAACACCCGAGAATGGCCGAGATTAGTACCAGGAATTCTACTCCATGACTTGGAGGCCAACCACACATACTAGGGAAAAGGGAGCTCAGATAAAGAGGGGAACACCAAATAAAGGTGTTGGGAGGACCCTCCCAGGATGGGAGAAGCATGCTGAAAGTAGACTATAGACCAAACATGATTGCCACTCAATGTTTCTTTTGCAAACCACAATACCCAAAAGGAGAGAGAGAACAGAGGGGAATGCCCTGCCACAGAGTCAGGGTGGGATGGGGGGTATGGGGGGTGGGAGGGATACTGGGATTTGTGGTGGTGGGAAGTGGGCACTGGTGGAGGGATGGCATTTGATCATTATATAATTGAAACCCAAGCACAAAAATGTGTAAGTCTGCAACTGTACCTCATGATGTCTCACTATTAAAAAAAATTTTTAAATAAAAATAAAATCAAAAACAGCAAAAAAAAATGGTTGCACCAAGAACTGTGGCTGGAGGCTACCCCACCTCCCAAAAAATCTCTGCCAACATTTTTTTATTTATTTTTTTATTTTATTTTATTATTTTTTTTATTAGTGAAACACCATGAGGTACAGTTGTAGATTTACAATTTTTTGTGCTTGGGTTTGATTATACAATGATCAGATACCCATCCCTCCACCAGTGCCCATTTTCCACCACCATGGATAATATCCCCCCCACCCCCATCCCCCTATCCCCCCTGCCTCTGTGGCAGGGCAATCCCCTGTGTTCTCTCTCTCCTGTTCTCTCTCTCCTTTTGGGTGTTGTGGTCTGCAAAAGAGGCATTGAGTGGCAAACATGTTCAGTCCATAGTCCACTTTCGACATGCATCTCCCCTCCCTCCTGGGAGGGACCTCCAAACACCCTTTATTTGGTGTTCCCTTCTCTATCTGAGCTGCGCTTTCCTCTAGAATGCCCAACTGGCCACTAAGCTATGGAGTAATCCTCCTGGTGCTGATCTCAGCTATTCTTGGGTATTAATCTCATATTTTGTTACTTTATATCCCCCAGATGAATGCAATCTTTCTATGTCTATCCCTCTCTTTCTGACTCATTTCGCTTAGCATGATACTTTCCATGTTGTACCACTTGTATGTAAATTTCATGACTTCATCTTTTCTAAGAGCTACATAGTACTCCATTGTGTAGATGTACCAAAGTTTCTTTAACCAGTCATCTGTTCTGGGGCTTTCAGGTTTCTTCCAGTTTCTGGCTATTGTAAAGAGTGCTGCAATGAACAAACAAGTGCAGATGTCACTTCGACTATACATTTTTGCCTCTCTGGGATATATTCCCAGGAGTGGTATTGCTGGGTCAAATGGGAGCTCAATTTCTAATTTTTTGAGAATCGTCCATACTGTTTTCCAGAAGGGCTGAACCAGTCGACATTCCCACCAACAGTGAAGGAGTGTCCCTTTCTCGCCACATCCGCGCCAGCATTGGTTGCTTTTGTTCTTTTGAATGTGGGCCAGTCTCTGAGGTGTGAGATGGTATCTCATTGTGGTTTTGATCTGCATCTCCCTGATGATTAATGATGTAGAGCATTTTCTCATGTGCTTTTTTGCCATTCGGATTTCTTCTTTGAGAAAGTTTCTGTTCATTTCATTGCCCCATTTTTGGATGGGGTTGGATGTTTTCTTCTTGTGGAGTTTAACCAGTATTTTGTATATCCTGGATATCAACCCCTTGTCAGATGTGTATTCGGCGAATATCCTTTCCCATTCTGTAGACTGTCTTTGTATTTTGGTCACTGTTTCTTTGGAGGTGCAGAAGCTTCTTAGTTTAAGATAGTCCCATTTATCTATCTCTGTTTTCACTTGCTCGGCCAGTGGCGTGGCATCTTTGAAGATACCATTAGCTTCAATGTCATGGAGGATTTTGCCAACTTTGTCTTCAATGTACCTTATGGTTTCTGGTCTGATGTTGAGGTCTTTAATCCATTTTGATCTTACTTTTGTACACGGTGTTAGGCAGAGTTCTGAGCCCATTTTTTTGCCTGTAGCCGTCCAGTGATGCCAGCACAACTCTGCCAACTTTTTAATCCCCATTCTTTTCTTTGTTTGTTTATGTGGTGCTTAGTGCTTGAAAGGGAATGGTGTGTGTTCTGGGGTTATTCCTGTTCTTGCTCAAAGGACCAACATATGCTCTCAGTTCTTTTTACTATTTCTCAATTATATTTGTTCTTAAAAAATAACGGGAACCACTTTGTGTGTGTGTGTGTATGTATGTGTGCAAGAGAGAAAGAGACAGAGATAGAGACAGAGATAAGAGGACAAGAGACAGAGACAGAGATAAGAGGACAAGAGACAGGAACAGAGAAACAGAGAGACCCATAGAAATAGAAAAAACCTTAGAGAATTTTTCAAATAAGTGTTCTTGCAGTTAAAATGATCAGAAAAAGTAAAGGTTGTTGTTGTTTTGGGGGAAGTGGCACAAAGTTAATAAATTTGAAAATTATCTGCTATTTTCACTCTTCAGTACTTCTTTTGTTTGTTTGTTTGTTTGTTTGGGTCACACTCGGCGATGCACAGGGGTTACTCCTGGCTCTGCAGTCAGGAGTTGCTCCTGGCGGTGCTAAGGGGACCATATGGGATGCTGGGAATCGAACCCAGGTTGGCCGCGTGCAAGGTAAACGCCCTACCCGCTGTCTATCTCTCCAGCCCCCTTCTTGTTGCTGCTCTCAGGCTGTCTCATATTCACTGCGTGGGCCAGCATTTACCATTGTTTCTATTGTTTTATAGTTTTTGGTTTGGGGATCACACCCAGCTGTGTTCAGGGATTATTCTTGGCTCTATGCTCAGGGACCACCCCTGGTAGGAGTCAGGGGGCCATATATGGTACTGGAAACACCTGGGTAGGTTTTAAATGCAATGCAAACGCCTTCCCTACTGGTACTGTCTCTCCAGTGCCCAAGCATTTGCCTTTATGCCCTGTCCTATTTAGAGTGGAAGGAAGTGAAATATGAAGAAGAGATCATACAGTTAGCTCACTGATTTTTTTTATTGTAATAAGATTTGCTATGTGCCAGCCACTGAGACCCACAAATAAAAATAAGGCATGGCTTTGGGCCTCTGGGAATTTTCAATCAAGTAAAGCGTTTTCCCTCAAACGAAGAAATACCAGCGTCTCAGTTTGTAGGAGAAGCCAGCTATCAACCATTAACTAGAGTAGGATATTCTAGTTCAGAAAAGTTGTCTCCATAGAATGAAAATTTTTCCTTGGAACATTAAATCTGTTTCAACCAACTGGAAGAAGCATACGGAAAGAACATATGCAAAGTGCTTTTCTGCCTCTTCTTTGTATCCACATTCAATCTGGGCTGCCATGATCAAATAAACAGAAAGCACAGGGCATTTTCCCCCTTGTTTCTGTAGTGGAAATCTTGGTAGAAGATAAGCAGTTGCTGCAATCCTGTCAAATAAACACATACACAAAGTATTTGGGGGGATAGGGTCACACACAATTGTGCTCAGGACTCAGAGCTTATTTCTGGTTCAGTGTTCAGGGGTCACTGTGATAGTGCTTAGGGATCAAACCAGGATTTGCTGAATGCAAGGCAAGTGCATTACCTGTGTTCAGGGCTCAGGGGTGACTTCTGGTTCAATGCTCAGGGATCATTTCTGATAGTGCTCAGGGATCAAAACAGGATTGGTTGAAAGCAAATTAAGTGCATCACCTGCATGACTCCACAAAGCAATCTTTATTCAGGTGTGCACAGGAGGTGGTAGAGGAGATAGGGATTTATTTTTCTAAATCATTTTACCAGTTCTTTGTATGAACACATAACGAAAAAGTAACTGGGTTGTTACTTTTTTCATGATGTCCTTTTCAGAGTCTCCTGCCCCCACGCCTGGCTGTCCTCGCCGGGGCCCCTTGGAGGGGAGCAAGTTGAGTCTCCCTCCCTGCCCCGGCCAGGGCTCCGGCAGTCAAAGACCTCCAGAACCAGACACCACCATGCTGAGACCACTCTCCACACGCATGAAGGTACCGGCAGAGGAACAAAGGCATGCGGGTCCCGGGGCTGAGATCTCCAAGCCTGCTCAGATCGGGGCTGAGCATCCTCCACCCAGATCCTCCAAATTCCAGTAGGCAGGGGTCACACCCACCAACTGGCTCCCTGGCGCCATGTAATCCCATCAACGGCCAAGACCCAGAGACTATAAAACCCAGCTCCCGAAGCACACGGCTGCATTTGCGGCCACGCGACACCTTATTATCTCATTCTTACTTTGGACAAAATGGCAGGCTACTGAATGCAACCTGCCCACACGGCAGAGTCTGGCAAACTCCCTGTGGTGTACCCAATATGCCAAATACCAGTAACAATGATGGGCCTCATTCTCCTAACCCTGGAAGAGCTTTTAATATGACACTTTTTAAAAAATCTCAGGGCTAGGACGAAGGAGACGTTACTGGGGCCTGCTCGAGGCAATCGACGAACAACAGGATGGTCATGATCATGATCGTCCTTTTCTTAAGGGAGAAATATATTCTTTTTTGTCAATGGGAAATGAAATGTGCAGCACCAACTCCAACTTAATCCCTTGCTTTGTCATTTCTGCTTCAGTACCACCTCTATTCTTTTTTTTTAATTTTTTTTTTTTTGCTATTTTGGGTCACATCCGGCGATGCACAGGAGTTACTCCTGGCTCTGCACTCAGGAATTACCCCTGGCGGTGCTCAGGGGACCATATGGGATGCTGGGAATCGAACCCGGGTCAGCCGCGTGCAAGGCAAACGCCCTACCAGCTGAGCTATCACTCCAGCCCCACCAACTCTATTCTTGCTCTGACCTTCGCTTTAAGCTACTTAGAGCAAAGGTCTTTGGTTAGAGGTATAACAAATCACAGTTATCACAAATCACCTGTAATTCTAGTATCAGATCACCAGAACATTGTAGGGTATTGGTCAAGAGATATTTTCTTTTGGATTTGAGAAAACTCAACAGGAACTCTCACAGATTAAGGGTTGTTCCATCATGTCTATCACTGGGTGGGGTCAAGATTTATTCATATGTGAGTGTTCCCTAGCTGCTACTACACTAAATAAAGCTCTTAGCTCTTATCTGCTTTTATGTGTTCTGTATGTGAGGGGGGCGGGGAGAAAGGAGAGGAAGAGAGATCAATCTGGAGGGAAATAGATGTGAAATGTTGCTACCTGGATTACAAAACTGAGAACAACTAGCAAGGGAGTGACTGGGTTGGGGGTGGGTGGGTGGGTGGATGATGAGGTAGACTGGGGTGGAGGTGGGGGGGGTGATGATGTAGACTGGAAGGGATATTGGTGAAGGTTCTTGGGCACCTTTGTAGTGTACATGCATGGCAACACAAAGAGAAATAAAAAGTAATAATAACAATTTAAAAAAGTGTAAAGTCACACAGAGAGGGATAACAGTCTATGTTTGGTTTATACTTGTAAAACCGACTTTTCTTTGCATTTAACTATTTCTCATGGCATCATCATTGGCTAAATCTCATTAATTTAGTCTTTAAGAATAGTTTTGAACCACATATGGCAGTGCTTAAGGCTTACTTCTGGTTCTGTGCTCAGGAACCACTCATGGCAGTGCGTGGAGGACCATGTGGGGTTCTGGGATCCAACCTGGGTCAGTTCTATACAGGAAAAGCAATCACCCATTGTACTACCCCTCTGACCCTTTATACACAGTCTTCATTGAAATCTCAGTTTTCTGTCAAGTAAAGTCTCCCCTGATCCCTGTTATCTCATGCTTGTTCTCTGCCTACCCTACTTTTGGAAGGAGTAAATAGTCAACCTACTCCTCCTTTATCATCTGATATCTCAGAGAGGTTTATGCTCAGTACATCAAAATTTATTTTTATGTCTGTTTCCCTGAGTAGATTATGAGTCTCATAGAAAAAGAGATTTGTTATTCCCCCTTAAAATCCCCCAGATTGTCAATGTCTTGCTGACAGTAAATACTTAACCAATCCCTTTTATCAAGTTAATTACTGAAAATGCAAGTGAGATTAAAGCTGGAACAGAGAATTCAGATGGGGAAAGGAGGGAAGGCATCACAAGGAATCATGTTAGATTTGAGTCTTAAAGTATGTATAGGGATTCACTGGGTGGAGAAAGTAAGAAAAGACAATTCCTAAGGAAGAGCACAAAGGCTCAAAGAGTTGGTACAATTGTAGAGGAGATGGCAACCCTAACTTCCTACAGAGCTATAGCAGGAACTTGAATCAGACGGAGTCCTTGCTCAAAGTCTTGATTTGCTTCTCTAATACAGGGACCCACATTAATTTTTATTTTGGTTTCCAGGCCAATTTAGCGGTGATCAGGGCTTACTCCTGGCTCTGTGCTCAGGGATCACTCCTGGCAGGACTCAGGGGACCATATGGGGTGCTGAGGATTGGATCCTGATCAGTAAAGCACAAGTTAAGTGCCTTATCAATTAAGGATATGATCAGGTCTTGGTTAGAGAAAGACAGATCTGCTGGTAGGATATCTTTGCTCTTCAATCAACCTTGAGGTTCCTTGGCTTCCTGGACCTGATTCAGAACAAGATTCCTGGGAGACAATGGCTGAGATAGATGCACATTCATCATTCCTGGTAGATCTGCTGCTCTAGATCCCTGGCTACTTTCTGGGGCTCATAATGAACGCAGAGAAACCAAGGCAGAAAAACCACCCTTTTAATTTCCTTATCCCTACATTTAGAAGTTCGAGTCAGCCCAAACCAGCAACCTCTCAACTCAGGGCCTACCCCTTCCTTCATTCTTCTTTACCTCCCCTTTAACTGTCCCCAAGAAAACAGGAACCTCAAAAACAACTCCTATGATCCTGTTGGGATGGTTTGTCAGAGACCTCCTCTCCTCTCCCTCTTATGTCAAAAATGTGTTAAGAAGACTATTGTCTCTGGAGATTTAATGCAGAGTGAGTTCTTTGAACTTGGCCACAGCAGGCCCTGGCATCAAAACAGGAAGCTCAGGGCCCTTGGGAACAGTACAAATGTGGAACTGGAAGCAGGCCCTGTGCTGAACCTTGGGTGCACCTCCGCCTGCAGCTGTTAGACTTTCACAGTGATAAGGAGTCTCCTCTGCATGCTAGCATTATAAAGATGGCCTGGGTTCCCAACCTTTATGCTGGGACAGCAGCAGAGATGGGGCAGATGATGTTTTGGGTTGGTAAGTCACACAGACACAACCTCCTCTCTCCTGTGCCCTCTCCCCTCCACTTCCTTACCCTCCCCTCTCCTTCAAAGGCTGAGAAGGTGTGTCCCAGCAAATCAGGCATTCTCATTCTCTATCTCCTCTGGGTGAGATGACCAAGTCCCAGATTCACCCCAACAAATACATTCAGAATTCTCCATTTCCTCTCTCTTCTTATCACATTTTCAACGATGTGCCAAAGTGTAGAAAGAATAGAAGAAGAGACAAGGAAGACAACTCCAAGAGAACAGGAGATATAACACTTGGGGGACCTATGTCAAGCACATCCACATTTATATTCTAGACCATTCATTCAGTCAGTGAATATTGATTAATAAATTAGTACCATGGGACAGGAGCCTTAAAACATTTTTCTCCTAAATAAAAATATAGAGATATTATCAGATAGTCCTATTTAATTCTTTCATATCTATTATCCAATTTTTGTCAATAAAAAATTGAATTTAGAAGACCTGGAGTAAAGTAACCACCACCCTGCAGCATTGGGAAATGGAAAAGTCAGGCTTCAAGTTATAACAATATCTTCTTCTCCCAGCCTATGCTCTTTCAGGTTCACCATTCACAAGGTGGTGGAGCTCCCCTCTTCAGAGACACCTCTTCAGGTATAAGCTCAGTCATGGAGGGGACAATACAAGTAAGACTAGTAGGGTCTTCACTGACCATTGATGGTTTTCCCATGGTGTGATTTGCCTCTTCTCTGGGAAGTGTTGAGCTTACTCACAGAGTTGTTACTTTGCTGTTTTGAACAGGTCTGGCTGTACTGCTACTGCTGCAACTGCAGCTTGATGAGTATCACGAGTCTCTTTCCTTCTGATAAAGGGATTTCCATCATCATTAGACTTGGATATTTGAAAATCTGAATGAGCTAGAGTTTTCACCGCCTATAGGATATTCAATATATTGCCCATAAAGGAAAAGAAAATTGTGTGTGTGTGTGTGTGTGTGTGAGAGAGAGAGAGAGAGAGAGAGAGAGAGAGATTCTTCCAATCTACTTCCTGCACGTTGCACCCTTTCAGCAACAGATAGTAGAGCGAACACTGCTACTGTTCAGAATTACCTTTGTCAGGCCATAGAACCCCACATATACATATACTCCAGTCCTTGAGCTGTGTCCTTCTTTCTTTCTAAATTGGAAGCTCCAATGTGGGTTCTTCTGAAGTAATCTGGTCTTTGTACCTCTGAATCATGTAACTGAGGACAGTGAGCCAAGGCAAATTCAAAGTTGTCAGAGGGGCTTAGAAGGAAAGTAGATTCAAAGACAATTTGCTGAAATTCGCTGGGTTAAGGAAATAAAGGTAAAGGTAAAGGCCCTCCCGTTGATCGTCGATTTGCTCGAGCAGGCCCAGTAACGTCTCCATTGGAGACTTTGTTGTTACTGTGTTTGACATATCGAATACTCTCGGTAGCTTGCAGGGCTCTCCGAGAGGGGCGGAGGAATCGAACTCCGGTTGGCCATGTTGGCTGCTTGTAAGCCGAACGCCCTACCACTGTGCTATCGCTCCAGCCTAGGAGAATTACTTTCATAATAGTATCAGGATTGGAGGAAGGTGTCAACCCTATCTGGATGATTCCTTGTTTTCTTTTCAAAAACATGATGTAATTGACAATTTTGGGCAGTGATAGTGTTGGTGATAGGAACAGCCTGTCTCATCGACATCTTTTAATGTTCGCTGGTCCTCCCCATAGTAGATCTCCAGTAAGAAAATTAAGTTTTCTATGGGATTCCATGCATTTTTTGTTGTTGTTGTAGAAGTAGAGAAGGGCTCTTTTCCTCTGCCTAGTCTGGCTCTTCCCCTCTGATCCAGGAAGGACTAGAGTGTCTTGTTGACCCAAGTGCTCAAGGTGGGTTGCTCCAATCCGAATGAGTAGCATAAAATAGACCCTCTTGGTGGTGAAAGAGGATCCCAAGGAGAGTTTTGGGGATATACTTCTTCCTTTTGGGCCTGATAGAAGGTCAATTTGACTCCCAAAAATGGTTTCCACATTCTTGGTTCAGATGAACTTCATTCTGTTATTTCTTTGTGCTTCCTCATCAGTAATGAAAACCTGGTTACTCTCCTGGTGATTGGTGGGTGGAACTTTAGCACCAGTAAGTAAGAATCTCTTTTATGGGGAGCCAGGCATGGGATTTATCTCAAGAAGGATAAGATTGTAGTTAGTTGGAAATGTAAGATAAAAACAATTGAAATGGTGTAAAATCCTAGAGATGTGTCCACAATCATATTCCCCAAGACAGGAGAAAAGGCTAGAAAGATAGTACAGGGGTTAAGTAACTTGTGCTGTTTGGGGCCAACCCTGGTTGGATCCCCAGTACTGCTTATGGTCTCCCAAGTTCCACCAGGTGTGGCACTTGAATTCTGTTGGGTATGCTCTACCCTCTCTTCAAAATGTACAAATACTGAAACATGAGAGTAAAAAGGAGAATTTGGAGCAACTCTGAGCCATCAAGTATCTATAAGTCATATTCTGAAAATAAGGAAAGAAAAATAGGAAGAGGAGATTTTATACTGAATATTTTGTGAGTGTAGGAGATGACACTTTTCTATCAATATGTTTAATAGAACATATTATGATGGGACTTGAGAGTTAATGAGAGGGCATAGAATGCCAACTGGTTGTAAGAACAAAAATCTTTACTGGCTGAGAGGTCAGTAGAAAGATTTTTATGCCATCAGACTACCAAGGAGGATATCCTAGATAAAGGTGTGTTTCTAAGGACAAGTAAAATTCTAAGCTAGTGATGTTTTTCTAAGCTAGTGATGTTTTCGAAGATATTTCTTGTATCTTGGGCTAAAGTCCATATAGGAGGAGAAAAGAAAGGCACAATAATGGTGATGGCATATGAAGTGTTGCTAAGGATCATGTTTTCTCTAGATTCACTACCATGGTGGCCACACCTGGTAGTCATAGACTTTCATTGAGTCAGTGACTTAGTATCTATGATTGTATAGGTTTGATAGTATTGACCTGGACTTTGAGTACCCAGGCTCCTGTGACATTCCATCTAAGGAAAAGCAACATTTTACCATCCTGATTGAGATAAGAACCTGCAGATACATTATTATAACTCTATTAATGTGGAGGACCTTCCTATGTGTAAAGGAAAGGGGAATATATAAGGCCAATAATAATTGTTAAAAGTCTACATTATGCCTGATAGCTTAAGAACTAAGCATGTGGGATTCTACTTTATTTTCATAACAACCCAATTGAAGAATTTTTTTTATATTAATCCAAAAAGGACAAGTTATCACAAGTAGAAAGTGGTAGACATTTCTAAAGCATCTTTCTCCAAAAGACACTGCTCCAAGGAGGAAGTAGGAGGGAATATTTGCTCAGTCACAGAAGTGCATATTCATCTAATAGGCACATAGAGTCCAATATAGAAAAGAATATTATTTTCATCCACCAAACAATTTAAGTTGGAATTTGAGTGATTTATGCACACTATATTTTTCTTGAAAATATTACTAACTGTAATCATCAATGTTATTAATAACTTTTCCTCAAGTTGAATTGGAAATAGCAATCTGGGAAGCAGTAGAAAATGTGACCACTAGAATTCTATTATCAGTATGCATGCCAGTTCTTATTTATTTGTAAATTAGAGGACATAGGTTATAGGTATAAATTTAAAAACGTGACACTCTGAAAATGGATTAAAAAATTATCACAAAAGGAAACCTTTAATCTCCTTTCACACTATTGTTTTATCTCTGTGAGCTGCAAGGGAGAAATGAAGCTTTCTTTCCGTTCACTACTTCCTATGTACTCCTTCAGCAGTCACCTCCTTACTTTAGTGCAAGTTATTATAACCATGTACTATAAACTATTACAGAGAGTGATAAAATACATGAGCAGAAGGTAAGGGAGTTAGTTGTGTGGTATTCATGAAAGCTAACGTGTATGTTTGGAAGAACTCAAGATGGAAGTTTTGGTTTTTTTTTTAAACTAATTAGATAGGACTAGAACAGAAGTTCCCAAACAAATTTGGCCTATTGCCTCCTTTTCAGAAAAACAAATCAGGCACTGCTCTCCTAGAACCTTCACTCTTTAAGTGAACAAATGAAAATTTCCTCCCAATTGCTCCTCCCAAGGCGACTGGGTCCATTGGCTCTAACTGGGTCCATTTTTCACACCATCCACAACAGTTCAAATTGGATCAAAATGAGATTAGGCCAGAATTTCATAAAAATACATAGAAAGAAACTTAGGGAAAGAAATCCAGAATCTGAATTGCAGAGGTCTCTTCAATGATTTGATCTTACTGGCAAAGATAATAATAAAAATAAACAAATGGGACTATGTCAAATTTAAAAGTTTCTATGTCACAAAAGAAATTTCAGCTAAAATGAGATAATATTGGCATATAATAAAGGACTGCAATCCAAAGTATATAAAGCAATCACAAAGCTCAGGAACAGAGAAGCCAGTAACCCCATCAAGAAATGGGGAGAGAAATGAACAGACACTTCCATAAGGAGGACATGTTGATGCCAATGAGCATATGAAAAAGTGTTCATTGTCACTTTATCAACAGGGAAATGAAAGTCAATCAAAATGACAGCAAGATAAGCACTCACACCAGTGAGAATGACATTTATCTAGAAGACTGGAATCAACCAATTTTGGTGTAGATGTGGTAAGAAAGGAACTGTCATTCACTGCTGTATTCAGTCTCTATAGAAAACATTAAGGAGATTTATTGCAAAACAAAAAATAGAGCTTCCTTATGAGGCAGCAGTTGAAAAATATTAATCGGAAAAGATATGCTCACGCTTTTATTCATTGTAGCACTTAGCACAATAGAAAGAATGTGGAAACAACCCAAATATCATATCCAACAACAAAGAGATTAAGGAGTCATGACATAAATGCACAATGAAATACTATGCATTTGTACGAAAACATGAAGTCACATAGTTAGCTGCAGGTTGGCTGGAACTGGAGGGTTCCATACTGAGAAGATTAATCGGAGGGAGAGGATGAGCATAGGATGACCTCACTTATCTGGGTGTATAGGGAAACAAAACAAGAGCATTGATAATATTGATTGATACCATTGGAAGAGGGCAGGTAGGGGGACTGAATGTAACAGAGGTCCACTGGCTCTAAGGTGGTAGGGAATTGGGAGAAGGAGATCTTGGGCACTTTAATGATGGTGAGACGAGGTAACTGTACACCAAGCCTTGGAACTCCCTAGAGCTGCAACCTAGACTAGAGTTAGCATAGACTATATCTCTTTTTCCTACTGTCTGAGAGGAGGGGAGAGAAGGGCTCCCCTTGTTCTTTGCGTGATACCTGTTATATATTAACCACTCTTGTTTTCTGTTGTGATATATATTGAAGAAGCCTCTGCATGGATTTCATAAAGGCATGTGGGCCCAACTTCCAGTCCTGGAAAGGACAGAAGGGAAAAGGATGGGAGGGAAAGGACGATTACCAGTGAAGTTATGCCACTAGTGACAGCAGCAGAGGAGACTTAGAGAAGGTTCTGACCGTGTGTAATCAAGCAAATTTCTGCCAGAACAATGTGGGGGAAGCTTGGCATGTTCATTTAATCCCAGCTTACATTTCCCCCAAGATTTTACGGCTAGACCCATTTTTTAAAGACTATCATCTCATACTGAGACAGGGAAGGGTGGAAAGAGTCTGACACCAAGTTATGTTACCCATGCCTCCAGTAATAGTTATCAAATCAGCTTGTGAAGTAAGCTATGCTCTGCTGAGAAATCATGTTCTCTGAGAGCAGCAGGGAAACTTGTTTGGAAATGATCTGGAGAAACAGAATGACAGTGATTTATGGGAATGATGAATCATTTTCTAGAATTATTATCTAGAAAATGTTCTAGACATTTAAAAATATTTAGTTTATGATAGGAATGAGTTCAACAGAGAATCAAAGTGCTTTGCAAAAGAAGATATAGGCTAGGGGACTCAAATGAAAACATAGACGTTTTTCCCTGGTCCTGAATCAAAAGTTTGTTTTCACAAGGAGAAATGAGAGAGCCCTTTCTCAGCTCCATCAAACAAATAAATAACTTTCTAAGGCCAGTTAAATTGAAAGCCTCATTACAGTGGCAGCCGATGTCTGTCTAGATGTTTTAATAAAAAATATTCTAGCGTCCTTGGGTGGTCAGGATGGGAGATGTGTACTGAAAGTAGATAAAGGACCAAAAGTGATGACCTGTGTTGCAAACCATAATGCCCTAAAGTAGAGAGAGAGTATGTGGGAAATTGTCTGCAATGGAGGCAGGGGGAGGGTGGGAAAGGGGTGGTATACTGGGGAGATTGGTGGTGGGGAATGTGCACTGGTGAAGAGATAGATGTTTGAACATTGTAAGATTGTAACTCAAACATGAACGCTTGTAACTGTATCTCACATCATTCAATAAGATGAAATTTTAAAAAAATATTCTAGCAAAGATTAAATGATTGCATTGGTTGAATCAAACTAGTGTTTTCTAAAGTGTTTTTTTAATTAATTTTTTAAGTATTATGTCTCCTTCTCAAGTGAAATATTCATCAGATCTTCACATGAAAAGGAGACAAAGTGAAGAAGGAGTCAGATGGGGGACAGAGAGGTAGTACAGTAGGTATAGCACATGTCTTACATGTGGCTGACCCATGTACGACCCCCAGCATCTCATATAGTCTCTTGAGCACCTAATTCCTGAACATTTCCGGGTGTGGTCCAAAAACAAGGAACAAACAAATAAATGATAAATAAATAAATGAGGGAGGCAGAGTCCTCTCTACTCCAGCCTCCTTCTAGGTTTCTAAAAATGGGTAGAGCATAACTAGAAAATGAAAAAGCCACAATGAAGCCAGGAAGAGACTATGGGAATTAAGGCAGATGCCTTCTATGTGCCTAACCATGGCTCAATCTTGGGCATCACTTGGACTCCTGAGCCTTGTTGGGAATAGACCTGGAGACTACCCCCATCCCCACTCCAGAATCACTGGGTGTGGTCTTAAATGTTCCCAGAGCACTACATGGTATGGCCCTGGTTGTCCCCAACATCAAAGGGGTAGAGCAACACAGGTAGAACCCTGAGGTCTTTGACCACTGGCTTGGTCGTCTGAGACCCTCTGAAAGTGAGTCCAGGGTCCCTGAGCACCTCTTGGGGATGACCTCTTTTTCTAACCTCCCACCTCCCCACGCCTGCCCATATGTACACAACTGCCACCAGAATAGAAAATCCTTTGGGTCCTTATCACAGCTTGGGTGGCAGGTATGGCCATAGCTGCCACCATGATCATCCCCACAAGGCCAATCTCAATTCCAACAATGACAGTTTATACCCTCTGTGCCCTTTCCATTCCCCTGCAGGCTCCTGAACTTTATCAGTGTGATGACAATATGAGTTTCATGGAGGTTGGGACACTGTTGCAGCCACAATAGCCCCCTGCACCAGTGTTTGCTCACCATGGAGAGTCTGTCTACTTCAATACTGTAAGGTGGGAATCGTGCCTGGACATTGAGAAGCAGAGAATCAAGGGAGGTGGAAAGAACTGGCTTAGCATATTTAGCTGAATGTTTCCTCAAGAATTTCCCATGAAGTATTAGCAAGATAATGGAGTTCCTGCTGAGAAGCTCATTTTGGGGTTCCCCACATATGGATGGACTGCACGTTTTGTATCTTCAAATGTGTTTGTGGGAGCAACCATCTCTGGACTAGGATCTGTTGGGCCCTGCACAACAGATAGTAAATAAGCAGGCTTCTGGGCCTATTATGAGGTAACTGCCCTCAGAAGGGAGAGGTTTAATGTGGTCTTAGAGAGGTTGGAAAGCGAGATTAGATAACTTTGGGTTTCCAGTGCTAACCTTGCTGCATAATTGCCCTCGTCTCCTCTTTATTCCAAAAGAGGAGAAAGAAAACTTTTCTCAAGGAAAGAGAATCATCTTGGGATGCAAACGGTGCTTTATAAGTATAACCTGACTGTAATGGGATTTTTATGAGAGATGACCCGTTCTAAGAATGAACTCAAGCTTCACATCAAAATGAAAAGTTTTAAAATCGCAGCTCATAAATTTGAAAAAGAAACAATCTTTGAGATAAAAAAAAAGGTGTCTCTCTTGTGAGCTCTCTAAAACAATCAAGCTACTCAAGTACTTCCACTTACCAAGTGTGATATAACAGATGATTTTGTGTGTTAGGCAGTGGGTAGGTAGTAAATAAGACAGTTCCTGTTGTGATGAGAAAGCAAAATAGCTTTATAATAATATAATATTATATATTATATATTATATAATATTATATTATAATATTATAATTATATTATTATATATTATTATATTATATTATTATATATTATTATATATTAATATTATAATTATATTATAATATTATATAATATTATATAGCAAACTAGCTATATAATAAAGTATGGTATGCAATAATAGAATTGTTGACATCTGAATATTTGAGATCATTTTATATTTTCTGTCACCACATCCAATAAATCCATGTTCATAATTTGCTAACTTGGATCCCTCTCTTCAGATCTGTATATTCTTACTGGAAGCCAACATGTAATGGATTGAAGACCAAAAAGTCCCTATGCTAACAGAGGAAATGAGTGGTTTGGGCTTGATAATATTGAAAGTTATAAGTTTCAGCCACAGACTTAAAGTTTATTTTACATTATGTCTGTTCTGGAACAATCCTCTATTTAAGAGGAAAGAGACCTGGATGAGAGATCAAAAAATATTATATACAGTAGGAGCTTTGTTATGGATTTACTATGATTTTAAGTCTATAACCCCTTTCCTGTCATCATCTTGTGGTGGCTGTGTCCTAGTGCCTTTCTAATGGAAAGTCCCCCCTCCCTCCCCCAGGGGCTGTTAGACAGAAGACCGGTTCCACAGTCTGATGGCTGGTGATGATTTTATTGAAATCAAACAGTGCTAATACAGGGAAAGAGAAATTTTGCTATGTACAGGGTGGGGGAATCAGGATAGAATGGGAAACAATGCAATAAATGATTGACAGGGCAAAGAAAGGCACAAAGGAGAAGTTAATCACAAACACTGTGGAATTGGGAGTGCTCCTGGGGAACTGGGAGTGCCTTGGGGAACACTGTTGTGGGTGGTAACAATGGTTGCAAGGGTGATAGGCAATTCCATCAACATAAGCACTGTGAGGGAGAAAGGACGACCTAAAGTTAAGCCTGAGCTGCTGGTTACTCTGGAGGCGCAATGATTCAACAAATTCTGTTCACTGAACTACAGCATTACAAGTTAAGAGGAGACAATGCCCCTTTTGGTGCTGCTCCTCCCCATCTCTGGAGCGGTGCCTCCCAAGCACTCTTGGCTGGAGGAGAATCCTCAGAGGATTGATTACTCAACAGGTTGTCTCTTGCCAGGCAGTTCTGAGCAAGAGTCAGCAGGGATTCCAACACTTTCCTAATCCTAAGATTATTACTTCATAAAACAAGGCAGTCAGAAAGGAAGATTTCAAAACTGCCTTTTCTATGTTCTTATAAAGTATGCTTATAAATTTATTATTTTATAATAGTGTTAATATTTATCACATATATGACATGTATCACTAACATATGTAAAATATGGACTTCAGAATTTACCTGACCCATTTTCTTTTAAAGTATGTAAAATTATTGTTCATAAGACAGGCTATTATATAAAGATATCAAAATATAAACATATATAAATATATATTTGTGTATAATACATAATAAATATCATATGTATAATAGTCATAATGTAAATAGATTATGGCATTATATCATAAAATAGAATTATAATATACCATATATTATGGATTTTATGGTAATATAGTATATATTTATATGGTTATTTGTTTATTTTTGTGACACACCTGGTAGTGCTCAAGATTTATTCTTTGCTTTGTGATCAGAGTTCATCCCTGGTGAGGCTCAGGGGTTCTGGAGATCAAACCTGGGTTGGATACATGCAAGGCAAATGCCCTATATGGTATCTCTCTGCCCCCCCCAAATATATATATTTTTTAAATCTTTGCTTCTTTCTTCTTTCTTTCTTTCTTTCTTTCTCTCTCTCTCTCTTTCTTTTTTTGAACCACAGTGAGATACACAGTTATAAAATTGTTCATTATTGGGTTTCTGTCATATAATCATATGATGTTCTCCCCAAATTTAATTTTTTTAATTAAAAAAATTTAATTTTAGTGGTAGTGGTAATTTTTGGAGGTAGTGGTCCTCCACTACCTCCACTACCCAGGCGCAGCCACACTCCAGAAGGCTTTCTGGACCCCACGGCCGCTTTGTGGCCATGCAACACATTATAAGACACTTAATACCCATCTTCCAGAATTGCTGCACCATATTTGATAGGGTTCAAATATGGTTTAAACCATGGGAACACGTACAAGGGCGATTAGAGGCTGCCCCAAAAGCCTCTATCCCTCTTGGAGAGCCTGGCAAGCTACCGAGAGTATTCCGCCCGCATGGCAGAGCCTAGCAAACTATCTGTTGTGTATTCGACATGCCAAAACCAGTAACTACAATGGGTCTCATTCCCCTGACCCTGAAGGCATCACCAATATGGCAGCATTGAGAAGGATGAGGAAGGAGAGGCTGATAAAATCTCAAGGCTGAACTAGGCTGCCAAAATGAAGAAAGACAAAAATGATTGTCTGTACTTTCAATGCACGTATGCTAGCATCAGATGCATCCATCGAGGACCTGATGGTACAAGCGCGAAAGATCAAGTATGACATCATTGGTCTGACTGAGACGAGAAGGCATCACTCACATCACACCGCTTTCAACGCTGGAGAAGAACTGTTCCTTGGAACATGCAATAAAAGAGGCATCAGAGGCATTGGTGTCCTTGTAAACATGAATTTGGCCATGAGCACTGATTCATTTGAATGCCTAACAACCCGAATTGGAAGTTTACACTTGAAAAGATGTGGCTCATTGCCTGCAATTTCTATCTTCATTGTCTACGCAACAACATCCAATTATGATGAAGGAGAAATTGAGAAGTTCTACATGGAGCTGGAGAAGTTCTATAAAGAAGACAGTACCTTCTACAAGATCAATGTCGGTGATTTTAATGCCAAGATAGGACTGAGAAGATCAGCCGAAGAACTCCACAATGGGACCCATGGCCTAGAATGGAATGAACAGGGTGAGAGACTATCTGAGTTCATCATGTCGACCAAGGCCATCCATGGTAACTCACAGTTCCAGAAGGCCAAATCTAAATGTTGGACATGGGAGTCCCCTGGTGGGCGGTTCCACAACGAAATAGACCACATCATATTCAATCGATGGTTTTGTCCGACCGATGTAGCTGTTGTCCCAAAATTCCAAACAGGATCGGACCACCGTCTCCTTCATGCAAAATTCTACTTCATGGAGTGGGGAGAAAGGGCTGCAAAGTTTAAGAAGAAAACTCCCAGGATGACCACCAACTGGAAGCTCTTTGGCACTATTGCGGTAACATGGGAAGATGCTGTTGTTGACAACATTGACAAGAAATACCATCGACTGGTTCAGCACCTTCATGATTGTGCGAGGAAGGCCAAGAGAGAGATAGCAAAAAAACCCAAAAAAACAAAACCAAAAACAACAACAACAAAAAGCCTGTCTTCGAAAACTCTTGAGCTTATTCGCCAATGTGGCTTAGCGCATGCCTCAGGCAACCACAAGCGAACTTCCGAGCTCACAAAGCAGTGCAGAGAAGCAATAAAGGAAGACCTCAAAGAGAGAAGAGCAGCAGTGCTGGTAGATGTGGCAGAAGCCGGGAAAAGCCTTTGTAACGCCCGCCTGTCCTTTGCCAACTACAAGACCAAGATGACTGCCCTTAAACATCCTGATGGATCTATCACATCTTCCAGAATGGCAATGGATAAGATTATCCATGACTTCTACTCAGATCTCTTCGATAGCCATGTCCACATGCCGACATACCAAATTCCACAAGATGGATATGTCATTCCCATTGTTCTCCCTTCCGAAATATGACATGCAGTTTTGTCGGTAAAGAAACGAACAGCACCCGGCCCAGACAAGGTCAGACCTGAACACCTGAACACCTGAACCTGCTGTCAGTTCTCAATATGCTGGCTCGGCTCTTCACATGCTACCTGTCTGAATGCAAGGTTCCATCCCAATGGGAAATCAGCAGGACTGTACTACTGTACAAGAAGGGAGACATCCACGACATTGGCAACTATCACCCAATCTGCCTATTGTCTATCATCTACAAGCTGTTCACTCGAGTCATCCTGAATAGGATTGGCAGAACACTAGATGAAGGACAACCATGTGAGCAAGCTGGGTTCCGGAAAGGATTCAGCACGATCGACCATATCCACACGATAACCAAGCTCATTGAGGTTTCTTGGGAGTTCAAGATGCCTCTCTGTCTAACGTTCAGTGATTTAAAGAAGGCCTTTGATTCCGTTGAGATGGAAGCGGTCATTGAAGCCCTAGCCAATCAGGACATTCAAACTTAATACATCAGGATCCTCCGTGAGCTGTATTACGGATTTACTACCAGGATCTCACCATTCTACAAATAAGTGATCATCGATGTCAAGAGAGGGGGTAAGCAAGGTGATACCATTTCATCGAAACTTTTCAGTGCCACCCTCGAGAACATCATGCGACAACTGGAATGGGAAGGAATGGGAGTGAAGATAGATGGTCGGCAACTGCACCACCTCCGCTTTGCTGATGACATCCTTCTAATAACACCATATGGCACAAATACTGGCCGACTTTGACCATGAGTATGGAAAGGTCGGACTCCAGCTGAATCTCATGAAGACAATGTTTATGAGAAACAGTCTCGTTCCTGACGTTCCATTCTCTCTCAACAAAACAACCATCTCCAAATGCAACAGTTATGTGTACCTAGGTCGAGAAGTCAACATGACAAATGACCTGGCACCTGAGTTGCACAGGAGGAAGAGAGTGGCTTGGAACGCCTTCAAGAGTGTCGAAGAAACAGCTAAGAGGACAAAGAACCTCTGGCTCCAGGCACATCTCCTCGATTCCACGGTTCTTTCTGCATTAACATATGCCTCAGCAACCTGGGCCCTACGTAAACAGGATGAGAATGCTATTCGGATCTCCCAAAGAAGAATTGAAAGACCTATGCTTGGAGTATCACGTTTCACTCAAAGAGAGAAAGAATCCGGAGTTCCAACCTCCTTTGATGATCAATAATCAGGGATGCTGTCTCGTTTGCCAAGGTGTCGAAAATCAGATGGGCTGGACATGTAATGAGATTTGGAGATGACCGCTGGACTAGAGCTATTACGAACTGGATTCCACGGGACATCAAAAGACTGCATGGCCGCCCACCTACCAGATGGTCAGACTTCTTCATCAAGACCCTGAATGATTGTTTTGAGACTCCTGTGTTCCTAGAACAAACAAACGCCATTGGGCTACACTAGGATGCGACAGGGACAAATGGAGATGTTATTGGTGACTGCTTGAGCAAATCGATGATTAACGGAAAGTCAAGTGATCAAGTGAATTAAAATCACAGTGAGTCTATTATAAAGCATTGATTATGACTTGTTATGTTATAAAAATATATATCATGCTGTACCTTTTACCATTATATATCTATATATGTAGTATATATTATATAGCTATGTATTCACAGTATGCATATTACAATGATATATTTTACAAAAACATCATGTATATTTTATGTAGGTCAATAATTTATGTGATATTCATATACACATATTATACATAAACATGTAAGAATCAATAGCTTCTTAGTTATGTACACACATACACTGATACCTAAAAGACCTTCATATGTTAGTTCACATACATTTGTTTCTTTGTAATAAAACCTTATGGCTTGTGATAGATTGGAAAAATTTTTTTTCATTCATTAACCCTGACTCTTTGTGGATAAATTTATTGGTCGAGTCACATTCAGTAAACATTAATTGGTATTTTCAGTCATTTAAAATAAGTGAAATGATTTAACATAAAAACAAGAGTCTTATTTCTGACTAAAGTAAAAACAGAGATGAGAAGCTGAATCTAGGAGGTTTCTGTGTTAGGTGAACTTGTAAACAATGTTGATGGGTCACAAAGCCTGTGATCAACCTGCAAAAATGAAGACTTACTTTATACTGTTCTGAACATGTTCGTTGTGCTTTATTTTTAGAACTTTGTCTGGAAATTGTATTATGCATTCAATAATTTTGTCCTGTTTTATTGGGTTGAATGCTGAACTACTGTTATGCTTATATAACAGCATAGGCTTGCATGCTGAGAATGCCCAGACAGTGCCCTCCAAACTAGCATAGTTTGATTTAAGTATTTTCTTTTACTTTTAGACTATGCAAAAGCAGCACATATTTATTAGAAATGAATTTGCTCCAAGTTCAAATTTCTAATTTTGAATTTTTACCTTTGCTCTGGCTAGTGAGGTGTAAGGCCCTTTGGTGATGCTGGCCTCAGGTTGTGAACTTCAACCTCTGCCTTCAACCACACAGTTAGCAGCCAAAGCTCTCCAGTGTACTGAAGACAGATGCGATCCCATTGTAAGTTGAGGGAAAACTGTAATCATACTTATACAAAACTATTGTTGTTGTTATGATGATGATGATGATGATGATGTACCTGATAGTGACTAGGAGGTATACAGTTCTGTGCTCGGGGGTCACTCCAGAGGGCCTCAAGGGACCAGATGGGGTGCTGAGTATCTAATCTTAATGAAAACATATTTTAAATAAATATATTGGCTAATTATTCAAAGGTAACTCAAGAGAAGAATAACTTTTGATTTTATTCATTGTTTCTTCGATAGAATCCATTAATTTTTACAACTGATGGAGCACTTTCTTCAAAGCTTCCAATGAACTCTTTTTTTCCAGCTCCCAATAATTGCAAGTTCATTGCATATGTTCTCCATCTTCACAGGAGATTTTTCTGGAACACATATAGACCACGTCCATTTTCACAGATTAAGTAATAGTTCTACACTGACCTTTATTAATATTAGGTCTAGCTGCTAATGATTCAAGTACTTCAATAACATTTTATAGCTGCTTTTGTATGGATTTTGAATACTTTTCAACTTCTACTTAGAGCACTGGATGAGAAGAGAAAAAAGTCTATGAGTTTCTTAAACTGCACATTAAACAGTGAATAGACCTTGAGTTCTCCTATTCCTGTACAATGAACTTCACTGTCTTCAGTAAACTGTTCATGTCTAGTGCATTTCCCACAACTGTTTGCAGACACCACAACCAAGTGTGCAAGTGCCACGACCGAGTGTGTATGGCTCCAGTCATTGCAACAACAAAGGGGACAATAATGAAGAGAATAAAGCAAATGAATAATTAAATAAAGGGTAATCAATATTATTCTGTATCATTTTGGTAATTCAATAGAAGCCTTACAGAGTGGACCCACCTGCTCCACCACTAAGCCAAACTGTTGGGCTCTAAATAGCACTGTTTTAAGTAGGTGCTTGAGAATAATTTGTTTTAAGATACGTAAAATGAAGTCAGGAATAGCTTGATTTGGTCATAAAATCTTAGAGCTGCTGAAGAGAATATATTTGTTTGTCAACCAATATTTTTATGGGTCATTCCCAGTGGAACTCATGGGGGCCTAGGGTCACGCCTGGAGATATTAGGCACAGTGGTGTGGATCTTTTGGTTTGGGGTCAGCTGGTGGTGCTAGGTGGTCTCTAATGCCACCCTGACTGTGCATGGGAGTCAGTTCATTTTTTATCACGTCTGTGCCATGTTTCAGGGGTACAAAGATGGACTTGGCACACGGGCACATAAGGCATATGACTTACTCCTTCCTAAGTAGGGTGAAAGGAGGCTGGGAGCACCGACGAGACTTCTGGTTCTGCCTGAGGATATGCTTTCCGGCCAAGAATGGCAGCTTCCCCTGCACCTGTGCCCACTCTTATCTACCAGCCTGGCTTAGCCCCAATTCTAGAGGGTACGTAGAGCTACTGGCAGTGGCCAATCTATGGCCTTCGGGACATCAATGCAAGATAAAAGAGGCTGTAACACCTGCAACTTCTGTTCCCACACAGCCCTGACCACCCTCCCTGGCACACCTCTCCCTCCTTACCTCTTGGCTTGTCTCTGTTTCTACTAAGGAGCCAGTTGCCTGCAAAAGTAGATCACAATGTTCCTTTCATCCACTGTCACAATCCCTTCCATAAAGAGGAAAAGGGGGGCAGAGGTACAAAAATCACTTCTGGTAGGAGCTGCCAGCATCTCACCCCTGCCTGGGCTAGAAGAAGGGAGAATTGGGAGTTGCAGTGTCCCATGAGTCTCTATCCTTCTCCTTGTGGACTAGTACTGGACCATGACAGGAGTGCAGAGGAAGATGATGACTTTTCTGACAGTGCCCCCTTCCTGAATTCGGACCCTTGCAAGTTGCCTGAGGATGACCTTGAGCTTAGGACCTGGTCCTGCAGGAGCAAATTTCCATGCCTTCACTGAATGCTTCGCTCTTTACTCAACCTCCTGTAGACTTTCCTTGCCTTGGGCCCCACTCCTTGGGACCCTCCTTCCCAGTACACGGTGCTCTTCATGCTCTCCCTAGACTTCCACATTCCCCAAAGGGCTTGGACTCCAGTGATAAGCAATTGCTAGAGAGGTTAGGCCTGGACTGATCAAGGGTCCCATGCATTTCCCCCTACAACCCTGGCCCTGCCGCCATCTTGGCGAGCCAGTGGTGCACAGTTCTCATGAATCTGGGATGGAGGGGAGTATCCGCATGATAGCCTTGGGTCCTGTGCTCACAGGGTGGCAGCTGTGCTGCTCCCACAGTGATAAAAAAAGGTCTCTTTCCTATATAGGGCTGAACCAAGAAGCTGACCAAGGTGGCAAGTGGACGCACAATGGGAAAGATGCTGCTTTGGGCCTGTGAGTCTCCCCATCTTTGGGACCATCTTCCTTCCAACCAGTAAGGGGGTGTCCCTAAAAATGGGGTGGGAGGACTGTGGTATTGTCTCAGTGAGGCATCTACATGGAGCTGCTCCATGCAGTGAACCCAGCAGGCAATGACAAGATGGGCCTTGGGGAAGGTCAGGAGTAAATCCCAGGCCCTGGGCCTCTGCCACCCTAGACTCCTCAGTAGCTGCAGGGCTTGATGCGGAGCCTACTGAGGACTTCCTGCATTTGAATTTGTTTCTCTGTTTCAGGCTTGGCTGTCCTGCTGCAGGTGCAATTAGGTAAGGAAGAACTTAATGTCCACTATCCTCTGGAATCTTCTGAAGAATACTTTTTTCATTCCAGCTCTGCATCTCTCAGCTCCATGACAGTATAGGATTCAAACTCCAATCCATCAACAATTTTGTGTAACTCAAATCACTTAATAGAGGAAAAAACAGAGGAAAAGGACTTATCCTTCATGGTTTAGCATCAGGACTGTGACTTTGTGTTCTGAGGCCAGGTCTGCGGCAGACTCTCTCACTTAGCATTCTCTGCGTCTCCTTCTCCCACTCAAATCACACTCTTCCAAGAATGGAGGCATTGTGCTATGGATGTGAGACCTTACTGAGGCCCAGAAAGCAGGGTTCAGGGAATGAAAAGTGGGAAGAGTCTGAGCTTTGTAGTAACACAGCTTGAAATAGTATATACATAATAAATATTTGGGGGAAATTAGCATCATTCCTAATCTTTCAAAGTGAAGGATCACCACTAAAACCTTTCAAACAGCTCCTGGCAAGGCTGGTTGCAAAGAAAGAATGTCTGCATGGCTACTGATCAAAATCTAGCCTGGGCTTTCCCCCAGAGTACTGGGTTATTTATATAGCTGTGGCCATCAGATGATAAGCAATTAGTCACTGTCACTGTCCTCCCGTTGTTCATGGATTTGTTCGAGAGGGCCCAGTAACGTCACCATTGTGAGACTTGTTGTTACTGTGTTTGGCATATTGAATATATCACAGGGAGCTTGCCAGGCTTTGCCGTGTGGGTAAGATACTCTTGGTAGCTTGCCGGGCTCTCCAAGGGAGGCGGAGGAATCGAACCTGGGTCGGCCACATGCAAGGCAAATGCCCTACCACTGTGTTATCGCTCCAGCAATTAGTAAACATCTTTAATGTATAGCATTAAAGTCATAGTAATCTTCAATTCTATGCTAGTATGATGTTTCTTGCTTAAGCACAAGTTTTCAGCCCTCATTGTTTAAACCAAGCTAAACTTTTGTACTCAGGGAACTGTCCCCTCCTAGGGTTTTTCTTTGATGTTGGGGGAAGATTTTCCCCATGGTATCCTGAGCAGTTTTTCTAAGCCCCATTTAAAAGGAGGAAAATAATACTTCCTTTACAAAACTGTTGGAAAATGTAAATTTAAATATAATAGAGCATGAAACAACTCAAAATAAATCTAGAGTGACATTACATGCCATCTGCAAAAGGAAGCAGTGGTACTGACAGTAAATTTGAGTAGTCTGTGAAATTTGACATAGTACCCAAGGAGGAGGATTACACTGACCACTTGCTTCCTTGATGTCAAAGGAATTCTATTTATCTATTATTATTTATTTTTAAATAAGAAACACTATGAATTGTCCTGCAATTCTAGTTCAGGGACATATATATCTTTTCTTGGATTATTTCAGTTTTACTAACGTACTGCCAAAGTGAGACAATTTTATATGTTCACTCCAATGCTCTTGTAAAACTTTTTGAGTCATGAAGATGATTTTGTTTGGCTCATGTCCTGCTGAGAAGAGACATGACTGTTTACAATCTTCCTTAAGGCTTGCTCTTCAAGTTCATGTCCTCCTTGAACATGCATCTTGCTTGCTTGTCTCTACATTTCTTTGGTTGCCTATTTCCACTGTGAAGAAACCCATGTTCTCTCTTGAACATGTACTTTCTTTCTCTTCCCTTACAACTTACTAAATGAATTCCAATAAAACTTTCTTGTTACACACACACACACTCACACACACACACACACACACACACACACACACACACACACACACACTTTCTTAAGCATGGCAATGGCAGTATCTACCAGGTATAAATCATTCCAGCTTGGCTCTGGGTAATCTGCTCCCTTGAAGAGGACATTAGAGGTAGACAGACGGTGGAGGCATTTCCACAATGACCATCGCTTTCTTCTCACAGGCTCAGCCTATAAGCTGGTGTGCTACTTTACCAACTGGTCTCAGTATCGCCCAGAACCTGCCAAATTCTTCCCCAAGGATGTCGACCCATGTTTGTGCACACACCTTGTATATGCCTTTGCCACCATGAATGACAACAAGATTGCTCCCTTTGAATGGAATGATATTGATGTCCTGTACCCTCAGTTTCGAGCCCTGAAAGAACGGTCAGTGGGAGTGGAGCCAGCAGCAAAGTATCTCAGTGATGGAGAGTCCAAGTTCTGTCTCCAATTCATTTTGAAATATCTTTAGCTTCTGAGAAGCAAGGTTCTAGCTTCTGCCTGTAAAGAACATGTAGATTGAACTGTGGTA
Source organism: Sorex fumeus (assembly GCF_029834395.1). NCBI lineage: Eukaryota > Metazoa > Chordata > Mammalia > Eulipotyphla > Soricidae > Sorex > Sorex fumeus. The sequence continues at coordinate 1,383,509 of NW_026606104.1, read as the reverse complement.
AATATAAAATTATCATTAAAGTGGAGCTGAAGTGAAGAGCTCCTATCAGGAATTATAGAGGTTGTACTTGATATTTGTCCTTTCTGAGGGAGTCAGGAGTGAGGCAGAATAGCCTTCATCTTTGCTTGATGTCTGTCCTGCAGGCTTACAGACATCTACTGAAATCTACCCCCTTGGTTTCTTTTCACAGCAATGGAGAGCTGGTCAACTTGCTGGCTATTGGTGGCTGGAACTTTGGTACTCAGAAGTAAGTCCTCCCTGGCAAAAGGTTAAGAGTGGAGGTAAAAGAAAGCTTCTCAAATTGGAATGGGAAATGGTGATGCCAGAGAAGTGAAAATTCCAGCTGGGAAGGAGGCTGCACCTGGGAAGAGACCCAGATCTGTGGAGGGAAGGTCTGGCTGCAGCAGACAGGAATAACCAACAGTAATGTATGGAGGTTGGGTGGTTAATACCCCAAAGGAGATAGAAAAAGCCATATGGGAGAGCAGAGGTGGTTTGTGGTGATGAGAAGAACTTGGTGCTATGAGAAAAATTGAGAGCCCGATGCTGGCTTCCAGGCTTTTAATGCAAAAGTGAGCAAGGATTGGTGCTCAGACAGGCATGTGAACTGTGAAATGGAAAACAGGAGATGGCAAGATAAGACTTGACTTGTATGTAAAAATATCAGAATTAGTTGCAAAATATTTTTAAGATTATGAAGGTAAATGCATTCCCATAACTATAGAAAAATTAGTAGCACAAAATTATTTGACATGAAATAAGTGCATTTCTTTTCTTCCCATTAATTTCCCCTTCCTTACTAGTTCAATATTGAACATGTTGCAAGCACTTTTGAAATATCAGTCAAGTAAACTTTCAGATCAGATAGAAATCTTATTTCCACCCGTGGTACTTTACCAATATTTCTTTTGCAGTGTCTTCCTCACCAATATATATATATTTGTCTTATCTTCCCTATAACTCAAATAAGAAAATATACACAACCTTTTCATTTTAAGGTTATCTAGTTTATGCCAGTCAATTTATTTCCTCCAAAAAACTTAGTAGGTATTAAATGTTCACAATAAAAAGCATACAAAAAAGACCCAGATAAATCAAGAATATTGTGATCCAGTTTATAAATGGCTAATCAGACATATAATCAGAATAGTTTAGAGTGTTTTAACATGCTTATAGGTTATAAACTTGATGACTGTGGCAAACAACTATATTTTCTAGGTTATTATAATATTTTCAGATATGGAACTCATACTTGTACACTCTTTGGGGATCAGAAATGTGTCATTAAATACATTTGCAATTTTAAGTCATGTCTTGGAATTAGAGAAAGCTGCTATGTGAATCACTACGTCTAAGGTACCACATTGATAAAGTGTGTAAGCATCTCTTATTTTTTAAAATTTTTATTAGTGAGACATCATGAGGTACAGTTGCAGGCTTACAAATTTTTGTGCTTGGGTTTCAATTATACAATGATAAAATACCCATCCCTCCACCAGTGCCCATTTCCCACCATCACAGATCCCAGTATCCCTCCCACCCCCCCATCCCCTCCATCCCACCCTGCCTCTGTGGCAGGGCATTCCCTTTTGTTCTCTCTCTCTCTTATTGGGTGTTGTGGTTTACAAAAGAGGCATTGAGTGGCAATCATGTTTGGTCTATAGTCTACTTTCAGCATGCTTCTCCCATCCTGGGAGGATCCTCCCAACACCTTTATTTGCTGTTCCCTTCTCTGTCTGAGCTCCTTTTTCCCCTAGCATATTTGGTTGGCGTCCAAGTCATGGAGTAAAATTCCTGGTACTAATCTCGGTCATTCTTGGGTGTTAGTCTCCTATTTTGTTATTTTATGTTCCCCAGATGAATGCAATCTTTCTATGTCTATCCCTTTCTTTCTGAGTCATTTCACTTAACATGATACTTTTTAACATGTAGTACCACTTGTATGTAAATTTCATGACTTGTCTTTTCTAACAGCTACATAGTACTCCATTGTGTAAATGTACCAAAGTTTCTTTAACCAGTCATCTGTTCTCGGGTACTCAGGTTTTTTCCAGATTCTGGCTATTGTAAAGAGTGCTGCAATGAACAAACAATTGCAGATGTCACTTTGACTATACTTTTTTGCCTCTCTGGGATTTATTCCCAGGAGTGGTATTTAAGCATATCTGATTTTACAAATCATTAGTAAAATACTATTCAATCAACATAGTGAAGAAAAATGCTGGAATAAAAAAACAGCTACTATTGATTCACATTTTTGAGTTCATCTAAACCTAAATTCCAGTGAGGGTTATTATAAAATACATGAGAAATTAACATCAGAGGTGGTGTGAGAAAGACTCCTGGGATTTTCTTATCTTGTTTCTTTGTGTTTATTCACTTTGGGGGCATGACCAGTAGTGCTCAGGGCCTAGTCCCAGCCCAGTTCTTGAAGGTGGCTCCTGGAAGTGCTTGGGGTTCCTTGTGGTGTTTGGGATTGAACCTGGGTCTTAAAGAACTAGCAAAGCATGTGCTAGTCCTTAAAGTCCTCTCCCCAGCCTGGTGTGCTGATCCTAACACAGCAATCTCCACCTAGATTCACGGCTATGGTCTCCTCAGCTACCAACCGCAAAATCTTCATTTGCTCTGTCATTGAGTTCCTTCGTAAGCATGGATTCGATGGCATTGACCTGGACATCGAGTATCCAGGGTCTCGGGGAAGCCCACCTGAAGATAAGCAGCGGTTTACCATCTTGATTAAGGTGGGACTGTAGTGTTAGCTTTGCATCTTCTTTAGATAAGCTATTTCTTTACTGAATTTTCTGAGAATTGCATTTCCCCAGTATTGCAAAGGTGCTGCTCTTAGACAGCCTAAGTTAGCTGGGAGTTGCAGGCAACAGAAAAAGACCCTGACTATTTAAGTCAAAAGATAATTTATTGGAAGGATAGAAGCATCTGAAGAAACCTAAAGGAAACAATTCTGTGGTGATGAAGGAGAAAACACTTATTATGGCCATTCACAAAACATTTATTGAGCATCTAAGTGATTTGGATATGGTTTCACACCAGAGGCAGAGTAGCAAGCAAGACAAATACTATCCCTGCTCTCATGTCAGGAGAATAAAGGAGGGGAAACTGGTATCAAATAATTGCAAACCATGGTAAGAGCAATGACAGCAATAAATTGGATGGTGAGGGGAGTCATCTCAAAAGATAGATACTTAAGTTACAATCTGAAGAATGAAAAGAAACCAGTCATATGAGGAGCAGGAAGAATGTTTTAAGAAAATTTGACAGAATTAAAAGGGCCAGCAGATGTGAAAGATCTTTGATTCAGCTTTACAAGTGAGAGCAGGGGCTGGAGCAAAAGCACCGCAGGTAGGGCATTTGCCTTGCAGGTGGCTGACCTGGGTTCAATTCCCAGCATCCCATATGATCCCCCGAGCACCACCAGGAATAATTCCTGAGTGCAAAGCCAGAAGTAACCCCTGTGCATTGCCGAGTGTGACCCAAAAAGCAATAAATAAATAAAAGTGAGAGTAAAGTCAATAAAGTAATAAAGTAGGAAGAAAGTTCTTAGATCCCTTGCCAAGAGTTTCTGGACCTTTTCTCTAAAACTGTTAAACATGTAACTTGAATTCAAGGACTCTTTTATCTGCATCTCTCAATTCCAAGTTTAACCAAGACCTGTCCCTGAATTTCAGGGATTATTTATAAAAATGTGGCAATGACTATGAGCTAGAGTACCTAAGATAAGAAGCATAATGCAGATAGCCCCTAGAATCCATCCGCTCTATTTCCCTAGGAAATGGTGGCAGCTTTTGAAGAAGAGGCTAAAGAAACAGGAAACCCCAGACTGCTCATCACAGCAGCAGTGTCCGCTGGAAAAGGGACCATTGATGCAGGATATGAAATTGCAGAGATTGGGAAGTAAGTGTACCAGCTCTCTCCATGTCTCTAATTCCTGGAGAAGAAATTCTAAAACTTTTGGATGGCAAGCATCCCAAGTAGTACCTTTGTCAAAAAGGTTTAGGGACTTTGTGCCTTTGGGCTAAATCATACAAGAAAAATTCTCATTAGCAATCTCTTTTGGAAGAAGTCAAGAAAGCTGTCATTGACAAAACCATAGGAGAGCTTACTGATTTGTGATCTCTAAAGCTCTAGGACATGTATTTCTGAGACATATGCTTCGACATTGATAGCCTAATCTTCTCTGATAGCTTAACCTCTCATGGGTTTGCCCTGCCTAGCCCTGTGGATTATCACAGAAAGTATCGTAAAAGATAAGCTGTTCCCACATCCATTTGACATTTTAGCAGGCTTCCCACTGCTACTATTTATTTAAGTGGTGCATTTATTGCACACTTAATTTCAGAAAAAAGAGAAACTATACTTGATAATATAGAAATTAAATCAGAAACATAAAAAGTATTTCTTAAAAGTTAAAATTACACTTCACAGAACATAATAAAATTTATTATATTTTAAAGATAAGAACTATGAGTTTAATACCATTTTTAAACACACTTAATAGATCCAGTTAAAAAAATCAAATCAAATCAAATGGTATTGATGGACTAAAGAACTCAGCAGTTTCTGAGTATCATAAACTATTTCATTTATAGCTGCTCAGAGCTGTTCTATTGATTACTTGCAATTTTAACATATATTCTAATACTGCTATTTTAAAGTTTCTTCTATTTTAGGCATTTTGCTACTGTTTATGCTCTTAATAGTCATAAAAGAGTCGACTTTTTCAGTCCAAAAAATAGTTCATAAAAGAGTTGTCACAGTATCCTGGAAACTTGAAATTTCTCGTTCTAGGCTCCTTGATTTCATCAGTGTGATGACCTATGACTTCCATGGTGGCTGGGACACTTGTACAGGACACAACAGCCCCCTGCATGTAGGATCCAAGGATCATGGAGACTTGCGTTATTTCAACTGTGTAAGAACAACCTCAAGTCCTAGGCAGAGAATATGGGAAAGGTACTGGGAAGACCCTCGACTACTGAGACAGAGACTTTCTCTTTTTAGGAGGCAATTAGTCTGACTTTATAAATGGGTTAGAGCAGATATTGCTGAGGAGATAATGTTTATGTTGCTTTCTTCAGGAATTCGCTATGAAGTACTGGAGAGATAATGGGGTCCCAGCAGAGAAACTGATCATGGGCTTCCCCACCTATGGGAGAACCTTTCGACTCAGCACTTCTGACACCTCAGTCTGTGCCCCAGTTTCTGGGGCAGGGTCATCTGGTCCTTACACACGTGAGGCTGGCTTCTGGGCTTACTACGAGGTAACCAACAGGTGGCTTATAATGCTCTGGCGGAAAAAATCTTTCACTCTCTAATTCATTTTTTTCTTTTCTTGTGATTCCATACTCTGAGTTTTCATAGCTCAAATCATAAACAACCTGGGAAAAGACAGGTGATAATTGTGTAACATTTTTCACTTAAAATAAATTCACCTGAATTTCCTTTTTGGGTTTTGCAATGAATGTCACTATCTTTCTCACAGCTCCCAAACAATAATAAATTCTATGTTAATAGATGGGGGAGGATTTCAATAGACTAGCCCGGGAAAGACAATTTGATTACCTTTCCAATTTGAATTGATTGCATTTACTTAAATATTGTGCTGAAAATTCAGATTCCAATAGGTGAATATTAGCAGTCTTGGCCAAAAATTCAAGAATTGATGGAAGAATGACCATGGCACATGATTATGTTTATCATTTCTCAGAGAACCTCTGAATATCAAACTAGAATTACACTTGCTGTTTGCAGCTTGTTTTCATGGACATTTGTCTCTTTGTTTTGTGAAACAAATAGTTTCTAGAGAAGTATGTGAGATTTAGATAGGTATCATAATTTCCTTTCCCATTCTCCATTCTTGTTTCTTTCTGTTGTTCTACCATTTAATCCTTTCTCCTCCAATATGTGACACAGACTCTGACATACTCAACAGTGTCTTCATGTACCCCACAGATCTGCACATTCTTAGATGGAGCCACAACAGCCTGGATTGAAGACCAGAAAGTTCCATATGCTTACAAGAATACTGAGTGGATTGGCTATGACAATGCTGAGAGTTATGAATATAAGGTATGTCCTGTGAAAAAAGTTTACCCTCTAGCTTTGAACTCTACATTCATCAGGAGTCTGTTTTACTATGATTTTTTTCCCTTTGGTTTTAAGGGAATCATCTGATGGTTCTCGAGGCGACCCCTGCTCAGTGTTTAAGGATTATTTTTCAGTAATGCTTAGGAACTATACAGTACCAGGGACCAAGTCCAGGCCTCTTGTATGCAAAGCATGTGTTCAGCCGCTTGAGCTACTCTGGCTGCTATTTTACTCAAATTTGTGGTTTCAAATTTTTAAATATGCACAGTGGGAGAGTGGGTCAATTTCATTCAAACTTCTCTTTCCCACACAACAGAGAAACCTGCATGATTAAATATAAATTTAATTCTACACTGTGCACAAAATAATACAATAAATGATGTAACAGAATACTCTAATATTGTTAAAGTTTATTACCAAATTTTTATTGAGTATGATTATTTACTATTTTATGTGAAGAATTACATGCTGGCATAAAGCTATCATTTTCCAGGACCACACTGAAAATAGTTCTTTCCATTTTTTATCTAAATATTTTATGACTGTTACCTCACTTGTCTCTCCGTAGCTTTGTGAAGGAACTGAGGCATGAAGTCTTTCCATTTCACAGATGCATAAGTCAGTTCTAGGCTACACAGCAGGAAAATGGCAGTGACGGAATGTGTCCAGTGATGGCTCAGAATCTAGATTCTTCTATGACTCTGCTCTGTCAGTTCAACTCATAAAACTCCATTCCAAGGAGAGATTATCATTAAGGAGGAAAGGGGAAACTCTATAGTCACTGGTCAAGAATCTGGCTTTTTTTTCCACTTTTTAAAGAAGATGAATTTATTATGGCTGAGTAATGGGATAGTGATTTTAAATTCTCACTATTCTTATATTTTTACAACCTTCTATATAATTATTTTAAAGATATTTTTCAATTTTATTTTATTTTTTATTAGTGAAACACCATGAGGTACAGTTGTAGACTTACATATTTTTGTGTTTGGGTTTCAGTTATACAATGATCAAGTACTCATATCTCCACTAGTGCCCATTCTCAACCACCAATGAAGCCAGTGCACTCCCACCCCCCAAGCCCCCACCCCACCCCACCTCTATGGCAGGGCATTTCCTTTTGCTTTCTCTTTCCTTTAGGGTGTTGTGGTTTGCAATAGAGGTATTGAGTGACCATCGTGTTCGGTCTATAGTCTACTTTCAGTGAGTGTCTTGAATCCCGAGAGAATCCTCCAAACACCCTTTACTTGGTGTTCCCTTCTCTATCTTAGCTGCAGCACATGCTGGGGGAAAATTCATCTCAGAAAGAATCTGGCTTTTAGGGCAAGGATTTAGCTGAATAGGTGAAGCGTATGATTTACATGCATGAGTGAGGCCCTGAGTTTGATCTCTGGCACTACATCTCTCCCCAAGCACTGTGGGGTGTGGCTGTGCTAGCTCACATCTCCATGGAGCCCAGCAGCCACACATCATTAGGCCCAAACAAATAATAACTTGATAGTTAGGCCCTCTCCCAAACTTAGTATGAGTAGAAGTAGTACCTGGGCTTCCAAGCACAAATAGAGAGCTGAGAGGCCCACTTATCACCAAAACAAAACAAAACAAAAACAAAAGCAAAAGAGAAATTAAGACATTTACACCTAAAAACTATGCTATGATGCACTAATCAATAATAGTAATAATAATATTATAATATAACACTTTTGATTCAAATATACCTGGTTATGTTTCCTGAATCGGAGACTGGATAATTTCCCACAAGTCTGTGGAAGAGTAATGATGATAATTTATATCTTACAGTTCTGGTGAAGATTGAGTAATGGAAGTAAAAGTATAACTTAGTCTAAAACTAACATTAAGTATTAGCCCTGTTCATATAGTGGCCCAAGAACTTATTATCTGGAGCAAGAAAACAATCAAACTAAGTTAGCTAATCACTTGTTTTGAATCCACATAATCTATAGGACATATGCTTTCTTTCTTTTTTGTTTTTGGGTCACACCTGGTTGTATTCAGGACTTATTCCTGGTCCTGGGTTTAGGGATCACCCCTAACAGGCTTGGGGGATCATAAGGTATGCCAGGGATCAAGCCTGGGCTAATCTCATACAAGGTAGGCACCCTTCCTACTGTACTCTCTTTGCCCCAAGACGCATACTCTTTCATTAAAGAAAATGTATTGAAAGTCCCATCTGCATTCTCTGTCACTCTTGATACCTCATATCCTTTTGTTGCATAGACATCAGGCACTGGAGTCTGGTTGCTAAACATTCTTTCTGTCCACAGGTTGATTTTCTTAAGGAGAACAAATTTGGTGGAGCCATGGTTTGGGCCATTGACCTGGATGATTTCTCAGGCTCCTTCTGCAATGAGGGCAAATACCCACTTATCAACAAGCTGAAGTCACTTCTGGGCCTGTCCTCAGGTATGTTGCTGAGGTCAACACATGTTCCAAAAATTGCACAAATTAAGCTTGAAAGAACAGCAAATGCAAAGGGGCTGGAGATCACAAAGCAGAATCACAGCATCTAGGCTCTCACACTTGACGAATAATATGGTGATAGAAAGGACCTTTGCAGAAATGTTCCAATGAGAGACCAGACTAAGTTCAATAATTAACACGGGCAAGAGTTTGAACTTACTTGATAGTTTAGAAGTCTTCCTGTGCGGAAAAGTTCAGTCTCGGGAGAATAATGGGAAATTTAGACTCCTGAAAGTGAGTCTGAAACACAAATGTGCTGACCTGGCCCTCTTACTGCAGCACACCAGATATGAATGTAGAGTAATCAGCATATATAGCCCGTTCTCCACCTGCCTAAGACACACTGATGCTGTTGTTTGCATGTTATGAGAGAGAGGTCAGAGTTAGGGCTTGAAGCTTGAAGAGGAGGAGGGATAAAGTCTGACATCGCTGATGGTTGCGCAGTATAAACAGGGAAACTCATGCTCTTCCTTGCTCTTTGTGAACAGGTCGACACATAGTGGTGGAAAAGCAGAAGTCAGAAAAGGTTTCTTTGGTCTTTATGTTGAGAAAATTACCAGGATCACTGATTCTTAGAACTGTGAAGAATCTAATTATAGATTGAGATAATTATAGAATGACTTACTCAAATTTACAGTGAGGGAATAGAGGCGGCAAATTACAGAGCTTAAGAGCATTGTATTTGCAGAGTAAAATGCATTTAAAATATCTGAATCTGGTGCTGGAGTGATAGCACAGCGGGTAGGACGTTTGCCTTGCACGTGGCCAACCCAGGTTCAATTCCCAGCATCCCATATGGTCCCCTGAGCACTGTCAGGAGTAATTCCTGAGTGCAGAGCCAGGAGTAACCCCTGTGCATTGCCAGGTGTGACCCAAAAAGCAAAAAAAAAAACCCAAAAAAAACCCAACCCCCCCCAAAAAAAAACCAAAAAAAAAAAACCCCAACTGAATCACCAGAGAAAAAGCAACGTTGAAACAAGAGTAAAGTAGATGACAAAATAAAGTGAGGTGACAAAACCTGAAAAGCATTATGACAGAAACATTTACACGTCAGATCTCTCCTATTAATTCTAAAATAGGAGTTAACCCCCAACATCATATCCTGGACCCTCTCACTGTAGGGCTGGCTTCATTTCCCTCAAATGAAACTAGCGGAAGTCATGATGAACATACCTACACTCCAGTTGCTCCTTTTCTCCTTTCCTACCTGATTTAGACTTCTGCTTCCTTCCCAGCTAAATTTTTAAGTCCTCACAGGGTTTAAGTTTTCTGCAAACTAAACCAATAGCTGTCTCTAGTACATTTGCTTCTGTGTTTAAAATAGCTACTGATGCTGCCCTAAAGAATGTTTTATTTTTAATGATTTTTCTTCTTTTAGAATGCACCCCAAGAGCTGCCAACACCTGGTATAACAGCCCAGTGACAACAAGAAGTGAAGGTTTCTGTGCCAATGTTGGTGGAGGCAGTGGTGGTGAAGGAGAAAGTGGTGGAGGCAGTGGTGGTAACGGGGGCAGTGGTGGTGATGGGGGCAGTGGAGGAGATGGAAGTTTCTGTACCGGTAAAGCAGATGGCACCTACACTGATCCTGAAGACAACACCAAATTCTACAAGTGTGTGGGAGGCAAGACCTTCCATTTCAGTTGTGCCCAAGGTTTGGTTTTTGATGAGAACTGCCAGTGTTGTACTTGGCCTTGAATTTAAAGTATCAGTAAAATATTTGCCAATAATTGTCTTGTGCTACATATGAATAACATCTTCCAACAGTGGTGTAGTGCATGTATACATTAATCAATCTGTGTCACATTGGAAGATTTTCCCCTCTACAACAGTAGCTTAATAAGGGTTTACTCTTTTTTTGTTGTTCCTATTTGGGGCCACACCTAAAATGCTCAGGGATTACTCCTGGCTATGCACTCAGGAATCACCCCTGGCAATGCTTAGGGGACCAAATAGCATGCCAGGAATCAAACCTGGGTTGGCCACTTGCAAGGGAAGTATCCTATCCACTGTACAATCTCTCTGGCCCAAGGGCTTACCCTTTTATATAATAAACACACTTATAGCACTGTCACTGTAGCACCATCCTCCCATTATTCATCAATGTGCTCGAGCGGGCACCTGTAACATCTCCATTGTGAGACTTGTTGTTACCGTTTTTGGCATATCAAATACGTCACAGGCTTTTCCGTGCGGTCGGAAGCTTGCCAGGATCTGAGAGGGGCAGAGGAATCGAACCCAGGTCAGCTGCGTGCAAGGCAAACGCCCTACCCGCTATGCTATCACTCCGGCCCAAACACACTTATAAAGATATATAAAAGCCATTATCATTATGAAACAACTAGCTATAGAAATATGCTGGAAACGTACTCCTTTCTCCCATCTCAGACTAACTTGTGAGGTTAAAGGAAGTCATTCATTTATATGTGAGTGTGAAAAGCCAGGGCTATAGCGATAGCACAGCGGATAGGGCGTTTGCCTTACAAGCGGTCAACATGGCTGACCCAAGTTTGATTCCTCTGCCCCTCTCGGAGAGCCTGGCAAGCTACCGAGAGTATCTCGCCCGCATGGCAGAGCCTGGCAAGCTACCCGTGATGTATTCGATATGCCAAACACAGTAACAAGAAGTCTCACGATGGAGACGTTACTGGGCCCGCTCGAGCAAATTGATGAACAATGGGAGGACCATGACCATGAAAAGCCAATCCACTTACCTCCCTGGAGAGTCTCCTTCTTCCTTCACACCAGCTAGGGAATGGATCTATTTTGATTATTGCTATATCCCCAGAACTTGCACTCTACTGGTAGGAACTCAATCTGTTAAGACCGACTAGAAATAATAAGAAAACATGGGGAGGATTCTTATTTCTGTGAGCTTTATATATCTGGAAAAGACAAATCAAGACCTTCATACTGCATTATGAAGAAATTGAGAAATTTTTCAGAGTTCCTGAAACATGCTTGATCCTGCCTTTAAAGGATCAAGCATCTGGCCTCTGTATCTGGTAAGCTGAAATATAAGCCCAGAAAAAAACAAAATTCCAATCAGATATGTTGTATGTTTACAGTTCATTCCCAGGCTAGAGCTAACAGAAAGCATAAAACTCGTACCTTAAAAGTATACTTAGGATGAGAGAGATAGTACAGCAGGTAAGGCACTTGTCTTTTACATGCCTGACCTGAGTTCAATCTCTAGCATCACATATGATTCCCCAAAACCTCCAAGAGTGATCCCTAAACAGAGCCAGGAGTCAAGTCAGAACTGCAAGGTGTGGTCCAGGCCCCAGCCCCCAATAAAGAATGAATTAGAAATTGTGAAGCCATATTTCAGTGAAAAGAATCAATTCATTGAAAATTTAATTAAAACCCCACATTCTAGCCACTTGTCCCCATGTGGATACAACTCAGTACTATCAGTATTATCATAAAAAAGAAAAATACAGAGATGAGACACTCAGAATAAATCTTTATGTTCCTGTGCAGTAGTTATGAGTTCTTTGCCCCAGGCTGGGTCTCATGCTGGTAGACATGATGGAAGTGATGAAGAGAAGAAAGAGGAGTTGTGTCCTCAATCCTGGAGATTGGGTGGGCAGGAGGAACACATGAAGGGAGTCACAGACCCTTAATAATACAAGCTTAAGTAGGCCATACGGTTTCGATGCTTTCTAAATTCTTTGTCTGTGGAGAGCTGCAATGAAAGAATAGTGTCAAAGCCAATATTCTCATAAGAACCCTCTGCATATGGCTGTTCTAATCTATGCAAAATATAACATCACACTATAGTTGTATCCAGTATATAGTTGTAGCTCAATCTCAACCCCACAGTATAGTTGTAGCCAGTATATAGTTGTAGCTCAATCTCAACCCCACAGTATAGTTGTAGCCAGTATATAGTTGTAGCTCAACCCCAAACCCACGGGAATATAGATGAGCTGTTCTTTCAACATGACAGATCAACTTCTTGTCATTTTACTTTGCAGTATATTGTGCTAAAATTTGTTTTTCTCTTGGAAACTATACCCTTAGGTATAGTTGGCAAACTTACTGAAAACCTAGATTATATATTTAGTGTTTTCCCTTTTTCTTTTTTTTCTCAGTTACACTTGGCAGTGCTCAGGAGTAACTCCTGTGTCAAATGCCCTTCTAGGTGATATCAATCTTTACAACCTTATCAGACTGATTGTGATTATCATAGAAAAGAAAAATAAGACATAGAAAAATTAAAGGACTTGCCCAGAATCACATAAGTAAATACTGGTCCTGGTGTTTGAACCCAGGCAGTCAGTGCCCAGAATCCATGGTCTCAACAAAATATTAGACAAATTTTTGGTGATCTCATGTTCATGTGGTATGTTGGCAATATCTAAAACTCAGGCTGTGTAATCTACACAAATCAATCCACCCAAACCTTGCTTTCTTCCTCAATCATATGGGGATAATTTTCCATCTACCCACAGAATATCACTTGATAGTTAAAAAAAAAAACATGACTTTTCTTTAAATACATATGCACCTTAAAGAAATCTCATGAAATTGTATAACTCTTCAAAAAGTACCTTTTAGGCACATGCACATAAATTTCAAGGAAACAAGTAGTTCTTTTCTTATTCTTTTTTAAAAAGAAGGCATCCTATCTGCTTTCATTCATACACTGTCCTTCAAAATAAAACCACATCTATAATGATAGAAAATAGGCAGACGTTGCCTAGGATGGGGAAGAGGGAGGGATAGGCAGCACAGAGGCCTGAGGAAGCTCAGTGATATCAGTGTTCTAGCTCTGCAAACAAGGGGTTCTTGAAGCTCTTTCATCACTTCTTGGCTTCAAGTTTCTAAAACAAAAGAAACTATTCAATAGATTTCAAAAATCTAACATTACCTCAGTTTTTAGGGTTCTTCTCTGTAGATGTGGAACCTGAGCCCAATCTGGAGCTCCAAATTTCATTGGCCAGGTGACTTTGGAGGGTGACTTTTTCTCTGGATTGTATGTACCAGGGCTAGAAATTAAACGTAAAGAATCATGTCTAATGAGAAAGTAACAATATATAAATTTCACCAGTACTACATCTACTTCTAAAGTAGATCTAACTTCTTAGGAAAGGAGTTAGACTGATTAGCTATTTAACATGGGACAAACCTGGGATTCCTTTTGCTTGTATTTATAAGTAGGTGTTAGTGGTAAAGATTTAACTAGGTTTTGACTACAGGAAGAATAAAGTTTGACTCTAAAATTTCTATAACTTAGTAAGTATGCCCATTGCTGTGGTGAAAATAATGGAGTGGACACAGTCTTCCTTACTGCAACCTTGAGAAAGTGACATCCTCTCTTTGATCATTGGATTTCTCATTAGTGAAAGAATGACCATCAGGATTTGCCCTAAAAATTCATGTATTCTTATGGCACTTACATACACCCTTGGGATCAAGGTCTACATACTCTACCTCTATATTTCCCTTCCTTTTCTGTTATTTCCTCTTCGTGCAGACTTCTACAGCCATTCTTGAACCTTTTTTCCTCACGACAAATCTCATTCCAGATTACTGCTTTTGCATTTTCTGTTTCTTTCTCTTGGGATCTATTAGCCCAGATATTTACAGGGCTGGTTCAGATTTGTCTTTTTGACTTCAAATCAACAGCTAAATCCTCCACTAAATCACTTCTTATTATATCATTAACTTGTTGCATTTTTTTAGTGCACATCACCAAGTCACCATATTTTCTGGTTTACCATTGACAGTACTAGCTCCTGAGCATTGTCTTGGTGTAGCCATTAATAATATCCCTTTATTTGCTCTCAGAAATATTGCACTAATGAATTACACTATCACTGTCTCCTTTTTACCATTGGTATTTTCTTTTTTATTTCCTTCTCAACTTTATTTTCAGTCTGGACTCCAAAATAGATTTTTCAGAAATAGTATCTGGTATAATAGGTTCAATGCAAAATTCTGGCATTTGAAGTGTTTATCAGATATTTATTGAATAAATCACTGATTTATATTCCATAATGCCCAGGATATGGCAGGTAAGAGATTAACTCTTTGAAGATAGGTTGTTTCTCGATTGGTAGAGAGTAAATGGAACTCATTCGGATTACTTTCTGTCCTATTGCTCTTTGCTGAGTTGTATCCGGAAAGGGGAGACTTACCCAGGGTAAGTGTTCTTTAAGTGTGTCTTAAATCGAGGTGTCAAGACATTAAATGGAGCAAAATTTTGTTTGTATTTTTGATCCTGTATACTCTGGTATTTGCATGGATCAGGTGTCAGATCCTGTTCCCAAAAAATATCAATTTATTAAAGAGGGTGATATATACATAAAGAAACTTCTAAGTACAAAAACAGAATTTTATTTTTTAATCTTTCTATTCTTGTATGAATTATGGTTTAAGCACTTCAAACTATATAAATAGGTGAGTAGTAGAGAGAAACCAAGATAAGGTCCAGTTATCTAAAGATAAATAATATTTACGCCATGCAAATAGACCCAAGGTAGGTAGAGAAGCAGATAACCTATTGCAGCTATTACCCGTACCAAGCTATTTGAAGTATTTGTCTTTGGGCCACACCTGGCAGTGCTCGGGGCTTACTCTTGGCTCTGCACTTAGGGACCACTCCTGGTGGACTTGGGGACCATGTGTGGTTCCGGAAATCAAATCCCAGTCAGCCACATGTAAGGTAAGCACCCTATAGACTGTACTGTCACTGTCACTGTCACTGTCCTCCTGTTGTTCATCGATTTGCTTGAGCGGGCCCAGTAATGTCTCCATCATGAGACTTGTTGTTACTGTGTTTGGCATATTGAATACATCACGGGTCGCTTGCCAGGCTTTGCCGTGTGGGCGAGATACTCTCGGTAGCTTGCCAGGCTCTCTGAGAGGGGCGGAGGAATTGAACTCGGGTCGGCCATGTTGGCTGCGTGCAAGGCAAACGCCCTACCACTGTGCTATCACTCCAGCCCTATAAGCTGTACTAATTCTTTAATACCATTTAGAGATTTTTAAAGAGCCAGTGTCAAGACTCCTTGAACTTGTCATGAGAATGCTCATCAAGAGTAAGATGATGTACTTAAGAATTTCACTTGAAATTCAAACACACAAAGGGTGAATAAGTTTGAGGGTTTTGGTTTTGTTTTGTTTTGTTTTTATAGTGGTGCTTGAACCTAATAGTGCTGGAAATTTGCAGGGTCACATCCAGTGGTGCTTGGAGGTTATGCAGCGTGGCTCTCAACAATGGACCCAGGGTCTTGAGCATGAAAGATATGTGCTTTACCGTTTAAGCTCCATCCCTGGGCCCAGAACTATTTTTTTCTCTAATGAAATGATAATATGATGCTTATAAACAAAGATTCCAGTATTTTAAGTAAGGTATCTCAACACTAATACTACCTTGGTACAGTTTCCTCTGAAAATTGTTTTCCATTTTCCCAGGACATTTGCATGGTCACATTTGCAATGCAAATGTTCCAAATTTTCATATAGGTTTTTAATAGCTTTCTCTTAAATGTCATTTTTTAAAATTTTAGGTAGCCTGCCACTCTCTGTGCTTTGCTCTCCCATGCATATACAGAACAACAACATGGAGCACACTAAAAATTAAGAATTATCACTTCTAACCTTGCTTAATGCTTTAAATCTTCTTGTTGTTCTGGCTCCACATGAATATCCTTTTTTGCTGGTTGGGATTTTGCTGAGGTTGTATGCCAAGCCACAGGTCTTTAGATAGAGTACAGGGGAAAAAGTGAAAAAACAAACAAAACAAACAAAAGCCCAACAACAAACAAAAACCAAACCACAGAGAATATTATTATCAAATAAAGTGAATTTGCAATGTTTACCTGCAGAAGTTGATTTTCTTTTCTGGTATTGATTCTTCCCAGTCAAGACCACACAAATAATTACATAACAAAAATGTGTACAAGGAATGTGGTTTAATAGGTAGGGTCAGTAACATTACTGTGTATTTCAGTGAATCCACTCCTCTGAGTGCCACAGAGTTGAATATGCTCCAATGCAACTGTCAGTCTGATAATATTTCAGAAACTGATCGGCCAGCATACCAAAACTCTAGTTTTGGCCTAATGCGGCATTGGCTTACAGGTGGGGATGGAGCAGAGAATATATTAGAGACGTTATAGCATTAAGGCTTGCATTTGGTGGGTACACAAAAGGGGAACAAATTTCTTCTAATTTCTGACATTAACTCCTGCAGATGGTTGCAGAGGACCAGGCACCTACTGGTGTGGAACCCTACAGATGCCAAATCACAGCCTTTGTTCCATAAAATCCCGTTTTCTTTAGATAACAAAAAAGAAGAGAGAGAGACCCCCCCCACACACACACACACCGAAGGGAAGGTAAATACTTACATCTTCTATAATGTTGTATCCAGGCCCTCTGTGGGGCGCTCCCCTGATGGGAAGAAACGCGTGCCCCAACAAGGTTAAGGGACCGTGGAAGGGGAAGAGCTTCCTTGGTTGACATGTTCCAAAAGGGTGGCTAACCTGCTTGTCTGAAGGTCAAGAAAAAGTAGAAATTCACCATAAGTGGAAGCCTCTCACCCTAAGTGAGGATGTTGGGAGCAGGTGGGAGACAAGAGATGCCACCAGGCTCAGAAGACAAAGCCCACCTCACTGTAGACAGGAGCCAAAGCATCACCAACATCCCCTCCCCCACCCCTACTTCCGCATCCCACCACCACCCCTTATCCTTTTCTGGCTCCCCTTCCTCCTCCTGCCCTCCTTTTCTCCATCCCTGCTCACATTTGCCGTAGTACATATTGCGCGTGCGCTTTGGCTACGTTTATGTACAGTGTTGCTAAGGGAACGCCTGCAGAAGCAAGGCGCAGAACTTTCCTCGAGGGGCGTGGCTACAAGCCGGTCCAGCCAATTCACCCGAGGAGAGGAGGGCAGGGCTGGGGAGGCGGAATCGCATCTCCCTGGCCCGCAGTGGCCCTCTAGGGGTTGGTTGGCTGTGAGTGGGGGGATTGCTCACCCAGGCAGTGGAGATTGGAGGGGTGGGGGGGAAGGGGGAGCGGGGGTGGTCCTGGCAAGGAGGCAAGCGATTTCAAAAACGCATTGGTGTGGAAACGCATTTCTTTTTCACTTTTGAATATTAGTTTTGAGTGTCAGTGGTCTACATACACGAAGTATAGGAGATGTAAATACTTAGAGGAGAAGTATAGAATAGTGGAGAAGTATAGAAGTGGAGAATACGTCATAGTGGAGAAGAAAACTACTATATACTGTCTATAAGAAATGTACTTTAAACATAAAGATAAATCTTTAGTAAAGACAAATCTTGAAGTAAATGGAAGGAATAAAATATAATGCTATCACTTACGTGAGCAGAGTGACTTCAAAGTAAGAAGAGTAGTCATGTAATTTACATAGATTGCATAACAGCAAAGGGTTGAGTTCTCCAAGAAGGCAAATAATTCTCAATAAACATCAAGCTTGAAAAACAAAGCTGATGGAACTTTAAGGAGACCGGTGTGATGTAGGCAGGCAGGCAGATAGGGACCGACCCTTCCCTGATCCCAGGCAATGGAGTAAATTTCTTGGGATATAATAATAGCCCTGACCTCATGGAGAACTGGTGCCAGTGCCAGTAGTAATAGACCCTGAGGATGCTAAACCCCTCCTCCAACAGAAGCTCCAGCGGGATCAAAAGCCCAGGAAAGGAATTTCAAAGATCACCACCACTCCCAAGCCACTTGGTAATCTTAGCAAGGGACTTTTACCTAGGTAGAAGGGCCTTGTGGGGGCAGGTTGGAGAAATCCTATAAAGACCACCTTGGACAAAGGAAGCCCTCTCATATGCTGCTTGTGCCCAGAGGTCAACCACATGTGGTGCCTGAGCACATGTGTCGTAGCCATCTCTGGTCTTGAGATGTGTACTTTCGTGCTTTCATATCTAATTCTGGGATGTATGTAGGGGCTCTCTCCGCCCTTGGAGAAGCCCGGGTTCTGTCTTGCCCACTCTCTTGAGTTACTCTCCACTCTCTCACAGTTTCCCTCCCTCCTTCCCTTCAAAACTTCCAAATAAAAACTGTGTACTTTCACTGCTGAAATTTTTCCTCCTGAAATTACTTTCTGCGGGGGCGATACAAGAACCCAGTAACCCTAGGTCCTGGGTGGCAGAGGCAGATCAGGAGAAAGTGACCGTCTTTCTCCTCCCCCCCACTTCACGAGCCATCCACAGGACCCACCGGACATCAGGTGGATCTGCAATATAGTTGAACAATACATCCACCTACTCTAACATATGGGCAAAGCCAGCAAGCAGAAGCTCAGTAAGAACATGGAGGCCAGAGCGATTGTATAGCAGGAAGGGGGCTTTCCCTGAACAATGCTGTCCCCAGCAACTCATGTGGGCCCCAGAGTTGCCAGGAATGATCCCTGTGGTCAGAGCCAGGCATAAACCCTGAACACTGCTGGGTGTGGTCCAAAACCAAAACAAAATCCTCCCAAACAAAACAAAATGAATTTAACAACACTGTTAATCACAGGGATACAACAGACATATGTAGATTTTTTTTTTAATCCAGCAAGGGCAGAAAACACATTCTTCCAAGCTCAAATGAGGTATTCTTTAAGACTGATCACATTCTGGACCATGAATATACAACAGTTGTCAGGTATGACCCAAAATGAACAAACTAAAGAACAATTACTAGCAAACCAAAAATAACATATATTCTAAAAATGCAAAAATGAATAATAGAAAGGCAAGTGGAAAATCTCAAAATAATGTAAATTAAGTAGCATGCTTTTGTTATTTTTGGGGGGACAGCAGGCACTGCTTAGGGTTTACTCCTGGCTCTGTGTTCAGGGGACCTAGTGGTATTCAGAGGACCATAAGCAGTGCCAGGGATTGAATTGGGGTTAGTCCTGTGCAAGGCAAGCATCTAAACCTCTGTATATTCTCTGTTCAACAGTACACTTCTAAATAATACATGGATCAAAAGAGAAATTTCTGAAAAAAATTCTAAATATTTTTAATTTGAAAACATGACATCAAAAGTTGTAGGATACAGAAAAAGCAATTCTTAGAGGTTGGTTTATAAAATTAGCTATTAAGAAATATCTAAAATAAATTAATTTTCATCTTAAGAAAATAGGAAAAAGGAGCTAATTTAGTCCAAAGCAAGAAAAAGTTAAAAATATTAGAAATTAAAACTGAAAGCAATAAAATTAAAAAGAAAATTTTTTAAAAAAATTTTTATTAGTGAAACACCATGAGGTACAGTTGTAGACTTACAAATTTTTGTGCTTGGGTTTCAGTTATACAATCCACCAGTGCCCATTCTCCACCACCACTGATCCCAGTATCCCTCCCATCCTCCATCCCCCCCACCCCACCCTGCCTCTGTGGCAGGGCATTCCCTTTTGTTCTCTCTCTCCTTTTGGGCACTGTGGTTTGCAAAAGAGGCATTGAGTGTCAATCATGTTCCATCTATACTCTACTCTCAGCACGCATCTCCCATCCTGGGAGGATCCTCCCAACACCCTTCATTTGGTGCTCCCTTCTCTATCTGAGCTGCCTTTTCCCCTAGCGTGTGTGGCTGGCCTCCAAGCCATGGAGTAAACCTCCTGGTACTTATCTCGGCTATTCTTGGGTGTTAGTCTCCTAATTTGTTACTTTATGTTCCCCAGATGAATGCACTCTTTCTAGGTCTGTCCCTCTCTTTCTGACTCATTTCGCTTAGTATGCTACTTTCCATGTAGTACCACTTGTATGTAAATTTCATGATTTCATCTTTTCAAACAGCTACATAGTACTCCATTGTGTAAATGTACCAAAGTTTCTTTAACCAGTCATCTGTTCTCGGGTACTCAGATTTTTTCTCATATTCATATTTTTCTCATATTGTAAACAGTGCTGCAATGAACACACAAGTGCAGATGTCACTTCGACTATACTTTTTTGCCTCTCTGGGATATATTCCCAGGAGTGGTATTGCTGGGTCAAATGGGAACTCAATTTCTAATTTTTTGAGAATCATCCATACTGTTTTCCAAAAGGGCTGAACCAGTCGGCATTCCCACCAGCAGTGAAGGAGGGTCCCTTTCTTGCCACATCCGCGCCAACACTGGCTGATTTGTTCTTTTGGATGTGGGCCAGTCTCTGTGGTGTGAAATGATATCTCATTGGTGTCTTGATCTGCATCTCCCTGATGATTAATGATGTAGAGCATTTTCTCATGTGCCTTTTAGCCATTCGGATTTCTTCTTTGAGAAAGTTTCTGTTCATTTCATCGCCCCATTTTTTTTATGGGGGTGGATGTTTTCTTCTGGTGGAGTTCAACCAGAACTTGTATATCCTTGATATCAACCCCTTTTCAAGTGTGTATTTGGTGAATATCCTTTCCCATTCTGTAGGCTGTCTTTGTATTTTGGTCACTGTTTCTTTTGAGGTGCTGAAGCTTCTTAGTTTAAGATAGTCCCATTTGTCTATCTCTGTTTTCACTGGCTTGGCCAGTGGTGTGACATCTTTGAAGATACCATTAGTTTCAGTGTCATGGAGGGTTTTGCCAACTTTATCTTCAATGTACCTTATGGATTCTGGTCTGATGTTGAGATCTTTAATCCATTTTGATCTTACTTTTGTACATGGTGTTAGGCAGAGACCTAAGCCCAGTTTTATGCATGTGGCTGTCCAGTTTTGCCAGCATAATTTGTTAAAAAAGAAGAACAGCGGAATCAAAGAGATGTGCCTGGAGCCAGAGGTTCTTCATCCTCTTAGCTATTTCTTCAACGTTCTTGAAGGCGTTCCAAGCTGCTCTCTTCCTCCTGTGCAACTCAGATGCTAGATCATTCGTCATGTTGACTTCTCGACCTAGGTACGCATAACTGTTGCATTCGGAGATATTCATTCCGTTGAGAGCGAATGAAATGTCAGGAACAAGACTGTTTCTCATGAACATTGTCTTCGTGAGATTCAGCTGGAGTCCGACCTTTCCACACTCACGGTTGTAGTCGGCCAACATTTGTGCTGCTTAGCTAAAGTTTTGGTGTTATTAGAATGATGTCATCAGCAAAGCGGAGGTGGTGTAGTTACTGACTGTCTATCTGCACTCTCACTCCTTCCCATTCCAGTGGTCACATGACGTTCTTGAGGGTGGCACTGAAGAGTTTCAGAGAAATGTTATCACCCTGCTGAACCCCTCTCTTGACATGGATGATCACTTCTTTGTAGAATGGTGAGATCCTAGTAGTGAATCTGTAATACAACTCACGGAGGATTCTGAAATGGATACACATATGCCTCAGAGACCTGGGCCCTACAAAAACAGGATGAGAACTCTATTTGGGTCTCCCAAAGAGGAATCAAAAGAGTTATGATTGGAGTATCACGTTTCACTCAAATGAGAGAAAGAATCTGGAGTTCCGACCTCTGTCGACGGTCAAGAATCAGGGACACTGTCTCGTTTGCCAAGTCATCGAAAATCAGATGGGCTGGACATGTAATGAGATTTGGAGATGACTGCTGGACTAGAGTCATTACCAACTGGATTCCACAAGACGTCAAAAGACTGTGTGGTCGCCCACCTACAAGATGGTCAGACTTCTTCGTCAAGACCCTGAACGATTGGTTTGAGGCTCTTCATGTTCCTAGAATGAACAGACGCCGTTGGGCTACACTAGCACGCGACAGGGATGAATGGAGACATTATTGGCGCCCGCTTGAGCAAATCAATGATTAACGGGAAGTCAAGTGATCAAGTGATTAATTTGTTAAAGAGGCTTTGCTTGCTCCACTTCACATTTCTTGTTCCCTTATCAAAGATTAGATGATCATATGCTTGGGGGGAGATTTTAGTATATTTAACCCTGTTCCAAAGGCAGCTCTGTCTTTGTTCCAGTACCATGCTGTTTTAATTATTACTGCTTTGTAGTAGAGTTTGAAGTTAGGGAGGTTGATTCCTCCCATTTTCTTTTTACCAAGAATTGCTTTAGCTGTTTGTGGGGGCTTATTGTTCCATATGAATTTCAGGAGTGTTTGCTCCATTTCTTTGAAGAAAGTCATGGGTATCGTTATAGGGATAGCATTGAATTTGTACAATGCTTTGGGAAGTATTGCCATTTTGACTATGTTAATTCTCCCGATCCATGAGCAGGGGATATCTTTCCATTTCCTTGTGTCCTCTTTTATTTTCTGAAGTAGCATTTTGTAGTTTTCTTTGTACAGGTCCTTTACATTCTTAGTTAAGCTAATTCCTAGATTGTTGATTTTCTGGGCACAATTGTGAACAGGATTGTTTTTTCATGTCACTTTCTTCTCTCTCACTATTTGTGTTAGGAAAGCCATGGACTTTTGGGTATTGATTTTATAGCCTGCAACTTTATTGTACAAGTCTATTGTTTGTAGGAGTTTCTTGGTAGAGGTTTTAGGGTTCTCTAAGAATAGCATCATATCATCTGCGAATAGTGAGAGCTTGATTTCGTCCTTTTCTACCTGGATGCTCTTAATATCTTTTCCTTTCCTAATTGCTATCACAAGTACTTCCAGTACTATATTGAACAGCAGTGGAGAGAGCGGGCATCCTTGTCTGTCCCTGATCTTAGGGGGAAGGCTCTCAGTTTTTCCCCACTGAGGATGAGTCTTGCTGTAGGCTTGTGGTTGATGGCTTTAATTATATTGAGTAAAGTCCCCCTATACCCATTTTGGCGAATGTTTTTATCATAAACAGATGCTGGATCTTATCAAATGCTTTCTCTGCATCTATTGATATGATCATATGGTTTTTATATTTTCTTTTGTTGAGATGATGGATTATGTTGATTGATTTCAGAATGTTAAAAACAAAATCTTAATAGAGAAAGCCAATGAGACAAAAGCTGAGCTCCCCGTGACGTATTTGATATGCCTAACACAGTAACAACAAAGACTCGAGACAAAAGCTAGTTCTTTGAAAAAAGATAAAAATTGGCAAACAATATTTAGCTTGTTTAATTTAGGAAAGGGAGAGCAAGGGATAACCCACATTATGAATATCAGAAACCAAGGTGGCATCACTACAAATCACTTTGAAAATTAAGGGGCAATTGAGTTTGGAATTGCTTAACCAATTTTCACAATCTAAAATAATTGACAAGTTGAGGGCAACTTAATTTCTTCTACAAAATGAAAGGTATGTGTTCATTAAGATAAGTCTGTAAAGAGAAAACAGGCCAACAGTATACTCTAGATAGAATGATGTTGATGGAAGCATGCTGATCTAAAGAAATAAATATTCCTAGATAGGATTCTGAGTGACAAAGGAAAGATACTATATTGGACTGTAGATAAAGTTTAAAGTTTATAAATTTAGCAGCAGTGACATAATATTGTTGATGCGCTGTTTAATTGAATGGTCATAATAGATAAGGTTGGGAATGTGACAGTAGGGATTTTGGAAGGTTGGTCATATCAGAAATGTGTATATCTATATAAAAATATGTATTCAATATATAAGAGAAAAGAAAAGTAACATTTGATAATTTAGGAATTTGGGTGAGGGTATAGGGTATTCTTTGGTTTGTTTTAAATATATAGTTGAGGTAATACTGGTTTATAAGACTTTAATATTATTGTAAGGGCTAGAACCATAGCACAGTGGGTAGGGCATTTGTCTTGCACATGGCCAACACAGGTTCTATTCCTCTGTCCCTCTTGGAGAGCCCGGCAAGCTACCGAGAGTATCCCTCCCACATGGCAGAGCCTGGCAAGCTCCCCGTGGGGTATTTGATATGCCAGAACAGTAACAAGTCTCACAATGGAGATGTTATTGGTACCTGCTCGAGCAAATCGACGAACAAAAGGAGAACAGTGAACAGTGCAGCGCTAATATTATTTTAAAATAATAAATATTTACGTTTTATTTACATGTTTTAGGTGTTATCATGCCCACCTCCAAAGTCCTACTATCTTTCCATCATAGACTATTGGCTCTCTCCCATTCTTTTTGAAAATTCTGTACCAATTGGGAATTCTAAATACTGCTTTAGCATTTTTTTTACATTGCAACTATTTCAAAGTGCTAATTAGAGATAGGTACCATTTAGTAGAGTGAGAATGTAAGTCATATAACAAAACATAGCTCCATAAAATTAAGAGAATAGAAATTATATCTACTATCTTTTCAGACCATGATGCACTGAAAATAGAAGTGAATCACACACAGAAACAGAGAATATCAAATCAAACACCTGAAAATTAAAAGGTTCACTGCTGAAGAACCAGTGGGTTACAGGGGAAATCAAAGAGGAAATCGAAAGATACCTGGAAACAAATGAGGATGAGAACACAAATGACCAGAACTTGTGGGACACAGCAAAAGCAAAGTTAAGAGGAAAGTTTATAGCTCTGTAAGCGTTCATCAAGAAGGTAGAAAAGGCCACATCAATAACTTAACCTCACAGCTTAAGATCTTGGAAAATGATGAACAAAAGGAGCCCAAATCAGGCAGGAGGAAGGAAATAAAAACTTAAAGCAAAAATTGATGATCTGGAATTCCAAAAATCAGTCCAAAGAATCAACAAAACCAAGAGTTGGTTCTTCAAGAAAATAAAAGAGATCCATAAACCACCAGCAAGACTCACAAAGAAACAGAGAGAGAAACCTAATAATCTGTATGAGAAATGCAAAGGGGGCCAGCACAACAGAAAATGCAGAAATCCATAGGATCATCAGAGATTACTTCAAAACATCTTAAATGAAGAAAACAAGAGAACCCTGAAGAAATGGTAAATTTCTGGATTCTACAAACTCTCAAGACTGAAGCAAGAAGATTTTGAATACCTGAACAGACCTATCACCATTGAGGAAATTGAAATGGTGATCAAAAGTCTTCCCAAAAACAAAAGCCTAGGCCCAGATGAATTCACTAGTGAATTCTTTTAAACCTTAAAGAGGATCTACTGCCAATCCTTTCAAGCTTTTTCAGGAAACTGAAGAAATAGAAATCACTCCCAGTTACTATGAGGCAAAAATCACCCTGATACCCAAAGCAGACAGGGACACCACAAAAAAAGAAAGAAAGAAAGAAAGAAAGAAAGAAAGAAAGAAAGAAAGAAAGAAAATTACAGAGATCCCTAAGATCCCTGATGAATGTAATTATCCTCAACAAAATATTAGCAAAGAGAATCCAACAAGTCATCAAAAATATTATACACCATGACAAAGTAGGAATCATCCCAGGGATGCAAAGATGGTTTAATATTCTCAAGCCAATCATCATAGTATACCATATCAATAAAAGAAAAGATAAAAAAACATATGATCATATCAATAGATGCAAAAAAAAAACCCACGTTTTGACAAGATCTAACACTCATTCCTGATAAAAATTCTCAACAAAATGGGAGTTGAAGTAACTTTCCTCAACATAGTCAAAGACATCTACCACAAGCCCACAACATGCATTATTTTCAATGGGGAAAAAAAAACCCTTCCCCCTAGGCTTGGGGACAAGACAAGATTGCCCACTCCTACCACTTCTGTTTAACACAGTACTGAAAATACTCACCATGGCAGTTAGGGAAGTAAAAGATATTAAGGGCATTCAAATAGGAAAGGATTCAAGCTCTCGCTATTTGCAGATGACATAATATTATACTCAGACAACCCTAAAGTCTCTACCAAAAAGCTCCTAGAAACAATAGATTTGTATAGTAGAATGTCAGGTTACAAAATCAATCCCCAAAAGTTCATGAATTTTCTATTTGCAAATAAAGAAAGAGAGGGAAGTGATATTTAAAAAAAATCCCATTCACAGAAATTCAAATACCTTGGAATCACCTTAACTAAGGAGGCAAAAGACCTACACACACACACACACACACACACACACACACACACACACACACAACCTACAAAACGCTATTTCAAGAAATAAAAGAGAACATGAGGAAATGGAAACATATCCCTTGCTCATGGCTTGGGAGAATTAACATTGTCAAAATTGCGATACTCCCCAAAGCATTATACAGTCCCGATAGATACCCATGACATTTTTCAAAAAAATTGATCAAACACTTCTGCAATTCATATGAAACAATGAACCCCCGCGAATAGCTAAAGCAATCCTTGGGAAAAAAAGAAGATGGGAGACATCACCTTCCCCAGCTTCAAACTGTTCTACAAAGCCATAGTAATTAAAACAGCGTGGGGGCTGGTGAGAGAGCACAGCGGGTAGGGTGTTTGACTTGCACGCAGCCGACCTGGGTTCAATTCCCAGCATCCCATATGGGCCCCTGAGCACCGCCAGGAGTAACTCCTGAGTGCAGATCCAGGAGTAACCCCTGTGCATCGCCAGGTGTGACCCAAAAAGCAAATAAAATAAAATAAAATAAAATAAAACAGCGTGGTATTGGAATAAAGATAAACCTGGGATAGAGTTGAATATTATGGCATAGACCCTCAAATATATCACTTAATCTTTGATAAAGGGGCAAAAAATATAAAATGGAACAAGGAAAGTCTCTTCAACAAGCTGGGAAAACTGGACAGCTACATGTAAAAAAAACAAAAAAAGAACTCTCACCTCTATCTAATGCCATGCTCA
Source organism: Sorex fumeus (assembly GCF_029834395.1). Taxonomy (NCBI): domain Eukaryota; kingdom Metazoa; phylum Chordata; class Mammalia; order Eulipotyphla; family Soricidae; genus Sorex; species Sorex fumeus. The sequence goes on along the minus strand of NW_026606104.1, from coordinate 1,356,385 downwards.
AAAGTCAGATCAAAATGGAATAAAGACCTCAACATCAGACCTGAATTCACAATGTACAGAGAAGAAAACATAAGCAAAACCCTCAAAGGCATCTTCAAAGATGAAACTCCACTGACCCAGGAAGTGGAAGTGAAGATTAACAAATGGAACTACATTAAACTAAGAAGCTTCTGCACCTCAAAAGAAACACTGACTCAGGTACAAAGACAGCCCATGGAAAAGGAAAACTGTTCAACATCTATCTAATAAGGGATTAATCAAAGATAAACAGGAAACTTTACAAGAAAAAATTCCAACCCCGTCAAAAAATGGGAAGAAGAAATGAACAGAAACTTTCTCAAAGAAGAGATTTAAATGACAAAAAGGCACATAAACAAAATGCTCTTCATCACTAATTATCAGGAAGATTCAAATCAAAACTATAATGAGATATTATCTCACACCTCAGAAACTGGCACACATCCAAGAGAATAGTAGCGACCAGTTCTGGGAAGGATGTGGGGAGAAAGGCAGTCTCCTTCATTGTTCATGGGAATGCTGACTGATCCAGCCTTTTCTGAAAACAATAGAGATATTCATCAGAAGAACTAGAAATTGAGCTCCCTTTTGACCACTTTGAGAATATACCCTGGAGGTCCAAAAACACCATTTGCATTTCTTTGTTCATTGCAGCACTATTCACAATAACCAGAATCTGGAAACAGCTTGAGTGCCTGAAAACAGATGACTGGATAAAGAAACTAAAGTACATTTACACAACGGAATATTATACAAGTGTTAGGAAAAATGAGGTCATGAAATTTGCCTATAAGTGAATGGACTTTGAGAGTATCAGGCTGAGTCAAATGAGTCAAAAGGAGACGGAAAGATATGGAAAGACTGTATTCGTTTGTGGCATATATTAAAAAAAAGATAGTATAAAACTGATAACCAAGGCCAGGGAAAATGGGCCAGGAGGACTGGTCAATAGTTGGAAATTACCATAAGGGTGTGGAGGGTGGAGGGTAGTTAAGATAGAGGGTCCATTATGACAACATTAGTTGGAAATTATCACTCTGGACAAGAATGAGTGTTGATAGTAGGTAAAGGGATATACATAATAGCCTTTCATCATCGGTATTGCAAACCATAATATCTAAAATGAGAGAGAGAGAGAAAAAGACAGAGAACAGTGGTGCCTGCCATAAAGGCAGGTTGGTGTGGGGGGAGTTTTGGTGGGGTGGGAGGGAAACTGGGGACATTGATGCTGGGAAATTGCACTGGTGGAGGAATGAGTCTTTGAACATGTATGACTGAAACCCAATCATCAACAGCTTTATGCTCTAGCTCACAGTGATTCAATAAAATAAAAATTCTAAAATTAAAAAAAAATAATGTAAGCCAGAATATGAGAGGAAATAGAAACAAAATAAATAAAGTTCTGTCAATGTCTAATATTTATTTGTATGTAACAATTGAGTACACCAAATGTGATTAGTCCAAGCTAAGAAGGTATAAGTGTAAAAGACTTAGGGGCCAGAGAGATAGTACAGTGGTAAGGTATTGCATCTCACATGACAGATTCAGGTTCATTCCCTGGCACCCATATGGTTCCCCAAACCCCTTCAGGAGTAACTCTTGAGCACAAAGTCAGGTGCAATCACTTAGCACTTCTGGGTGTGGCCCAAAACCCAAATAATAATAATAGTATTTTTAAAATATGTATACACTTTAAATATGTAGGCTAAAAACGAGTTTACAATATTTCAATAAATTTCATGAGGACCATATTGAAATGATAATATTTTATGTATGGTTTAAATAATATATTAAAATTAACCTCACATTTTTCTTTTCAGTATTTAAAAAGGATGGGTTGGGTCACAGTCATCTGTGCTTAGGGATTATTCCTGAATCTATGCTCAAGTATCACTCCTGTTGATGCTGAGGGACCATACGAGGTGTGGGGGGTTAAATCCTCTTCACTGTTTTTTAATAAGGCACCAGAATATGAAAAATTTAACACATTACTTACACATTTCAATTTAATAATGTATATCTAGAACATACCAGACTATCACAGAAGAATAAGAAAACTAACAAAATGGATAAAATTCTTGAATAAGAACCATAGAAAAAAGAATATTCAAGTCACCAATAAACATAAAAAATATTAAATTTCATTAGTCATGAAGGAAATGAAAATTAAAACAAAAATGATACCTACTTCAAAATCAAAATGATAGGTAACAAATGGTGCTGAGGACATGGAGCACAAGAAATATTAAATAAAGTTTTAGTAAATATAAATACTTTTTAAAAATACTGATAGAATTCACTGAAACTGTATACAAGCATCCCTATGACCTGATAATTTATACTTTTTGGTATCTATTCTGCAGAAATGCATACAATTGTGTACTAAAAGAGTGTACAAGAACAGTAAGAGCAGCATGACAGTCACAGAGTGAACCAAATGTTCAGTAGGAATGTTCTTATAAAGAAACACTTTGAGCAGTAAAAATTAATAAAATCATGTTTGGTCTATAGTGGTGGTGGGAAATGGGCACTGGTGGAGGGATGGGTATTTGATCATTATATAACTGAAATGCAAGCACAAAAATTTGTAAGTTTGCAACTGTACCTCATGGTGTCTCACTAATAAAAATTTTAAAAAATTTAATAAAATCTTTCATCTACAATAATACAACCTCACAATGTTGAATAAAATAATTCAGACTTGAATTTTAACACAAAATATGGGTACATTTACATAAACTTCAAAAACAGGTATAGCTAACCTAATAGTTACCTTTAATAAATTCCCGAAATGGTAACAGGCTGGGGGTCGATGGTGAATCTGCAGCTGCTTTTGAGTTTTTACCTGACCGAAGACGTGAAAGTTCCTCAGATAATTTTACCCAGCTTGGCTGCCAGTGGGAAGTTTCTGAAAACGTGATGTTTTTCATTGGTACAATCACTGTAATTCACCATTCTCATAACTGACCTTCAACCAAGAAAAGGAAAGGTAAAGCTCAAACTGGCTACTAAGCAACAGCCCCAGTTCATGAGGATCCTCTTCAAGTTAATTGTGACATCCCTTTTTGCTGGCAGTATTATGCTGTAAAGGGAGTCAGAGAGACTTATCTTTGAAAATCAACTCTGTTATGGTTCCCCAGCACAGCCAGGAATGACCCCTGACCATAGAACCAGGAGTAAGTTCTGAGCATTGCTGTGTGTGTTGCCCCCAAACACACACACACACACACACACACACACACACACACACACACACACAGAAAAATCAAAGAGGGCTCTATCTCCTGAGAAAATGATACTGGTGGCCATGGTCTGAATAGACATCCCCCAAAGATCCCATGATATTCCCCAAACTGCCAATCGAGATGGTACTAGATCATGGTACTGACATTGCAGTAGAGGTAAAGCGAATACTCTGGCCTTCTGCTCCTTGAGTAAGCCAGCAGGCCTGTATTCTCAAGATACCAAGTCACGTGGCCTCCATAACTTCTAAGTTAGGATATTTATCTGCAAAAAGAGAAATAATAGGAAAAATATTATAGCTATCATAAATATTGAATCAATATATTATGTAAGAGGCAGCTTTGTTTTGGTTTTTGGGTCATACCTAGCAGTGCTCGGGACTTATTCCTGGCTCTATGCTCAGGGATAACTCCTGGCAGGAACTGAACCAAGATGGGCTACATAAAAATCTTACCCATTGTTGTTTGTTCTCCAGTCCCAAAGGGACAATTTTATTCTTTGTTACTTCATGGACAGAACTAGAGTCAATGACAAAGTTTTAAACTATGGCTACATAAATGTTTTAGCAAAGATTAGATTTTTTTCTGACCATCAGAATTGTTCAACAAACGTAAGTTGATTTTTCAACTTGTGAGTTACTTAATATTAAAACTATTCAGACGGTAACTGACAAACTGACATATGGGATGGAATAGAAAACAATTTGCTTTGGGAAAGAGTAAATGTAAAACCATCCTTGATTTTTCTCATTTCATTCACCTTTCCTTTAGCAATTTCTTAATCATCTCTTTCCAATCATTTCAATGCCATTTTAAACACCTTTTTTGGGTCCTAACTCCAAATTGGTATAGCTGCAATGTCTACTGACGTCGCAATAGACTGTTACAGATTTCTCTTACTCATTATGCTCAGCAACAATAATTCTTCTGACTTCAAATATATTTGTCCTGATTAGCCATCTTAGGTTAATAGATTCTTTTTTAAAATTTAATTTTATTTTTATAAAGTTTTCACAATAATTCATTATATTTAATATTCAAACACCAATCCCACCAACATTGCACTTTCCCACCCCAAATCTCAAACCTTGCACCCCAAAGCAGAACTGAAACAATTAACTTTGCGTTGCTTATTATGCATACTCCATTAAAATGGTCCAATCAAGTTCCTTTACAGGAAAGTGTGTGAAGATTATTGTATTTCATCCTGGAGCCATTAAGTCCTTGTATGTGTTACTCGTGGTACATCAATGGTGTAGATTATGAGAGGTTGTGTGGCTGCAAATGTGGCTGTGCAGTCCAGGATTTCTAAATTTTAGAATGATTATACAGCAGATTCACTTACGGGTGAGGTTCATCCAAGCCTGTGGAGAATGGTCGTGAGTATGGCAGGTGATTGAGTTCTGGAGATTTTTGGCTGCCAAGGAGGGAAACTCACCTACAAATACCATTCCTTGGACCTTCTAACTATGTATTCCTACCATCATCATACTATCGTCCTAACTTGGTAAGAATAAATCAGGGTGGGTGGTTTATCGTCAAGTAAAGTAGCACCTTAATAGCTTTGTTGGCAGTTCTCAGGGATAATAAACATCTTTTTAAATGCTGAGATAAGATTTCTAGGTTGTAGACATTTCGTGCTTGGCATTGAAACTTGAGTCTTTATTGAAAAGTAAATAACAAAACCCTTGGAGGTTATTAGTTCTTCCTAAAACCTTTTATTGATAGTGGAATTATTTGTATGTAATTTGTATATTTAGTGTTTAAGGAACTTTACCTCCTTAGGCACTACTTTCTGAACACATTATACACACCTGTTCTTTGGAATCATTACCTCACGTCAGCATTTCTAAACCAGGGGCAAGGAACAGAGCATAGAACTTGGGAACATAGGTGAAGAGTGGCGCAGAAGAATGAAATGAAGTCAGAAGTTTCGATGGCTGGAAAAAGGTTGAGAAACACTCCTTACTTAAGGATTATGCGATAATTGGGTGGGTGGCTTTTGAACCATACTTGGTGGTACTCAGTGTTTACCTTGAGCACAGAGATCACTCCTGGAGTGATTGGGGACCATGCAATAATTTTATCTAAGAAAATTTTGTACAAAAGTGCCCTCCTTGAAGTTCATGAAGAACTCTCTAGTGTTCCATAGTTTCATATTATGTTAGAAGATTCTAAAAAGTATTTTCCGAATGGACTATGCGTTGATCCAGGCCATCATGCCTGCCCGGAGGGGAAAGGGTGTTGCTCCATTCGCCTTCTCCTCTCTGGAAAGAAAGATGGCGGCCGCATGGGAGCCTTGTGGAGAGCAGGTCTGAGCCGGGGGTGGGGGCATGACTGAAACCTCATGGGACGGGGGGCATTCCAGCCCGTCCTTCATGCCCTACCGAGGTCACCAGTTGCCCCCCACGAGCGGCTCTCCGGCACGGCCATGACTCCAGAGCACAGAAACCAATCTCTTAATTATCTGACTCTCAGTAGAAATACTTCCAGGGTTAATAAGTAAAATAGCAGAAATCCAAAACCACGACATCATTTAATTCTTGAACCCAGCTGTAGAAATCAAATAATTTCACAATGCTTTTTCAGCATGGCTGATTGGGGGGGGGGGGGGTTGGGTAAAGTCTAAATAATAATGGTGCAACTTTTATCAAAACAATGAAGCTAGTCAAAGTAGATAGAGTGTTAACTAGAATTCATCTGCCCCACAGGCATTGGGGGGTGGGGTTTTATTGGGGTTCTTCGTGGTGAAAAATAAGTATTGGTAAAGGGAAATGTGATTGATATTTGCATGACCGAGACAAAAACCTGTAAGCTTTGTATCTTTTCCCACAGCGATTCAATAAATAAATAAATAAATTTTAAAAAAGTATTTTCTATGTCTGTTGAACAGAGATAATATTGAAGTCAATACTATCTTCAGTATTAGAATACCACTTAATTCACTTGATCACTTGACATCCCGTTAATCATTGATTTGCTGCAGCAGGCACCAGTAACGTCTCCATTCGTCCCTTTCACGTGCTAGTGTAGCCCAATGGCGTCTGCTTGTTCTAGGAACACAAAGAGCCTCAAACCAATCATTCAGGGTCTTGACGAAGAAGTCTGTCTATCTTGAAGGTGGGCGGCCACACGGTCTTTTGACATCCTGTGGAATCCAGTCGGTAATGGCTCTACTCCAGCAATTGTCTCCAAATCTCATTACGTGTCCAACCCATCTGATTTTCGATGCCTTGGCAAACAAGACAGTGTCCCTGACACTTGACTGTAGATGGAGGTTGGAACTCCAGATTCTTTCTCTCATTTGAGTGAAACGTGATACTCCAAGCATAGCTCTTTAAATTCCTTTTTGAGAGACCGGAATAGCGTTTTCATCCTGTTTTCATAGTGCCCAGGTCTCTGAAGGAACAATTAATGCAGGAAGAACAGTGGAATCAAAGAGATGTTCCCAGAGCTGGAGGTTCTTCATCCTCTTTGCTATTTCTTCGACACTCTTGAAGGCGTTCCAAGCTGCTCTCTTCCTCCTGCACAACTCAGGTGCCAGGTCATTCATCATGTTGACTTCTTGACCTAGGTACACATAACTGTTGCATTCGGAGATGGTTGTTTTGTTGATAACGAATAGAACGTCAGGAACGAGCCTGTTTCTCATAAACATTGTCTTCGTGAGACTCAGTGGGAGTCCGACCTTTCCACACTCACGGTCGAAGTTGGCCAGCATTTGTGCTGCTTGGCTAATGTTTGGTGTTATTAGAATGATGTCATCAGCAAAGCATAGGTGGTGTAGTTGCCAACCATCTGTTTTCACTCCCATTCCTTCCCATTCCAGTTTTCACATGATGTTCTTGAGGGTGGCACTGAAGAGCTTCAGAGAAATGGTATCACCCTGCCAAACCCCTCTCTTGACATGGATGACCACTTCTTTGTCGAATGGTGAGATCCTGGTAGTGAATCTGTAATACAGCTCATGGAGGATCTTGGGGTATTGAGTTTGAATACCCTGATTGGCTAGGGCTTCAATGACCGCTTCTGTCTCAACAAAATCAAAGGCCTTCTTTAAATCAATGAACGTAAGACAGAGAAGCATCTTGAACTCCCGAGAAACCTCAATGAGCTTGGTTATCGTGTGGATATGGTCAATCATGCTGAATCCTTTGTGGAACCTGGCTTGCTCGCATGGTTGTCCTTCATCTAGTGTTCTGCCAATCCTATTTAGGATGACTCGAGTGAACACATTGTAGATGACAGACAATAGGCAGATTGGGCGATAGTTGTCAATGTCATGGATATCTTCCTTCTTATACAGTAGTACAGTCCTGCTGGTTTTCCACTGGGACGAAAGCTTGCATTCAGACAGGTAGCATGTGAAGAGCCGAGCCAGTGTATTGATGAGTACTGATGACAGGTTCTTCAGGTGTTCAGGTCTGACCTTGTCTGGGCCAGGTGCTGTTCATTTCTTTACCAATGAAATGGCGTGTTGAATTTCTGAAGGGAGAACAATGGGAACGACATATCCATCCTGCGGAATTTGGTATGTGGGCAGATGGACGTGGCTATCAAAGAGATCTGAGTAGACATCATCGATAATCTTCTCCATTGCCCTTCTGAAAGATGTGATAGATCCATCAGGACGTTGGAGGGCAGTCATCTTGGTCTTGTAGTTGGCGAAGGACAAGCGAGTGTTACAGATGCTTTTCCCGGCTTCTGCCGCATCTACCAACACTGCTGTTCTTCTCTCTTTGAGGTCTTCCTTTACCACTTAGAGAAGCTCTGCACTGCTTTGCGAGCTCGGACATTCACTTGTGGTTGCCTGAGGCATGCGCTAAGCCACATTGGCGAATGAGCTCAGGAGTTTTAGAAAACAGGCGTTTTTTTGTGGCTATCTCTCTCGGCCTTCCTCGCACAATCATGGAGGTACTGAACCAGTCGATCATATTCCTAGTCAATGTTGTCAATAACAGCATCTTCCCATGTTGCCGCAATAGTGCCAAAGAGCTCCCAGTTGGTGGTCATTCTGGGAGTTCTCTTCTTAAACTTTGCAGCCCTTTCTCCCTGCTCTGTGAAGTAGAATCTTGCACGAAGGAGATGGTGATCCAATCCCGTTTGGAATTTTGGGACAACAGCGACATCAGTCAGGCAAAACCATTGATTGAATCTGATGTTGATTGAATTTCATTATGGAACGGTCCACCAGGAGACTCCCATGTCCAACGTTTAGATGCGACCTTCTGGAACTGTGAGTTACCATGGATGGTCTTGGTCGACATGATAAACTCAGAAAGTCTCTCACCCTGTTCGTTCCATTCTAGGCCATGGGTCCCAGGGTGGAGTTCTTCGGCTGATCTTCTCGGTCCTATCTTGGCATTAAAATCACCGATAATGATCTTATAGAAGGTGTGGTCTTCTTTATAGAACTTCTCGAGCTCCATGTAGAACTTCTCAATTTCTCCTTTATCATTATTGGATGTTGGTGCATAGACAATGAAGATAGAAACTGCTGTCAGTGACCCACATCTATTCAAGTGTAATCATCCGGTTCAGGTTCTTAGGCATTCAAATGAATCAATGTTTATGGCCAAGGTTGTGTTGACAACAACACTGACACCTCCAACACCTCTTTTGTCACATATCCTGAGGAACAGTTCTTCTCCAGAGTCAAAAACAGTGTGATGTGATTGATGCCTTCTCACCTCGGTCAGACCAATGATGTCATACTTGATCTTTTGTGCTTGTATCATCAGGTCCTCAATGGATGCATCCGATGCCAGCATACGTGCATTGAAAGTACAGACAGTCATTTTTGTCTTTCGTCTTTTTGGCAGCTAAGTTCGGCCTTGAGATTTTATCAGCCTCTCCTTCCTCATCCTTCTTAACGCTGCTGTATTGGGGGCTCTTTCAGGGTCAGGGGAATGAGACCCATTGTATTTACTGGTTTGGGCATATCGAATACGCCATGGATAGCTTGCCAGGGTCTGCCGTGCGGGCGGGATACTCTTGTTAGCTTGTCAGGCTCTTCTAGAGGGATAGAGGCTTTTGGGGTGGCCTCTAATCACCTTTGTAAGTGTTCCCATTATTCAAACCATATTTGAACTCTATCAAATATGGTGCAGCAGTCCTGGAAGAAGGGTATTAAGTGTCTTATGATGTGTCGTGAGTCTAGAAAGTGTCCTGGAGTGTGGTGGTGGCTGGGTAGTGGAGGTAGTGGAGGTGTGCTGGTGAGGTAATTATCTGGTACCGGTAGGGTGGGTCTTCTGAGAGTAATCCCTGGGTTGCCGGGGTTGGTGGAAGCAGACAGGTCAGGGTAGGGTGGGGCTCCTGATTTTAATCCCTTTGTCACCTGTGGTTGGTGGGAGTAGGCAGAGGATCTCTGTCCCCAGGTCCATTGAGCCTGGAGTCCAAGGTCTCAGAGCTCCGCTTATATTGTTCTGTGGGGCTTCACTCGTGCATGAGTCTCAGCCCGAGCATCTGAAAAGTGTCCTGGAGTGTGGCGGCGGCTGGATAGTGGAGGTAGAGGAGGTCATTAGAATAGCAAAATAGAAAAATTTAATAGAAAAAATTAATAAAAAAACATAATAGAAAACATTTCAATTTTACCATGTCTAAAATTTTATGTTAAAACTAATACAATTTTATAAATATCATCCACTGTAATACATTTCTGCTTCAGCTCAAATGGTCTATTTATTGTCTCCAAGCATGTATTTCTGGCTTTTGCTAACCTTATCACTCCATTTCTGTCTTGTAATGTTTTCCCTTTTTTCTTCACTGCCATTCCAATCTTAAAAATTTTCAGATTCCAGTTCATATTCTCTCTTTGAAGCTCAGTGATCTCTCTTGCTGAATTTACGAAGTCTAGGACTTTTTGTTTTCACTCCTGATATAGACATTTTTGTGACAACACCTGGGAAGTAGTTGGTGGGTATGTGTATAGCCACTGTCTATCAAGGGATTTTGGCACCTTAGTAGACTTATTATCACATTTGGTAAAGCAGTTATATCTCTTCACCCGGTGTTACTGAGGTCCAGAACATTTGGTTCATTCATAGGACCATCTGGCAGAAGTTCTTTTTTCACATTTTCCAAATGTGAAAAAAAAAATCAGTGAAGAAAACAAGCACCCATTGTCTTACAGAGATTTTACCTGGTTTTTAAGTCATTTAGAATTTATTTTTTCAAGTAACCCAAAGCAATCAGAACAAGTATAAATCATCATAATGTAAAAATGTAATGAAGTTCAAAGACAAAAATGTGAAGAGAATAAAAAATAATGTATAGAAACTGTAATTACTGGTTTTGGCATATCGAATACACAACGGATAGCTTGCCAGGCTCTGCCGTGTGGGCGGAATACTCTTGGTAGCTTGCCAGTCTTTCCGAGGGGGATAGAGGTTTTTGGGGTGACGTCTAATCTCCCTCATAGGTGTTACCATATTTGAGCCCTATCAAATATGATACGGCAATTCCGGAAGATGGGAATTTAGTGTCTTATGATGTGTGTTTAGTGTCTTATGATGTGTGGGAAGATGCCATTGTTGACAACATTGACGAGGAATACGATCGACTGGTTCAGCACCTCCATGATTGTGCGAGGAATGCCAAGAGAGAGATAGCCACAAAAAAACCGCCTGTCTTCGAAAACTCTTGAGCTTATTCGCCAATGTGGTTTGGCGCATGCCTCAGGCTCGCAAAGCAGTACAGAGAAGCGATAAAGGAAGACCTCAAAGAGAGAAGAGCAGAAGTGCTGGTAGATGCGGCAGAAGCCGGGAAAAGTATTCATAATGCCCGCCTGTTCTTTGCCAACTATAAGACTAAGATGACTGCCCTCAGACGTCCTGATGGATCTATCACATCTTCCAGAACGGCAATGGAGAAGATTATCCATGACTTCTGCTCAAATCTCTTCGATAGCCATGTCTACTTGCCGACATACCAAATTCCACAGGATGGATATGTCATTCCCAACGTTCTCCCTTCCGAAATCCGAGACGCCATTTCGTCGGTAAAGAAATGAACAGCACCCGGCCCAGACAAGATTAGACCTGAACACCTGAAGAACCTGCCGTCAGTACTCATCAATACACTGGCTCGGCTCTTCACACGCTACCTGTCTGAATGCAAGGTTCCGTCCCAATGGAAAACCAGCAGGACCGTACTACTATTCAAGAAGGAAGACATCCACGACATTGGCAACTATCGCCCTATCTGCCTATTGTCTGTCATCTACAAGTTGTTCACTGAGTCATCCTAAATAGGATTGGCAGAACACTAGATGCAGGACAACCATGCGAGCAAGCCGGGTTCCACAAAGGATTCAGCACCATCAACCATATTCACACAATAACCAAGCTCATCGAGGTTTCTCTGGAGTTCAAGATGCCGCTCTGTCTAACGTTCATTGACTTAAAGAAGGCCTTTGATTCTGTTGAGACGGAAGCGGTCATTGAAGCCCTAGCCAATCAGGGCATTCAAGCTCAATACATCAAGATACTCTGTGAGCTGTATTGCGGATTCACTACCAGGATCTCACCATTCTACAAAGAAGTAATCATCGATGTCAAGAGAAGGGTTCGGCAGGGTGATACCATTTCACCGAAACTCTTCAGTGCCACCCTCGAGAACATCAGAATGGAAAGGAATAGGAGTGAGGATAGATGGTCGGCAACTACACCACCTCCGCTTTGCTGATGATATTGTTTTAATAACACCAAACATTAGCCAAGTGGCACAAATGCAGGCCGACTTTGACCGTGAGTGTGGAAAGGTAGGACTACAGCTGAATCTTACGAAGACAATGTTTATGAGAAACAGCCTCGTTCCTGATGCCCCATTTGCTCTCAACGGAACGACCATCTCCGAATGCAACAGCTATGTGTACCTAGGTCGAGAAGTCAACATGACAAATGACCTGGTACCCGAGCTGCACAGGAGGAAGAGAGCGGCTTGGAACACCTTCAAGAGCATCGAAGAAATAGCTAAGAGGACGAAGAACCTCCGGCTCCGGGCACATCTCTTTGATTCCACTGTTCTTCCTGCATTAACATATGCCTCAGAGACCTGGGCCCTACGCAAACAGGATGAGACTGCTATTCAGATCTCCCAAAGAAGAATTGAAAGAGCTATGCTTGGAATATCACATTTCACTCAAATGAGAGAAAGAATCTGGAGTTCCGACATCCATCGACAATCAAGAATCAGGGACGCTGTCTCATTTGCCAAGGTGTCAAAAATCAGATGGGCTGGTCACGTAATGAGATTTAAAGATGACCGCTGGACTAGAGTTGTTACCAACTTTATTCCACGGGATGTTAAAAGACCACGTGGCCGCCCACCTACCAGATGGTCAGACTTCTTCATCAAGATCATGAACGATCGGTTTGAGGCTCTTCATCTTCCTATAGCGAACAGATGCCATTGGGCTACATTAGCATGCGACAGGGACAAATGGAGACTTTACTGGCGCCCGCTCAAGCAAATTGACGATTAATGGGAAGTTAAGTGATTAGGTGATTAAGTATAGAAACTGTATTTGATATAAATCAAACATTTCTTACAAAAGCAGAAGTGGAAAGGGGACTTAGGTAGGTTAAATAAACTCATTATATGTTTACCTATTTATACCACTCACCACAATCAATAATTCATTTTCACCCCAAGAATCAAAGTCTTGAAAGAATTAGTTTGGTTGTATAGTTTTGAGCCTGTACCAGACCCGTGTTTAAGAAAGTGCTTATATTTCTATTTTCACCAGAGCTCATCACAAAATAAAAGTATAAATTAAGTAAACAAAATAAAGAGTGTTAATTGGGGGTCTCTACTTTGTTACTACTTTAGCTTGTAAGTAAGATTATTACTATTACCTCAACCCAACTTTGGAGCTGAGAAAGTTGATTAAGAAACTCCTTCTGAGAGAAAAAGAAGAAAAATACCTGCCATAGTGGCAGGCTGGGGCTGGGGGGAGGGTGGTGAGAGGGAAACTAGGGGCATTGGTGGTAGGAAATGTACACTGGTAAAGGGATGGTTGTTGGAACATTTTATGACTGATTCAACAAAATAACTAAGGGAAGGAAGGAAGGAAGGAAGGAAGGAAGGAAGGAAGGAAGGAAGGAAGGAAGGGGGAAAAAGAAACTGTAAATTCTGAAGGGAATACTTGAAAAGATTTTTTAATACTGGAATGCTAAGGACTTCATTATAATGTTTTTGCATTGGTTTTAATATCATCAAGCTTTTAATACAACTACAAATAAAAACTGAACCAAGCTTCTTGATTCTCACAATGATTCACAATTTTAACCCTGTAACATTTCTCTCTTACACAGTCAATTAATAAAATAATGAAATCAAGGACAAAAAAATTGGGTGGGTGGGGCACACATGGAGGTGCTCAGAGCTTGTTTCCAGCTCTGTGCTCAGGAATCTCTCCTGGCAATAATCAGAGTATTTATGCAGTGCTAGAAATTTAACTGGAGTCAAACCAAGGTAATCACTATAATCCCTATACTTTCTGGACCAAGCGACTCCAAAGTACCACATTCAAAATTTAATGCTGAGACTAGCAATCTGCATAATGGAAATCTAAATATTTATATTGAATTGCCTTTTTATTTTTTTTAATTTAGGAACTGCAATACAAAGCTATTTAAAAAAATGAGTTTTAGAGGTAGGACAGATAGTACAGTGGGTAAACTGTATGTAGCTGAGCCTAGTTTGATTCCCAGCATTCCACACTGTCCCCTGAACCCAACAGGAGTGATCCCTGAGTGCAGGACAAGGAATAAGGCTTTAGGACTACTTGGTGTGTCCCAAATGCCTCCTCAAATAATAGAGTTTCAGGTCTACAGTGTTCCAACTCCAAACCCATCACTAGTGTCAGCATCCCTCCACTACTTCACAAGGTTTCCTCTCACCCCCAGCCCACCTCCTTAGTAAAACCATATATATTTTAAAATTTAATTATTTTAGTTTGGATGCCTGGCCCCAATTCGAGTAGGCTTGGAGATCTCGGCCCTGGAACCCGTGTGACTTTGTCCCTCTGCCTACTCGGATTGGGACCGGGCATCCTCCACCCCGATCCTCCAAACTCCAGTATGTGGGGGTCACACCCACCAACTGGCCCCCTGGCGCCGTGTAATCCCATCAGCGGCCAAGACTCAGAGACTATAAAAACCAGATCCCGGAACCGCGCAGCCGCAAATATTATGACATCTTATTATCTCATTCCTACTTTGGACAAACTGGCAGGTTACCGAATGTAGCCTGCCCACAGGGCAGAGTCTGGCAAACTCCCCTTGGCGTACCCAATATGCCAAATACCAGTAACAACGATGGGTCTCATTCTCCTAAAGAGCCTTGAATATAATCTCAGGGTTAGGATGAAGGAGGCGTTACTGGGGCCTGCTCGAGGCAATCGACGAATAACAGGATGATTTGTGATTTTGTTGTGTGATTTTAGTTTGGATAACCTTAAAATAGTGTTGATTTATTATTTTAATGTACAGTTACTTCATCTTTGCATCACCAAATTGTTTAAGACCCCTGACCAGAGCATAAATTGAGGCCTCCATAGTCCTGCCACCGGACTCCACGACAGGCTGTTTTCACTCGGGGTGCCCCAGAGGGGGAGGTCAGAGCCCTCTCCACTCTAAGGGACCCAGCCCCGGCAGCCAAAAACCTCCACAACCCAACCGCTTGCCATGCTCAAGGCTGTTTCCTACACGCTTGGCTGAGCCTCACATGTGAGTGAACATATTCCTGACACATCATAAGACACTCCCTACCCATTCTCCATAATTGCCACACCATATTTGATGGGGTTCAGACAGTAGACAACAAATCATAAAAGGAAATATATATATGCATATATACATATTTTCAGATATATGTATACCAAAGCTCTTATCACCCAAACTTCTTTTATTTTTATTTTTTTATTAGTGAATCACTGTGAGGTATTGTTACATACTTACAAACATTTGTGTTTGCATTTCAGTCATACAATAATCAGTTACCCATCCCTCCACCAGTGCCCATTCTCCACCACCAATGATCTCAGTATAGAATGTCTTAATGGCTCCTGCCAAAATAGAACAATCTTCACACTGTTTCCTAAAGTAAAGTAAAAGTAAGTAAAGGCCCTCCCGTTGATCATCGATTTGCTCGAGCGGGCCCAGTAACGTCTCCATTGGAGACTTTGTTGTTACTGTGTCTGGCATATCGAATACTCTCGGTAGCTTGCCGGGCTCTCCGAGAGGGGCGGAGGAATCGAACTTGGGTCGGCCATGTTGGCTGCGTGCAAGGCAGACGCCCTACCCGCTGTGCTATCGCTCCAACCCACTGTTTCCTATATGAACACTTTTTTGTAAGCATGTTCAACAGTTCTTCATAACAGACAATACAAAATATATTCTTTCAGTTGTGTTTTGAGACAGGGATTGGGGTTTGGGATGGAAATATCCTGAATTTGGTGGTGGGAAGGTATAATGGTGGTGGGAATTGGTGTTTGAATATTAAATGTAATCAAATATTGTGAACTACTTTATAAAATAATTTTTTATGTAGGAGTACTGCTATTTATTCAGCCACTGATTAGGCTGATTGAATTGTGCATAAACTCCACCTTACTTTTTTTGCCATTTTTTATAAGTTTATTTATTGAATCACCGTGAGAGCAGTTACAAAGCTTTCGGCTTATAGTCTTGGACATACGATGAAACACCCTACCTTCACCAGTGCCCATTCTCCACTACCAAAATCCCCAGTACACCCCCATCCCACACCCTCCCTCTACCTGTGGGGCAGATGATTTCCACATTACTCCCTCTCTACTTTGATTACATTCAATATTTTGACACCAGCCCCACCATTATTATTTGGGATTTTACCCCAACACTCAGATCTGCCGAAAGGGCAACAGTAGAAAATTTGTTTTCTATTGCTGGTTATGAATAACATATGTGTAAAAAACTATGCATGCTGAAGTTTGTGTGTTCATGGGCTCTCTGGATGGCCCTGTCTCACCACCTGGGTTCAGTGCTCTTGAGCCACTGTGTGTGGCCTGGATCAGGACGGCTGATGGCCAAGGGCAGATGAAGGAAGAGACGATGGCCAGGTGGTTGATCTTAGTAGAAATTTATTACAAGGAAGTTTATCCCATAGAAGAAATTTATGTTTTGGAGGGCCCAGGTTCTCTCAAACACGTGTTCCCACTTGCTAACCTCTCCACCACTGTCCATCCATCTTGCCGTCCTGCTCTCTCTTCTCTCTTCCCAGCTCTCTTGCCTCTCCAACTTCCCCTGCACTCTGGGCTGACACTGTACCCAGTCAGGTAGCAAAATCAACATAAAAAAGCCCTTCCTGAGGACTCACCTAAAATGTACTCTAAAGCCCTTCCTTACTGCCCAAGGGCAAAATACCTCCTAAGGTGTTTTTCTCTTTTCCTCAGTCCAATAACTATCAACATATCAATACTAGCTGTTGATCGTCGATTTGCTCGAGCGGGCCCAGTAACGTCTCCATTGGAGACTTTGTTGTTACTGTGTCTGGCATATCGAATACTCTCGGTAGCTTGCCGGGCTCTCGGAGAGGGGCGGAGGAATCGAACTCGGGTCGGCCATGTTGGCCGTTTGTAAGGCAAACGCCCTACCCGCTGTGCTATTGCTCCAGCCCGAGTAAGAGATAACATTGAGGCTTGTAGAACAGCTCTCCTGGGAACATCTTGCCACAGACTCATACTACAGCACTCAGGCTAGATTAATCATTCCGAACCCTAGCAGGGTCCAAATCTAGTCATTACTTTGTGAATCATGACAGCATTTGTCCATGACCAAGCTCTTTACTTATAGTTAAGCATTATGGTGCTTTGGCCAGGTCTATCTCAATGCCAGGGTAGCACATAGCTTACTGCTTGCCCTGGTTCCATCCAGTCCCTTGTCGGGACCCTGCTTTTGGGGGCTGTAGGAAGTAAAGGCAGCTGAGGCTTAGGTGAGAGAACAGATGCCCAGGAGGGAAATATTACTGAGAGTCACATTACAAAAGCATGTCTTCTTGTGTCCATACAAAAAGGACATTGCTCTGAATAAACTATGCAAAGGACATAGGAAGAAGAGAAAAACAATATTTACAAGTTAACAGAGCACAAAGAAAGAAGTTACAAATAAACACAGAGGAATGGGAGCACTGTGATAGGAGCAAGCCAATAAACCTAAACTACCTGAGAATATGCAGGAAGGACAAAAAGTGTTATCCTACACATATGATGTCATGTGGCTGCAGTAGTGGCAGCATGGTTTTGAAATTCCGAGATTTTAACAATTAAATCTGGAGGGATTTCTTGCCAAAACCTGCTGGGTTCCAAGATTTGTTGCTGAGTCTCTGGGATCATGGCTATTAAGCAGCTTGATCAGGAACCAGAGAGGCTGTTTATGGGCAGTGACTTGGGGTCTCATTGGGATGAGGAGGAAAGGGCCAGCTCCACCCCTATCCCATGAGGCTTCGCGTGTCTTGTCACCTGACTGTCCAATAGCCTCTGGAAGATGGTGACCACCAGGCCACCAGGGGGAACAGGCCAAGGCAGGAAACCTATTCCCACCTGGGGTGGCCCAGCACCGGTTACCTACTGCAGGGACCGGACGCATTTCTGCCAAAGCTGCTGGGTTCCAAGATTTGTTTCTGAGTCTCTGGGATGATGGCCATTAAGTGGCTTGATCAGGAGCCAGAGAGGCTGTTCATGGGCGGTGACACAGGGTCTCGGGGTGGGGAGAAAAGGGCCGGCTCTACCCCCATCCCGTGAGGCCCAACATGTCTCGTCACTGCAGGCCCAAAACTGACTGTCCAAAGGCCTCTGGAAGATGGCAGCCACCAACCGCCTAGGGGGAACAGGCAGAGGGACAGTACCCTTTCCCTCCTGGGGTGGCCCGACGACCATAACCTACTGCGGGATCTGGACGCATTTCTGCCAAAAGCCACTGGGTTTTGAGATTTGTTTCTGAGTCTCTGGGATCATGGCTGTTAAGCAGTTTAATCAGGAGCCAGAGAGGCCATTCATGGGCGGCAACTCGGGGTTTCATTGGGACAGGGAGGAAAGGGCCGGCTCCACCCCCATCCTGTGAGGCCCCACATGTCTCTTCACTGCAGGCCCAAACCTGACTGTCCAGTGGCCTCTAGGGGATGACGGCCACTGGGCCGCCAGCGGGAACAGGCCAAGGCACAAAACCTATTCCCACCTGGGGTGGCCTGGCATCGGTAACCTACTGCAGGGGCCGGACGCATTTCTGCCAAAAGCCGTTGGGTTTTGAGATTTGTTTCTGAGTCTCTGGGATCATGGCCGATAAGCAGTTCGATCAGGAACCAGAGAGGCCATGCCTCCAGTTGATATAGCTGAGCCAGAGGTGGTTTGTGGGTGTGTCTCCCACATACCTAATTTTTGGCCGTTTACTTTCTTGGTAAACTTTGCCCCAAGTTTTTGGGGTCTGGCCAAAAGTACAACAGCAATTTTGGGGTATCTGGAAGTCTGAAGTCATCGTCAGGCTGCTGATGCACTCGCCTCACAGGTACAGATTGACCTGCTGGCAGCACCATACCCCATTAAAAAATACGCTGACCAATGTCCTTATGTTACCACCAGCCCTTCTCTACCTTATCCCCCGATTCCATCCCTTGTTTGGCATTCTCAGTACTGTAACTGAGGGCCAAACTTTTGCCTACCTTTTGTATCCTTGTATTCCAAAAGTAAGGAATAATATCCAATATTTGTTCTCCCTCTGACTTTTTTTTTTTGCTTAATATGAAATCCTCTAGTTCCATTCAAGTCACGGTAATTTTTATCTTTTTCTGTGTCTAAAGAGTATTCTGTTGGGTATATGTAACCACAGCTTCTTATCCACTCATATGTTGTTAAACAGTTGGGTTCATTTTTGTTTGTTTTTACATGAAATTATTTGAATTTATTCATATAGGTTAGAATCATATAGCAATTAATCATTGCAAATTGACTTTTGTTGATTTGTTTTCCTCAAAGAGGAATCGAAAGAGCTATGCTTGGAATATCACGATTCACTCAAATGAGAGATAGAATCCGGAGTTCTGATCTTCGTCAACGCTCAAGAATCAGGGACGCTGTCTCATTTGCCAAGACATCAAAAATCAGATGGGCTGGACACGTAATGAGGTTTACAGACAACCACTGGACTAGAGCCATTACTGATTGGATTCCACGGGACATCAAAAGATCACGTGGACGCCCACCTACAAGATGGTCAGACTTCTTCGTCAAGAACCTGAATGATCGGTTTGAGGCTCTGCATGTTCCTAGAACGAACAGATACCATTGGGCTACGCTAGCACGCAACCGGGATGAATGGAGACGTTACTGGCACCCGCTCGAGTAAATCTATAAATAACTGGGATTAAGTGATTAAGTGATTATCAATAAAAATGTGATCTTCAATTACTTCTTTGATGACTAAATAATGTTCAGAAAGCCTACAACTTCAGTGTGTCTAATCTTAAAAGAAAACAGTTCATATCGAAACCCATTTGGGTTGTTTTTATGTTCTGGCTATTGTCTTAAGCATTGCAATGAATATGTGAATGGAAATCTGGTTCCAATCAATCAGAGTAGGTGTGACTCTTGGTCCTGCCTTTACCAAATTTTTGCATTGTCTCACTCTATGAAGGAAAGTTGGGGAAGCCTGAAAATTATTATTGTCTTGTACAAACATGTTTTTGTAATATGTCACTCACCCTGTCATTTGTAATCCTGCACAATTCCCTCTCCAACTGAAAGCACAGACCCACATATAAGTACAGTCAAAACCTTGAAAGGTGCTCAGTTTTTGAAGATGACTGATGAGATCACGTGAACCCCAAATAAATATACAGGATAAAGAAAGCACTCACAATCTCAGCATCAAAGAAACCAATACTCCATCAAAAATTTGGGGAAAGGGTCTGAAAGATAGTACGGGGGGTAAGGTGCATGCATTGCACACAACCAACACAGGTTTAATCCCCTGTATGGCATATGGCCTTCTGAACACCTCCAGGAGTGATATCTGAACATAAAGCCAGGAGTAAGTCCTGAGCACAGCTTAGAGTGGCTCAAAAGCAAAATTAAAAAATGGGGAGAGGAGCTGAACGATGCTCTCACGAAGAGAACAAATGACAATCATTAAGTATATGGAAAAGTATTCATCATCATTTATTATCAGGGAAATCCAAATCAAAACTACAAGTCCAACTACAAAACTACAAAAGTGAGAATGACATATATTAAAAAGACTATATTATGAAGTCCTTCAGACTTACTCCCATCCTTATCCGGCCCTTTTCAATGATGACTCCTATGGTGACACAGGCCTTTTTTGTCTCCAGACTTTTATAACCCCATTAAGTTTGAGTACAACCACTGTGTGTCAACTTATTTTGGTTTCAATTGTTAAAAGTGAAAGTAGATTTCAACAAATATAATCATTTCTATCTAATAGGGAAGAAATAAGAAAAAAGGATCTAAACAATGATAAAATAATAAAAGGAATTCAAGTGTGAAGTTAACAATAAATATCTGCTAGTAGAAAAAAAAGACTATAAAGAACCAGTTTTCAGTGAGGGGGATGCACTGTCTTCTTATTTTAACTAGGCTAGTTTAGGTCCAGACTGAATGACTTGAGACGTTCCCCTCAAGTACCCAAGAGAATACAATTGAGTCAAACTCAGAATTGTGTCAAGTCAAGGTTAAGTAAAGGATTTGCAAAACCAAGTGATAGGATCAGTAGCCTTAAGTTTAGTCTATTCAGCACAACCAGATCCAGATCTAGGAAAGTATTTTCTATTGAATTTGGCACTAATGATCCTAAATAAAATAACTTCAGATAAAACATTGCTTATTAATAGTGCCTTTAGAGCTCCAAGTTTCCATCAAATTTAATTTTCAACTGAAAATCAGTGCTTACTTGTTGGAAATAATTACTGCTATCATAAAGGTAAGAGGTAAAGGCCCTCCCGTTGATCGTCGATTTGCTCGAGCGGGCCCAGTAACGTCTCCATTGGAGACTTTGTTGTTACTGTGTCTGGCATATCGAATACTCTCGGTAGCTTGCCGGGCTCTCCGAGAGGGGCGGAGGAATCAAACTCGGGTCGGCCATGTTGGCCGCTGGTAAGGCGAACGCCCTACCCGCTGTGCTATCGCTCCAGCCCCACTGCTATCATAAGATCTGTAAAGTAAGGGTTTCAAGTCTTAGCATTTTGTATCCATTAATGTGCTTTAATATATTTTTAAAATTCATGACATAGGTGGCCTCTCATTATTTGCTAGTAATGTACAAATGCAATTAGCAGATGGTTTTAGTCATATGTTAAGTATGAATTTAACAGGCAGAAAACAGCAAATCTGCTTCTAGAATTGGTAAAAACTTTGATAGTTTCCAGAGGGAAAGGAAAGTGGAAAGGGGGGAATGAAGAGAGGACTCATTTTGGTAGGATAATGGCACTAGAACTTTGGTGGTAGGTATGGTGATAACTACACACATATAGAGGTATGAAACTAAACTCCTGGAATTCTACAATATAATAAACAAATAATAACAATACAATGAAAAAATTTTCAACTTACAAAAATAAATAATTCTCGCAACATTATTAAGCATGCTTATTTCATTTTAATTTCATTTCATCATCCTGTTATTCGTCGATTGCCTCGAGCAGGCCCCAGTAACGTCTCTTTCATCCTAACCCTGAGATTATATTCAAGGCTCTTTAGGAGAATGAGACCCATCATTGTTACTGGTATTTGACATATTTGGTATGCCACAGGGAGTTTGCCAGACTCTGCCCTGTGGGCAGGCTACATTCGATAGCCTGTAAGTTTGTCCAAAGTAGGAATGAGATAATAAGATGTCCTAAAAAGATGTCCTGATAAGATGTTGCGCAGCCGTATTCGCGGCCATGCAGTTCCGGGAACTGGACTTTATAGTCTCTGAGTCTTGGCCATTGATGGGATTACACAGCGCCATTAGTAATTATTATTAGTGTAAATAATAGTGCTTATTAGTGTAAATAATTTACTGTGCATATGTTTTATTTATTTATGGAATGATATGATTTCTCAGGGGTTATTTTTGGCTCTGAGCTCAGGAATCAGTTCTGGTGGGCTCAGGGGACCATATGAGGTGCTGGGATCGAACCCAGGGTTGGCTGCGTGCAAGACAAATGCCCTACCCGCTGTACTATCTCTCTAACCCCTACAAAAGACTGTTTAAATAACGTGTTTTCATATCCATATCCTTAATATATTGGAGTAGTTGTTTATTATTTTCATAAAGACTGCATCAACTTACATTCCCACCAACATTGTATGAATGTTCCCTTTTCTTTGCATCATCACCAACTCTTGTCTCTTCTTCCCCTATAAGAGTGTGAAATAATATCTTCTTATTGTTTTGATATGCAGTTTCCTAATAGTAAGCACTGATGATATTTTTTATGTATCTGCTGATTATGTATATCTTATTTGGTGAAATACCTATATAAGTCCTCTGCTCATTTTAAAATCAAGTTGTTTGGAGATATTTTTGGTTCAGTTATACGTGTTCTGTATTTTGAAATTTAACCCCTTTTTCTGTATGTATGTATGTATTGCATACATACAAATATGTGAATTGCAAATATTTTTTGTTTTGTTTTGTTTTGTTTTGGGGCCATACCTGTTGGTGCTGAGGGCTTAGTCCTGGCTCTGAGCTCAGGAATCACTCCTGGCATGGCTCAGAGGACCATCTAGAATGCTGGGGACCACTTATATTTTCTTCTATATGTTTTATGGTTTCATGTCATATATCTATGTTCAATTCAGTTTGAATTAAGTCTTGTATATAGAATTAGATAGTGGCTATACTTCATTCTTTTGCTTATTGCTGCCAATTGCTTCAACATTATAAGAGACTTTCTTTTCTCCACTGTATGCTTTCAGCTTCTTTGTTGAAAATTTGTTTTCTGTGCATGTGGCACGTAAGCTTATTTATAGCTCTCAATTCTGTTCTACATATGCATGTATCTGTTTTTACCCCAAACCATGCTGTTTAATTCCTAAAGCCTTATAGTACAGTTTAAAGTCAACAGTTTAAAGACCTCCAGGACCAGCCACCACCATGCTGAGACCACTCTCCGCACACATGAAGGTACTGGCAGAGGGATAAAGTCACGCGGGTTCCGGGGCCAAGATCTCCAAGCCTACTCGGATTTGGGCCGAGCATCCTCCACCCAGATCCTCCAAATTCCAGTAGGCGGGGGTCACACCCACCAACTGGCCCCCTGGCGCCGGGTAATCCCATCAACGGCCAAGACTCAGAGACTATAAAAACCAGCTCCTGGAACCGCACGGCTGCATTTGCAGCCGAGCCATCTTATTATGCCATCTTATTATCTCATTCCTACTTTGGACAAACTGGCAGGCTACCGAATGTAGCCTGCCCACACGGCAGAGTCTGGCAAACTCCCCGTGGTGTACCCAATATGCCAAATACCAGTAACAATGATGGGTCTCATTCTCCTAAAGAGCCTTGAATATAATCTCAGGGCTAGGATGAAGGAGACACTACTGGGGCCTGCTCGAGGCAATCGGCCAATAACAGGATGATTTGTGATTTGTGATTTGTGAAAGTCAATTGATAGCTCAGTTTTTGTTCCTACCTCTTAGAATTGAATTGGCTACTTGAGATCTTTATACTGTATGTTATTTTATATGATATTTTAAAATAAAACATCACTTTATTTTGACAAGTGCAGTTTCTTTATGCTATCTATTTTCTTAAAGGTAAAGGTAAAGGTAAAGGCCCTCCCGTTGATCATCGATTTGCTCAAGCGTGCCCAGTAACGTCTCCATTGGAGACTTTGTTGTTACTGTGTCTGGCATATCGAATACTCTCTGTAGCTTGCCGGGCTCTCCGAGAGGGGTGGAGGAATCGATCTATTTTCTTAATTGAACAAAAAGAAAACAAAACCACTATTCTGTGGGATTATAATAAGGAGTCTATGCATTATTTTTATTTTATTTTTAATTTCTAAAAATTACTTCATAAACTAGAGGAAGAACTACATTTAGAATCTTACTGAGAAAGAATAAAGTTTTGAAGAAGTGGTAAATTTCCTTTAGAAGCATAACTGAAAACATATCTGAGGTCAACTGGGAAAAGGTTTTTTATAATAAATGAAGAATTTTTTGGCCATTAAAATATCTTTGAGCCCATTTTATTTTCACTAGTATTCCAAGAGAGAGGCAAGTTATATTTTGTTATTCCTATATACAGATGAGGAACTTATAGTTTAAGTTTGACAAAGTTACACTCTCAGATGTATATACTGAAATCAAGCTCAGAGCTTCTGATTCCTAGAACCAAGTTGTATTTAATTAATTAAT
The DNA here is from genome assembly GCF_029834395.1 of Sorex fumeus. Taxonomy (NCBI): domain Eukaryota; kingdom Metazoa; phylum Chordata; class Mammalia; order Eulipotyphla; family Soricidae; genus Sorex; species Sorex fumeus. The sequence continues at coordinate 1,331,722 of NW_026606104.1, read as the reverse complement.
TTAGCTTTTTCTTGACAAATTCTGTATTTACACTAATGAAGTCAAATATTGTCTTATCCCTTGCAGCGACTTGATTATATTTATTAATTTATGTGGAGTGTTTCACATGAAAGAACACAAGTCAAGTCTCATTCATTTTGTGTTTGGGAACTTGGTTTTATAAATAACCCTCTCCACAACTCTTTGGTGCAAAAGTTTTATAGGCACAACTTGCATTTCATGTTAATTATAGTTATCTGTGTCTGTTAATAAGTATATGCCTTGGAAGTAGGTACTATATTTTACTCATCTTTATATATTTATGGATAGCACAACTCTTGGCACTTTGAGTATCTATACATTTTGTCATTTCGATCAACCTCCTAAAGAGACTGTTAATTATCAAGGAGGTGATAATTATCTACTAAACCTTGTCTCATCTTTTGAACTGTTAGTGCACCTCACTAAAGTTTTTTAATGTTATGCTAATTCCGTTGAAAACTTCTATGACTGCTACTTCACAGAAAAATGAATTATTTTTAGACAGGACAAATAATGGCCACAGAGTTTTGAAAAAAAATTCTTGTAAAACAAAGAATGGTTTCTGATAGATGGATATCTCATTTTCCTGAGGCATATTGAAGACGAGTCTCATTCATAAAGAATTAAAAAGCACTGATAGGAACATCACACAAACCAGAAGTTATCTTGTTTGGCCAGGGTTACCTAATATTAGGCTAGACTCCTTACAGAATAAATGTGATTGGCACAAAGACTCTATAAAGCTCAATAGATCTTTTTTGCCAGGTGCAGTGCAAGATTCAAGCAACAATAGATTAATGACTGCAACGTTTCTCCCAAGTCAGTGCCAATGACAGACCTAGTTCCATCCCAGAGCAGGAAAATATGGCCTTCAAGGCTGGAGAGATAGTACAGCAGGGAGTGTGTTGGCCTTGCATGTGGCTGACTGGAGTTCAATACCCAGCATTCCATATGGTCCCCTGAGCACCGCCAGGAGTAATTCCTGATTACAGAGCCAGAAATAACCCCTGAGCATCACTGGGTATGAAGAAAGAAAAAAGAAAGAAAGAAAGAAAGAAGGAAGGAAGGAAGGAAGGAAGGAAGGAAGGAAGGAAGGAAGGAAGGAAGGAAAGAAAGACGGAAAGAAGGAAGGAAGAAAGGAAGGAAGGAAGATCCCTTCCTAGCCTTCTAGTATTTGGGACCTAGGATTCTTAACTGTCAGTTGAACTCATGAATATTAGATTGCATAATTTATTAGAATATTCCAAAACATTAGTGACATTTGGAGACACCATAATGGCCAATAACTTGCTGCACACAATTCTGAGTGGTAGATTTAATATCATGAAGGTTAGCTGAACAGTCTGCCACTTTTGGGAGCTGATTCTAAAAATGTGGGGAAACTGAAGTGACAATTCTCCTGGAGGAAATAGTGCAAGATAGTCAAAATGCATTACAACCTGGATTGAAATATTTTCTTCCTACACAGCAGAGGAGTTTTTCTTCTTTTATAAATGTTAAAGACATTTTCCGATACCTGGGACCATAAATAGGTGGAAATCCTCCATCTACACTTTTCCGTTTTGACATTCATGTGATAGTTGAAGCACTTTATTTGCACACCAATACCAGAAAAAGAAAAGCAGTGCCCCAAAGTAGAACTTTGTGCCCTGAGCAGGATAAAAGTGTGTGTATAGTTGCTTTGGGATATAACATAAAGAGCAGATAGAGATATCACTGTATCACTGTATCACTGTTCTCCTTCTGTTCATCGATTTTCTCGAGTGGGCGCCAGTAACGTATCTATTTGTCCCAGTCCTGAGATTTTAGGAACCTCTCCTTACTTGTCCTTCCCAACGCTGCTGTATTGAAGGCTCTTCCAGAGTCAGGGGAATGAGTCCCATTATTGTTACTGTTTCTGGCATATTGAATACACCACAAGTAGCTTGCCAGGATCTCCGAGAGGGATGGAGGCTAAGACCATATGTAAGAGAATACAAGCAAGTATGTTAATACACATGTGTGCTGCTTTAGGCACATCAATTGGCTAGACTATAAGAGGTTGTGTGGCCGCGAATGCAGCTGCATGCTTCTGGGAGCTTTGTTTTATAGTCTCTGGATCTTGGCCATTGATAGGATTACATGGCGCTATGGGCAGTTTGTGAGTGTGACTGTCAAACTACTGGAAAACTGGGGGCTTGGGTGGAGGAGGCCCAGCCCCGATCCAAGCAGGCTTGGAGAGCTGAGCCACAGGTCCTGCATACCTGGGTTCCTTTGCTGGTTCCTTCATGTGTGATGCTCGTCGAGCATGTGGAGAGTGGACTTGAGCATGGCTGTGGCTGGGTTCTGGAGGTTTTTGGCTGCCAGGGTTCTGCTTGGGGTGGGGAGGGAAACTCAACCCTCCCCTCTCTGAGGGGCCCGGGTGAGGACAGCCTGTTTCATGGGCTGGAGATTCTGCATCACTCTCTTCTGGGAGCTTTGTTTTATAGTCTCTGGATCTTGGCTGTTGATGGGATTACATGGCACCAGGGCAAGAGATAACACTGACCCAAATTAGTCTCCACTTGTCCCTTACCAAATGATGCAGTCCTGATTTCATAGTTACTGAGAGTATCAGAGTAAAAGGAATGTTCATCGATTTGCTCGAGCCGGCACCAATAACGTCTCACAACAAATTGTGAGACTTGTTGTTACTGTTTTGGGCATATCAAATACATCACGAGTAGCTTGCCAGGCTTTGCCATGTGGGTGAAATACTCTCGGTAGCTTGCTGGGTTCTCTGAGAGTGCCGGAGGAATCAAACATGGGTCAGCTGCATGTAAGGCAAATGCCCTACCTGCTGTGCTATCACTCCATGTGTAATAGAAGGAATAAAAATAGAAAAATACGGAATGAAATACCTGAATGAGACCCCCAAATCACAGTTGTTCAGTATTAATAAGCTTCCTGTGTTCCTAGGTTCCTAACATATGGCCAAGAACAGATGGACTCTTGCTTAGAATGGCTTTGTTTTGGAACATTTATAACATTGGGCAAACAATTGAGTTACCCTAGCACTTGGAAGTGAGCACCAGGATTAGTAATTTGTCTTTGAGCCAACTTCTCTGCATTCGTTTCCTTTCCTCCTGTGTGGTTAATAAGAGACTTGAAATAGCAGTCATATGAGGGTTTAATACTGTCTTTGCCTACTTGGACTGGCAGGATAAAAATACCATAGTCTGGTTACTTAAAAAAGAGAAATTAATTTTCTTTCAGTCTTGGAGTCTGGAAGTACAAGATCAAGATTCTAAAAGGGCTTGGTTTCTGGCAAAGGTTTCTTCTTATATTGCAGACAGCTGCCTTCTGACTCTTTCCTCATGTGGGAGAGAGAATAAGAGCTCTGGTATCTCTCCCTGTTATATATGGGCATTAGTTCTAATGGATCGAGGCCCCACCCTATGTTCACTTAACTGTAATTACCTCCTTAAAAACTTTCTTTCCAATTTATTCACAGCAGACTATGGAGTCACCATATGATTATTCAGGGCATAACTTGCCTTTAGCAAGTTTTACAATAGTAAATGGAAGTTCTTCTGGATGGAAGATAGTCCAGCGGTTCGGGAGGATGACCCGGGTTAGATTCCCAGCACCACATGGCCCCTGAGCATCTCTGGGTGCAGCATTAGAGTTCCCCATCTTGGCTTGGGTATCCCCCCCCCGCAGCAGGGCCTGAACAGCATTACATTCTCAGGCCTCCGCACTTATGACTCTTCCTGAGAACTACTTGGGGAGCCCCCTTGCCAAAATAAGGTTTTTTTTTAGAAACCAGAGAGGTAGTACATCATGTAAGATGCTTGCTTTGCATGCAACTGACCCAGGTTCAATCCCCAACAACCCATATGATCCCCTAAACACCATAATAAGTTATTCCTGAGTACAGAGCCGAGAGTACCCACCCTGAGCATCACCAGGTGTGGTCCCAAAACAAAAAAATAATAAGTTTTCTTTAATAACTTTTCATGTATGAGGAGTATCTGCAGATAGAAAGACAACTTCCTCAAATCATCAAGTAAGGAGGCATCAGGAAATGACGACTACAACCTACCGGTGCTAAGCTAATTGATACACCATTTTACTTCCATTCTGTTAGAAATGGGGTATTACTTTGAATCTCTTGTCAATTGTGTAGACTTACTGCCCTCCAATCTTTTCTCTGTCTTAACTAAGTAATCAATTAATGATATATTCTTTTTTAGAAATCACCAAGAGGACCCCCACAAGCTGTTTCTTTTCCATAAACAAAAATAGAAACTATCATTTTTTTCATCATGTGTGGAGTCTATCTAAAATCTATAATCACATAGACTTCTAAGATAAAATATCAAAAGGCCCCTTGATTTGGTCAATCTTTTTTTGAGATAATCTTTGCTATCATGGGGGATTAATCACCTAAATAACATGACCTTGAGACTTTTCTCTCTTTTTTCCCCCATTTAATTGGGGTATAGAGCACCTTAATATTCTAATGCCCTGTGCTATCTTACCTGACTTCTATAATCCCAGGATGATAGTAAAAAATATAGCCTATTTTATGATCCTGCTCACATTAAGACCATATAAAATAACTGACTTTCAGCGAGTGTTTCCAAACTGTACTTTCATCAGAGATGCTGGTTTGGTCTCCCCTCAGTTTTCAAAGGAAAACCAACATGATCTTGGGTCATTAGTAATAGATACGAAGGGTAGTCTTGGTGATCCTAATTATGAGCATATATATTCTAATTTTAATTTTTAGTTTTTTATAAAAATTTCTATTTCTAAAATGTTTATTTTGATTCCAAGCCTTCATTGTTTTTGAGATGATTAGGATTACTCATGTCTGGCTGTGGTACTCACACATTTAGTGGTGGTACTCACTAAGGGTCACACATCAGTTTGTGGTGCTTCCACTCAGCCTCAGTGAGCATTGAGTATTGCATTTCTTTAATTGTGCTTGCAAATGTGCTCACCAGGTGCCCCCCTCTTTAGTGGTGTGCTCATGTGCATTTTCATTGTTGTGCTCATTGGAGAGTACCATCATGCTCACACAAATGCTCACCAGGGGTCTTCCACCCAACCTATGGTACCCTCACATCTTTTAGTGGTGCTTACCGGGCTCACACCTCTTTTAGTTGTAGTGCTCACACATACATGACTGTGGTGTAAATAGAACTTTTTGGAGTACAAGAGATCATCCATAGCAGAGCTTCAAGGTTCAAACAGCAAAGCTGCTGACATCAGGCTCAGTGAATATGGAGCCATGAGGGGATTGAATTTGCAACCTTACATTTGAAAGCAGGCTTCCAAACCCACAGAGAAGTCCCCCCAGAGCCCCATCATCAGTCACTTCTAATACTCTGAAGCCTCAGGAACTTGGGGAATTAATTCCTGTACCTGTGAAAGCCAGAATAATCTTAGAATGTAATGGTCATAACATTTTAGAAAGATTTTTTGATCTCAAATTACTCAGGTCATTTCTAGAAGACTGTAATAGATATGTAAGCCTTACAATGAGTTTCTCCTTCATGCTTTTATTGCCAGTCTTATTTTATTTTTAATTATTATTTAATCATTATATTTTAATAATAACAAATATGATTGTTTTGGGGAGACCCCTGCTGTGCTCTGGGATTAATCCTGACTATGTTCTTAGGAGCGATAGCACAGCAGGTAGGGCATTCGCCTTACAAGCGGCCAACATGGCCGACCCGAGTTCGATTCCTCCGCCCCTCTCGGAGAGCCCGGCAAGCTACCGAGAGTATTCGATATGCCAGACACAGTAACAACAAAGTCTCCAATGGAGACATTACTGGGCCCGCTCGAGCAAATCGATGATCAACGGGAGGGCCTTTACTTTACTTTTTACTTTATGTTCTTAGGCATCACTCTAGTAGTGCTTCGGGGACCATATGTGGTTCTCAGATGGAACTCAGGTTGGCTACATGCTAGGAAAATGCCTTCTCCACTGTACTATCTCTCTGGATCCAGCGTCAGCTTCTTGAACCAATAGTAAAATAATTAAGGGTGACAGGTTAAACAGCATGTGCCTAGGTTTTCTATAAAAGAGCTAACGGGAAAAACTGAGATTGAAGGAACAGCAGGTGAATTGTCTTACAATGACCTCTAGTTTGGGAACAGCACATAAAAAAATTATAAATTGAGGTCTGAGAGGCATCTGGGTCATGGACATTGGTCTTTTAAAGTTTCTTAATTATTTAAGATCCAAATTCTTCCTGGTGAAACTGATGAGTTAAAAAATCTCATATTTCTTTTGTAATTCAAGAAAGCTAATATTTAATGAAATATCAAAAATAGACTAGAATTTGGGGCTGGAGAAATAACAGAGCGAGTAGGACATTTTGCCTTGCAAGCGGCCAACCCGGGTTCGGTTCCCAGCATCCCATATGGTCCCCCGAGCACCGCCAGGAGTGATTCCTGAGTGCAGAACCAGGAGTCACCCCTGAGCATCGCTGGGTGTGACCCAAAAAGAAAAAAAAGACTAGAATTCAAATAAAGTCATTATTCTACTTTAAAAGATTCAAATATTCCTTTATTAGAAGAAAAATCAAAATCCTTACAGATCTTACTTAACTGAGGTGTCAGCAAGCAAATTGCACCAACCCTAGTTTTTGTATGATAGCCTGGTAGTTAAGAATGATTTACACATTTTTAAAAATTATGGGTGGCTAAAAATTAAAACAATGTTTTGTGAGGTGAAAAATACACAAATTTCAAATTTTATGTCCATAAATAACCCTTCACATACTGTCTTGAGCTGCTTTCATATGGCTACAACAGCAGGGGTGAGTGATTGTGACAGAGACCATATGGCCCACAAAACTCAACATATTTACTAGCTGCAGCTTCATGGAAAAATTTTGCCAACCCTTTTTCTATACAACCTGCTCTCCTGACTACGTCTCCTATACCTTCTTCCACTTCTTCTGCCCTCAGAACCTTTTCTTTAACCATACACTTCTTTCATTTCTTCAGAACGTCAGAGAGTTTTCTCTCCTTTGGGACTTTGCATTGATCTTTCCCTTTGGCAAAAGCACCATTCCTTAGAAAATCACTAATCTGATAGCTTTCCTTCCTTCACTTATTTGCAGGTCCAGTATAAAATCGGACGTCCTGCTCAGACATTAATATGGAATTTCAAGACACCTGCAGCACAGCATTAAATGAAAGACAAAGGTCCTTTGCACTCTCTCACTATCTGGGATCAAAACCACAGCCTCCTCCCATAACTGGCAAGAATTCTCTAGATAATGTCCAACTCTATCAGGTCATGGAGCCTGGTAACTGTTGGATGCTGGCAATCATGAATCCTGATCACTTTCCACACTCTCTCCAATTTGGAATAGAGTTCTTCTTGAATGCTAGAGACTGTATACTCCTCCTTACCATTTCAATTGGTGAAACATAGGGTCCCTAATCCTCATCCAGTCCCACATGGAGCACCAGAAATAATAGAGTCTTTACCATCTGCAGATAATTTATATGTGAAGACAGGGAGGAAAAAGTTTTTAAAAATATTTCCAATAGGGAAAATACAGCATTTTGAGATATTTCTACAAAGGAATGTTTCCACATATATATTTATTTATGGGTTCTTATCTGAGATCTTATATCTTTTCTCTTCCTATCTTTAGATGAATACAAGTTTTAAGAATGAAAAAAACTAAGCATTTTTCTTGAATCCCTCTGTTCCTTGCCACTCAGTATCTGTTAAAATAGTTATGCATGTTACAGGTGCTCACGATAGAAACTGCATGATTAGTGGGCTGGTGAATGAAGAATATACCCTTGGGAAACAGATTAATCACATCTGAGATCCTGCATTAAATAATCAGAAGCCAATCATAGTTGTGCTCACTCCTTTATTGTGCAACACTTTCTGAGATGGAGTAACTACTGTGGCATCATACAAACATATCACCAATTGCAGCAAGAGCAGGAAGGATCAAAAACGAGGCCAGCCTGGCAGTGCTGAAGGAAAGTTTGTCCATTCAGACAGTTGTAGAAAGCATTTCTGTTAGTGGGATCTGGGTACAGGCCATTGGCCTTGCTGGCACAGAATCCACTGCCACCAGAGCTGCCCCCAGAGCTGCCCCCAGAGCTGCCCCCAGAGCTGCCACCGCCTGTGCTGGGAGCTTCGGTGATGGGAGGAATGGGCTGGTCTGGAGCTTTGCAAGCTGAAAGAAAGAAACCAGATCTTGAATGTCCCAGTTATAGTCGGGGATGCTAGCATGTAATATATATCTTAAATCATGTTCTTAGCTCTTCCTCCCGTAGCTCTGCATATTTCAGAAGAGCAAATTTTTGTGGGAGGGGAGGCATACTTGGCTGTGCTCACAGAATCATATGTGGTGCTAGAGATTGAACCAAGGTCAGTGACATGGAGGGAAAGTGCCCTACACACTGTCCTAACTCTCTGCCCCCCTCTGCATATTTTAGCTTCCCAATACTTCCCCTTCCTTCTTTGCCTCTCAACCCCTTCTTTAACTTTTATGGGATAGTTCATTTTTAATTCCTTTATAGCACTCAAGTGCTATAAAATTTCTCATTGTCACAACCTCAAATGTTTTAATCCTTTATGTGGTAATTTAATCACACAATATCTTTCTTCTTATTTATCTTTATAATCACATCTTGTCCATCATATATGTAATAGAGATTATGACTGATGTATTTGGGATCCCTTATGAATGTACAGCATATGGGATGAACATAGCTATATAAGACACACTTAAAAATTGCTTGAGAAATAAACAAATAAATGGTGGAAACCCCTATTTGATCACTCAACCATGAAGGAAGCTTTACCAAATATGAAAGGAGCAATAGGCATAAAGTTACTTGTAAAATGATTCCTGAACTTAAAAAAGTCTTTGAAATTTCTTTTAGATTTAAAGTTTGTGGTTTATTCTCAATATCTAACTTACTTGCACTCCGCAGGCCTAGGGCATCCTTCAGGGTGTTGATCAGAGGGTATTTGCCCTGGTTGCAGAAATTCCCAGTGAAGTCATCCAAATCAATGGCCCAAACCATAGCACCTCCAAAGTTATTCTTCTTAAGCCAATCAGCCTGTTATTGGTAATCAGAGAGAAATTCAATTAAGCTTTTATGTCAAGGCCAATGTATGGTTCTAGGTTCAAAAAAGGAACAAACTAACAGATAACAACAGTACACAGAAAAGAGTCTACCTTAACTTTGAAGCTCTTGGTGTTATCATATCCAACCCACTCGTTGCCTTTGTAAGCATAGGGGACTTCCTCGGAAGCTTCCCACATTTGAGTAGCCCCATCCTTAAGGAAGTTACAGATCTAAAAAGATATAAGAAAATGGTTAAAAGGTAGGGAAGGTGTCTAGGTCACAGGGGCAAAAGATAGTGAGGGAAGTAAAAGGCACATGTGAAAGCTATTTGGAAACGAAATCCAATCATTCTATCAATACATTTTTCTTTAAGATCATTTAAGATTTTGACACTGTCAAAAATAGTTCACTTAAATTTGATGTGGAGAGAAACTTTCATATCAAATACCTTGGCAGTCAGTTTAAAAGGGCCCTAGATTAATAAAATGTCCTTGAATATATATATATATATATATATATATATTTATCATTCTATTTAGAATCCAGAATAAATGACTCTTGTGATGATCCATCTAAAATAGTGCAACATGAATGCTTATTTTACCTGCCCTTTCAAAAGCCAAGAGATCTGCTTTTGGTCCTAATTGCTGAGGCCAAATATGTTTACTATTGTTTATATTGTTATATTGATGGATCAGAACAATACTATTTGTAGGTAACATACCTCATAGTAAGCCCAGAAACCATCCTGCCTGGTATAGGGTCCAGCAGGGCCAGGGCCAGTGGTAGGAGCACCAATTCCATGAATGGACGGGTTGCTCAGGATGAAGTTGTGACCATAAGTTGGGAATCCAACGATGAGCTTCTCAGCTGGGGCCCCATTGTTCTTCCAGTAATTCATGGCATAGTCCTAGAATAACTTTAGGTTAGCAAGAGGCTCCATACATTCAATAACTTAGTAATTATTAGCTAAGCTCTTCGGGTATGGTTGTACCTGTTGTACATAATATTTGCAGCAAATTTTAGATTCCCATTGACATGCCTGTGTTGAATTTATATCTAAACAAATTCAATTAATGTCAATATGAATACTTGATCCCTTCTTATTAAAAATGTGTCAGAAAAATATACAAGTCCCTGGGTTTGATTTCTAGAAAAGAGAAAAGGACATAGATTTTATGTGTGCAATTTTCCTGACAGTATCCAAAGATGAATGTCTAAAATTATCTATGCTACCTAGATATAGGATATTAGAAGAGTAAAAAAATATATAAAGCAAAAGGGGAACAAGAAAAGTAGAAAGATGGAACAATACATTTAATGTATTGAAGTATTTATAATGGTATATATTTTATTTAAAGACATTGTCTTCTATTTTTTCTTATCTGAGAAAATTATCAGTGCAGTACTGATTACCTGGTGAATTGTAAGTGGAAATGAAAACAAATTAGAAGCTTCCCATACTTGAGTAACCCCATCTTTAAGGATGTCAATATAATTTCCCTTTTGAAAAATGAAATTTAAGATGCCTTTCTCCCCCAGATCTCCATGTGACTGGCAGCATCATTCCTGGCCTGCACCTGCAGTTGTGCAGGTACTTACCACATTGAGGTAGGCGTTGCTGCCAGTGTCAGTTGGGTATTTGTAGAGGGGACTGTTCTCACCAGTGTAGCCCTCCCAGGAGCCATGGAAGTCATAGGTCATGACATGAATGAAGTCCAAGTACCTGAGGTGAAATAAAGGCTTTTAACACCTTTCTGCACGTCATCTCCTATTTTTATGCAGGCAAAGGGATACCATTTCTAAAGGCACCCAAACAATGTCTCTTGGCAGCATGGTAGAATTAAAACAAATCTGTATGGTACAATGATACCTATAGGAGGAGGAAAATCTAGAGCATTACTCACTGGGACAGCTGAGGGATATCATAACCAGACTCAATATTGGAGATGCCAGCAGCTACAGCAGCAGTGACCATCAGTCTGGGCCTGTTGACTTGCTTAGCTTCCTGCTCAAAAGCTTCACGCATTTCCTAGACAAACGTAGGGGAAATTGTATTAAAAAAAAAAAACCTCTTTATTGATCTCATGACTACTTTTTTTTTAATTAATCTCTTCCATCCATTATTTTTTAATACCGTCCATAGAATAATGTCTTTAGATCCTTATGTCCTCTGAGAATGTAAAGGAACTAAGTTTTCTGAAAACTTAAGCAGTTTGATAAGAGACCTCATCGAGTGATTTTCAGTCCAAATAATATGTGATGTTGCTCACCTTCACCAGAACGGTGAAGAGGTGCTTGTCCTGGGGAGGGCTCCCACGGGAACCTGGATACTCCCAGTCAAAATCCAGCCCATCGAACCCATACTGGCGCAGGAATTTGATGACTGAAGTAATGAAAGTCTGGCGGTTCTCAGGAGTGGAAACCATGGTGGTGAAGCTGAGGAGATCCAAAGGTGGCAGCAAGGTGAGACTCTGGAGCCCCAATTCCTTGCAGTAAAATCAACGTAAAAAATTCACCTGGAAGAACTTACGGAGCAGTTCCAAAGTTCCAGCCACCAATAGCCAGGAGAGTTTTCAGTTGACTATTTCTGAGTAGAAAGGAGCAAAAGATGCATCAGAACAAATGGAAAGGATATCATTTCAACATCACCTATAATAATGATTCAATAGGAAAAGACTTTTGTGGCCTCTTTACTTGTTTTCTTCATGTTCATTTTCATTTCCTAAATTGCGAGAGTGGTTGGTGTAGTTAACCTCAGGTGTGTATGCTTAATGTCGATTGCAAAGCTCCTAAAGACTGAGTGCTTCATCAATGCCCGCCTTCAAGTGAAAGACTGTTTTTATTTGAATTTGCAGTATTTGAGCTTTTCTAAATCTCTCTTGGCAACTTAGATGGATTCTAATCGACAACCATGTCCCAGAAGTGAAACAATCCCTTTACCATTAAAATCAACACTGTCATGGAAATAATAAGAAAGCTTGGGATTTATCTGTGTGCTGATGTTTACTGCTTGGCTTATTTCACATTTCAGCCTGGAGGTTTTCTTTGAAGTTTCCCTGAAGGTTTTGAACCTCAGTTCTTTCCATACTTACTTGTTTTTCAGGCCATTGAAAGATTGGTAAAGGGTGACATCATTCCATTCGATGGTGGTGATCTCATTGTTTTTCATCCCAGCAAAGGCATAGATCAGGTGGGTACAAAGACAGGGGTCAATGTCTTCAGGCTTGAAGCGCCCCAGGCCAGGCCTATACTGGGCCCAATTGGTGAAGTAGCATGTCAGGTGGTAGGCAGAACCTGTTTACCCAGAGGAAGAGGGTAGGAAGATTACACATAGAACCCCCTGAGGAGTTTAAATTGCTTCAGAAACCACAGATTTCCAAATGACTTTCTTCTTTAAGTCTCAAAAGGAAGTGGGTTGGGGAAGATCTGGATGAGATTCCTGTATGGTGCAGTAAACCCATAATTAGCAGGTGAATTGGGGCTAAATTTAACTCTTCATGTTTGCTCTGCTCCTTAAAGAAATCTTAGAAATTCCAGCCTTTAGCTGAAAGGAAACCTGAAAACTGGAAAGCTCTGATTTTGATGTACTCTAGCCTTTCTACATGTTAATAATAGCAATTACTGATGCTTATTCCATACTTGTCTGTGCTAACCACTACTCTGAGTAATTTACTTCAATTCACTCATTAATCTTCACCCAAATATTATGAGGTAGGCACAATTATTTCTATATAACTCATTAGGAAACTGAAATACAGAAAGGATAATGGTATCAGTCTGGTAGGTACATGTATCTGTCTCCCTGAGTAATAATTCTATCCAGATGGAAATGAACTTTCTACTAAGAGCCATGGGAGCTGGCTTCTGGTTTAGTTCGCTTTGAACTCCAGAGAAAAGTTAAATGGCTCAGTTGTCTCAGTTAACTAGACAATGAAATGTACTAATGCCGTTCCTCTTTATCTCTCAGAAATTATTTGTTTTAAAGACTCAATAAGATAATAAATTGAAAAGTGCTTTAATTGAACAGGAGGTTAACTATGTAGATATCTCTCCAGCTTAATTTTTTTAGTTGTTAACATGTATCAGTAAAATACCTTCTAAATTCAACTTTGAGATGTCCAGGCCAATAGCCCCATCCCTTTAAACTTGGCTAGGGAATTTTAAACTCTCAAAAAGCTTAATATTCTTTTGTTTGAAGGACAGAGAACCATGCTGAAATTCCAAATTATGAAGAAACTGAGAAGGAATTGGGCTGGAGCGATAGCACAGCGGGTAGGGCGTTTGCCTTGCACGCAGCCAATATGGCCGACCCGAGTTCGATTCCTCCGCCCCTCTCGGAGAGCCCGGCAAGCTACCGAGAGTATTCGATATGCCAGACACAGCAACAACAAAAGTCTCCAATGGAGACGTTACTGGGCCCGCTCGAGCAAGAAACTGAGAAGGAATAATATAATGGTCCATCCCGAGAAAGGCACATACCTATCTCAGCTGCCAGCACAAGAAGTAGACCTGAAAGAAACAGAGAGAATGAGAGTAGCTATTAACAAAACAGCATTTTGTTCTTGCACTAATATTCAGCATCAGGAAACTTTTCTTTCATTTCACTCTTTGAGTCCTTTTAAGACCCTTTGCAAACTCTCCAGCCCACTGAAACTCAGAATTTCTTCTAAAAACACAATCTCTATATTCCATTCATAAAACCACTGGAGGCCCTTAAATATCCAAGGTCAAATGAAGGGATAGCAGTGCAAAGCTAACACCAGGGAAGAACTGCCTGACCCTGTACCATTGCTAAAAGCAATCATCTCAGGAGATTTGCCTTGAATTCAAAAGAAAATTTTGAGGGGCAGGAAAATAAGAGGGAGAGTATGGCTCAGACACAAGAGTTCTGATGCTCCCTTACCAGTGAGGAGGGTCAGCTTGGTCATCTTGCCTCAATAATAGAGACTGCTCTGTTCAACCTGCCTTTTATACACTCTTCCGCCTCTCCTGTGACCTATCAGATTTTCCTTTCTCTGTCTCTAAAGTAAATGTTGATATTGGTAGTACTTACAAAGCTCATATAGACTTAAGTGCTCATTCTTGACAGAAAAACAATGTTATCTGAATTTAACTTTACAAAAAGAATTGAATGAAGTCCAGAAGCCATATCAAAACACTCCATTATTGGAGTCATTTAAATAGCACAAAATGGTCTATGCATAGTGGATTCTACTCTGAATTGTGATGCAACTTGGTGACTATTTCATACTCTTTCACAAGCAGAAACATTGACTAACTGCATCAGTTGTTCTTTGCAGCCATATATTCAATCATTATGAAAACAAGATCACTTCTAAAGTGAAGGCCTGGAAGATTGTGGTCTATTTGTCTTTTTGCCCTCATATTCTTGTACCTTCTTTTCACTACTTATTTTCCTCTTCTAATTCCTCCGACTCATTCCCAACTCTATCTGTGTGAGGTGGTCATGACTTGATTTCTTTATGTTCAGATTCTTTCTCTCTATGACACATCCCTGGGTTTAGAGTGTCTTGGATTCCTCCAGAGCATATACCCAGCCACCAGGCTTGGAATCTGGATGGTGATAATTTCTATTTGGTCAGTTCCTTTAGGTCAGTACCTCCTCTAATGCCCATTATTCTGTGAATGGTTTCAAAGTTATCTTGGTCATTAAGGCTCTCACCACAATAGTCTTTTTGACTCATTTGTTTTCTTTACTTCCTCTTCTTTCTACATTCCATTGATAAGTGAGACCTATAATGAATACTTCAGTTCTTGTTGCTTGTTGTCCCTTTTTCCCCTTTTGTTCCTAAGCACCCTCATATCAGCTTCCTTCATTCCATTCCCCATTTATACTGCTCTCAGGACTTAGCATCCATGAGGGTGTTTTGTAGCCTCCTTTTCCTTCCAGATATATTCTATGTTTGACCTCAATTCCCTAAGATCAGATATAATGGCTCCACATAGTTCTTTCTCCTTCAGCTGTCAGCAATGCAATCCTACCTGAATCGATTTAACTTTCCAGACTCACTCCCTGCTTGGCCCTCTGTATTAAACCTTACTGTTCTCCATGACCAAAAACATGTTCATCTTCATGCTTTTGCTGAAATCCTTCCTTCTGCTATTCAGAAGTCTATTTCTCTCTTGCACCTGGTCATCTTTAAAAGCTCAAATGTTTTCCAACCCCACAACTTTCCCAGTCATTCAAGGTGGAGGTGAGTACCTTCTTCATCTCTGCTTCTCTGGAACTTCGTTTCTACAATTTAGTAAATTTATTGCTTATATTTATGGACCAATTTGCAGAAAAGTAGTATGGGGTGAATGCAAGGATCACACAGATCAGTTTTTAATTTTTTTCTAACACTTCTTACATATGTAAAGTTAGAGAAAGGCCCCTAATATCAGTGTCTTCATTTGTAAAAGTGGGACACAAATGATTATTTTGCAAAGCAACCCTTGGTTTTTTCTTTTGGAGCGGTGGGAGGGCAGACTGACTCAGCAATGCTTAAGAGGTTCAGGGGTCACTTCCAGCAACACTGACCCTGCTGTGCAAGCCTGATGGTTCAGTGCTCAAATCCTGCATGTGGCACTTCTTGACCTAGCAGTGCTGGGACCATCAGAACTACACCTGGCAACATTCACGGTCCACATAGTTCCAGGGATCAAACGTTGGGCTTTGGTGTGAAAAGTATGTCCTCCACCCCTTTTAGCTATCTCTTCAGTTCCTGCAAGACAATCCTTTACTTTGGAGAGGTTGGGTCACACCTAGCAGTGCTTAGGTACACTCTGGTTCCATGATCAGTGAAGTCAAGGGATAGACACAGTGATGGAGATTGAATGGGGGTTGACCGGTGGCCGTAAGCCCTGTACTATGTCTCCAGCCTTGCTTAAAGGCAATATTTAGCATTAAACAAAATATACACAATATACACAAGTAAACAAATGCATAAAAAATAATATAACATATACTTTTGTGCCAAATCTATCCAGTTTGACTTCAAACCCTTAAGAACACCCAGTCATGGGCCAGAGAGGTAGCTCAATGGGTGGAATGCATCCTGTGTATGCTGAAGGAGGCCTGGGTTCAATTCCCAGGAACATATGGTCCCTTGAGCAGTGCTGGGAGCAACCCTCAACACAGAGTCATGAGTCACCTCCAAACAATGTTTCTCTGGGGCTAAAGCAAAAAAAAAAAGAAAAGAAAAATCCAAAAACTTCAGTCAAAGTCATGTTGTACCTAAGTTTATTTCTTATGCAAATGGGATATTGCAAATAACCATTCATTGGACATTACATGAATTAATTTTAGTAGGATAGCTATCATATTTTATATGAAGGAACAGGGCTGGAGCGATAGCACAGCGGGTAGGGCGTTCGCCTTACAAGCGGCCAACATGGCCGACCCGAGTTCGATTCCTCCGCCCCTCTCGGAGAGCCCGGCAAGCTACCGAGAGTATTCGATATGCCAGACACAGTAACAACAAAGTCTCCAATGGAGCCGTTACTGGGCCCGCTCGAGCAAATCGACGATCAACGGGAGGGCCTTTACCTTTACCTTTATGAAGGAACAGGCTTGTGCCAAGACACATTTTGGGTAGGTTTCTTCCCGTATCTTTTAAGTTGAACCTTGTAGAGACTGTCTAGATTACTTCTGCCTTAGTGGAGCACTAGGAACCACGGAGTGGATTTTACATGAATCTTTTTGCAATCTGAAAAGACTGCTGTAAATCTCATATACATAAATGTGAAATACTGAAGTAGAGTGAAACTCAGATACACCTGGAAGTAAGGTAAGAGTTATTTTTTTCATCTTGTACTCCAATCTTCCCAGATTACTCTTGGTCACGCCTGTGTCTCCCCAGTTGATCTGGAGAATACTCAAAGCTTTCTTCTCCCCTTCCCTTTCCTTAAGCAAAATAGACGAGTGATGAAATACTAGATAAAGGAAATAGAGTATTCTGGCTCCTGTGTGTCTGCATTCAATCCTACTTCTGATTTATTTTGGAGTCCCAATCCTTGGAATGAACCTGCACTCACTCCCAGAATTTAAAGCTTTCAGGTGAGTTTCACCAATATTTGTCCTTGTTTAGTAATGGATCTGGTTTCTTTGAAAGCCTCCCAAGCCTGTAGTTGGTAGGAAAGCTTTTTGTTTCCCTGAGGGCCTTAATATTTCTTTATTCTGGCATCTCTTTCAATGTTAAGAGCAGACCTAAGGTTATGATTCCAGGGCAGTGCTGGCAAGCTCCTTAAAGCACTAAGAATTATGATCTCTACATTTTCAGGTGTAGTGATTGAGGCAGGCTGGAAGATGGAGGCTACTACAATATTTAATTCAAACCCAGGTATTCTGGATGAGAAAACATCTTGGACCTGACATATAGGAGAGGTGTAATGTGAATTATATCACTCACATGCTCAGAGACTTGGGGAAATAACAATCTCTCATATTCATTAAATTATTTGGGTGTTTTTCCAGATACATCTGGCTGTGATCAAGACTCCTGGTTCTGCATTCGGGTTACTTCTGGTGGTCTTGGAAACCATATGGGTTCCGGGGATCAAACCCAGGTTAGCCACAATGCAAGGCAAACAACCTACATGTTGTGCTACCTCTCTAGTCCCTTTTATATTACATATTTGTAACAAATTATTTTAATGGAAACATCTTAGAAACACTAACATGCTTTTATCCTGTCCCTTTTCCTTGTGCCATCAAGCTTGATACTAGAATATATAACAACTTTTTATGGTAGAAAAAATAAACAAATTCTCAAATTTCCTATAAATTTTTTACTAAAATTTATTTGTCTGAAAACTGCAATATGAAGGTTATGCCCTCTTATTTTCAATTTCATGTTTTTATTGTCTCAAAAGATGAAAGAAAACAAAATAAATGTGTTCAAAAGAATTATATATTCAGTTCTCTCTGTTCTTTGGAGATGCCAATTGTCAAATGCAGATATCAAGATCTTTGTGAGACCCTGATGGGTAAGATGATTGTTCTTGAGGATGAACTCACTGACACATTTGAGAATGTCAGACTCAGAATTCAAAACAATAAAAGATTCCATCCATCCAGAACCACCTGATTTTTGGGACAAACAGCTGGAGAATAGAAGCACTACTCAGACTGTAACATCCAGAAAATTTCTACCCTGACCTTGTTACTTCACTTGCCAGGTGGCATAATTAAAACTTCTCTTCTTGAAATCACACAAAAACAAAACTTTAAACACACAATCTGTCCAAAGTGTTTTGGCAACCGTACCCACAGTAAACTGCACCAACTTAACATGCCAAGAAATTCAAATCTAGTCCATCTTTGCATATCTAGAGCTTCAACACAAGTACCATGGGCTTGGTGCTTTGTAGAGTTTCTTTTCAGTGGACTGAACAGTAGGAAATTTTTTATAAATAGATTGTGAACTTAAACTTAAATATCACAGTAATTACAATGAATGTAAATGGGTTAAATACCCTAGTTATAATTCAAAGAATGACAACATATTTTTGTTTGTTTAAAAAGTGCTTACGTGTATGCAAGAGATGTACTTTAGGGATACAACTATACTGAAGTAAGATACTAGAAAAAGCATACTACGTAACCATTAACCAATGAAAGCTGATCTAAGTGTTCTGATATCAGACAAAATAGACTTTAAATAAACACCATCCCTAGAGATAAAAATAGGAAAAGGAAATAGAAATACTCAAAATGGCTACAATATACAAATTGGTTGAAATTAGAGGAAAAATAGAAAAAAAATCCATAATCACAGAGGGAGAGTTTAAGTTTCCTCTTACTGTAACTTACCAAGAAACTATTTCCAGGAGTGCGTGGTTAATAAATTTGATCTAATTGGTATACACAAAACAGTGGATATAGTTGCACAATGCCATTCTTTTCCAAGGACACATAAGGGGAAGAAAGCCCTGGCCCTTGTTTCCAGAGAGTTGGCATCACTCAAAGTAGACACAAAGAAGTCTTTTAATTTTAGAAATAGACTGTCAAATTTGTACCAAGAAAGCTGAGAGTGTTGACATTGGAATAACAATAAGGAGAACTAGGTAGGAGATATTAAAAGAAAGCATTCTTCTAGCAAAAGGTGAGTCACAAGTAGAAAGGAAGAAAAGGAGGAGGTCTAGTTCTGCTTCCCTATAACCTTATGTTAGATACTTCTGCTCACAATAAATATCACAGGGATGTACCTAGTCAACTTATTTATTTAGTTATATCCATTCATGTGTTTAATGATGACGGAATGAATGCCTACATTGTATCAAGTACCTGGGGGGTGGAGTTATAAAATAAATAAGACACAGGCCTATTCATGATTGGTGTGAACAGGTAAATAAATGGAAAATTATAACCTGGTAAATTTTTCAAGTCCAGAGTAACTATTGGAGTCAAATAAAAAAGACTACAGTTTGAGGACCCAGAGAGATAGCACAGTGGGTAGGGTATTTGCCTTGCACGTGGCTAACCCGGGTTTGAGCCCCAGCATCTCATGTGGTCCCCCAAATACTGAAGATCCCTAAGTGCAGAGCCAGGAGTAACCTCTGAGCATTACCAGGTGTGGTCTAAACAAACAAACAAAGCAGTACAATTTGAGAAGTGGGCATCAATACCATTGGATTTAAGGATTCCAAAGAAAGTGGTTATCTAGTGGATAGAGGAAGAATTTGGGGAGGTTGTTTCTAGATTAATTTGAATTTAGTAGTGAGATGCATTAAAGAAAACAGAACAGGGACTGGATTGATAGCACAGCAGGTAGGGCGTTTGCCTTGCACGCAGCTGACCTGGGTTCAATTCCCAGTATCCCATATGGTCCCCCGAGCCCTGCCAGGAGTAATTCCCAAGTGCATGAGCTGAGCACCGCCAGAAGTAATTCCTGAGTACGTGAGCCAGTAGTAACCCCTGTGCATCGCTGGGTGTGACCCAAAAGAAAAAAAAAGAAAAAGAAAACAGAACAACAAGGGAACTAAGGCAACTGAACAAAGGAATAGTACAAAATTCACTCTCCAAAAGAATAAATAACACATATGCTGGCAAAATGGAAGGATGTTTAGAAAGGTAAAAAAGTTTGGTACCAAAAAGCTTGTTTTTATACATGTAAAACACAGAAAATAATAAAATTTTTTTTGCTTTTTGGGTCACACCCAGCAATGCTCAGGGGTTACTCCTGGCTATGCACTCAGGAATTACTCCTGGCAGTGCTTGGGGGACCATATGGGATGCTGGGAATTGAACCCAGGTTGGCCACATGCAGGGCAAACGCCCTACCTGCTATGCTATCGCTCCAGCCCCGAAAATAACAAATTATTATGGGGAAAAAAAGAACCACGGAACCAGGGTAAACCATAGCCAAAATGAACACAGTGTTTTGTAGCTCTTCTTGTCACAAGATGGATCCCCATCCCATGAATCTGAGCTGACCTTGTAATTTGCTTTGATTAGCACAATGCAAATAGAGTACCACTGTGTATATTTCAGGTCTGGTTCTGAATAGGCCATACAGTATTTGCTCTCATAGTCTCAGAATTCCAAGACTGCCAGGTAAGCAGCAGCAACCTGAAGAAGGTGAGAAGAATGTGGATGTCATGGCTCCAGCTGACAGGCAACCTCCAGAAGCAGTGTCATCCAGCCAACAGCCAGCTGATCGCAGATAGATAAATAAAACCTGCCAGAAGTACCCAACTCATCCTATCCCAGGCTTCTGAGCCAAAGAATCACAAACTAACTTAATCGTTACTATTTCGGGGACCAGAGACGTAGGACAGCAGGTAAGGTGTTTATGGTCAGCACTACATATGGTTTCCCTAGCCCTTACAGGAGTGATCCCCGAGCTTCGCCAGGTGTGGAAATAGACCACTTCCTTCACCTAATTTATATATAAAAAAAGTAAGCTGTTTCTATCCCCACACCCAATTTAACTGAAAAAAAAGAAAGAAAAAAAAGACATAAACCCATTGTGGTAGATGGCCCAGAGAATTGTTTCAGAAGTAGTGTGCCTTCCTTATAGGCAAGGGTGCTCAAGTTGAAACCCCAGTGGCTCTCACATACTGATGGCTATCTGAGAGGCACTGCTTTTTGGATCTCCAGCCCTATAACAAAAGTGCGAAACCTCAAATAAATGTGCAAGTATGGCAACTAAAGTGTGTGAGCACCACCACAGCGTATGTGTACATTCTACCCTGCCATTGCAACATCAGCAACCGCAAAGCAGAAAAAGCTATGGCAAAAATGCAACATAAGACTCTCTCTTTTAACCATATTTAAATGTTGCTTTTGTGTTTACTGTAATTGCACTGCTGTGTAATATAGTTCTTTATAACTTTTCCTATCCTGACAAATTGATAATCAGTATTCATTGAATAACAGCTTCCGATTCCCCTGGCAACTACCTCCTACCTTCTATGTCCATGATTGCATATGATCTATATGTTTCCTATAAGTGGAATCATGCAGTATTTGCCATTTGTGACTAATGTCCCCAAAGCTTATCCATATTGTAGCATGTGAAATTAAGTTACTCTGTTGGAATGGTCGAAGAAGTTGTTAAGAGGACAAAGAACCTCCTGCTCTGGGCACATCTTTTCGACTCCACCATTCTTCCTGCACTAACATGCGCTTTAGAGACCTGGGCCCTGTGAAAATAGGACGAGAATGCTATTCGAGTATTCCAAAGAGGAATCAAAAGAGCTATGCTTGGAACATCACATTTCACTCAAGTGAGAGAAAGAACCTGGAGTTCTCACCTCTGACAACAATCAAGAATCAGGGACACTATCCCGTTTACCAGGCGTCAAAAATCAGATGGGCTGGACATGTAATGCGATTTAGAGATGACCACTGGACTAGAGCTGTTACCAACTGGATTCCACGGGACATCAAAAGGATGCATGGCCGCCCACCTACAAGATGATCAGACTTCTTTGTCAAAACTGAACGGTTTGAGGCTCTTCGTGTTCCCGGAGTGAGCAGATGCCATTGGGCTACACTAGCATGCAACAGGGATGAATGGAAATGTTTCTGGTGCCCCCTCAAGCAAATCGAAGATTAATGGGCTGACAGGTGATACAAATGATTGGAATGGTTTATTATACAGCAAAATTTAACTGAAACAACAAATTAAAATGATGGTGTCAAAGGGTCTGATTCATTAATTCTGGGGTGAATACAGGCCTTAAGTGAGGTGCAAATATTGGTCTAGGTATTAGTTGGAGAAAAAAGCAAGAGAATAACACCAGAGTAAAATCACAAGCTGGAATCATTCAGGGTCAGTGCAATATCCCAGAATTTTATCCCCTAGGCCAATGTTGCCTAAACTATTCTTCAAATTTGTGTCAAAGGGTATTATCTTCATGATAAAAGGGTTTTTTTTGTTGTTGTTGAATATGTTAGAGAAATCTGTTTTGGAAAGGCATGATTCTCATTTTATTGAATATTCTAGTTCTCTCTATTCAAACTGTCATTTCTAAAAATGTTTAATTTATTGCATTTTCCCCCAGGTTTGTTATAATGCCATCCTAACAAACATACTAAAAAACAAAAAAAAGACACAGAAGACAGCCAATTCAAAATTAAACTATGAAATCATTTTTCTATGCATACTTCTGTTATATTAAAGTTTATTGCAAGACTACTCGATAGGAATACCATGGAATACCACATAGGTACCTGTAAGTTTTTTATAGCCACATTTAGTAAAATAAAAGGAAGTAAACTAATTTAATTTAATAAAATATTTTGTTCTTTATACTCTAAAATACTGTCATTTGTCATGTGATTGCTCTATCCATTTATATAATCAGGTCACGGTTCAGGTCACGGTTCTCCCGTTGTTCATCGATTTGCTTGAGCGGGCCCAGTAACATCTCCATTGTGAGACTTAATTGTTACTGTGTTTGGCATATTGAATATGCCACGGGTAGCTTGCCAGGCTCTGCCGTGCGGGAGAGATACTCTCGGTAGCTTGCCGGGCTCTCTGAGAGGGGCGGATATAACTTTTCAAAAATTAAAATCTTTTTTTTTATTCTCCCCCCATATGTCTTGAAAATGTGGCATGTATTTCGAAGCTAGCATGTATCTCAGATTGGACCAATCACATTTCAAGAGTTCATTGGGAACTGTATTATCTCATCTACTGTATTATAGAAACCAGCAGAAAATGAAAATTTGACCTTTAGTAATTTTCCAAAGGTTTGCTTTGGTTGACTGCATTTTGGACTTACATCTTCTCTTTTGAGGGATACTAAAGAGAGTGCCTATATGTAAAACAGGTCTTTTGTTTACTGTAAATCTTGATTCTCATATTATGTGTTCTCTTTATAAATATCCTGGGGGATATATATATATATACATATGTATGTATATATACACACACGTGTGTGTGTGTGTTTCTGCTCTTAGAATCCTCAATAATTGGACTTGTCTTATTGCTTTGTTCTGTTTCTCTGGACATTATATGTTGTGCAACTTGTCTCATTATCCACTTCTCATTTTATATCAGAAATACAGAATAAAATTTGTGGCCCACACACAGATGAGTATAGGATAGCATTTCCCAAACTGTTTAGGTTAATACTAACTTGTAAAACCCCAGTGTTATTCAGGCTGTTTTTTTTTAAAGAGAGAGAGAGAAATGAGAAAGAAGCAAGGAGCTGGAGACTGTAGAACAAGAGAGGGGCAGGAAAGTTTCATTGAGGAGAAGGTGTGCACAGTCTGGGCATTTGGATCCACAGATTTGTCCATCTTCGTATTTATCTTCAGAGCTTCCTGATTGGAAAGTTTTAGGTCTCTAAGGCAAAACCCACCTGCCTGGTGCTGCTGAGAATGGTGGACCACCCCTGTCTGGCACATGCAAAGCTGGCACTAAGCTCCTCTTAGTCCTGAGAGTTGGGGACTGGGCAACAGGGTGTGAATTTCCTGGTGATTTCCCTGGCAAGACCTGAGTTTCTTGCAGCCAACACCCGCTTTGGGGAAATAACACGCCATATTTCTTTTGGGGATAGGCCAGCATCAGTCTTGCTTGACAGATCAAGCCATAACAGGGATGATGGGTGTCTCTCCAGAGATTTGCAAACCTCTTGGCAACCTTTACCAATAGATCCTCCAGCCAGTGGAGGATGAAGAGCGTAGGGAAATATGAGGATTGTGAAGCTCAGGATGTTGTAAGCAGAAATATTTCCTAGGTTGCTGGCGTCATCTGACCCTTCATTGCCTCCTTCCTGGACAGTATGGGGATTTCCTCACTGGGGCCACCCAGTTTTATCTACTCAAAAACATTGTCATTTCCTCATATGATTGCTCTGATCATTTATATAATTTTTTAAAAATTGAGATCTTTTATTCTGGCCCCCTCCTACTTCCTTTATCTTCAGAAGATGAAACATGTGCTACACACTGTGTGGCATGTGATACACACTTAACATTATCTGTTTGGAACAACCACATTTCAAGTGTTGTCCTGTTTGGTCCCTGTCTTGTCCAGTCTTGCCTACAAACCAGCTTCCCGCATCTGTCCTGCCCCCCATGCCGGGCTCTGCTGACTCTGTGGCCTGAGCTATAAGGGCCTGGGGGGTGGAAAGGAGAGAGTCCCCAGGGACCTTTGAAGTCATTCCAACTGGAGCTCAGGGGGTGAAGTCAAAGCTGAAACCCACAAAGAATAGATCCCACCACAGAGGCCCCATTTTGGTGGAATGGGGTTCTTGGGGACAGCCCTGTTCTGCCAGTGACCTGGGAAGCTTACCATTGTCTATTGGGGAGCAGAGAAAGATGGGTGGGTGGAGGGGGCAGTCAGACAATATGAGGCAGCATAATATCTGAGGAGGGAGCCCCAGAACTTTGAGAATGCCTCTGTCCTGTTTTCTTCCCCACTATGCACCCCCCCCACACACACACTGTGCAGTGGGAATAATGACCTTGACGATCTCAGGGGTTCCGATGAAACTTCCACCAGGTAATGATGGTGGAGGGCTGGGCCAGGTCCCATCCGAGAGAAATGCTATAGAAATGCTGGTCAGACAAAGCAGAAAGAGATTTGGAGGGAGGACTGGGGAAAGTCAGGTGGACCCCAACTCTACTTCCTTTCTTGCCTGGCCAGCCAGTGAGCTTTGGGTATGGGGACACAGCATACCTGCAGCCATCCAGAACGGTGTCCTAGAGCTGAAGTGCAAGCCATGGGTGACCTAGGGGAATTCCAAGTCAGAGACCACTTCAGGTGCCAAATATGTCAAATCCACAGGAAATGAAGTTGACGTTTTCTTCTCACTGTTGGCTCACAAAATGACTGGGTTTGTGCTTTGTGCAAATGTGGTGCAACCTTCTTCTCTGCAGATGTGTGACCACATGAAATCTATAGATGCACATCTGATCAACACCTGAGGCCCTCCCTCACCCAAATCTAGACACCATTGAATGTAAAGAGGACATTAAAATCAAGTAATTTTTGAAATGTTCATTTTTAAGCAGAAATTTGTTATAGAGTGAGATTTTCAAATAGTGTACTAAAATTCTTTTCAAAGGTAGCCATTTTTTGAGGGGAAGGAAGCTGTTTGGGTTATATTCAGCAGTGCTCAGGAGACTGACTATTCCTCCTACTTTTATATTCATGAGTGCCCCCTGGCAGTACGGGGTGAGGTGGGCACCACTTTATGCAGTTCCAGGGCTCCAATCAGGGTAGGTAGCATGCGAGGCAAGGCATATTTTCCAAGAAATAATAAGTTTTAAATATTTGTACTGTAAGTCAAGGTTTAAAGTTCTATGTATTCTTGCTATATACTCACAAAATTCAATTAGTTTCCTAGCCATATTTCTAGCTATGTATCACTAGCAATCTTCTGAAGTTTTTTTCAGTATGGTTTTATTTTTAAAATAATTTTAAATAAATAAATAAAATAATTTTTGTAGGCCAGAGTAAGA
Source organism: Sorex fumeus (assembly GCF_029834395.1). Lineage (NCBI taxonomy): Eukaryota > Metazoa > Chordata > Mammalia > Eulipotyphla > Soricidae > Sorex > Sorex fumeus. The sequence goes on along the minus strand of NW_026606104.1, from coordinate 1,305,681 downwards.
GTACAGAGGGTAGAGCATTTGCCCTGCATATGGCCAACCTGGGCTCAATCTCTAGAATACCATATGGTCCTCTCAGCCTATCAGGTGTGAGCCCTGACCACAGAGTCAGGAGTAAGACCTGAGCATGGCTAGATATGGGCCCCAAACCAAAAAACCAAAAAACAAAACCTTTTTTTGTAATATTACTGTCTGTTATCTTAATGGTTGTTTCTTATGGTCAATAAATTAAAAGTTGTTTATCACTTCTGCGTTAGTTGATAGTGTTGTGATAACAAAATGTCACTGGGGACATTGGTGGTGGGAAATATACACTGGTGGAGGGACGAGTGTTCAGTTTTATGACTGAAATCCAGTCATGAACAACTTTGTGACTTTGTATCTCACTATGATTCAATTTTTTTTAAGTCACATTATGGGAGGCTTAAATTTCTGCTTAATACAGAAATTTCATAGCTTTTGCAAAAGTCCATGGAATAATAAAAGCAATAACAAAACTACTTTATTTTCCTAAAGTTGACCTTTCAGGGCTAGAGGGATAGTGTAGGAGAAGACTTTTGCTTGCTAGTGCTTGACCTTGATCAGATATGGCCCACTAGCACTGCTAGGAGTGATTCTTGAACACAGAGCCAGGAGTAAGCCCTGAGCACAGCCAGGTAATGGACCACAAACCAAAATAAATGAAGTAAAATAAATAAATAAGGTGACCTTTCAAACTGTGTGTTAAGGCTAAGCTTTCTTTCTCCCTAAGTTTAAACTTAAGCATAGCTGTAATGCATCTCTTGACTATTTTGTTAGTGTTTTATTCTGCTGAGCCAACCATAAGAAAACAACATAGAATGGAAAATAAACGACAGAAATTTTTTAAATTACAGTTCTGGTGCCTGAGAGCCCAGGATCAAGGTTCCCGCTGATTCTTTTTCTGGTAGAGATGCTTTTCCTGTCTGCTGACTGTGTTCTAACATGGTTTTTCCACCTTGCAGATATGTGGATAAACAGAGTGAGCCCCTCTTGTGTCTCCCCTTACTTTTTAAAAACTGAGGTGATGTTGATTTAAAAAATATGTCTTGGGGTATACAGTTTCATACTTCTTCATATGTATATTACTATACTACAACCAGTGTACCAATATCTGCCCACCAGTCCCTCCATTGCGCCCCCTCCCCTGTTTGGCTCTCCCATGCTCTCACTGACCTTAATTACAAGGTAAGGATCTAAAGGTTTCTTGCGCTGCTTCTTCACATCCCACATATGAATAAAATCATTTGGTATTTGTCTTTCTCCTGGTTTCCTGAAAGAAAAATTCACACTTCACCAAGTGAGATTAAAAACACCTTTTTTGGGCAAATACTTTGGACAAATCATCATCTTTAGGTAAAATCCTCCGAAATAATTAATACATTTAAGTAGAAGCTAATGCTTATTTAGCAATTTGTACCATCTGGATTTCATGAAATATCAAAGAAACTCATGGTGGACAGTAAATGTCAACCAACATCTTATGCAAATTACATATTTGTTCATCCCAACTTCCTTGGAAAATAAAATTCATGCTTAATCTTGTATCATGCTGGCACTTGAACTTCTTCTTTTGACAAAAAATATTTATTTGAAAAATGAAGTGTTTCAAACAATAAAATAAATCATGATGGCTCTCTACATCATCACAGCCCACCCATGGGTTCCTCTTCTCTATGGAAGGAACCTGAAGGATCATCCAGGAGCTGGTGATCCTGATTCCCAGCAGGAACTGGCAGATCAAGTCGGGTAAGGGAAGCAAGAGGTTCTTAAATGACACTGAGAGGAGAGAGATTGAAATCCCAGGAAAGGAACAAGATATTCTTACTCTAATTCCTCCATGGGTCAGCTCTACCTCCCACCTTCTTCCTCATTAACTTTCTGGTTAGGTGTCAGTAACTTGAAATTTTTGACAGCTTCTCCTATGGGAAAATATGAAGAAATCCAGAATTTTCCAGGAACGTCTCCAAGAAAACTTGCCTTGTGAAATATCTAAGTACAGGGCCCAGTTAGACCAATGCCAGCTCTTACCTATCATAATACAGCAGTGGAGGCTGTCACTGAGGGGTCCTTTTTAGTCACTCTCACCCTCTGAGGGTTCCTTGAGAATGGAGAAGCTAATAATTTTGTTTGCTTCCTCTCTTTCTTTCTGCCTCTCTCTTTCTGAGAGGGAGGTCACACTCTAGAATACTTGGTCTATTCCTGTTACATTGCTTGGGGACTGCACTTTGTGGTGCTCAGGAGACCATACAATGCCCAAGATTGAATCCAGGCCTTCCACACACAAAGATATGCTTTAACCCCTTAAATTTAACCTCCCCAACCAGCCTCTTCTTTTTGACTCTCAAATTTCCCTTCCCCATAATCCAGAATTTGTATCCTACTTCCCTATCCTTATGTTACTCTTAGACTGCTTTTACTTAGTCATTTCAGCAGAAAAAACTACCATCCCAATTAGTCCTATTTTACAGTTATTCTTCCTCTGGTATCCTAAATGACTCCTCTGTGGAGTCCTCTCCCCTAGCAGGATTAGGTGACCCCTCTGCTCACAGCACTTTTCAGATCGTCAGTGAATTGTTAACACGTTGCCGAATGTCACTCTCACTCCAACCTGAGTGTGCAGTTCTTCACAACTCTTGACATAAGAACCAGCAAGTGCTTAATGAAAATTTTCCTTCAACTTGTTAGAACTAATTTGCGCACAGATTTTAAGGTTCAGATTCTCAAGGTCATGCAACCTCTGGCCCCTCCTACCCATCTCCAGTCTCCTGTGCACATCTAACTCTTGCTTTTCTTGGCACTCTTCTCTCACTATATTTTAAATAGAGCCTTCTGACCATGAGCCCTCTGGAATAGTTTTTCCATATCTGATGTGGTCCATATGTGGGGGGAAATGGCCTGTATCCATTTTAAATCCTGCACAACAGGCTAAAGAGAAACAGTTCAGCAGGCAGGATGATTCCCTTGTAGGAGGCCAAACCATGTTTGATTCACAGCACCACATATGGTTCCCAAGCCCTACCAGAAGTGATCTCTAGAACATAGCCAGGAGTAAGCCCTGAGCACTGCTAAGTGTAGTCCAAAATAAAGCATAATAAAATCCTGCACTAGGAATATAATGATGGCATCCCAGTGGAGGAAGTCTGCAGTGTTTTTGTTTTTTAGATCACACGAGCAGTCACCCCCTACCACCACACCCCTATACACACATGCTACTCTCTTCATGGTGCTGGGGTGGGGGTTGTTGTTCTTGTAAATATTATTGTATCACACAATGAAAAGGACTGAACCCAGGGCTCCAGCATTCAAGACATGGACTCCAATTCTTTGCACTAGTTATCTGTTCCTAAAAGTCTACTGTTGAGCCCTTCCAGATTAATAAGAAAAGCAACATTTATGGAATGCACTGGCTATAGTAAAACATGCTGACACTCTTGGGAGGGAGAAATATCAATTTAAATGTCTGCCCAGCACAGGAGGCATGAGGCCCTCTTAAGACCAGCCCAATTAAGTGGCATCTATTGGCATCTATTCTGTAATTCTTACCACTTTCTCTCTCCTCTATCTTTGTCTAAACTGATATAAAAAATCATAAAATCAAGATGGAATGATGCTTGAAGAATGATGACAGATAAGCAAAAGGAAAAAGGAAGTAAGCTTAGCTGGGGAAGTGGTCTTATTTAATAATCAAATTTGGAATCTTGGCTGTTATCAGGGACTGGGTAGTAAACCGAGATTGAGTTTTCATTGTAGAATTTCCTTACCCACAGAACAGCAGAAAAATGTCAGTGCAGACCAGCGCCATCCTCATTGGATATTAAACTTAAACAGACAGTTGGAGTTAAAAATAAATTTGCTCCGATGACTATTAAAATCCTGAAGTCTTGCCAATTCTTTGTACAAGGCATACCATATAAACTGTAAGAAGTCAAGTATTGGCATTGCGTCAAAAAGGAAATAAAAAAATACAAAAAATATTCCTCGAAACAAATGAAAATTAAGATACAGACTACCTGAGCCAATGGGACACAAATAAAATTGACACTTAGCCAGATTAACTAATAACAAAAACAAATATCCATATTAATCAGTTTAGAAATGAAAGGGTAGAAATTACAATGAAAGAAATGTACAAGATTATAAGCAGTTACTGTGAGCAACTTTATACCACTAAGTTGGTGAACATGAAAGGAAGGAATACACTTTTCAGAATAATACAACTTGTCAAGACTTAAATCAGGAGGAAGCAGAAAATCTGAACAGACCAATCATGAACGGAAACTGAGGCAGTAATTAAAAATATCCCACATCCAATAAAACCCAAGTCCATAACTGCTCACTAATGAGTTCTGCCAAAACTTTAAAGAATATTTTCAACTGAACTCCTCAAACTTTCCAAACTAATGAAGAAACAAGAACTCCTAACAGTTCTGTGAATCCAACATTATCCTGATACCAAAAAGTAGAAAAAGATATTGCCAAAAAATAAAACTTCAGGCCAATATTTTTTAATAAAAGTCACTGCAAAGATCCTGGATGCTGGGGTTCTGCTGGGGTGGGGAGGGAAACTCAACCTGTTCCCCTCTGAGTTGCCAGGGTGAGGACAGCAGGACCCTGGCATCCAAAAACCTCCAGAACTCAACCATACAACCATGCTCAAGGCTGCTCTCCACAGGCTCAGATGAGCCTCACCTACGGAAGAACATGCAGAAAAAACCCAGGTATGTGGGACCCATGACTGAGATCTCCACACTCGCTTAGAACAGGATTGGGCCTCAACTCCCCTGCCCCAAGCTCACCAGTTTTCCAGTAGCTCAGCAGTCACACCCACAAACTGCTTCCAGCACTATACAATCTCATCAATGGCCAAGATCCAGAGACTATGAAATAAAGTTCCTAGAAGAGAGCGACACAGAATGTCCTGTGCAGGACAAAAGTATCACACATTTGTTTGTGTTTAACATATACGTCTATAATCTCTTATACAAGAGCTTAACTGGCTCTAGGATGAAATACAACAATTTCCTCTTCACACACTTTCCTCTTATGGTGGCGGGAAGGTGCACAGTGGTAGGATTGGTGTTTGAATATTATCTGTAATGAACTATTGTGAACAACTTTATAAAATTAACTTAAATTAAAAAAAACAAATAGGATTTATCCCTGGGATGCAAACAATGGTTCTGACTATGCAAATCAACTAAAATAACATGTTATTTCAACAAAAAGTAAAAAAATGACCACTTCAGTATATGCAGAGAAAGTTTTTTGACAAGATTCAACATCATTCATGGTAAAAAGCTTTCATAAAATATGGATGGAAGGAACATACCTCAAGAGATTAACGTCCATATGCAACAAGCCCACAGCTAACATCATACTCTAAGGCCTTCCTTCTGACATCAGACACCAGGAAATTTGTTCACTTTCTTTACTATTACTCATTATAGTCTTGGAAGTCCTTACCACAGCAATCAGGTCGATTTGCTCGAGCGGGCCCAGTAACGTCTCCATTGGAGACTTTGTTGTTACTGTGTTTGGCATATCGAATACTCTCGGTAGCTTGCCGGGCTCTCCGAGAGGGGCGGAGGAATCGAACTCGGGTCGGCCATGTTAGCCGCTTGTAAGGCGAACGCCCTACCCGCTGTGCTATCGCTCCAGCCCTAGCAATCAAGTAAGAGAAAGAAATTAAAGTATTGAAATTGGAAAAGAAGTTAAACTTTGACTTTCACACAAAGAAATTTCACACACAGAGCTTCTCAGAAACAGTAAACCAAAACAGCAAAATAACAGGTTACAAAATCAATAAACAAAAAATTGCCATTTGTATATACAATGACAAATGGGAAGAAAAATAAAAATGATAATCCAGGGGGCTGGAGTGATAGCACAGCGGGTAGGGCATTTGTCTTGCACACGACTGACCCGGGTTCGATTCCCAGCATCCCATATGGTCCCCCAAGCACCACCAGGAGTAATTTCTGAGTGCAGAGCCAGGAGTAACCCCTGAGCATTGCCGGGTATGATGCAAAAAAAAAATGATAATCCATTTAAACTAGTATTAAAAATCAGGTATACCTTGGAATAAACTTATGCATTGAAAATTGTCATTTTTGAAGGAAACATAAAGGGACACCAGGAAAAGAAAATTGTTTTCATGTTCACAGATTGGAAGAAGTAACATCGTCAAAATGAGCAACCTGCTTAAAGCATTACACAGATTAAATAGAATCCCCATCAAAATCCTCATGATATTCTTCAAGGACATATAACAAACTCAACTAAAATTTGTATGGATCATAAAACTATCTGATAGTTAAAGACATTTCTAGATTTAAAGAACGATAGAAATTGTTGCATTGACTCTAATTATATGTAAAGCTATAGAAATCAAAAAGGTGTGATACTGGCGTATTGACCAACCAATGGACTAGAATTGAGAACACAGAGACAAACCTTAGATTTATGGAGAGTTAATCTATTACAAGGAGCTGTGTGTGCATGAAGTAAAGAAAGCCTTAACAAAGGGTGCTGAAAAAACTGGACAGTCACATGCAAAATATAAAACAATATATATTGCACAACATATACACAAAATAAATCAATTAAAAGTGGATTAAAGACTTTGTGATTAGACCAGAATCCAGAAAAACATAGGTAGAACTTTCAGAATAGAAACATTAGAGTTGTCCTCAATAACTTAACCCTGAAGAGAGGTCATAGGTGATAGCTGTGTAAGAGACAACGGGAAGGAGCAGAGAATGAAATGCAAATGGTATATCTATGCTAATGAAACCAAGGGAAAGGAGAATGCCTGTTTTCTGGCAAAGGTTGGCAGTTGCCTTCCGAAAGAGCCTGGGCTTTTCCAAGAAGCAGAAGATAGATTCTAAAGCAACCTCAGTAAAGTTTCAGGGAAAAGACTATGGCAGGCCAGGGGGGGAAAGTGGGTTCATAAGAACTGAGAACTGAATTTGTGGAATATATAAATAAATAAATAAATAAATAATATGAGACTAATATCCAAGAACAATAGAAACAAGGGCTAGGAGGAGTATTCTAGGGTTGGAAAACTGCCTCAAGTGCCGGGGAGAAGACAATTAGGATAGCGAAGGGACCATTTTGACAAGATAATTGAAAATGATCAGTCTGGATAGGAACTGTGTGCTGAAAGTAGGTAAACAAATAAACATGATAACCTCTCTGTGTTTCGAACAATAGTGCCCAGAAGGAGGTGGGGAGAGGAAGAGGGACAGAAGGAAAGTGCTTGCCATAGAGTCACAGAGGCTGGCTGGGAACTGGGTGGAGGGATGCGGGAGTGGAGGGAGGGAAACTGGGGTCATTGGTGGTGGGAAATGGACAAGGTAGAGGGATATATTTTGGATCATTGTATGACTGAAACCTGATCATGAACAGCTTTGTAACTATGTACCTCATGGTGACTCAATTTTAAAAAATTTGAAAAAAAAATAGAACTGAGAACTGGGTGCCAGAGCTTTAGAACAGTAGTTAGGGCACTTGCTTTGTACACAGCCATTTGGGTTTAATCCCTGGCATCCCATATGGTCCCCGGAACCCTGGAGGAGTGATATCTGAGCTCAGAGCCAGGAGGTAGCTCTAAGCACAGCCAGGTGTGGCCAAAATAGAAAGAAAAGGAAGGAAGGAAGGAAGGAAGGAAGGAAGGAAGGAAGGAAGGAAGGAAGGGAGGGAGGGAGGGAGGGAGGGAGGGAGGGAGGGAGGGAGGGAGGGAGGGAGGAAAGAGGGATGGAGGGAGAGATGGAGGGAGGGTGGGAGGGCAAGAGGGAGGAAGGAAGGAAGGGAGGGAGGGAGGGAGGGAGGGAGAGAGAGAGAGAAAGAAAGAAAGAAAGAAAGAAAGAAAGAAAGAAAGAAAGAAAGAAAGAGAGAGAGAGGGAGGGAGGGCAAGAGGGAGGGAGGAAGGAAGGAAGGAAGGAAGGAAGGAAGGAAGGAAGGAAGGAAGGAAGGAAGGAAGGAAGGAGAAGGGAAGGCAAGGCAAGGCAAGGCAAGGAAGAGGAAGAGGAAGAGGAAGAGGAAAAGAAAAAAGAACTGAGAACTATAGGATAACAGAAATGTGAGCTAGTGCTGCTCTGCTCCCAGGTACAAGGCCAGATTTTACTGCCAGCCCACATGATACGGGTAACGTGCTCTGAAAATGTGTGCAATTGTACCCCTACAACACATAGTCTTGTAAACCAACATTGCCACAATAAAAAATAACTGCCACACCCAAGTCAGTTGATCTAGCTCTATTCAAAACCCTGAGGAGGATTTGAACCCTTAACTAAAGGAAAAACAATTCTTACTAAACCAAGGTTTGGTCTGAAATAGCTCTAGAAATTTGCTGAAGGGACGAATCCAGAACCCAGTAGTGCCTCAAGGAGGAAAGAAAAATGAAGAATGGCCTGTTATTATCAGTGAGGAAACGGAGGCATCGTCCTAGGTGTGGGTAGACTCCTAGGCCCAGCCCCTCAGGTGCCTCTGTCTCTGGAGAGACACGCAGGTAAGAAGGGGAAACAGTGCCCTCTGGCAGCAGCTGGGAGGCAGAGCAATTACCTGGCTGGAGCTTGGCTTGCACTCAGGTAATGTGCTTCACTCCCCCACATGCAGGCTATTCTTGGAATAAGGATTATCTCAGAAACGTTGGGAGGCAGATATGAGGCCATGATCCGCGACTGAAGGAACAAATATGAACCAAAAAGGCAACAGAGGAAGAACACCAGAGGGAGTAGGACAAAGGAGAAAATTCAAAAGAAGGAAGAAATGTTTTGCTCTAGATATGGCAAGTGGATTTTTCTTGTTTGCCCCAATAGGCATGCATTCTTTTGGCTTGGCATGTCTTCACCTGTGACCTCTGAGGCCTGGTTCAGGCCTAAAGCTGGTGCAACAGAATAAGGCTTTTGTTAATATGCCTCTAGAGAGAAGAGAAGCTATTTCACCATATCTGCAGGTAAGGTACATGAGAATAATGCCAAGCAGAGTTGTACTCAAGAGCAGGATGCCAAAGGGAGGCTGGATAGGCCCAATTCCCTGTCATAGAAAAGTGGAGATGGATAAGAAAGAGGTTTTCTCCCTGAAGAGACAGTGGTCTCTTTCCCAGAGAGTGATGAGGTACCACAGAACCTAAATAGAAGCACTCAGCCCACAAAATGACCAGAGAGAACACTGAAGGTAGCCTTCACCTGAGAACTCCTCATGAGAAATTACTATCAAATCTGCATTAAAAGTCTCTTGCAAGTTGTTCTGGACTTTGAGTGTGAAACTGAACCATAATAAAGTACAACCGGTCCTTAAGTAATTCCCTTCATTCTATATAATTTCATTATAATGTTGATGAGAAAAAATAATTCATTCCTGCCAGTGGTGTGTGTGTATGTGTGTATGTGTATGTGTATGTGTATGTGGTGTGTGTGTGTGTGTAGTCTGCACATTCTCCCATGTCTGTATGAGCTTTCCACAAGTTCTCAAGTTTCTTTCCACATGCCAAAGATGTGCACATTAGATTCATGAATGTGTCTCAATCATCCCATCCGAGGGGTGTAAATGTGTGTGTGGGTGTGTGGGTGTGTGTGTGTACATGTTTTGCCCAAGGTTGGTACCTGCCATGTAGTTTCAGAAATGCCAGCTTAGGGCCTGCCACCATGACCCTGAACTGGAAAAAGCAGATTAGAAAATGAATGAATGGATGCATGCATGAATGAATGAATACATGTGATTGTTAGAAATATCCTGAGACTTTATAAATTTAGTGATATTTCTGTGACCATAACTATATCAGAGAATTTGGGGGCAGAGGGATTGGGCCACACCTGGCAATGCTCAGGGCTTACTCCTGGCTCTAGACTCAAGGATCACTCCTGGTGATGTTTGGGGAATCATATGGGTTGCCAGAAATTAAGCCTGGGTCAGCCACATACTACACAAGCACCCTACCCACTGCACTATCCACTACAGCCCTTTGTCACAGAAATGTTAGTTGTTTATATCAATAGGCCTATGGTAAAAATATTTAATTTTATGTCAATTCTCTAAAGTTGATGTTTCCAAGATCTTATCAACTACTATAAGTGAGGACTTTCTCTCCTTTAATGTTGGATAATATTAAACAAGATATGAAGTCAAAACTTCCTTACTCCCCACCATGCTTCCAGTGCTTCAAACAAACAAGCAAAAAGAATCTCATGAAGTTATTGCTTTTAAAGTGTTGTTAAGAAAAAAATTAATGGATTACTCATCTTCATATTTCCAGCTGGCCTGGATATCAGGTAGGTCCATCAGTGGTTATTTGCTGCTGATGAATGGATGAATGAATGAGTCACCTCTTGAGAACTCAGATTTTATCATTACTAGACTGGCTCTAATTTGAAAGATGTTACATAAAAGCTTGTCCAGGTTGAGCTACCAGTGGGGATGTCACTCAAACACAGGATGTGGTAAGAGTTCTCACCATCTCAAGAGTGAGTGTTAAGTATTGCAGGGGGGCTTTGATTTGCTGGTGGGGCCTGTGCTGGGGCTGACTCATCTGCAGAATTCTGAGTTTAGAGGAGCAAGTTGCAAAAGAAGCAAGTAATAAATATCAGCAAAAGATGAGAAGAGGCTCTTTGCTGCACACATGCTGTAGGAGGTGCACCAGGATCCTGGTGGAAATGGAAAAAAGTGTAGTCTCTTCAGCACAGACTTGCCTAACTCCTCAGAAGGATGAAAATTTCTGTAGAATAGTGATGACTCCTTTGGGATTGGTTGTGAATATTAAATATGATCATGCATGAGAAGCACGCAGCAGAGTGCCTAGATCAGAAAGCACACCCAATAAATATCTATAATCACTTTCCAATACTTTTTGAAGGATCATTTCAATTTTCTGTCACATTGGTAAGGAGGGGAGAGTTGTGAGGTTTCAAAACATGAGGCATCAGAGAAGCCTTCCTTTGCAGTCATCCCCCACAGCCTGGTCTCTATGGGGAAACATTTCTGTCTGTTGCTGCCAAAGTCGAACCCCCATTCCCTTTGTCACATGCTGGGAGATCAGGTTCTCTAGGGGACAGATTAAGAGTCTCAACCTGGAGCTAAGATATGTATCAAGAATTTACATACAAGTGGCACTACATGGAAAGTATCATGTTAAGCAAAGTGAGTCAGAAAGAGAGGGATAGACATAGAAAGATTGCTTTCATCTGGGGAACATAAAGTAACAAAATAGGAGACTAATACCCAAGAGTGGCCGAGATTAATACCAGGAGTTTTTCTCCATGGCTTGGAGGCCAGCCACACATGCTAGGGGGAAAGGGAGCTCAGATAGAGAAGGGAGCACCAAATAAAGGGTGTTGGGAGGATCCTCCCAGGATGGGAGAAGCATGCTGAAAGTAGACTATAGACCAAACATGATTGCCACCCGTTGCCTCTTTTGCAAACCACAACACCCAAAAGGAGAGAGAGAACAAAAGGGAATGCCCTGCCACAGAGGCAGGGTGGGATGGGGGGGGGATGGGAGGGATATTGGGACCCTTGGTGGTGAAAAATGGGCACTGGTGGAGGGATGGGTGTTTGATCATTGTGCAATTAAAACCCAAGCACAAAATTTGTAAATCTACAACTGTACCTCATGGTGTTTCATTAACAAAAACTTAAAAAAAAATGTAAATGCTGGAGAATGGGCACTGGTGGAGGGATGGATACTGGATCATTGTATAACTGAAACCCAAGCACAAAAATTTGTAAGTTTACAACTGTACCTCATGGTGTTTCACTAATAAAAACTTAAAAAAAAGATATGTATCAAGAACCATTTCTAATGGGGATGGAAAGGGTAGATTTGGTTGGGAAGAAGCTGAGCTGCAAAGAGAATGAGACAGGAGACAGTCCGGAGAATAGTTCTGAATAATCTGGCCAAGAGGAGCTCTTGGAGCAAGTGATGTCCATCAGAGTTGCTCCCCTGGGACTCATGTGCCTGAGCCATTGTGCTCTCACCTCATTTATCCTACTCTTACAGGCTACCCTTAGGGCAGAACCATAGAGCAAAAACTACCTCCAGGGTAGACCCCTAGCATCAGGCTGGCTGTCAATGCAGCCCATAGCTGGCAGCAAGCCAGTATATCCTGGTATATCCAACCCCCCCCCCCCCCCAGAAGAAGGGATTTATTATTCTAGGGACTTGCTGCCAGCTACCAGGGATATTGGTGGTGGGGAATGTGCACTGATGAAGGGATGGGTGTTTGATCATTGTGTGATTGTAACCCAAACATAAAAGCTTATAACTATCTCACGGCGATTCAATAAAATTTAAAAAAGGAAAAGAAAAAAATGTTTTAATTTTTTTAAATAAAAAGATCCTTCTTTTCCAAGATACCTTTGTGATGTTTGGTTATTCCTGTCTGATGTACAGACGGGCTGGAGTGATAGCACAGCAGGTAGGACGTTTGCCTTGCATGCGGCCGACCTGGATTCGATTCCTCAGTCCCTCTTGGAGAGCCTGCCAAGCTACCGAGAGTATCCCACCCGCAAGGCAGAACCTGGCAAGATCCTCGCGAAGTATTCAATATGCTAAAAAGAGTAACAACAAGTCTCACAATGGAGACGTTACCGGTGCCCACTCGAGCAAATCGATGAACAATGAAAGGACAGTGCTACAGTGCTACAGATGTACAGACAGGTGTTTGCCATTTGATTTTCTGATGAATCCCATTTGCATAAGTGCTGCTGTTTACAGTCAACTTTCACAGATTCGGCCTCATCTTGCATATATTTGAAGTGAGGAATGCAAGACTTTGGGGTGAATCTGAAGAAGATGTCAAATGAGGAGGATCAGAGAGCTCATTCTATTGGTTCAATGTGTAATTCTCAGTTTTAGATACTGGTGACAGGAAAGACCTTCCCCAGCTAGTTTGAAAAGATGTCTTAGGTGGTCAGTGTCAGGAAAGAAGAGAGCAAGCATCCCAAGGAGTTAAGCTAGAAGGAGGCAAATACAGCCAGATCTGAAAGAAGACCCTGAGAATGCCAACATCTGGACTCTACTTTGAGCTTGAAAGACAGTTGTGTCTAGACAAACTGTTTCCACACTCTGAGTTTCAGTTCCTCTGCTTATTTCAATGTACTAATATAAGTACACTGATAAGTACACTCAGCTTCATAGTCTAGTGACTTCCCCTGAAAGGTACTACACATTTTAAAAATATTTGTGGCCAATCCAGGTCGGCTGCATGCAAGGCAACTTCGTGCCATAAACTAGAAAACTAGATTAAATAGACATAGCAATTCTTTGCAGACATCAGCAACATGAAATGTAGGACAGTGACCTTTGAGAGAAGAAACAATGAGATGAGCCGAGCTTCCTGCTTGAGAAACAATTTTCAGAAAGTAGCACAAGGAGGGAACAGCTCAGAAGAGTGTGGCCTTCTCACTGCTCTGGGGAGACAGAGATTGGAAGTTGAAAAAGGCTGGGATGTCCAGAAATTGTGTAACAGAATGCCAGAGATAAGATTGCAACATAGACCCAGAGGCTCAGAGTCAGCCTGGAGTTCTCTTGAATCTTTGATTTCTAATACATAGAATGAAACTCCAGAGGATTTAGAAAAGAACCACTGTCAAAGGGGAAAACACCATCAGCGTGCTAAAAACTAAGCAAGCACCAAAACTTCCACAGGCCTGGGAAATGGTCGATGTGAGACAGGCCAGAATGAAAAATATTTGTGGAGCACCTGAAGAAACTGAATTAGCCCCTCAGAAGAATTAAATCTTAGTTAAGGGCAGTCAACCTAAAGAGAATGCTAGATCTTCCCTAGCAGATCTTAATACAAACTTCATAATGTTCAAGTCAGTTGAAAGTAAACTTGAGCAGTGGGGGGCGGGAGACGGAGGGGTGAGGCAAGGGGTAAAAGAAGCATTGCTGATTGAAAATGTCCATTTAACCCCAAATACAAAAGTTTTCCTAGGGGTCTTACCCAGCAAAGCTCTCTTCATGCCTCATTGGATGCAAAAGAATACAGAAGCCAATACAGAAGAATAAGGTTAGTATGTATAATCCAGAGGATTTGCAATTTTTTTCTTATTTTCCTTCAGGGGGAGGTGGTCCCAATAAACCTAGGTGCCTCACTGTTGATTCAATGAAAGGATTTGAGGATGGTAGTGCTGCTCCTGCACTAGGGATTTCCTGGGTCACCCTGGCAGCGCTCAAGGGCCTCCATGACTGCACTTGGTGGTCCCCAGTGAATCATGTGGTACAGGGATTGAACCGAGGATACTAGCCACTGTCCTATGTCCTGGTCTCTGTAATTGAGTTTTTAATCCCAGAATAAGGAGTCTTTCTTCTAAAATTAAAGAATTTCTTTTGGTAGAGGGAGCAAAGAGAGGTTCTCTTAGTAGAGTCGTAACAGTGTGCATTGACAAGATTGTTAGATTGGTGGGGCCAAAGAGATAGTACAGTGGACAGGGCATTTGCCTTACATGTAGCCAAACTGGGTTCCATTCTCAGTATCCCATATGGTCCTCCAAGCATCATCAGGAGCACAAAACCAGGAGTAAGCCCTGAGCACAGCTGAGTGTGGTCCAGTAACTAAAACAAAAAGATTGTTAGGTTGTTGACAAAATTTATGTCATTGATTGTTTTTTCATTAAAGGTACTCTGTTCAGTGTTTGGTGACAGCAAATAACATGTAGTACTACCAGGTAGAACCCCTGACCCTGAGCCAAGCTATCTTCACCTGGGCCCCTTGAAGGGGAGCGGGTTGAGTTTCCCTCCCCGCCCCAAGTAGAACCCCAGGAACCAAAAGCCTCCAGAACCCACCCACAGCCATACTCAAGGCCACTCTCCACATGCTCGGATGAGCCTTCACACAAGAAGAAACTGGGAGAGGAACCCAATTATGCGGGATCCATGGCTGAGATCTCCAAGCCTGCTCAGATCGGGACTGGGCCTCCTCCACCCAGATCCTCCATTTTCCAGTAGGTTGGCAGTCTCACCCACAAACTGCCCCTGGTGCTGTGTAATTTCATCAATGGCGAAGATCCAGTGACTATAAAACAAAGCTCCCGGAAGAGAGAAACGCAGAAATTCAACTGCAGGGCAGAGCCTGGAAACTACCGTTGGAGTATTTGATATGCCAAAAATAGTAACAATAATGGGCCTCATTCTCCTGACCTTGAAGAGCCTCTAATACGGCAGCATTGGGAAGGATGAGTAAAGAGAGGCTGCTAAAATCTCAGGGCTGGGACAAATGGAGATGTGACTGGCGCCCACTCGAGCAAATCAATGAACAATGGAATAACAGTGATACGGTGATACAGCTACCATGCTGACTCTGGGGCAGGATGATCTGGAAGATTTCACCAAGGAGTTACTTGAGGGAAAGACCTTTAGGGAGGGACAGAGAGATAAAAGAGTGGGTATGGTTGGTGACTGTCTGCTAAAAATTGGCTTGCCTGGGGAACAGAGAGTTGGGGACTTATGAAGATGAACTGTCTTGGCTGTTTTAGGAATCTTAGGTTACTCTGAAGAATTGGAAGATGCGTGGAGGAAAACTAAAACAGCGGGTAGGAAAAAATGTGCATGATATATATGTAAACACATAGAAACTGTGATATAATATTGTTACAGCATATAATGTGTAATAAAGCATAATAGTGATACAGTGTATGTTCTAATACACTGTATATTTGATAGCATATAGAATACATACTATACATATAATAAAGCAGGAAGAAGAATTTATTTTGAAAAACAGTTTCTTCTTGTTGTTAGCAAACACCGGCATAATCTGTCTATTCTGAAAAGTTAAATCCCAGGTTCAGGTTTCTAGAGTGAAAAAGGAAACAAGAAAAGCTAAACTGCTCTTCAAAATAAAATAAGCCTTTAAGATTTTGTCTGAAGAGAGGGTCAAGGGGTCCTGAGACTTGGAAGAAAAGGGGAAACAGGTGGAGAGAAAGTTAAGTCCCTGATACCAGCTCCTGCTTCACAGAGAGGGAGCGGACAGCTTTCCACTGGCAGAGCCAGAATTGGAAGGCCAACTCCAAAGTCTGGTGCTCTTTATGCTGCAGCATTCCCTGCTCAGTCTGAAGAAGCTTGGGTTTGAGTCAGGAGGCCATTGGTTGGTTCTTCACAAATGTGACTATCTTCAAAAAAAAAAAAACACCAAAAACCAAACCAAACAAAACAAAACGAATGTGACTATCTTCAACTATGGAGAGACTGAGGGAAGAGTTCACCTCCTGGTGTGAAGTGAAGCATCAGAAGCTCTTGCAGGAAGCCCCTGAACCACTTTGGGGATGGGGCTACTTCCTCTGGTTAGTTCTCAGGGTGCAGGTTCCACTTGATTTCCCAGAGAGAGCTAGTAAACAACCTCACCCCACCTCTTGCCCTCTAGGCCTCCTGCAAGTAGGCCTGGTTGGGTTGCTAAGACAACCATACTTTCAATTTCCTGATAAGGAGGAGCTGAGTAGCTGGGTCCCCAAAGAATTTGCATTTTGGTTTCCTTCACATATTATTAAAAGAAAAGAAGAAGGAAAGCAAAAGCAAAACAAAGCCCATTTTTAATGGCATGGCCTATTTCTCCCTGAGAACCTGGTGCTTGGGGTTTCTCATAGATTCACGTGATTGCTGCTCAGGCCACACATGAAGTCCCTCATTAGCTGAGCTCTGCCTCCTTCTGCTACTCCCAGCTGTGAGGATGGCCTACCCCTGTGAGATACATGGCAACCGCATTATCTCAGAAATGCAGAAGACTCTACGAGTTTTCATAAGTGAACTTTCCTTGGGTTTTAACAGAAGCTTGTCTGCATCTTGCGTCAAATGTGAAAACTCCTGAGGGCAGAGATCCTTGATGCTGGGTTCAGGTCTGGATGATTGCTTTGGCAGGCCCCAGCTGGGTGCCTGAGAATCTTGGGAAATGACAAGTGCTTGAAGATGCATGAGAGTATGATGGAAAGTGAATGGGGTAATAGAGAAAACAGTGAAAAGACTGCAGCATTTTTTGTCTCTTAGTTAAAAAATCTGACATGACATAAATCCACTGAGGCAGAGGTTGACTTTGAGGCTTGAGTTGGTCCATAGTTTCAGGAAGACGGGCTTTGTGGGGGCACAGGGTTTAAGTGGCTCCATTCAGCTGAATCCAATTTTGGGATAGGTATCAACTGTGCACATAGAGTTTAAAAAAATGCGTGGGTACCTATGAGTGTGACCTTCTCTCTTATGTTATGACCAAGATAGGATGCTTTTCTCTGCCTGGACAAAGGGGAAGGAGAAGAGAGGTGTCTCTATGATCCAACTGGGCAGAGGGAGTTGGGATGTCAGATCTGTGGTGAGAGGTCAATGGGGCTCTATGAGTTTCCTCTTTACTCACAGGCTTGTCTTGCTGAGAATTGTATCATCTCCACAGCATCTCCCATGTTGAGGCCCTTACATTTAACAAGATTGTTCAGTGCATAGCTCTTCCTGGGCTGAGCTGGGGCTAGCAGACAGGAAGGAGACTATGGGAACGTGGGAGTCCTATTTTGTCAGGCTTTGTTATTAGTATGAGCACGAAAGGTCGATGTCATTAATTAATTAGTGGACAACTTTTACTGATGGTGGAGTTTTGGAGCTGTGGTGGAGTTTTGGAGCTGTGCAGGAGCTCACTGTTTGGTTTTCTCTGTTCAGTAAGAGAAAAGGCAGAGGGAAGAGTTATAGAAGACAATTATTGACCAAGTCCTTTAGTTGGGTTGAAGATGGGAGCTTGACTAGAAAGTGTAACAAGGCTTCACTCCCTTCATCTTCCACCTCTCACCCCAGCCCAAGAAGACCCAGAACCAGCAGATTTCAGGTTCTCCAGGGAGAGAACTTCCGATTACTGAGACCAAGCCAGTGATGATGCCAGTGTAGACAGAGACAGCCTGGATCATGAGAATGCCTTTGATACTGTACCTTCTGACTTGACATTCTACAGTTCTGAATTCTTTCTGTCAATAAATGGCCAGAATAAATGGTGCTTAGTGAGGTGCAGAGGAATAAACCAGGTGTGGAATCCAAGTAGGCCATAAAGAAATTCAGGCAAAGCAGAAACGAAATTCCAAGTGATCAAAACCATAATTCATATGGAAGGTGTGTTACCTCTCAAAAAATAAAAAGTAAAAGAGTTGTAGATGTGTTATATGTCAAAAAAACCCCTACCATTTTCAAAAGACTTGCTTACTTTTGGGGTTCAGCTTGTGAGCTTATGACTCATGTGGTGTAATGTTGGAATGAACATGCAGGTTTTGTTTCCTCATCCAGAGTCTCAAAACAAACCCTGATTCTAAAATGTCAGTTTGTGTTATATGTCTGAGATGGCTTTTAAGTCCCTAACTTGGATGAGAAAAATAGGTATCTCTGGGATGTTGTACACAGAAGCAGAAATATAAATATATAAATGCATAGTCGGTGCTTTTGGGAAATGGTGTTCTGTCAGGGACCAGATAGGTAAGGAGGTGGAATGAGTGGGTAGTTTATGAACCTTCAAACCCAGAATGCTGACACCTGGAAGCAGAGTGCTGCCCTTGCTGTGTGTGTGGGTGGGGTGGAGGGTAAGGAGGTTGTGGTGTCCTGTATCTGCTCTACCTCTGTTCCTTCTCCTGGAAGAATCCACCCTTGAGAAAGAAGCTTGTCCTAATAAATTAAGGCCCTCAGATGTGTAAAAAGTCTAACCTGTAGCACTGTCCTCCCATTGTTCATCGATTTGCTTGAATGGGCACCAGTAACATCTCCATTGTGAGACTTGTTACTGTTTGGGGCATACTGAATACGTCAAGGGTAGCTTGCCAGGCTTTGCTGTGCGGGCAAGATACTCTCGGTAGCTAGCCAGGCTCTCCAACAGGGGCGGAGGAATCAAACCCAGGTCACCCTCAAGCAAGGCAAACGCCCTATCCGCTGTGCTAGATAAATTAAAATAGTTAGGCATTTGACCAAAGAATGTTGTTCTTCTTGTGATGATTACTGGTCTAAGTAATAAATATTGCACACGGAAGACAGTCAGGGCTCTCAATCTATGAGGCTGTTAGCCCCCTGACCTGATGACTTTTCTCTCTTATTTCTGTCGCTTTTTCTAATCCTTGCAGCATCCCTGCTTTAGGCCTTTTCACCAAGTCGGCCATTCAGGTAAAGTGATTTGCCTTCACAATGCTGCCTGGGTTATGTTTTATCTAGTAACCTCATTTAGCAGGTGGACAAGTTTCATTTGTAGAGCTTGTTCACATATTTAGAAAGACTGCTTGTTATGATGTTGTGTTCCTTG
Organism: Sorex fumeus; assembly: GCF_029834395.1. Taxonomy (NCBI): domain Eukaryota; kingdom Metazoa; phylum Chordata; class Mammalia; order Eulipotyphla; family Soricidae; genus Sorex; species Sorex fumeus. The sequence continues at coordinate 1,286,419 of NW_026606104.1, read as the reverse complement.
TTAGAAGTCAACTTCTTGGAGTCTTGGAGAAAAGCAAACATATTGAAATTTTATACTTCTAGGTAGCAAAGTCTAAGTATCTTTAATTTTTCTCTAAGTATTTAAATTAAGCATCTAGTTTAATTTTTTTACTTTGGGGGTAAGGAGGATATTCCTGGCTCTGCTCAGACGTACTTGTGACTCTGTGCTCAAGGATCACTTCTGGTGGTGTTTGGGGGACCATTATGTGGCACTGGGGATCAAACAGGGGTCAACCTCAGCTTCATCCAAGGCAAGTGCTGCACTCTCTGTACTATCTCTTGGGCCCCAAAGTGTCTTTGATGAATTCCAGAGGCCTCTGTGATCCTCAAGCCCTTCTTTCCTCCTCTAATGCTGGGTGGTGGGTTCATTTCCCTACAACTTTAGTGACTTATTTACATCTTGGAGTACTTCTGGTAGCTGTGACAGCTTTTATGGCTGGCATCTGTCCCATGTAGCAAAAAAGTAATGACATTTCCTAACATTTTTGAGCCTGTTTCTTTATTGATAGAACAGAGGAGTATTATCTAGCTCAAAGAATTATTGATGATGCTTATTCAAAAAAAAAAAGGTTTGCTTAATATGGTCCCTGGGATATAGAAAGAACTCAAGCCACAAGAATTATCTGTTCTTTAGGACATGGTTGAGCAGAAATGTGCAATCAAGGTGCTAGGATTACAGTTCAGTTCAACAAGTATGGATCGACTATGTGCCAATGTTAGAGATAGCAAACCCAGGACATATTCATTGGTTTAGCAAATACTTATAAAGCAAATATTGTTAGCAAAATTAATTACGACTATTGGTTGCTTAGAGGTCTGAATAGAAAGACTTCTTTTTCTTCTCTTTCTTTTTAATTTATTCTATATTCCAAAAAGATGTTTTAAATTTTGGTGAAGGAAATTAATCAATAATGCTATACTCAGAGCTGGGATTATTGCTAAGTGGTAGAATACAGGTTTTGCATGTATGAGTTTGATCCCTGGCATTCCTCTTCCCCACACCAAGAAGCAAAGAAAATGATACAAATGACATTATTCCTTATCTATGACATTCGGGAAAAAGTACAACTATAGAGATAATGAAAGGACCAGAAGTTACCAGGGATTTCAAGGGAGGCTAGAAGGGATAAATAAACAGAACATTGGGGGTTTAGGGCACTGAAACTATTCCATAGGCTACTGTAACAGTGAAAATATGTCATTATGCATTTTCCAATACTCAAAGAAAGCACACGACAAAGTTGATTTCTAATATAAGTATGAACTATAATAACAGCATAGCAGCAGCATCAATTCCAACAAATGGCCCACATTAACTCAAGATGTAAGAGGGAAATTCACACTGTGTGAGAGGTTAGAATGAGGGAGTATATAAGAATTCTTTGTAATTTCTGTTCAATTTGTCTGTATACATTAAATCATTCTAAAATTAAGCTACTCAATGTTTTTAAAAAGTTTCATTATTCCATTAAATATCTCAGTTCCACCTTCTAGAAGTTAGATTTGAGTTTGGGTTGTTTCTTCTTCCTATTTGGGGACAGGCCCACATTTCTTCTGACCCCGGTGCCTCCACATTTTAACATTTTCCTATAGAGCAGGAACCGTGCCCTACATTTAAGTCCTCTGTTTAGACCTCTCAGTGCTTCTCATTCCACGTGTGTTACCTGTATTGACTCATTTAATCCTTTAAATAATCTGATTATATAGTTACCACACTTATCTCCATCAAGTAAGAGAAAACCAAATCACAGGAAGGTCAAGAAACAAGTTTTTTCCAGTGTAACAAAACTAGTCACTGATAGAGCATGGCCAACTCGGCTTGTCTGGCTTTAGGATTTTGGGGAAGTATCTTAAAATCCTGCCAAAATTTTTTTAAAATAGTGAAATAAATAATTTTATTTGGTGGGGGGGGCGTGATGGAGAAAAGAAGAGAGAAAGAGAGAGAGAGAAAGAGAGAGAGACATGGCTCTGGGATGTAGACACTTCAGCTACTCCTTAAACGTTTTAAACTATGGGTGACACATACTTTTGTATAGTGAAATCATTTTTTTTAAGTGTAGGAGTATTGCTATTTATTCAGTCATTGATTAGGCTGATTGAATTGGGCATGAACTCCACTAGTGAAGTCATTTTTGGGTGTTTTAAATAAACAAGTTTTCTCATGTATTGAGAGTGAAATTGTTTTTGCAAAATGTTTGCAATTTTTGTCTACTATATTGTGCGTATATTTTCTGAAGATCCTATATAAAGTGCATTTAGAAAACTCACTGCTTTAATCCAAAAGGAGAGCTAGGGCCTGAGAGAGAGAACTGATAATAAGGCACTTGTTTTGCTCTTGACCAGCCTGACTCAATCTTTGATACTCACATTTGGTCCCCTGAACTCTGCCAAGAGTGAACGGAGCCTAGAGTTACAAACCTGAGCACAGAGCCTGAATGCTACCGGGTGTGTCTCCAAGACAAATAAGCAAAAATCAACAAAAATCTTCAACCAACAAACAAGGAGAGTATTATGACCCTGGAAAAGGAGAATTCTAGAGCCAACCCAACTGCAGCCTCCAGGCTGCTCATCCCTGACTCTTGCTGTCTCACTCATCCTGCTGCCTCTGCCTATGCTCTGCAGTGTGTCCCAGCTTCTACACAGCAGCACCTGTAATCATATCCAAATTCAATAATGTCCAGGGATAGAAAAATGTCATTCCTTGTGGATTGTGATATTAACAGTCCCCAGCTCTTGCCTCTCGATGCCCAGAGTGAGTCACATGCCCACTCAAGTCAACCCAGGAAAGGAAATGGGGCTGCCAGGATCAGAATCCTCCCACCCGAAGATCTCTGATCAAAGACTGCCTGCAAAGATAAGAGAAGGAGTGGGTGTGAAACAATCTAAATGTTTTTCCAGTGTAGAAACCAAAGCAAAAATGTTTCAAGAAGGTATTCTCTATTTCCTTAAACATAGACATTTAAGGCATAAAGTCCATCTATTCAGTCATCCATTTATTGATTCCAGAAATGTTTTCTGATGATCTAATTCATGTCTGGTACTGAGATAGGCACTGGAAACACAGTGGTGAACAAAAGGAGGCACCTGGGGATGTCTCTAGAAAGGGACAGAGTAGCTGAAAAACTAGTTTCCCTCTCTCTCTCTCTCTCTCTCTCTCTCTCTCTCTCTCTCTCTCTCTCTCTCTCTCTCTCTCTCCCCCTCTATGTGTGTATTTGTGTGTGTTATATTACAAATTGTAAGTGCTTCTAAGGAAATAAGAAATTGTATGACTTGAAGTTGTAACAGTGAGATATGATTTAAGTAGCGAGGAGTGTCAGGGTTTCTTTCAGGTTGTCTAAATACAGAGCAAATCCTTTGTCTAGGAGAGAGAGAATGTTGGCTCCAGAGCCCTTTGCAGTAACATAAAAGATTAGCCTTCCCAGAGTGACATAGCAGCAGGTAGAGCACTTTCCTTGCACATGCCCAATTCAAGTTCAGTCCTCAGCATCCTGTTTGGTCTCCAGAGCACCACAAGCAGTAATTCCTGAGTGCAGAGCCAGGAGCAACCTCTGAACATTGCTGGGTATGGTCCCCAAACAAAAAACAAATAAAAGGCCCCCAAATAAAAAACAAATAAAAGACACTCCTCCCCAATTTTTCAGATGTCCTTTTTCCAACTTACTCCAGCACTTGAATCTCCAATCTCCCTTTAACTGTAGACCAACACTCATTCTACTTATCCCCAAAATTTCTCAGTTTCTGCTTAACTTGTTTAAACCTTCTTATGCCATCTTATCATCCTAATGAATACTTTCAAAAAGTCTTTTAAAGTCAAAGTTTCACATACCCTTGAATAGTACACATAAGTCTATAGAGCACAGAATAATTACATAGCTATTGTACCTAATATCTGCCACCAGGGAAGGGTATTAATGTGGTGGCAGATATTAGGTGATATCTATCCCAGAAGTCTCATCATCACTTTGTTTATCCTCCTGAAATCTAACAACATCCTAAATTCTCATTTTATATATTAGTCTTGCCTCTTTTTTCAATTAATATAATTAGGATCTTATATTAATATCTGCTCATTTCCTCTGATTCTTTTGTTCAGTATTATCTTACGTGATATAGCCATGCTATTACATGCATCTGGGTTTGTTTCTATTACTCCATTGTAATAATATGCTGAAATGCATCCATTTCACTGCTCATGAACATGATATTGTTTGAGCTATTTCAAATACATCTTTGAAGTTTTTGTACTTGGCTTTTGGCATATGTGTACATGGACTTCTTCATTTGCTATATTTTATTTATTTGGGTATTTTGGGCCACACTCAGTAGTGCTCAGGACTTCCTCCTGGCTCTGTGCACAGGCATCAGTCTGCAAGTTCTGGAGACCATTTGGGGTTCCAAGTATCAAACTTAAGTCAGCTGCATGAAAGGCAACTGCTTACCTACTCTATCTCTCTGGCTCCTTTTTCTTCTAAAGGAAGTTGTTAGCTGGGACCACAAAAGAGATGGAGAAAATTAAGGCACTGTCATAGTTAGCCAGTTGGATTAATTTATCATGAACAATTATTCTATTACATAGAGATGCAGAAGAACATGGTTGCAAGCAAGAGACGGTATTTGGGAAACAGATGTGTGCTGCATGAGGAAATACACAGAAACAGACCGTGTAATTAAGTACAAAATTGTACAGTTCCAGAGTAGAGGCAACTTTTAGAATCTCCTGGCTAAGACCAGACAGTTTAATACTAGGGCTAAGAGTCCTCCCTTCTGCTCACCTCACAGACCGCCAGGAGAGTCCCTAAGGATCTGACATGAGGAGAGAAGGGGCTAGAGGTGTGGGTGTCATTTTCATCAATGCCAAATATAGATTTCTGCCCAACTGTCTTCTTTCCGCTAGGTCCCACACTTAAACAGCCGCAAAAATGGCTGCAAATGGAGAAAGTGCAGGTGGGTTCTGTGTCCCCTCCGGCCTTCTTAGGCTCAGGACGCTGGTCCTGGGAGCCAAAGCAGAAAACCCAAGAACAACTTGGACTTGGTCTTAGATGCATGGCGCTCAGAATCCGGTCCTCTTTATAAAGCAATGAAGGTGAAGAGGCAGGAGGAAGAGGTGAACGCCTGCCTTGGAACTTGGGATTAGGAGTAGTGCGGATGGTCCATCATTATCATTCATGTCATCATCACTTAAATTTGCATCGTTTATGAGCTCACAAACAGCTTTCAATCGATTGCCCCGATTTTAAGGGTTCGTCCCCAAGAACCCCTATGCCGGGAAGGCAAGGCAAAGCCTCTATCTCTTCCCGCATTCCTCCCCGCGCCTCTCCAGACCCTTCTGCGGAGCCCAGAGGGTGCCCCTCGCTCCACTTCTCTGCGGAAAGGTAAATAGCCCTGCGGCTGGAAGGACAGCAGACGGCAAGAGACCAGGGACAGGCCCCGGGCTACAGAAGTGACCAGAGCGAGCCGGAGTAGCTGGAAACGTGACAACTCGGACACCTCAGGCGCCTGCAGGGATGGGTCCGGGACGGCCAGACGGGGCGCGGGGCCGGGGGGGCTCGGAGCGCGGGGCCGAGAGGCGGCCGGGACACGCCGGGACTTGGGGGCGCGGAGCCGCAGCTTTGGCCGCGCACCCCGCCGAGGGTGGCGCCGCCTCTCCCGGACGCACGTCGAGCGCGGTCACCCCACGTCGCCCCGCGGGGCCCCGGGCAGAGCGGGCCCGCCCAGGTGCGCGGGGGTTGGGCCGGGCAGAAGGTGCGCCGCCCCGCAGCCGGTCACGCCGGGGGCCCCGCGGGAAAGCGAAAGTGTCGGGGTGCGCGGGGGGAGGGGCGCACGGAGCCGAGGGCCATGGACGGGCTCGGCCGCCGCCTGCGATCCAGCCTGCGATTCAAGCGAGGCCGTGGGGGTCAGTGCGGGGCCGGGGTGCGCCGGGGGTGGGGGCGCGGGCCCCGGGAACTCCGCCCGGAGGCGGGCGCGGGCGCAGGGGCTCAGGTGGGTGCGAGGGAGGCGCAGGTGGAGGCGGGTCGGCGCAGGTGGGGACCCGGCTGGAGGTCAGTGCGGTGGGCAGGCCTCGGGCGAGTGCGCCGGCTGTCCCCGGAAACGACATTGGGGCCCGGGGCCACGTGTCCTCCGGATCAAGAAACTTGTGGTGCAACCGCAGGGCTGCTGCGACCGCTCGGGACCCGCCCCTCCCCGCTGCTGCAGGGGCCACTGGGTCCCCCGGAGAGATCAGCGCTCTGGGCACCCCCAAAATCCCATGCGAGATGCGCGCATATCCCTGACCCAGGGAGACTCCGGGACGGGATGAAGATTGCTTAGGAAGCCTCTGGAGTGGAATGGAGGCTGTGTGTGTGTGTGTGTGTGTGTGTGTGTGTGTGTGTGTGTGTGTGTGTGAGAGAGAGAGAGAGAGAGAGAGAGAGAGAGAGAATGTGCAACAGAGATGTATCATTCTGTCACTCCTGCTGCATCCTGCTTCTGTCAAGATGTCAAGAGAGAATCCTTGCTCCCATCCAGGATTGCGGGAGTGAAGTTCGAAGCCAAAACTCTCCTTTCTTCTTAAAGGGATCGCTGGCTGGCTGGTGAAGGAAGGCCAGGAGAGGTCCAGGTTTGCTTTCATTCATTTGACATCTATTGCCTCTGAATGTCATAGCTCACAGTCACTTTGTCCATAGTCACCTCCTGCGGAAGAAAGCAGGTTGGAAGGTCAGTGGGAGCATTTCAGACAGTTCCCTACTTCCCTGACATCCAGGAGTCAAGGGTGAAACCACCACCTCCACCTCATTCCAAGTCTCAGACTTCAGAAAACCCCAGAGTGCCCTGTCTGCTCTCCTGACACTTGCTTCCCTAACCTGATGGTTCTCCCAAATACAGGGATCAGCTCCACCCAGAGGGATCAGCCACCTGACTCTGTGCCCTCACCTGCCTTCTTGCTCCTTTCACTTGGTATCCCTCAACCTTCAAAGGTCTGTGTGAGGAGCTCCATGTTTTCCTGAGTTCCTGCTCGCCAGCCACCAAGCTGATGATGTTGCTGGGGGAGTAATAGCCAGTATTACCTGTCCTAAGCTCTGGCACCTGAACCTTCACCCTGCCAACAGTCTCCAACTGACCTCTGGGTGCACCCTCTTGGGGATTCCTCCTTGGGAGTTTCTTCTTGGGCAGTTGTGTGGTAGAAGGGTATGTGTGTGTGTGTGTGTGTGTGTGTGTGTGTGTGTGTGTGTAAATCATTATGGTGGGGACCAGGACCTGTGGTGGTGGTGGAAGAAGAGGAGCTCGGTTGCAGGAACCTCTTCATCTCCATTGTACAGTTGGGAGCCTCCATCAGGTGACTGGGAGGGGTTTTCTGTGGAGGAACAAGTGGAACCAGAGTCTGGACTTCCCTAGAAAGGGTGGCTCCCTCCTCAGCTACAAACAGGACAATCATCCCTTTACAGGGCACTAGGAAGTGAGATGAATTATGTAATTATATGAAGCATGTATGTTTGAGGGGTACTAGCTTTCAGGTTTTCTCTTCTGTTGACAGCTCCCTTTGAAAGGGGACCCTGTGTAGAGAAAGCAGCCTTTGGGAAAAAAAATTCTGGGTTCTCAACTCAAAGATCTGGTCACTTTGTTGATTTTGTTCCTTTTGCGGTTATTTGGGCTCTCCTGATGAAGAAGGAGGAAAATGACTGAAAGTGCAGCACTCAGGATTCAGGGAGAGGAACAATCTCTTCAGATCTGATGAAAGGCTTTTGCTCCTCAGTCCTGTGCAAACAAGGAGTGGTGTCGCACTGGGTGAAGGTTTGGTGCATGCTGCATTCAGAGGGCGCCTGGAGCTTGGCCTGGAGGCCTCATCATTTTCATGCACAATCATGTCTGCTCATTGTAAATAACCCCTGAATGAGTCCCTGCCTCAGTTTCCCAGTTTGTTTCAAGAAGAGGCTGGTTCCTCCAGATAGATCATGAGGTTTGCTTGGGTGTGTGCAGGCTGTGAGTAAGGTGTGGCTCTGTGGTGCGGGTGCTGTGTCTTCTGGGTCACTGCTTATGTCATCCCAGCATTCCATGCATCCTTATGAACCGTGACGAGCCTCTGTGCCAGAGCATGGCTGGAACACTGAGCTTGCTCTTGCTAGTCCCATAATTGCCAGATCTGAAGCTCAGGAGCAAGGCAGCTATGCCCCTCTCTCAGTACCCTCTTTTTTCCTGGACAACTGATACTTCCTGACAAGTGGGAAGATTGACACCAAGCCCTTTGACCTTTCTGGTTCTCTAAGGGACAGTTTCCTGGCCCAACTCCTTTAATTTTGTATCACATGTATTTTGTGATTTAATGGTTAAAGGGTAGGAGGGGCAGAGAGATAGTACAGGGATTAAGGTCCTTGTTTTGCATGTGACCAAGCCCCTTTCTATGCCTGGCACCACATGTGGTCCTCTGAGCACTGCCATGAGTGACCCTGGAGTGCAGAGCCAGAAGTAAGACTTAAGCTCTTCCAGGTATGACCCCGAAACAAAACAACAAAGGCTTCTGTGGGATTTTAGGATGGTTTTTATTTATTTATTTATTTAAATCTTTCTCAGCCCCTAGATGCTGCCTCTATAGACACCATTACAACTCCAGGGTAACTGCTCTGTTGTTAGTTTGAGTGGAACCACCCTTGGCCAATTATGGGTAAGATATGGAAGTAGTAAGGATAGGGCAGAGAATACCCAGACACTTTCCACTGCCACTAAATGACCCTCAATTTCCTGATGCAACTAGTCCCCTACTCTGGGGGAACTTCCTGAGTCAGTAAACAAGATGTATTCTCTGCTAGAGCCTCAGAACAGGGCTCCAGTGAGAAAAGTTTATCCTAGTCAGCCTGTGTGGGAGATAAAAGACCCAACAGAATCCAGAGTGTCGGCTCAGAGATGGACTTTGCTTTCTGCTTAGCTACTGGGATTGGAGGCTCCTAAGTCTGAATTGGTCTGCATGATACCCTCTTTGGTCAGACCAATTTTATCATTTAGGTCAACTCCAGTCCTCTTCCATGGGGAGGCCGGGGCCTCCCAGCTCTGGGTGGTATTTGTGCCTGTGTGCTTACTCATGGAGCTCAAATCCTGGAACTTCAGATCAGCTGATGACCTTACAGCATGGCTACGGTTGAGTAAGCAAAAGGTCAGGAATCCAAGTCAAGGTGATACAGGATCCCTTTCCTTGGCCTTAAGGTTATCAGGCTTTTTGCAGCCTGCAGAGCCTGGCAAGCTCCCTGTGGTGTATTCGATATGCTAAAAACAATAACAACAAGTCTCACAATGGAGACATTACTGGTGCCCACTAGAGCAAATGGATGAACAATGGGAGGACAGTGCAGTGCTAAGGTTATCAGGCTTTCTATACTCAAGGGAGTAGGAAATAATCCCCCTGCAGAGTGCGTAACCCAGCAAAGTCCTTAGCCCAGCCCAGCAGCTGGGCTTTGGAGGAGCTCGTGACCTTTTCTCTCACCACACCCTGGGGCTCTTGGGAGGAGCTGAGGTCTGTGCTGCATTGCCAGGATGCTGCCTCTGACAGTGCGGCTGTTCTGCTGCCTTCCTGGGCCCCATCACATCCTTCTCGCCCAGACCGTGGGTGCCCAGGATGGCAACTTCTCTTCCCCGTTTGGAGGACAACACGGGGCTTGGCTCTATCGAGTTGTGGTTGGAGACTAAAGCAGTGGCCACTTTCTCGGGCTTTTGGTAGCCAGGCAGTGCTGGAGAGGGAAGTCCCTCTGAGACAATGGAAGGACAAGTGGTAGGAGGCGTGCTCAGGCTCTTCCGCAAACGGAGTCCTCTTCGGCTGCCACGACGCCGACCAGGTTTGGACTAGATTACCCACTTCCTTTCTTAAATTGTACTTTCTCCATGGTTGCTTCCTTGAAATGTGTCTTCCTCCTTTTCTTTTTATAGTTCGACCTCTACCAGGCCCCCGGAGGTCCAAGCCTGGAGGTTTCCCATGTTGGTTTTCAGAACCAGTCATACCCATTGTGGTGGTTGATATAGCCCCCATCTCTTGCCCCCGGGCCTTATTCTGATTTCTTTCTGATTATTTTTAGACCTCTCTCCTTGGTGATGTCACAATGATGGGGTGGGGGCAGGAGCGATAGCACAGCGGTAGGGTGTTCGCCTTATAAGTGGCCAACATGGCCAGCCCGAGTTTGATTCCTCCGCCCCTCTCGGAGAGCCCGGCAAGCTACCGAGAGTATTCGATATGCCAAACACAGTAACAACAAAGTCTCCAATGGAGACGTTACTGGGCCCGCTAGAGCAAATCGACGATCAACGGGAGGGCCTTTACCTTTACCTTTATTTTTAGACCTCTCTCCTCTCCTTGGTGATGTCACAATGATGGGGTGGGGGCAGGAGGCCACGTATTTCTATTGTGGGTCTCAGTGGGGACTCATCCATTTGAGTTGTGCTTCCTGCCTGCTGCGTTTCAGTGATGCGAGTCTGGCTGGAGGGGGAGGGATCAAACTCTTTAACATCCTCATGCCTTCAAGGCAAGTGCTATACCTCAGATCTATCCTGGGCCTCCTAGTTCTGATTAAACAGAAGTCAACATAATTCCCAGCACTGGCACTGTGGGGGAGAGGCAGTGTTTAGTACTTGGGGTGAGTGGCCTCCAGGGCATTGCCTTGGCTCTCCGATCTGTGGTTTCTTTGTTCTTAGTTTCCCCGCAGTTTCCCGCAGGTTCAGGTGTCTCAGGGCAGGCGCTGGAAACTGCCCAACTGGCTCTGATCCTGTTCATGACTTGAGGTGCTGGACAGGCCCCAGTGGGACCTGGCAGCCTCCAGGGAGCTGGAAGTCTACACACTCCACTTGCCGGGTCCTGAACCAATAAGATACTGAACTGAGCCTGTGTCTTAGTTTCAGCCCCACCACAAGACAACACTGGGGCCACAGACAAGGAGCCAGAAAGGACTCAGGAATACAGTTTGCCTAACCTCGCCGGAGGCCAGCACTTCTTTGAATACCTTCTTGTGGTTTCCCTAAAAAAAAAGCCTTCTGGGACCAATTATGCACCCACAATCACCTACCAGTTTCCCAAGGTAAGGACCCAGGGAGTCAAAGGACTGTGGTATTTGGAAGGGGGTAGTGGGGTGTGCTTTTCTCCCCAACATGCTCTAGTCTCGCTTCTTCTGCTTCCCTTCTCGCCCAGCCCTGGGCTCTATCACCAACAGAATCTAGGTCTGGCTTCTGGATGATGTGCTGGCAGGATGCCTTGCCCCCAAATGAGGCTAGAATGTCCCTTTGGAACCTCTGGGTTCCTTCACATTCCACCCTTAATCACCTTTCCCTGGGAGCAGCTTACCTTCGGCCTGAACTCCTTGCTGGAAGCCCCTCCCTGGGGTGGTGTCGGGAGAAGGTGGAGTGGCCTGTGGGGAGGCCCAGCCTGTGGCCTCAGCCCAAGCATCAGGTTCCTTCTTGTCTGAGGCAGCTATGCTGGAGCTGGGTGGGAGTGGGGCGGGGACAGGCCACTCTTCTCCTTAACCCTGTCTTAACCTTCATCCTTAACTAAGCTGGTGCTTCTTTTCCTGACCTAGCATCTCTCTGATGTGGTCGCCACCTCTGAGCTCTTCTGCACACAAGCTGGTCCAAATCCCCTTTCTTAGTTGTAAGAGTAAGAAAGCTTCATGAGTTCTAACTTGGGTCCATGGGTTCCTTGAAACAGTCCAGGAGGGGCTGTTTCAGTCTCAGGGATCTTGCTGCCACACTTTGAATGAGCTTGTGCACAGAGACAGGCCGGGGCTCTCTATGAGCCCCCGTGCTCATGAAGAAGCTCCTACCAGGGCTGTTAGACCGTTAAAGGAGGCCTGCTGGCCTCACTTGTTGTGCCCCATCCCTGAACTCTGCCATCCTTGTCTCTTCTTGTTCCTTCTAGCGGGAGAATCTGCTTCGGGGCCAACAGGAGGAGGAGGAGCGGCTGCTCGGAGCCATTCCCTTATTCTGCTTCCCAGATGGGAACGAGTGGGTACCACTCACTGAGTATCCCAGGTAACTGCCCAGCTATGGGAGAGGGGGTCTGGAATTGGGTGCCAAGGGGCAGGTGAGGGCTGTGCAGTTCTGTGGCCTCTTGTGCAGTGAGTGTGCGTGTCCCCTCAGACTTCCCTCCTGTGTAGAGGCACTGGGTGGACTTACTTATAAACTCCTCGGTTGCAGGCCCAGCTGCCCAGGCTCTCAGCTAACTAATCACACCTATCCCTGGACTAGAGAAGGGGTAGTTCTCTGCCCTGTCTCAGGAAGGAGAACCACAGTGCTTTGACTTGGCTTCTGGGAGAATATATATTCAGAAGCAATCTGCTGGTCTCCTAGAAAGAGACCTGCCCAAGTGCCTCATAGCACAAGCCCGGGATGGATCAGGTCACCTACCTTACTTGCATATTTTGGCTTTTATGAGTCTGACGACCCTGAGTAGGAAACACTCTCTCAGATCCTCACTCAGAACCTGCATCTTTGAAGTGAGAGAATCACTGAGAGCACCTCAAAGGGTTGCTCTGTGGATGAAATGAACAGAGACAAGCAGGCTTAAGACCAGACAGCACTTTAGATGTTCCTGAGGTTATTATTACCCTTGGGATCAATCGGTAACTACCCTCTGCTCCCCTGCCCTCCCTCACCCCACTCAGCTGTCAGCACCCCTCAGACTCTGGCTGCCTTCCTGTTTGAGAATCTAGCCAACAAATGCAAACCGGATGTTGTCCGTTCTTCCTCAGGGAGACCTTCTCCTTCGTTCTGACCAATGTGGACGGCAGCAGGAAGATCGGCTACTGCAGGCGCCTGTTGGTCTGTGCATCTCAGAACCACTCCCTCCTCCCAGTAGCTGGCTGGGTTCCACCGCTGAATTTGCCCAGGGCAGAACTGCAAAAGCCCAGGTCCCCAGGCAAATATGGTTGTAGCAAGGGCACAGCCCAGCACCTGCTGCCATATAAATCAGCCCCTGCCCTAGCAATCCTCAAGCACGAAGACATACCTCCCATTCTCTCCCCGAGGGGCCCTTTGCCAGCTTGCCTTGGACTTTAGCCCTCCCTGATGTTCATCATCAGCCCCCTTCAGAGGGAGGCTCCACCAGAATCCTCGAGCCAAGGTTTGTAGCCTTAGCTCCTGGCTTGGTGCACCCAGCGCGCACACTGAAACTTAAACCCTGAGTTTCAGTTTGGCGTCGCAGGAGGACTATCCAGGTCGCTGTCCTGTTGCTCATCTTGTCAGTCATCTGCATCTCTACAGCCCCAGGTTCCCCTACGGTGCTGGCACTAACTGTCACCTTGCTTGCCTGGGTGATATCTTGCTCCAGTTAAGCTGTTTCAGGTCCACCATGGCCTAGCCCCAGCCACCATACCCAGGCCTCCTCAGTCCTAATCAGGTGACACTGTGGAGTCACTGTGGTGCTGAAGGTGCCTCTCTGTCCCCCCAGCCTGCCGGCACCGGCCCTCGCCTCCCAAAGGTGTACTGTATCATCAGCTGCCTCGGCTGCTTCGGCTTGTTCTCCAAGGTACAGGCGGGTATAGCGCGGCTCCTTGGAGGCTTGTTTGGTGGGCTTGACTTCTGGGGGTCCGCTTCAGGCTGCCCTGTTTGCCCCCTGAATCTTCCATGGAATTGCACCCTCAAGACCCCCTCCTTCATGGGTCTATTGGGAGAGAAAAACACTTGGGAAAATTGAGGCAGATTATGGTGGGGGTCAGCTTGATTTCAGGGGAAAGTAGGAGTGAAACCTAGAGCGTGGTCTGCCCCCTTCCCTGCAGAGACCCCCGCCCCTCTATTCAGTTGAGAGCAGTGGGGGTGGTGGAAGAGCCACAGATTAGGAACTGGAAGTTTCAGAAGACGCCTGACCTTGAGATTCAGCTTTCTGTTCTGTCAGATGTGTGATGGGGTCCTCATGCTCCCTGGTGGCATGAGGCTCTAGTGAGGTGATGTGGGAGACTCTAAGCACACAGGAGGCTGCTGGTTATGTGAAGGTGCCTTCTTCCAACTCCTAGTTATGCAGCTAGTGTGAGCCCAGAGCTCCTGGGCTGGGGAGTGCCAGGGGATGGCAAGTCTTAAAAGACCAATGGACCCAATGGATCATTGAACAATACACATTTGAATGGTGTGGATCCATTTGACCCTGGATTTTCTTTTCTTTTCTTTTTAGTTCTGCACCACACCTAGCTATGTTCAGGGCTTATTCCTGGTGGTATTTAGGGACCCATTGGTGGTGCAGGGGATTTGAAGTTGGGCTTGCTGCACATAATTACCTAATTTTGTGTACCATCTCTCTGGCTCCATCCTTGGATTGTTTTTTTGGGGGGTGGAGAGGGGCACACCCCATGTTTCTCAGGAGTTATTTGTGGTTCTGTGCTCAGGGATCACTCCTGACAAGTTCTGAGGACCATATGGGGTTCTGGAGTTCAAATCCAGGTCAGCTTCATGCAAGCTAAGTGCCCTGCCCACTGTACTATTTCTCCGGTCCCCCATCCCTAGATTTTCTTATATAAAAAAGATGATGCAAACTTGTAACATGGATAAGTACGGTAATGCAAATGTATTTTTCCTTGTTACTTTTTACATCTTAAGAGCCCGGCAAGCTACCGAGAGTATTCGATATGCCAGACACAGTAACAACAAAGTCTCCAATGGAGACGTTACTGGGCCCGCTCGAGCAAATCGACGATCAACGGGAGGGCCTTTACCTTTATTTTCTTTATTTTACTTTAAGAATACAGTATATAGCACACTGTCACTGTCACTGTCACCTCCTCCCATTGTTCATCGATTTGCTCGAGCGGGCCCAGTAACTTCTCCATTTTGAGACTTGTTACTGTGTTTGGCATATCGTATACGTCACAGGTCGCTTGCCAGGCTTTGCACACATACTATACAAATTATGTGTTGAATGGCCTATTGGCAGCGTTTCTTGTCAATGTCAGGCTGATAGCAGTTAAGCCTTTGATAAGTCCATGATTGATTATACAGAATTTCTGACTGTTCAGGGGGCTGGTGCCCTTCCTGCATGTCAGAAAGTGTGTTGTGCTCTGGAATGAGTACTGGGAAGACTGTTGTGCTGATGTTAGGGAGAGGAGAGGAACATGCATTAGTAGAGAGAGAATGAAACTAGGGAGAGATAATACAGCAGGTAGTGGGCATTTACTTTTACTTTGACTGACCCTGGTTTGACCGCTGGGCACTGCATAAGAAAGATCCCTTGAACATTGACTTGTACCTGAGTACCACCTGGTGTGATTCAAAAAGCAAAAAAGCAGGTTTGGAGCAGCAGATAAGTAGCAGATTGTTCAACAGAAGGTCCATTCCTAGCAAGAAGAGAACCAGTTGGTGGAGGAGCTGAGGAGGGACAAAGGAGGGGACCTGGAGAGGCGAGTGTTGGTCCCACCCCCAGAAGTCTCCCCTTGAGCCATGCCACTCCCCTGTCCCTTTTCCCTGCAGATCCTGGACGAAGTGGAGAAGAGGCATCAGATCTCCATGGCCGTCATCTACCCCTTCATGCAGGGCCTTCGAGAAGCAGCCTTCCCTGCTCCTGGGAAGACTGTCACCCTCAAGAGCTTCATCCCCGACTCAGGAACTGAGGTGGGTTAGTAAAATGGGAGAGAACGGCACTGCCTGGAGAGCCTGCACTCCCCTGGGTGTTCCCTCGTGCTCCACTCACTGCTTGTTCCCAGAACTCCCAGCCAGGTGGGACTTGGCTACAGTTAGGGATAGAGATGAAAATCAAGCTTAACTTGTTGGATCCTCCCTACCTGATGTTTCTGAGGTTCTAGTCCCCATTCAGGACACCAGATTTACATATGTAGTAAATGAACCAGGAAAGCCAAGATTCTCAGTACTAGAAGGGTCTTTGACCCCAGACCACCCCCACACCTGCCTTTTGTCCCTGAGACCACCCCAAACCCTGCCTTTTGCCCCTGGAGCTGTTCCTGCTCATGTCCTGTATCTCTCCCTCCACCTGCATCTGTCTCTTATCGCTCATGTCTCCACCCAGGCCACATAGGCTTGCCATTGTTCTTAGGCAGTGGCCTGACCTCTGCTACTCCGGATAATCTAGGCGCCTCTGAACTTTGGTTTCCCTAAGTAAACGGAGGCGAAAGAGACTCGGCTTTTTCACTCATTCAAAAAGTGCCTGTGGGGAGAGGCCCTGCACTCTGAGGCCTTTGGAGCGCGACGACACCCTCTTTCTTCTCTCTCCACAGTTCATCTCGCTAACAAGGCCTCTGGACTCCCACCTGGAGCATGTGGATTTCAGTTCTCTGGTGCGATGTCTGTGTTTTGAGCAGATTCTCCAGATCTTTGCCTCTGCAGTGCTGGAGAGAAGGATCATCTTCCTGGCAGATGATCTCAGGTGGGTGCAATGCTTGGACGGCTCCCTGGCACTGTTGGGCATCCTTGGGCCCAGGCAGCAGATGTGAGGGCCCTCATTTGAAACCAGACTGTGAGCCTGGATGCTCACCTTCCTGCCTCTTGGTGCACACAAGGACCCCAGAAGTAGCTGTTGCAATCTTCTTGTTCCCATCTCCACACTTGATTGCTTCTGCCTGTCAGGTATAAAGTTCCTGATTTAGCTCTGAGAAGGGCCTGCTGTTTTTCCAGCAACAGCCCAGGTGATGACTAGTTAGGGTGGATACAAATGTGATTTGGCTTTGAAAGGCTCTAGGGGAAGTGAGGACAGACCAGGAGGAGCACACGGTTCATGTGTCCATGTCTTCACTCATCCCACAGGCACTTGGTTTGTGTCAGCTGGTTGCCAGATGCTGAGAATTGGGAAGGTGCAGACACACAAAACGAGGTCATTGACCTCAGGGACTCTAAATTATCTCATGGTTGAAAGCAGACATGTTGAAATCAGCAGAATGAGGTTCAAGACCCACGTGGTTTCTAACTGCTTGAAGTTGTGATTTTTTCCTATCTGTAAAATGAAGATAATGGTTGCATTTACCTAATAAGGTTCTGGTAAGGAGAAGTAAGTGAGTTAAAGCACAGTAGGTACCTAGGACCCTGCTGGGTTAATTGATATTTTAATAATAAATCCACTCTTGGATGGATGGATGTTTGAAACAGGGGTACGTAGTCATCTTTTTTCTTTTTCTTTCCTTCTTTTTTTAATTTTTTTTTTTTTATTTTGGGTACACCTAGCAATGCTCAGGGTTAGTCCTGCTCTCTGCCGTCAGGAATTACTCCTGGCAGTGCTCAGAGGACCATACAGGATGCCTGGAACAACCCCAGGTTGGCTGCCTGCAAGTCAAATGTGCTACCCACTGTACTATTGCGTGGGTCCTCCTCGCCACCCCCCAGTCATATCTTGATCTCTTATCTCTGGAGTGTTTCGAGTCCGAGAATGATAAGGAGGGAATGGGGAAGGCAGACCGAAACAAAACCCAAGAGGTTGATTTCTTCATGCCAGGGTAGGGAAAAAACTTGAAATACAGAACCAGCAACCTTAGTTCTGTATTTTAAGGAAGATGGAAGAAAAGATGTTAGCAGTCCAGAGGCTAGGAACAGGTCAGGAGAATGTCATGGGTTTTAGAGGAAAGGAAGCTTGGGCAGGGAGTAGGGTTTCTGAGTTACAAATTCCACAAAGAATCTGATAAGCAAAAGAAACTCCATACAGGCTGGTCCTTGAAAAGATGATGTATCTTTTGCTTTGGAAAAAGCACAGCCATGCAGGCAGATTTCTGTTGTGTGGAGCTGGATTTGTGATACTTCCCCCTGAGTTCTGTGTTTAGGAAGTGAAAGTGACAGGTGTCATTTGACCTGGAAGTGGGGAGCACTACTGGTAGGACCCCTTTCAAGGTTAACTTTCTCTGGGGAGATTCCCACCACTCCCTGCATCCTTCCCTCTGAACTTTTCAGCTCCCTGAAGTGCTGGCAGGGAGGGGACTTCCAAGCAGCAGCCTCTGTGCTCAGAGACTCTCTCCAGCATAGGAAGTGCCCCGTTAATGCCAAGAATTGAAACAAGGTTTCCACATCTGTGTTTCTACTGGCCTTGACTTTGCGCCATTTGGAGAACTGATTGAGCCACTACAGCTGAGTGGAGACTAGAGAGAGGAGTTGTGTGTGCCAAGGGGGAGAGTGAGGTGCTGAGTCCTTACCTTGGGGTAATGCTTCCTTGGAAAGGTCAGAGGACATTCCCCTGTGGGACTTTCCTGTAGGAATCGCCTGGCGGAGATTCCTGGAATCTAGGAATTTCCCATGTTAATACAAGCATTGACCTGGTAACTTTGTTTATTTGGTATTTGGGGTCACACCCAGTGGTGCACAGGGCTTCCTTCTGGCTCTGGGCTCGGGGATCTCTTCTGGTGGAGCTTGGGCCTTATATGGTACTAGGGACTGAACATGCAAGGAACAGAAGTGCTTTCACACCTGTGCTCCCATTCCCAACCTGGTAACTTTAAACTAGCATGATTAGAAGAAACCATGGGAGGAAAGACAGCATGAGGTGGACCCGCCCAAACAGGAAATAAGGCTGTGCCTCTCTTTTGCACTCCAGTGTTCACCTTTATCTCTGTAACTATATGGTGAGTTCCTTAAAAGTAGGGTCCTATATTTCTATAGAGGCCACCCTCAGTGTTTCTTGGAATGTTTGGAAGCGACTTTTGGCAGAGTCTGGCCTGGTATGGGAGGTACTGGGCCACTCCCACCAGAGCTAGGGAAGGAGCATGTAATGCCAAGGCTTGAACTTGGGACCTCAGCCCTGCCAGCCATGTGCTGTGCCCCCTGACTCAGTTTCCTGGCCAGCAGGAGCCATCTTACAAATATTAACCATCTGCACGTCTTCATCTCAGTGGGGAGGCTCTGGAAGGGGCTCAGTCAGCGATCTGTGTGAATAGAGGCATTTATTTCTTCTCCCTCCTTCTTGAGAACCTCTTCCACTTTTGGGAGTCACAGATGGAGAAGACTAATGGTAAAGAGAGGGCTCTAGGAGAGAGCCTTGGCTTCTCCTAGTTTCCACCCCACTCCCCACCCCCCGACACACACACACACACACACATACACACACACACACACACAGAGCTGCGAGTCATCATGTCTGACCTTTGCATCTCCCAGACTTGCCATTGCACACACAGGCAGCATTCCTAGGAGTTGCTGTGTGAGCTAAAGCTGGAGGCCTGGGAGAATCCCTGACATCCGTTCTCTGTCCCCAGCACCTTGTCTCAGTGCATCCATGCTGCTGCCGCTCTGCTCTATCCCTTCAACTGGGCACACACCTACATCCCTGTCGTCCCTGAGAGCCTTTTGGCCACCGTCTGCTGCCCCACCCCCTTCATGGTTGGAGTACAAATGCGATTTCTGCAGGAGGTCCTGGACAGCCCCATGGAAGAGGTAGGATACACCAAGAAGAGGGTCTGGTTTGGAGGCAGGGTGCTCGAAATTCCATCCTAGCGATGCCACTAGCTGTGCCATGATTTCAAGTTTGAAGCCTGTTGCTCACCCTCTTTTAGCCTGAGCATCCTCATCTGTAAAAGGAGGATAAGGATGTGCAGGTTCGAGGGATGATGAGTCTGGGTTGTGGGGTAGGAAGTGGGGAATACTCTGCATCAAGTCTCTCGTCCAGGTATAGTTGAGAGTAAGTACCTGTTCCCTGCTCCAGGGTGTCTGCCTTTGGGTTAAAAGGACAGCACGTAGCTTGTTCAGAGGTCATCCAGCTGTTCCAGCCAGCTAGTCCTAATGAATCTGCTTCAGGATGTCCCGTCACTCATCAGTGGATTCGCTCAGCTGCTCTCTTGCCACACACACCCTACCTGATGCATTTAGAGTGCTTGAGTGAGCTAATATAGCTCTCCACGCACATTCTGACTTCAAATGTAGATTTTTGTTGCAAGAATCATCTCTCATTAGTGTGAAGCTTACTTGGCTAATGAGGGTACAGGTCCAAACCCCCTTTGATTTTTTTTTCTCTTGGTTGTTGTTAGCTTTTTATTTCTTGGCATTTCCCCAGATACACTGGAGGGCTTGGTGGTAAAAGTGGGTTTTAAGAGGTTAAATCAATCCTAGTGTTGAAAGGGCAACTCAAAACATGCACTCTGCTATGAGCTGTCTAGTAGGAACCTTCAAAGGAGAGCAGCTTCCTATCATCTCAAGCCAAAAGAATTCTGTGGGTGCATGTACACCTGGAAACCACAGACTCTGTATAGAGGAAGGGCCCACCAAGGAGAGAGACACAGTCAGAGGAAAGCTACTACTGAAGCTGCTGTAATTTCTCCCATTTTGCACGGGCAAGCTTTCAGTTCGTGTCCAGCTGACTTCCCCAGGCCAAACAGGCAAGATGGAAGCCTTCCTAAAAATCTTCTGACACGAAGCACTGCTGGGAGCCAAGCAGCAGGCTGTTTCCCTTCCTCGTCTCCCAGCCCCCCTTGAACTGCTGAGTACACACACATGCACTTTGAACAGGCCTTTGCCTTATGACTAACTGGGGCAGAGTATCAGCCCCATGTTTAGCAATTACGTTTCAAATGTCCCAACCCCCAAAGTTAGGAAATTTCCTGACGCAGCAGCTCAAGCTCCCCAGATGTTGCAGCCCCTCCCCGCCAGGGGCTTGCAGGAAGACACCAGAAGGCCACTAGGACTGAAGCTGCAGTTCCTGTTCTTGGCCTGTTCTCCCAAGAAGAAGGCAGAAGCCAAAGGCCTGAGTGGGCGTGAGTGGACTCCCTGACTACCACGCACATCTCAGGAAGGGCTTACTTGACAGTAATAAGTGCCAGTATTGGGAAGATTTCTGGGGACAACTTCTCAACAGAAATCTTTACACACTCTTAGCTCCAACTTCAGCCCATCTCCGAGCAGATCAGCCTCTGACTAGTTGAGCTTGTCTCCCTGCTGATAACTAATGAGGGCAAGTGCTGTCTTTGATACTTCCCAGTCCCTCTATTTGCTCCCATTGGAAAGAAAGGAGCAAGGCCTTTCATTCCTTCATTGTCAGCACCCAGGAATGCCCCCACAGAAGGCACCAGCAGGCATTTAAGTGTCCAACAATGATTGGGTGTGTCTGTGTGCTGTGTGTGTGGGGAGGTCTGGGGTGGGGAGTGGGGTAGCATTTATGTGCTGTGAGGAGACGACTATGCTCAGTTCTGTCAGAACGTCACCCTTTAGAAATGTGGGCATGGGTAGGAGCTGCGGACATTTTAGATGTTCCCAAACCAAACCTTGGGTGAAAATTTTCAATTCAAATAACGGAAGAAAACCCAGAGTGCTAATCATTATACCAATTGGGCCTTCGGCAAAATTTTCTTTTTGGTTTGTTTTTGTTTGGGGGTTTGGGGGTCAAACCGGTTGATGCGCAGGAGTTACTTCCTGACTGTGCACTCAGAAATTAGAAGCTCCTTGTGGAGCTTCAGGGATACTTTGGGATGCCAGGAATTGAACCCAGGTTTCCTCCATGCAAGGCAAGTCCCCTGCCCACTGTACTAGCTCTCCCGCCTAGAAACAAATCCAATTGTTTAAAAGTACTCTTGGAATTAAAGAAACATAACTGTGTGTTGGAAGTCAGCCAGCAGGGGTTGGGAAGGCTGAGGGGCTTCAGGCAGTGATGGGGTTGGTACTAGAAAACCCATATCTCCCAAGTTATACCCTTAACCACCTCATTTCCAGCCTATAGGCATAAGATGTCCTCAAAGCCATTCTCTCCCTGCCTGCTGAGACTGGGATCGTTTCTTTTGCTGTGTCCTTTTGGGCTGGAAAGGGCTGTACACAGTGCCAGGAGTCAAACCTGGTTTGGCCACTTGCAGGGCAAGCATGCCTTAACCATTGCATTATTTCTCCAGCCTCTTTGGGAGAGTTTTCAAAGTAGAACAGGCAATTATATGTCCAGCTCTTATAAGCATTAAAAGATTGAAGGAAAAAGAAAAGTCCATAGCTGTGCTAAAGCTGAGCGGAGGGGAGGGGATTGAGGGGTCACTGTAGATGGAGTTGTACAGCCCCAAACACTGTACCATCTAAGTGTGGAAATTGGTTCCACTCACTGTTACAGTGTTATCACCTCAGATGATTTAGCTTTTTTTGGTTCGCTTCCTCTCCTGCTAAACAGGAATGGTACTTGCCTTGACAGGCTGAAATGAGATAAATTTCACAAAGTACTTACTAACTTCTCACTGTGCTACAGATAGAAGCAATCTCTGTGATCAGTTTTATGAAGGGTTTGATTGGCTGGGAACACCCCATAGGTGTTCCTGTTCTCTTCTAACTTTTTGTTCTTGACTGGGAAAACCCCGGGTATTCCTGTTCTCCCGTAACTTTCTATCCTTGTCCTCACTTCCTACACCTTTAAACCTTTTCCCCAGGTTTCTAAAGTGGAGGATAGTGAGAAGAGGATTAGTCGGGGAATTAGAATTGAAGATTCTGATTCTGTTGCTGCTTGGGCTTCAAGACATAGGGGTAGAAATGGAGATGCTAAGTTCTAATTCTCCCAAAGGGGGCAAGATCAAGTGGTTGTTCTGTGTTCCTTTCAGGTCCTGTTGGTGAATCTCTGTAATGGCACCTTCATAATGTCAGTAAGTTTCTACACCTCAGCCCACTCTCACCTTATCCCCTTATTTCAATGAACTTTAAATTCTTCTGTTGAGTGAGAACTCTTAGACTTCTCTTTCAAAGTGCCTATGGTAAAGAGACAAATGACTTTATTAGAGCAGTAAGGCCACTGGTCTCTGTACTTTTTGAGCAAGGATAATAGCCAAGTAGCACAGGAATAGAGATTTGCAAATGTTTAGACTTAAACTAAGACCAAGAATCAGCTTGTTTTGCTCCACAGTGGCTGACTAGTTGGGGGCTGGGACAGTAAATTTGTACCCTCCTTATGCTCCTTGTCACCATTTCACTCTACACCACTCCCTCACTATTGACCCTGAGTTGAGTCTCCTTTCTTAGGTTGGTGATGAAAAAGATATTCTGCCCTCCAAGCTTCAGGACGACATTTTAAACTCTCTTGGCCAGGACATCAGTGATTTACAGAGTAAGTCCAAGAACCCTCTTTTTTGGGGGGGGTTTCTCCAAAGAACTGTATGGAAGACATGGTTCCTAATATTCCCTTCTAGGTCTAGGATGAACTCACTTAGTAGTTTGGGACTGGTCTCAGTGATAAAGCTGTAATCTTATATTCCAGGGCAAGACCCAGTCTGAAATTTTGTTCTTCCCAAGGAATGGTGGAAACCCCAGTTGTCCCTTAAAATCAACCCACAATTATTAGCTCTACTTTAACCCCTTCCCTGGCAGCTTTCAGCCTGAAATGAAAATCACTTGGAGGTATGAGTGGGTTGTTTCAATCACTGCTCCTTCTAAAATGGTCTCTGTTCCCTGCAGCTTCAGAACAAATCAACGAGCATGTTTCAGGTCCTTTTGTGCAGTTCTTTGTCAAGACATTGGGTCATTATGCTTCCTATATCAAGCGGGAGGCAAATGGACAAGGCCATTTCCAGGAAAGGTCCTTCTATAAAGCTCTGAGCCAAAAGCCCGTCAGGAGATTTGTGAAGAAGTTTGTGAAGACACAGCTCTTCTCCCTTTTCATTCAAGAAGCAGAGAAAAGCAAGAATCCTCCTGCAGGTAACTGACAGCCTTCTAGTGATCTGCGTCCAGAGGGATGTGTGTGTGTGTGTGTGTGTGTGTGTGTGTGTGTGTGTGTGTGTGTGGTGGGGATGGGGGGTATAGGAAGGAGAGGAAGAGAAAGAAGATATAGAGCATTTCTGGAGGTGAACAGAGTTGTAATCTTATTAGTGAAGTGGAAATAACATGGGGTCTAAGAAAGTATCTCCTGGGCTAACATTTTATAGCAATTTCTCTACACATAAGGTCATTTTAAAGTGGCCTTTTCCCTTGCTTTAGTCTGGAGCTAATTCCTGTCAATGACTCCCTGATTTTTGGCCCATTTGTTTGGAGTCGATTAAATTTCCAGATCTCCAGTATCCTGTCAGGGCACATGAATCCTGGCAGGAACGTGTGTATGTGTGTGCGTGTGTTGAGGGGGTACGACTGTGGTGAGCAGAGGATATTGCTGATCTTACTCCTAAAATGGGCCAGTTTAGAAGATACTGACACTTTGTATTTGACCCCACAGGGTATTTCCAACGGAAAATACTTGAGTATGAGGAACAGAAGAAACAGAAGAAATCAAAGACTGTGAAATAAGAGTGGTGGTGAGCAGGACTGACATGATCAACAGGCCAGTTCTGGACTCTGGTCTGCAGGATAGCATCAGCCAAGCTCTCGGCCTGTACACTCCACAGGGCTCTGAGTCCTGACTCCTGGTCTTGCATTGAGCTGGTGTCTGAGTGTGGAATCCCTGGGATCAGCTGTCTCATGCCTCTGGGAGGCTTTGACCTCTTTGCTCATGGAGCTGGGCTCCAAGCTGCCTTTCTTCAGAGATGATCCAGAGCCGACACAGTAGCACAGGTGGTTAGGGACTTACTTAGAAGCTGCTGCAACTGTCCTCTCCTGGGAGACACTTTTTATAAAGTCTTCCACAGAGATAGCAGTTGGCCCCAAGCCTCAGTCTCTCTGCATTAAAAATAAAAAAAAAATATATATATAAAAAGAGGTCTGTGGGCATGTGAGGATAAGAATAAAGATCAAAATAAAAATTTTCCTGTGGTTAATGTGCATACGTTTGGTTTCCAGTTGAGGGGAGAAGCACGAAAATTGAGGATGAACTAGGCTAGAAGAGGATGATTTGGTCATAGTGGCCCAGAAATTTCGGCTGTGTGGTTTTGTGTGTTAGAGGGTGCAGCAGCTCCATGTCTAACAGGAGTCAGAGATGCTGGAGAGAGCAGGACAGCCGTGAGGACTGGACAGCAGCTCTTACTCCTAGTCGGGTATGCAGTCTTGAGTCCTGGAAGGAGTCACTGTTGGACAGCATGGAATTCTTCCAGTCTAGTAAAGTGAGGTTAGGAATTCCAGTTCGTGAAGCCAGAGGGAAACATTGTGCCTCTTCCATAAATGTCAGCTCATCAGTTGCAGTTCGGAGTCTTCTGTTGTAGATATTCGAAATCCTGTTTTGTTGTCTCCAGATCAACTCTATAGATGTAGGCAGAGGGATCCCTGTATTTCTTTTTGAAATGAGACTCAGAATTGTTTAAGAGTCCAGAGGAACTGAGCCATCACCTTGTCTAGTTCTCTTCTCTACCACTACTGACTGCTGCTGCTTCACAGCTGTAAGAGATGGGAAGTGATTAGAGAGGATCAAATTTTCCATCTTCTTTATGTGTCTCTGAATGTAGTCCTCAAGGCCCTTGAATTCTCTACAAAGAACACTTGTTTTGGGAGGCTGGAATAGGGGCATGGGGTTGCCAAACTGAAGTGAAAGCCAATATACCTTGATTTGGGGACAAAGAGAATGGCTGCAGTTGGCAGATTGTTACCACATTCCACCTCTAATGATGCTGCTACTACTTCTAATACACACTGTTTTATTGTTCTGGGCCCTATTTGGTGGTACTTCAAAAGTATTTAGAATAAGGACTTGAATCCTAGGAAATGTAAAAAATACGAAGACTCTATTCCATAGCTACCAAATCCTGCCTAGCCCTGAGGCTGGAGAAGTTTCGAGTAAAAAAAGGTGATGAGGGTTCTCCCTTTCCTGCTACACAACCTAGCAAAGTCACTGCTAATCCAGATGATACATGGGACTGACAGAACCAGCAAAAGCACAAGCAAGCTGCCAAGTTGAGGCATTACAGCTATTACTTATCCTTGATTATGGAAATGGCATAAAAGGAAATTAGAAAGAAGATACTCTTTACCCAAAGTTAAAATCTTTTTTGCTGTCTTCTCTTCAATCAAGCAACTGAATTATCTATGTACCATGGAAAGAAATCTGATTTGCAATTACTGAGAATACTTGACTCTAATTTGTATAATTAGTAGCTAAAAAAGACAAAATCAGATTTGCAATAAATGCTTAGAAAGGCTTGGGAAATTACTGAAAATGTGTGGGAAAGGCTGAGACTCCATTAAGATGGATAATTCTCATGAGTGACAATTATAACAACACAAATCTACTTTTTTTAAAAAAAGCTGAACAGTTTATATAAAATAGAAAGGTGACAAGACACAACTGCAGCTGACTGAATCTCCTTATTTATTAAAGAACAGAAATAAATTTCGCTTAAATTAAAAAAAAATGACATTATAACTTAGTTTATCTTTCCAATGAATAAAACAGAAAAAAAGCTGGCTTTCAGATCATATATTTATTTAAAAAAATAAAATGGATTGACAAAATTACCACATTATTTTGCATGCTAACAGGATTTCCCAAGCCCATAGAGACCATTTTTTCAGAGCAATAAAAAAATGACTTCTTCAACAATATCAAGATAGGAAACCTTTCGATCCAAATTCAAGGTCTTTACCACAAGTTCATCTCACAAACCAGTGGGAATGTATCTGTGCCCCAGCTGAGTTCCTTAGTAAAGAATGCTTGAGAAAACACGCAATAAGGATGTCACTAAAAGATGATAATTTGTTAAAATTAGATAGCAATCATCTTTTGTCCTGCAAATATTCTACATCAGAAATCTCCACCACTGCGTATCTGCTCCCCATGACAATTTTCTTCTGAATCCAGGATAATTACAAACACATGGAATCTTTTCCTGCATGCTTTCTTGGACCAAACCCTGTACAACAACATGTACAAGATACAGGATGGGAGTTGAAATTCCCATTCTCACACAGGATAGTTAAAAGAGTGTTACCAATAACAAAGAAGGGAAGTTATACAACATTGATTATTATAAATTATATTTGTTCCTATCCATCCCATTCTTCTTAATATGTTCAGATTCTTTCCTGTAGAAAACATGAGTTTCCTATATGACACCGATTACATCATTAGTGATGATTAGAATGACCTGTAGAGACCTTGATTCTGAAGACATGTATGTGCAGGTGAGAAGCAATCTGGTTGCAGACACTGACACAGTAGCGGATCAAGTCAAAGAAAGAAAAGACCTAGAAAGAAAAGTGATGATTAGATTCTCAAGGACTCGTGGAGGCATTAAGTTTCCAGGAAGTAATGAATAGAATTTCTAACTCCTTGCTTCAGATTCATCCCCAAAGCCATAAAATTTATTATCTTGGCTTCCTCATGAATCTTTCCTTTGCATTAATGATAAACTTTGTCAAAGAGAGGGTAAATATTTTAGACGTTGCTAATCACAATGTCTTTGTCACAAGATGTAGAGTAGCTTAACTCTCCACTATGGTATGAGGTATAAAAGCAGGAATAGATAATATAGCAATAAGCACTCATAGCTGTGTTCCAATAAAACCTTATTTACAAAAAACAGGCCACTGGTCTCCCAGGGTATAGTTTTCCAACTTTGGCCTTAAATTTAGAAATCTGTAACTTATGAGTAGGCAAAACTAATGCAAATTATGCAAATTATGACTCAAAGATAACATCACAGAATTTCTGATAAGGTCTCATAAATATGGTTTTCTGACAATCCAAATCATTATTTGGTTGTGGGGAATGCTCAGGGATTACTACTGGTTCTGTGCTAAGGATGAGGGTGAGGGGGGTCATTTCTGGTGGCACTCAGGCAATCGTATGCAGTTCTGGAAATCAAACTGGGGCTAGCTATATACAAGTCAAGTACCTCTGTTCTAGCTCTCTGGCTATTTCATTACATCTATTTCAAAGGACTGGCAAGAAGCAAGAAAACAACCTCCAACTCATGAAACAGGACAAAGGACAGCACTTACCAGGGCAATCCAAAGTACAATATATTCATCAATAAAGCTGTTAAAATACTGGTCTAGAAACAAAAGTGCTGGGCCTATAAATGCCGTGTCATGCAAATGCATTTCACTTTTAGTCATATGTGCAACCTATGAATAAAACAGAATCAATGAGGTAAGCATTTTTCCATAAGAGCAATTGTAAATAAGTTTTGTTCAAAGGCTTTAAGAATTATATAGAAATATTTATTACATTTCCCAAACTAAAAAACTGAGCTGTTTACTGGAGGAATATCTATCTATCTATCTATCTATCTATCTATCTATCTATCTATCTAATAAGCCCCCACCCTCAGCTGTTCTTCCTTAAAGGTCTTACTTTGAATGTAGAGATTAAAGAGTGCAAATTAGCTAAATAAACAAACTGAACTTCGAATAAAGGAGAGAGCTCCAATAACCTCAGATGTGGTTTTACAGGAAAAAAAAATTGCTTCCATGTTCATGCCAAGAGACTGACTGGAGAACAAACTTTTTTTTTTTCTTTTTCTTTTTGGGTCACAGCTGGTGATACACAGGGGTTACTCCTGACTCTGCACTCAGGAATTACTCCTGGTGGTGCTCAGGGGATCATATGGAATGCTGGGACTTGAACCCTGGTCAGCCGCATGCAAGGCAAAAGCCCTACCCGCTGTGCTGCTATTGCTCCAGCCCCTGGAGAACAGTCTTGAACAGCTTAGGTGCTACAAAATGAAAAATGATAGCCCTCAAACTACACTGAGATGCAAATTAAAAGTCAAACAAATAAAAAAATCTGGTGCTTACCACAAGTTTGTTAGTGATTTTAGCAGATACAAAACCAAATGTAAGTATATAGAGACAAGGATGCTTCTCAAAAAGCTGAACTGCTGATTTTTTGTAGATCATTGCAGCTAATGTAATCACTGATCCAATATGAAGGAAAGGAGAAAGGACACTTGTTCCCTGTGCAGAGAAAAGAGAATTAATGAAATACTAGTAGATACTGGAAGAAGATCAACTCAGACTATTGAGAACACCGTAGTGTCTGAGCCAGTAAATTGTTTTGTTTTTGGAAAGGTGGGGGGTGGTGACACCTGGTGGTGCTTAGGGCTTTACTCTTTGCTCTGTTCTCAGGTATCACTCCTGGTGATGCTGGAAATAACACTGGGGTCAGCCACATGTGCCTTAGTCCTAATTATCTCCAGTCCAGAGACAGTCATTTCTAGAACTCAGTATCCTTCATTAGTAAACTAAAGTTTACAACATTTGAGAGCTTATCGCTTTCAGTACAAGTAATGAAAATCAATAATATGGACTGGGTACCATATAATTGAGGACTTTACTTGGGAGTTAGGCTTATTTTACAAAACAAGTCATACTTAAAAAAAATACACGTGTATAAAAATATATGTATAATTTATACTAGTTATATGAGATTTACACTAATAAGTGAACAAAATATGCAAACACAAGCATATGAAGTAAATGCGGTGGACAAATCCTGGATACTTTTTCCTGTTGGTGATGGGAGGAGGCATACCAGGTAGTGCTGGGAGATTACTTCTAGCTCTGTGCACTTGGGTCAACCCCAGCAGTGCTCAAGGTATCAGGCAGTGTCAAAGATTGCCTCCTGCGTGCGAAGCATGTGCTCAGCCCTTTTAGCTATCTCTCTGGCCCTTGATTTTACTTTTTAAAAAGATAAAGCTGAAACTCTAAATTATCAGGTGGTCCCCTCATCCCCAATTCAAGTAAAAACAAAATGACCACATAACCAAGCCCCAGTGTTCCAACAATCATTGGAAATCTTATGATATACTTACTGCTATTGTTGATCCATTTTTTCCAACACCACCTGTGAAGATTACACGGAAGTAATTTGTACAGGAAAATATGGTCCCCGCTACTGTACAAAGTGCAGGAAAAATTTTCATTTGAATATTCAGCACTGGAATCTTTAATGAGTAAAAAGAAAGAAAAATTAAAATTTTTGTACAAAAATTGAAATTAGAAAACTATTTGATTCATGTTTTGAATATTCTCAAAATCCTCACAGTTTGGTAAATAGTTAATAGAAATTCCCTGATCCCTTTCACTATAAGCAATATAGTAAGTCTCAAGAAATAAGGGGGGAAATATAGAAGTCATTCACATATCTGACACCAAAGTCGAAGAGAATAGTGAATCCCAATCTTATTAATTTGTGTCATAAGCAAAGTTTTAACTAATGCAGGCCAGAAGTCTGGCAACAATAAGCCAGGCTGCTTCCCAGATTTTTTTTTTTTTTTAATAAAAGAAGTGTACCATGCCAGGAGTATGGAAAGCCAGGAGTAACTCCTGAGCTTTGCCAGATAGGGTCCCCAAACTAAATAAATTAAGGACCAGAGCAATAGTACAGTGGCTAGGGCTTGGCTGACCTGGGTTTGATCCCTGGCATCCCATATGGTCCCCTGAGCACCACCAGGAGTAATTCCTCTGTGCAGAGCCAGGAATAACCCCTGAGGACCACTGGGTGTGGCCCCCACACAAAACGAAACAGAAATGCACCTTGCCTTTTCCTTCTTGCGGTTTTTGAACTCTCTCTTAGCTAGATTTTAAAAAAATCTACAAACTAAAGAATGGAAGATCAAAGTGGGTAAAAATCTATTCAGGAGAGTTCCCAAATCCAAACAGTTAAGATGCAGACAGTTAGTAGAAGCAGTGGGCTAACCAGAAGATGTTCATATGCAGGGGTAAATAAAACTCAAGTACATCCAGCTCCACAAAATTTAAATACTTATGTTCATATTCATAAGTAGTATATACATTGTATAGTAAACAAAAATTTATTTACCTAACATAGGTGCTAAGTAAGCTGAGATCATGTATTTAACATTTCAAGTATAATGTCCATCATTTAAAAAATATACTTAAACTGAATTTTTAAGTCCCTCCCTTTTTTTGCATGTTTCCTTTACCATTTGTGAAATTCACCATAAATGTTGTCTAATGCGAATAAAGCAAAATTATCATTCTAGTAATGGAAAGACATGACTACATGAACAAGATTCCAGATGCTCAATTTGGTTTAATAT
Organism: Sorex fumeus; assembly: GCF_029834395.1. Lineage (NCBI taxonomy): Eukaryota > Metazoa > Chordata > Mammalia > Eulipotyphla > Soricidae > Sorex > Sorex fumeus. The sequence continues at coordinate 1,255,680 of NW_026606104.1, read as the reverse complement.
GTGTTGAGTTCTTACATTAAAAACATTTAATTAGGGCTGTTTATACATTTTTTTGGGGGCTACCACCTTGACCACTCTTTAAAATAAAGAGAGACCGTGGGGGCAGGGTGGGGGTCGGGGAAGGAAAACTCAGGATGTTGGTGCTGGAAATTACACTGGTGGAGGGATGGGTTTTGGAACATAGTATGACTGAAACCCAATCATGAACAGCTTTGTAATGCTCATCTCATAGTGATTCAATTAAAAAGAAAAGCAGGAATCGGCATGTTTGTATAGCTCAAATAATATTTGAGCTAAAGAAAAGTACTAAATGATAGTAATGAACATTACATACTGATTAAGGGACCAATAAATAGATCAAAAGGAAAAAAAGAGGAAAACAATACTTTCTGGTGTTTGTTGTATAAAACTCTAGTACAACTGCAGGCATGAATCTAAATGTTTAGTTACTGCATTTCTTCAAAACTCTTAAGAATTCTCAAGGACTAAAACTCTCAAGAACGACTCAACTTGTTTACACAAAGCTCTTTTGCAAGATGATAACTCAAAAAACCTCTGAAATCAATTTCAGACTTCAAGTAATACTGTGGCTGTGTTTAATTTTCTAAAATGAAACTAGTACACTTAAAAATCAAGTTCAAAAATACAAAAATAAAGAATATCTTAAATGGTCATCTTCCCCCACTAAATGAGCTCCAATTTTTACATACTAATTCAAAACTTTTCAGTGAAGGTGCCATGATTGCTACTGAACCCCAAGAAAAGAAAAAAAAATTTTGCTCTATTTCAGTAAACTAGGGATATTACAATCTAAATCCAAAGCACCTGGCTGAAATTCAATATTCTGGAGCTAGTTTTCTTTTTCCTTCAGAGACAAAGGACCTGACTGGCACAAGGTGAAATACTAGACTCCCTCAGAACACAAAAGAAGCCAAGTATTTATCCATTACAGGGGCATCCCTATGTTAGGTTTAAGCTACCGAATAACAATAACTGGCAGCCCTGCTGTGAAAGTAATCTGTGCCACAACTGAACTGACTAGATCACAACAGTATTCAAGGTTTGGTTCAGGATCATGGAAACTGTTGCCAGCTGAAAGAATTAGCATAAATATTAGAAAAGCCAGCATATTTGTCAATGGCTCAGAGCACAAAGCAAACTACAGATTTATGAACAACCTATCATCAACAAAATCAGTAAGAGCAAGCACCTTTTACCTCCCTGAATTTTTCTTTTGTTCTCTTCCTCCAAAAACTCCTTGTGTCCGTAGTATAGCTGCTCTACAGAAATGGGCACAAAGTGATAGACCTTCACCTAAGGAAAACTCTGGAGTTCCAGAAGTCTTCTAGACTGGGAAGAGTTAGAACTGTCTTGTGTCAAACCCAATACAGCCAGAGGATAGTGCTTTGGATTCATGCCATGAATTTATGCATCCAAATAAATACCAATTTAGTACAATTAATCTTTTTAAGAAGTGGTGAAAAAAAAATCTTAAATTGTGAACCACATGATAATGGCCATATTTTGGTTCGATCATTTGCATTATAGCAGCTACTAAACTGTGAGGCTATTTTTCTTACTGGCATAGCAAAATATTCGTACAACGTTTGAAAATTTCAGCAGAAATAGAAGCATCATTTTGAGATTAGATATTTTCTTCCAAAGAATGTGAAAAGTCTGTAAAAACTTTTTGTGTAAGTGAATTCCATAAAAATAAAATGTAACAAGTATTAATGTCCACTACATGTTGAAGAAAAATCCCCATGTCTTAATTATTTAAGTCTAAGGGCAATTCTAAAGTTTTCACTTCAGAAGAGAAATAAATTACAGCACATAGTCTTTAGTTAAACATAATGAATTTTGAAACCTCCTATGCTCACCATTTACCTTCACTGAGTTCCAAAAGGTGTCTTATAGTTTAATTAACGCCCATATTTAAAAGAATCAAGCATCAGTGAAAGTAACTATGAAAAGATTACATAAAGGTGTTTTTCAAGGTAAAAGATTTTTTACTTTATAAAGATGACATGAGGAAAGATAGATTTAAGACATTCAGAAGGAAATAGCCTTGTGGGAAATACACAGAAATGTATTTTGTTTCTTGAATGTGTAAATCATCCAGAGTTTGTTTTTCGTTTTTAGGCCACACCCGGCAATGCTCAGGGATTGTTCCTGGCTCTGTGCTCAGGAGTCACTCCCAGTGGTGGTCAGGGGACCACATAGGATTGGACCTGGGTCTGCCACATGCAAGGGAGGTGCCTTACCTGCTATACTATCACTCTGGCCCCCACCCACTGACTTTTGAGTATGAAAATAATTTTCCTCCTTAAAAAATAACCAAGGAGGAAATGCATGTAGTAAAGGGGTGAATGCCTAGATCACACTTGACCCCAGAGGATAGAGAGGAGGATACAGAAGGAAAGTAGGGGAGTGGTGAGAAGATGAGAAAGGATTGGGTTTCAGTTATACTGGTGATGTTGGGTTCATGTATGTAGCTGTATTTCTGAAGTAGAGAGCCAACAACACTGAAAACACAAGATCTAAGTTGCAACCACTGAACTTTGAAATGTAGCTGTCAAGGTGGCAGCTAGGGGTTGAGGGGAAGAGGGTGGGATGGGAAGGAGCACAGGAACACTGGTTGAAGGAAGCTGACACGGGTGGTGGGATTGGTGTTGAAATATAGTATGCCAAAAACTCACAGTTAAATTAGAAAGGTAAATTGAAAACAACCAAGGGAAAAGTTATCAAAAAAAAAAGATAATCAAAACCTTTGATAAAAAAACCCACCTTGAAGGAAAAAAAGCAGCAGCAGGAAATTGATAGTAAACAGTACATAAATAAATCACTTACCTTTGTGAAAGAGTTAATCTTCTGGAACCAGCATTATAACATTTGCTGGTTTTTTTTTTTTTTACCATAAATTTGCTTTCTAAATATCAGTAAGGACTTTTAATGAGAATTTGGAGAGCAATTTCCATTTTATGGCCTCAACTTTAAAGGAGGAAAGTTTCACATCTGAATCTAAATAAATATCTTTTATCTATTTTGGCACAAATAAGTAAAAGCACCGCATGTAGCAATCTTGCTGAATATTATGCAATTCAAAATAGCATATTCAGCAGTGAACCCAGAGGGCAAAACAAAAAGGAAAAAGAAACATAGGGGTCTGTGGTCAGTTATGTGAATCTGTACTGGGAATTGTGTATAGGATACAAAATATTTCTCTAAGTCTCCAAATATCACCAGAAAAGCCCCTTTTCATTTACTGATGACAATAGTCAGTTAAGAACAAGACAGGGACCAGAATTTGTTTTCCTAACCTGATCTTATAACCTAAACTTGCTAAGCCTGGAATTAGATTGCTGAGGTTAGGAACGTCATTTTGATCTTGGAGATTCTTGGAATACTTTTTGAAATTTCATTTCAAAGCATTCATTCAGTGTGGAGGTCATAGCCAACTTATTATGCCAAATATGCTGCTCAGCTTAAGTACATGACTGAAAAATTGAAAAAAACCTTTTTTTTGGGGGGGTGGTGTTGATGGTTTGTTTTGGGGTCACAACTTGCAGTACTCAGGGCTCTGGAGACCATATAGGGTATCAGAGATTGAACCCAGGCCAGCCGCATGGAAGGCAAGCACCCTATCTACTGTGCTATCTTTCTTCAGTCCCTGAAAAGAAAATCCTGAAAGTCAAAGGCCTATTTTAATCTGGTTATTGAAGAACTGCCCATATTACCTGCTGCTTCCTTAGCTGTAAAGGAATGACACAACATGATTCATATCATTTTATATGAACCTACGGTATGACAGAACTCTAGTAGTAAAGGTAAAATTCACCATACCCTAAAGAGAAGTAGATGTCCTACTCTTGTTGTTCCCTTTCATTTTCATAAAAGAAAATAATTTTACATATCACCCTTTACCTGGATTATCCTATATTAGAACACACAAGCAAAAGACAACATGCATTATGAGATACACAATGTGAACAGTTACCATAGATTGCCAAAAAGGTGGTCCTCCAATCACTGCCAGCAAATGCATGATTATTATGAAGATTTGCACTTCAGTCACATCAATTCTGATTAGGTACAAAAAGCCAAAAAAGCAGAATTACTCAAAAACAATTTCAAGTTAATTACTTGCAAGCTTAGCAGCATTCCTCTATCATGCACAATAGAAAAAAAAATCTCAAATATTGAGGAAAGGGGAAAAGGAGGTGTCAAAAATTTGTTATGAGCATAATCAAATAAAATTCAGTCTTTAAATTTGATGAATTTCACAGAGCAATAAAAACCCCTCCTTTCAAAAGTAAATTTCTGACTCATTAAGATTGGGTTGAAACTATAGCTTAACCTTTCCCACCCAAAAAGTGGGGGGGCGGGGGGAATAGCTATATGTCTATTAAATTTTAAACATCAGCAGAGGATTATAACATACTGTTATATAATAGAAAATAATGAAATAAGGGCTTTGTAGTATCAAATGGAAGAAATAGAGAGCTTTTACTAAAGTTACATCAATCTCTGCGATCTTGCAAATCTTACTGCCCTTAGATATATTAACATCCTCCATTGTATGTTTATGAAAAAAAAAATTCAAATTTTTACCCTAAGTAAGTACCTTAAGATTTCTAGAAAGAAGATCAGAAAGTGGCCAAGAATTAGCTTGAAGTTTGCTGAAAATGACTTTAGAGTCAAGAAGAGATAAACCTGGTGCAAAAACAGGGCAGCAGAAATGAGAAGTTTGAAAGTCTGAAAAAAAAAGATTCTGGGAAAAAAGATTGAGTAGCAAAGCATTAACTGGAGTTTTCCTTCTGGAGACCAGCACTTTGTATAATCTTGAGAGTATCATCTCAGATTGTTGGGTCCAAATGCCTTTTAATGATGAAAATTTATCCTACCCATCTGTTTACAAATGTGTGCAAGGCTATTCTGTAGAACATATTTCATAATAGCAAAATTCAAATCATCCCGCAATAACAGAATGATTATATCAATATAGCAATTATAGTCCTTCCAAATAATATCTGGGGGCTTATAAAAAAATGAAAAAAAAAGGAAGAACAAGGAGGCTCCCTGTACAGTGATATAGAATAAAATCAAAGAAATGGAAGTCCCCAAAAAGATATCACAGAATATATATGTGTACATATATATGCTACTTTTCATGTAAAAAAGAAAAATAATACTTAATTTTTATTCTTGCCAATATTTACATAACAAATTTCTGGAAAAATACATGACAGGGTAAGAACAGGTTACCTATTGGAGAGGTCAGTGTAGGGACTGGGCAGTTGGCGGGTGAGGATGGGAAGGACACTAATCACTGCAGACCTTTGTTTATAATATTAGTTTAAAAATAAAATAGTTTAGCCATTAAGGTAATTTTTTAAAAAGTAAGCAGTCTAAAAAAAAATAGGTATCAACAATAGCAAGGGGGTTCAATTTCCAGATTAGAACAGAGCCCCCAATTCTAAGTCTGATACTTCAAGCAGAAACCTATATTCTGAGCTTAAGTTACAATCTTTATTGAAAGCTTCATGCTTGTAATAAACAACGTGGCTGCAACCAGTCTCTCACAACTGTAAAACTGCTCTTTGTTTGCTAAAGAATGTTTTTAAATGGATTATTAAGCTGCAAACATATCGTGATGTAGTTATCTTGATATACACATTAGGAAAAAAAATGGAACTGAATTAAGCTAAGAAGAATCTGTAGAGCTGACCTGTGAGTGGTGTTGCCAATAGGGGGAATTACACACAGTAGCAGACTCAGGAGACTAAGCAGGTGTCAAAGATGATCGACTCTGTCTTGGGTGGAGAAGGGTAGACATCTTACAACATTTTGCTGGACATATGAAGCAGCCTTTTGGGAGGGGAAGGGCCAGAAGTATAGAATTACAAAATAAAAGTGGAGGGAACCTCATGCAGTTTATCTTTGTACCGTGGATGAATGTAAAAGAGAATAGGAAACATGAAACAGATCTTTACAGATTGGGTCTTTAGGGCAGCGGTTTTCAAATGCCAGTCAGCAGACCAGTGCCCATCTGCAAGTGTAATAAGGTTGAAAGCTTTGGTCTACATCATTTGATAGGGTAAAGGGTGGCCTGCTTGGAAATTTGGGAAAAATGTTCTAAACCATTCAGATATTGTCACTGTATTTTAATTAACAATGCCTTAATGCCAAAAGGAAGGCCCATAGAAGACTTACTTACCAGAATATTTGTTCCAGTTTATCTGGTCTAAAGGAATACTCTATTCCCTGATACCTCAAGGTGTGAGAGTCATGAACACTGTCTAGCACTACTCTTTGAGGTTGCCTCTACTCTTGACTATCAGTAAAAAAGGTGCAATACAAAGGTGCCACAGGAGAGAAATGAAGCAAGCCAAGGAAGGACAGGTAGCAGAAATGACTGACAATGAATAAGAGTTAAGGGTTCTGTTTAGAAGAGACTGACAATCTGTGACAATAAATTTTTCTACCTTCCCACTAAGAATTCTCACAAAACGAAACTGAATTTAGATTAACACATGCTTGGAGGGACTCTTTTACTTTTTTGAGCTATTTAGGAAAGACGGTTATCTAGAAGGGATAATATTATATAAGGGCAGAAATGTGTTATTTCTAGAGTCACTTGTTTTTCTAATTTTTTTTTATTGCTCTTTGTGGGGCTGGAGATTGAACCCAGATCCCATGCATGCAAGGCAAGTGCTTTGCTGCTGTGTCACACCCTCAACTTATTATTTTCAAAATGGGTGACAATATTCCTTAGTGCTGGAACTTAGAGTAGAAAACAAAGAATAAACAAAATCAACCTCCATAACTACACCAAAGTTAAGCCTTTCAGGACCTGGTGATACAGGGTAGACATGCAACTAAAACACCAGGATGCTTTATGGGAAAAAATGGGAAAACAAGTACATCTGTAGCACTCTATTTTCAGAAGAAGAAGTGAGATAATAGCAAACATAATTTCCTGTAACCATAAAAGTCCTTGAATAACTTTACTTGGTATTGCTTTTTTAAAATAACTTTATTTTCATTCCGGTTGTGAAAGGAGAAAAGTTACTTCCCCAATTGCTTGGATAATGCATCCGAGTATTTTGAACAGGATAAACTCCTGCAACAAGCCAGGAACAATGTTCTGGTGGCTGTCCTGGAGTGGGGCAAAGGAAGGAAAGAAGGAAACTAACTTTCATTGGAACTAAAGCTTTGCCATTTTTCTGATGGGAGGTGTTAACTGTGGCATTCAACACACATTCAACACACACAAGGCATCTTTTGGGTCTGTCATTCCCTATAAGCTGAGTGGTATATTGTGTAAGAGGCAAAGAGACTAAAATGTCTTAAATGAATGCGAGTAATTCTAACTCTAAAAATGGAACAGAGATTCTACCTGGAATGAAGATCACAGGGAACCTTGATCACCATAAAAAGGCAGTGGAGAATTCCCGGATCAGGGCAGTTAAAATATCAGAAATACAGTTTTTAAAGATAACTATATAATACAGTTCCAAATTATACAAGTTGGTTAACTGAAGAAAATGTGTCTATACTGAAAGTTTCATTTTTATTTCTTAGTATTCTAAGATAACTAGCAAATATATTTCATTTGAACTTTAATATGACTATTGAGGGATGTGAGATTTAAGAACATACTGTTAAGAGTTGATAAGCAGGTTAATGATCTTTTCCCAAAACTTTTCTTATTTGGTTTTGGGACCATACCCAGAAGTGGGCTGATTTTTGTTCAGGGATCACTCCTGGTACTGCTGGGGACCATATAGGATGCAAGGGACAGAACCTGGATAGGATGCAGCCAAGGTATGTGCCTTAACTACTGTACTTTCTCTCCAGTCCTTCCTGAACTTTTCTATATCTTTCTCCTTTAATATCAGAAATAAGACTATTTAGTCCATCTCTTTATTTTCAACACTTATAACATGACCATGATACTTTAAAAGTATACTTGCAATTAATTTGTGACAAATACTTTTTGTTAAGTATGCATATAAATAAAATTGTGTTGTCTTTGGCTTGGTTATTCTCTGGTTAAAAAAAGAATATGTTCCAGAACTAAATTCACAATGTCAAAAAACCCCTAGTTCTTAATAATTTTACTTGTGTAAGCTATTATTTTAAAATAAACATTTCTTTTAAAGTTATTTATTGGAGGTGTGGAATCCTATTCAAAGATTAGATTATCATTAACTATAGTCTAACAATTATTAGTAAATGGATCTGAAGTTTTAGTAAATTGTTAATTTAAAATGAGGATCAGTTTAGAAATTCAATACACCACAATATTGGTAAGAAAAACTCATAATAAAAAAGTGAAGAATTCTGGAGAAGAGTAGGAGTAACATAGGTTTCAGATTAACAAATTAATAATGAAATGACAGAGAATATTTACTATATGCCAGGTGTTATGAGCACATATCTTTTATTCTTAATTTTCATGACTATTTGACTTATCATATTATACATGAGGAAATTTAGTCAAATTTTTTGACTAGCTTTCCTAAGGTTATAGAGAAAGTGGGAAAGTGTTAAAAGAAAACAGGAATATTATTACTACATAGCATGGGAATTCTCAATTTTCAGTCTACCAATTAATGGAGGCAAATACTTGTCAGGTTTGAACTTGCTATCACTCAGATATCCGAACTTTCAGAATGATGTTTCTCGTATTTTAACACAATAGTTCCTAATCTGGAAATACATTAGAAATAAAAATTCCAAAGCTTACTTTCTAAAATGCATCTGATAACTTCAATTCAATCACTACATTTGTTACAGCAAGAAATACTTAAAGCAAAAAAAAAAAAAATCTCTGCAAGTTAGCAACAGGCCAAAGTGAAGACATTATACCTGGAGGAAAAAAGAAAGCTTTTCTAAAACTTTAATCATGATGGTAAATGCACTCATTTATAGGAACATTTTAATGGGAGGGGCTCTCTAAATGTAGTGTACCTTGTTATCACAGTCAAACAAGGTGTGAGTAAATAATTCAGTCAACATCCTGACTGTTAATTTTACTAGTAACATCAGTAGAAAGGACCTTTCATACACATAATAATAGAAGCTCAGTAAGCATAAACCCTCAGACCTTTGGAGAAAGCGGGAGGTTAGGGTAGAGGGGGTGTGAAAGAATGATACATCCTGAATAATGCACATCATTCTGCTCTCTGAGGAAACCCCACAAATAATTTACTTGACTATACTGCAAATTCAACTGATAATGGCTTTCTTCAACTTTGCTCCTATAGAACATTTCTCAGTATGCTCCATAATTCAAATGTATTTTGAAAGAAAATATAGAAAATCTATCACTATTAATGTGTATCCAACGTCTTCACTACTGCTCCTGAATAAATGGACTTAAAGCACTGCAGGATACCTTTCAGGAAGAACTTTGCTACCTGAAGCTCACAATTTCTCTCACTTTAGTGAAGCATTTCTGGACTTAGGGAATTAATGTAGGAAACCTTTTCACTAAAATGATCTGCCAGGTGTCCAGATGAATACTCCATGAACTGTAAAATAAGTGGAATGAATCTAATTTCTATTTTTATTGTAAATAAACTACAAATGTGCAAGAGATTCTAAATTGTTCTACTGGGAAACCATTTCCTAATGAATCTTTTTTAATGTTTGAAAGTCATAAGGTCAAAACTACAATTATGAGAGGAAATAATGTTACTTACTCTTGTAATTAAGGATTTACTACAAAAATCTGAGAAAAGGAGATTGTTCAAAGGTTGACCACAGTAACATGAGAAGCTAAGAATACTAGTTTAAAGGCACAGTTCAGAAAGGAAAACAGAACATAAAACAAATAGAAATGAAAATTGCTTTTAGCATTAATTTTAAAAAATCGAGATCATAGAAAACCCAAGCAAAGGAATTAGTATCAGACTGCTTAAAGGATACACTAAAGAAGTGAAGAGAATAAACAAAATCTTCCCAATGTTTTATAGAATTTTCTCAACTTAGCATATAAGGAAAACTGCTGGCTCTCTTCATTTTTTCAAAATACAAATGTTTTAAAAATATTTCATGGTGGAAAGGGATTTTCCTTCTAAATCACATAAAGTGAAAAATAGTATTAGGTGCAATAAGTAAGCCAGGAGGATTATTTTTAGTATCAAATCACCAGAAATGTTATTTTTGAAAAAATTTTAATAGGGTGGATTTTTATTGCCCTAGTATATTAAAATTATTTGTTTTCTCATGACCTTTTGTCTGTGAAATACCAACAGGTTGACTTTTTACTTTTTAATTACTCTGTGCATGACAAAGGTGCTGTTTTGAGTTCACGCCATTGTTCATTGGACAGCATGAATATTCTAGCAGTTACCGTGAAGTTCCAGAACCAAGGTCCCAGGGTTCCTGTGAGAAGCTGGCATATTATAATTATGATCTGGGACTCTGTAACATCGAATCTATGCATAAGGAAACAAACATTTCAAAATAAACTTTACTCAGAGCTTTTGCTAAAGAACCCTACTAAAACAGGAAGCAAAGAGATTTTAAAAGGCAGCATTCCTATTATAGACATCAATAAAAGTCAATGATACAGTTTCTACAGTACTACTGCTATCCTTATGCATACATTTATATCTTGTACCCAAATCAAGAACAGTAAGAAAATGTAAAAACTGCAACTGCAACACACTAAATTGCTTGTTAATAGGCAGCTGAAAACCCGAACTAAAAACACAAGAGTTCAATCTCAATTTACATAGGATAGATGTAAATTTACTGGTGCCTCAAACACTGGTCTCTTATCTAGTGTCCCACTTTAAAGTCATTTATGGGTCTGATGTCATATACTGTGCCCTTTCACTGCTCCATATCTCACTGTGCTCCTATTTCTGCACTTTCCAATAAAAGCTGGAAAGGGCAAGTAGGAAGTAGTTTCTTTGGATGTGATTAGAACACAAATCAAATTAGTTATTTTCTTGTCTTGTTTCCTGATGATCTCTAGCTCAGAATATTGATATTTTTCTCTGTTCACTTCCCTTATTTCCACACCTGCATTGTAACCATGCTGGATTAATTTCTAAGCGGTAAGCAAAAGTAAACATCCAATTCAATCACTAAAGATGTTTTTAAACTCAGATGTTAACAAAAAAGAGGAGCAATATACAAGAAACTTCAAATAAAAACTATGTAATTAAAATTTAGAATGGAGGAATGCTGTAAGAGATGCACAATTTCACCTGATCTGGGAGTCAAACTGCAATCCTGACTTTGTATGAACACAAACAGTTGTTTAGAAGAATATAAAACTTTGATAAAATAAAATTAAATTGGGCAGCATTCAAAGGAATAAATCACCAAAGAAGAATAAATTTCAGAGAAACTGAAAACGAAAAGGAAATTTTCTGTTATTTAATAATTCACCTTAAACTTTTAAAGACCTGCAGATCCTATACAGGTATTCAACCTATTACTAATCCACAGAATGTGAATTGTATGTTAACAGAGGACAGTTTTTAATTATTTAAAGTCAGAAATTTATTTCTATAAAATAAACATTTAAAATGGTAGGAGTTATGGTTAAACATGAAACCTTGGAATTAAGAATTGAAAATGTGATGAAGATAAATAATTATAAGTACACTAGAAATTAACACCTGTAAAATTAATACTCACTGAAGAAACTTTAGATAACACCTAATTTAAAACTCTTACAATACAAATTAGACAATGGGCACATGAAAGTTTTGGGCCTTGCATCAGCAGATTAACAGACAAGATAATGTGGAAATGATACTTGAGGCATGATATAATGGACTTAGTTCAATTTATTATATCTTTTTGTTCACTAAAAACATAAGATCTTTTGTTTGTTTCTGGAAATAATAATTATCTTTTTCAATGTGGAAGATTTTAAAAGGCTCTTGCTTTGCACAAATACAACTTTATTAAAATTGGCTAGGATTTCTAAAAATTTACAAAAATTACTTTGTACTCACATCTGGCAAGTCATGAATTTAAAAATACCCGACAATACAGAGTTTAGATCTTAACGAAGGATTTGTGAACATTTAATATAATTAATAAACATTTTATTATTTTTACTTATTTTTTTGTAATTTTGTTGTTGTTGTTGTTGTTCACACCTGGCAGTGCTCAGGCCTGACTTCTGGCTCTGCACTCAAGAGTTCACTCCTTGTAGGGGTTGGGGACTATACAGGATGCCAGGGATCAAACCCGGGCTGGCTGCGCACTACAAGCACCTTACCCACTGTACTACTGCTCCCCTCCAAAAACATTTTAAAGAAAATTTTACAAGTTACTTCAACTTCTTCAACTTATCTTCTTCCATGAACCCAACCTATCCATGAAATTCCAATCTCAGCTCACTTCCCACCCCGTGAGTCTTCCATTTTTCTAAGGCAGTAAAAGTCCTCAAGGATTATAACAGGTCTGAAACAGCCACAATGAGCAATTTCACCTCTACATAAACTTCAGCTCAATATGTAGCTGACAAATGCCTCTACCTATTTTATCTGCTCTCGAGAGTATGTAAAATCTAAATTGCTTCTTTAAAGGCTTCTTTAGGAATAGTTGTATTATTCCTTGTGACTCCATTACACTGATATTTTAATATACTGTTCCTTCAATATAAAGGACTATTAACATATTATTAACTGTACAAATTCAACACTGTGAAGAGTGTTGAATATAAATGTGAGTGCAGGATTTTAGGAATTTTATAATTTTCCAAATCGAAACGAATCCCTTACCATACTAATATCTAACAGAAATGTTATATTTAAAACTAGTCTTAATTACTTTGTGACTATCCCTACATGTTATTATGAAGAAGCACTACAGTGGCACAGTGTCTCCTTATCTAGTTTCTGTTACCCTAAATCACTTTTTAAAATTGCTGCTTTTTCCAGCAATTTAGTTTCATAAGCCTCACTTCCTCTTTCCTGTTATCTTCACTCTCTTTTCTAGTTAATTTCCAGAACCTTGAACCCGTTTTCTGATGAATGCCTTCCTCCTTTCTACCGTAGAGACATATTTTGCAGTATAAACTGCTTATTAATTTCATTTACTTCTCATCCCCTGCAAGTTGGCTTCATTGCACCGCTATAGGGAAACTACTCTGGATAGCCTCATATCGCCAAGTCCATGTACAATGTTTCTCTCCTCTTTTTGAATATTGGCAGCATTTAGAGTTACTCTCTTTTGAAGTTCATCTCTGTTTTGACTTTCCATTCCAATACACTTCCTCCTACTCTGGCTTTTCAACCACTTTCACGGACTTTCTTTTAGGTGTGCTCTCTAAGTTTTCTGCCGTATCTAAAATTCCTCACACACATGTTCTAGACAGAGGTATCTTTCAAAGAGGTTCTTCCTCCTATAGCATCCTTCTCTACTTTCCATCCAACCATCCACAGAGGGCAGAAAGGAATCACCCTACAGTCTGTGCTCTCATTCATTTCCCATATCCAAGGGCAGACTGTGTCCTGTATTGTTACCTTTTTAAATTTTTCTGCAGCCTACCCCTTTCTCTTCAAAGGGGTGACTGTGATTGTGCTAATTCAGATCTCACCAGTCTTCTTCCTTACTTCTGTCATAATCTTTTCCAATTCAATCTCTAAAAAAATCATCAGACTAATCTTTCCAAATATTACATTATTTGGGGATTGGGGGTGAGGCTGGGGTGTGGAGGGCATATCCGGAGATGCTCAGGGCTTACAGCTAGCTCTGTGCTCAGGGGACAAAATGCAGCACTAGGAACCAATTCTGGGTTGGCTATGTGCAAAGCAAGTGTTTTAACCTGTATTTTCTCTCCAGTCCAAAACTGGTACTTTTGCCATTTCCCTGCTTTAGTTCTGCCACTGATTCAGGGAAATAACCCACATTTCTTGACAGAACATCAGATACCTTTCTGATTCCTCCTCAGCCTACTGCTGGCTTCTCCCTTATAGGCATCTTCTGCTCTAATACAGAACTGCTTACTGTTCTCAAAGGTTCATCAAAGGAGCAAACCATGAGAGAAATTCTAAAGTTGGCAAACAGAAAGCTGTGACATCAAGTTCTCCTAAAACCACTATTTACTCTTCCCCTAGTTCCCTAATTCATTCTTTCTGCTTTCTTTCATTCCCACACCATTTGTTTGGTGTTGCTTTACTTGAAAGGGAAAGAAAATACATGACGACTTCATGGTAAATAAGCTTTCAATTTAAATTTAACTGAAATAATAAGCAATAAAGTAAACTATGCAAACTCCAGACACTACAAATTCAGCTACTTTTGGAAATAGTAACATCACTAAAATTAAAACTGAACTAGGGCAAACCAAGTGATCGGAGTAGTCCATCAACATTTTGTGGTTTTAAAAATTGTATTATTTATTATTGGCTTTTGGGATCATATCCAGTGATGCAGTGCCAGGGATCAAGCCAGGGTTGGCTGCATGTAAGACAAGCACCTTACCCACTATACTGTCCCTTCACCCCTATGATTTTACTTAATGAGGAAAAAGAGGAAGAAAATATTAAGAGAAAAATCTATATAATGTGAAGGGGAAAAAAAAATCTTTGTTTTTTTCAATTAATATACTCCTTTTATGCCAGGCATCTTCAGTCCTTTCAAACTATTCATCATTTTATAAACTGCTGATGAATTAGGCAGTTTTCAATTGCACATTCATGACTACTATGAAACTTAAAATACTTAAATAAGGCTATCACTGGATGGGCCTTAAACATATTTTCCAATTCCCTTTATTTAAAAATCCTTCTGAGACATGTCTTTTAGTTAACATCCAAAGTATTATTTATTAAATTATTTAGTTAATATCATAATTTAAGAACATCTTAAATTCTATTTAAATAAATTTAACAAAAAGCATCTGAACTGAACTTGTAAGGTACAGCTGAATTTTCATGCTTTCTGGCTTGTTGAAGGCCTAGAAAAGTAAATTTATTAAGGATCTATAAATTTAAAAATCCATTAATAATCAATTCTGAAGAGACAGGTTAAGATGTTCTCCTATCATCTGCCACCTGAGATTTTTAATATATCATGAAGTATTCTATTTTTTTCTTGGTGGGGGGAGGGACCCACAACTGGCAGTGCATAGGGCTTTGTCTTGGCTCTGGGCTCAGAGATCACTACTGGAAGAGCTAACGGAACCATATGTGGTGCTGGGGATCAAATCAATGTTGGCCGCAAGTGAGGCAAGTGCCTTAACCCCTATTCTCATCTCTCCAGTCCAAAGTATTCAGTTTTTTCTCAAGTTTTTTTCGCTTTTAAACCTATACCATGTAAGTAGGAACTGTGACACTTCAGTACCATTTGGTAAATACATCCTAAGCACTGTTCCAAGACAGGGTCACTCATAAATATTTATGGAAAAGTAATGATGTCCAAGTAGGAATTATTCATTTTGAAATTTGAAAGGAATTTAGTTTTCCTTAGGTTTTAGCTTCTGTTGGGTACTAATCTATGTGGTGTGTTCATGCCAACAGAATTATCAAAAGCATAGATTTTTATAAATTAAAATACCTAGAAAAAAAGTGAAAAATAAAATCTATTAAGCTGATATTTAGAGAAGAAAATTGTTCTGTTCTCTCAAAAACTATGATCTTTCCTGAAAATTCAATTTCACATGTCAAAATATTAACAGTAGGGGGGAAAGAATGAATCTGTCTGAGGGGAAAAAAGGCTATGAATGAGCAAGGGCTACTGCTTTTCATTTTATTTAAAAAATACTGGTTGGGGTGGGTGGATGGTTGGATGCTATTTTGTTGCTCAAGGTGGGTGGCTGTGGATGTTAAGGGGGTCAGGGTAGAAAAATAAATAAAAGAAGAAAGAAGGGGGGGAGAAAAGAAAGAAGGGAGGGAGGAAAGGTAGGAAGGAGGGAGGAAGGGAGGAAGGATTTGGTTAGGTGGGCCAGTGATAGTCCTATAGGACACTGTTGCACACAGCCAACACTGTTCAATCCCTGACACCCCGTATCATCCTTAGTCCTGCCAAGAATGATTCATGAGATCAGAGCCAGGAGGAACCCCTGGGCATCACTGGGAGTGCCCCCACACCATGTTTTTGGCCGTTTTTTTTTTTGGCCGGGGGGAGGGGTGGTGGGGGAGTTGGTTGGGAGATTCTAGTACTTCCTTTTAAAAAGAGTGATAGGAGAAAACATGAGAGATGATAAGGTAAGCTTAAAATTCATTTACTAGTTCAGTGATCGATCAAATCCTAATACTCAAATACCAAAAGCAACATTCTCCTTATCTGAGTGAACAAAATCTCCATTAAGCGTTACTTACATTCCAAATCGCAAGGTTCCAGAAACATATGTTTGCCAGTGTGCACAGTAGAACATGAAAGTCCCAGCAAAACAACAAAAAAACATCCAATCAGGGTTTGTCCCCAGTTGTACAGCAATACACGTTCCAAGAACCACAAAAACTGCAAAAGAAACATCACAATGAAAACCCAGCAATCTCAATAACAAACATTAGCTGAGCTGGAAATTATTTTAGATGTTCCAAAGATTTGCTATAAATGTCCAATCAACTCTTATGTATGGTAACAGGAAAGTAGGATATGACTTTCAAATTATCTTTTCAGTTTTATTTCAACCTCTTCTTTCATTATACCATGCAGTGGGACCAAAGTTCTTGAAAGCAACAAAAACACTTCAGTATGGGGGCTGGAGCAATAGCACAGCGGGTAGGGTGTTTGCTTTGCACACGGCTGACCCGGGTTAATTCCCAGCATCCTATTACGGTCCCCTGAGCACCGCCAGGAGTAATTCCTGAGTGCAGAGCCAAAAGTAACCCCTGTGCATCACCACTGCAGAGCCAGGAGTAACCCCTGTGCATCGCCAGGTGTGACACAAAAAGGAAAAAAAAAAACAATCTTCAGTACATTTTGTAGTGAATTCTCTCAACCTAGTGATAGCATAATAATGAGCAATAAAAAATGATAAGGCAGAGTCAAAAAAAAAAAAAGAACAAAAAACCCTAAATAATTAAGAAACCCAACAGCTGTAAATTGATAGGTGCCTTCAATATGGGTGAACAACAAGAAAAAAAATTCCTATAAAGATTTGGGAATTGGGAAGAGGGGGAGGGAAGAGGGGTAAAGGGTAAAAGAGGAGGAGTGGGGAGAGGGAGAGAGAGAAGCAGGGTTTCACCCAGCAGCCCCAGTAGCCCCTCCTTCCACCTGCCCCCAAAAGTTTAGAAATCAAACTACACAGTGAAATGACTATACCTTAATATAACTAGATACTCATCTTTCTGCAGTCACATATATAATTAAAATAGCCTTTCAATAAGTCTCATTAGCCTTTATTTGAAGTTCTAAGTCTGTAAAAGTTATGAGCTCCAATCTGACCCTTTTCTTTTAGGATACACTGAAATAATTTCAATCTGCGTCCACATCTGAGAAGGGGGTTCACAGGGTAAAACTACCACGGGATTTTGTTCAATCTTTTAAAAATGTTAAAGGCTAAGAATCTAATTTAAGAAAAAATAAGTGTGGTGTGCAGAAGAGTTCCTCTCAGGGAGACTAGTTAGAAACTTTCATTTTGTTTTTAAATTTTTTCTCACCTCTAAAAGTATTAAAGAGAAAAATTAATAAAAGCATTAAAATTTAATTTAAAAAGAGCACAAATACATGGTACCTATAGTCTAACTATGACAACTCTTCAACTACTAGAACATTAGTGTACTGTTTTAGCTTTTTATCTAAATCCATTAGCATAGTCATACTCATAATTAAGTTGACAGCATATTTTTACTTAAATCATTGTTTTTATGGTGCCAGGGATTGAGCCTAGCATCTTACAGTACATGCAAGGCAATACAACATAATTTTATAAATACATCTGTTTTCTCTTGCGATACTGGGGACTGAACACAGTGTCTCACACATGCAAGGCAATCACTCTGCTGCTAAACTAAGTATCTGACAGCCCTCCCCCCAAATAAAATGAACACTTCCTTCTTTGTTTCCTCTTGTTATGGTGGTGCTAGGGATTGAATTTAGGGCTTTGAATGTGTTAAGTTACATGTCCAACACAATAGTATGTTAAATGTCTACATAATATCCATTTGAGTATAAAGACCATGAAATTCTCATTCTTCCACTTTCATACTTAAACCTAATTTATGAGATTTTTTTTCTGCTTTTTTTTGGGGGGGGAGGGGTCACACCCAGCAGTGCCGAGTGGCTCTGCACTCAGGAATTACTCCTGGTGGTGCTTCGGGGACCATATGGGATGCCAGGGATTGAACTTGAGTCGGCCACATGCAAGGCAAGCGCCCTATCCACTGTGCTATCCCTCTGGCCCCATGAGATTGTTTTTTGATGATGAAAAGTATGCCTTATGATTTTAAAAACAAATGCTAAAGAAATAAAGTCTAGGGTTAAAACAAAATGCTGAAAGCAGACTATAGACCAAACATGATTGCCACTCAATGCCTCTTTTGCAAACCACAACACCCAAAAGGAGAGAGAGAACAGAGGGGAATGTCCTGTCACAGAGGCAGGGTGGGATGGGGGGGATGGGGGGGTGGGAGGGATACTGGGATCCGTGGTGGTGGGGTGGTGGGAAATGGGCACTGGTGGAGGGATGGGTATTTGATCATTGTATAATTGAAACCCAAGCACAAAATTTGTAAGTCTACAACTGTACCTCATGGTGTCTTACTAATAAAAAAAAATTGGAAAAAAAACCCCCCTTAAGATAGAAAATAGCTTAATATCTAAATTTCTCATTAATAAATATTAACCAGATTTATAGTGTTTTGAAAATAATAAAACTTATAATTATTCTATTTACACATATCTCTTATTTATTCTAGCACTTTAACATATTTCATGTATCACTGTTAATCATTAACATAAAAAAATCAGTAATACCTGTTGATAGTGAATCACAACCATGATCAAAAAGTTCTCCCAAAGGAGAACTACTATTGGTCCTTCTTGCCTGCTTTCCATCTATAGCATCCAAAGACTGGTAAATGAAAAGGCCACACGCACAAGCAATATATGCCCACAGAGGTGCCTGTGAAATAAAAGGCAAAAATATTGAGACACATTAATTTCTTTGGGTTGCTAATCTATTTATACTTGCAGATAATTTTATCTTTAAGAAGTATTGCTAGTCAGAAGTTATGGAAGAGAAAATCCAAGTGCATCATAATGAAAAGCTTTTTGAAACAAATCTGATTTGTTTTATAATAATATTAATATAATAATATAATAGAATTAAATTTCCTACCTTGGAGGTGCTTACGCAGATGCTGACTAACTCCTTTTTCAGGAAAATAACTAAAATCCCATGAGAGTGAATACAAAGGTCCCGCCTACTATTTAACTTTTATGAATCAATTAATAAACAACATATAGTACAATTTTCTCAACTGTATCTTCAAGATGATTGTGGGCATTACACAGAAAAATAATTTCATTCCCAACTCATGCAGGAAGCCCTGGATTAAACAATATTACACATATTTCTCGACTAGTCACTCATGCCCATTATGACTATTCAAGAGAGGATTGAATATGTTGCCATTTTCCAAGTTAATTTGAGCACGAAACTTATTTTCAAACGCACTTCTTCAATGGTCCATGGAACAAGAGGGAAAGATGATCTAGGATAGAGTGACTAGAACATTCCCCGCCCCCCCCAGATATCTGTGGTCACTTTTAGGGAAGGGGGGTTGGCCCATACCCAGCAGAGGGGAACATACACAGTTCAGGGGACTGAAATGAGGTAAACACATGCAAGGTACGCACCCAGGTACTATCTCTCTCCCTGCAATGGTCACATTTTAATTTTTTTTTTTAATTTATTGAATCATCGTGAGAACAGTTACAAAGCTTTCAGATTTAAGTCTCGGTCATACAATGATCAAACACCCAGTGCATATTTTCCACCACCAAAAATCCCAATATACCCCCCCACACTACCTCTCCATGTGCCTGTGAGGCAGATAATTTGCACTTAACTCTCTCTCTACTTTGATTACATTCATTATTTCGACAAAATGTAATGCCTCATCATTATTATTTGGAATTTCCCCCCAACAATCAAACCTGCTGAAAAGGCATCATGAAATAATTTGTTTTCTATTGCTGGTTATGAGGACGATATGATGTCGCACGGCCACTACCAATTTTGGATTTCTGATATTTTTACTAATTAAGTCAGGAGGGATTTCTGCCAAAAGCCAAATAGTTCCAAGATTGGTTTGAGTGCCTCTGGGGCCATGGCTGTGCCGGAGAGCCGCTTGTGGGGGGCAACTCATGGTCTTGGCAAGGCAAGAAGGATGTGCTGGTTCTGCGCCCCATCCCATGAGGCTGCAGTCGCCCTGTCACCGCCGGCTCATACCAGGTTGTCCAATAAGCTCCAAACCGGCGGCCACCATGCTGTGTGTGTTTGTGTGTGTGTGTGTGGGGGGGGGGGGGGGGGCGGGGGGATTGGTGGAAAAGACAGACACCCTTTCCCTAGGAGGGCAGGATGGGGGGACTTGGCACTGTAGCTTAATGTATAGTCCACAATGGTCACATTTTTTAAGCAATAGTGTTTTGGTTTTTTTTTTCCTCCCCACATGGAAACTTAATCAGATCACTTGGACTGAATTTAAATGACAGATATTTAAAAGGGAGAGCTTCTACTTGGCTTATTCTTTTTAAGAGGATGTGAAAAAAAGTAATTCACAGTAACAAAATATTTTCTCAGATATTCTCTATTAAGTTAAACTCTGAGTATTCAGTGTAGAGAGGAACATATTAGGACTCTTCAGAGCTGCAAATAACACTTAGTTTATTCCAAATTTACAGACGTGCCTCTTTGATAGAGATCTATTTAGTCCTGTTATTAAAGACAAGGATCTTCTCATATACTTTTCTTGAAGTTTAATATTTTAGCACACTGTAGCTGTCAAAAGAACTATGGTATATACTTGCCCAAAGTCACACTTACAAATCCTGAAAACAGTAAAACACTTTACACTTAGCCATGATGGAGAGAGTGACTAATCTTGTATGACAAAGAACCCCCTCTTCTAGGTCTCAGGCCTACCGCTTCTTGCTCTTAAGGAAGTCAGTAAATTTCCAAATCTGCATTGTCCTATAGCAGAAAGTACCCTGTGGTCACTGTCTTTGAATTTTTGAAAATCACACTGAAAGTAAAATTCAGTTGCAAAGGCACATTTCAAGTGTGCAACAGTCAGGCGTTGTCATTGCTCTAATATTGACCACAAAGATCCAGAGCTTGATCTTTGCAGAAAATTTCATTCAATAGTAGTACTACTTCAGGGAAACAGAAAACCAGGGATATCTTTGAGCCTAAATTTAGGATTACTACAGGTCAAAATGTTACTCTGGAACACAGTCAAGTTCAACTGTTAGGGGAAAAAAAAAAATCCTAGGAAATAGCAAATGGTAATTATAAGAATATTTATATGAGAATGGTAATATATGAGAACTAAGCCTTTTCATATTTGAGTTTTTCTCCCTGTACAATTCTAAAACTAATATTTGTATTTTTCTTCCTTGTTCCCATTATTTCACAACTCTCAGGCCACATTCAAGAACAAATTTGGTCTCAGCTAGGTTAAGAATTTGAGAGACTAGTGAAAGAATTTATGTATTAGACAGGAAGTAATTACACCTGGGTAGGTGGGTGGGGAACAACTAGCATAAGCAAATAATCTTATCAGAATGTGTCAATTAGTTAACTTGCAAAATCCTACAGTGATACTCTTTATTTTACTTTGCAGGGTGACTTCCCAAGCAGTCCTCAGGATACTTTAAGCATTCCTTTCTTCCGTTCACATGCCTCCCTCACGTTCCTTTCCTCCCCACAGTTCTTGGCCCACGTGGGGGTTCAATACAAGGGTAAGAGGATGGTGGTACAAGGATGAAAGGATGAAGTATTTGGGCCCAACAATGAGGGAGATTAACCTGGGCCAGCAGATAATACAGAGAGTACCATGTGATGTCATATATTGAACCTAGGTAGCTGCATGCTTAAGCGAGTACTTAAGCCCTGTACTATCTCTCTGGCCCCTTACAGAGATATTATTTGAATAAACTAAAGTGGGAAAAATCTAAGAAACATAGGGTTTCCTTAATCTTTAAAGCAGAACTGATGAACTTACACATATACAAATATGTTCATATTTTAGTACAAGTGATTTTTCTTCCTCAAAGGCTATATTAACAATTGTTACGAATTATAAATGAGGTTGGAGAGACAACACAGCTTGCTTTCTCACAGCTGATCCTGGTTCAATCCCCAACACCACATAAGGTCCCCATCCTGTGACAACAATGGTGCCTGCACACAGAGCCAGAAGCCCTCAGTACCACTGAGTGTGGACCTCAAAAACCAAACAGCAACAACAAAAATAATTATACAAGAAAAGATGAACTGGAGGTAGCACTATGAAGTCATGTTTAAAAGAAAAAAAAGGAAGAATTTTACTTTTGTTTTATACCTTCCTGCTCTCCTTCTTGCTTTTAATGTCAGTATGAGTGAACGAGATTATAGGCAATGGGTCATTAAAATGGGTCCTCTTCATTTTTCTGTATTAAAGATTTTTTAGTGTTTTGTATTTACACACAGTTAGGTGGGTGGGAGTAAGAACTCCAGGGATTTCTTTGAGCCCAAACAGTCATTGTTTTTATTAAGTTACTTAAAAATGTAACTTACTTAAAATGTAAGTAACTTAATAAAAATAAATGAGCATTAAAAGAAAAGCTCTTAAGATGTTCATATTCCAAAAAGCTTTTATTTCCCAATCTAATAAAGTTCTTATTAGTTTGAATTTAACTTATAGTTAAACTGTTTTTCTTACATATACAGTAAAAAGTAAAGTAAAGGCCCTCCCGTTGATCATCGATTTGCTCGAGCGGGCCCAGTAACGTCTCCATTGGAGATTTTGTTGTTACTGTGTCTGGCATATCCAATACTCTCGGTAGCTTGCCGGGCTCTCCGAGAGGGGCGGAGGAATCGAACTCGGGTCGGCCATGTTGGCTTCATGCAAGGCAAACGCCCTACCCACTGTGCTATCGCTCCAGCCCTACATATACAGCAGAAAATACCAATTTGCTTTATTTTGCATGGCAAGAGCAATTATAAAACACATCAAGGTGCAAAATAAATTACACATGAATTTTGGATACCCAAAACAACACCTCACTGATGAGGTTTAAATACTTTATTGGAACGACACTGTGAGAATATTTTGGTACTCTGTATCAAAAGAGAAAAAAATACCCATTTCTATCATTGGAATTTGTGGGGGGAAAAAAAAGTCGACTCTTCCTTTCTTACCTACCCGAAAGTCTTTACCCCCTTCCATTTTTTTTTTCTACTGTTGCAATGTCTTGGTTTCATTCTGGGATGCAATGTGTAGTTAACTACCTACACAGGGTGCCACAGAACCACGAAAGAAGTGCCACTTGGAGAAGCGGGGCAGTGCCACACAGGGAACTTGCACATCTGCAAGGCAGGTGCTCTACCGTTGAGCCACATTCCCTGGTCTCCTGAACAGCAAGTTTTTTCTAATGATGGCTAAATCAACTGAAACCATTACAAATGTAATGTTCCTATCTGCTAGAAATATTGGTATCTGAAACTCATCAATATTAAAATAGTAGTATCAAAGGCAAGTTCATAATTTAACATAATTTAATGCTCACCTACTTGTATAAGGCCCCAAAGAAACAGAGCTACAATAATTGAGAACTTCCCTAAGTAACAAAGTAATAAGGTATGAAACCTTTAAATTCTAAGATACCAATAAAGGAAAAAATAAGAAATTCAATAAGGAATTAGACAAATGTGTGATTCCATACATAATGTACTACTAGAGGAAATCAGGAAAGAAGAGGTTATGTGGGAAAAAATAAGCTATATACCTAAATCTTTTTTTAATCAGTGTAATATCTTCTTACCTTTCACTGAACATTATATGCACTCTCCACATAATATTACTTAATCCTCTTTACACTATAAAATTTGAAAGAATAAACTGCAACTTTGCCTTGCACGCAGCCAACATGGCCGACCCGTGTTCCATTCCTCCGCCCCTCTCGGAGAGCCCGGCAAGTTACCGAGAGGATCTCGCCCGCACGGCAGAGCCTGGCAAGCTCCCCTTGACGTATTCGATATGCCAGACACAGTAACAACAAAGTCTCCAATGGAGACGTTACTGGGCCCACTCAGCAAATTGATGAACAATGGGAGGACAGTGACAGTGAAACTGCAACTTTGTAAGTCTTTGCAGAATTAAAAAATTAAATTCTCACTAAAGATCACTATCACAGTCATGTCAATTTTAATGCATTATGATATAGCAGCTATAAGCATATCTACCTCACCTCTTAGGAACCACCTTCCATTGCAATGTACCATTTTTCAACTTGATTCCTCCCAGCAATGATTTTTGAAAGTTTCTCTACAGTATTTCCTATTTTGTAAGTTTTTCCAGAAAAGTTCATTAATTCTGGGGTTAACCCAATATTTCCAAATCACTCAAAAATAAGTATTGTAAGTAACATGATGCCTGTAAATTCTAAAGAATTCAATAAATGACTATTAGATGACTATTAATAGCTGAGAGACCTTTGGACTTGCTCTCATTCCCTGATTCCCATTCTGAAACCAGTTCAAGATTACTGGAAGGCTTCCAGAGAAAATATATTACTTTTCTGTTGTTCTAATATATCTCTGAAGGCCTAGGATAGCTGAAGAATAACTCAGTTTTCCAAATAAGCTTCAGAGGTAACCTTGAATTAAAACAACTCAAAGAACTGTACACTGTAGCACTGTCCACCCACTGTTCACTGATTTGCTCGAGCGGGCACCAGCAATATCTCCATTGTGAGAAGGAGGGGGGTGGGGAGAGGTTCTAGTTTCAGTTTTGGTTTTAAGTAATGGGCAGCAGAGGGTAACTGAGGTACCATCAGGAGAGAGACTAGTCTTTGAGAAGGCCCTGGAGATAGTCTTTGTAAGCAATACTATGTTTTATTTCTTTAATGGTAACCAAAACAGGATGCAGAACAGGAAATACATCATACTGATTTTTTCTCATACTTCTCTGTCTTGTTAGAGTAATAGAATAATATCTGAGGTCCCCATATCAACTACGTGTTCAGGAGTCAAAAGGGATATTCAGTAAGTTTCACTGAAATGGAAAGGAAAAAAAACCTTCCATAGGACTGGTTTACTGCCATGTAGTCTCACTACATGATACATTTATTTTAAACTTAAACTTTATTCAGTCATTAGAAATAGAGTGAAGCGTTCATAAAGAACTTGGATTTGCTGAATTTAGAAGGACTATTTAGCATGTCACCTTCTATAAACACTCATGTATATTCTAGAACCAGAGTCTAGCTTTAGTGTCTGTTTTTTCATAAACTTAGTACATAAAGTAGCTTGTAGTTATAAGTTTTGTTAATAATACACATGATACATTATTCGCAAAGAGTTGATAAATAGCTGTCAGATTATCTAATCTTTAAAATCCTAATTAGGTACTGGAGCTATAGCTATAGTTATAGCTATACCATACGTGGGTAGGGTATTTGCCTTGCACGCAGCGGACACGATATGTAGCATCCCATATGGTCCTCCAAGCACCACCAGGAATAATTCCTGAGTCCTAAATTAGGAGTAATCCCTGAACATCGCTGGGTGTGAACCCAGAAGAAAAATGAGTAAAATTTTTAAAATAATAGAAAGAGTGCTTTTGGTATATAATAAATGTTTTTTTTTTAAAATATGGTTTTCTTTGGGGTGGGGGTGGAACTTCTGGTGGTACTCAGGATCACTCCTGGCAGGGTTCAGAGGACAATATTGAATGCCAGGGATTGAAGCTGGGTCTGCCACATGCAAGGTAAGCGCTCTACCTTCTGTATGATTGCTCAGGCCCATTTTTATCTGGTGTGAAGAAACTCCTCTTACCTGCTCTGTAGCTGTGGGGCAGTAGAAGACTAATAAAACTGTTGTACAGATGTTTATCGACAATCCAATGATGGTGATAAGATTTGGGGCAATCCAGGAGGGAACTCTTCCAACTAGCCATTCCCAATACCCTTGCATTAAGGGTTCAAGTAGGGACCGTCCAGCACTCTGGTATCTGTGTTCTTCCAGCCGCTTTAGTTGGTGTCTTGACAGTGGTGGTGTAGGTAACTGAAACAATTTATTTAATATACACCCTGGAGTA
Organism: Sorex fumeus; assembly: GCF_029834395.1. Lineage (NCBI taxonomy): Eukaryota > Metazoa > Chordata > Mammalia > Eulipotyphla > Soricidae > Sorex > Sorex fumeus. The sequence continues at coordinate 1,229,443 of NW_026606104.1, read as the reverse complement.
CTCATATGCCTGAAGCCCATAGAGGACTCCGGGTGAGTCTCTCCATATCTTTTTCTTGCTGACCGATGCCCACTCATGGATCTTGACTTTCTTTTATTTGAAGAGAATAATATACCTAATTCTGTAGCTATTTATGGCTGATATTTATCTGAAAAAAAAAAAGATTAATTTGTCAATGACTTTGGCAATATCAGCAATTTTTTTAAAAAACCATCAGATGGAATAAATTAATAAATATATAACACAGGCATCACAAAACCAGGAAGAAATAGTTCTAAACCAAGAGAAGTCACATAACCTCTACATTAGCAAAAATTTAAAGATTTTAATCTTTTCTGATAGATTTGTAATTTCTGACTTCAAAACTCATGTTTTTTTTCTTTCTACTGAGTACTTTCTTTCAGCAATAAAATAATTTCATATATATAAATAAGGCATAAAGGTTTACTCAAAGATGGCTAGCAAATTAGTAACACTATACGGACAGCTACTTTCTAAACATATATTTTTTTTTCCTTTTGGTTTTGGGCTACATCTGGTGGTGCTCAGGGCTCTGCACTCAGGGATCCTCCTGGTGGGCTCATGGAACTACATGGGTACCAGGCATCAAACATAGGTCAGCAAAGTGTGAAGCAAACGTCCTACCTCCTATACTATCAGTCTGGCCCCTAAACACATTTTCTATGTTAACTCACCTAAGCCTACAAATTTAAAAACTATCAATTGATTTTCTTTACAGGAAAAAGAGACTGAAACACAGAGAGGCTAATTAAACTCATATGTAGCTAATAATCATATAAGCATATGGTTACTATTTAAGGTAAATGTATCATTAATAGAAAGGGGTACAATGTTATTTTAAGTGAAGATCAAACAGAAATGAAAAATTTAGATCAAACAGAAATGAAAAATGTACAGAATACATATATTAATAAAGACAGCTAATAAACTGAGAGCTTAATCCCTTAAGTTCTTGTATTTAACATGAAAAGATTAAATGCTATTAAGTGACTTAAAATAATGACAAGTATTTTTCAAGATTAACAATTATCTGTATCTATATCTGTATCAGATGGGGGTCGGAGAGAGAGTATAGTGGGTAAAGCACTTGTCTTGTCTTGCTCTGTGCTCAGAAATCATTCCTAGTGGTACACAGGGACCATATGTAGTGCAGGAAATAGAACCAGTCTGTTTTGATCAGGGAAAGTGCCTTAACCCTTGTTCTCTCTCTCTGACTCCTAAAGTAACTTAGAGATACGTATCTTTTACTTTATTATTTTGATTTTTGTATCTCACCCAGTGGGGCTCAGGGTTTACTCCTGTCTCTAGGCTCACTCCTGGTGTGCTTGGGGAACCATATGGAGTGCCAGGGACCAAACCCAGGTCCACCATAGAGCAAATGCCCTACCCACTGTACTAGTATTCCAGTCTCAAAATACAGATCTTTTAGATAAAACCAAATGACGAGAATTTAGGTAAGAGACGAACATCAACTTAAAACATCAACTTAAAAACTAAATCTATTAAGGCCAGAAAGTGGAAATTCTTGAAGGGATTATGTATAAGAGAAGGAAAATAAAGAACCTGTGGGAAACTCAAAGTGAGCAGGAGGAAGAGAAGCCATAGGATTAAAAACAGAAAGAAAAAAAAGCATGAAAAGGGTAATGGCATTGAACAGGTACTTTGATATCTCTCCATAGAAAGCTATTAAGAATGCAGGATGAAATTCCCAGAAATGCTGTATGCTGGGAATATAGCAAGTGATATAGGACCTATAGGATATGTGAGCTATGATCTAGCAACATGCCCATAACTTCTTACTTTCATCCTCATTAATTTCAAATTCTAAAATTTCACTGTCATCATGATCAATAGTAGCATCCCTCAATCTGGGCCAATCACGTATCTCATAATTAATTCAGAAACAGTCATTATGAGGGTCTGAAGATAGTACAATGGTTAGGGTATTTGCCTTGCAAGCAGCTGACCTGGGTTATAGCCAACCCGGGTTCAATCCCCAGCACCCCATAAGGTCCCCTGCGGTGTGTCAGGAATGATTTCTGAGTGCAGAGCCAGGTGTTATCCCTGAGCACCATCTGGTATGGCCCATAAAATAAAACAAAACAAAATGAAGCAATCATTGTGAGATTTGATTATCTTAAAAAATTTTTTTAATGAGTTAGTCAGCTTTTTGGAATTCCATTTAAAATAGAAATAATTTAATAAATCGATTCACATTTTGTGCTGTTCCATTCTCCAAGACTGGGGGGAGGAGCGCGGGAATCTGACATACTGTGAGTGCTGATCCGTTTTTGGCACTAAACAGCTACAAGCAACTGATCCTAATGGTTTTAAGTTTGAACATTTGGCAGGACTGTCTGATAAACTGATACTTTCCTTCTGAGAGTGTTTCCCTTCCTTGGCCTAATTTTATTTTAACCTTCTATTTTCTTTTAGGAAAATCTACATTTTGACAAGCCTTTCTAGATTTAACCATTATATAATTCATGGGGGGGGGGGGGAAGCCAGAGATTTTGAAGGTCGGTAACACTGTGTCTATGAAGCGATTAGAAACAAGATTACAAATATAAATTCACATCCTTGTTACTTCTGACACAGAGACACAGCTACTCCGCTGGAACCATACAGATGACTAAGAAGTTGCTGGACCCATTGTGGTTCATCTCTACTCTTTCCAATCACACTGAGACTCACAAACTAGTGCTATGGAAACCTTTTGAAGAAAAGAAGCTGGAGAGAGAGCAGTAAAGGTGCCTGACCTGCACAGGGCCTGACCTGGATTTGATCTCCAGCATCCCATCTGGTCCCCAGAGCCCTACTGGGAGTGATCCCTGAGCACAGCCACAAGGGAGCACAGCCACATGGAAGCACAGTCAGGAAACAAAACAAAAACAGCAGCTTTTGAATTTCAGCAAACAGAATCTTTTCAAGGGAACCAGAGAAGGAGGGGGGTTGTAATAGAAAGTTTGGATTGAGAGAGGAAGAACTGGGACAGGAATATGTAGATATAAACATTAAAACAATATTCTAGCCATTTGTGATCCTATTTTTCTAGAGTCAGACTTTTGCCTAAAGGAGTGTTAAGAGTGTAAGTGTCCTCTTTCCACACTATAAGAAACCAAAAAAAAATTATGTAATTAATGAAAATTATTGCTGGTTAACCTAGAAGCATGACCACCTGTGAGGTTTTATAAGAAACTAGATTCAAAGTTCCAAATGCACCCAGCCAATATCTGAATGTGATACATAAGTCAGACATGGTCCCAGCTCCCTTTACCAATGGGAAAATAATTAAAAATACAAACATGTAAATAACATTCTGCACTGTTTGAGTGCTATGAGGAAAACAAGTGTGTGGCCAGTAAAGGGCATATTTCAAATATGGTTGTAGTCTCTGAAGAAGGAGCTTTTACACCTAATTCAGAGGAAGAGGAGAAGCAAGCAATTCCAAGAGCAGGAAAGAGGGAAGTTCAAGAAAAGTGACAAGTCCTGAGGCAAGAAGGAGCTTTCGAGTCCAGGTTCCTTAGCAATCTCAAGGTGAGGTAAGAGGCAAACAGATGAGAGTGGGACAAAATGAAGCTTGAAATGCCACCCAGTCAATGCAAAGGATGACAGAACATGGTATAGAATTATAAGATTTTATTCTTAATTATGGAAAGCCACCTGTGGCTTATAAGTAAACCTGCAATTTTGGGTCCAGTTAACTGTGGATTTCATTATAAATCGTGACAGTGAAAGTATTTTAAACTATATATATATATGTGTGTGTATATATACACATATATTTGTGTATATATATACACATATATATAAAGACCTTATCACCTGGCATTCAGTATGCAATTTTGATCGCATTCTTACTTAAAGCAACCATTCCACTTGCAAGCAACAATTTCCCCTCTCTTCATAGCTATAAATCATAGCTTGAGTTCCTTTCCCTTTCATAGAACTTATCACATTTTGAGCCTTCTTTGTTCCTTCTCCCACAACAGTCTGTAAGCTCCACGCGTATGGGGACCAGCTCTGCCTGAACATTCTTTTCCCCTGAATCTCAACCTGCACTGTACACCAAGTGGGTAATCAGTACTTATTTGTGAAATAACAAACAAAATATGATTTGTTGAGGATCAAATGCGTACCTAGTTGTCCTTGAGCCAGAATAAACAGAAAGTCTGAATATGCCACACATGCTCACAACGAAAGTTCAAAGAGGGTGATTGGGGCGGGGGCCTTCTTGAAAACAGCTAAGTTACAATAGGTTGTGAACAAACTGTTCTGGGAGTCCAGAGGAGGGGACACATATGGTCCAACAAACTATTCTCCTTGTGCAGGCATGAATATTTATGTTAAAGTATAATGGTACAAAAATACAACTGGGGATATTTAAGGGACACCTCTACTAAAATTACACACACCCTGTGGACCTTAAATCTCTGATGCAGAACATCTATGCAATAGCAGCAGAGGATAAGGGCATGCTGTTTTAATCTGTGTTCAGTACTGAGTTACAGCTGGCAAATGTCATATTAAAAAATAAATATCCAACTGCTCCTTAAGAGCAAAAGGTAAGCTTATACAACATCCAACCTTTGGTGTAAAAATCCAAATCCCCATCCTCCCATTGCACCCAGTGCCAAATCTTTGAGCTGCATTGATTCAGCAGTATGTTTACAGTTCTTTCACAGGACCTAGTGACTACACAGCCCTTTCCAACCTTTATGACAAGACTAAAGGGCAACATTCCTGGGGAAGCAGAAGAAATTATAAACAGCAAAAAAAAAAAATGCAAATAGGCTCACAGGATTACACTCAACATTATTTAACAAGTGATACACAGAAGAACAAGTTAGCAAATACAAAAAAGCCTTTTATCAGCAGTATTGGAGGCTAAAGCAGTACTGTGTAATACAATTTAAGTCTACTGTTTTACTGAAGTGAAATCTTGTGTTCCTAAAAAAAAAAAAAAGGAAATACCTTCCTCCAGAAAAATAAAAGACGCGAAAGCCTGACAATTTATAGATGATTTTCCTATCCCTTACAAATTAAAGTCATAGTTGGATAGAAGCACAGCGGGTAGGGCTTTTGCCTTGAATGCGGCAGACTTGGGTTTGACTCCCCAGGACCACAAAAGGCTTCCGGAGCCCTTCCGAGGCGCTCCCTACCTGAGCACGGAGCCGGCAAGGAAGCCCTGAGAACACCGGGTGTGGTTTAGAAACCAAGAGGACCCTCTGTTCAAACAGACTAATACTACTACGAGGCAGCTTTAGCTGAATTATTAAAAATGGAAGTGTGGCAGCGTGAGAAGACAAGATACACGCGAGGGACTCTGACTAGCTTTTTTACGAGCTAAATCTCTGAGATTTTACATGACCACCTATGTCATCAAGCCAATTCGACACACACACACACACACACACACACACACACACACACACAGCGCAAGATCCTACTAGTGTCAGAGCAGTTTGCTAAACGTGCCTACAAGGAAATCAGAGAGACTCGAAGCCTGACACTCAATACTGACGTTTCGAAATGCCAACACCAACAAAGTGACACCCAGAAAAGAACCCAAAGCGCCCAACTGGCGAAAACAAGTTCCACCCCGCCTGCTGGAGACCCATTCATCGAGCGCCCCCGGGCACCGGGCACGGCTCCGCCGCTCGCCCGGGCCTTTCTCCTTCCAAGAATCCGCCCCGGCTGACGAGCGCGGGCGCCCTCGGAGCTCGTCAGTACTGGCTGAAATCTCCCGACCAGCTGCCGAGCCCCCAAGGCAGGGCCCACCCCCGACACACCGCCGGCCCCGCACTCCGGCGGAGCCGGTCGGTAGACTCGGCTGCGCCCGGGCAGGAGGGCGTGGAGCTGACAGGCAAGGTCGGCTCCGTGCGGGCAGCGCCCCCACCCCCCGGCCGGGGCAGGTCGTCCCCGCTCCGGCGCCCGCCACCCCGCGTCCCTGCAGCGGGGCCCGGCCCCGCGCTCGTCCCGCACCTCGGCGGCAGGGCCACCCCTCCCGAGGAAGGACGGCGCTCGCTTCCCTCCGCTCCGCGCACCGCTCCCGTCCAGCGCCCCACCCGAAGCCGGGAGCCGCCGCTCCAGCCCCTGGGCCGGCCGTGCCCCCAAACACGCTCCTCGCGCCCCGCAGGCCTTCCCCACGGCGAGCCCCGCAGCCTTACCCTGCGCCCCCGAAGCGCGCCCCTAGGAATAAGACCGCCGACTCCAGCCTACCGGGTGACTCCGATCGGCGGCAGCGAGCTTCGCGACACCTTCACGACTGCCGTAAAGGGATACTGGGGGGGAGCGCGCGGCGGCGCGGGCGCGTTCCCGCGGCCGGCGAGCGCGCCCCGGGCCCGGCCCGGCTGCTCGGGAGCGCGCTCCGGGCCCCGCCCCGTCTCCGTCTGTGCCCGCGGGCTCGCAGCCGCCCTGCACCCCGCGCCGGTGGGGTCTTCCCGAGTCAGGTAGGCCGCGAGGGAGGGGGAGCACCTACCTCGGCGCTATCCGGGGCTCAGTAATGGGGACTCAGAGAGGGCGGCTCCGGCCGGGGGCACCGCCCAGAGCCCCGCGGCCAGCGTGGTTGTCGCGTGTCGGCTCGCCCAGCCTCCGGGGTTTGCTCCGTGCCCGGCGCGGGGGAGGCTGAGCGGGTGGCGGGAGCCCAGGCGGACCCCGGAGCCCCGGGGGCGGGTAGGGCTCCGGGCTCCCGGGCTCACCTTGCGGTCCACGTCCTGGGTCCTCTCCGCGCTCCACCCCCATCCTCGTTCCCTGCGGGGACAAACTCCGCCTTTTGCCCATTCCCCCGCCACTGGCAAATCGGAGCTGCGGTGCTTTTCCTAGTTCGTTGCCCCCGGAACGAGACAGCGGTCGCAGTTCATATGCATGTGTGTGTGCACACATATATGTATATGTTTTACAAAACCGGCTTTGAGGACCTTTCTCCCGGCCCCACAAAAAACTGCGTGCGGCTCGAGGACGCGTTTCAGGTGTCCTTGGACTCAGATTCCGGGGTGGCGGGTGAAGGGGAAAGTTTGAAATTGAGATCCTTGGTGACCTTGTGTTTACTCCTAGTCTGGTCAGCCACGCGCAATTCTAGCACGAGGGGGTGGATCCAGGTGGTAGTTAATCCTATGTGTATCTTCACTGCTGCGCTCTAACAACAGCCACCGCGGGTACGTTTGGGAAATAGAAACTACAACCGCCGGCATGATTTTTCCCTTTGTTGCAATTTTTAATTTGTTTGTTGGTGGCCAGATGCGCATATGTCAGTTGCAATGCAACTTAAGCTTCTTTCTCATTTATTTCCTGAAACTTCGGATTCAGTTTTTAAGTTACACTGCCGGATGCTTTAGGATTTTACAAGAATATTAACGTTTGTTGACAGCCGTAGTGATTGTATAGCCAGTAGAGTGTTGGATCTCTGGCACCCCATGTGTTCTGTATTATCCCTTCATCCTACGAGAAGTGAACCCAGAGCACAGAGCCAGGAGTAATATATATGCAACAGTGAACTCAGAGAGAATTAAATGACATGTGTTTATATGTACTATATAACATTTGCTGAGAGGCAAGTTATATTTTTAAAAAATCATTTTCTGTCATTCTTTGCTTTGGGTCTGGTGGTATGTTGTACCTCAAAATAAGTTTAGGACTTTCTCTCTTCACTTGGAATATCCAGAATTTACATCTGGATATTGCGTCTCAATAGAGGAGAATAGTATAAAGAATAGATCAAATTGCCAGTGGTGGTTCACACTTGAGAAAATTGAAAATGGTGTCTGACTTTCTGTTTCATGGATCTTCAGAGAAAGCAGAGATTAAAAAAGGGAAGAGATGCAAGAATCTTTTGTTAAACACTTGCAGTATATGAAGGTTAATCCTGGATATCTTTGGATATTTTGAAAGGTTTCTTAAATTATTAACAATTACATTTCCGGTTGGCTTGATTAGCACCTAGTCTGTCATGCTTCCAGATTTCTATGAAAATTGAAAATTTTAACTAGCCATGAATTGAAAATTCATGAATTATTATGGTAATCACCTACCCATGCATCTACATTTCTCAGTTATCATTAGCAAACTGATAAATTCTTCTATCCCTGCCTCTATTTAAATAACCAAAACCCTTAAAATCCAAGGAGATCTACATTGGTGGTGTTTAGGAATGATAGAGCTAAATATCTAACCACGGTCAACAATCTGAAATCATGTTACCCAAACTTTAACAACTGAACTCAAAAAGGTACCCATCAAGGTGATAGGCTTGGGGCCTGGAGGTTGCCATATGGAAGGGAACCTGGAAACATTAGTGGAGGGAACTTGACACATTTGGTTCTGGAACTTTGTATATCTAAAACTTAACTATGAATAACTTTGTAAATCTTGGTATCTTAAAATAATTAAAAAAAAATCTAAGGAGATTGGAATCCAAGATATTTCAGGCTATAATATAAAGAAGTGGGTATTTCTTTTCATGCTCCATGGCTAGTTATAATTGTACACACTTAAAAAATTAACTTTCATAGCATTGTGTGTTTATTGTGTGCCACTTGTTCTGGGGAACCAGCCTTGGAGGTAATTGCTTCATAAGTTGGAATACCTTACCCCCTGGAAGGAAGATCAGTCAGTGCTGAAACCAAGCATTGGAAGGCACTAAAGCTAGAATTTGCATTTAGATAAATCTGACCTCATGGTTGTGTTCTTTTCATTAGCTCACACAGACCAGTTAATGCGTTATTTTGTCTAATGATTAGCTGTCATTCTTTTCTGATCTTTGTCTTTCACAGAAGAAAATGGTTTTCTCTTTATCCTTTTTGATGACAATGAAAGGTGTCTAATGTGAGAATGAATAAGAAAATTGATGTTCTAGATTAAGACTATTGTTTAATTCCAGATTCTACAACACCAATAGGAAATACAAGTATTGACTTTAAAAAAATAAATAATGTTCTGCCCATTACACATTATGCTAACATATAGTGTTCTACCCATGATTTATATTTGCACATTGATTTGAAATTATACATATTTAAAAGTAAGTAGCTTGAAACAATTTTTTATTTTCTTTCTATGTGGATTCCACGATTAAAGGTGCAAGTTTGGACAGTTATGAAGACTGATAGTTTGTAAACATGTAAAATAGGTCATTCATTGTTTGCATTTCTTTAAACAAAATTCATTTATTAACTACTTATTAGGTTATGTATTTATTTATTTTGGTTTTGGGTCCCACTTGGCTGTTCTCAGGGCTTACTGTTGGCTCTGTGTTCAGGATCATTCCTGGCAGGACTCAGGGAATCATATGGGATGCCAAGGATCAGACCCCAGTCAGCCTCATGCAAGGCATGCACTTTACCTGCTGTGCTATTTCTCTGGCCTTTCATTTAATTCTTGAATAATTTTCTATGAAGCAGGTGTACTACAAGCTACCATTTATCCTGTAGTGATGCATTAAATTCTTTACTGTGAGATATTAGTCCAGTTCCTGCAGTAACTTCCCATACCATTCAGCAGAACTTTTCCATAAAAATTTCTGTGTTTTTACTACTCTTGTATGACACCAACTCTAAAGGTGTAGCACTTGAAGTATAGTTAGCCTAACTGAAGCTTGAAGTTTTAAATTTTATTTTAATTGGAAATGTAATTTAAATAACAACAAATGGGCTCATGGCTACTGTATTGGACACACCAGCATTATACCCATTTTTCAAAAGGAAACTGGTTCAGAGAGGTTTGAACTTTTATTTAAGTCCTTTCTCCCTCCCTCCCTTCCTTCCTTCTATTGCCACACCTGGCAGTCCACAGGGCTTACTCCTGGCTCAGCACTCAGGGATCACTCCTGGCAGTACTTAGGGGACCATATGGGGTGCCAGGGATCTAACCTCAGTTGATTGCATGTAAGGCATATGTCCTATCCATTGTACTATCACTTTGGCCTCATGTCACAGTTCTCTTTGAAAAAATTTTTGAGTAAAAGTATGATTAGGAATGTTAAGTTGACAGTACTTATGGACTGGACTATGGGAAAAGAGAAAAAATAAACATGTGACAACAAGAATTGAGAATCTGACTTGTCACATTGGGAAGTTGAGTGGTTACTAATAACTGGAGGTAGAATTGCTGTCACTTGGTAAGAGCATGGGAGGCCTGCTCCCTCCAGGAACACAAAGAGCCTCAAACCAATTGTTCAGGGTCTTGACGAAGAAGTCTGACCATCTCGTAGGTGGGGGCCACGTAATCCTTTGACATCCCTTGGAATCCAGTCGATAACGGCTCTAGTCCAGCAGTCATCTCCAAATTGCATTATGTCTCCAGCCCATCTGATTTTTTAATGCCTTGGCAAATGAGACAGTGTCCCTGATTCTCGATTGTCAACGGAGGTCAGAACTCTGGATTCTTTCTCTCACTTGAGTGAAGCGTGATACTCCAAGCATAGCTCTTTAAATTCCTCTTTGGGAGATCCAAATAGCATTCTCATCCTGTTTTCGAGGGCCCAGGTCTCAGAGGTGTATGTTAATGAATGAAGAACAGTGGAGTTGAAGAGATGTGCCAGGAGCTGGAGGTTCTTCGTCCTCTTAGCTATTTCTTTGATGCTCTTGAAGGCTTTCCAAGCTGCTCGCTCTCTTCCTCCTGCACAACTCAGGTGCCAGGTCATTCGTCATGTTGAGTTCTCAACCTAGGTACACATAACTGCTGCATTCGGAGATGTTCGCTTCGTTGGGAGCAAATGGAATGTCAGGAATGAATCCGTCTCTCATAAACTTTGTCTTCATGAGATTCAGCTGCAGTCCAGCCTTTGCACACTCATGGTTGAAGTCAGCCAGCATTTGTTCTACTTGGCTAATGTTTGGTGTTATTAGAACTAGGTCATCAGCAAAGAGGAGGTGGTGTAGTTGCCAACCCTCTATCTTCACTCCCATTCCTTCCCATTCCAGTTGTCGCATGACATTCTCGAGGTGGCATTGAAGAGTTTCAGTGAAATGGTATTACCCTGCCAAACCCCTCTCTTGATGTCGATGATCACTTCCTTGTAGAATGGTGAAATCCTGGTAGTGAATCAGTAATACAGCTCATGGAGGATCCTGATATATTGAGTTTGAATGCTCTGTTTGGCTAGGGCTTCGATGACTGCTTCAGTCTCAACAGAATCAAAGGCCTTTTTTGAATCAATGAACGTTAGACAGAGCAGCACCTTGAACTCCTGAGAAACCTCAATGAGCTTGGTTACCGTGAGGATATGGTCGATCGTGCTGAATCCTTTGCAGAACCCGGCTTGCTCACATGGTTGTCCTTCATCTAGTGTTCTGCCAGTCCTATTCAGGATGACTTGAGTAAACAGCTTATAGATGACAGAAAACAGGCAGATCAGCCGATAGTTGCCAATGTTATGGATGTCTCCCTTCTTGTACAGTAGAACGGTCCTGCTGGTTTTCCATTGGGATGGAACCTTGCGTTCAGACAGGTAGCATGTGAAGAGCCGAGCCAATGTATTGATGAGTACTGACGGCAGATTCTTCAGCTGTTTGGGTCTGGCCTTGTCTGGGCCGGGTGCTGTTCGCTTCTTTACCAACGAAATGGCATGTTGGATTTCAGAAGGCACACGGTTGGGAACAACATATCCATCCTGAGGAATTTGGTATGTGTGCAGGTGGATGTGGCTATCGAAGAGATCCGAGTAGAAGTCATGGATAATCTTCTCTATTGCCCTTCTGGAAGTTGTGATAGATCCATCAGGACGTGGGAGGGCAGTCATCTTGGTCTTGTAGTTGGCAAAGGACAGGCAGGCATTGTGAATGCTTTTCCCAGCTTCTGCCACATCTGCCAGCACTGCTGCTCTTCTCTCTTTGAGGTCTTCCTTTATCGTTTCTGTGCACTGCTTTGTGAGCTCGATATTTGCTTGTGGTTGCCTGAGGCTCGCACCTCAGCAAAACAACAAAGGGGGAACAAGACTCCTAAGTACAGTAGTTAGGAATTGCCATAAACAAAGTAGTACTTAAAGAAATGAGTGGTAACTAGAGGAAGAAAAAATAAGATAGTGGAATGTTAAGAATTGGTCAGAGATAAGGAACAGAAAGGAGATGTGTGATAATCCAGGCAGGAATTTACTTACATCAAGCTTCTAATAGTTACTGCAAGGAAAAAGGAAAAGAAACTTATTAAGCAAGATTGAAATGTGCATGTTTAGCAGTAAGTCAGATGATTGAGTAAATGACAAAAATAACTCAGAAATGACCATGATTTCGATATTGAAAAGGTCAGCTTAATATACGGAAGCAGGAGTACATTATAGGAGGGCGGAGGTAAAAGTTGGAAGCGCCTATAAAATTTGTAGGAAATACTGATTTTTAGTTTGTCAGACTAAGAGGAAGCTCCCCTGCCTCCAAAAATTAATAATATTTATTTTTAATTAAGTGCAGATACATATATGTTACTGAGTCATTATTCCTCACTAATATCCGCAGCCTAAAGTATAAGCGGTCATACATGGTCTTTATTTAAGCGTTTTCTGCTTTTGTCTCCCTCTCATGTAGGAACTGGAAATGGTGAACAAAAGAGTAGGCGCCTCCTGTCATTGACCTTAAAATTAAGTGAGGAAGACAGAAACCAAACAAGCAAATAACAGTTAAGTTTGGTAAGTGCCATGTTTGGGCAAGTAAAGGCGATTACTGGAAACAAAGCCAGCCAACTGAATCTAAAGAAGTTGGACTTGAAATGTGTAGGTTGGGAGTGGGAAGGAAAGGGTAAGAGCAAAGAGGTCTAATTCAAAGTAGGGACCCCACAGCCCTCTATGCATCCCCAGTATGTTATGGGGCGGGGGGGCGGGGCAATGCATAAATGGGGTGGGTGGCACACGGTACTGGACTCTGGGGTCAACCAGTAGGACAGGGTGCTCCCAGCAAGGAAATAAGGTCAGAAGGGGGTACAGTCAGATAAAACTGCTCTAGTAGTACCTACTGGAAGATGTGTTTGAAAGTCTTTAGATGGGCTAGAGATCAGGATGCATGGGAAGATCTGATCGAAGTTTCCTATGACTTGAGGGTGTAGTGATTTGGTGCTAGGAGGAACTGCTTGAGTTTGTATCCTGACTACTCGGACAGTTCTCTTAAGGTGTGTAATTCTGTTGAGATGCCTCTGCAGGAGATCATGTTTTTAAGTGCTTAGTGACATGACTTAACAAGGACAAAACACCAGCTAACTTCCTTTGTCATGATAGTGGAGATGATGATAGCTAGAGAAGGAATTGGGAGCAGAATGACCCAGAGATAAAAATGACCCAGAGATAAATCTAGGAAGGTGACTGGAGATCTGAGAATGTAAGGACCTTAAAGTGTACGTAAAGGAAGAATGTATAAGGAGACATAAGAGTGGCACAGAATTTGTCTTTGTAGAGCAAGATGGTCAGTTTGTTATTTTAGAGCAAGAAGACTCCTTCGGGGGTAAAGGTGGTGTCAAGATTTGTGTGGTTCCAGACTAAAGGAGGACCATTTAGGAGGCTATAATTATAATCTACAAGGAATAATGGTAGTTTAGGCAGTAAAGATGGAGAGAAAGAGCTGTGAAGGAAATGTAAGAGGTGAAATAGTCTTAGTACTTGATTATGTTGGAATGATGGGGAGAAAGTTTCTGGATATGGCAAGTGGCTGGGTCTTGATTCCATTTACTGAGAATGTGAAGAAGAACTGGTGTTAGTACATGCATTGGGGGATGGTTGTAGAAGTGTAAAAGGACCCTTTGTTGGTTAAATATGAGGTTGTGGGCCTGCATGGCTAAAGAATCCAGGAAGACTTGTGACTAATCTTTTCTAATTTGTGTTTCTGCTTTAGAAAATCAGTTTGAAATGTGGTGGTTTCAGCAAGGCCTCAGTTTCCTTCCTTCAGCCCTTGTCATTTGGACAGCTGCTGCTTTCATATTTTCATATATCACTGCCATCGTCCTTCACCACGTTGACCCTGCTTTGCCTTACATCAGGTCAGTGAGGTGTATTCTTAGAAAATAATTTTTATCTTATTAGCATTAACTTATTAGCAGAGTCTCCTGCCCCCAAGCCTGGCTGTCCTCACCAGGGCCCTTTGGAGGAGGGCACATTAAGTTTCCCTCTCCACCCTGATCAGAGCCCTGGCAGCTACAGACCTCTAGGACCCAGCCACAGCCATGCTGAGACAACTCTCCACATGCTCAGATGAGCCTCATGCATGAAGGAACCGGCAGAGGAATCCTGGTGTGCGGGACCCAGGACTGAGATCTTGGTTTGGGACTGGGCCTCCTCCACCCAGATCTCCCATCTTCCAGTAGCTAGACAGTTACACCCACCAACTGTTGTGTAACCCCATCAATGACCAGGATCCAGAGACTATAAAACCAAGGTCCTGGAAGTGGCCACGCGACCTCTTATTCTCTAGTTCTCATCTCAGAGAACACGGCAGACTACTGAGAGTATCCTGCCCACATATATGCCTGACTGGGAACACCTGTAAAGGTGATTAGAGGCTGCCCCCAAAGCCTCCATTTCCTCTCAGAGAGCCCAGCAAGCTACCGAGAGTATCCCTCCCACATGGCAGAGCCTGACAAGCTACCCGTGGCGTAGTCAATAAGCCAAAAACAGTAACAATGATGGTCCTCATTCCCCTGATCCTTAAAGAGCCCCCAATATGCCATTGGGCTACACTAGCACGTGACAGGGACGAATGGAGACATTACTGGCGCCCGCTCGAGCAAATCGATCAGCAACGGGGTGATAGTGATAGCATTAACTGCCAATTTTTAATGTCAGCGAATTCAAATTCAGATTTTTGTTTGTTTTGTTTGGGGGACACCCCTGGCCACACCTGATGCTCAAGGATTACTCCTGGCTCTGTATTAGGAATCACTCCTGGGGGCTCTCAAGGGGCCATATGGGATTCCAGGGAAAGCAGAAGTCCCTTATTTCTATGGCCCCTTAAATTAAGATTTTGCAATTGGTATTAATAATTCTAAAAAATGGAAGTTGTACTTGGTTCTTTCTATATAATAGAGAAATATGGAGAGAGAATGGTATGATTCAGTTATAGAATGACTTAGTAATTGCGACCCTGACATCCAAGTAAGTCGTTGAGGTTATTTCAAAAGATATGGTTGGAATGTACTTTTAATGCTCGTACGCTGGCATCTACTGCATCCATTGAAGACCTTATGGTACAAGCGCGAAAGATCAAGTACGACATCATTGGTCTGACCGAAACGAGAAGACATCAATCCCATCATGCTATTTTCGACACTGGAGAAGAACTGTTCCTTGGAACATGTGATAAAAGAGGCGTCGGTGGTGTTGGTATCCTTGTCAACACAAACTTAGTCATGAGCATTGATTCATTCGAATGCCTAACAACCCGAATCGGACGATTACACTTGAATAAATGTGGCTCACTACCGGCAGTTTCTATCTTTGTTGTCTATGCACCAACATCCAGTTATGGTGAAAGAGAAACTGAGAAATTCTACATGGAGCTGGAGAAGTTCTATAAAGAAGATCACACCTTCTACAAGATCATTGTCGGTGATTTTAATGCCAAGATAGGACCAGTGGATGAACCCCACATCGGAACCCATGGCCTGGAATGGAACGAACAATGTGACAGACTGTCTGAGTTCATCATGTCAACCAAAACCTTCCATGGTAACTCACAATTCCAAAAGGCTGAATCTAAACGTTGGACAAGGGAGTCTCCCGATGGACGGTTCCACAATGAAATAGACCACATCATATTCAATCGGCGGTTTTGCCTAACCGATGTTGCTGTTTTCCCAAAATTCCAAACGGGATCAGACCACCGTCTTCTTCGTGCAAAATTCTACCTCACAGAACGAGGAGAAAAGAATGCAAGGTTTAAGAAGTGGACTCCCAGAACAACCACCAACTGGGAGCTCTTTGGCTCTATTGCGGCAACATGGGAAGATGCCGTCATTGACAACATTGATGAGGAATACAATCGAATGATTCAGCACCTCCATGATTGTGCAAGGAATGCCAAGAGAGAGATAACCACAAAAAACCGTCTTTCTTCGAACACTCTTGAACTTATTCCCCAACGTGGCTTGGCACATGCCTCAGGCAACCACAAGCGAACATCCGAACTGGCAAAACAGTGCAGAGAAGCCATCAAGGATGACCTCAAAAACAGGAGAGCAGCAGTACTGGTAGATGCAGCAGAAGCTGGGAAAAACATTCGTAATGCCCGCCTGTCCTTCACCAACTACAAAACCAAGATGACTGCCCTCCAACATCATGATGGATCTATCACATCTTCCAGAAGGGCAATGGAGAAGATTATTCATGACTTCTACTCAGATCTCTTTAATAGCCACATCTACTTGCCCACATACCACATACCACATGATGGATATGTCGTTCCCAATGTTCTCCCTTCCGAAATCCAACATGCCATCTCGTCGATAAAGAAACAAAAAGCACCTGGCCCAGACAAGATCAGACCTGAACACCTGAAGAACTTACCATCAGTACTCATCAATACATTGGCTCGACTCTTCACACGCTACCTGTCTGAATGCAAGGTTCCATCCCAATGGAAAACTAGCAGAACTGTACTACTATACAAGAAAGGAGACATCCACGACATTGGCAACTATCGCCCAATCTGCCTATTGTCTGTCATCTACAAACTATTCACTCGAGTCATCCTGAATAGGATTAGCAGAACACTAGATGAAGGACAACCATGTGAACAAGCTGGATTCCGAAAAGGATTCAGTACCATCGACCATATCCACACAATAACCAAGCTCATTGAGGTATCTCGGGAGTTCAAGATGCCGCTCTGTCTAAAGTTCATTGATTTAAAGAAGGCCTTTGATTCTGTTGAGACGGAAGCGGTCATGGAAGCCCTAGCCAATCAGGGCGTACAAACTCAATACATCAGGATCCTTCGTGAGCTCTATTGCGGATTCACTACCAAAATCTCACCATTCTACAAAGAAGTAATCATCCATATCAAGAGAGGGGTTCGGCAGGGTGATACCATTTCACCAAAACTCTTCAGTGCCACCCTCAAGAACATCATGCGACGACTGGAATGGGAAAACATGGGAGTGAAGATAGATGGTTGGCAACTACACCACCTCCGCTTTGTTGATGACATCGTTCTAATAACACCAAACATCAGCCAAGCGGCACAAATGCTGAACGACTTTGACCGTGAATGTGAAAAGGTCGGACTACAGCTGAATCTTACGAAGACAATGTTTATGAGAAACAGCCTTGTTCCTGACGCTCCATTCGCTCTCAATGGAACCACCATCTTCGAATGCAACAGTTATATATACCTAGGTCGAGAAATCAACATGATGAATGACCTGGCACCTGAGTTGCGCAGGAGGAAGAGAGCGGCTTGGAATGCCTTCAAGAGCATTGAAGAAACAACTAAAAGGACAAAGAACCTCCAGCTACGAGCACATCTCTTTGATTCCACTATTCTTCCTGCATTAACATATGCCTCAGAGACTTGGACCCTATGAAAACAGGATGAGAACGCTATTCGGGTCTCTCAAAGAGGAATCGAAAGAACTATGCTTGGAATATCACGATTCACTCAAATGAGAGATAGAATCCGGAGTTCTGATCTTCGTCAACGCTCAAGAATCAGGGACGCTGTCTCATTTGCCAAGACATCAAAAATCAGATGGACTGGACACGTAATGAGGTTTACAGACAACCGCTGGACTAGAGCCATTACTGATTGGATTCCACGGGACATCAAAAGATCACGTGGACGCCCACCTATAAGATGGTCAAACTTCTTCGTCAAGACCCTAAATGATCGGTTTGAGGCTCTGCATGTTCCTAGAACGAACAGATACCATTGGGCTATGCTAGTATGCAACCGGGATGAATGGAGACGTTACTGGCACCCGCTCGAATAAATCGATGAATAACGGGGATTAAGTGATTAAGTGATGGTTGGAATTATTCTCTTAAAATTAAAAATTATTACAAATTTGCATTTATATTATTATTAATAACATTACAGCATAGCAATAAACAACATATATTTATAATGTGTTATGTATATATAAATATATTATCATATATGTCACTGTCACCCCGTTGTTCATTGATTTGTTTGAGCAGGCACCAGTAACATCTCACAACAAATTGTGAGACTTCTTACTGTTTTTGGCATATTGACTACGTCACGGGTAGCTTGCCAGGCTTTGCCATGCGGGCAAGATACTCTCAGTAGCTTGCCGGGCTCTCCAAGAGGGGCAGAGGAATCAAACCCGGGTCAGCCGCGTGCAAGGCAGATGCCCTACCCACTGTACTATTGCTCTAGCCCATCGTATATGTATTTTTATATAAATAATTATGTGTAATAAATTATGGGTTATATAATATATACATTGTTATATATAAATGTTGCATATAATATAACATGACATAC
This sequence comes from Sorex fumeus, assembly GCF_029834395.1. NCBI lineage: Eukaryota > Metazoa > Chordata > Mammalia > Eulipotyphla > Soricidae > Sorex > Sorex fumeus. Next base: position 1,211,006 of record NW_026606104.1, on the reverse strand, counting down.
ATTGTATATAATTTAACAGTAATATATCATGCAGCACTGTAGCACTGTCATCCCATTGTTCACGATTTGCTCCAGTGGGGTACCAGTAATGTCCCCATTGTGAGAGTTGTTGTTACTGTTTTTGTCATATCCAGTACACCACGGGAAGCTTGCCAGGCTGTGAAAGGGATACTCTCAGTAGCTTGCCGGGTTCTCTGAGAGGGATGCAGGAATCAAACCTGGGTTGGCCGCTTGCAAGGCAAATGCCCTGTGCTATTCGCTCCAGCCCATATATCATATACAACAGTAAAAAATGTTGTACTTTATTATGTGATTATTAGTGATTATAAGATAATGATAACAAGCTTTTATTAATGCACTTATTAGATTCAAGGTAAACATTTTTCTTTTTTTCTTTTCTTTTTTTTTTTTTTATTAGTGAAGCACCATGAGGTACAGTTGTAGATTTACAAATCTTTGTGCCTGAGTTTCGGTCATACAATGATCAAATACCCATCCCTCCACCAGTGCCCATTTCCCCCCACCCGCCCTCCCACCCTGCCTCTGTGGCAGGGCATTCCCCTTTGTTCTCTCTCTCCTTTTGGGTGTTGTGGTCTGCAAAAGAGGCATTGAGTGGCAATCATGTTCAGTCCATAGTCTACTTTCAACATGCATTTCCCCTCCTGGGAGGATCCTCCAAACACCTTTCATTTGGTGTTCCCTTCTCTATCTGAACTGCCCTTTCCCCTAGAACATCCGGCTGGCCTCTAAGTTATGGAGTAATCCTCCTGGTGGTAAACATTTTTCAAGTCGTTCTTCAAGTCATAAATACTTGAATGTTCCCAGCCATGCTTTGAGTTAAGAGCTCTTGTGTCCCTATAAAGGAGGAAGAAAGGAGTTCTCTCTATAAGCGCGCACAGCTCAGTAGCGCCGGAACCAGATTCCATTTGACTGCTCTTGTGGCCCCTGGAAACTCTTGCTCTTTGAGACACATGTCTAGATCTTTCTGATATTTTAAGAATCAAATTTTGGTAATACTTTGAAATTTCAAAAACTGCCAGTATTGTAAGACTCAGAGACTATAAAATCCAGCTCCCGGACGAGACCAGTGCAGTCTCCTGCCCCTGCGCCTGGCTGTTCCTCGCCGGGGTCCCTTGGAAGGGAGCGGGTTGAGCTTTCCTCCCCGCCCCGACCAGGGCTCCGGCAGCGGAAGACCTCCAGGACCAGCCACCACCATGCCGAGACCACTCTCCGCACACATGAAGGTACTAGCAGAGGGACAAAGCCACGCGGGTTCCGGGGCCGAGATCTTCAAGCCTACTCGGATTGGAGTCGAGCATTTTCCACCCAGATCCTCCAAATTCCAGTAGGCGGGGGTCACACCCACCACCTGGCCCCCTGGCCCTGTGTAATCCCACCAACGGCCAAGACTCAGAGACTATAAAATCCAGCTCCTGGAACCACGCGGCCGCTCAACATCTTATCAGGACATCTTTTTATGACATCTTATTATCTCATTCCTACTTTGGACAAACTTGCAGGCTATCGAATGTAGCCTGCCCACAGGGCAGAGTCTGGCAAACTCCCCTTGGCGTACCAAATATGCCAAATACCAGTAACAATGATGGGTCTCATTCTCCTAAAGAGCCTTGAATATAATCTCAGGGCTAGGATGAAAGAGACGTTACTGGGGCCTGCTTGAGGCAATCGACGAAAAACAGGATGATGAATGAATGAATGAATTGTAAGTTTAGATGTTCAGTTGCATCATCCTCTTCCTTTTGGTGGTGGTGGTGTGGGGGGGGAAGGGGGGTATGGGGGAAGATGGAAGGGCACCCTCTGGTAGTGCATAGGGGGCCCTTTCCAGTGATACAGAGCCAACCAGACTGAATGGTTCAATGCTTGCTTCCAAGGATGTAATACTACTTTGTCTCAGTGGGCCCCCCCCAGCTCTGCTAGGGGTCTGGAGGGCTACACTTTGCAATGCTGGGGATCAGGCAATGCAATACCAGGAATTGAAAAGGGGTCCTGCCTGGAGACCGAGTCCATGCTATCTCCCCTGCCCTTTAACCTTCTTTTTAACCATTATTTCATCCCTGGCACCATGTGGTCTCCCCAAGTTCTTGCCAGGTGTGACCCTGGTAGCCCCCAAGCACCACTAAAATGGCGATGGTGGACCCTGGCACTGCAGGGTCCTATCACTGAGCTGCCAGTCCAACTGGCAAAATGTCTCTGGGAGTAGCCCTGGCCCCTGAGTGCTGTCACCTATGAAGAAGTGGCAAATGGGAAGCCTAGTCACCCCCAAAATATTATAAAGGAGGTATGTGCTTATAATAATGGATTTTAAATACTACTAGTGATTATAAATTTAAAAGACAGAAGTCCCCAGGCTAGTGTAATGGCTTAAAAGAGCTGGAGTGCAGAACTTTGCTTCTGGGAAGTCTGGATTTGATCCCTGACACTCTTTGGTACCCTAAGCACTACCAGAAGCAACCCCTGGGTATTGAGGCAAGGTAACCCTCAGGGTGTTGCCAGTTCCTCTCTCTGTCACTGCCCCCCAAAATATAAACTGCTTTCCCTGGTCAGGAATGTGGCTCAGGGTAGAACAGATGCCTTGCTTATATAAGACCCTAGTTTTCCATCCCTGGCTCTTCGAAGGCCCTCCTTCAGTTCCTGTCCTTCCCCCCAAATTGATTAATGGTTTGGTTGGTTTATTTCCAGACTTGGGTTTGCTTTGTCATCCGTATTTATACAGAGCTGTCTGTTTCCCCCACTCATCTTTCCCTTCTTCCTTCCTTATCATTTTTATGTTTTGGGTTATAGTGGAGGAGGCTAGAGTTCATTTGTTTGCTTTATTACCAAAAATAATATAATATGTTTATAAGGAAGTTGATCTTTATTTTTTTAGCTGTTACAATAAGTATCTCATAATATATAAATGTATACACTTCTGCTAATATTAGTATGAGGTGGATTCCTAGAAGTGGGATTATTGGATAGGTAATTGAGCACCAGCTCTTTTAGTTGGACTCTGCCAGGTTTCTCTCTTAAAGAATTCCATCAGTTTATGAGTTCACAAAGAATATGAAATATTTCTAATGATAATGAATCATTTCTGCAACTATAAAGATTTAAACTTTTATATAAAGCTAAAAGACTTAAAGAGTCAGATAAAGAAAATGTTATTCAAATGCCATTTTAAAGTATGATTCAGAGATTATCAGTGTTAAAATCTTAATGATTCCACACTGGGTAAGGTTCAGTAATTTTTGTTTTAAGCAGTTCACTTCTATATGATGCTTTTGAAATCTCATCTGTGGGCATGGCAAATGAATTGCTTTTCTAAAAAAAATCATTACTTTATTGTTACTTTGTTTACTTTCTCTATAATAACTTTTACAACACTGAAAGTAATAAACTTTTAAAGGATGATAAATTAGAAGCTTAAAAAGTTTATAGGGGCTGTAGGGCACAGCAGGTAGGGCACTTGCGGTTGACCTGGTTTTGATTCCTGGCGTCCATATGGTTCCCCAAGCACTACCAGAAGTAATTCCTGAGTGGAGAGCCAGAAGTAATCCCTGAGCATCACTGGTTGTGGCTCCAAATCAAAACAAAATACAGATTAAATAAAAACATTTATAAAATATGGCATTGCCATCAACATTGTTTCTCAGTGATATGGTGTAACTCAAAGGATATAAAGAAATTCAGTTTGCTTTGGGAAGATTTAGAAAGCCCCAAAATATTTTAGAATTCATGGTATAAATTCTCAGAATAATTTTTTAATAATCACACTATTTATCACATTGCTTGGGAAACACACACACACACAAATACATATACATGTGTGTGTATATATATGTAGCATTGAGAAACAATGTTATATATATGATACATGAGGGTCTTCAGCACTTTTATTTCCCCTTTTGAGAACTGGCATGCTTTCATTTTGTCTGGAGTTTCAGTTCTCTGATGGTACTGCATGTGATTTTCTGTTGGGTAGTACCCCAGACACTTGCATTTCTGTTCTTATCTTTCTGCCTTTTTTTTCTTCTTCCAGTGAAATTGGTGTTACTCTGGGATCTATCCAATATTCTAATATGCCCAATGATTCTCTCTTTTTTTTTAAAAAAGCTCATATTCTTCATCTGAATCAATGATTATACATTTAACTAGACTTCTGCAAAGTTCTTTTTGGTTTATAAACTCTATCTAAAATTTTCAGTTGTTATAATCCCCAAAGAACCTAACCAGTGTAAATTCCACTTGTAAGATAAATGCAGAATCATTCTCTTCAAAATAGAACCAGTTATTGGTTCAAGTAGAGGATGTCTAAGTATAGAGTGCATGAAACTAGCCACTGGAGTATGAGAAGAAACTACTAGAACTTTTCATAGATTTTACTCTCAAAATATTTAAATTTTATTATATAATAATCACATATATTTTAAAGGTACATATTAGACATTTTTAGTGTATATGATCAAAATCATTTGTTGACCAGTAAGTGAAAGTGTTCTGCTGATGAGTAGATGGATTTAGCTGTTTTCACTTGTATCCAGCTTATGTCCTTTTCCTGCAGAGCCAAGAAATGAGAACACTCAGCTAGACATCTTGAATACATTCTTTTCTTTGTGTATGGAATAATACAAAACAAGAGCATTGTTTATAATTATCGAAAGTGTAAAGTTTTTTCCCTTGACTTTAAGAATGCATGAGAGAGATAGTAATGAGGTTGCATTTAGCCAACCCTGGTTTAATCCCCAGCAATGCTTCTGGTCTCCTAAGTACCTCTAGAAGTGACCCTTTAGCACAAAACCAGGTATAACCCCCAAGCACTGCTGAATGGCGTCCCCAAATCCCCCCGAAAGCTCCCAAACTGTAATGCATATACATTATAGAAAACTTAGAAGGTAGAAGGAATGACAAAAAAAATCTATGATCCTTACTCCCTCAAGACAATCAAAGAGTAACAAAAATCTATGGTATGTGAAGTTTGTGAGCCAGAATCTTTTGATTCATATTTGATATTTTTTCCATTGTTCACTAAATTTTATTAATTCTTTATTAAAGATGACTTTCCATTTCCTTTTATAAAAATTCCCATTGCACTGCCTTTTAGTCTCTTTCCTATATAGTATTTGGAGACCAATAATTTTCTTTTCTATCAATTTGTATAATAATTGAATGTAAGAGAGAGGAACCCACATTTAATAGGTGTTTCTGTGTGCCTTCTGTACATTATCACATATTTTATCATACTGGTCCAGTGAGACTGGGAGGGAAACAACGGCCTGATTTCACAGATGAAGAAACTCTTTAAGGTGTTGTCCTTTTTCTTGACACTGTATTCATGATTTTAAAATGTTTGGCATGCAGTAAGAGCTTGATAAATACTTTTTTAATTAATCAGGAAGTGGTTAGGTGTTGGTTGAATTCTAAGCAAAGTTAATAACATGCAGAAAGACAGAGTTGTGAAAGAACGTGTGGGGTTGTTAGGTAATATTGAACTAAGGCAGATAAACATGTCTACTTGATTGATTAAAGAGTCCATGCCAATGATAACTTTTTAAAAAATCTAGTAAAGTAAGTAAAGTAAAGGCCCTCCCGTTGATCGTCGATTTGCTCGAGCGGGCCCAGTAACATCTCCATTGGAGACTTTGTTGTTACTGTGTCTGGCATATCCAATACTCTCAGTAGCTTGCCGGGCTCTCCGAGAGGGGCGGAGGAATCGAACTCGGGTCGGCCATGTTGGCCGCTTGTAAGGCGAACACCCTACCCACTGTGCTATCACTCCAACTTTTAAAAAATCTAATTTATATTATTTTTATTACATACAAAAGACATAATGAGGGAAATACGTGAGTGGAAAATGATACTGAAAGTTCTAATTATTTTGTGCTCCTTTTAAAATTATATATGGGCTGAATGCATTGATTTCTTAAAAGACAAAGAATTTGAAATAACTGTGATCTCTATAAGAAAAACATGTGTTTATCTAGTGTGGGAAATTCACATTCCTTCTTTTTTTTTTTTTTTTCCCTAGTGACACTGGTACAGTAGCTCCAGAAAAATGCTTGTTTGGGGCAATGTTAAATGTTGCAGCAATTTTATGTAAGTAATGAGTGTTTTTTCTTTCTTTCATTTTTCCTTTCATTGTTTTTTATTTAATAAGTATTTATTTACAGTGCCATTTTATGGCAAACAGTAAATGATTAGGATATGATATTCCAGTTGGACAAGTGTACAAAGAATGAATTTCATCATTTCATTTCATCATCCTGTTATTCGTTGATTGCCTCGAGCAGGCCCCAGTAACGTCTCTTTCATCCTAGCCCTGAGATTATATTCAAGGCTCTTTAGGAGAATGAGACCCATCATTGTTACTGGTATTTGACATATTTGGTACGCCACGGGGAGTTTGCCAGACTCTGCCCTGTGGGCAGGCTACATTCGATAGCCTGCAAGTTTGTTCAAAGAATGAATAAAGAGATATAAATATGACCTCAAAGGTAGCTCAAATATGACCTCAAAGAGCTATACGATTTTGTAAAGTAGGCTCTATCTAACCTGTAACACACTCCTTCTTGACCTGAAGCCGCTATTTTACACAGATCGAATGTTCTAGAAGTGATTGTCCTAATCTAGAAGTCTTTCATCTTTTATTTTGAATGTTATAACTTTCAAAATATTTCAAAATGTTATAACTTTGAAAATAGTAGTGAAATAAGGTTTTGATATTTAGGGCTATTCTAATACAAAAGAATGGACATAAGCAGTATTTTGCAATTCTCTTACTTATTTTTGGAAGAAGATTTTTACTAATGGTTTAGAAAAGTTTCCATCAGATGCTTTAAAAAAATTTTATTCTTCTTATATTTACTCACAGAAAAAGTTGAAGTCAGAGAGTTAGAGTGATGGTATAGTGGGCAGGGCCTTTGTCTTGCATGCATCCAAACCAGACTCAATCCCTAGCACCCTATATGATCGCTGGAACACTGCCAAGTGTGTCCCAAAACCAAACAAAGTGCTGAAGTCAGGAAAATGATTCTGTTTATAGGAGGTCATATTAGGGTCAATTTTTTCACTACATTCACAAAAGCATATCTCTATTAAATTGTCAACACTTTTGGATTTTTGGAAATACATTCACAATGAAAAATTTGGTTTAGCTCTTTCCTGACCAATCAGAACAGTGACGTGTTTTGGTTTTTTTTGTCTAATTATTATTTTTTGTTTCAGCCATCTTATAATTTGAAGTAAATGAATACTAATAATCTTTTATTTTTGCTTATGCTCATTTTATTCATGTATGAGCATAATTACTTTAGACTTTGGTGCTAATCACACAGAATATTTTGTGTTTTATAAGACCATCATTAGAGATTGTCCAAAAACATCAAACTTATCTCTTCTGTTTATCCTAAAGTTTGGGGGCTGGGGAGATAATATAGTAGTTAGGGCACTTCCCTCACATGTGGCCCACCAGGGTTCGATCACTGACATCCCATATGGTCCGTGAGCACTGCCAGGTATTGTTCCTGAGTTCAGAGCCAAAGTAAGCCCTGAGCATTGCCAGGCATGGCACGAAAACAAAAACAAGCAAAAGTTCTTTTTTGTTTTTGTTTATTTCTATTTTTATTTTTTGGTTTATTTTGATCATATCCAGAGATGCTCAGGACTTACTCCTGGCTCTGTGCTTAGAAATTCTCATCCTGATGCTCTGGGGACCATATGGGATGCCGGGGATGGAACCTAGGCCACCTGTATACAAGGCAATTGCCCTACCTGCTGTGTTATCTTTCTGGCCCCTGAAACAAAATTTCTTTAAATTCTACAATTATTTTGCTTTGTTCTGTTTTGTTTTCATATCAACTTTAAAGAGAAATCTCTTTCTAGGTATCAGTGACCTTTGTAAACTCTTGTTGGCAGCTTAATTCCTTGGCCACTTAAGATTTGGCTGGCTTTTTGGTTATTTTTATTATATCTTCCTAGGCATTGCTACCATTTATGTTCGTTATAAGCAAGTACAAGCTCTGAATCCTGAAGAGAATCGTGTCATCAAATTAAACAAAGCTGGACTTATAATTGGATTATTCAGTTGTTTAGGACTCTCCATTGTGGCAAACTTTCAGGTTTGTATTTCAGCCCAGGATAGATATTTCATGAAGTATATAATGCTCAGTTATATATTGTTACTGTTTCTTTATCTAAAGATAAAGAATCTGTTCCTTTTTTAATTTATTGAACCCGCTTAGAAATCGCAGCATTCACACAAAGTGACTCATTAATTTGTTTTTCTTTAGTGAAAGACATATGTTCCATTATAGCATTATACATTAGTTGTGTATGTGTGTGTGTGGGGCGGGGGGGTGAGAGGGAGAGGAAAAGAGGTGAATTGGGATTTTTCCTCACAAGTGATGCTCAGAGCCTGAGGTCCCCTCCTGGCAATTCTCAGCCAACCTGCCCTGAGGATGAGGTGCTGTTTGGTTGTATAGTGTTAGACCCACAAAGATCCCACCTCCAGGGCTACAACATGCAGTTGGAGGAGGTCATCATTTGGTGCCAGGGATCAAACAGGAATCCACACTGGGATTGGACACATGTCTTGCATGTCCCCCTCTACCTTGTCATATCTCCCCTGCCCTAAATTAACTCATTCTCAATACAAATATTTGTATATTTGTATTCAACAAATATAAATATTCTAACTTCCTAAAAATCAGTTGTTAGCTGGAGATTACTCTCAGACCAGAATTGACTATGGAACACAATTAGAAACTTAAACTTTTAAAAGTATGCCTGACAAGTTACACTCATTTTGTAATACAAGTATACATGACTTTGTGTTCTTGTTTCCATGTTGTTATTGACTGCTTAAATTCCTAGCTGCCAGGACCCTTGTTTGCGGAAGTCCAGTGAGGACCTTTGTGGTCTTGTAGCAGTGACCCTTCACCAGATGCTTGCAAACTCCTTACATTCCTTTCTATTGACATTCTTTCAGATAAGTCTGTGAAAGGGAATATAACCTGAGCATGTTACACTTTTTGAATAATCACTCTGCAGTTCTTAGATTCAGTTCAGACTTTTGATAACCCATTAGAACCTCTAAAAATTGTTCAGACTTACACTCATTGTACAATAGTAATATATAGGCGTTTTCCGTCTTGCTCTAGTTTTTTGTTTCTTTTTGTTTTGGGGCCATCCCAGTGGTACTCAAGGCTTATTCCTGGCTCTGCACGCAGGGGTCTCTCCTCAGCACCCATATGTGGTGCCAAGGGTCAAATCCAGGTCAACTGCATGCAAAGCAAGCACCCTGCCCACTGTACTACCTATCAGGCCCCAAATGTAATTTTTTGTTGTTGTTATTTTGATTTTTGGCTACACCCAGTAATATTCAGAGGTTACTCTTGGTTCTGTGCTCAGAAATTATTCCTGGTGTTGCTCCGGGGACCATATAAGATGCTGGGGATCAAACTTGGCTCGGTCACATTCAAGGCAAGGACCCTATCCATTCTTGTATTGCTCCAGCCCCATTTTCTGTTTCTCTTATTCCCACTTCTCCATTCCTTTATTTCTCATTAATCTTCCCTATTTCCCACAGTTTTAAAATAATGAAACAAAGCCCTAGATTTCAGTGGTCTAAATAGCAAAAGTTACTTTCATACCTGTGTCCAAACCCAGTATTTTTTGGTTATAGGCAACTTTTCTCCCACAACTAATTAGGATCCATACTATCTTTTTGAGGGCTTGCCATTTTTAACATTTTATTGACCTCTGGATCTCACTAACTGAAACAGTGAAAGTAGAATTCGTCCCTGCTCGTTAAGAACCTTGGCCTGGGAGCTGGAGCCATAGCAAAGCAGGTAGGGTGTTTGCCTTGCACGCGACTGACCCGGGTTTGATTCCCAGTAACCCATATGGTCCCCCAAGCACCGCCAGGAGTAATTCCTGAGTGCATGAGCCATCAGTAACCCTGTGCATTGCCAGGTGTGACCCAAAAACAAAAACCAAAAAAAAAAAAAAAAAAAAAAAAACCTTAGCCTGGCAGTGAATCAGATTCCACTAACATTTATTTATATGGTAAATCCAAAGAAGCCTGGAACAATATCAAGTTCCCAGGAAGCTCTGATATCTTGAAAGGCACACAAAACTTTGGTGGACCACTAAATATTGGTGCCATAAGCAGGGTCCTATCTTCCCGGTTTCTAAAACTCAGTATTAAGAAGACACTTTAAAAGAAATTTTAGTGTATGAATGGTGATTCTTTGCTTTAGTTGTTGCTTGACCAATTTTAATATATTTTACATTTTACCACTGTGTAACAAAAATGAATCCCAAAGTGACCTCCGTATATACTGTTTCTCAGTTGTGGCCCACAATCACAGTGCTCAGGGGATCAAGTCATTTTTGTATTGAACCCGAGCCTCTGATATGCATAGCATGTACTGTAGGCCTTTGAGCCATCTCCTCTGCCCTCCACATACTATTTATTTATGTATTTATCTATTTTGCTTTTTGGTTCACACCCAGCGATGCACAGGGGTCATTCCTGGCTTATGCACTCAGGAATTACTCCTTGTGGTGCTCGGGGGACACTATGGGATGCTGGGAGTTGAACCTGGGTCAGCCAAGAAAGGCAAATGCCCTACCTGCTGTGCTGTCGCTCCAGCCCTCTATTTCTTTTAGTAACATATTTGATTACACAGTAAATTCTACTGGAGCGATAGCACAGCGGTAGGGTGTTTGCCTTGCACGCAGCCAACATCGCCGACCCGAGTTCGATTCTTCCGACCCTCTTGGAGAGCCCGGCAAGCTACCAAGAGTATCTCGCCTGCACGGCAGAGCCTGGCAAGCTACCCGTGATGTATTCGAGATGCCAAACACCGTAACAACAAAGTCTCCAATGGAGACGTTACTGGGCCCGCTCGAGCAAATCAATGATCAACGGGAGGGCCTTTACTTTTACTTTTAGTAAATTCTAATAGTAGTTCCTAGTAACACACCAAACTCTTTTTTTTTTTAAATGTATGAGTACTCCTATTTATTCAGCCACGAATTAGCTGATTGAATTGGGCATGAACTCCACCTTACTTTTTTTCTCTTTTTTTATAATTTTATTTATTGAATCATCGTGAGAGCAGTTACAAAGCTTTCGGGTTTAAGTCTCGGTAATACAATGAAACACCCAGTGCCCATTCGCCACCACCAAAACCCCAGTATACCCCTATCCCACACCCTCCCCCTACCTGTGGGGCAGATGATTTCCACATTACTCTCTCTCTCTACTTTGAGTACATTCAATATTTTGACAGCAGGCCCACCATTATTATTTGGGATTTTACCCCAATACTCAGATCTGCTGAAAAGGCTACAGTGGACAATTTTTTTTTTATCAGTCAGTTTAACTTTTTTTTTATATATTTTTTAATTTTTTTATTATTAGTGAAACACCATGAGGTACAGTTGTAGATTTACAAATTTTTTGTGCTTGGATCTCGGTCATACCACGATCAAATACCCATCCCTCCACCAGTGCCCATTTTCCATCACCAGGATAATATCCCTCCCCCCCATCCCCCCATCCCCCCCTGCCACTGTGGCAGGGCATTCCCTTTTGTTCTCTCTCTCTCCTTTTGGGTGTTGTGATCAGCCAAAGAGGCATTGAGTGGCGAACATGTTCAGTCCAGTCTACTTTCAACCTGCATCTCCCCTCCTGGGAGGATCCTCCAAACACCCTCCACTTGGTGTTCCCCTTTCTATCTGAATTGTCCTTTCCCCTAGAATACCCGGCTGGCCTCTAAGTTATGGAGTAATTCTCCTGGTGTTGATCTCAGCTATTCTTGGGTATTAATCTCATATTTTGTTATTTTATATCCCCCAGATGAATGCAATCTTTCTATGTCTATCCCTCTCTTTCTGACTCATTTCGCTTAGCATGATACTTTCCATGTTGTACCACTTGTATGTAAAGTTCATGACTTCATCTTTTCTAAGAGCTACATAGTACTCCATTGTGTAGATGTACCAAAGTTTCTTTAACCAGTCATCTGTTCTTGGGCACTCAGGTCTCTTCCAGTTTCTGGCTACTGTAAAGAGTGCTGCAATGAACAAACAAGTGCAGATGTCACTTCGGCTACACATTTTTGCCTCTCTGGGATATATTCCCAGGAGTGGTATCGCTGGGTCAAATGGGAGCTCAATTTCTAATTTTTTGAGGAACGTCCGTACTGTTTTCCAAAAGGGCTGAACCAGTCGGCATTCCCACCAACAGTGAAGGAGTGTCCCTTTCTCGCCACATCCGTGCCAGCAAGGGTTGCTTTTGTTCTTTTGAATGTGGGCCAGTCTCTGAGGTGTGAGATGGTATCTCATTGTGGTTTTGATCTGCATCTCCCTGATGATTAATGATGTAGAGCATTTTCTCATGTGCTTTTTTGCCATTCAGATTTCTTCTTTGAGAAAGTTTCTGTTCATTTCATTGCCCCATTTTTTGATGGGGTTGGATGTTTTCTTCTTGTGGAGTTCAACCAGTATTTTATATATCCTTGATATCAACTCCTTGTCAGATGTGTATTCGGTGAATATTCTTTCCCATTCTGTAGACTGTCTTTGTATTTTGATCACTGTTTCTTTGGAGGTACAGAAGCTTCTTAGTTTAAGATAGTCCCATTTATCTATCTCTGTTTTCACTTGCTCAGCCAGTGGCGTGTCATCTTTGAAAATACCATTAGCCTCAATGTCATAGAGGGTTTTGCCAACTTTGTCTTCAATGTATCTTATGGTTTCTGGTCTGATGTTGAGGTCTTTAATCCATTTTGATCTTACCTTTGTACATGGTGTTAGGCAGAGTTCTGAGCCCATTTTTTTGCATGTAGCCGTCCAGTGATGCCAGCACAATTTGTTAAAGAGGCTTTCCTTACTCTACTTCACATTTCTTGCACCTTTATCAAAGATTAGATGATCATATGATTGAGGGGAGATGTCAGTGTATTCAACCCTGTTCCATTGGTCTGCAGTTCTGCCTTTGTTCCAGTACCATGCTGTTTTGATTATTACCGCTTTGTAGTGAAGTTTGAAGTTAGGGAGGTTGATTCCTCCCATTTTCTTTTCCCCAAGAATTGCTTTAGCTATTCGTGGGGGTTTATTGTTCCATATAAATTTCAGGAGTGTTTGCTCCATTTCTTTGAAGAATGTCATGGGTATCCTTATAGGAATTGCATTGAATTTGTACAGTGCTTTCGGTAGTATTGCCATTTTGACAATGTTAAGTCTCCCGACCCAAGAGCAGGGGATGTCTTTCCATTTCCTCATGTCCTCTTTTATTTCCTGAAGTAGCGTTTTGTAGTTTTCTTTGTACAGGTCCTTTACTTCCTTAGTTAAGCTGATTCCTAGGTACTTGATTTTCTGGGGCACAATTGTGAACGGGATTGATTTTTTCATATAGCTTTCCTCTCTCTCTACAGTGGACAATTTGATTTCTATTATTGGTTATGAATAACATATGATATCACGTGGCTGCAGTACTGGCCACATGATTTTGAAATTCTGAAATTTTAACAATTAAATCTGGAGGGATTTCTGCCAAAACCTGCTGAGTTCCAAGATTTGTTCCTGTGTCTCTTGGATCATGGCCGTTAAACAGCTTGATCAGGAGCCTGAAAGGCCATTTATGGGAGGCAACTCGGGGTCTTGTTGGGATGGGGAGGAAAGGGCCGGCTCCACCCCCATCCCATGAGGCCCCAAGTGTCTTGTCACTGTGGGCCCAAACCTGACTGTCCAGTGGCCTCTGGCCGATGACGGCCACCAAGCCGCCAAGGGGGAGCAGGTGGAGGGACAGCACCCTTTCCCCCCTGGGTGGCCTGGCGACAGTAACCTACTACAAGGTCCAGACACATTTCTGCCAAAAGCCACTGGGTTTCAAGATTTGTTTCTGAGTCTCTGGCATCATGGCCATTAAACAGCTTGATCAGGAGCCAGAGAGGCCATTTGTGGGCAACGACTAGGGGTCTTGTTGGGATGGGGAGAAAAGGGCCAGCTCCACCCCATCCCATGAGGCCCCGTGTGTCTCATCACTGAGGGTCCAAGCCTGACTGTCCAGTGGTCTCTGGATGATGGCAGCCACTGGGCCACCGGGGGAAACAGGCCAAGGCACGAAACCTATTTCCACCTGGGGTGGCCCAGCGCCTGTAACCTACTGCAGGGTTCGGACGCATTTCTGCCAAAAGCTGTTGAGTTTCGAGATTTGTTTCTGAGTCTCTGGGATCTTGGCCATTAAACAGTTCGATCAGGAACCAGAGAGGCCATGCCTCCAATTATATAGCTGAGCTGAAGGTGGTTTGTGGGTGTGTCTCCCACATACCTAACTTTTGGCCATTTACTTTCTTGGTAAGCTTTGCCCCAAGTTGTTGGGGTCTGGCCAAAGGCACAGCAGCAATTTTGGGGTATCTGAAAGTCTGAAGGCACCATCAGGATGCTGATGCACTCGCCTCACGGGTACAGATTGACCTGCTGGCGGCACCATACCCCCAACACACCAAACTCTTAATTTTCTCATTTGCCCTCATAGACAGTTTATGTGTACATACTTTTTTGACTTTGTTTTCAACTTTAATTCACCTTCCCCACCAGATTCTCTGTGTTCTCATAATTATCACTCAGGTTACTTTCTCTCACTTGATTACATCTCTTTCCTTTGCTGTTTACAGTATTACGCAGGCATTAAATGCTTATCTTTCTTTTTTTGTTTTGTTTTGTTTTCTGGCCACATTAGGCAGTGTTCAGGACTTACTCCTGGCTCTGCACTCAGAAGTAACTCCTGTCGGAGCTCAGGCAACCATAAATGGTGCCAAGGATTGGGCCTGGATTGACTGCATGCAGGACAAGCACCACACTCACTGTACTCTCTCCAGCCCCTTCACTTTCTTTCCTAATATAAACTTGTACTGCTTATTTAAAGTAACTGTGAGGCGAGGGAGATAGTATAGTTGGTACGGCATTTGCCTCGCATGTGCCTGACCTGAGTTTGATTACTGGCACATGTGATCTCCTGACTATATAAGACCCATCAGGAAAGATCTCTGAGTACAAAGCTGGGTGTAAGCCCTGAGCATCACCAGTGTGACCCCAGAACAAGCAAATGAAACAAA
Source organism: Sorex fumeus (assembly GCF_029834395.1). Classification (NCBI taxonomy): domain Eukaryota; kingdom Metazoa; phylum Chordata; class Mammalia; order Eulipotyphla; family Soricidae; genus Sorex; species Sorex fumeus. Next base: position 1,195,881 of record NW_026606104.1, on the reverse strand, counting down.
AGCCATAAAGTGGCATGTGTATCATTACCTTTTCTCTCCGTTACATAGTAAAACTCTGGTTGAATTAGATAGGGAAAATTGTGTGCATACATAGTCTATAAAAGCTTAACACGTGGTGGAGAGCATGACTGGAAGAGAGGTTAGCCCTGTTTATATTTAGGGCTTTCATGGAGTGAACCTAGGACCTCACAAATGGAAAGGTTGTGCTCTACTACTTCACTTTATTCCTGACTGAGTGCCATCTCTCCCTCCCCCCTCCCTCTCTCTCTCTATATATGTGTGTGTATGTATATATAATTTTTCCTTTTTATGAGAGTCATCCCTAGTGGTGCCAAGTGAGGACCTAGGGATTATACCTGAGCATTCTTGATGGATCTTGACATTTGACAGTTTGGGGTTTAGACTAGTTTTACAGTGCTTCTTAGGATGGGTGTTACTTAGGGGCCACTAGGACCACTCCTGCTGCTTAGGGGTCTTCAGGACAGCACTTGGCAGTGCCTGGGGGTCTATTTAATGTGGGGATTACACTCAGTCCCTCACATGTTTGACATGTGCTCTCTCACCTAGGCTATCTCCTTGGCCCCAAATACCAGACTTTAAAGTAGGGACTTGTTGACTTTACCTCTTAACTATTTCTTCAAAGCACCTGCTTCTCTTTATTTGTCTCCTATAGCTCCCTCTTGATTTATATAGCTTTTCTCATCTCTCTTGAGGAGTTCTGTCCTGGTCCCTTTAGTGCTACTTCTGAATTTTCTCTTTTCTGCTTTTAATACTGTTGCCAGAGCTCACTTAATTTCCCTGTATCCTTACTTAAAAGCTCTGAAGATCCAAAATTGCTTGTAAATGATACAATCAAGAGAGGAAAAGTAATTTGGAAAACTGCCATGGTGCTTAATAACCCAAAGATCTAGTCTGATCTGGCTCCAGCCTATGTGTCTTGCCACATTTTGCATCATTTCCCTATGTAATGCTTCTACTGTACATATGCTGGTCTTTCTCTGTTCTTTAAACGGACAAGTTTCCACAACTCCAAGCCTAAATGAAATTAGGCATCTTGTATGTACTTTCTCAGGGAAATAATTTTACAGGAGTAAATTTGTTATGGTATATTTTAAGTTTTCTTCCTTTGCATTATCCAAGTGCCCATACAACTAATTCTTCTTAACACGTACTATAATCTGATTTTTCTATGTAAGCTTTCCTATTTATTAAATTTTTTAATGTTTTTTCCTCTGTTAATTATAAGAACAACCAAAGCATAACATAATACTTAGCATTGAGTATGTTTTGTTAACTATACAACAACTCAGAGCAGAAAGAGGAACTAAGGATGAAAAACATATTTTCTTGCTATTATTGTGATTGTATTTAAAAAAATACATTGTAGAACAGAGAAATGACTCAAGGAGCTGTACACAGCAAGCCAGGTTTGATCCCTGAGCACCACTGCCCCCAGGAGTGATCCCTGAGCACAGAGCTAGAAGCAGCCCCATCCTGTAGGGCCACTAAATCAAAATAAATCAGTAAAGCTGTATCTAGGAATTATTGTATTGGAAAAATATGATGCAAAATATTTTCTCTGATAGAAACTATGCATAATACCACTCAGCAAAACAAACCCATGGTAAATATCCTTGTTCTCTACTGAGAGGTATTTTTCCCATTTAGCAAATTGTTCCTTTAAAGAAACTTGGGAGGGATAAATAGGCAGACATCGGTTTCAGTTTCCTACTGCTGCCTTAGCAAGCTACTACAAACTGGAAGGATGAAAAAACAGAAATGTATTCTCTCAAAAGTGAGGAGGCCAAAAGTGTGGCATCCAGGCAGTGGTTAGGTTGGCTGCCTTCTTGGGGGCTCAGAGAGAGAAATCTGTTAGTGCTTCTCTCCTCAGTGCTGATGGTTTGCCAGCACTCTTTTTTTTTTTATTTGTTTATTTTTTAATAGTGAGGCACCATGAGGTACAGTTGTAGACTTACACATTTTTGTGCTTGGGTTTCGATTATACAATGATCAAACACCCAACCCTCCACCAGTGCGCATTTCCCACCACCTCGGATCCCAGCATCCCCTCCCTCCCCCCCAGCCCCTATCCCACCCTGCCTCTGTGGCAGGGCATTTCCCTCTCTCTCCTTTTGAGTGCCATGGTCAACAAAAGAGTCATTGAGTGGCAATCATGCTTGGTCAACAGTCTACCCTCAGCATGCTCTCCCATCATGGGCGGATCCTCCCAATACCCTTTATTTGGTGTTCCCTTCTCTTTCTGAGCTCCCCCTTCCCCTAACATGTGTGGTTGTCCTCCGGGTCATTGAGTAAAATTCCTGGTACTAATCTCTGCCATACTTGGGTGTTAGTTTCCTATTTTGTTACTTTATGTTCCCCAGATGAATGCAATCTTTCTATGTCTATCCCTTTCTTTCTGAGTCATTTCGCTTAACATGATACTTTCCATGTAGTACCACTTGTATGTAAACTTCATGACTTCGTCTTTCCTAACAGCTACATAGTACTCCATTGTGTAAATGTGCCAGGGTTTCTTCAACCAGTCATCTGTTCTTGGGCACTCAGGTTTTTTCCAGATTCTGGCTATTGTAAAGAGTGCTGCAATAAACAGACAATTGCAGATGTCACTTCGGCTATACTTTTTTGCCTCTCTGGGATATATTCCCAGGAGTGGTATTGCTGGGTCAAATGGGAGCTCAATTTCTAGTTTTTTGAGAATCATCCATACTGCTTTCCAGAAGGGCTGAACCAGTCGGCATTCCCACCAACAGTGAAGGAGTGTCCCTTTCTCACCACATCCGCGCCAGCACCGGTTGCTTTTGTTCTTGTGGATATGGGCCAGTCTCTGTGGTGTGAGGTGATACCTCATTGTGGTTTTGATCTGCATCTCCCTGATGATTAATGATGTGGAACATTTTCTCATGTGTCTTTTAGCCATTCAGATTTCTACTTTGTCAAAGTTTCTATTCATTTCATCTCCCCATTTTTTGATGGGGTTGAATGTTTTCTTTTTGTGGAGTTGAACCAGTATTTTGTATATCCTTGAAATTAACCCCTTATCATCTGTACAAAGAAAACTACAAAACGCTACTTCAGGAAATAAAAGAGGACACGAGGAAATGGAAAAATATCCCCTGTTCATGGATGGGGAGAATCAACATTGTCAAAATGGCAATACTTCCCAAGGCACTGTACAAATTCAATGCAATCCCTATAAGGATACCCACAACATTCTTCAAAGAAATGGAGCAAACACTCCTGAAATTTATATGGAACAATAAGCCCCCACGAATAGCTAAAGCAATTCTTGGGAAAAAGAAAATGGGAGGAATCAACCTCCCTAACTTCAAGCTCTACTACAAAGCAGTAATAATCAAATCAGCATGGTACTGGAACAAAGGCAGAGTTGCAGACCAATGGAAGAGAGTTGAATATACTGACATTTCCTCCCAAACATATAATCATCTAATCTTCGATAAGGGGGCAAGAAAAGTGAAATGGAGCAGGGAAAGCCTCTTTAATAAATTGTGCTGGCAAAACTGGACGGCTACATGCAAAAAAGTGGGCTCAGATCTCTGCCTAACACCATGCACAAAAGTAAGATCGAAATGGATTTATGACCTCAACATCAGACCGGAATCCATAATGTTTATTGAAGACAAAGTTGGCAAAACTCTCCACGATATTGAACTTAGTGGTATCTTCAAAGATGTCACGCCACTGGCCGAGCAAGTGAAAACAGAGATAGACAAATGGGACTATCTTAAACTAAGAAGCTTCTGCACCTCAAAAGAAACAGTGATCAAAATACAAAGACAGCCTACAGAATGGGAAAGAATATTCATCAAATACACATCCGACAAGGGGTTGATTTCAAGGATATACAAGGTACTGGTTAAACCTCACAAGAAGAAATCACCCAACCCCATCAAAAAATGGGGCGAGGAAATGAACAGAAACTTTCGCAAAGAAGAAATCCCAATGGCAAAAAGGCACATGAGAAAATGCTCTACATCACTAATCATCAGAGAGATGCAGATCAAAACAACAATGAGATATCATTTCACACCACAGAGACTGGCCCACATCCACAAGAACAAAAGCAACAGGTGCTGGCGCGGATGTGGCGAGAAAGGGACCCTCCTTCACTGCTGGTGGGAATGCAGGCTGGTCCAACCCTTTTGGAAAACAGTATGGACGATTCTCAAAAAATTAGAATTCGATCTCCCATTTGACCCAGCTATAGCACTCCTGGGAATATATCCCAGAGAGGCAAAAAGGTATAGTCGAAGTGACATCTGCAATTGTTTGTTCATTGCAGCACTCTTTACAATAGCCAGAATCTGGAAAAAACCTGAGTGCCCAAGAACAGATGACTGGTTAAAGAAACTTTGGTACATTTACACAATGGAGTACTATGTAGCTGTTAGAAAAGATGAAGTTATGAAATTTACATACAAGTGGTACTACATGGAAAGTATCATGTTAAGCGAAATGAGTCAGAAAGAGCGGGATAGACACAGAAAGATTGCATTCATCTGGGGAACATAAAGCAACAAAACGGGAGACTAACACCCAGGAAGGGCTCAGATTAGTACCAGGAATTTTGCTCCATGACTTGAAGGCCAGCCACATGTGCTAGGTGAGAAGGAAGCTCAGATAGAGAAGAGAGCACCAAATAAAGGGTGTTGTGAAGACCCTCCCAGGGTGGGAGAGACATGCTAAAAGTAGTCTATAGACCAAACATGATTGCCACTCAATGCCTCTCTGGCAAAACACAGTACCCAAAAGAAGAGAGAGAGAACAGGGGGGAATGCCCTGCCACAGCGGCAGGGGGGGGGGGGGGGGGGGGATGGGGGGTGGGAGGGATGCTGGGACCTGTGGTGGGGGAGGATGGGCACTGGTGGAGGGATGGGTACTTGATCATTATATAACTGAAACCCAAGCACAAAAATTTATAAGTCTATAAGTGTACTTCATGGTGTTTCACTAATAAAAAAAAGATAAAAAAATAAATAAAAGCATAATAAAAAACAACATATTCATTCTATACAGTAAAAAAAAAAAATTAACCCCTTATCAGATGTGTAGTTGGTGAATATCCTTTCCCGTTCAGTTGACTGTCTTTGTATTTTGGTCACTGTTTCTTTTGAGGTGCAGAAGCTTCTTAGTTTAAGATAGTCCCATTTATCTATCTCTGTTTTCACTTGCTTGGCCAGCGGTGTGACATCTTTGAAGACACTATTAGCTTCTATGTCATGAAGGGTTTTGCCAACATTTTCCTCAATGTATCTTATAGATTCCGGTCTGATGTTGAGGTCTTTAATCCACTTAGATCTTACTTTTGTACATGGAGTTAGGCAGAGATCTGAGCCCATTTTTTTGCATATAGCCGTCCAGTTTTGCCAGCATAATTTGTTAAAGAGGGTTTCCCTGCTCCACTTCACTTTTCTTGCCCCCTTATCGAAGATTAGATGCTCGTATACTTGGGGGGGGGGGGGGGACGTCAGTATATTCAACCCTGTTCCATTGGTCTACAGCTCTGCCTTTGTTCCAGTACCATGCTGTTTTAATTATTACTGCCTTGTAGTAGAGTTTGACGTTAGGGAGGTTGATTCCTCCCATTTTCTTTTTCCCTAGAATTGCTTTAGCTATTCATGGGGGCTTATTGTTCCATATGAATTTCAGGAGTGTTTGTTCCAATTCTTTAAAGAATGTCATGGGTATCCTAATAGGGATTGCGTTGCATTTATACAGTGCTTTGAGAAGTATTGCCATTTTGACAATGTTAATTCTCCTGATCCATGAACAGGGGATATTTTTCCATTTCCTCGTATCCACTTTTATTTCCTGAAGTAGAGTTTTGTAGTTTTCTTTGTACAGATCCTTTACTTCCTTAGTTAAGGTGATTCCTAGGTACTTGATTTTCTGGGGCACAATTGTGAATGGGATTGTTTTCTTCATGTCTTTTTCTTCTCTTTCACTATTTGCATATAGGAAAGCCATGGACTTTTGGGCATTGATTTTATAACCTGCCACTTTACTATACAAGCCTATTGTTTCTAGAAGTTTCTTGATAGAGGTTTTAGGGTTTTCTAAGTATAGTATCATATCATCTGCAAATAGTGAGAGCTTGATTTCTTCCTTTCCTACCTGGATGCCCCTGATATCCTTTTCTTGCCTAATCGCTATTGCAAGTACTTCCAATACTATATTGAACAGCAGTGGAGAGAGTGGGCATCCTTGTCTCGTCCCTGATCTTAGAGGGAAGGCTCTCAGTTTTTCGCCATTGAGGACGATGCTTGCTGTAGGCTTGTGGTAGATGGCTTTAACTATATTGAGAAAAGTTCCCTCTATCCCCATTTTGGCTAGGGTTTTCATCATAAATGGGTGCTGGATCTTGTCAAATGCTTTCTCTGCATCTATTGATATGATCATATGATTTTTATCTTTTCTTTTGTTGATGTGGTGGATTATGTTGATTGATTTCCTAGTGTTAAACCAGCCTTGCATCCCCGGGATGAATCCTACTTGGTCATGGTGTATGATCTTTTTGATGAGTAGTTGAATTCTATTTGCTAGTATTTTGTTGAGAATCTTCGCATCGGTGTTCATCAGGGATATCGGCCTGTAGTTTTCTTTTCTCGTGATATCTTTGTTTCCTTTTGGTATTAGAGAGATATGGGCTTCATAGAAACTGTTTGGGAGAGTTTCCGTTTTTTCAATTTCCTGAAAGAGCTTGAGAAGGACTGGCAGCAGGTCCTCTTTAAATGTTTGGAAAAATTCGCTAGTGAATCCATCTGGGCCTGGGCTTTTGTTTTTGGGAAGGCTTTTGATTGCAGTTTCTATTTCGTTGATGTTAATAGGTCTATTCAGATACTCCAGGTCTTCTTGATTCAGCTTTGGGAGCTTATAGGAGTCCAGGAATTTGTCCATTTCTTCTAGGTTCTCTTGTTTCGTGGCATACAGACTTTCAAAGTAGTCTCTGATGATCTTTTGGATTTCTTTGGTTTCTGTTGTGATATCCCCCTTCTCATTTCTGATTCGGTTTATTAGGGTTCTCTCTCTCTCTGTTTCTTTGTGAGTGTTGCGAGTGGTTTATCTATCTTGTTTATTCTCTCGAAGAACCAGCTCTTGGTTTCATTGATCTTTCGGATTGTTTCTTTGGTTTCCATGTCATTGATTTCTGCTCTAAGTTTTATGATCTCTTTCCTTCTGCCTGATTTAGGTTCTTTCTGTTGATCCTTTTCTAAGGACTTGAGCTGTGAGGTCAAGTTGTTTATGTGCACCATTTCTACAGACCTAAGATATGCTTGCAGAGCTATAAATTTTCCCCTTAATACAGCTTTCGCTGCATCCCATAGGTTCTGGTAGCTCGTGTCTTCATTCTCATTTGTTTCCAGGTATCTTTTGATTTCGTCCTTGACTTCGTTCCTGACCTATTCATTGTTCAGCATCGAGTTGTTTAATTTCCAGGTGTTTAATTTGGTTCTCCGTGTCTGTGTGTGATTCACTTCTATCCTCAGTGCATCATGGTCTGAAAAGATGGCTGATACTATTTCTATCTTCCTTATTTTGTTGAGGTATGTTTTGTGTCCTAGCACATGGTCTATTTTGGAAAATGTTCCGTGTGCACTGGAGAAGAATGTGTATTCTTTCTTTTTGGGGTGTAAAGCCCTTTATAAGTCTATAAGCCCTCTCTCTTCTATTTCTTCTTTCAAAGCCAATGATTCCTTGCTGGGTTTTGTTCTTGTTGATCTGTCCAGAGGTGATAGGGCATGTTGAAGTCTCCAAGTACTATTGTGCTGCTTGCAATGTCCTCCTTAAAGTCTGTTAGCAGTTGTTTTAAATATTTGACTGTTCCCTCATTAGGTGCGTATACATTTAAGAGTGTGATCTCTTCCTGTTGTACGTATCCCTTGATGAATAGAAAATGGCCTTCACTGTCCCTTCTAGCCTTTTTCAGGGTGAAATTAATGTTTTCAGATACTAGTATGGCCACCTCAGCTTTTTTACAGGAGCTGTTTGCTTGCAGGATTGTTTTCCATCCTTTGACTTTGAGTCTGTGTTTGCTCTGAGTGTTGAGATGAGTTTCTTGTAGGCAGCAGAATGTTGGGTTCTGTCTCTGTATCCATTTTGCCGCTCTGTGTCTCTTCAATGGTGAATTGAGACCGTTACATTGAGAGTATGGTTATGGGGTTTTGTGTCATATTTCTGTGCGGGTGTGTTGTGGTTGTAGGGTTTGTCTTGTCTTATAGTAGCCCCTTTAGTCCTTGTTTTAGGTTTGGTTTTGAGTCTATGAAGTTCCTGAGCTGCTGTTTATCTAGAAAATAGTGTAGCTTTCCATCTATTTGGAGTGAGAGTTTAGCCGGATAGAGTATTCTTGGTGAAGCATTCATTTCATTGAGTTTTTTGACTATATCTCGCCACTGTCTTCGGGCTTGCAGGGTTTCCTCTGAGAGGTATGCTGTGAATCTCAGGGGTACTCCTTTGTATGTGATTTCCTTTTTTGCCCTTGCTGCTTGCAGTATTGTGTCTCTATCGGCAGCATCGATCATTCTGACTATAATATGTCTTGGGGTGTTTCTGTTGGGGTCTCTTTTAGCTGGCACCCTTCGGGCTTCTTGAATCTGGATGGCTGTATCATGGAGCGCTGGGAATTTTTCGGCAATAATTTGTTTCAGCAGGTTTTTTTCATTGGGATTGTTTCCTTGAGCTTCTGGTAGTCCAATGATTCTAATGTTGTTTCTTCTGGAATCATCTCGTAGGACTCTGATTTGCTCTTGAGCTATTTTGAGGTCCCTTGCCATCGTTTGCTGTTGTCTGTTGGCTTGGTGCAGCTGATCTTCCAAGTCACTGATTCTTTCCTCAGCTGTGGTTGTTCTGTTGTTGAGGGCAGTGAGTGAGGTTTTGACTTCGTCTATGGAATCTGTGATGCGTGCCATTTCTGTGTGGAGCTTTCCAATTTCGGCTCTCATTTCTTGCTGTATTTTGTCAATTGTGCGATCGATTGTTTCTTTCGTGTCCTCTTTCAGTTTAGCGGATATGTGTGTGACTGTTTCATCGAGTTGATTGAACATCTTGATGACTTCATATCTGAATTCCTTCTCAGAGAGGTCCCTAAGGTGGCTAGCTCCTACTGAGTCTTCTTGAGAGATTTCCTCATGGTCTCCCTGTGGTGGGGATTTGCGTTGTTTCCTCATGTTGTTGTGTATGTGGAGGGGTAATATTTGTTGGTTTCGCCAGCACTCTTTGCATGTGGTATCGTCGCTCTTTAATTCACGCCTCTGTCATCACCCTAGAAAGAAAGGATAAGAATAAGCAGAAAAGAGGCTTCTATTTCCCTCAGCTGTTCTTGGATGACTGTTACAGACCATGCAATGTTATAACGTCCATATCAAAAATTTGCTTTTGAACAACTTATCCTCTTTCACGTCTCTTGATTGTCTTTTGTTAAAGAATAATTTTTGAAGTAGTTAACTCTAAATTTTGTCCATGTCATAAGTTACTAATTAACAGTAACTTAATTACTAATGAAATGGGAGGAATCAACCTTCCCAACCTCAAACTCGACTACAAGGCAGTAATAATTGAAACAGCATGGTACTGGAACAAATACAGAGCCACAGATCAATGGAACAGGGTTGAATATACTGACACTCCCCTCCCCAAGTATATGATCAGCTAATCTTTGATAAGGGAGCAAGAAATGTGAAGTGGAGCAAGGAAAGCCTCTTTAACTAATTGTACTGGCAAAACTGGACAGCTACATGCAAAAAAAAAAGGGGGGGGGGCTCAGATCTCTACCTAACACCATGTACAAAAGTAAGATAAAAATGGATTAAAGACCTCAACATCAGACTGGAATCCATAAGGTACATGGATTCCTCCACGACATTGAAGCTAAAGGTGTCTTTAAAGATGACACGCCACTGGCCAAGCAAAGTGAAAACAGAGATAGAAAAACTGGGACTATCTTAAGCTAAGAAACTTCTGCACCTCAAAAGAAACAGTGACCAAAATACAAAGACAGTCTACAGAATGGGAAAGGATATTTACCCAAAACCCATCTGATAAGGGGTTGATATCAAGGATATACAAAGTACTGGTTGAATTCCACAAGAAGAAAACATCCAACCCCATCAAAAAGTGGGGCGACGAAATGAACAGAAACTTTCTCAAAGAAGAAATCTGAGTGGTAAAAAGGCACATGAGGAAATGCTCTACATCATTATTCATCAGGGAGATGCAGATCAAAACAACAATGAGATATCTCACACCACAGAGACTGGTCCACATCCAAAAGAACAAAAGCAACCGATGTTGGTGCAGATATGGCGAGAAAGGGACCCTCCTTCACTGCAGGTGGGAATGCCGACTGGTTCAGCCCTTTTGGAAAACAGTGTGGACGATTTCAAAAAATTAGAAATTGAGCTCCCATTTGACCCAGCAATACCACTCCTGGGAATATATCCCGGAGAGGTCAAAAGAGTACAGTTGAAATGACATCTGCACTTGTATGTTCATTGCTGCACTGTTTACAATAGCCAAAATTTGGAAAAAACCTGAGTGCCCGAGAACAGATGACTGGTTAAAGAAACTTTGGTACATCTATACAATGGAATACTATGCAGCTGTTAGAAAAGTTGAAGTCATGAAATTTACATACAAGTGATTCTACATGGAAAGTATCATGCTAAATGAAATGAGTCAGAAAGAGAGGGACAGACACAGACTGCGCTCATGTGGAGAATATAAAGTATCAGAATGGGAGATGAACACCCAAGAATAGCTGAGATAAGTACCAGGAGGTCTGCTCCAAGGCTTGGAAGCCGGCAGCACATGCTAGGGGAAAAGGCAGCTCAAATAGAGAAGGGAACACCAAGTAAAGTATGTTTGGAGGATTCACTTGGGATGCGAGATGTGTGCTGAAAGTACACTATAGACTGAACATGATGGCCACTCAATACCTCTATTGCAAACCACAACACCTTAAAGGAAAGAGAGAGCAAAAGGGAAATCGAAACCCAAGCACAAAACTTTGTAAATCTACAACTGTACCTCATGGTGTTCCACTAATAAAAAAATAAATAAAATAAAATTTTAAAAAAAGGGAATGCCCTGCCACAAAGGCGGGGCGGGGTGGGGATGGGGGTGGAAGACTATTGGGATTATTGATGGTGGAGAATGGGTACTGGTGGAGGGATGGGTACTCGATCATTGTATAACTGAAACCCAACCACAAAAGTTTGTAAGTCTACAACTGTACCTCATGGTGTTTCCCTAATGGGAAAAAAAAATAGTAGCTATTATAAATTAGCTACAGAAAGAAGCCAAAATACCAAACTCTCATAGCTAGAGAATGCTAAAGTGAATTTAAAAGTGTATAAAATCTAGAGCTGGAGAGATAGAACAGGAGTGAAGGCATTTGTTTGGGACTCAGCTGACTCAGATATCACTTGATAGTGACCTTCCTTAAAACATAAGAGGCACCCAAACAAAACTATAAAGATTACTAATGTATTTTCTGAAGCAGTGTATGAAATGATTTGATTTTACTGGCAGATTCAATTTCTTCTGATTATTTTGAGAAAAAAAAAGATGTCAAGAAGTAACTTGTTAGAATCTGCAGAGCTGTTCTACTCACTGGACATTCTATTTAAAATCTCTGCCACAGTGCTGATAATGCTTAATGAGTTTTTGCTATTTACTTATTTCTTCTTTCTACTTCAGAAAACAACCATTTTTGTTGTGCACGTATGTGGAGCCGCACTCACCTTTGGTATGGGTTCATTATATATGTTTGTTCAGACCATCATCTCCTATCAAATGCAGCCCAAAATTCATGGCAAACAAGTCTTCTGGATAAGATTACTGGTAGTGATCTGGTGTGGAGTAAGTGCCTTTAGCAGTATCCTTTGCTTAAAGTGTAATTACATTGGTAAGAAATTAGACAATAAAGTTTACTTTTTTTTTTTTTTTTGGTTTTGAGGCAACTGCCAGCAGTTCTTAGTTCTTAGTCCTCGCTCTGTTCTCAGGGATAACTTGTGGAGGAGTTTGGAGGACCATATTGGGTGCCAGGCAAGCAAGCACCATTCCTCTATACTGTCCCTCCTGCCCCTTAGATGAAAAAATTTAAATGAACACTACTGCTGTGTTTTGTTGCCTTATTTTGATTCCTGAATTAGTCATGCAAATTAAAGGACTTGAAGTATAAAATTGAAATTTTACATAAACCGCAGTAATTGTGTTAAGAACTTAATGTTTACCCAGATCATTCTCATTACAACTTAAAAAAGAATGAAGTGACACTCCCCCTGAGCAACTTTGTAACACGCTGATCATAGAGCTTTAATTCACTGAGTAATTTACTGAGTAAAGAGGGATTGACTATACAGAAGTTATAATAGTAATATAATAGGGTAATCCTTTGGGAATATTTAAACTTTCACAGATTTCATATGGCTGTAGCAATAGCACAGCAGGTAGGGCATTTGCCTTGCATGCAGCTGACGTGGCCAACCCAGGTTTGATTCCTCCACCCTGTTCAGAGAGCCTGGCAAGCTACCTGTGGCGTATTCAATATGCCAAAACCAGTAACAACAAGTCTCACAATGTCAATGTCACTGGGCCCGCTGGAGCAAATCGATGAACAATGGTTACAGTGCATATGACAATGCCTTTAAGAAAATTATTTGGACCTAGGGAACAAATATATAATTAATCCCTTTTGACCTTTAAAATGGTTTTTTTAAAAAAATTTTTTAAAATATCTGTGAGGTAGACGATTGCAAATATGTTCATGATTAGATTTCAGTCATGCAGTGATCCCAACTCCCATCCCTCCACCAGTGTACATTTCCCACCACCGATGTACCCCGTTTCCCTCCCATCCACCTCCAACCTGCCTCGATGGCAGGCACTTTTCTTCTTTCTTGCTCTCTTTTTATGCATTATGGTTTGCAGTACAGGTAGGTAATCATGTTTGTTCAGGGGATTCAGCATTTTTATTGGGAAGGAACAACTGGAATAGCCTTTTTAACTGGGTGGCAGCTTTGGGGTGTGGATGTGACTGCCGAAGCATCTGAAAGTACAGAGAGGTGGGGGAAGGTAGCCCATCCTTACCCCAAGAAAGCCTGGAGATTTCAGTCACAAAACCCGTATACCCAAATTTTCAGCGGATTATATCTTGGTGAGGTCCTTCCCGAGACGGTGGAGTCTAGCCAAAGGCATGGAAGTGATTTTGGATCTTTGGATCATGAAAGCAAGCCGCTGCTGAGGACTCTGCTTGGGCCTGCTCCCTTCTCCCTCCAAATTCCCCAATTTTTTTAGCCTTACCTGGGTCCGAGATTAAATGTAGCTTTTAGTTCTTTTTTGAGATTTATTTATGGGGCTTTGAAGCAAGGCCAGAAGAGCTTACATGGTGACTCTGGAGCTGGTTCTTGGGGGTGACTGCCAGTGCTTCCAGGAGTATAGGGAAGTGGACAGAAGTAGCCCATCCCAACTCTGAGACAGCCTGGAGATTTCAGCCACAAAACCCACATAACTGAATTTTCAACAGGTTAATATCTTGGTGAGGTCCATCCTGAGATGATAGAGTTCAGGTGGGGGCATGGTGGCAATTTTGGGTTTTGTTTTGGATCTAATTTAAACTTACAGGTCTTCTCTGAGAGTCTTCCTTGACTTCTTTTATAGTGCTGACTTGTTCATCACTTTTGTACAGTGGCAATTTTGGCAATGATATAGTTCAGAAACTCCATTGGAACCCTGAGGACAAGGTAGGAATTTAGAATCAATAAAACTTAGGTTTATCATAAAGATGAATATTTTGGTGTATTTTTTATTTCTTCACTAGTGAAACAGTAGGATAATGTAGTTGGAGTACTTTGTGTATGTGACGGAGTTTATGCCAAACTCTCCCTATTCTCCTGTCATCTATGATCTGTGGGCAGTTTCAGGATAGAATTGTGAATGGCAGTGTTTTCTCAGAGATTGACTTTTCTAAATATGAATATTGTACAACATATTACCAGCTTAAATATTCCACTAACAGAATACTTTTTTTAACTGAACTGAAAAGATATCTTCTATTTTTGTTATATGAAAGTATTAGTATAGACACTCTGTTTAGGTTATAAGAGAGTGTCTTTTTTTTTTTTTACAAAGGTTTTTACAAAGCATTTGGAGATGGTTATTTTAAATTTGTGTGTGTGTGTGTGTGTGTGTGTGCGCGCGCGTAGCTGGGGATTGAACCCATGACCTTATACATGCAAGGCATGCCCTCTACTCCAAAGACACCTCCCCAGCCTTTATGTTAATTTTCAAGAGTCACTTCTAGATATGACAGATTTGTGAAAATAAAAGTTTACCAGAATCTTTTTTTTTTTAATGTAGGAGTACTGCTATTTAATCAGCCATTAATTAGCTGATTGAATTGGGCATGAACTCCACCTTACTTTTTTTTTTTCATTTTTTATAATTTTATTTATTAAATCACCGTGAGAGCAGTTACAAAGCTTTCGGGTCTAAGTCTCAGTCATACAATGAAACACCCATACCTTCACCAGTGCCCATTCTCCACCACCAAAAACCCTAGTATCTCCCATTCCCCACCCTCCCCCTACCTGTGGGGCAGATGATTTCCACATTACTCTCTCTACTTTGATCACATTCAATATTTTGACACCAGACTCACCATTATTATTTGAGATTTTACCCCAACACTCAGATCTGCTGAAAAGGCAACAGTAGACAATTTGTGTTCTATTGCTGGTTATGAATAACATATGATGTTGCGTGGCTGCAGTAGGGTCATGTGATTTTGAAATTCCGAAATTTTAACACTTAAATCTGGAGGGATTTCTGCCAAAAGCCACTGGGTTTCAAGATTTGCTCCTGAGTCTCTGGGATCATGGCTGTTGAGCAGCTTGATCAGGAGCCAGAGAGGCCATTAATGGGCGATGACTTGGGGTCTCGTTGGGACCGGGAGACCAGGACCGGCTCCACCCCCATCCTTTGAGACCCAACAAGTTTTGTCACTGCGGGCCCAGACCTGACTGTCCCATGGCCTCTGGAGGATGACTGCCACCGAGCCGCTAAGGGCAGGCGGAGGGACAACATCCTTTCCCCCTTGGGGTGGCCCGGCGACAGTAACCTACTGCGGGGTCCTGACGCATTTCTGCCAAAAGCCGCTGGGTTTCGAGATTTGTTTCTGAGTTTCTGGGATCATGGCCATTGAGCAGCTTGATCAGGAGCCAGAGAGGCCGTTCGTGGGCGATGACTTAGGGTCTCATTGGGGTGGGGATGACAGGCCCATCTCCACCCCCATCTTGTGAGGCCCTGCGTGTCTCGTCACTGGGGGCCCAAACCTGACTGTCCAGTGGCCTCTGAAGGATGGCGGCCACTGGGCCACCGGGGGAAACAGGCCAAGGCACGAAACCTATTCCCACCTGGGTTGGCCCAGCATCAGTAACCTACTGCAGGGACCGGACGCATTTCTGCCAAAAGCTGCTAGGTTTCGAGATTTGTTTCTGAGTCTCTGGGATCATGGCCATTAAGCAGTTCAATCAGGAAACAGAGAGGCTATGCCTCCAATTATATAGCTGAGCCGGAGGTGGTTTGTAGGTGTGTCTCCCACATACCTAACTTCTGGCCATTTACTTTCTTGGTAAACTTTTCCCCAAGTTTTTGGTGTCTGGCCAAAGGCACAACAGCAATATTGGGGTATCTGGAAGTCTGAAGGCGCCATCAGGCTGAAGATGCACTCGCCTCATAAGTACAGACTGACCTGCTGGCGGCACCATACCCCCGTACCAGAATCTCATAATCAATTCATTATGTATGGCTTGAAAATAACACTAAGCTTATTGTGAACATTGTTTGCTCAAGACATCTTCAAAATCTTATCTTGAATGGTTGTGAGAATAATAACTGAATTAGTTAGTGCAGAGTACTAATTCTTCTGTTTGCCCCAGATCAGTGGTTTTTAGACACTGGTTCACAGATGTAAATAGGTTGAAAATTGCTGGTTTCCTGCCATGGTTACCAGCCACAAGTCGATAGATTGGGTCCAGTTCGCAGATTGAAAGTTATTTTTCTAGATTAGGCTTCAGCTTTTTCCACTTGTGATTCCTTTTTTACCTGTGAAGTATTTACATGATCTGGGGTAGACAGATATATAAAATAGTTATGCAAATCAAATATTCACTGTTAATAAATCATAAGGAAATATGTTATTAAATGATACTTACATTCAGTTTTGCCACCCCTGTGGTGCCACAGGTCACTGTTTGTATTTAAGAAGCTAGATTCTAGATGACGCTAAAATAGCTAGATTATTTAAGAGGACTTACCAAATGCCTAACTTTAAATTCTCAAAATATGCTCAAGTCAGTGGTTAAATATCAGAAGCCAATTTATATGGATTTTATATTTTTTCTTATTTGAGAGTAATTCTGGATCATTTGAATCAGATTTCACAGTATTGTTCTTTCCCATTGTCACTTAAGGGCTACGTGCTTCATATGATCACGACAGCAGCTGAATGGTCTATGTCATTTTCCTTCTTTGGTTTTTTCCTGACTTATATCCGTGATTTTCAGGTAAGAAAATACAGAATTAGACTCAGGCAGTCAGATTTCCTCCAAGTAGAGGAAGAGAACTTTCTGTAGAAAAATCCTCATTGCTTTTGAAAATTAACTTTAGAATTGGGCACCAGAGCAATGATGCTGAAAGAGCAACTCAGGTGAGTTGTTTCTGTTTGGAGAAGTAGCATGTTGCTAATCAGTTTCAGTCTTTTTTTTTTCCTGATGGTGCTTATCCATTTTCCTTCTCGCATTTACTTTCTCCCCACCCCTAATTTTTATTTAAGCACCCTGATTTATAGTTCTGTTAATAATAGAGTTTCAGGCAGACCGTGTTCCAGCTTCACGCCCTCTGCCAGTATCAGTGTTTTTCCACCATGGATCACTCCTCACTCCCTTGCCCTACCTCCTTAGCATGCTCTACTCAGTCCTATAGGCTGACTCTTAGGGTCTGGTACCAGCAGCCATTTGTTTTCCCTTAGTAAGTCTCATAACATTTCACCTATACATGTCCCTCTCCCTCTGATTAACCTCAGTTAGCATGATGCCTTCTAGTTCATGTAGTATCAAATCACATAATTTAATTTTATAACTGGCAGTATTCCATTGTGTGTCATCTATAATGTATATATCCATATATATTATATATCCATATATAATAATGTAAAGGTAAAGGCCCTCCCGTTGATCGTCGATTTGCTCGAGCGGGCCCAGTAACATCTCCATTGGAGACTTTGTTGTTACTGTGTTTGGCATATCGAATACTCTATATACATATATATTATATATATACCACAATTTTTTTATCCACTTATCTGTTCCTGGACGCTTGGGTTGTTTCCATATCTTGACTACTGCAGACAGCACTGCTGTGAAATATAAATGCAAATATATTTTCTAAATGCTTTTTTGGTCCCTTGGGGAGACACCAAGAAGTAGAATTCCATAAGGAAGTTCAATTCTTAATTTTTTGAGAAGGCTCCATACTGTTCTCCATAGAGCCTGAACCAGACAACATTCCCACCCACAGTGAGTGACAGTTCCTTTTCCCTCACTTTCCACTGACTCTGGTTGCTTACTCTCTTTTTGATGTGTGGCAGGTTTAAGTCTTAAAAATGGAACTGTAAAACAAGTTGGTAGAAATTCTTTTTAACATAACTTTTATATTTGCTCCCTACAATTATGTAGGTTATCCTCAACATTTAATTTTACTGGTATTTTTTTTATTTTTATACTTAAAAAAATTCTAAATTAATCACTGTGAGATACACAGTTACAAAGTTGTTCATGATTTGGCTTCTTACTGGTACTTTTTAAAAACCAAAGAAAAATAAGGGTTTTCTGAGCAAAGAAATTAAAATTTCCCCTTCTCTGATACTACAGATGGTTCCTTTTATGGTACAACAATAATTTCACTTTCGGTTGTAATAAATTGATTTACATTGCTAATCACAAAAGATGTATAGATGTGATACAGAATGTGTAGATGTGGTCTGTCTTTAAGGAACTACGTTATATGTCTAATTTTCTTTTCTGTTCCAGAAAATCTCCTTAAGGGTGGAAGCCAATTTACAAGGATTAACCCTCTATGACACTGCCCCTTGTCCTGTTAATAATGAACGAACACTACTGCTTTCCAGAGATTTATGATGAAAGGATAAAATATTTCTCTGATGATTATGATTCTCAGGGATTGGGAAATGATCATGAAAGTTACTTATTTTGCTCTGAAATTTTCAACCACCCAACCAATCAAGACTGACATTGACTATGATGAGTGCTTGTAATTGAAAGATGTGAAGTGAACCACTAAAGAACTTGTTTAAGGGTGTCATCAAGAAGACCACATCAAAACATTAATGCCTTTACGTTTTTTTTTAACCCCAGGAAATAATACCAAAGGACTACAACAAAGGAGTTTTTTCCCACTTCCAGAAATGGACAGAGCAATCTGAAATACTCAGCCTTTCACATTTTATAAATCATTGTAAAGCATTTTTGTTTGGAGCACTTTAATGAGAGACATTTTCAAGGACCCTAAATAATCAGCCAGCTTTGCTCAGTAGTTTCTATAGAATGGATTTAGAAGTAATAGTTGATGTAATAGTTTTTAACCATATAATACATTTCTTATGTTTTTTTTTCCTGAAGTCTACTTACAGAGGTTAACAGACCTGAATTCACAGAAGCGCTTTCAGTTGCTTAAGCTTTGCACAGAAGAGTCTGAGAGTATTGGTTCAGCTTTTACCGTGAGGTCAGAGTCTATGCTAACTGGTCTGTCCACACATGCTTCTAGTAGTTTAATGAAGCTTAGTCTCTGGTATTAGAATTTAATAACTAATGAATGAGAGAGGTAGCTATAGGTAAATTTATTTGTTATATTTTATATAGAATATGGGTCAATATTTATGTTACACGGCTGATAATTTTATGAATAACAGCAGATATGATTTATATAAAATAAAAATTACCCCAAACGAGAGTCAAGAGCTTCTTAGATTTTCATTTACAGCTAATTATAATCACTTGTACAGAAAAGAAAAGTAGATTTAAGCAAGCAAATATTGCACCTTTGCAACATGATACGATTTTTTATAAGAACCACAATTCTGAAGGATAACGTCAACAATTCAAAAAAATCCAAAAAAAGAAAAATTTATCTGAAAGGTGCCTAGTGGCACACTGTTTTGCAAAGAAATATTTGAAGGCATTTAATAAAACTTAGCCTTCAGAAGAAATGGTTACATAACCAGAATAAAAGTTGGTGAGAGCACAAGTCTTGAATACTACCCTTTAAAAATGAAAGGGACTGGAGCGATAGCACAGCAAGTAGGGCGTTTGCTTTGCACACAACCAACATGGCCAACCGAAGTTTGATTCCTCCGCCTTTCTGGAGAGCTCGGCAAGCTACAAAAGTATCTCGCCCATACAGCAAAGCCTGGCAAGCTACCTGTGACATATTTGATATGCCAAACATAGTAACAAGTCTCACAATGTTACTGGGCCCACTTGAGCAAATCGATGAACAACAGGAGGAAAGTGACAGAAGAATGAAAGAGTTTTGGGACTAGAGAGATGGTACAGCAGGTAAGGCATGCCTTGCATGCAGCCGACCTGGGTTCAGTTTCCTCGGCATCCCCTATGGTCCTCAGTGCTTACCAGGAGTGATTTCTGAGAGCAGAACCAGGAGTAACCCCTGAGCACCTCCAGATGTGACCCCCCCCCAAAAAAAAAGCTTTGGGGGTTGGAGCGACATTAGGTATAGTGCATACTTTGCAAGTGGCTGACCCAGGTTTGATCCTCTGCACTACATATAGACCCCAGAGCCCTGCCAAAAGTGATCCCTGAACTTCACTGATCATGGCCAAGTGTGCCTAAAATCTGTAAATAAAGTAGGGTGAAAAGAAAATTCAAATCACACAAAAATCAAAACCATCCTGTTATTCGTCGATTGCCTCAAGCAGGCCCCAGTAACGTCTCCTTCGTCCTAGCCCTGAGATTTTTTTAAAAAGTGCCATATTCAAGGTTCTTTCAGAGTTAGAAGAATGAGACCCTTCATTGTTACTGGTATTTGGCATATTGGGTATGCCACGGGGAGTTTGCCAGACTCTGCCTTGTGGGCAGGTTACATTTGGTAGACTGCCAGTTTGTCAAAGTAGGAATGAGATGATAAGATGCCGCATTTGCGGCCGCGCACTTCTGGAAACAGGGTTTTATAGTTTCTGAGTCTTGGCCGTTGATGGGATTACATGGTGTCAGGGGGCCAGTTGGTGGGTGTGACCTCGCCTACTGGAATTTGGAGGATCTGGGTGGAGGATGCTCAGCCCCAATCCGAGTAGGCTTGGAGATCTCGGCCCCGGGACCTGCGTGGCTTTGGTCCTCTGCCGGTACCTTCATGTGTGCGGAGAGTGGTCTCAGCATGGTGGTGGCTGGTTCTGGAGGTCTTTGGCTGCCGGAGCCCTGGTCAGGGCGGGGAGGAAAACTCAACCCGCTCCCCTCCAAGGGGCCCTGGCGAGGACAGCCAGGCGCGGGGGCAGGAGACTCTGCGCTGTTCTCTTCCGGGAGCTGGGTTTTATAGTCTCTGAGTCTTGGCTGTTGATGGGATTACATGGCACCAGGGGGCCAGTTGGTGGGTGTGACCCCCGCCTACTGGAATTTGGAGGATCTGGGTGGAGGATGCTCAGCCCCAATCTGAGTAGGCTTGGAAAAGTAAATTAGCTAAGAAAATTACAATATGAATTCATAGGAAAAATATATTTTCTTTTTGTTTTGGTTTCATCTGTTTCCTTTTTATACATTGCTACATTTTCTAGCTTCTTTTCCACTTAAATGAAAGCATGAAACTGAAATTTCAGTGAAATGTAAATGGAGTAGATAGATTTATTATCTTTTGACTAATGTTTGAAAGCCATTCTTTTTTACCCAGTTTTTCCTAATGGGATATTCATAGAATGATATTAGAACCACATGATACAGGTGCCTGAACATGCCCACTTTTAATTGTAGAAAAATCAAACTGGAGCTCTAATACATAAGATCTCGAGTTTTGTCCAGCCAATTCTTAATGTAGTGTGTATTTCTAGTATGGTTGTAAATACACAATGAGTTTGTGAAAGACAGTTCCCCTCTTTTGCAGTGTCCTCTACAGGATATCTGCAAAACAATGTTCAGTCAATTCTGGCTTTTCAGTGCCTTTGTAAATTCATGATCTGTCTCTACCTGCCTTTTTTGGGGGGTGGGGGAGGTCACACCCGGCAATGCACAGGGGTTACTCCTGGCTCATGCACTCAGGAATTACTCCTGGCAGTGCTTGGGACCATATGGGATGCTGGGAATAGAACCCGGGTCAGCTGCGTGCAAGGCGAACACCTTACCCGCTGTGCTATCGCTCCAGTCCCGTTTTTTGTTTTGTTTTGTTTTGTTTTGTTTTAGGGCCATACTTGGTGGTGCTCAGGGATCACTCCTGTGGGACTGGGGAAATATCAAATGTAATACAAAGCAAGCACCCTACCTGCTGTCTATCTTTTTGGCCCTCTTGATTCTGTCTTGCCTCTTTTAGAGTAGCCCCAGTTCTGGTTTTTAAAAGACACACTATGACCTGAGAGCTAGTGTAGAGGTTTGTCTTCCTTGTAGCTGACCCCAGTTTGGTTCTGGCATGCAGATAGTCACTTAGCACGTCCAGGAGTGACCCCTGAGGCCTCTAAAATAAATGAATAAATGAAAAATAAAGACATACTAATTTTTACAAAGATGAGTCATTACACGTTACATTTTTAAAACAAAAATATTTCTGGAGATTATGATTCTTAACACTACGAGCATTTCTACTCTCCAAAAGACATGGTAATTTGGCAGAGTTCCAAGGGACAGTCTGGAAGAGCATGAAAATACAGATCTGGAATGTGGAAAAGAGAGAACTCCCCTCTTCTTTAGAAAATCAGTGGCTTAGCTGAAGAGGATGAAGGTTCCATTAGAATCACACCAAGTTCAGATACCAATGTCTGTTAAAAGTAATTCTGTGCACTTAAAATATTTGAAGTTGATGGCAGAGTAAAACTAAAGCAGCAACAAAATTCATCCCCACCTCACTACAGATGCCTTTCATCCTTAGAGGGTGCTAAATGTAGAGGGGTACCCTTTTTTACCGAGCAGTGGTCTTGCCACCCAACTTGTTTAGGGACAAGACAGCCCTGAACCAGTTTTTGAGAAAAGTTTTATTGCAAGATTAATCTGCAAAGGGGCTGAAGCGATAGCACAGTGGGTAGGGCATTTGCTTTGCATGGAGCCAACATGGCTGACCCGAGTTCAATTCCTCCGCCCCTCTCGGAGAGCCCGGAAAGCTACCGAGAGTATCTCACCCACACGGCAAAGCCTGGCAAGCTCCCCGTGACGTATTCAATATGCCAAACACAGTAACAACAAGTCTCACGATGGAGATGTTACTGGGCCCGCTTGAGCAAATCGATGAATAACGGGAGGACTGTGATCTGGAATCTGCAAAGAGTCAAGAGGCCAAAACTCAAATCCGGCTTCCCAGTTCAGCAGGGGACATTTTAAAATAGGGCCAGGATAGGAGGAATATGTTGGTTTGTTAAGGGTTTATTGGAGCAATCCTTAAGGGCATGTCTAACTGGAGTCAGCAGTTTAGGGTTTAGACTGCAGCCTTGCTTGGTTTCCTTTGTTGCTGAGTGTGGTTTGCTGAACCAGATTTCAGCTTCAGTTCTGTTTTTGTAAGGCTTTTTGGTTATGCCTAGAGGATAAAGGATAAAGTTCTGAGGAAAGATCCCGAGTGAAATTGATTAGTTTCTGTGATGCAATTCCTTTGAAAGGTTTGTTGTTCTTGCTACTGCTGTTCCAGTTGGGAACTGGTAGTTGAAGTTGTTACAAGAAGTCTAAAAACAGTACAACATCAGGACTTTTTTTAAAAAATTTTTATTAGTTCACTGTGAGGTACAGTAACAAAAATCTCATGTTCGAACTTTGATCATATGGTCATCAAAAACCCATCCCTTCACTGGTGCACGCTTTCCACCACCAAAATCCCCAGATTCCCCTCCACCCCTCCATTCCACACCTCTTCCTACCTGTATGGCAGAAAATTTGCAGAATATTCTTTCTCTACTTTAGTTACCTTCGATATTTCAAGACCAGTCCTACCACCCCTCATACCTGCCGAAAATGCAATGCTAGACAATGTGTTTTGTATTGCTTGTTATGGACATAATATAATGTCGCACAGCCACAAAAGTGGCTGCATACTCAAGGAATTCTAAGATTTTAATAATTGAGGTCTGAAGAAATTGCTGCAGCAAGTTGCTGGGGTCCAAGATTCATTTGTGGAGAAGGCCTTTTGCAAAGTCCAGGGACATATCTGCCGCAGATTGCTCAGGTCTGAGATTCATCTTTGTGTTTCTGAATCGTGGCCATGTGGGAGCTTAAGTAGACAGTGGGAAGATGTGACATCATCTTGGCATCCCATTGGGACGGTGGGGGAGAAAGACCCACTCCTCTCCTGTCCCATGAGACTTGGGATTTGCCATCACTACAAACTCCTCCCTGGTGCTTCTCCCTGGCTTCTAGAAAATGGCAACTGCTGGCGCGCTTAGAGGGCAGGCAGAGGGACAACACCCGTCCCCGTCTGGAGCAGCCCAGTGGAGAAGGCAGTTTGCAAAGTGCAGGGCCATCTCTGCCACAAGTTGCTCAGATCTGAGATTCATCTGTGTGTCTCAACATCAGGACTTTTAAAGAAAATAAATTTAAATCTCAATATATACCTATTTTATTGATTGGGGTACTGTGATTTTTTAGTTATTAATGATGGTGTCCCCGTACATAATTCCAACATCACACCCATTGTGGGTGTACCCATATGAGAACTTTGGGAGAGGGTGTACCTCTCCCAAAGTTCCCAATGTCCCTTTTACCTCCCCCTTCTCAGCCACAAACTCAGTTCTGTGGATCAGTTCTCTCATTGTGTTGACTTTGCTCTTGTTGCCACTTTTCTGTGTATCTTTTAAGGCCCATATGAGATCATTCTGTATTTACCCCTTCTGAAAAATGAAGCAATTTGCTATGACATTGGGGTTTTTTTGTTGTTGTTGTTTGTTTAATAAGTAGCTGATGTGGGGTGCGCTCTCTTTCCTGGAGATAACTTTTTATGTCTATTTTTTAAAATATAAAAATATCCAGCATAAAGTTGATAAGTATAAGCATGCAAAGGTTACAGAAAAAAATGATCTAAGAGAAAATAGCTGGTTGAAGCAGATTCTGATATTGCCCAGATGTTGCAATTCAAAGGTAGATAACTAATATGAAAATGCTGAGGAAAGTAGTAAAAAGAGTACAAAAGAGTAATGCAGAAATGTAGATATTCAACAAAGGCATGCAAACATTAAATAACAGAAATTCTAGAATTTTGGATCAAGGCATTTACAAAATCGGGCAAGTGAAAATATGTGAACAAAAAAGAGTTGAAGAAAGTGAAAATAACGGTCTTTGATTTTTTTTATTATTAAATTTATTTATTTATTTTGAATACCCATTCCTCCACCAGTAACCATTTCCCATCACCACAGATCCCAGTAACCCTCCCACCCCACCCCCCATTCCACCCTGCCTCTGTGGCAGGGCATTCCCTTTTGTTCTCTCTCTCCTATTGGGTGTTGTGGCCTGTATAAGAGTTAGGCCTGATTTTCAGGAAGAAACGTTGGATGATTTACTTTTCATTGACACTTTATATATAAGAAGATGTCGCGCGGCCGCGGAAGTGGCCGCGTGGTTAGGAGTAAGAGTCCTGGTTCCTGCATAAGCGAGCTATGTTTGTAGAGGCTCATGGTCACCAGGGTTCCCTCTGGAGGAGGCGGGATGCGGCACCTATTCCATCTGGGACTTCCCGGTGATCTCGGCTCTCTTCAGGACCCGGAGCATTCTCGGTAGCTGTGGAGGGCCCCCACGGCCTTTCTTCTCTGTGGCTGTGTGCTGTAAAGATGGCGCTGGGGGGCGGGTTGTGGGAGTGACTTCCGGAGTCAAAGTGAATTTTAAAAATTAAATTGATAATATGGCAAGTGTATGTTTAATAGTATTTTCACCGAAGTCATGTCCTTAGAACTTTAGAATGACTTTATTTGAAATAAGATGTGAGCAGGTAATTATTTAAAATGTGGTTATACTGGGTGAGAATAACCCTCAATTAAATGACTGGTGTCCATATAAAAAGGTCATGTAGTAACATAGGAAGGCCATGTGATGACTGAGGCAAAGATTGGAGCAGTGCAGCTGTAAGCCAGACTGCCAGCAAACAAAATCTAAGGAGAGACAAGAAAGGATTCTCCCCTTCAGCCTGTAGATGATCTTGGTTTTGCACTTCTTCCTTCCAGAAATGTGAGAGAACAAGTTTTTGTCATTAAAGTCACTCAATATATGACAATTTGTTTTGACAGCTTTGGAATTAAAGAAAACAAAAAAATCTAGTAGAAAGGTGGAAAGAAGCAATTTGAAAGGATATCACTACAAAGTCTATTGCCATTAAAGCTAAGAAGAGCATGTTATGAATACATCAAGGCCAGTAAATAAATACATAATTTCAAAACATCAAAAATTGTTTGACAAATAATTTTTGAAGCATATCAAAGTGGGACAAGAAGAAAAAATTATATAAAATCCTTCTAAATATGAAACTCCAAGATTTGGGTACTTCACTGGCAAATTCTTTCAAATATTTGTCAGAAAGAATGCTGAGTTTTGCATACCCTTTTCAGAAATACAGAAGAGAATTTTATAACTTATGAGATCAGAATAAACCCAGTAACAATACAAAGTAGGGTCTATTCATCTATGATAACCTAACAGCTAATATAGTAGTTAAAAATTTAATATCAAATCCTTCGTATGATCAGAGGAAAAGAGATAACTTTTCTTGATAATCTTTTAGCATTACAATAGAAGCCCAAGTCCATATATCAAAGCAAGAAAAAGTAGTTTTAAAAAATTAGAGAAATGATAGTATACTAACAAAAATCCGATGAAAATTTCAAAACTGCTAATTTTGGACATGAATTTAGCAAGGTCACAGCATAGAAAATCAACGAAAATTATAAATGAAGTTAACAATGGACACTAAAAGACAGTATGATGTTACCATCAGTAACACAATCATAGATTTAGAAACAAATTATTTCAGAAGAACAAATCTGATGGAGAGTGCAAAGCCCTTATGCTGAAAGTTAAAAAAGTGGCTGAGAATAATTTAAAAATGTCTAACAAGCAAACACTCTTCATGTGTTTCCTGGAAATCTGGATTTCCTGGGAAAGGTTTACCTTCTTTTTACACTTTTTGATGGGGTTATTATTTCTTTCTGTTGTTGGCCTTTGAATACTTTTGGTAACTTGAATTATCTGAAGTATAGTGTGAAAATATTTATTTTTCCCATTCATCTGGGTGTCTTTATTTTAGCCCAGGTTTCTTTTGCTATGAAAAAACTTTTTAAATTTGAAGTCATTTCATTTATTTACTTGTTTTTGGTAATTAAGTCAAATCATTGAAAACACCTCAGTAACCATATTCTGGAGAGTTCTTCCTTTGTTTTCCTCAATATATTTTCTGGATACCTGTCTAATGTCAATATCTTTAGTTCATTTTATTTATTTGTGTATGTCTGTGTGTATTTTGGGGACACACATAGCAGTGCCCAAGCCTTACTCTTGGCTCTGCACTCAGGGATAACTCCCTCCCATGGGCTCATGGAACCATATGGGATGCCGGAGATCAAATGCAAGTCAGCCACATGCGAGGGAAACACCTACCTCACTATCTCTCTGGACCCTCAAAATAATCATTTTAATCCATTTGAAGTTGACTTCTATGTATAGTGTGATATGAAATTCCAGTTTTGTGAGTTTCTTTTCTTGCATATTTAATCCAGTTTCCCCAGCACCATGTTGTGCCTGAATTTCATATCCCCAGTTTTGGAGAGACAAGTCTATACACAATAATGCAAAAGCAAAGGAACTTTATTGCTAGCTCAAGCTAGTGTCCAACTCTCATCCAACACAGTACGGTGTTGGGCCCAGGAACTTTTCAGATAGGTTCAGGTTGGCTAGTTACACATTGTTTGATTTCTGGGAAACAAACTATTTCGGTTCCAAGAAATGAACCTGAGACCTACTCAGATTTGAGGGAATGATTAAAAAATTCTCAAACAAGAGCTCAAGACTGTTTACTGCATCCAGAACAGTTCTGCAAGGAATACTGGATTTCCTCCTATAAAAAGCAAATACTTGACACAAAATGATTGATCACAACCTTCATAGAAAAATTCTAAGAACTTCCATAATATCAGTAAGTTCTCTATATAACAATAGACATAACAGTTTGTTTAAAAGGCAATGGCCCTATGAATCAGGAAACAAAATATTAACCTTCTGCTAAATACCAGAAGAACTAAACCTCTTCTCAATTGTTGCATCAGAAATAGTTGACAAAATTAATAGTAAAGTAAAGTAAAGTAAAATAAAGGCCCTCCCGTTGATCATCGATTTGCTCGAGCGGGCCCAGTAACGTCTCCATTGGAGACTTTGCTGTTACTGTGTCTGGCATATCGAATATGTCACAGGGAGCTTGCCAGGCTCTGCTGTGCGGGCGAGATACTCTCGGTAGTTTGCCGGGCTCTCCGAGAGGGGCGGAGGAACCAAACTCGGGTCGGCTATGTTGGCTGCGTGCAAGGCAAACGCCCTACCGCTGTGCAATCGCTCCAGACAAAATTAATAACATGATAAAATATTCAGTGAACTAATAATTGTGTGAAATAACCTTAAAAGAATAATATCTGTGTATGAAAAACATGCAGCAATTTATAAACTCAATGGTGAAAGAATAAATTATTTTACCTAAGTTTCAAAACTAATATATTCAAGGGTGAAAACTAATAGCTACAAAGGGAAGGGAAATGGGAGTATAATCACTTAATCACTTAACTTCCCGTTAGTCGTCGATTTGCTCGAGCGGGTGCCAGTAACGTCTCCATTTGTCCCTGTCGCGTGCTAGTGTAGCCCAATGGCATCTGTTCACTCCGGGAACATGAAGGGCCTCAAACCGATCGTTCATGATCTTGACGAAGAAGTGTGACCATCTGGTAGGTGGGCGGCCACGCGGTCTCTTGACATCCCGTGGAATCCAATCAGTAACAGCTCTAGTCCAACGGTCGTCTTTAAATCTCATTACGTGACCAGCCCATCTGATTTTCGACACCTTGGCAAATGAGACAGCGTCCCTGATCCTTGATCGTCGACGGATGTCAGAACTCCGGATTCGTTCTCATTTGAGTGAAACGAGATATTCCAAGCATAGCTCTTTCTATTCTTCTTTGGGAGACCTGAATGGCGTTCTCATCTTATTTGCGTAGGGCCCAGGTCTCTGAGGCATATGTTAATGCAGGAAGAACAGTGAAATCAAAGAGATGTGCCCGGAGCCGGAGGTTCTTCGTCCTCTTAGCTATTTCTTCGACGTTCTTGAAGGCGTTCCAAGCCACTCTCTTCCTCCTGCGCAGCTCAGGTGCCAGGTCATTTGTCATGTTGACTTCTCAACCTAGGTACACATAGCTGTTGCATTCGGAGATGGTCGTTCCATTGAGAGCGAATGGGGCATCAGGAACGAGGCTGTTTCTCATAAACATTGTCTTTGTAAGATTCAGCTGTAGTCCTACCTTTCCACACTCACGGTCAAAGTTGGCCAGCATTTGTGCCGCTTGGCTGATGTTTGGTGTTATTAAAACAATGTCATCAGCAAAGCGGAGGTGGTGTAGTTGCCGACCATCTATCTTCACTCCCATTCCTTCCCATTCCAGTCGTCACATGATGTTCTCGAGGGTGGCACTGAAGAGTTTCGGTGAAATGGTATCACCCTGCCGCACCCCTCTCTTGACATCAACGATCACTTTTTTGTAGAATGGTGAGATCCTGGTAGTGAATCCGCAATACAGCTCACCGAGGATCCTGATGTATTGGGCTTGAATGCCCTGATTGGCTAGGGCTTCAATGACCGCTTCCGTTTCAACAGAATCAAAGGCCTTCTTTAAATCAATGAACGTTAAGCAGAGCGGCATCTTGAACTCCCGAGAAACCTAAATGAGCTTGGTTACCGTGTGGATATGGTCGATGGTGCTGAATCCTTTGCGGAACCCTGCTTGCTCACATGATTGTCCTTCATCTAGTGTTCTGCCAATCCTATTCAGGATGACTCGAGTGAACAACTTGTAGATGACAGACAATAGGCAGATCGGGCGATAGTTGCCAATGTCATGGATGTCTCCCTTCTTGAACAGTAGTACGGTCCTGCTGGTTTTCCATTGGGACGGAACCTTGAGCTAATTCGCCAGCGTGGTTTGGCGCATGCCTCAGGCAACCGCAAGCTAACGTCCGAGCTTGCAAAGCAGTGCAGAGATGCGATCAAGGAAGACCTCAAAGAGAAAAGAGCAGAAGTACTGGTAGATGCGGCAGAAGCCGGGAAAAGTATTTGTAACGCCCGCCTGTCCTTCGCCAACTATAAGACCAAGATGACTGCCCTCCGACATCCTGATGGATCCATCACATCCTCCAGAACGGCAATGGGGAAGATTATCCATGACTTCTACTCAAATCTCTTCGATAGCCACATCCACCTGCACACATACCAAATTCCACAGGATGGATATGTCGTTCCCAACGTTCTCCCTTCTGAAATCCGACACGCCATTTTGTTGGTAAAGAAACAAACAGCACCCGGCCCAGACAAGGTCAGACCTGAACACCTGAAGAATCTGCCGTCAGTACTCATCAATACACTGGCTCGGCTCTTCACTCGCTACCTGTCTGAATGGGGGTATAACGTTTTTTAAATTTTGATTAGTGAAACACCATAAGAGACAGTTGTAGACTTACAAATTTTTGTTCCTGGGTTTCAATTATACAATGATCGAGTACCCATCCCTTCACCATTGCCCATTCTCACCAGCAACTATCCCAGTATCGCTCCCACACCCCATCCCACCCATCATACACCAACTCTGTCTCAGGGCATTCCCCTTTGTTCTCTCTCTCCTTTTGGGTGCTGTGGTTTGCAAAAGAAGCATTGAATGGCAATCATGTTCGGTCTACTTTCAGCATGCATCTCCCATCCTGGGAAGATCCTCCCAACACACTTTACTTGGTGCTCCCTTCTCTATCTGAGCTGCCTTTTCCCCTATCATGTGTGGCTGGCCTCCAAGTCATGGGGTGAAGCTCCTGGTACTTATCTAAGCTATTCTTGGGTGTTAGTCTCCTATTTTGTTACTTTATATTCCCCAGATGAATGCAATCATTCTATGTCTGTCCCTCTCTTTCTGACTCATTTCAGTTAGCATGATACTTTCCATGTAGTACCACTTGTATGTAAATTTCATTACTTCATCTTTTCTAACAGCTACATAGTACTCCATTGTGTAAATGTACCAAAGTTTCTTTAACCAGTCATCTGTTCTTGGGCACTCAGGTTTTTTTGTTCCATATTCTAGCTATTGTAAACAGTGTTGCAATGAACACACAAGTGCAGGCATCACTTCGACTATACTTTTTTGCCACTCTGGGATATATTCCCAGGAGTGGTATTGCTGGGTCAAATGGGAGCTCAATTTCTAATTTGTTGAGAATCGTCCATACTGTTTTCCAAAAGGGCTGAACCAGTCGGCATTCCCACCTGCAGTGAAGGAGAGTCCCTTTCTCGCCACATCCACGCCAACAACAGTTGCTTTTGCTCTTTTGGATGTGGGACAGTCTCTTGTGTGAGATATCTCATTGTTGTTTTGATCTGCATCTCCCTGATGATTAATGATGTAGAGAATTTTCTCATGTGCCTTTTTGCCATTCAGATTTCTTCTTTGAGAAAGTTTCTGTTCTTTTCGTCGCCCCATTTTTCGATGGGGTTGGATGTTTTCTATCTTGTGGAGTTCAACCAGTGCTTTGAATATCCTTGATATCAACCCCTTGTCAGATGTGTATTAGGTGAATATCCTTTCCCATTCTGTAGACTGTCTTTGTATTTTAGTCACTGTTTCTTTTGAGGTGCAGAATCTTCTTAGTTTAAGATAGTCCCATTTGTCTACCTCTGTTTTCACTTGCTTGGCCAGTGGCGTGACATCTTTAAAGATACCTTTAGCTTCAATGTCATGGAGGGTTTTGCCAACCTTGTCTTCAATATACCTTATGGATTCTGGTCTGTTGTTGAGGTGTTTAATCCATTTTGATCTTACTTTTGTACATGGTGTTAGGTAGAGATCTGAGCCCATTATTTTGCATGTAGCTGTCCAGTTTTGCCAGCACCATTTGTTAAAGAGGCTTTCCTTGCTCCACTTCACATTTCTTGCTCCTTTGTACAGGATTAGGTGATCATATGTTTGGGGGGAAATGTCAGTATATTCAACCCTGTTCCTTTGGTCTGCAGCTCTGCCTTTGTTCCAGTATCATGTTGTTTTAATTATTACTGCTTTGTAGTAGAGTTTGAAGTTAGGGAGGCTGATTACTCCTATTTTCTTTTTCCCAAGAATTGCTTTACGTATTCGTGGGGGCTTATTGTTCCATATGAATTTCAGGAGTGTTTGCTCCATTTCTTTGAAGAATGTCATGGGTATCGTTATACGGATCGCATTGAATTTGTACAATGCTTTGGGGACTACCGCCATTTTGACTATGTTAATTCTCCCAATCCATGAGCAGGGGATATCTTTCAATTTTCTCGTGTCCTCTTTTATTTCCTAAAGTAGCATTTTGTAGTTTTCTTTGTACAGGTCATTTTCTTCCTTACTTAAGGTGATTCCTAGGTACTTGATTTTCTGGGGCACAATTGTGAATGGGATTGTTATTTTCATGTCACTTGCTTCTCATTATTTGCATATAGGAAAGCCATGAACTTTTGGGTATTAATTTTATAGCCTGCAACTTTACTATATAAGTCTATTGTTCCTAGGAGTTTCTTATAGAGGTTTTAGGGTTCTCTAAGTATAGTATCATATCATCTGTGAATAGTGAGAGCTTGATTTCTTCCTTTCCTACCTGAATGACCTTAATATCTTTTTCTTGCCTAACCGCTATTGCAAGTACTTCCAGTACTATATTGTATAGCATTGGAGAGAGTGGGCATCCTTGTCTCATCCTTCATCTTAAGGGAAATGCTCTCAGTTTTTCCTCATTGAGGATGATGCTTGCCATAGGCTTGTGGTAGATGGCTTTAACTATATTGGGGAAAGTCCCCTCTATACCCATTTTGGCGAGGTTTTTTGTAATAAACAGGTGCTGGATCTTGTCAAATACTTTCTCTGCAGCTATTGATATGATAGAATGGTTTTTATCTTTTGTTGATATGATGAAGTATTGATTGTTGATTGATTTCCGAATGTTAAACCATCCTTGCATTCCTGGGATGAGTCCCTCTTGGTCATGGTGTATGATCTTTTTGATGAGTTGTTGAATTCTATTTGCCAGTATTTTGTTGAGAATCTTCGCATCTGTGTTCATCAGGGATATCGGCCTGTAGTTTTCTTTTCTTGTGGTGTCTTTGTTTCCTTTTTGTATTAGAGAGATATGGGCTTCATTGAAACTGGGATAGTTTCTGTTTCTTCAGTTTCCTGGAAAAGCTTGAGAAGAACTGGCAATAGGTCCTCTTTAGATGTTTGGAAAAATTTACTAGTGAATCCATCTGAACCTGGGCCTTTGTTTTTGGGAAGACTTTTGATTACATTTTCAATTTCCTTGATATTAATAGGACTATTTTGGTACTCGAGATCTTCTTGATTCATTCTTGGAAGATTATAGGAATCCAGGAATTTATCCATGTCTTCTAGGTTCTCTTGTTTCATGGCATACAGACTTTCAAAGTAGTCTCTGATGATCTTTTGAATTTCTTAGGTTTCTGTTGTGATATCTCCCTTCTCATTTCTGATTCGGTTTATTAGGGTTCTCTCTCTCTCTCTTTCTCTCTCTCTCTCTTTCTTTCTTTCTTTTGGAGTCTTGCTAGTGCTTTATCTGTCTTGTTTATTTTCTCGAAGAACCAGCTCTTGGTTTCATTGATCTTTTGGATTGTTTTTTGAGCTTCCATGTCGTTGATTTCTGCTCTATGTTTTATGAACTCTTTCCTTCTGCTTGGTTTGGGCTCCATTTGTTGGTCCTTTTCTAAGATCTTGATCTGTGAAGTTAAGTTTTTTATGTGGGCCCTTTCTTTCTTCCTAAGAATTGCTTGCAGAGCAATTCCCCTTACACGGCTTTAGCTGCATCCCATAGGTTCTGTTAGCTTGTGTCTTTATCTCATTTGTTTCCAGGTATCTTTTGATTTCATTTTTTACTTCCTTCCTGACCCAACTCATTGTTCAACACTGAGTTGTTTAATTTCCAGATGTTTGATTTGGTTCCCTGTGTCTGTGAGGCACTTCAGTGCATTTTGGTCTGAAAAGATTGTTGATACTATTTCTATCTTCAAGATTTTACTGAGGTATGTTTTGTGGCCTAGCACATGGTCTATTTTGGAAAATGTTCCATGTGCACTGGAGAATGTTTATTCTTTCTCTTGGGGGTTTAAAGCCCTGTGTAGGTCTATAAGCCCTCTCTCTTCTATTTTTTCCTTCAAAGCCAATGTTTCCTTGCTGAGTTTTGTTCTGTTGATCTCTCCAGAGGTGATAAGGCAATGTTGAAGTCTCGACTACTTTTTGTTGCTAGCAATGTCCATAAAATCTGTTAGCAGTTGTTTTTAAATATTTAGCTGTTCCCTCATTAGGTGCGTCTACATTTAGGAGTGTTATTTCTTCCTTTTGGGATAGTTTCTGTTTGGGATACTTTCTGTTTCTTTAATTTTCTGGAAAAGCTTGAGAAGAACTGGCAATAGGTCCTCTTTAGATGTTTGGAAAAATTCGCTAGTGAATTTATCTGCACCTGGGCCTTTGTTTTTGGGAAGACTTTTGATTACAGTTTCAATTTTACGTATCCCCTGATAAATAGAATTGGCCTTCACTGTCCCTTCTAATCTTTTTCAACCTGAAATTTATGTTATCAGATACTTTTTGGCCACCCCAGTTTTTCTGAGGGAGCTGTTTGCTTGCAGGATTGTTTTCCATACTTTGAGTCTGTGTTTGCTCTGACTGTTCAGATGAGTTTCTTGTAGTCAGCAGAATTTTGGTTCTGTCTCTGAATCCATTTTGCCACTCTGTGTCTCTTTTTTCCCCCTCCCACCCCCCCCATCCTCCATCCCATCCTGCCTCTGTGGCAGGGCACTCCCTTTTGTTCTCTCTTTCCTTTTGGGTGCTGTGGTTTGCAGAAGAGGCATTGGTAGCAATCATGTTCGGTCTATAGTCTATTTTTCAGCATGCATCTCCCATCCTGGGAGGATCTTTCCAGTACCCTTTATTTGGTGTTCCCTTCTCTATCTGAGCTGCCTTTATCCCTAGAGTGTGCGCACTCTGTGTCTCGTAATTGTTGAATTTAGACCATTGAATTTGAGAGAGATTATTTTTATGGGTTTTGTGTCATCTTTCTGTAAGGGTCTGTTGTGCTTGTAGTGTTTGTCTTGTCTTATAGTAGCCCCTTTAGCCCTTCTTTTAGGTTTGGTTTTGAGTCTATGACGTTCCTGAGCTGCTGTTTATTCACAGAATAGTGTACCGTTCCTTTGTGTTTGAGTGAGAGTTTAGCTGGATAGAGTATTCTTGGTGAAGCATTCTTTTCAGTGAGTTTTTTTCACTATATCCCACCATTGCCTTCGGGCTTGGAGGCTTTCCTCTGTTAGGTCTGCTGTGAATCTAAAGGGTGCTCCTTTGTATGTGATTTCCTTCTTTGATCTTACTGCTTGCAGTATTGTGTCTCTATCCACGGCATCCATCACTGATATGTCTTGGAGTATTTTTGTTAGGGTCTCTTTTAGCTGGCACCCTCAGGCTCCTTGTATCGGAATGGCTGCATTGTCCAGCTCTGGGAACTTTTCAGCAATTATTTGTTTAACCGTGCATTAGGATTGTTTCCCTGACCTACTCCAATGATTCTAATGTTGTTCTTCTTGGAATCATCTCCTAGGTCTCTGATTTGCTCTAGAGCTATCTTGAGATCTCTAGCCATTGGTTGTTGTTGCCTGTTGGCTTGGTGCAGCTGATCTTGCAGCTCACTGATTCTGTCTTCAGCTGTGGCTATTCTACTGTTGAGGGCACAGGCTAAGTTTTTTTTAATTTCATCTACCGAATCTTTTATTTGTGACCTTTCTGTGTGTAGCTTTCCAGTTTCTGTTGTCATTTCTTCTTGTATTTTCTCAATTGTTTCTTTCATGTCCTCCTTTAATTTACTGGATATCTGTCTCACTGTTTCATTGATTTCATTGAACATCTTCATTCATTCATATCTGAATTCTTTCTCAGAGAGGTCCCTTAGGTGAGTAGCACTGACTGAGGCTTCTGGACTCTTTTCATCGTCCTCCCCTCGTAGTGGGAATTTGCGTTGTTTCTTCATTTTGGTGTGGAGGCATGGAGACTGAGATGTTACACGAGATTGCTGGGTATGAGTAAATTACCTGTGGCCACGTGAGCGTCCGCTGGCTCAAAATTAGGCCACACCCACTTCTACAGAATCCACACCCCCATCTAAAGAGGTCATGCCCTCTACAGGTACTTGGTGTGTTTGGGGGGTAAAATCTGGGGGAGGAAGAAGACCGGGCACAGTATTGGGGATGAACAGGCTAAGGGATGGTGAGCAGACCAGGGTTCTAGAGGACGCCTGGGGTGCATGCGCAGAGAAAGCCAAGTCCTGGATTCGAGTACTGACTGACCTGAGTACAATTTAAAGGTATGATTTGCTGTATTAAATCAGGAATCCAGCTTCAGTCCCTCAGGCAGGCAGAAGAAAGCTCTTTTCAAGGGAAGGGCTCAGGTTCAATCCTCTGGATTACATGGTCCTTGAAACAGTGAGCACTGCCAGGACTGATCTCCTGAGCATCATTGTGTATGACCCTGTATGTGGCCATCTAGGATTGATTCCCACCTCTCCAACGGTCCCTGCTGCACTACCAGGAGTGACCCCTGAGTACTGATCTGGTAGTAGTTATGTAGGAAGGTAGATAGGGAAAGACTTTTGGCAACAAAACTTAGGTCAACAGAACTTCTGGGAGGAAAATCCTAAGACTGATCCACCGGGGGTATACATTTTAATGGGATTTTTCTACTCTATTTCTTTTATTTAACACAATAATGCAGTAATAGGGAACTTATTCTATTGGTATTAGGAGTTCCCCCTTCTTTCCATTCTCATTGATGTCTGGAGGTACAAAGGAGCAGCATGGGGACTGGAAGCCTGTGCTTGAGTGGGTCCTGGGCAACAACCACAGTTTCACAGCTGAAAATGCCTGTAGCAATGAGGTCAATGCAGGCCTTGGGGGCATTTTGGGGATTCAGAGGCTTCTGTCTCCTGGCGCCTCCTGTGAAACCCAACTCAAGGATGCTTGGTATAGACTGAAGAATTCATAGTCAATTGTGCCTGACACTGTGCTAAGCTGTGTGGCAGGCCTGAATGATGACTGGGGTTTTCTGGTCTTAAGTGAATAACACCAGCTGTATTGCCAAGCAGGCCTTTAGCAGTGACCAGGAAATTCATTCACAAGTGTCTGTTGCTCAAGAGCCACAATCACGCAGAGCCATGCTGCTACTAGGGACTCTAAACTAGAGGTCTGAGAGTAAATAGACCTCAGGACCAGCAGGCAATAGAACATACACTTGGGAACTGTCAGGAGACGGAGTCTTGATGGTCATGTGGCAACCAGGGAGCACAACAGGTCTAGCAACAACCAGAGGGCTACAAGCAAAAGTGCTCAGGGGCACCTAAGTGCCACCTGGAACAGATGTGAGCATTAGTCGCTGCACACTCTCATGACAAATAATTCAGTGAATGAATATCTAGGTCAGCATGTCCATAGTCCTGATGTGAACATGTTGACTTGGGTGGCAGCTCAAAAATCTGTACCAGGAACATTCACCTGTGGTCAGTGTGGGTTTGATTCTCGGGACCCTATAATTGTGCTCTGAGACCTTCAGGAGTGATTTTAGAATGCAGCTAAAATTAAGCCCGGAACATTGCCATGTGTGTCCCCCATCCCCACCAAAAAGAGAAAATTGGGGCCTCAGACCTAGCTCATGACAGAGAATACTCCAGGCTGACTGAGTGCAGAGACTGGCTAGCTGTGGGTCAAACAAGGCATACCAAGGGACCCCCATGCCAACTCTGTTTTGGAGGTCCATGGGAAGCTATCATGGAGTTCACTTGCTATCAGTCATTTGTGAGCCGAGAGGGGTTGGGGACATTCAGCTGTCAAAATGAAGCAAATTTGATAATTGTCTGCTAGCCTCAGCTAGTTCAAGTAATCTTTTTTTTTTAATGTAGGAGTATTGCTATTTATTCAGTCATTGATTAGGCTGATTGAATTGGGCATGAACCCCTCCTTACTTTTTCTTTTCTTTTTTTATAAATTTATTTATTGAATCACCATGAGAGCAGTTATAAAGCTTTTGGGTTTAAGTCTCAGTCATACAATGATGAAACACCTGTCCCTTCATAAGTACCCATTCTCCACCACCAAAAAAACTAGTGTACTCCCCATCCCACACCCTCCCCCTACCTGTGGAGCAGATGATTTCCACATTACTCTCTTTCTACTTTGATTTTATTCAATGTTTCGACCCCAGACCCATCCTCATTATTTGGGATTTTACCCCGACACTCAGATCTGCCAAAAAGGTAACTGTAGACAATTTGTTTTCTATTGCTGATACACGTTTTCTATTGTTTTCTATTGCTGATATTACATATCACGTAATATGTTATTCATAACCAGCAATAGTGGCCATGCAATTTTGGAACTCAAAATTCTAACAATTAAATCTAGAGGGATTTCTGCCAAACCTGCTGGGTTCCGAGATTTGTTCCTGAGTCTCTTGGATCATGGCCGTTAAGCAGCTTGATCAGGAGTCAGGACGTTCGTGGGTGGCAACTTGGGGTCTCGTTGAGGTGAGGAGGAAAGGGCCTGCTCCACCCTTATCCTGTGAGGTCCTGCGTGTCTTGTCACTGTGAGCCCAAACCTGACTGTCCAGTGGCCTCTGGAGGATGGTGGCCACCAAGCAACCAGGGGGAAAGGCCAAGGCACAAAACCTATTTCCAGCTCTAGTGGCCCGGCACCGGTAACCTACAGCAGGGACCGAATGCATTTCTGCCAAAAGCCGCTGGGTTCCAAAATTTGTTTCTGAGTCTCTGGGATCATGGCTGATAAGCAGTTTGATCAGGAGCCAGAGAGGCCTTGCCTGCAATTATATAGCTGAGCCGGAGGTGGTTTGTGGGTGTGTCTCCCACATACCTAACTTTTGCCCATTAACTTTCTTGGTAAACTTGGCCCCAAGTTGTTGGGATCTGGCCAAAGGCACAGCAGCAATTTTGGGGTATCTAGAAGTCTGAAAGCACCATTAAGCTGCTGATGCACTAGCCTCAAAGGTACGGATTGACCTGCTGGTAGCACCATACCCCCTAGTTCAAGTATTCTTAAGGGCTGAATGGAGTTCTCAGGAATTTGTTCCCAGGATTTGTTGCTATGGTGATTGGGAACTAAAGTGGCACCCACCAATGTTATCCTTAGCAAGATTGTGAGGTTTTTCCAGGGTGGGTATTTACCCAGAAGTCTAGCACCTATTTATTTTTATTTAGTTTGGGTCTCCTGATCATGAGCTTATAGTGTAGAATCATAAGTCTGGGATGCTGGTTTTTGTACAATGCCTCCCCCACTTCCTCAGGACACATCTTACAAATCTCTGAATCTTAGGCTGCTAGGGGGTCCTTTTTGTTGAATGTAGCTATCTTTATCTCCAATCCTGGTACTAATCATTTGACTCTTGTTGTAGAGACTTTGTTCAGATTTCATCAATCTCTGCAGATGGATCCAGGTTTTGATGTAGATTTGCTGTGTCATTTCATTTATTTTCTTTGCCAGATAACATTTCATTGTACAAATGGATTGCAGTTTGCTTAATCATTTATCAGTTGATGGGAATGTGATTTTTCAGTTTGGTGCTATTCTGGATAATGCTTCAATAAAATTTTGAGTATAAGAGTTTTTTGTGAATCTATAGCGCAGCGGGTAGGGCGTCTGCCTTGCACGCAGCCAACATGGCCGACCCGAGTTCGATTCCTCTGCCCCTCTCGGAGATCCCGGCAAGCTACCGAGAGTATTCGATATGCCAGACACAGTAACAACAAAGTCTCCAATGGAGACGTTACTGGGCCCGCTCGAGCAAATCGATGATCAACGGGAGGGCCTTTACTTTACTTATCTTTTCAAGATTTTTAAGTATATATCTAAGAATTTGGGATCATAGAAACTTAGAAAGATAAGGCTTTCTAATCTTTTCAAAAGGGCTTTATCATTTCATCATGTCATAACAATGATGATGGTTGTAGTTCCTCCTCATAGTCCCCAACATTTGTATTGCCTGACTTTTAAAAAAGTGATTCTCTTAGGTGTAAAGTGGTATTTCACTGTGGTTTTACTTTGTATTGCTCTAATGATAAATAATATACACCTTTTCATGTTCTTATTGGACATTTTATATCTTCTTTGGAGAAATGTCCATTCAAATTTTTGCCTGTTCACTAGTTAACCTTGCTGTTGTTGAGTGGTAAATTATTTATATATTCAAGTACATATATCCTTTATCAAATATGCAAGTTGCAAATGGTTCACCATTTAGTGAACTCTTTCTTTCTTTCTTTCTTTCTTTCTTTCTTTCTTTCTTTCTTCCTTCCTTCTTTCCTTCCTTCCTTCCTTTCTTTCTTTCTTTCTTTCTTTCTTTCTTTCTTTCTTTCTTTCTTTCTTTCTTTCTTTCCTTTTTTCTTTTTGACTTGTGCAAGGAATCAGACCCATGCAAAACCAGTGCTTTAAATCCCTGCGCCACATCCACAGCCCTTGATTGATTTTCTTGAGAATAATTTTCAATGTATAGAAGTCTTCAATTTTTATAAACCCCATTTCATCTATTTTTTATTTTACCACTTTTTGAATGTCACATATAAGAAACTATTGTCTCACAGAGTTGCACAGATTATAACTTCTAAGAGTTTTTTAATTTTAACTCTTACACTTTTCTCATCATGCATTTGAATTAATTTTTGTGTAAGGGCTGGAGCGATAGTACAGCGGGTAGTGCATTTGCCTTGCACGTGGCTAACCCGGGTTTGATTCCTTCATCCCTCTCGGAGAGCCCGGCAAGCTACCGAGAGTATCCCACCCACATGGCAGAGCCTGGCAAGCTCCCTGAGGCATATTAGATATGCCAAAAACAGTAACAACAAGTCTCACAATGGAAACATTACTGGTGCCCGCTCCAGCAAATCGATGAACAACGGGAGGACAGTGCTACAGTGCTACAGTAAGGTGTAGAGCAAGAAGAGAAATTCAGGCTTCAAATTGATCCTTATGCATGCAAATATATAGTTGTCCAAGTACCTTTTGTTAAAGAGACTACACTTTCCCTATTGGATGGAACTGGCCTGTAAAAACCAATATTTATAAGGTAACCATGGATGCCTGTATTTATTTCTCTCCTTCCAATCCTATTATCATTGGTAATGTATGTCTAGCCTTATATCAGTACCATAGTTTCGTGGGTGCCATAGTATTCAGTGTTTTAAAATGGATAAATGTAAATTTTAGGGGCTGGAGTGATAATGACAACAGGCAGAGCATTTGCCTTGCACACTTCAAATCCAGGTTCAATCCCCAGAACCACATATGGTCCCCCAAGCAACCCCAGGAATGATCCCTGAGTGCAGAGCCACGAGTCAGTCCTTAGCACTGTCAGATGTGGCCCCCAGACAAAAACAAAACAAAATTTAAAAAAGATAACAAAGACAATTTTAAAACTTTGATCCTCTTTTTTAATATTCTTTTAGCCATTCTGAATTAATCATACTTTCTTTAAAATATTTTTTGGATATTTTGGCTTACTCCTAGCTATGTCTCAGGGAGCACTCCTGGAAGGGCTCAAGGGATCATATCCTTTTATTTTTAATTTACTTTTTTTTATTAGTTAATCGATTCCTCCGCCCCTCTCGGAGAGCCTGGCAAGCTACCGAGAGTATTCGATATGCCAAACACAGTAACAACAAGTCTCCAATGGAGACGTTACTGGGCCCGCTCGAGCAAATCGACGATCAACGGGAGGGCCTTTACCTTTACCTTTACCTTTATTAGTTAATCACCGTGAGGTACAATTACAGGCTTACAAACTTTTGTGCTTGCGTTTCAGTCATACAATGATCAAGTACCCATCCCTCCACCAGTGCCCATTTCCCACCAGCAAGGGATCATATCTTGTGCCAGGGATTGAACCCAGGGTCGTGCATAAAGGCAAGAGTCCTACCCATTGTATTATTG
Organism: Sorex fumeus; assembly: GCF_029834395.1. NCBI lineage: Eukaryota > Metazoa > Chordata > Mammalia > Eulipotyphla > Soricidae > Sorex > Sorex fumeus. Next base: position 1,154,358 of record NW_026606104.1, on the reverse strand, counting down.
CTCCAAGACCTGTATTTTCTTATTAACTTTAATTCAGATTATGAGTTTTTGAAAACCAGCCATTTTATGTTTTGATAAGGTCTGTGTTGGTTTTAAATTCACTTTGGGCAGCTTTATCTTAAAAACTCAAGAACGTAAGATGACTTTTCACTTATCTTGGGTCTCTTTAGATTCTTCCAGCAATATTTTGTAGTTTTTCTACATATAAGTCCTACACTTGGCTTTATAAAATTCACTTTAAGTTACTTGTTGCTATTTTAAATAAAATTTATTTCTTGATTTAATGTTTTTAAAATTTACTTATCTTGTAAATTTTAAAGTTTTTTAAATTTCTAAAATTTACTTTGTATAAACACATATCTCTAACATAGTGATCATACAAAGTTTAAGAATACCTTCATTATTCTCAACTGTGCATTACTTAGATTTTCAATGCAATAATTTCTCTCTATATAGCACTATAGCACTGTCCTCCCATTGTTCATCGATTTGCTCGAGTAGGCACCAGTAACATCTCCGTTGTGAGACTTATTGCTACTGTTTTTGGCATATCAAATACGCCACGTGTAGCTTGCCAGTCTTTGCTGTGCGGGTGGGATACTCTCAGTAGCTTGCTCGGTAGCTTGCTGTATATAATTTTCTAATATACACATAATCTGTGAGCCAAAATAAGTTTTCTTTTACCTTCCTGATATGGATGCCTTTTTAATTTGTTGTTGGGCCACATGCAGTGATGCTCAGGGTTTACACCTGGCTCTGTGTTCAGAGATCACTCCTGGTTAGGACTCAATGGACCATATGGTTGGCTGCATTCAAGGAAAGCGCCTTACCTAGTGTCCTATTTCTCCAACACACTCTTATTTTTTAAAGCTTAATCATTACTTTAAAATATTGCATCATTTCAGGATCTAGATTTATACCTCTATATATATTTAGTACAACACCCAACATCAAAGTTCAGTCTGTCCCATCACACCAAATGATAAAGTTTTGCTTGTCTGAGAAATCTTGACTTTGCATTTATTTATTTATTTGGGATGTGTGTGGTTTTGTGTGTGTGTGTGTGTGTGTGTGTGTGTGTGTGTGTGTGTGTGTGGACACACACCATACGCTACAATGCTCAGAGTCCCTCCTGGCAGAGCTCTGGGGAACAGTGGTGCCAGGGATTGAAGATAAGCCTCTCTCATGCAAAGCATAGTTGGAAACTATTGAGCTATGTCTTCAACCACTCACCTTCATTTGAAAGAAGAGCATTTCTGGATGTAGACTTATTGGTTGACACTTTTAATTTCAGCAGTTAGTCTGAATAATAATCCTACATCTGATGAATCATTTTTACTAATATTTTAAGGATTTTTGTTTTCTTTTCTTTGAGATCAACTTGGAAGTACTCAGATGTTACTTGTGGTTTTTCATTCAGGAATCACTCCTGGCAGGCTTAGAGGATCATGTGTAGTGCTGGGGATTGGACCTGGGTCAAGCATGTGCAAGACAAACTCCCTAACCACTGTACTATCTAGCCTGTGGGATTGGAGTTGAAATATTATATGCCAAAAACCTCAACTATCATAACTTTGTAAATCACAGTTATTTAATTTTTAAAGAAGAGAAAAATGTAGACACTAAAAAAATAAAAGGAAAAAGATTTTCTTGAAAAAGCCTCTGGCATTTTCTAGTTGGACACCGGTGTTTAAAGTTGTGAATCTCTTTTAGTTTATTTCATTAAGTTCATTTAACTTCTTGGAAATGATGATTAGCACTCTCTAAATTTGAAAAGATTTAATGTGTGTTTTAAAACAAATTTTCTGCACCCCCTTTCTTTCTTTTTGAGACTTTATTGATACATATTATTGCACTTGATTTTTTTGTGGACTTTCAAATACACCCTTTTAATTCCCCTATGTAATATTTTAAATCATCTTTTTTTGCACATTTTGGCAGATAGAATGTTTGTTTCTGTTAATTATTTCTGACTGGAAGCCAGGCATTTTCTCATTAGATCAATTCTGAATCAGTTCACATACAGGCAAATATTAGAATGAGGTTTTTTCCCCATAGAAAAAAAAAGTTGAAATGTAGAATTCTTTCTTATTTGGGGAGGGGACACACTCAACTGTATTCAGGGTTTAACTCCTGGCTCTGCATGCAGGAGCCACTGCTGCTGGGATTTGGGGAATCAAACCAAGTATGGTCATATGCAAGGCAAGCACCCTACTACTGTACTATCTTTCCAAGTCCATCGATAGTGACAATTCTCTAGAGACCGACTGATGAGGTTATCTAAACTCATTTTTTCCTTTAGTAGCTGTGCCCTGCTCTTATACACATACTCTTATTCTGATCTACTTGCTTTCAAGATTATGTCTGATCTGTGAGGAGGTGTATGGGAATAGAACATAATTAGATTAGTTTTGACTGATATTTATTTGTCTTTCTTGAAGAAATGCTCTCTAGATTATTGTAGCCATTAACTAACTCCCGAATTAAAAAAGCAAAAAAGTAGAGTCCAGAGAAATAGTGTGCTTGCCCAAGTATGTGGCTGACCTGGGTTTGATCTCCTCACCACATATGGTCCTCCAAACCCTGTCAGGAGTAAAACTCTGAGCACTGCTGGGTGTGGTCAAAAAACCAAAATTTTAATAAGTTGATTTATTTTCAGTTAAAAAATACTATTACAATCATGTTACCTAAAATGTAACAAATTTTTTGAAGTTTTTTTTTCTGTGAGGGAGAGCCCGGCAAGCTACCGAGAGTATCTCGCCCGCACGGCAGAGCCTGGCAAGCTCCCCGTGATGTATTTTGATATGCCAAACACAGTAACAACAAAGTCTCCAATGGAGACGTTACTGGGCCCACTCGAGCAAATCGATGATCAACGGGAGGGCCTTTACTTTTTTTACCTTTTTTCCCCCCGTACTATAATGCCAATGTTCTCATATTTTTAGTGAAGTAGAGTTTTAGATTTCTTCACTATACCCTTTTAAAGTGTCTCTAAAGATAATTTTTAAGGGTAAGACATTTGTAGAACTGAAAAAAAGTGGAGGTAAAAATACATTGTCAAAACAAGATTCTTGCCAGTCCTATAATCATGTGAGTCAATCATTTAAAATAAATGTATCTTTTAAGAGTTTGGGGGATCAGGAGGCTAGGAATAACCTAGTTTGCAAAAATAGCATATCACACATATCTGATGAATTTATTTTTAACATAAGTGCTAAGAATTTAATGCAAAAGCATCATTTTCATCATCAAATGGTACCAAATATGCTAATTTTATGAATTAAAAATTTACACTTACCTAATGCTTTTTATGAAATACTTATTTTAAATGGGAGTCAGGGATGTGGTGTAGTGACACAGTACATGCATCACCTGTTTGAGGTTTCGAGTCCTAACACTGCAAAAATAAATAAACAAATAAATGAATAAGGATTAGATATCTATATAAGGGAGCTAAAACTAGGTATATTGTAATATTAGCAGTCTTTGGGTAAACAATAATTTGGGGTTTTTTAAAGATAAGACACTAAAGAAGTGAGAATTAAAATAAAGTTGTTTAGAGACCATAAATAAATCTCAAAACAGATCAACAAACTGCAGAGATGCCTCCATATCTCTTGTCAGGCTGAGTCTCATATCTGGGGCACCCCAGAGGGGGACAGGTGAGCCCTCAACCCTCCCAAACAGAGCCCCAGCAGCACAAACCCAACAGAACCCAATTGCCAACATGCCCATGGACAGACTCCACAGGCTCAGATGAGCCTCCTCCAGGAATGAATCTGTTGAAATACTAGGTTTTGTGACTGAAATCCTCAGGCTCTTACAGAGTCAGGATGCGTGACCTCTCCCTATCTCCTTGTTCTTTGGAAGCATGGCAGTGATGCCCATGAACTGCCTCTGGCACCATATAAGCTCATTAACTGGCCAGGATCCAGAGATTCATAAATTAATCTCGAAAGAGATTAGCAAGAGATGGTTCCAGACCCCAAAGTCAGAATTCAGTTAAAAATTTATCTCCAGCTGTATTACCCCATCAAAATTTTAGAACTCCTGAGCAAAGAGCCAGGAATAAGCCCTGAGCACCACTGGGTGTGGCACACCCAATAAAAGAAAGAATGATTGTTCAGCCTTGTTTAGCCATAACTTCAAACCATATGCAGAAATGAACTTTATATCTTACACAACAATGTATGAGTGGAAATAGTGAAATATTTATAATTCATTACCTTGGTTTAGGTGATGATATATTAGATATGATACTGGAAGTACAACAAAATAAAATAGAACATTAAAATAAGCTTCATGAAAGTTCAAAACATTTTTGCATCAAGGAACACTATTCAGAAAGGGAAAACATGTTAAAATTGGTAAAAAAGAAATATCCCAACCAATAAATGAGTCAAAGTTTAGATTATTCTGCAAAGAAGATATGCAAGTATTTAGTGCATGCTAGAAAAAATGCATTTCTCTTGTCTCAAAACTATGGCAACTCTATCTACTTTTGGTATTTTTGGATTTGCTTGTTCTGGATATTTCAGATAAACGGTCATATAGCATTATATTATATTAATACTGACTTCTTTCATTGCCATAATACTTTTGATTTATCAATACTTTATTCTTTTTTATTGAAAAATGATATTCTATTGGATATAGATGACTCATTTTGTTTATTTGTCAATTAACCCCTAGGAGTGTTTTCATATTGCATTTAAAGTTCTGCTATCAAGGACCAGATATATCGTTCACCAGGTGTTGGGGAGCACACATGCAAGAGGCTTTGCATGCTTTGCACACAAGAGCCTGATGTTTGGCCTCTGGCAAAGCTTGGTTACCCAAGCACCATCAAGTGCAACCCCCTAGCACTGCTGGCTATGGTGAAAACTGGTTCTGTGAACATACATGTTTAATTTTTTTGTGAGCACATTTTTTTACATTTGTGGACTTCAGTTCTGTGTAACTCTAACATTTCCAGAAATTATAAGGTTATTTTTCAAAGTCATTGAAGCATTTTAAAATTCACACTAGCAATATATTATGTTTTATTCAACATTTAATCTCTCATCATGAGTCTTGAATGTAGTTTGTGCTTTCATGTTTTTTAAAGTAAGTTGAATGTTTTCTGTGAGAATAAAAATAGCTCTGTTAATTTATGTTTCCCCAGTACCATTTTTTTAACCAAGGTCTTGACTGATTTTCAACATTTAGAGTCATTTTATAATTTTATTCATTTAAATCTCTTTGTTTCTATAACTCTTTGATGTCTTTAAAAACATGACTAATGAAGTTCACATAAAATTCTTTTCTGATTCATGTCAATGACCCATTGTGACCCACTGCTTCCTGTAAGAGAACTGGAAACTTAATTCTTTTAATAAATTTATTACAATTCTCAATTAAGATTCTACATTTCAATTTATTTTCAAAAAATACTTTTCCTTGAATTTTTTTTTTTTGCTTTTTGGGTCACACCCAGCGATGCTCAGGCATTACTCCTGGCTCTGCGCTCAGGAACTACTCCTGGCAGTGCTCGGAGGACCATATAGGATGCTGGGAATCGAACCCGGGTTGGCCGCGTGCAAGGCAAACGCCCTACCCACTGTACTTCGCTCCAGCCCCTTTCTTGAATTTTCTTGATAGTATGATCATTAAAATAATAGTTGCAGTTAACTTTCATGTATGGAATAGCTATATTCCATATAGGAGCTATTTGTTTAATTCATATCTGGAATACCAGAGTCTATTTCTACTTCATATTTTTCTGTCTTTCTTCCTGATTGCATGATCCAATATCCTCATGTAGTTTTTGTATGAATTTAATACAGATATAACTTTAAAGGTAGATTCTGAATGAAAGCACTATCCTCCATATTGAATTTTGGCTTTGAAAGGCATCTATAATATGAGTTGATAACCTTAATTCAATCATACAAGTGTATTTGGGTGTGCTGGATTTCAGACCTGGTCAGGTTCAATTTGTTTCTGGAAGACTGATATAATAAAACTCTTATTTTCAGAGTCTCTCCCTAAAGCATCTCACCTCCTTCTTTATGTAACTACTGTGTTCATAAAATATCTTTAGGGATTTTTTTGATGTGCAAATATTTGCAAAATTTTCTTTTGGTTTCTATGCATCCAAAACAGCTTTTGTGCTGACACTAATCCCAGATTCTTAACCTTCTGTCTATGGTCAGTTTTAGCAAATGACCTAGTTTAAAGTTGTTTCTGAAGTGATACCACCTCTCAGGTTCTCTGATCTACACAACCTGAGCACTTCGAATGGTTGTCATTGTTTGAGCAGTTCTTACATTACTTCAATTGATACTGGAGCTTACATTGAAGAAAAAGATATTTAGACTAACAAAAACTTCATTCAGTGGCCAAAGAATGAAGAGAGGGAGCTAAATAATCCATTTCTTAGCAGGACTTGGAAGCAGTTGCTTTTACAGTGAATGAATTATTGCATATCTTATTAACATCCTAAGTTTATACCCTTGGAGAGACAGTACTGAAAAGAAGCAAAAGATTCTTTATGGTGTCAAGTTGGCTGCCAAACAGGTGTTTGCAGTCCCTAGTAGTCTACAATAATCAGTTTCCTGATAGGGTGGGGCTTATGGAAGTTGCAAGACTTATATAACTTATGGCACACAGACAGAACAGTTTTTGGTAATGGGGTTGACCATAGTCCTGAAACATTTTAAGCAGTCAGTTAGAACAAACTGTCTCACAGAATTGAACATCTCTAGTTTTTGGTTTTGTTTTAACTTGGTTTGGTTTTGGGGTAATACCTGGTAGTGCTTAGGGATACTCCTGTTTTGGTGCTTGAGTATGATCTCCAACTACCTCCTTTGAGCTATGCCCACAGGTCCTAATTCCTGCATTTTTTGGTCACAGCCACCATAGCTTATTAGCTAATGGGAACACTGGTTTTACTGCTCAGACTACATGAAACTTGGAGTTCGACTCTTAGTAACTGTGAAGCACTGGAAATAGTGAAAAAACTGAAGGCAGTCACATTAATAGATTGTGACAGATGCCCAGGAAAGTCTTCAAGTACAGCAGATCTTTTAATGCTGACAGCAGATCATTTCAGATCAATAATCCTCACAATCTTCACTGAACTAAAGAACCCATTCAAACAGAAATAAAATAACTAAGGAATACAGTCATAAGATTCTGTATCAGAATGGAAGAAACTGGAAATTGAATTGTGACCTAAAGCCAAGGGACAGAGCATTATCAATAAAGAAGAGATCATTGAGAAGATATTTTGAAATGAAACATTTAGGTTATTTAATGAGTAATAATAAGAAAAACAACCCTAACTCAGAAATTCCAGAAGGAGGAGAAATAGAAAAGAAAAGAATGGTGGAGAAATAATAGCTGAGAACCTACCAAAGCTGATGAGGGAGAACTGTTTGCTGATATAAAAGGTCCAAGAGTCTCAAACAAAGTAAACTTGAACAGAATTAACACTAAGACACAATGTAATAAAAATGACAAGAATAAAACAAAGATATTCTATTTAAAGCAGTGAGAAAGAAGCAGAGCCTCAAACACAGGGGATACAACATAAAATTCATGTTCTATTTCTCAACAGAAACTTTACTAACAAGAAAAAAATGGAATTATATCTTCAAAGTATTGAAACATAAGACCCTCCAACCATGCAGGGTCATTCATATTTGTGTTAGAACAAAAATCTTTCAAGTTAAAAAAATGAATAGGGATAGGGATAGACATTACATATTGATCAAGGTATTAATAGATGAAAGATACTTATCTATTATTAATATATATTAATATATATGCACAAAATAAAGGAACAGCAAAATTTATAAAGTAATTTCTAATATATCCAAGGAAGTACAGCAATTAAAACACAGTAGTATTGGAAGACTTTAATACACTGCCATCTTCATTAGACAGAACCACATTGAACAGCAGTAAGCAAACAGAGTTCCTCGTGAGGAATTGACAAACTGATGAACAGATATTTACAGGACCCTCCACCCACATAAATCCAAATACATATTCTTCTATAGTGCACATGGGACTTTCTACAGAATATACCAGACACTGTGGCACAATCGGAGTGACCATAACATCACAAAAATAAAACTATATCAAGTGTCTTGTTAGAACATAATGTCATAAAATTAGAAATTAACCATAAAATAAAAACTGGAAAAAGCCAACATTTAGAAACTGGAAAGCATGCAGTTAAATATTAGGTTAAAGAGGAAGTCAAAGAGGAATAAAAAGAGTCATGGAAATAAATAAGAATGAAAGCACAAATTGTCAGAACCTATGGGACACAGTAAAAGTAGTATACAGGGGAAATTTTATATCAATACAGGTATACATCAAGAAATAAGAAATAGCTCAAATAAACTATTTGAACTCACAACTGGAAAAGAATAACAACAAAATTGCAATTTAAGTAAAAGAGAGAAAACAATAAGGTGCATTTTTTATAGCTCAACAACAGAAATCCAACAAACCTATTCAAAAATTGGGAGATGATATAAAGGCACATGGATGGCTAGCAGGCATATGAAAAAGTGTTTATCATCACTTATTAGGGAAATGTAAATCAAACAAACAGTAAGATAATCTCAGTGAGATGATGGCAGTGAGAATGGCGTGTATCAAAAACGGGAAACAACCAATGTTGGCAGTGATATGCTAAGAAGGGAACCTTAATTCACTGTTAATGGGAACGTCATCTTGCATACAATTTCTACAGAAAGCAGTATGGTTATTCCTCAAAAATGTAAGAATAGAATTTCCATATGATCCAGTGATACCACTTTTTGAAATCTATTTCCCAAACACAAGAACATTAATTTTGGGGGAAAAACCCATACAGTTTGCTGCAATGTGGATGGAAGTGGAAGTATCATATCAGTTGAAATAAGTGAGAGGGAGAGGGACAAAGAGTAGATGGTCTCACTCATCTTAAATATATAAAACTAAAACAAGAGAATATACAAAATTGAACAATGGCAAGTACTGGGTACTGGAATACAAAACCAATTACCAAACAAGGCAAAATAACAGGGATAAAGAAAATCAGACTAAAAGAGACATATGGACAGTGATGGAGTGATGCAACTACCTAAACTATAATAAAACAATCTAAATTTGTCTAAGTCTCATAATCTTTGGTTATACATACAACAGTAGAAAATAAAATAATAATTTCCACCATAAAAAGTTCTCCTCTTCCTTTTTATACTTGATCACTTGATCACTTGACTTCCCGTTAATTGTCGATTTGCTCGAGCAGGCGCCAGTAACATCTCCATTTGTCCCTATCGCGTGCTAGTGTAGCCCAATGGCGTCTGTTCGCTCTAGGAACACGAAGAGCCTCAAACCGATCGTTCATGAACTTGATGAAGAACTCTGACCATCTGGTAGGTGGGCGGCCACGCGGTCTTTTGACATCCCGTGGATTCCAGTCGGTAACAGCTCTAGTCCAGCGGTTGTCTTTAAATCTCATTAGGTGACCAGCCCATCTGATTTTTGACACCTGGGCAAACGAGACAGCGTCCCTGATTCTTGATCGTCGATGGAGGTCGAAACTCCAGATTCTTTCTCTCATTTGAGTGAAACGTGATAGTCCAAGAATAGCTCTTTCTATTCCTCTTTGGGAGACGCGAATAGCATTCTCATCCTGTTTGCGTAGGGCCCAGGTCTCTGAGTTGTATGTTAATGCAGGAAGAACAGTGGAATCAAAGAAATGTGCCCTGAGCCGGAGGTTCTTCGTCCTCTTAGCTATTTCTTCAACGCTCTTGAAGGCATTCCAAGCTGCTCTCTTCCTCCTGCGCAGCTCGGGTGCCAGGTCATTTGTCATATTGACTTCTCGACCTAGGTACACATAGCTGTTGCATTCTGAGATGGTCGTTCCGTTGAGAGCAAATGGGGCATCAGGAACGAGGCTGTTTCTCATAAACATTGTCTTTGTAAGATTCAGCTGTAGTCCTACCTTTCCACACTCACGGTCAAAGTCGACCAGCACTTGTGCCGCTTGACTGATGTTTGGTGTTATTAAAACAATGTCATCAGCAAAGCGGAGGTGGTGTAGTTGCCGACTATCTATCTTCACTCCCATTCCTTCCCATTCCAGTCATCGCATGATGTTCTTGAGGGTGGCACTGAAGAGTTTCGGTGAAATGGTATCACCATGCCAAATCCCTCTCTTGACATGGATGATTACTTCTTTGTAGAATGGTGAGATCCTGGTACTGAATCCGTAATACAGCTCATGGAGGATCTTGATGTATTGAGTTTGAATGCCCTGATTGGCTAGGGCTTCAATGACCGCTTACGTCTCAACAGAATCAAAGGCCTTCTTTAAGTCAATGAACATTAGACAGAGCGGCATCTTGAACTCCCGAGAAACATCGATGAGCTTGGTTATCATGTGGATATGGTTGATGGTGCTGAATCCTTTGTGGAACCCGGCTTGCTCGCATGGTTGTCCTTCATCTAGTGTTCTGCCAATCCTATTTAGGATGACTCGAGTGAACAACTTGTAGATGGCAGACAATATGCAGATCGGGCGATAGTTGCCAATGTCATGGATGTCTCCCTTCTTGAACAGTAGTACAGTCCTGCTGGTTTTCCATTGGGACAGAACCTTGCATTCAGACAGGTAGCCTGTGAAGAGCCGTGCCAGCGTATTGATGAGTACTAACGGCAGGTTCTTCAGGTGGTCAGGTCTGACCTTGTCTGGGCCGGGTGCTGTTCATTTCTTTACTGACGAAATGGCGTGTCAGATTTTGGAAGGGAGAATATTGGGAATGACATCCATCCTGTGGAATTTGGTATGTTGGCAAGTAGACATGGCTATCGAAGAGATTTGAGTAGAAGTCATGGCTAATCTTCTCCATTGCCGTTCTGGAGGATGTGATAGATCCATCAGGATGTCGGAGGGCAGTCATCTTGGTCTTGTAGTTGGCAAAGGACAGGCGGGCATTGCAAATACTTTTCCCAGCTTCTGCCTCATCTACTAGCACTTCTGCTCTTCTCTCTTTGAGGTCTTCCTTGATCGCATCTCTGCACTGCTTTGCGAGCTCAGATGTTCGCTTTCGGTTGCCTGAGGCATGCGCCAAACCACTTTGACGAATAAGCTCGAGTTTTTGAAGACAGGTGTTTTTTTTGTGGCTATCTCTCTCTTGGCGTTCCTCGCACAATCATAGAGGCGCTGAACCAGTCGATCGTATTCCTCGTCAATGTTGTCAACAATGGCATCTTCCCATGTTGCAGCAATAGTGCCAAAGAGCTCCCAGTTGGTGGTCGTTCTGGGAGTTCTCTTTTTAAACTTTGCAGCCCTTTTTCCCCGCTCTGTGAAGTAGAATTTTGCACGAAGGAGACGGTGGTCCGATCCTGTTTGGAATTTTGGGACAACAGCGACAACAATCAGGCAAAACCGTCAATTGAATATGATGTGGTCTATTTCGTTGTGGAATCGTCCACCGGGAGACTCCCATGTCCAACGTTTAGATTCCGTCTTCTGGAACTGTGAGTTACCATGGATGGTCTTGGTCGACATGATGAACTCTGGCACTCCCTCCACTACCCAGCCGCCGCCACACTCCAAGACGCTTTCCGGACCCGCGCAGTCGCTCGGGCTGAGGCTCATGCATGACTGAAGCCCCACAGAACAAGATAAGCGGAACTCTCTGAGACCTTGGACTCCAGGCTCAACAGACCCAGGGACAGAGATTCTCTGTTTGCTCCCACCAACCATAGGTGACAAAGGGATTATAATCAGGAGCCCCACCCTACCCTGCCCTGTCTGCTTCCACCAACCACCAGAGACCCAGGGATTGGATTGCACACAGAAGACCCACCCTACCCCTACCGGGACCAGATAAATACCTCACTGGCAGATCTCCACTACCAACAATACCTCCACTAGCCAGCTGCTGCCACAATCCAGGACGCTTTCCAGACCTGCACAGCCGCAAAGCAAAGCGGCCGCGCGACACATTATAAGACACTAAATACCCATCTTCCGGAATTGCCTTACCATATTTGATAGGGTTCAAATATGGTAATACCTATGAGGGCGATTAGAGGTCTCCCCAAAAGCCTCTATCCTCTCGGAAAGCCTGGCAAGCTGCCGAGAGTATTCAGCCCGCACGGCAGAGCCTCGCAAGCTATCTGTTGTGTATTCGATATGCCAAAACCAGTAATTACAATGGGTCGCATTCACCTGACTCTGAAGGCTTCACCAATATAGCAGCATTGAGAAAGATGAGAAAGGAGAGGCTGATAAAATCTCAAGGCCGAACTAGGCTGCCACAACGAAGGAATACAAAAATGATCGTCTGTACTTTCAATGCATGTACACTAGCATCAAATGCATCCATTGAGGACCTGATGGTACAAGCGCAAAGATCAAATACGACATTATTGGTCTGACCGAGACAAGAAGGCACCAATCTCATCATGCCGTTTTCGACACTGGAGAAAAATTGTTCCTCAGAACATGCGATAAAAGAGGTGTCGAAGGTGTCGGTGTCCTTGTCAACACAAACTTGGCCATGAGCATTGATTCATTCGAATGCCTAACAACCCGAATTGGACGTTTACATTTGAATAGATGTGGCTCACTGCCGGCAGTTTGTATCTTTGTTGTCTATGCACCAACATCTAATTATGATGAAGAAGAAATTGAGAAGTTATACATGGAGCTGGAGAAGTTCTATAAAGAAGACCACACCTTCTACAAGATCATTGTGGGTGATTTTAATGCCAAGATAGGACCGAGAAGATCAACTAAAGAACTTCACATTGGGACCCATGGCCTAGAATGGAACGAACAGGGTGAGAGACTGTCTGAGTTCATCATGTCCTTTTTATAACAAATAAAAAAAGGCTAATATAAAATCTTTGTTAAAATTGATTAGTACTGGCCATATTTACAGCATTCAGCCGAAGAGAAGGACAACATGGAGGGCGGGATCCACAGATCCCGAAGGAAAAAAAAAAAAACAGGTTCCAAAAAGAGCCGAGATCATCGGGAAGCCCCAGATGGGGTAGGTACCGCATCCCGCCTCCCCCAGATGGAACCCCGGTGACCAGAAGCCTCTACAACCACAGCTCGAGTATGCGGGAACTTGGACTTTTCCTCAAATCTGCCGGGACTACAACTCCCAGGTAACCTCAGATTCCGGAAGTCACGCCCACAGCCCGCCCCCCAGCACCATATTTACAGCATTCAGCCGAAGAGAAGGACAACATGGAGGGCGGGATCCACAGATCCCGAAGGAAAAAAAAAAACAGGTTCCAAAAAGAGCCGAGATCATCGGGAAGCCCCAGATGGGGTAGGTACCGCATCCCGCCTCCCCCAGATGGAACCCCGGTGACCAGAAGCCTCTACAACCACAGCTCGAGTATGCGGGAACTTGGACTTTTCCTCAAATCTGCCGGGACTACAACTCCCAGGTAACCTCAGATTCCGGAAGTCACGCCCACAGCCCGCCCCCCAGCACCATATTTACAGCATTCAGCCGAAGAGAAGGACAACATGGAGGGCGGGATCCACAGATCCCGAAGGAAAAAAAAAAAACAGGTTCCAAAAAGAGCCGAGATCATCGGGAAGCCCCAGATGGGGTAGGTACCGCATCCCGCCTCCCCCAGATGGAACCCCGGTGACCAGAAGCCTCTACAACCACAGCTCGAGTATGCGGGAACTTGGACTTTTCCTCAAATCTGCCGGGACTACAACTCCCAGGTAACCTCAGATTCCGGAAGTCACGCCCACAGCCCGCCCCCCAGCACCATATTTACAGCATTCAGCCGAAGAGAAGGACAACATGGAGGGCGGGATCCACAGATCCTGAAGGAAAAAAAAAAAACAGGTTCCAAAAAGAGCCGAGATCATCGGGAAGCCCCAGATGGGGTAGGTACTGCATCCCGCCTCCCCCAGATGGAACCCCGGTGACCAGAAGCCTCTACAACCACAGCTCGAGTATGCGGGAACTAGGACTTTTCCTCAAAACCGCGTGGCCGCATGAGCGACCGCACGACATCTCTCTATATACAAAGTGATCCGTGGGAAGTAAACCACCCAACGTTTCTCTCTGAAAATCATAGTTATGTTTGGAGCATGGCCACAGCCCCAGAAACACAAGGACTTAATGCATAATCCAGTAGCTTGGAGCAGAAAAGTGAACGGGCTATGCATTAATCCAGGCCATCATGACTGTCTGGAGGGGAAAGGGTGTTGCCCCATTCGCCCTCTCCTCTCTGGAAAGAAAGATGGCGGCCACATGGGAGCCTTGTGGACAGCAGGTATGAGCCGGGGGTGTGGGGACAACTAAAACCTCATGGGAAGGGGGGCGTTCCGGTCCGCCCTTCACGCCCTACCGAGGTCACCAGTTGCCCCCCATGAGCAGCTCTCCAGCACGGCCACAGCCCCAGAAGCACAAGGACTTAATGCAGAACCCAGCAGCTTGGAGCAGAAAAGTGAAAGGACTATGTGTTAATCCAGGCCATCATGTCTGCCCAGAGGGGAAAGGGTGTTGGTCCCTTCCGCCCTCCTCCCTCTGGAAAGAAAGATGGCGGCCACATGGGAGCCTTGTGGACAGCAGGTATGAGCCAGGGATGTGGGGGCGACTAAAAACTCATGGGAAGGGGGGCGTTCCGGTCCGTCCTTCACGCCCTACCGAGGTCACCAGTTGCCCCCCGCGAGCGGCTCTCCAGCACGGCCACGGCCCCAGAAGCACAAGGACTTAATGCAGAACCTGGCAGCTTGGAGCAGAAAAGTGAACGGACTATGCGTTAATCCAGGCCATCAGGTCTGTCCGGAGGGGAAAGGGTGTTGCCCCTGTCGCCTTCTCCTCTCTGGAAAGAAAGATGGCGGCCGCATGGGAGCCTTGTGGACAGCAGGTATGAGCCGGGGGTGTGGGGGTGACTAAAACCTCATGGGAAGGGGGGCGTTCCGGTCCGTCCTTCACGCCCTACCGAGGCCACCAGTTGCCCCCCACTAGCGGCTCTCCAGCACAGCCACGACTCCAGAGCACAGAAACCAATTTCTTAACTATCTGACTTTCAGTAGAAACACTTCCAGGGTCAATAAGTAAAATAGCAGAAATCCAAAACCAACATATAATTCTTGAACCCAGCTGTAGAAAGCAAATCACTTCACAATGCTTTGTCAGCATGTCTGATTTGGGGGTGGGGGGGTAAACTCTAAATAATAGTGGTGAATCTTTTATTGAAACAATGAATCTAATCAAAGCAGATAGAGTGTTAACTAGAATTCATCTGCCCCACAGGGACTGGGAGGGGTGGGGGGTGGGGTTTTATTGGGGTTCTTCATGGTAAAAAATAAGTTTTGGTAAAGGGAAATGTGCTTGATATTTGCATGACTGAGACCTAAACCTGAAAGCTTTGTAACCTTTCCCATGGTGATTCAATAAATAAATAAATTTAAAAAAAAATAAAATAAATTGATTAGTACTGATTTACAACTTCAGTTAATTTCACCTTACCCTGGCTTCAAGTACTTTGGAGTAGGACCAGTTCCTCTAACCAGAAATTAATATCTAATAACTAACAACACAATCTCCTATAATATCACTTACTAATAAAGTTACCATGAAAAGCAATGAATAGTCCAGGAAGATTAGTTCTGCATTGTAGCTCTCCCAGATTTCAATTCACTGTATGACCTGTGTATATTTATTTCAAGTTTCTCAATATTTCAGCAAAGTTTTTCTATCTATATATCTTCACTACTTTACCTGAGCAATTCCTTAGTCTTGGTAAAATACCCCCAAGAATAGAAGCTAGCATTGGTTCTACTCACACAGAACAAAGATATCCTGCTCTAAAATTGGTTAATTTAGACTTCATCATGTTCACAGATATTTAATAATCTTAAGGAAAATATTATTAGTAGAAATATTTGTCTTATAGTTCTCTGCATCCTATCTCTTTTCTCTCTCTCTCTCTCTCTCTCTCTCTCTCTCTCTCTCTCTCTCTCTTCCCTTAGTCACTGGAAAGTTTGGATATTTCTCATTTGGTTGTCTTTGCTGGGGTTCACACACTGGCTAAAATGCTTAAAAACTTTAGTTATGGTGATCAGACTCTTGATTTCAATATTCAGATATAGTTGGTCATGGTGTCCACTGGAGACCACGCATTTTGTGGTGCTGGTAATCACAATGGCAAAGGCAATCTAGGGTGGTACCAGAGATTGAATTCACACCCTCATGTCTGTGATGAAGATGTTCTACCACTGAGCCACATTCTCAAGCTCCAAAAGTCTCTTGATGGTGATTTTTGATAAACGGAATGACTTCATTTTAGATTTAATCAATTTATAGAAGCTTTCATTCATGGTTAGCACTTTTTGTGTCAGATAAAAATATTTTATAAATTTTACTTGTATCCCATTGGATTTGTTGTTGGATGTTATATAAAATTTTTGTTGTTGCATAGCATACTAAAAACTCATTAACTTAAAAGAATACAAGTGTTGCATAGCATACTAAAGACTCCTTAGCTTACAAGAACACAAGTGTATTATTGAAAGAGAAATCCTCAGATTTCCCTTTGTCAGTTATCAAGAGAGATTCCACATTAAATTCCACCACCTTAAATTTTAGTTTACAATTTTTAAAGGTTTCCTTCTGGAATGGAAGCAGTAATTGTTTTTCAAGGTCTACTTCTAGACCTGAGCAGCAACAATTTTCAAGTAATCATTTCTCAAGGTTGACTGTAAATGAGTGGCTGGATTATGTTCTGGGATGGACTTCAAGATAACAGGATGCTGCAAAGCCTGGGGTTGAAACAGGTCTGGGCAAATGCAAAACAAGCACCTTCTTCCCTATTTGAACATTAGTCCTTTTCATTTATTGTGTTTTATGTTGATTTTCTAATGCATTATTTATACAGAAAGTTGATCTGTAATTATCTTTACTTATAGTTTCAGAGTTAGGTTTTTATGTCATCAAAACTATACAGGACATAAAAGACAAGAACGTGTAATTTTTGTAGACATGGTGTCTGAGAATCTGTTGCAAGCAGAGAAGCCCAAGGAAATAATCATGGTTAAATATGATAGCTATAATGTCTTGTACAGTATTCTTGAAATGCAAAAGGATATTATTTAAAAACTAAGAAAATATGAATAAATCTGAATAAAGTATGGAGTTTAATTAACTGGCAGCTGTGACTCAGGTCTGTGAACGTGAAGGGGATGACAGTGACAGAAGCTGTATGCATTCTGGGGGACTCTGGACTGAGAATGAGAGGTAAGTACTTGATCCAGAACTTGATCCATCCTCATCCACCCTGATGCTAGTTGTTAGGAGCTGTGTTTCTTTCTTGTTTTCTTTGCACGTCACACCTGGCGATGCACAGGGGCTACTCCTGGCTCATGCACTCAGGAATTATTTCTGACTGTGCTGGGGGGACCATATGGGATGCTGGGATTGGAGCTGGGGGTGGCCGTGTGCCAGGCAAACGCCCTACCGCCTGTCTATCACTCCAGCCCCATAGAAGCTGTGTTTCATTCATGCTGACTCCCTCTCCCTTTCACCCCCCAAACAATGGCAGAAGCTAAGACCTGATGGTTCCAGAGTGCAACATCAATGTGTATCATTTCTTAGATGAGATCCAGTAATAAAACCCACAGCCGAGGTAAGACGGTAAGTAGTAGAATGTCAACAAATTCAGAAATGTAAGAAATGATCAAAAACTAATGCCATAGTGCCACTAGCTGAAAAAAGGAAAGACATCTAATCACTAAAATGTTGAACTAAAATTATAAGCAAAGCTTTATAAAAATAAAAAAAAAGTTGGGGCTGGAGTGATAGTACAGCAGATAGGGCATTTGTCTTACACGTGACTGACCTAGGTTTGAGTCCCGAAACCCCATATGGAGTGATCCCTGAGTGCAGAGCCAGAAGTAAACCCAGAGCACAGGCACGTGTGGTCTCAAAACCAAAATAAATTATAAAAAGGTGTTAGACAATAAATATTCAGAGTAATATTCCATAACACCTCCCAATCAAGGTGTATGATATCAAAATTAGGTTACAAATATCCAGAACCCAAACTTATAGACATGTAAGACTGTGATCTAGCGAATAAGGATTTCAGAATAACTGCCACAAATAATTAAATAATATACATAAAAGGCAATTTTAAAAGCTCCACTCCCTCAACCATCATCCCTAAGTCCCACCCCAATCACAAAGCCTTAAGCACCGGTCAAAAGAAGAAACAAGATTCTACAAAAACAAGAACCTCATCCAAGCCCTCAGAGCACAATGGTGAAGTACAGAAGCCCACGAAGTTCTATGACTCAAGAGAATACTTCAGAAGACTCTAGGAGGACCAACAAACTCTGACATTTCAGGCAAAGATTTTAGAGGTACGTTTATAAAGATGTTTAGTGTACTCGATGGTATTGGCAGTCAATCACTTGATCACTTGATCTCTTGACATCCCGTTACTGATTGATTTGCTCGAGAGGGCGCCAGTAACATCTTCATTCGTTCCTGTCCCATGCTAGTGTAGACAATTTGCTTCCTCCAAGAACACAAAGAGCCTCAAACTGATTGTTCAGGGTCTTGACGAAGAAGTTTGACCATCTCGTAGGTGGGCGGCCATGTGGTCTTTTAATGTCCCGTGGAATCCAGTTGGTAATGGCTCTAGTCCAGCTGTCATTTTCAAATTGCATTATGTGTCCAGCCCATCTGATTTTTGACACCTTGGCAAACGAGCGTCCCTGATTCTTGACCATCCACGGAGGTCGGAACTACAGATTCTTTCTCTCATTTGAGTAAAACGTGATACTCCCAGCATAGCTCTTTTTATTTCTCTTTGGGAGACCCGAATAGCATTCTCATTCTGTTTTCGTAAGGCCCAGGTCTCTGAGGCATATGTTAATGCAGGAAGAACAGTGAAATCGAAGAGATGTGCCCGGAACCAGAGGTTCTTCGTTTTCTTAGCTATTTCTTCGATGCTCTTGAAGGCGTTCCAAGCTGCTCTCTTCATCCTGAGCAACTCAGGTGCCAGGTCATTCATCATGTTGACTTCTCGACCTAGGTACACATAACTATTGCATTCAGAGATGGTCATTCTGTTGAGAATGAATGGAATGTCAGGAATGAGACTGTTTCTCATAAACATTGTCTTCGTGAGATTCAGCTGGAGTCAGACTTTTCCACACTCACGGTCAAAGTCGGCCAGCATTTGTGCCGCTTGGCTAAAGTTTGGTATTATAACTAGGTCATCAGCAAAGTTGAGGTGATGTAGTTGCTGACCATCTATCTTCACTCCCATTCCTTCCCATTCCAGTCATCGCATGACATTCTCGAGGGTGGCACTGAAGAGTTTCGGTGAAATGGTATCACTCTCTCTTGACATCGATGATCACTTCTATGTAGAATGGTGAGATCCTAGTAGTGAATCCATGATACAGCTCATGGAGGATCCTGATGTATTGAGTTTGAATGCCCTGATTGACTAGGGCTTCGATGACCACTTCCGTCTCAACAGAATCAAAGGTCTTCATTTAATCAATGAACATTAGACAGAGCAGTATCTTGAACTCCTGAGAAACCTCAATGAGCTTGGTTATCATGTGGATATGGTTGATTGTACTGAATCCTTTGTGGAACCCTGCTTGCTCGCATAGTTGTCCTTCATCTAGTGTTCTGCCAATCCTGTTCAGGATGACTCGAGTGAACAGCTTGTAGACTACAGACAACAGGCAGATCAGGCTATACTTGCCAATGTCATGGATGTCCCCCTTCTTGTACAGTAGTACAGTCCTGCTGTCTTTCCAATGGGACAGAACCTTGTATTCAGACAGGTAGCATGTGAAGAGCTGAGTAAGCTTATTGATGAGTACTCATGGCAGGTTCTTCAGGTGTTCAGGTCTTACCTTGTCTGGGCCAGGTGCTGTTCATTTCTTTACCGACAAAATGGCATGTCGAATTTCGGAAGGGAGAATGTTGGGAACAACATATCCATCCTGCGGAATTTGGTATGTGGGCAGGTGGATATGACTATCAAAGAGATCTGAGTAGAAGTCATGGATAATCTTCTCCATTGCCCTTCTGGAAGATGTGATAGATCCATCAGTATGTTGGAGGGCAGTCATCTTGGTCTTGTAGTTGGGGAAGGACAGGCGGGCATTACAAATGCTTTTCCTGGCTTCTGCCACATCTACCAGCACTGCTGCTCTTCTCTCTTTGAGGTCTTCCTTTATCACTTCTCTGTACTGCTTTGTGAGCTCGGATGTTCGATTGAGGTTGCCTGAGGCATGCGCCAAGCCACATTGGCAAATAAGTTCAAGAGTTTTTGAAGACAGGCGTTTTTTTTTTGTGGCTATCTCTCTCTTAGCGTTCCTCACACAATCATGGAGGTGCTGAACCAGTCGATTGTATTCCCCGTCAATATTGTCAATGACAGCATCTTCCCATGTTGCAGCAATAGTGCCAAAGATTTTAGAAGTACATTTATAAATATGTTTATTGTACTCTATGGCACTGGCAGTCAATAAAGCATGAAAACATATAAGGGTAGAGATGAGAAAGCTGTAATCAGAAATGACAGAACTCAAGAGCATGCTCAGTGGAAAGTTTACTGGAAGATTTCAGTGGAAGTTAAATGGAAGATTTCAGAAACAGAATGAAAGCATCTGAAAAATGAATCAGTAACCTTAATAGTATAACATAGGAATACCCAGAAAACAACAAAGCTGGAAAAATCATTGTAAGAAAAATGAACAATATACCAGAGGATTATGGGATGAATTCAAGAGTGACAATATAAGAAGTATAGTACAGTGGACAAGGCACTTTACATGAAGTCAACCTAAGTTCAATTCCAGGCATCACATATGGTCCCCTGATTCCTTACAAAAGAGATTCCTGAGCATAGAGCCAGGAGTAAGCTCTAAGCTACATCTGGGTGTGAACTCTTACCCTCTTTCAAAAAAAAAAAAGAAAAACCTCATGGAGTTCCTAAGTTACAGGAAGGTAAGATTGATGAAGAAATACTTCTCAAAGAAATTGTAACTAACAATTTCCCAGATTTGAAGGGCACATGCACCCTGATTTAAGAAGCTCAGAGTTCTAACCAAAATAAACATAATAGAAAAATAACATACATCTTAATCAAAATGACAAATTCCAAAAGACAGAGATATAATACTGAAAGCAAGCACACCAATGTCCTACCACTGCCACTATGGTAAGTTCATCTACTGGCCTTGTTCTAACAAACAAAAAACAAACACTGTCCTCCCATTGTTCATCAATTTTGCTCGAGCGGGCCTGTAACGTCTCCATTTTGAGGCTTGTTGTTACTGTGTTTGGCATATTGAATACGTCACAGGTAGCTTGCCAGGCTTTGTCTTGTGGGTGAGATACTCTTGGTAGCTTGCTGGGCTCTCTGAGAGGGGTGGAGAAATCTAACCCAGCTCAGCCAGGCTGGCTGTGCGCAAGGCAAATGCTCTACCACTGTGCTATCGCAGGTCTTGTTCTAGAGACTATAAATAAATCTTGAAAGAGATCAACTAGCTGCAAAAATTTCTCTAATAGTAGGTCCTGGCAGAGACTTCTGCGACAATCTAGGGAGAGGGGTGGCAATTTCCCACCCTACAAAAGTCCAGGCAGCTGCACTCATACTCCATCAGCTGTTGCTATGCCTCTGGCCAGACTTCCTGGTTCTGGATTTTCTGGAGTGCTTGGCAACATTCCCAGCCACACATCTCCAAACTCTACAACACTAGTATCCCAAAAGTAGCACACCAGATTGGATGGGAACATAACATAGAAGCCAACTAATTTTGACTAAGAAGGGCAACAACACAGAAGGCTTACCTTGCAACAAAAGCTTAATAAATTCTCAGACAAGGACTCAATGTCCCTATGGAGAAAGACAATTTTCACAGATTTTCTTTTACTGAAATACTTTTTGATCATTCCATTAGCCATTTATTGGTAACAAGTAACTCTTGGGCCCAGTAACGTCTCCATTGGAGACTTTGTTGTTACTGTGTCTGGCATATCCAATACTCTCGGTAGCTCGCCGGGCTCTCCGAGAGGGGCGGAGGAATCGAACTCGGGTCGGCCATGTTGGCTGCGTGCAAGGCAAACGCCCTACCCGCTGTGCTATCGCTCCAGCCTAAAATAAATAATTGTGGACCTCTACGGGGGCAGGCCTGAGGGGTGGTTGGAAAAAAGAGACAATGGTGAAGGGAAGGTGACAGTGATGGTGGGATTGGTGCTGGAATATTGAAAGCCTACAACAAATCACAGTGAACAATCTTTTAAACTATTTTGTTTAAATAAAGTGGGGGGAAATATATATCGAAGGCAATGGATTAGAGAAGGAAGTTACAAAATAATAATAAGTAAGATTCACAGCTTAGTGCTCGCTTCGGCAGCACATATACTAAAATTGGAACGATAAAGAGAAGATTAGCATGGCCCCTGCGCAAGGATGACATGCAAATTCATGAAGCAAAAAAAAGAAAGGAAGAAAAAAGATTCACAGCTTATCTATCAAACAAGACTCTATAGGGTGGAAGAGAATGAAAGGCTATAGTAAAACACACACACACACACACACACACACTGAAAACACACCTCACTAAGAATATACTATGCAGCAAGATTATCATTCAGTATCTTGGATTCAAAGCAATGATGTAAATTTTCATAAACAAGCAACATCTTAGGAACTTTATGCCTTGAAACCATTTTTCTAAAAGCATTAAAGAAGTTTCTTTAAAAGACAAGCACTCATAATTTATACAAAATTATGGCAATAAATTCTTTCATCTCAGTGATCTAACCGGATATCAATGGATTGAACCCACTAATCAAGGGGCACAGAATTCTGAGAAGCATCAGAAACCAAACCCATTTTCCACTGTTCACAAAAGACACATCTGAACAGTAATGTGGCTAAACATGGCTAAACTAAACATGGCTCAAAGTCAACTGCTGGAAAACAGTCTTACAGATAGACAATTCCCTGTTAAGACTGGTGTGGTCATATTTAAATAAGATAACTGTAGCACTGTAGCACTGTCTTCCCGTTGTTCATCGATTTGCTCGAGCAGGCACCAGTAATGTCTCCATTGTGAGACTTATTGTTACTGTTTTTGGCATATCGAATACAGCATGGGAAGCTTGCCAGGCCCTACCATGCAGGCAGGATACTCTCGGTAGCTTGCCAGGCTTTTTGAGAGGGGCGGAGGAATTGAACCCTGGTTGGCTGTGTGCAAGGCAAACACCCTACCCACTGAGCTAATAAGATAACATAGACTTTAAATTTTAAAAGATTGTAATGGACATGGATCAGCATTACTTAATGGTCAAGGGTTACATGCATCAAGAAAAACTTATACTTCTAAAACATGTACACAGCTAATGATGGGCCACAAAGATATTTAAAGAAGCTGAAGATATTTAAAGACCTGAAGTAATATAATGGCATCAATATGATAGTAGTAGTAGATTTTAACATTTTTTTCCATGGAATAGATCAAGTAGGGAAAAACTTAATTAGAAAATTCCGGTCTCAAAACAAAAAATAGACAAGATGGGAAAAACATTTATAGGACTCTTCATCCCCCCAAAAGGAGTACAAATTCTTCTCCAGTGCACATGGAGCTTTCTCCAAGATAGACCACATGCTGGATACAAAACATGTCTTCACAAAAATCAAGAAGATATAAATTATCTTCAATCCTTTGAAAGAGAAAATTACAAATAGAAACTGGGGTATGCCTTTCTCACGCCTAAACATACTACTCCCAAATACAGTAAGAAACTTTTAGTATAGCTTTTGGTAAGGTCGACCAGATCTGTGAACACACAGTCAGGAGTAAGCTCTGAGCATAGGTGGGTGTAGCAAAAACTCAAAATAAATAAAAGATAAACATTCAAAGGTCTAAACATATGGAAAGTAACCAACATTAGTCATTTATAGTATATTGCTTAGTTTCCAAATACTAGACTTTTCTACGTTGCTTTTTCTTCTCTGTTTAGTTTTCGATCACACCTGGCAATTGGATTGAACCTGGGTCAGGTGTGTGAAAGGCAAGTTCCTTACTGCTGTACTATCTCTTCAGCTCCACCCAAATAAAATTTTAAATTGTTCTTTGCCATTGAACTACGGTTGGTGTAAATATTCCAACAGTTTGAGATAGAGTCACTTCACCACAGTCTGTCCTCTGCTGTCATCTAGTGACAAATGATAGGAATGTCATTTTTGGTTTGTTTCTGTTTTAGTGACAAAAAGACGTTTTTATATTTGTTTAAGTTTTTATATTTAAAAAAAAGTTTGTTTTTAACTGAGTTTTTTGGTTTACAATGTTTTTTTAAAATACGGTTTCCAGTGATGGGAACCATATTTTGAGTGCTTGGATATTTCCTGTTTATGTAATTCCAATAGCATACCTGTCACTAGTGTATCCACCTCCCTTCTCCAAGGAATCCAGTTCCCCTCCTTTTCAACAGCCCCTCCTCACCCCACTCTCATTAAACTTAGCTGGGGTAGATTAATTTTCCTGTTGTGTTTCTTTGGGTGCTTTATTGCTACCTTACTGTGTATCTTTAAGTCCCACATGTGAGAGAGATCTTGTATGTCTCCTTCCCTTTTGATTGATTTCACTCAGCATGATGTCCTTCAGTTATGTTCATATGACTAATTGTGTGATTTTTTTCTTAGAACTACAGAGTATTCCATTGTGTATACACATATTACACACATATAAGATAGCTCTTATATATGATATGATATAGATTATAACTTTTTTGATCCATTCATCCACAGTTGGTCATTTGGGTCATTTCCGTATCTTGACTGTTGTACTAAGAACTGTGATAAACAGAGGTGTTCATATATCCTTTCGAATTAATAGTTTTGTTAATTCGAAGACCTAGAATCACTAGGTCTTCATGGGAGTTCTATTCCTTTTTTATTTTATTTTATTTTTATTATTTTTTGCAAGCTCTTCATATTATTTATTATAAACCAGATGACATTAGGCTGACAGTGGAGGATGATTCCTTTCTCATCATAACTCCACCAACACTGGCTGTTTCCAAACTTTGTGATATGTGCCATTCTCATTGGTGTGATATGATTATCTGGATGTTGTATTGATTTGTATTTCCCTAATTTTTTATGATTATGAGTACTGTTTATATGCCTCCTGGTTTATATGTCTCCTTTGGGAAAGTGTTTTTTCATCTCCTCTCCTCAGTTTTGGTTGGGGTTGTTGGATTTTTTTATGTTGAGTTTTGTGAGTGCTTGGATATTAGCAGTTTTTTTTAAAGCAGGCACAAAATAATTTATTCTATATCGCTGTTGCAACAAAATGTCTAGTAGGATTATCAAAATATACTACAAAACAAGAAAATTTCTGAAAATTGTTTTGTCTCATTATGGGGTCATGAAAGTCATTGTCTGAGGGTTTACTAAGCTATTTGGTGCTAGCTGAGTTTTCCGTATTATTGTTTTGTTCATTGGTGGTGGAAAATTAGCACTGGTGGAAGGATGAGTACTTGATCATTGTATAATTGAAACCCAAGCACAAAAATTTGTAAGTCTACAACTGTACTTCATGGTGTTTCACTAATAAAAGTTTTTTTAAAAAAAAACGGTGTTGGAGAGGATGTGGGGAGAAAGGGCTTTCCTTCACTGCTGGTGGGAATGTCAACTGGTTCAGCCCCTTTGGGAAACAGTATGGACGCTTCTCAAAGAATTAGAAATTTAGCTCCCATTTGACCCAGCGATACCACTTCTGGGAATATACCCCAGAGGTGCAAAAAAGTATAGTAGAAATGACATCTGCACTTGTATGTTCATTCCAGCACTGTTTACAATAGCCAGAATCTGGAAAAAAACCAAGTGCCTGAGAACAGATGACTGGTTAAAGAAACTTTGGTACGTATACAGAATGGAATACTTTTGAGCTGTTAGAAAAGATGAAGTCATGAAATTTGCATGTAAGCGGATCAACATGGAAAGTATCATGTTAAGTGAAATGAGTCACAAAGAGAGGAACAGACATAGAAGGACTGCACTCATTTGCGTAATATAAAATAACAGAATGGGAGAGTTACACCCAAGAATAGTAGAGATAAGTACAAGGAGGATTGCCCCAAGGCTTGGAAGCCGGCCTCACATGCTGGGGGGAAAAGGCAGCTCAGATAGAGAAGGGCCTACCACCAAGTAAAGGGTGCTTGGATGTCCTATTCTGGATGGGAGAAGCGAGCTGAAAGTAGATTATAGATCGAACATGATGGCCACTCAATACCTATATTGCAAACCACAACAGAGAGAGAGAGAGAGAGAGAGAGAGAGAGAGAGAGAGAGAGAGAGAGAGAGAGAGAGAGAGAGAGAAAGCGCTAGAGCAAAAGGGAATGCCCTGCCATGGGGGGGGGGGGGGTCGGGGGGATTGGGGTGGTGGGAGGGATACTGGGATCATTGGTGGTGGAGAATGGGCACTGGTGGAGGGCTGGGTATTCGATCATTGTATTACTGAAATGTAAGCACAAAAGTTTGTAAGTCTGTAACTGTGCCTCACCGTGATTCATTTAAAAAATTTTAAAATTATAAATAAATAAAATGGGGTTATATCAAATAAAAAGTTTCTTCACAACAATAGAAACTCTATTTATTTATTTATTTATTGAATCGCTGTGGGAAAAGTTACAAAGCTTTCAGGTTTAGGTCTCGGTCATGCAAATATCAATCACATTTCCCTTTACCAATACTTATTTTTCACCACGAAGAACCCCAGTAAACCCTCCTCCCAACCCCCCCCCCCCCAATGTCTGTGGGGTAGATGAATTCTAGTTAACACTCTGTCTACTTTGACTAGCTTCATTGTTTTGATAAAAGTTGCACCATTATTATTCAGACTTTACTCCCCCCCCCCCAAACTCAGCCATGCTGAAAAAGCATTGTGAAATGATTTGCTTTCTACAGTTCAGTTTAAGAATTAAATGATGCCTAGCACTTCTGTGCTTAGACCTGGTTGTGAATTTCTTGGATCTAAATGTAAGAGCTTATCCTCAGACTGGGAAAGTTCTCAGCTATAATTTTCATAACCAATAGTTCTCCATTTTATCATTTCTCTTCCTCTGTGTTTCCCGTAATGTGACCTTTCAATAAGATTTTTAGTTCACTTACCTTGTTCTTCAGTTCAGGAATTTTTTATTGCAGTTTTCTCATGTGTTCTCCCATACATTCTCTTTATTTGTTGGTGGAATGCCCTATTGTTATCATTAGTTTGTTGAACAATCTCACCATGGTCCCCCTTTAAGTCATCATTGAGAGGTTTTAGAGTTGGTGAGTCTTGAGGGATCTTTACAGACCATTGTCTCACCCATTAATTTAGGTGAAATCCTCTGATTTTTTACTGTGCCTACTGTGCAATGAGAGTTGTGGGTTAGGGCCTATTTTTGCAGGGTTCAGCTGCAATCTAAGGTTTACTTCGACCAGTTTCACTCAGAGCCTTTGTTACTGCATTTATGTGCATCCAGCAGCTGTTGACACTTTGCAATACAAGAGCAGCACGAACTTCCAACATTCATACTTCACAGTGCCATATCCTATTCATTCCTTTCGTTTGGGCAAGGAGAACACCAATATCTGCCTTCCTTTCTCTCTTTTTAAAATAAACTTTTCTGAAATGAGCCAAATATCTTCCTTGTGGTGCATTTTGGGTGAAATTTTTTTGTCTTATCTGTCACCACTAATTTAATTTTGCAAACCATCTCAGCCTGGAGTACTGATTTGTCACTTTTTTGTATGTGGTCACAACCGAGAGCTTTACTTTAAGCACTCATCTAGGATGATGCTGGGTCCTGGATTAGCCTCTTACCAGAGGATGATGATTCAATAGCCTGTGGGTAAAAATATAGCCTGCCACATTTGCCACACATGCTGTGGTAATCTGTTCATTCTATTTGACCTTTCCCAAATACTGGAATTGCACCTTTGGGGCATCTTACTTACTGTTTTGATGTCCTTTGTGTGAGAATTCTACCAGAATTGTTTACTGGTTACTGCTGTGCACTTCCTCTATGGGACTGCTTTGGTGACTTCTTTGTTTCATTTCTTTATTTGGTACAATTCACAGGTCATGCTTCTCCACCATCTTTATTCCATTACATAGCATTGCTTTTTTAAATAACTACTGTTAAATACTTTAATTTTTTAATTAAATCATGATAAGATACACAGTTACACAGTTGTTCATGACTGGGTTTCAGTCATACAATATTCCTTTCAGTCCTACAATGTTCAAACACCTGCTCCTCCTCCAGTGTACAATTCCCACCTCCAAAGTCCCAAATTTTCCTCCCATCATTCACCTTCCCACCCCAGCCTCTCTCTGTCTCTCTGTCTCTGTCTCTGCCTCTCTCTCTCTTTCTCTCTCTCTTCCTCTCTCTCTTTCTCTCCTTTTGGGTAGTTTAATGAAGTTTAAATTTTTAAACTTTTAAAATTTAATCACTGTAGATAGACCATTATAAAGCTGTACATGATTGGGTTTCAGTCATACAATGTTCTAATAGTCATCCCTCCATCAGTGTACATTTCCCACTTCCAGTCCCCAGTGTCCCTACCCCTACTGCCACTTCAATCTGCCTTCATGGCAAGCACTTTCTCTCTCTCTCTCTCTCTCTCTCTCTCTCTCTCTCTCTCTCTCTCTCTCTCCCTCCCTCCCTCCTTTCTTCCCCCTCCCTCCCTCCTCCTTCCCTCTTCCCTCCCCTCTGTGTTATGGTTTATAATACAGGTAATAAGTGGCCATTGTGTTTGTTCAAGGAGTCCAGTATTTTTATCAGGAAGAAACAATTGGAGTAGCCTTTTTAACTTTTGTGTGTGTGTGTGTGTGTGTGTGTGTGTGTGTGTGTGTGAGACACTATGAGGTACAGTTGTAGACTTAAAAACTTTCGTGTTTGGGTTTCAGTTATACAATGATCAAGTACCCATCCCTCCACCAGTGCCCATTCTCCACCACCAATGAACCAAGTTGCCCTCCAACCCACCCCAACCCCCTCCCCTACCCCACCCAACCTCTATGGCAGGGCATTCCCTTTTGCTCTCTTTCCTTTAGGGTGTTGTGATTTGCAATAGACGTATTGAGTGGCCATCGTGTTTCGTCTATAGTCTACTTTCAGCACACGTCTCACATCCTGAGCGAGTCCTCCAAACACCCTTTACTTGGTGTTCCCTTCTCTATCTGAGCTGCATTTCCCCCTAGCATGTGTGACTGGCTTCCAAGCTGTGGAGCAGACCTCCTGGTACATATCTCAACAATTCTTGGGTGTTCATCTCCCATTCTGTTACTTTATATTTCCAAGATGAGTGCAGTCTTTCTGTATCTGCCCCTCTTTCTGACTCATTTCACTTAGCATAATACTTTCCATGTAGAACCACTTATTTGCAATTTTTATGACTTCATCATTTCTTTTTTAAATTTATTTTTATTTTTTATTTTTAAAATTTTTATTAGTGAGACACCATGAGGTACAGTTGTAGACTTACAAATTTTTGTGCTTGGGTTTCAATTATACAATGACCAAATACCCATCCCTCCACCAGTGCCCATTTTCCACCACCACGGATCCCAGTATCCCTCCCACCCCCCATCCCCCTATCCCACCTTGCCTCTGTGACAGGGCATTCCCTTTTGTTCTCTCTCTCCTCTTGGGTGTTGTGGTTTGCAAAAGAGGCATTGAGTGGCAATCACGTTTGGTCTATAGTCTACTTTCAGCAGACTTCATCATTTCTAACTGCTGCACAATATTGAATTGTGTAGATGTACCGAAGTTTCTTTAACCAGTCATCTGTTCTCGGGCACCGGGTTTTTTCCAAATTTTGGCTATTGTGAACATTGCAGCAATGAACATACAAGTGCAGATGTCATTTCCACTATATATATTTTTTATATATTTTTTTATTTTTATTAGTGAGACATCATGAGGTACAGTTGTAGACTTACAAATTTTTGTGCTTGGGTTTCAATTATACAATGATCAAATACTCATCCCTCCACCAGTGCCCATTTCCCACCACCACAGATCCCAGTATTCCTCCCACCCCTCATACCCCCATCCCACCCTGCCTCTGTGGCAGGGCATTCCCTTTTGTTCTCTCTCTCTTAATGGGTTTTGTGGTTTGCAAAAGAGGCAATGGGTGACAATCATGTTTGGTCTATAGTCTACTTTCAGCATGCTTCTCCTATCCTGGGAGGATCCTCCCAACAGCCTTTATTTGGTGCTCCATTCTCTATCTGAGCTCCCTTTTCCCCTAGCATGTGTGGCTGGCCTCCAAGCCATGGAGTAAAATTCCTGGTACTAATCTCGGTCATTCTTGGGTGTAAGTCTCCTATTTTGTTACTTTATATTCCCCAGATGAATGCAATCTTTCTATGTCTATCCCTTTCTTTCTGAGTCATTTTACTTAATATGATACTTTCCATGTAGTACCACTTGTATGTAAATTTCATGACTTCGTCTTTTCTAACAGCTACATAGTACTCCATTGTGTAAATGTACCAAAGTTTCTTGGGAAAAAGAGAATGGGAGGAATCAACCTCCCTAACTTCAAACTCTACTACAAAGCAGTAATAATTAAAACAGCATGGTACTGGAACAAAGGTAGAGCTGTAGACCAATGGAACAGGGTCAAATATACTGACATCTCTCCCCAAGCATACGACCATCTAATCTTCGATAGGGGGGGCAAGAAAAGTGAAGTGGAGCAAGGAAAGCCTCTTTAACAAATTGTGCTGGCAAAACTGGACAGCTACATGCAAAAAAGTGGGCTCAGATCTCTGCCTAACTCCATGTACAAAAGTAAGATCAAAGTGGATTAAAGACCCCAACATCAGACCGGAATCCATAAGGTACTTAATCACTTAACTTCCCGTTAGTCGTCGATTTGCTCGAGCGGGCGCCAGTAACGTCTCCATTTGTCCCTGTCGCGTGCTAGTGTAGTCCAATGGCATCTGTTCACTCTGGGAACATGAAGAGCCTCAAACCGATCGTTCAAGATCTTCACGAAGAAGTCTGACCATCTGGTAGGTGGGCGGCCATGCGGTCTTTTGACATCCTGTGGAATCCAATCAGTAACAGCTCTAGTCCAGCGGTCGTCTTTAAATCTCATTACGTGACCAGCCCATCTGATTCTTGACACCTTGGCAAACGAGACAGCGTCCCTGATTCTTGATCATTGACGGATGTCAGAACTCCGGATTCTTTCTCTCATTTGAGTGAAACGTGATATTCCAAGCATAGCTCTTTCTATTCTTCTTTGGGAGACCTGAATAGCGTTCTCATCTTGTTTGCGTAGGGCCTAGGTCTCTGAGGC
Source organism: Sorex fumeus (assembly GCF_029834395.1). NCBI lineage: Eukaryota > Metazoa > Chordata > Mammalia > Eulipotyphla > Soricidae > Sorex > Sorex fumeus. Next base: position 1,122,972 of record NW_026606104.1, on the reverse strand, counting down.
ATATGTTAATGCAGGAAGAACAGTGGAATCAAAGAGATGTGCCCGGAGCCGGAGGTTCTTCATCCTCTTAGCTATTTCTTCGACGTTCTTGAAGGCATTCCAAGCCGCTCTCTTTCTCCTGCGCAGCTCGGGTACCAGGTCATTTGTCATGTTGACTTCTCGACCTAGGTACACATAGCTGTTGCATTCGGAGATGGTCGTTCCGTTGAGAGCAAATGGGGCATCAGGAACGAGGCTGTTTCTCATAAACATTGTCTTTGTAAGATTCAGCTGTAGTCCTACCTTTCCACACTCACGGTCAAAGTCGACCAGCACTTGTGCCGCTTGACTGATGTTTGGTGTTATTAAAACAATGTCATCAGCAAAGCGGAGGTGGTGTAGTTGCCGACCATCTATCTTCACTCCCATTCCTTCCCATTCCAGTCGTCACATGATGTTCTCGAGGGTGGCACTGAAGAGTTTCGGTGAAATGGTATCACCCTGCCGCACCCCTCTCTTGACATCAACGATCACTTCTTTGTAGAATGGTGAGATCCTGGTAGTGAATCCCAGTGGAAAACCAGCAGGACCGTACTACTGTTCAAGAAGGGAGACATCCATGACATTGGCAACTATCGTCCGATCTGCCTATTGTCTGTCATCTACAAGTTGTTCACTGAGTCATCCTAAATAGGATTGGCAGAACACTAGATGAAGGACAACCATGCGAAGCAAGCAGGGTTCCGCAAAGGAGTCAGCACCATCGACCATATCCACACGATAACCAAGCTCATTGAGGTTTCTCGGGAGTTTAAGATGCCGCTCTGTTTAACGTTCATTGATTTAAAGAAGGCTTTTGATTCTGTTGAGACGTAAGCGGTCATTGAAGCCCTAGCCAATCAGGGCATTCAAGCCCAATACATCAGGATCCTCCGTGAGCTGTATTGCGGATTCACTACCAGGATCTCACCATAAGGTACATTGAAGACAAAGTCGGCAAAACCCTCCATGACATTGAAGTTAGCGGTATCTTCAAAGATGTCACGCCACTGCCCAAGCAAGTGAAAACAGAGACAGACAAATGGGACTGTCTCGACTATATATTTTTGCCTCTTTGGGATACATTTCCAGGAGTGGTATTGCTGGGTCAAATGGGAGCTCAATTTCTAATTTTTTTGAGAATCATCCATACTATTTTCCAAAAGGGCTGAACCAGTCGGCATTCCCACCAGCAGTGAAGGAGGGTCCCTTTCTCGCCACATCCATGCTAGCACCGGTTGCTTTTGTTCTTTTGGATGTGGGCCATTTTCTGTGGTGTGAAATGATATCTCATTGTTGTTTTGATCTGCATCTCTCTGATGATTAGTGATATAGAGAATTTCCTCATGTGCCTTTTAGCCATTCGGATTTCTTCTTTGAGAAAGTTTCTGTTCATTTCGTCGCCCTATTTTTTGATGGGGCTGGATGTTTTCTTCTTGTGGAGTTCAACCAGTGATTTGCATATCCTTGATATCAACCTCTTATCAGATGGGTATTGCATGAATATTCTTTCCCATTCTGTAGACTGTGTTTGTATTTTGGTCACTGTTTCTTTTGAGATGCAGAAGCTTCTTAGTTTAATATAGTCCCATTTGTTTATCTCTGGAGTGATAGCACAGCAGTCGGGTGTTTGCCTTGTGTGCAGCCCAGCTGAGCTGGGTTGGATTCCTCAACCCCTCTAGGAGATCCTGGCAAGCTACCGAGAGTATGTCGCCCACATGGCAAAGCCTGGCAAGCTACCTGTGACGTATTCAATATGCCAAACACAGTAACAACAAGTCTCACAATGGAGACGTTACTGGGCCCGCTCGAGCAAATTGATGAACAATGGGAGAACAGTGTGACAGTGTTTGTCTCTGTTTCCACTTGCTTGGTCTGTGGCATGTCATCTTTGAAGATACCGTTAGCTTCAATGTCGTAGAGTGTTTTGCCGACCGTGTCTTCAATGTACCTTATGGATTCTGGTCTGATGTTGAAGTCTTTAATCCATTTTGATCTTACTTTTGTACATGGTGTTAGGTAGAGGTCTGAGCCCATTTTTTGCTCTTAGCTGTTCAGCTTTGCCAGCACCATTTGTTAAAGAGGCTTTCCTTGCTCCACCGCACATTTCTTGCTCCCTTAACAAAGATTAGATGATTATGTATTGGGGGGTGTGCGTAAGGGTATTCAACTGTGTTTCATTGGTCTGTGGCTCTTCCTTCATTCCAGTACCATGCTATTTTAATTATTACCACTTTGTAGTAGAGTTTGAGATTGGGAACGGTGATTCCTCCCGTTATCTTTTTCCCCAGAATTACTTTAGCTATTTGTGGGGGGCTTATTGTTCTACATGAATTTCGGGAGTGTTTGCTCCATTTCTTTGAAGAATGCCATGGGTATCTTTATAGGGATTGCATTGAATTTTTGCAATGCTTTGGGGAGTATTGCCATTTTGACTATGTTAATTCTCCCCATCCATGAGCAGGGGATATCTTTCCATTTTCTCGTGTCCTCTTTTATTTCCTGAAGTAGAGTTTTGTAGTTTTCTTTGTACAAATCCTTTACCTCCTTAGTTAAGCTAATTCTGAGGTACTTGATTTTCTGAGGCACTATTGTGAAAGGCATTGCTTTTCTCATGTCACTTTCTTCTCTCTCATTATTTGTGTATAGGAAAGCTATGGACTTCTGGATATTGATTTTATAGCCTGCAACTTTACAATACAAGTCTATTGTTTCTAGGAGTTTCTTGTAGAGGTTTTAGGGTTCTCTAAGTATAGCATCATATCATCTGCGAATAGTGAGAACTTGATTTCTTCCTTTCCTACCTGAATGCCCTTAATATCTTTTTCTTGCCTAACCAATATAGCAAGTACTTCCAGTACTATATTGAACATCAGTGGAGAGAGTGGGCATACTAGTCTCGTCCCTGATCTTAGAAGGAAAGCTCTTAGTTTTCCTCATTGAGGATGATGCTTGCCATAGGCTTGTGTTAGATGGTTTTGACTATATTGAGGAACGTCCCTTCTATACCCAAGTTGGCGAGAGTTTTCATCATAAATGGGTGCTGGATCTTGTCAAATGCTTTCTCTGCATCTGTTGATATGATCATATGTTTTTTATCTTTTCTTGTGTTGATATGATGGATTATGTTGATTGATTTCCGAATGTTAAACCATCCTTGCATTCCCGGGATGCACTTGGTCATGTTGTATGATCTTTTTGATGAATTGTTGGATTCTATTTGCTAATATTTTGTTGAGAATCTTCGCATCCATGTTCACCAGGGATATCAGCCTGTAGTTTTCTTTCTTAGTGGTGTCTTTGTTTCCTTTTGGCATTTTAGGGGGATACACGCCTCATAGAAACTGGGAGAGTTTCTGTTTCTTCAATTTCCTGGAATATTTTGAGAAGAACTGGTAATAGGTCCTCTTTAAATGTTTGGGAAAATTCGCTAGTGAATCCATCTGGACCTAGGCTTTTGTTTTTGAGAAGACTTTTGATTAGGGTTTTAATTTCTTTGATATTAATAGTTCTATTCAGGTATTCCAGATCTTTTTGGTTCAACTTTGGGAGATTATAGGAATCCAGGAATTTATCCATTTCTTCTAGGTTCTCTTGTTTTGTGGCATACAGACTTTTCAAAGTAGTCTATGATGATCTTTTGAATTTCTTTGGTTTCTGTTGTGATATCCCCTTTCTCATTTCTGATTTATTAGGGTTTTCTCTCTCTCTCTTTCTTTGTGAGTCTTGCTAGTGGTTTATCTATCTTGCTTATTTTCTCGAAGAACCAGCTCTTGGTTTCATTGATCTTTCAGATTGTTTTTTGGGTTTCTGTGTCGTTGATTTCTGCTCTAAGCTTTATGATCTGTTTCCTTCTGTCTGGTTTGGAGTCCTTTTGTTGGTCCTTTTCTAGGGTCTTGAGCTGTGAGGTAATATTATCTATGTAGGCCCTTTTTTCCTTCCTGAGAAATGCTTGCAGAGCTATAAATTTTCTCCTTAACATGGCTTTAGCTGCGTCCCACAGGTTCTGGTAGCTCGTATCTTCATTCTCACTTGTTTCAAGGTATCTTTTGATTTTTCCTTGATTTCCTTCCTGACCCACTCATTTTACAACATTGAGTTGTTTAATTTTCAGGTGTTTGATTTGGTTTTCTGCATCTGTACATGGTTAACGTCTATCTTCAGTGCATCATAGTCTGAAAAGATAGTTGATACAATTTCTATCTTACTGATTATGTTGAGGTATGTTTTGTGGCCCAGCACATGGTCTATTCTGGAAAATGTTCCATGTGTACTGGAAAAGAACCTGTATTTTTTTTTTGGGGGGGGATGTAAAGTCCTGTATAGATCTGTTAGCCCTCTCTCTTCTATTTTTTCCTTCATAGCCAGTGCTTCCTTGCTGAGTTTTAATCTTCTTGATCTATCCAGAGGTGATAAGGAGGTGTTGAAGTCTCCAACTACCATTATGTTGCTTGCAATGTCCTTTTTAAGGTCTGTTAGCAGTTGTTGTAGGTATTTAGCTGGTCTCTCATTGGGTGCATATACGTTTAGAAGTGTGATTTCTTCCTGCCTTTACATATACCTTGATTAATAAAAAATGGCCTTCACTGTCCCTTCTAACCTTTTTCAACCTAAAGTCTAAGTTGTCAGATAATAGTAGGGCCACCCCAGCTTTTTTGAGGGTTTGTTTACTTGCAGGATTGTTTTCCATCCTTTGACTTTGAGTCTGTTTATCCTGACTGTTCAGATGTGTTTCTTGTAGGCAGCAGAATGTCAGGTTCAATCTCTGAATCCATTTTGCCACTCTGTGTCTCTTAATTGGTGAATTTAGACCATTGACATTGAGAGCGATTATTGTTATGGATTTTTTGCCATCTTTCTGTAAGGGTTTACTGTTCTTGTAGGGTTTTTTTTTGTCTTACAGTAGCCCCCTTAGTCCTTCTTTTAGGTTTGGTTTTGAGTCTATGAAGTTCCTGAGCTGTTGTTTATCCACAAAATAGTGTATCGTTCCTTCAAGTTTGAGTGAAACTTTGGTCAGGTAAAGTATTCTTGATGAAGCATTCATTTCATTGAGTTTTTTCACTATATCCCCCACTGCCTTTGGGCTTGGAGGGTTTCCTCTGATCGGTCTGCTGTAAATCTAAGGGGTTCTCCTTTGTATGTGGTTTCCTTCTTTGACCTTGCTGCTTGCAGTATTGTGTCTCTATCTTTGGCATCCATCATTCTAACTGTGATATGTATTGGAGTTTTTCTTTGTTAGGCTCTCTTTTAGCTGGCACCCTTCAGGCTCCTTGAATATGGATGTCCACATTCTCCAGTTCTGAGAGTTTTTTAGCAATGATTTCTTTAACTGTGGCTTTTTCATTGGGGTTGCTTCCCTGTCCTTCTGGTATTCCAATAATTCTGAAGTTGTTCCTCTTGAAATCTGATTCGCCCTAGAGCTATTTTGAGATCTCTTCCCATTGTTTTTTGTTGCTTGTAGGCTTCCTGCAGCTCATCTTCAAGCTCACTGATTCTGTCTTCAGCTGTAGCCATTCTACTGTTGAGAGCGGCTACTGAGATTTTTTTTTCATCTACCGAGTCCTTTATTCATGACACTTCTTTTTGTAGTTTTTTTTTTTTATTTCTGCTTCCATTTCTTCCTGTATTTTTTGACTGTCTGTTCCTCTGTTTCTTTCATGTCCTCCTTTAATTACTGGATAACAGTTGCATCATTTCTTTGAGTTCATTGACCATCTTCAGCATTTCATTTCTAAATACTTTATTGGAGAACTAAGCTTTGTGGCTAACACTTATAGAAGCTTCTGGACTCTTTTCACTGTCCTCTTCTTGTGGGGGGGATTTGCACTGTTTCTTCATGTTATTGTGGTTGTATGGAGCTGTTCCCTATCACTATTCCCTCTTGTTTTGAGGAAGGATCTGGATGAGTTCGGTTTATGGTGCTCGCCCTTGTTCCCCTTTTCTCTCAGGTGTTCCACTGAAACTTATATAGGTCTCTACTGAGGTTTTCAGATGATGTGATCTTTTATATTGGGCCTGTATAGATACTTGTGATCACCAGTATTTTGATGAAATTGGAGTAGACTAATAAACTATTTGTCTGCTGTATTTAAGGTGCGCCAGGATACTCCTTACAAAATTGAGTGGTCAAGACTGACATGTGACTCCAGATTGCTGAAGAAGAGAAAAATAACTGTGTTTTTGGCATATCAAATATGCTACGGGGAGCTTACCAGGCTCTGCTGTGAGGGCAGGATACTCTCGGTAGCTTGCAGGGCTCTCCGAGAGGGACAGAGGAATCGAACCTAGGTCGGCTGTGTGCAAGGCAAACACCCTACCTGCTGTGCTACTGCTCCAGCCCAAATAGACAAAAACAGCCCAAACAGACAAAATAGAAATTAAAATGCTGCAGGCATCAAACGAGAAGTCCACAGTAGCAAACAGAAATAAAAGCCGAATGTCTGTACCCAAGAGACTCCATAAGGTATGCAGGACAGCTATGGCCAAATCCTCACAGCTCATACACAGACTGTGAGAGAGAGAGGACAGAAAAACCACAACTCAAGCCACAGGAGCCCACCAACAGCCAGCACCTGCTACTGCCGACTTCCCCGTGCCTGAGTCTTCAGGGAGACCTCAGACACCCCACTCAGGCCCTGGGTCTCTGAGCAGATAGTCCACCTCCAGCCTCTCAACACATCCCTTTGGGAACAGAAGCTGTTCAGGCCCTGCCCTGAGTAGGGAACCCAGGTGGCTACACACATCTTCTCCATCTGCACTCAGATTCTTGTACAAGTCCCACCTGATCAGCGGGTCAGCCATGTTGAAGTCCACAGTCACCCCATGGTCACTGCACAAGTGCTCACAATGTTGAATCTTCTCAGTAATTTTACCAGAGTGTAACAGGCAGAATCTTCTTCTCAGATTCAAGGGTGAGAAGAGTCTGCCTGTTACACTCTGGTAAAATTGCCAGGGTGGTTCAGTCTTTTGAACCACCTGGCAAGCTCCCCGCGACGTATTCAATATGCCAGACACAGTAACAACAAAGTCTCCAATGTAGACGTTACTGGGCCCGCTCGAGCAAATCGACGAACAACGGGAGGGCCTTTACCTTTATGAAAGCTCAATTCCTAGTTGTTTTTTTTTATGAACTCCACCTTACTTTCCCCCCCATTTTTTATAATTTTATTTATTGGATCACCATGAGAGCAGTTACAAAGCTTTCAGGTTTAAGTCTCGGTCATACAATGAAACACCCTTACCTTCACCAGTGCCCATTCTCCACCCAAAAAAACCCCAGTATACCCCCAGTCCACACCCTCCCCCTACCTGTGGGGTAGATGATTTCCACATTACTCTCTCTCTCTCTCTACTTTGATTACATTCAATATTTTGACACCAGACCCACCATATTATTTGGGATTTTACCCCAACACTCAGATCTGCTAAAAAGGCAACAGTAGACAATTTGTTTTCTATTGCTGGTTATGAATAACATATGATGTCGCATGGCTACAGTAGTGGCTGCGCAATTTTGAAATTCCAAAATTTTAACAATTAAATCTGGAGGGATTTCTACCAAAACCTTCTGGGTTTAGAGATTTGTTCCTGTGTCTCTGGGATCATGGTCGTTAAGCAGCTTGATCAGGAGCCAGAGAGGCCGTTTGTGGACAGCAACCCGGGGTCTCGTTGGGATGGGGAGGAAAGGGCTGGCTCCACCCCAATTTCTAGTTTTTTGAGGAATGCCCATGTTGTTTTTCAGAAAGGCCATACCAGTTGGCATTCCCACCAACAATGAAAGAGAGTTCCTTTCTTCCCACATCCATGCCAATACTGGTTGTTCTTGTTCTTTTTGATGTGTACCAGTCTCTGAGGTGTAACATATCTCATTGTTGTTTTGATTTGCATCTTCCTGATGATTAGGGTTGTAGAGCATTTTTTATGTGCCTTTTGACCATTAGTATTTCTTTTTTTGAGGAAGTTTCTATTCATTTCTTCTCTCCATTAAAGATGGACCCCTTTAAATTATCTAGCAGATGAGAAAAAAATTAAAAGAGTGAATAAAAGGTTAAAGGATTTTTTTGACACCTACATGAGAGCTAACACATTTCCAGAAGAAACACATGGGAATGAGACAAAAGGGTAAGGGAAAAATTCTTCACTGTCACTGTTACTGTCCTTCCGCTGTTCATCAATTTGCTCAAGCAGGCAAATAGTGAGACTTGTTGTTACTGTGTTTGGCATATCGAATACATCACGGGTAGCTTGCCAAGCTTTCTCATTTGGGCGAGATACTCTCAGTAGCTTGCTGGCTCTCCGAGAGAGATGGAGGAATCAAACTTGGGTCAGCCAGGTCAGCCACATGCAAGGCAAACCCCCTACCCGCTGTGCGATGGCTCCAGCCCAGCAAAAACTTATTGAAATAATAATAATAAAAAAAACGCTGAAATTTCTCACTATAGCACTGTCCTCCTGTTGTTTATCGATTTGCTTGAGTGGGCACCAGTAACGTCTCCATTGTGAGACTTGTTACTGTTTTTGGCATATCGAACACACCAGCTTGCCAGGCTCTGTCATGCGGGCGGGATACTCTCAGTAGCTTGCCAGGCTCTCTGAGAGGGACAAAGAAATCGAACTCAGGTTGGCCGTGTGCAAGGCAAACACCCTACCTGCTGTACTATCGCTCCAGCCCCTTAAAAAGCCTTTTTTACTGAGATACATTGTAATCATTTATCAAAATATATATATAATAAGAATATTTTTAAAACAGGAAAATAGAAAAGACCCATCATTTACAAGGGAATTGTTATAAAAGTTCCACAAATTTCTCACAAAACATTTTTTTATGGGAACAGAGAGTAAAGTGCCTGCTTTCTGTGCATCTGAACCTATTTTAATGCCTGGCACTATGTCTGGTCCCCTGCACACCAACAAGGGTCACTTATGAGAATAGATCCGGAGCAGACCCTGAACCTGTTGTGGGTATACCCTCCCAAATTTTAAAATCACTAAATTTCTAGAACATTAAAATGTTTTGGGAGGTATGGTGCCGCCAGCAGGTCAATCTGTACCTGTGAGGCAAGTGCTTCAGCAGCCTGATGGCACCGTCAGGCTTTCAGATACCCCAAAATTGCTGCTGTGCCCTTAGTTAGACCCCAAAAACTTGGGCCAAAGTTTACCAAGAAAGTAAACGGCCAAAAGTTAGGTATGTGGAAGACATACCCACAAACCACCTCTGTCTCAGCTATATAATTGGAGGCATTGCCTCTCTGGTTCATGATGGAACTGCTTAACGGCCATGATCCCAAAGACTCAGAAACGAATCTCGGAACCCAAAGGCTTTTGGCAATAATGCGTCCTGTTCCTGCAGTAGGTTACTGGTGCTAGGCCACTCCAGGTGGAAATTGGTTTTGTGCCTTGGCCTGCTCCCCCTGGTGGCCCGGTGACCACCATCCTCCAGAGGTTACTGGACAGTCAGGTTTGGGCCTGCAGTGACGAGACACACGGGGCCTCACCAGATGGGGGTGGAACCGGCCCTTTCCTCCCCATCCCAACGAGACCCCAAGTCGCCGCCTACAAATGGCCTCTCTGGCTCCTGATCAAGCTGATTAATGGCCATGATCCCAGAGACTCAGAAACAAATCTCGAAACCCAGCAGCTTTTGGCAGAAATGCATCTGGGCCGCTTACAAGGTGGCCCCTGCCTCAGAGCTTACTGGAAAGCCAGGTATGAGCTGGTGGTGATGGGGCAACTGCAGTCTCATGGGAAGGGGGACGGTACCGGCTTGTCCTTCATGCCCTGCTGAGGTCACGAGTTGCCCCCCCCCCCCCCACAAGCGGCTCTCTGGCACGGCCATGGCTCCAGAGGCAAAAGGACTTAATCCAGAGCTCGGTAGCATGCAACAGAAAAGTGAATGGACCATGCATTAAACTACGGTGCCAAGCCTCCCCAGGAGGGAAAGGGTGTTGCTCTCTTCAGCCTTTTCCCCCCACCCCGGCAGCAGGGTGGCTGCCACCTCAGAGCTTATAGGAAAGCCAGGTTGGTGATGGGGCAATTACAGTCTCATGGGAAGGGGGAGGTACCGGCTCGTCCTTCACACCCTACTGAGGTCATGAGTTGCCCCCCCATGAGCGGCTCTCTGGCACAGCCATAACACCAGACGCACAGAAACCAATCTCATAATTATCTGCCTCTTTGCAGAAATCCAAAATCGCGGCCGTGTGACATTATATGATTCTCATAACCAGCTATAGAAAACAAAGTATTTCACAATGCCTTTTCAGCAATTCTGATTGTTGGGGGGGAAATTCTAAACAATAATGGTGGATCTTTTGTCGAAATAATGAATGTAATCAACGTTGAGAAGAGTTAAGTAGAAATCACCTGCCTCACAGGCATTGGGAGGGATGGGAGGGGGTATATTGGGGTTCTTGGCGGTGAAAAATGAGTTCTGGTGAAGGGAAAGGTGTTTGATCATTGTGTGACCAAGACTTAAACCTGAAATCTTAATAACTTTTCCCACAGTGATTCAATAAATAAATATAAGAAGAAAATAAATAAATAAATAAATAAATTATGAAAACAAAGTAAGGTGGAGTTCATGCCCAATTCAATCAGCTAACCAGTGGCTGAATAAATAGCAGTACTCCTACATTAAAAAATAAAATAAAATGTTTTGAACAAGAGAGATAGTACAGGTGTTAAAGCACACTCAGCCAACTCTGGTTCAATCCCTGGTACCATATCATTGTTTGGAATGGTCCCTGAGCAAAGAGCCAGGGGTAATTCATGAGCATCACCAAGTATGGCTCACAACCCCACAATCAAATATTGTGGACCAGAAGACACTGGGGTGTGATGATATATTCATAGTATTAAAAGGGAAATAAACTACCAACAATAATTTAACTGACAAAACTGTCCTTCAGAAACAGTATACTGACAAACTTTATTTTTACAGGTAAAAGCTAAGAGAGTTCATCACCACTATAAAAACAAACCCCAAAATTAGTTGGAAGAAGGATAGTGAATATTAGAGCAGAAATAATGAAATTGAATGAAAAGAAAATGAGTTACTTTTTAAAAAATAACATAAAATTAACAATTTTTAGCAAATTAAGAAAAAAGAATGAGGACCCAAATGAATAAAACTTAAAAAGAAGATACTTCAGCTGATACTAGAGAAATAAAAATAATCAGTGAAAGTGCTATAAGAAATTTATATACCAACAAGTTACATAAGCTAAAGACATTAATAAATCCTAAAAACTCAACAAGTCTAAATAATAAAAATAGAAATTATGAACACACCAATAATGAGTAAGAAGATTGAAAAGTTCCTTAATAAGGAAAATCCCAAGACAAAGTTGTTTACTGGTGAATTTTAGTAAGCATTTAAAGAACTGATGCCAATATTTACCAAATATTAAGAAACTTGAAGAGTAGGGAGCACTCCACACAAGTAAAAATTATCCTGTTACCAACATCAGAAAGATAACAAAAGAAAAGAAAATTACAGGTCATTGGTATAAAAATTCAGCACAATAGCAGGAAAGCATGACTATTCCCTGGGTTCCCTTAGAGCCATATGGAAGACCTCCCACAAAAAGTATCCTACATCATGATAAAGTGGAGTTTATCCTTGGTTTGCTAGGATGGTTCATTAAAAGAAAATCAATCACACAAACAAAATGAAAATAAAATTATTTACTAATCTTAGCAGATATGGAGAAAGCATTTGATACTCAACACAACTTGTAATAAAATATCTTAGAAAATTAAAGATATAAAAACACAGTTATATCATACTAAACTGTGAAAAGCTGAAAGCCTTATCTTTAAGGTCATCACTTTCACTATCTTTATCCAACAAAATATTGCAAGTTCTAGTCAGAGAAATGAGGCAAGGAAAGAAAACAAACAAAGAAAAATAACATATTGGAAATGAAGTAGAATTGCTACTATTTGCAAATGACATCTTATATATAAAAAATACTTTTAAAAATTCCACCCAGAATGTTTTCTTGTTCAGCTCATGATCCTAGCTCCTTTGCATGGCCAAGTCTGGGTAACTAAACACAAAAGAAAACAATAAAGCAAAAAATGTGGGTTTACTGAAAATATGTCATATTTTTAAAAGTTAGCAAAATGGCAGATCAGTCATTGTAAATAATTGCTTTAAATATAAATGAATTAAGACCTCCAATCAAAAGACACATTACAATGGGTAAAGAATGCAAATACTTTTTTTTTACAATAACTTGCTTCAGAACCAATTACACAAATATATTGAAAGTAAGTGAAAATAAGTATGTATTCTGTGCCAAAAAACCTCCAAAGACCAAAAATATGCAAGTGGAGCTACATCACTCAAAATATTAGTTGAGGCAGTAAATAAGATCTTTTAATAGGCAAATGGAGTCTCTTCGACAACTGGTCCCTAAAAAACTGGAGATTCAAGTGCAAGAGCACAAAACTTAAATCTTAACTTACATTCACAGAAACTGACTGAAACTGACCAATGTCTAAATTTATTGATTCAAATGATAAAACTCAGGAAAAAAATACTGGTAAATAATTCTTGACATTTGATATGACCCAAAAGCACAGCACAAAAGAACTTCATGTTTAAATTCCCTCCTTGTGTTTATGTTCCTTCAATTTTCTCCATTTTTAACAGTGAAGGACCCTCCCCTTCCAGGAATGCTCACCATGGCACCTCATAAGAGTTGATGTTGCTAGGCACATTTTTTTTTCTGTTGTATACTTTTCTACTGTAGCTTTTCACCCCCCCCCCCCCATTCCATAGATTGTTGAAAGTTCCTAGAAATAAATGGCTTCACAAGGGATAGGAACATTTGATTCTGGCTCCTCTCAGCTCATCAGAGGAGTAATTGCCTAGTTAATTGCTCAAGATATATAAAATACCCATTTTATATTTGCAAGGCTTTATTACCAAAGTGTTACTATTCTACTGATGAAGTCTTTGAGTTTTTCCCAAGGGAAACAACTCTGCCAGACGCTGTTGAGGTCGTAGATCTCTCCCTATTGGAGACAGGGTATCACAACTCTACTAGATTCAAACCCCAACTGAGTTGAGATCAACATGGACAACCTAAATATATGGGCTAATGCTTTCGAGGGATCAGTAGATGACAACATCTAAGGTCTTTCTGAACAAAACCCAGCTAGACAAGACAAGGAGATAACCTGGAACTGTATCACTGTATCACTGTCATCTCCTTGATCCTCAAATTACTTGAGCGGGTGCCAGTAACGTCTCTATTCCTCCCAGCCCTGAGATTTTAGCAGCCTCTTCTTACTCGTCTTTTCCTAATGATTGGAGGCTCTTTCAGGGTCAGGGGAATGAGACCTGTTGTCGTTACTGTATTTGGCATATCGAATACACCATGGGGAGCTTGCCAGACTCTGCCCGTGTGGGTGGGATACTCTCGGTAGCTTGCCAGGCTCTCCGAGAGACATATATTTATATATTTTTCTCTATAATTTGTTATTACTGTCTGAAACCCATCAGATATGGTGTAGTAATAGGGGAAAATGGGAAGGAAGTGTCTTATAATGTGTCGCGTGGCCGCAAAGCAGAACTAAAAACAAAACTAAAAACAAAATTTCATACTTTCATAGTACTGTAGCACTGCAGCACTGTCCTCCCATTGTTCACCAATTAGCTCAAGCAGGCCCAGAAACGTCTCCATTGTGAGACTTGTTGTTACTGTGTTTGGCATATAGAATACACCACGGATAGCTTGCCAGACGTTGCCGTGTGGGCAAGATACTCTCGGTAGCTTGCTGAGCTCTCTGAGGGGGCAGAGGAATCGAACCCGGATCAGCCAGGTTGACCGCGTGCACGGCAAATGCCCTACCTGCTGTGCTATCTCTGAATTCAAATTATTTTCAATAATTTTGTTCAGAGAAATAAGAAGAATGGAGTTAACTGGTTACCAATAGTGTTTAATCTAACTTTGAATTTCTTCCTTTGGCCACAAAGATAAATAAGCTCATAGTCATTGCACGAGACACTAAAATACACACAAAAAAATTTTTTTTGATGCTCTAAGCTCAATTCTTACCTGATATTTCTGGTTTAAGGCACCCTAGAAGGATAAAAGGAGTCCCAAATGCCTTGGAGTATGATAACAAAGCCAAATCTTTAGAGGAGGCAGATTTTAGAAGACAACCATGAATTTTCTAGAATCTTTGAATATTCTGAAGGAGAGCTGTTATTGATTTGGACTTTTGTATGTATCTTCTGTTATATTTTTAATTAATTTTTAATTTATTAAGTTATCATGATCTACAACATTATTCATACTAGATTTTGAGGCATACTATTATTGCATTTTCTTTTTTTGAACAAAGATTGTTTTTGAGTAACCATATTCCCTATAGTATAGGCAATTGAGATTCCTCAGTGTGCCTTGTGAAGTTACAACTAGACCTGCTGTTTTGAAATTGTAAAACTAAAGGAGATTACATTAAAGGATCAATTCCATTGTCCCTAGATCTGGTAGTTTAGAGACCCAAACCTCCACCTCTCTAATTTGGTAGCTTAAAGGCCTGAACCTCCACCTCACCAAAGATGCCTTTTATTTTCCTATTTTGTTTTTCTTTTAAATGTGTTCTTTTGTTATTCAGGTATCATAGCTTACAATACTATTGAAGACCTTGTTTAGAGTTGCAGAGCTACTATACTAATCCCTCCCTTAGTGTTTCAAGGTCTCTTCACCATTATTCAATGATCGTTCTCCCCTCCTGCTTCTCCCAGTTTCCTTAGTTCCCAGTTCTATAAATTAGTTCCCAGGATTGGTTTGCACCAGGGATTGTCCAATTCTCCGTTTGGTGTAACTTTTATTTTATTAAGGCTGAGTTCCCTTTATCTGTTATCATTTTTGCTAAGTCAGAGGCCTAAAGGAAAACTACTAAGAAATCCCAAATCCTTCTATATAAAATTGGTAAGTCCATGGCTTTCCTATATACAAATAACAAAAGAGAAGAAAGAGATATTTAAAAAAAACAATCCCGTTCACAATAATGCCTCAGAAAATCAAGTACCTCGGAATCAGCTTAACTAGAGAGGTGAAGGACCTATACAAAGAAAATTACAAAACACTACTTCAAGAAATAAAAAAGGAAACTAGGAAATGGAGACATATCCCCTGCTCATGGATAGGGAGAATTAACATTATCAAAACAGCAATACTCCCAAAAGCACTATACATATTTAATGTAGTCCCTATCAGGACACCCATGACATTTTTCAAAGAAATAGAAAAAACACTCCTAAAATTCATATGGAACAATAAACCCCCACGAAGAGCTAAAGCAATCCCTGGAGTAAAGAAGATGGGTGGCATCACCTCCCCCAACTTCAAACTGTATGACAAAGCAGTAGTAATTAAAACAGCATGGTATTGGACTAGAAACAGACCCTCAGACCAATGGAACAGAGTTAAATATTCTGTCACAGACTCTCAAATATATGATCACTTAATTTTTTAGCTTACACGAAGGCCATTTATTAACAGAAAATAATTTCAGGAGTCCTTTTCACAGATGGTGACCATGGCAACCCCCCCCCCCTTTCTGCGGATGCTGTCAGAGGGGATGGGGGTGACATCCTTGATCCTCCCAATCTTCATTCCTGAGCGTGCAAGGACTCTAAGGGCTGACTGCGTCCCAGGTCCAGAAGTCTTGGTCCGATCTCCTCCTGTAGCCTGGAGCTTGATGCAGAGAGCAGTGATGCCCAGTTCTTTGCATTGCTGGGCCACATCCTGGGCAGCCAACATGGCAACTTGCAGAGAGAACTCATCGTGGTCTGCCTTCACCTTCATCCCACCAGTCACATGACAGATGGTTTCCTTGCCATAAAGATCAGTGACCAACAAAAGTGTCATTAAAGGATGCAAAGATGTGGCAGACACCAAACACATTTTCTCCTTCAGCCACCTGAGGTCCACGACAAATGACCTGTTCTTTCTTTTCCTTCACTTTGGGAGGTGCCATTTCTGCGACTCCTCACTAGACGCCGCCACCAGCATGATCATTTAATCTTTGATAAAGGAGCAAGAAATGTGAAGTGGAACAAGGAAAGCCTCTTCAACAAGTGGTGCTGGGGAAAAATGGACAGCTACCTGCAAAGAAATGAACTCTGACCTCTGTCTAACACCAGGCACAAAAGTCAGATCAAAGTGGATTAAAGACCTCAATATCAGACCCGAATCCGTACGGTACGTGGAGGAAAATGTAAGCAGAACCCTCCATGACATTGAAGCTAAAAGCATTTTTAAGGATGAAACACCAATGACCAAGCAAGTAGAAACAAATGTAAACAAATGGGACTAAATTAAACTAAGAAGCTTCTGCACCTCAAAAAAAAAAAGTGACCAAAATATGGAGAGTGCTCACAGAATGGAAAAGAATATTTACCCAATACCCATCTGATAAGGGATTAATACCCAGGATATACAAGACATTAGTAGAATTGTACAAATAAACCCCTTAAATTCCATCAAAAAATGTTGAGAATAAATGAACAGAAGATTTCTCAAAAAAGAAATTCAAATGGCCAAAAAACACATGAAAAATGCTCTACATCCCTAATCATCAGGGAGTTGTAAATCAAAATAACAATGAGATATCATCTCACACCACAGAGACTGATGCACATTTGATAGAACAAAAGCAACCAGTGTTGGTGTGGATGTGGAGAGAAAGGGCCGCTCTTTCACTGTTGGTGGAGATGTCAACTGGTACAGCCTTTTTGGAAAACAATATGGGAATACCTCAAAAAATTGAGAAATTGAGTTTCCATATGACCCTGCAAACCACTTCTGGGAATATATCCCAAGGGTGCAAAAGAGCACAGTAGAAGTGACATCTGCACCTGTACTGTTCACAATAGCCAGAATTTGAAAACAACTCGAGTGCCCGAGAACAGATGACTGGTTAAAGAAAATACATCTACACAATGGAATACTATGCCACTGTTAGGAAAGATGAAGTAACGAAATTTGTTTATAAGTGGATGGTCATGGAGAGTATCATGCTACGTGAAATGAGTCATAAAGAGAGGGACAGACGTAGAATGACTGCATTCGTTTATAAAATATAAAATAACATAATATGTGACTGACACCCAAGGACAGTAGAGAAAAGGACCAGGAAGACTGTTCCATAGTTAAAAGCCTTTCTCATGAGTTTGGGGCGAAGGCAGCTGGAATAGAGAAGGGATCACTAAGTCAATGAGGGTTGGAGGGATCGTTCGGGATGGGAGATGTGTGCTGAAAGTAGAGAAAGGATCAAATGTGATAGCCTCTCAGTATCTATATTGTAAACCATAATGCCCAAAATTAGAGAGAAAGAGTATGGGGGAAATTGTCTTCCATAGAGACAGGGGGAGGGTTGGAAAGGGGGCATATACTGGGGGCATTTGTGGTGGAGAATGTGCACTGGTGGAGGGATAGGTGTGCGACTGAATCTCAAACATGAAAGCTTTGTGACTGTATTTCACAGTGATTCAATAAAATAAATAAAATGAATAAGTTTAGTGAACCTATCATTTATTATTCTGACGAGAAAGATTCTAACAGATTTTAGATATAAGTTATCGGAATTAACCAGACAAATCGCTCCACCAACTAAGAACGGCCATGCACCACTACCCACGGAATCGAGAAAGAGCTATCAATCTGTCAATCCTGTCCGTGTCCGGGCCGGGTGAGGTTTCCCGTGTTGAGTCAAATTAAGCCGCAGGCTCCACTCCTGGTGGTGCCCTTCCGTCAATTCCTTTAAGTTTCAGCTTTGCAACCATACTCCTCCCGGAACCCAAAGACTTTGGTTTCCCGGAAGCTGCCCGGCGGGTCATGGGAATAACGCCGCCGCGCCGCATCGCCAGTCGGCATCATTTATGGTCGGAACTACGACGGTATCTGATCGTCTTCGAACCTCCGACTTTCGTTCTTGATTAATGAAAACATTCTTGGAAAATGCTTTCGCTCTGGTCCGTGGGCTAGAGCAATAGCACAGCGGGTAGGGCGTCTGCCTTGCACGCAGCCAACATGGCCGACCCGAGTTCGATTCCTCCGCCCCTCTCGGAGAGCCCGGCAAGCTACCGAGAGTATTCGATATGCCAGACACAGTAACAACAAAGTCTCCAATGGAGACGTTACTGGGCCCGCTCGAGCAAATCGACGATCAACGGGAGGACCTTTACTTTACTTTACTTTAGATATAAGTAACTGCCCTTTAACATGGAGTTTTGGAAATTATTGTTGCAAAGTGTTTCCCCACTACCTCCGAAGGGTGAAACTGTATAACCTAATTGATATTTTCATGCTGTATGGAAGACCATGAATGGATTTGATCTAGTTCTCATGAGGACCCAGATTAAAAAAGTCTAACTTTCTGAATTCTACTTCCAGGCACACAGCAATCTTCCATTTACCTCACTCAGTGCACTTTGCCTGGTCTTTCTTTTTAATCTTACTGATGTCCTCTACTTATTGACTCTGCCTTTGAGTTATTCTACCTCCTATGATTTAGGCAATTGAGATTCCTCCGTATGCCTCATGAAATAATGACTAGACATGATGTTTTAAAATTGTAAAACTAAAGGAGAGTACATGAAAAGGACTTCATCCCTTGTCCATAGATCTGGTAGCCTACAGAGCTGAAATTCCACCCAGTTCACACAAGATGCCTCTAGGCAGATGTTCAAAATTGACAACTGCTGGGACAGTTGCAAAAGAGAATCAGTCATTTCCAATTCTTATCCCTCCATTATGGGGCAAAATATCATATACTATTCTGTTGGTTAATAAAAACTCTAAAATAATCATTTCCCAGCTTAAGTAGAAAGAGTAACTCAACTTACTGCCATTTGGGGTAATTCATTCAAAGTTAAGGCATTCTCTTAAATTGCATGTTATTGACTAATAAAACCAACAACGACAAACATAATACATTAGGTAACCCTCTTGGAACAATGTTGATTAAATAACTATAGGATGTTAAATAAGGCGAGTCCATATTGAAAAATAACTAGACTTAGGACTAGAGTGATAGCACAGTGGGCAGGGAATTTTCCTTGTACGAGGCTGACCTGTGCTCAATCCCCAGCATCCCATATTGTCCCCTGAGCACTTCCAGGAGTAATTTCTGAGTGCAAAGCCAGGAGTAACTCCTGTGCATCGCCGGGTGTGAACACCACGCCCCCCCCCCCCGCAAAAAAAAAGAACTAACCTTAAAGGGTGACTCCTCTAGTTTCAAGCCTTTCTATTTTAGATGTTACTGCACACTGAGCAAAGCACTAAAAACACACCAAAATTATGGCCCATAGTTGTCAAAAAGTAAGACCCTAAGTGAATTGTGGAGCTAATCCTGACATGAATACTCTGCAAATTCCTAGAGACAAAGCACTGTTGGATTTCTGCCTGTTGTGTAAGATTTGCTTTAAAAGGGGAGTATTGTTCCCACGGCTCTCCTTTCAACAACTCCATGAGTCTAGTCTGAAAGGCTTCCACCAATTAATTACTACTGATTACTGAAGTCTCAGTTTCTTTAATTAGGGCTCTAATACTTAATGTAGCCAAATTATTTGAAGGCATACAAGGGTAATCTACTGACTATTTCACTATGGAGCATACACCCAATTTGTTTTATGTATTGCCTTAACAATAAGTCATGGTATCAGTTTATTTTTACATTTGAAGAAACCTAATATTTATTTCACTTGATCACTCGATGGTGTTCAGGTCTGACCTTGTCTGGGCCGGGTGCTGTTTCTTTCTTTACCGACGAAATGGCGTGTCGGATTTCGGAAGGGAGAACGTTGGGAACTACATATCCATCCTGTGGAATTTGGTATGTCGGCAAGTGGACATGGCTATCAAAGATATTTGAGTAGAAGTCATGGATAATCTTCTCCATTGCCGTTCTGGAGGATGTGATGGATCCATCAGGACGTCGGAGGGCAGTCATCTTGGTCTTATAGTTGGAGAAGGACAGGCGGGCATTACGAATACTTTTCCCGGCTTCTGCTGCATCTACCAGTACTTCTGCTCTTCTCTCTTTGAGGTCTTCCTTGATCGCATCTCTGCACTGCTTTGCGAGCTCGGACGTTAGCTTGCGGTTGCCTGAGGCATGCGCCAAACCACGCTGGCGAATTAGCTCAAACAGCACCCGGCCCAGACAAGGTCATACCTGAACACCTGAAGAACCTGCTGTCAGTACTCATCAATACACTGGTTTGGCTCTTCACTCGCTACCTGTCTGAATGCAAGGTTCCATCCCAATGGAAAACCAGCAGGACCGTACTACTGTTCAAGAAGGGAGACATCCATGACATTGGCAACTATCGCCCGATCTGCCTATTGTCTGTCATCTACAAGTTGTTCACTCGAGTCATCCTAAATAGGATTGGCAGAACATTAGATGAAGGACAACCATGCGAGCAAGCAGGGTTCCGCAAAGGATTCAGCACCATCGACCATATCCACACGATAACCAAGCTCATTGAGGTTTCTCGGGAGTTCAAGATGCCACTCTGTTTAACGTTCATTGATTTAAAGAAGGCCTATGATTCTGTTGAGACTAAAGCAGTCATTGAGGCCCTCGCCAAACAGGGTATTCAAGCCCAATACATCAGGATCCTCCATGAGCTGTATTGCGGATTCACTACCAGGATCTCACCATTCTACAAAGAAGTGATCGTTGATGTCAAGAGAGAGGTTCGGCAGGGTGATACCATTTCACCGAAACTCTTCAGTGCCACCTTTGAGAATGTCATTTGATGACTGGAATGGGAAGGAATGGGAGTGAAAATTGACGGTCGGCAACTACACCACCTCTGCTTTGCTGATGACATTGTTTTAATAACACCAAACATCAGCCAAGCGGCACAAATGCTGGCCGACTTTGACCGTGAGTGTGGAAAGGTAGGACTACAGCTGAATCTTACGAAGACAATGTTTATGAGAAACAGCCTTGTTCCTGACGCCCCATTCGCTCTCAATGGAACGACCATCTCCGAATGCAACAGCTATGTGTACCTAGGTCGAGAGGTCAACATGACAAATGACCAGGCACCCGAGCTGCGCAGGAGGAAGAGAGCGGCTTGGAACGCCTTCAAGAACGTCGAAGAAATAGCTAAGAGGATGAAGAACCTCCGGCTCCGGGCACATCTCTTTGATTCCACTGTTCTTCCTGCATTAACATATGCCTCAGAGACCTGGGCCCTACGCAAACAAGATGAGAACGCTATTCAGGTCTCCCGAAGAAGAATAGAAAGAGCTATGCTTGGAATATCACGTTTCACTCAAATGAGAGAACGAATCCGGAGTTCTGACATCCGTCGACAATCAAGGATCAGGGAAGCTGTCTCATTTGCCAAGCTGTCGAAAATCTGATGAGCTGGTCACATAATGAGATTTATAAAGACGACCGTTGGACGACTCAAGTGAACAGCTTGTAGATGACAGATAATAGGCAAATTGGGTGATAGATGCCAATGTCATGGATGTCTCCCTTCTAGTACAGTAGTACAATCCTACTGGTTTTCCATTGGGACGAAACCTTACATTCAGACAGGTAGCATGTGAGAAGCCGAGCCAGTGTATTGATGAGTACTGACCGCAGGCTCTTCAGGTGTTCGGGTCTGAGCTTGACTGGGCCAGGTGCTGTTCGCTTCTTTACCAACGAAATGGTACGTCGGATTTCAGAAGGGAGAATGTTGGGAACAACATATCCATCCTGTGAAATTTGGTATGTGGGCAGATGGATGTGGCTATCGAAGAGATCTGAGTAGAAATCATGGATAATCTTCTCCATTGCCCTTCTGGAAGATCAGGATGTCGGAGGGCAGTCATCTTGGTCTTGTAGTTGGCGAAGGACAGGCAAGCATTGAGAATGCTTTTGCCAGCTTCTGCCGCATCTGCCAGCACTTCTGCTCTTCTCTCTTTGAGGTCTTCCTTTATCGCTTTTCTGCACTGTTTTTTGAGCTCGGATGTTTACTTGTGGTTGCCTGAGGCTTGCGCCAAGCCATGTGTGTAAATGAGCTCGAGATTTTTCAAAGAGGGTCGTCTTTTTGTGGCTATCTCTCTTTTGATGTTCCTCACACAATCATGGAGATGCTGAACCAGTCGATCATATTCCTCGTCAACAATATTGTCAACAATGGCATCTTTCCATGTTGCCACAATAGTGCCAATGGGCTCCCAGTTGGTGGTCATTCTGGGAGTTCTCTTCTTAAACTTTGCAGCCCTTTTCCCCCCATTCCGTGAAGTAGAATTTTGAACGAAGGAGACGGTGGTCCAATCCCATTTGGAATTTTGGGAAACAGCAACATTGGTCAGGCAAAACCATAGATTGAATATGATGTGGTCAAGTTCATTGTGGAACCATCCACCTGGAGACTCCCATGCCCAACGTTTAGATTTGACCTTCTGGAACTGAGTGTTATCATGGATGGTCTTGGTCGACACGATGAACTCAGACAGTCTCTCACCTTGTTTGTTCCATTCTAGCCATGGGTCCCGATGTGGAGTTCTTCGGCTGATCTTCTCGGTCCTATCTTGGCATTAAGATCACCGACAATGATCTTGTAGAAGGTGTGGTCTACTTTATAGAACTTCTTGAGCTCCATGTAGAACTTCTCAATTTATCCTTCATCATAATTGGATGTTGGTGCGTAGACAACGAAGATAGAATCTTCTGGCAGTGACCCACATCTATTCAAGTGTAATCGTCGAATTCGGGTTCTTAGGCATTCAAATGAATCAATGCTCATGGCCAAATTCGTGTTGACAAGGACACTGACACTATTGATGCCTCTTTTGTCTCATGTTCAGAGGAACAGTTCTTCTCTAGTGTCAAAAACGGCGTGATGTGATTGATACCTTCTCATCTCGATCTTTCGTGCTTGTTACATCAGGTCCTCGATGGATGCATCCGATGCCAGGGCATGTGTATTGAAAGTACAGACAGTCATTTTTGTCCTTCTTCATTTTGGCAGCCTAGTTCGGCCTTGAGATTTTATCAGCCTCTCCTTCCTCATCCTTCTTTTCGCTGCCGTATTGGTGGCTATTTTAGGGTCAGGGGAATGAGCCCCATTGTATTTACTGGTTTTGGCATATCGAATATGCCACGGATAGCTTGCCAGGCTCAAGAAGCAATCATTGCAATTAATTCAAAAGGCTTTATAGCAAACAAGATCTTGTTCTTGACATATTTTTTAACATGGGTGATTAGCCACTTCTGGAATCTCTAAATTGAGAACAAATTCCTGGTGAGCTTTTGGATCCAGAGGATGCCACTAGTCACCACCTCATGCACATCTACAAAATGTAAATATTAATTACCCAAAGGACCTGAAAGAAATTGAGTCAGTTTTCTTTCCTACTAAGTAAGAGATTCTTCACAATAGTGATTTAATGTAGCCAAGGAAGTTTATTGGCAGAAGTTGAAATAGAAGTTCTATTCTTTAGAAAGAAAGGTTAACCCATTAATAAATAAATTTTATTTTTAACCAATATAATTATTTACAGGAATCCATTCCTATTCCCCATACTCCCGTTTTCTCAAAAACCTGGAGACTGATTATTCTCCAAAACTGCCTCCTTCTCTGCCAATATGGGACTCCTCTAGAGATCAAACACCGGACATGCAAAGAATTATTGATTAGTGTAGTTCACTGATTGCAGTCTCAATAAGGTGTACAATGCAGTCCACTGGAGGGTCTATAATTTTTACTAAAAAACTTCTCTCACTAGTGATTTTGTTCTTGTCTTTTTCCACCCTAGAATTGGAAATAGAATTTGGCACTGCAGGATGTCGTTGCTAGGCAGGTCTCATGTTGTAGTCTTGTTTGTTCATGGGAGCTTGAAAAATAACTGTGGTCTGTCAGCCAATGGCAGAAAGATGATTTTTAAAATTAATTAAAGATCAGTACTTGTGGTAATTCCATATTTGGAAGGAATTGGCAGGATTGCTCATTCCCTTCCTATCACACTTATTTATGCCTGTACATAACATAACACTCCAGAGGTATGTTGCCATAACACAATAGATCAATTATACAAGATTAGTACAACTTATAGATGTGCTAATAGATGCTTCAGTTGTCTTCCTAGAAAACTGTTTTTATACATGCTGGTGGTTTGGTTACATAGTGGGTTCTGGAACATGCATGATGTAGTTGAGTAGCAACATAGATGGAAACTATACAAGGTGGGAATCTAAAAGGAGATATCATTTCCCTACACAAAGTTAGAATCTCAAAAGACTAAACGTTTACTGTGTGGGAACAATTAAGAGATTTGTGGAGGAAAGCATTTTCAAGATATATTTCCTGCTTTAACTTTGTCTCTGGTGAAGGGAAACAATTACACTACCAACGTAGTCCTAAAAGTTTCAAGCAAAGAATTTCAAGTACTCTAACACAGACAACTTCATCCAAATCCTGGCAAAGAAAACGCAAATAACTGGAGAGAGTACAAACATTCATAACTATCAGGATAAAAAAATAACTAAAGAGCTGTATAATGGAGTGTACATGACAAAAAATTCTGTTACATCTATGAACATTAGTAAACGTTACAGACATAATATTGAGCAAAAGAGGCGATTATGAGGCTTGGAGAGATTGCTTAGGGGGTTTAGGTGCTTGTTTTGCATTCTAATTCTGGTTCAATTCCCAGCACTGCATATACTTCCTGTGTTCAGGAGTTCTACCCGAACACAGAGCCAGAAGAAAGCCTTGATCACAGCTGGGTATGGCCTAGCCTTCCAAAATATATAGACAATGAAACAAAATTAAAATGGAGTTAGATATATTAAGAAGAAAAATTGCAAATATTGAAATGAGGGCATCAACAGGCTCTCTTGAGAAAACTAATGCCTACGGGATATGATGGCTTATATTTTACTAACCTTGCTTATACATCAACATATTTGTGTATGTGAAACTAAAAAATTATGTAAAGCAAAAGTTTTAAGGCATTAGAAAGCAGACAAAGAAGTTAGAGGTTAAGGGGCTATGGTCCTTGTGATAAGGAAGGTACAGAGGGAGAAATTTATATTCTGACCTATATTCTAAGGACTTTTTCCAACAAGGGAGGCTATAATAAAATTATAAAGCATAGTCATTTTGGGGGGCTGGAGCGATAGCACAGAGGGTAGGGCGTTCGCCTTACAAGCGGCCAACATGGCCAACCCGAGTTCGATTCCTCCGCCCCTCTCGGAGAGCCCGGCAAGCTACCGAGAGTATTCGATATGCCAGACACAGTAACAACAAAGTCTCCAATGGAGACGTTACTGGGCCCGCTCGAGCAAATCGACGATCAACGGGAGGGCCTTTACCTTTACCTTACCTTTTAGTCATTTTTGGAGTGAGAAGACAGAAATTAAAATTTAGATATTGTAAGAGGTTGAAATGTATGCAAATTCTATGATTACAGGGAACTATAGAGAAATAAAATCAAGCTACAAATTTACCTCAAACAATTGGTCAAGTTCATAGCTATACTACCTGAGAATTTAATAAATCCTAAAGAAAGCAGCAACTGGAAGGTTAGCAAATTGAGTGCAGTTTCAGTAGAAATGTTTTACTAATGAGAGAGTAGCTGAAACTCAGAGCATGCTCGGCGAAGGAATTTTGGCATACTTCTGATCAAAAATTAATCAAGTCCTAACAAAGTCTCAAACCAGCTCTATGAAATTTGTGTGGTTCATTGGTACTTAAATTCTTATCATAAGAAAGCATAATCCTTTAGCGTTTCATACACAAACTAGCACCAAATGAAGATTCAGTTTCCAATAAAAATTGACATTTTTCTATAAAGCAAATGGAAGAAAAATAGATTCCAGAGAGCCATAAAGAGTAAAGGGCTTCAGGGGCATTGAACCACCCACCAACTTACCAGGAGTGACTCCTAGACCTCTTGAGATCTACTTGCAAGTAACCCCCCTAAAGACAATAGTAAAAAAGGTAAAACAAGCAGCTAAGTGCTTGTTTTGCATGTGGGAAACTTACATTTAATCTCCAGCACAGCATGATCCTCTAAGCACTGCCAAGAGTGAGCTTTGAGTATTGGGTTGGAAGTAGACCCCTAGTATTGCCAGGTATGGATTAACCTTCGTCACTAAAAAACCAAAAAATATAAGAAAGCAGACCCAGATGTGGCTCACATTTGGAGTTAAGAAATATTTAAAAATTTTTAAATTTTATTGAATCACCATGATTTACTGAATTCCCCTAAGCCTGAAAGAATCCCCAATATGCCATTGGGCTACACTAGTACGTGACAGGGTTGAATGGAGACGTTGCTGGTGCCCACTTGAGCAAATCAATGAACAACGGGGTGATGGTGATGGTGATGGTGGTGAATCACTGTGTGATAGTTACAAGCTTTTATGTTTGGGTTACAATCACACAATGATCAAACACCCATCCCTCCAACAGTGTACATTCCCCACCACCAATATCCCCGAAATATCCCCCCCTTCCCACTCCCCCCCCGCCTCCATGGCAGACATGATTTCCCATAATCTCTCTCTACTTTTGGGCATTATGGTTTGCAATACAGACCCCAATACAAACAATCATTTTTGGTCCTTTATCCACTTTCTGCACACATCTCCCATCCCAACTGATTCCTCAAGCCATCTTTTTCTTAGTGATCCCTTCTCTATTCCAGCTGCCTTCTCCCCTTTGCTCATAAGGCAGGTTTCCAGCTATGGAGCAATCTATCTGTCTCGTGCATCTACTATCCTTAGGTAGCAGCCTCATGTTATGTATTTTTATACTCCACAAATGAGTGCAGTCCTTCTATGTCTGTCTCTCTATTTTTGACTCATTTCACTTAGCATGATACTCTCCATGTCTATCCATTTATAAGCAAAGTTCAGGACTTCATCTCTCCTGACAGCTTCATAGTATTCCATTGTGTAGATGTACCAAAGTTTCTTTAACCAGCCATCTGTTCTAGGGCACTTGGGTTGTTTCCAGATTTTGTCTATTGTGAAAAGTGCTGCAATGAACATATAGATACAGATGTCATTTTTACTGTGCTTTTTTGCATCCTCAGGATATATTCCCAGAAGTCGTATTGCGGGGTCATATGGAAGCTCAATTTCTAGTTTTTTAAGGACTGTCCATATTGTTTTCCAGAAAGGCTGGACTAGTGGGCATTCCCACCAACAGTGAAAGAATGTCCTTTTTTCCCCACATCCACACCAGCACTGGTTGTTTTTGTTCTTTTGAAGGTGTGCCAGTCTCTGCAGTGTGAGATGATATTTCATTGTTGTTTTGATTAGCATCTCCCTGATGGCTAGCAATATGGAGCATTTTTTGATGTGCCTTTTGGCCATTTGTATACCTGCAAAAAAAAAAATGAATGCTGACCTCTGTCTAATGCCAGGCACAAAAGTCAGATCAAAGTGGATTAAAGACCTCAATATCAGACATGAATCCATAAGGTACATAGAGGAAAATGTAGGGAGAACTCTCCATGACATTGAAGCTAAAAACATCTTTAAGGATTAAAAGCGCTGACCATGCAAGTGGAAGCAAACATAAACAAATGGGACTACATCAAACTAAGAAGCTTCTGAACTTCAAAAGAAACAGTGATAGAAAGATAAAGAAAGAGCCCACAGAATGGGAAAGAATATTTATCCAATACCCATCTGATGGGCTGGGGGGATAGCACAGCGGTAGGGCGTTTGCCTTGCACGCAGCCAACATGGCCAACCCGAGTTCGATTCCTCCGCCCCTCTCGGAGAGCCCGGCAAGTTACCGAGAGTATTGGATATGCCAGACACAGTAACAATAAAGTCTCCAATGGAGACGTTACTGGGCCCGCTCGAGCAAATCGATGATCAACGGGAGGGCCTTTTTACTATAATAAACTAATACATAATAATATATAATAAAATAAATAATATAAATAAAAAGTGAAATAGATCTTTTAAAATGGAAAACAACTTTAATTAAAATGAACATCTTTCTCAGCTGGGTGGTAGCACAAGTGGAAGAGCAAATGCCGACCATGTAAAAACTCCTGAGTTTCATATCAACACTGCATGCCTCCCCAGAACTGCTGGGATTGGTCTTGCCACCAGCCTTGTCCCCAGTCACCACAAACCTGAACACTGTAGGTCTGCACTAGGAAGAATTTTGTCTGGAGTGGCTCCAGGGCCCATGAGCACTATAGATTGTGGCCACTAAAAATTGTATAAATTAAATTAAATGTTGATAGATTGTTAGTTTATTAGATGTTATATGGGGATGATTATAGTGAGCTGTCACACAGATGACAATCACACAGAGAGAAAAGTATATCATTAACAGAGTATAGGTGACTTATAAGGCATTGATTATTAAGTACTGATGAGTAATTGGAGTACATAGAAGGGTCTGGGGTGCACAGACACATACATAGGGGGCAGGGGAAGAGAGATAAAGAGGAGGAGAGAGAGAGGGAGAGAGAAAATATTGAAAGAGATACATTCGGTTGGATAATTGGAGACTTTTTCCAATTAATGTTATCAAAGCACACTTTCAAGAAATCCCATAAATCATACATAGAAAAATCACATATAGGACTGAGTTTAAAATTTATCTATAGTTTCTTCTATAACATTAATCTTCAAATTTTTTTCCATTGCAGCATTACAATTTTTCTCACCGGAAATATTTTTCACATTCTTTCATGTCTTTACTTTGAACACAAGGTATGCAGTCATAATATTTGTATTAATATATTTCTAATAATTCTAAGTTTCTGTTTTGATCAGTTTTCTCATTCTGTATTATATTTTATTGACTTTATATTTGCTCTCGAGCGGGCCCAGTAATGTCTCCATTGGAGACTTTGTTGTTACTGTGTCTGGCATATCGAATACTCTCGGTAGCTTGCTGGGTTCTCCGAGAGGGGCGGAGGAATCGAACTCGGATCGGCCATGTTGGCTGCGTGCAAGGCAAACGATAGCACAGTGGGTAGAGCGTTTGCCTTGCACGCAGCCAACATGGCCGACCCGAGTTCGATTCCTCCGCCCCTCTCGGAGAGCCCGGCAAGCTACCGAGAGTATTCGATATGCCAGACACAGTAACAACAAAGTCTCCAATGGAGACGTTACTGGGCCCACTCGAGCAAATCGATGATCAACGGGAGGGCCTTTACTTTACTTTACTTTACTATATATGCTCTTGAATTTTAACATTGTGGCTCCTATCTTATTGTTTTTTATTTGCATTTCTATAGACTTTCGTGAATTTTTCAATATGATTGTTATGTTACTTAAAAACAGATTGATGTTTTATGATTTATAAGGCCAATATGGAGTGTAGAAAAATAATATACAATACCCCCAAAATAGAAAATTTTCCACTCTTAGCAAGAGAACAATCACTGTTTTCACCCCAGATGAGTGCTAGGTTTTATATAGTTCTCTCCCCATGATAGTTAATTTCCTCATAGCTATATATGTTTTCCTTATAATTTTAAAACTTTTATTTCCCTTAAACTTTATATAATCTCTGTGGTTTACAACGTTGTTCATGATGATTTGTTACAGACATTCAATATATCAACACCAATCCCACCACCATTGCACCTTGCCATCACCATTATTTACAATTTCCCCAATGAGCCCCTTAGCCTGCTCCCAGAGCAGGCCCTCCATAGTTTATTTTACATTTCTTATTATAAATAATTTGTTAGAAGAATGATAAAACATGTTTCCTAAGAAGAAAGTTAGTGAAGATTGTTGTATCTCACCATGGAACCATTAAACCCTTGTATAAGAGATGACTAAGATATTCTTATAGGTTAAGATTTCTGTGTTTATATTTGTTAATCAAGATTGGTTACCTTCTACTATACATTCCATTCTATCTGGTGTGCTACTCCTGGTTTATCAGTGTTGCAGTTTGAGATGTCATACTGCCATGAATGTGGCTGCATGCTCCAGGAAGTCCAAAATTTTAAGGTGTGATATAGCTGAAGTTAAACTATTAATTGGGTGGTGGCTTTGGGGCATGTGTGTGACTGCAGGGGCTTCCAGAAATACAGGAAGATGGAGGGATGTAGCCCATCCCTAACTCCATGAAAGCCTAAAGATTTCAGCCACAAATCTCATATTGCCTGAGTTTTCCATCAGGTTAATTTCTGGACAAGGTTCATCCCAAACAGTGTAGTCTAGCCGGGAGCATGATGGTGATTATGAAGTGTGGAGGTTTTCAGCTACCAGGGTTTTGTTTGGGTAGGCACTGGGCTCATCCGTCCCACTCTGGGGTGCCCCAGATCACTCCATAACTATATATTTATAAGTAGTCTGCTGAATATTTGAGAGACTCTTCGAAGAATTCTGGGGTTCTCCTATTCAGTAATTTTCTCTCTGATAGTCTTTCCCTTGAAGTCTAGCAGTCATATATCCTATAACCTCAGCTCCACTTTCTCAACCCAGAGTTATTCTCCACTGCTCTGCTATAGTTGCCCCTTCCTAAGCTATGGTTTGAAAATACTTTCAAAAGAGTAATCTGATGAAGTTTGTAGATTCATACAACATTCTTTAGGATTTAGAAAAGTCAATTATTATAAAGTTTTTGTGGATTCTTTTCCACTGGGAGGCATCTCACTACGTAATTTGAATCTATATTATAAAGCCATGATAATCAAAACAGTGGTACTGAAATTAAAAAAACCTCTCCAACCAATGGGTCAGAGTAGAATATTCAAATATTAAACCATATATATATACATATATATGTCAGCTAATTTTTGACAAAGGTGATAGCATGAAGTGGAATAAAGACAGTCTTTTAAACAAATGGTGTTGGGAGAATTAGATAACCATATGCAAGAAATTAAAGCTGGATCTATATCTCACACCTTATACAAAATTCAACTAAAAATGGATCAAAACATCTGCACTTGTTTGTTCATTGCAGCACTCTTTACAATAGCCAGAATCTGGAAAAAACCTGAGTGCTCGAGAACAGATGACTGGTTAAAGAAACTTTGGTACATCTACACTATGGAGTACTATGTAGCTGTTAGAAAAGATGAAGTCACGAAATTTACATACAAGTGGTACTACATGGAAAGTATCATGTTAAGCGAAATGACTCAGAAAGAAAGGGATAAACATAGAAAGATTGCATTCATCTGGGGAACATAAAGTAACAAAATAGGAGACTAACACCCAAGAATGGCCGAGATTAGTACCAGGAGTTTTGCTCCATGGCTTGGAGGCCAGCCACACATGCTAGGGGAAAAGGGAGCTCAGATAGAGAAGGGAGTACCAAATAAAGAGTGTTGGGAGGATCCTCCCAGGATGGGAGAAGCATGCTGAAAGTAGACTATAGACCAAACATGATTGCCACTCAATGCCTCTTTTGCAAACCACAGCACCCAAAAGGAGAGAGAGAGAGAGAGAACAAAAGGGAATGCCCTGCCACAGGATGGGGGTGGGATGGGGGGGTTGGGGGATGGAGGGATGCTGGGACCCTTGGTGGTGGACAATGGGCACTGGTGGAGGGACGGGTATTTGATCATTGTACAATTGAAACCCAAGCACAAAAATTTGTAAATCTACAACTGTACCTTTTAGTGTTTCACTAACAAAAATTTTTTAAAAATGTAAATGAGGGAGAATGGGCACTGGTGGAGGGATGGGTACTGGATCATTGTGTAACTGAAACCCAAGCACAAAAATGTGTAAGTCTACAACTGTACTTCATGGTGTTTCATAAATAAAAATTTTTTAAAAATAAAAATGGATCAAAGACCCTGAGATTATACCTGAACCTATAAAGTATATTGAGGAAAATATAGGCAGAATGCTCCAATACCTTAAAGGAGTCTTCACCAATATGATGCCATTGGCAAAGGTTACAGAAACAAAACTAAGCAAATGGGACTACATCAAACTTCAAAGTTTTTGTATAGCTAAAGAAGCTCAGTCTAGGGGCCAAAGCGATAGTACAGCGAGTAGGGTGTATGGCTTGCATTCGGTCAACCTGGATTCAATCCCCAGCATCCCATATGGTCCATCGAGCACTGACAGTAATAATTCCTGAATGCAAAGCCAGGAGTAACCCTTGAGCATCTCCGGGTTGACCCAAACAAACAAATAAACAAACAAACGTCCTCCCACTGTTCATCGATTTGCTCGAGCGGGCCCAATAACATCTCCATTGTGAGACTTCTTGTTACTGTGTTTGGCATATTGGATACTCTCAGTAGCTTGCCAGGCTCTCCAAGAGGGGCGGAGGAATGGAACCTGGCTCCGTCAGGCTGGCTGCATGCAAGGCAAACGCCCTACCGCTGTGCTATCAGTCCAGCACTTTTTGGGTTGACCCAAAAAGATAAAAAAAAGAAGCACTAAAACTAAACGACTTCTAACTGAATAAGAGAAAATATTTGCATTCAACACATAAGATAAAGGGTTGATTCCAGGATCTCTAAAGTACTCACAAAGATCATAAACAACAAAAAAATCTATAAGCCCCATTTTTTAAATGGGCAATGTAAATGAACAGACATGGATAGAGAAAGCCGAACCCAACATTCTTCTGCTTACAAGACACACACTTGAACAGTCAGGGTAAACATAGGTTCAAAGTTAAAGGCTAGAAAAATATCTTACAGGGAAATAACACCTTTAAAAAGTCCAGAGTGAGGGGGCTGGAGTGATAGCACAGCTGGTAGGGCGTTTGCCCTGCACGCAGTCAACCTGGCTTCAATTCCCAGCATCCCATATGGTACCCCAAGCACCACCACGAGTAACCCCTGAGAATCGCTGTGTGTGACACCAAAAGAAAAAAAAAGATAATAAAATTAAAAAAATAAAAAGTCCAGAGTGACCAGACAACACAGAATTAGAATTTAAATTTTAAAAGGTTATAAGCAATATGAATGGCCATTTATTAATGATCAAGGGATCATACATCAAGAATCCACACTTCTAAACATATATGTTTAGAATAATGATATACTAATATAGATCCACTAATGTATTTAAAACAACTGCTAATAGACATGAAGGTAGACAATGACAGTAACAAAATATTAGTAGGAGACTTTAATACTGCTCTTTCACCACTGGTTAGATCATATAGGAATTAACTAAACAACAACAACAATGGACTTCAAGGATAAAATAGAAAACAAGGGCTTACAAGTCTCTCTGCCCCCCCAAAAGGTTAAGTACACATTTTTCTCCACTGCACCTGGGACACTCCCTCAATATAGATCACATACATATCACAAAACATATCTTCATGAAAATCAGAACAGAAATTGTGTCAACTACCCACTCAGATTATGAGACTTTGAAAATGGAAATTAATCATAAACAGAAATTGAGGGGGGATGGGAAAGGGTATTCGCCGAATACAAATCCGACGAGGGGTTGATATCAAGGATATACAAAGTACTGGTTGAACTCCACAAGAAGAAAACATCCAACCCCATCAAAAAATGGGGCAATGAAATGAATAGAAACTTTCTCAAAGAAGAAATCCAAATAGCTAAGAGGCACATGGGAAAATCCTCCACATCATTAATCATAAGGGAGATGCAGATAAAAACCACAATGAGATATCATTTCACACCACAGAGACTGGCCCACATCCACAAGAACAAAAGCAACCGGTGTTGGCAAGGATGTGGTGAGAAGGGGACCCTCCTTCACTGCGGGTGGGAATGCCGACTGGTTCAGCCCTTTTGGAAAACAGTATGGACGATTCTCAAAAAATTAGAAATTGAGCTCCCGTTTGACCCAGCAATACCACTCCTGGGAATATGTCCCAGAGAGGGAAAAAAGTATAGTCGAAGTGACATCTGCAATTGTCTGTTCATTGCAGCACTCTTTACAATAGCCAGAATCTGGGAAAAAACCTGAGTGCCCGAGAACAGATGACTGGTTAAAGAAACTTTGGAACATTTACACAATGGAGTACTATGTAGCTGTTAGAAAAGATGAAGTCATGAAATTTACATACAAGTGGTACTACATGGAAAGTATCTTGTTAAGAGAAATGAATCAGAAAGAAAGGGATGGACATAGAAAGATTGCATTCATCTGGGGGACATAAAAGTAACAAAATAGGAGACTAACACCCAAGAATGGCCGAGATTAGTACCAGGAGTTTTGCTCCATGGCTTAGAGGCCAGCCATACATGCTAGGGGAAAAGGGAGCTCAGATAGAGAAGGGAGCACCAAATAAAGGGTGTTGGGAGGATCATCCCAGGATGGGAGAAGCATGCTGAAAGTAGACTATAGACCAAACATGATTGCCACTCAATGCCTCTTTTGCAAACCACAACACCCAAAATGAGAGAGAGAACTAAAGGGAATGCCCTGCCACAGAGGCAGGGTGGGATGGAGAGGATGGGGTGTGGGAGGGATACTGGGATCCGTGGTGGTGGGAAATGGACACTGGTGGAGGGATGGGTATTTGATCATTGTATAATTGAAACCCAAGCACAAAATTTGTAAGTCTACAACTGTACCTCATGGTGTCTCACTAATAAAAATTAAAAAATTTAAAAAAAAAGAAATTGGGGGGGAATGAAAACATTTGGAAATGACGCAACTTTTACTGAGCAAATCATGGTTCAAATTGGAAATCAGAGAAGAAATAAAAATATTCAGGAATAAAATTATTTCTGGAGAATATTTTTAAAAAATAGAATAAAATAACAAATGAGAATGAAGACATGTGCTATCAAAGCATATGAGACACAGCAAAAGCAATGTTAAGAGGAAAATTCAAGATGGCTATGTACATATACACAATGAAATACCATTTGGCTTTAAGAAAAGATGAAATCATGCAATATGTTGTTAGGTGGATGGATCTACAGAGAATCATGCTGAATGTATATAGTGAAAAGGAGAGGGTCAGACACAGAATGATCTCTCTCATATACAGGATATAAAGAAACATAGTAGGGGATTAACAAATTCCCAAAGATAACAGAAACTGAGGACTAGTTTTTGGTAGGAGGCTTAATACAGGTTGGGGGTAGGGGAAGAGATGGAGCACTGAGACAATGGTGGATGAAAAGAGATACTCTCTTGGAGAGTGTGGTGCTGGAATGTTTTTTGTATTAAACCTTACCAATAATGGTGTTTCAAACCACAGTGCCTAAAATAACATTTTAAAAAAAGATAATAGTCCAAGAGCCAGAGAGATAGTACAGCATGTAGGACATTTGCTGTGTATATGAACAAATTGGGTTTGATCCCCTGCTCCCCATGTGGATCCCTGTGCCCAATCATGAGTGATACCTCAACACAGAGCCAGGAGTAAGCCCTGAGCACCACCAGGTGTGCCCTCCAAAAGACAGAGAGAGAGAGAGAAAGAGAGAGAGGAACATTCATAGCAATGCCAGCATTCATTAGGAAGAAAGCAAATAACCTAACTGCAAAGATCAAGTAGCTAGAAAAAGACCAAAAGGAACCCAAATCAAGCAGAAAGAAGGAAAAATAAAACTTAGTAATATAATGCAGCATGTCAATACAAGGGAAAACTAAAAACTTTATGATTAAATCAACAAGAACATAGAAAATACTTGAAAAGATCCAGCACCAATTCAAATAAAATGGAGGTTAAACATTCTTCAACATAGTTAACGTCATTTACAACAAGCTCACAGCAAAAATTGAACTCAGTGTTGAAAAACTAAAAGCCTTCTGTCTAATATCAGGCACAGAGCAAGGCTGGACACTTTCACCACCACTATTCAATACACTATTTGGAGTCTTTTACAATACCAGTTAGGGAAGAAAGAGAGGTTAAGGGCACCTAGATTGGAAATGAAGAGTCAACTCTTACTGTTGTTGGTATGATAATATTCCTAGAAAACCCGAAAGACTACACAAAAATCTCTTAGATACAATATACCTGTACAGTAAATAGCAGCTACAAAACCAATATCCAGAAATCCATAGCTTTTCTACATCCAAATAGTGAAATAGATGTGACCTCTCCCCCAAAAAAGATATAAAACAAAGATTATCATTTTGGGGCTGGAGCGATAGCACAGCGGTTAGGGCATTTGCCTTGCACGCAGCCAACATGGTCGACCCAGGTTCGATTCCCAGCATCCCATATGGTCCCCTGAGCACCGCCAGGAGTGATTCCTGAGTGCATGATCCAGGAGTGACCCCTGAGCATCGCTGGGTGTGACCCAAAAAAGCAAAAAAAAAAAAAAAAAAGAAAGAAAGAGAGAGAGAGAGAAAGAAAGAAAGAAAGAAAGAAAGAAAGAAAGAAAGAAAGAAAGAAAGAAAGAGAAGAGAGAATTTTTAAAGTTCCATTCACAATTGTTTTCCAGAAAATCAAGTAGATGGGAATCAGCTTAACAAAAGAGATAATCGGGGCTGGAGCAATAGCACAGAGGGTATGGCGTTTGCCTTGCACGCGGTCAACCCAGGTTCGATTCCCAGCATCCCATATGGTCCCTTGAGCAACGCTAGGAGTAATTCCTGAGTGCAGAGCCAGGAGTAACCCTTGTGCATCGCCAGGTGTGACCCAAAAAGCAAAACAAAAAACCAAACCAAAACAAAAAGAGATAAAAGAGTTAAAGAAAACTATAAATCACTACAAAGAGACATAAAATAAGAAATGATGATATGGAAACACATTCCCACTTCATGCATTGGGAGAATTAATATTGTTAAAATGATGTTCTTACACAAAGCACCATATAGATTCAACACAGTCCACATAAAAATATTCATAACCTTTTTAAAAGACATCAATCAAATGCTATTGAAATTTATATGGAGTAACTATCCCCCCCAAAGAGCCAAAGTAACCCTAGGGAAAAAGAAGATGGGAGACCTCTCTTTACTCAATTTAAAATTACACTATAAAGCTGTTATAATAAAAACTGTGTGGTAGGGAAATACAACAGACTTTCAGACCAATGAAATAGAACGGACAGCCCAGAGACAGCCTTACTTATTTGCACAAGTTCATCTTTAACAAAGTTGCAAAAAGTATCAAGTCGAGCAAGAAAATTCCCTTTAACAAATAATAGTGGGAAAACTGGACAGTCACAAGCATAAAAATGAACTCAGAGACCTATTCAACACCATTCACAAAGGTCAGGCCAAAATGAATTAAAGACCTCCATATATGACCTGAATTCATAAGTTGTATTGAGGAAAACTTGGGTAGAACACGTCATGACATTGAATCTAGAGGCATTTCCAATGATTCAATGTCATTGGCCAAACACCGGAAGTGAAGATAATCAAATAGGTTTACATAAAACTAAGAAGCTTCTGCAGCACAAAAGAAATTATGACCAGAATAAAAATTCACCGCACAGAAAATATTTGCCCATCACTCATTTGATCGTCGATTTGCTCGAGCGGGCCCAGTAACGTCTCCATTGGAGACTTTGTTGTTACTGTGTTTGGCATATCGAATACTCTCGGTAGCTTGCCGGACTCTCCGAGAGAGGCAGAGGAATCGAACTCGGGTCGGCCATGTTTGGCCACTTGTAAGGCAAACGCCCTACCCGCTGTGGAGCGATAGCACAGCGGGTAGGGCGTTTGCCTTGCACGCGGCCAACATAGCCGACCCGAGTTCGATTCCTCCGCCCCTCTCGGAGAGCCCGGCAAGCTACCGAGAGTATTGGATATGCCAGACACAGTAACAACAAAGTCTCCAATGGAGACGTTACTGGGCCCGCTCGAGCAAATCGACGATCAACGGGAGGGCCTTTACCTTTACCTTTACCTTACTCATTTGATAAATGTCTTATAACCAAGATATATAAAGCACTGATAAAACTTTACAAGAAAAAAAAACATTAAAAAAATCTTGGAGCCATGGTTTGGAGCCCAACCACACATGCTAGGGGAAAAGGGAGCTCAGATAGAGAAGGGAGCACCAAATAAAGGGTGTTGGGAGGATCCTCCCAGGATGGGAGAAGCATGCTGAAAGTAGACTATAGACTAAACATGATTGTCACCCATTGCCTCTTTTGCAAACCACAACATCCAATACGAGAGAGAGAACAAAAGGGAATGCCCTGCCACAGAGGCAGGGTGGGATTGGGGGGGGATGAAGGGTGGAGGGATACTGGGATCCGTGGTGGTGGGAAATGGGCACTGGTGGAGGAATGGGTATTTGATCATTGTATAATTGAAACCCAAGCACAAAAATTTGTATGTCTACAACTGTACCTCATGATGTCTCACTAATAAAAATTTTTAAAAATCTTGGAGGAAGTGTGGGTGGAGAGATAGTACTCCAGGTAGAGCACTTGTCTTGCACACATCCAACCTGAGTTTGATCCCCTGAACCACATATGATCCCCAGAGCACTTCAAGGAGTGATCTCTGAGCTCAGAGCCAGAAATAAGCTCTGAGTACTGTAGGGTGTGGCCCCGATTTTTTTATGGAGAAAGAGAGGAACAGATACTTTAACAAAGAAGACAGATGCCAAAAGATTTTTTTTGAGGGGGTAGCATCATTTATTATCAGGAAAATGAAATTGGAAACAATGACATATCATGCCACACCAGTAAAACTGGCACACATCATAAAGGATGAAAACAACCAGTGTTGGCATGGATTGGAGAAAGGAACTCTCATTTACTGCTGGTGGGATTTCAACCAGTCCCACCTTTTTTGAGTTTTTTGAGTATAATATAGACACTCCTCAAAAACACAGAAACCGAGTTTCCACATGACTCAGAAATTACACTTATTGGCCTCTATCCCAATACCAAAAAATCTGTTCAGAAAAGACATTGCACTCCTATGTTTATTGCAACACTGTTCACAATAGTGAAAATTTGGAAACAACCTGAGTGTCCTAGAACAGATGACTGGATAAAGAGACTATGGTTTGGAGTGATAGCACAGTGGGTAGGATACTTGCCTTGCATACGGCTGACCTGGGTTTGATCCCAGGCATCCCATATGGTCCCCTAAGCACTGAACATTGCTATATATGGCACCACACAAAAGAAACTATGGTATATGCACACAATGGAATACTATTCGGTTATAAGAAAATACAAAATCATGCAATTAATTGCGACATGAATGAATCTGTAAAGTATCTCACTGAGTGAACTTAGTCATAGGGAGAGAAAAAAGATATAGAAATTGAGAACTAGTGTTTAGTAGGA
The DNA here is from genome assembly GCF_029834395.1 of Sorex fumeus. Classification (NCBI taxonomy): domain Eukaryota; kingdom Metazoa; phylum Chordata; class Mammalia; order Eulipotyphla; family Soricidae; genus Sorex; species Sorex fumeus. The sequence continues at coordinate 1,083,796 of NW_026606104.1, read as the reverse complement.
AACATATCACTGTAGGGGGTGGGGTGAGAGGAGGAGAATGCAGGAGGGGAGTCACTGGAACACTAGTGGAGGGTGTGATGCTGAAATGTTTTAAGCATGAAACTTACAATGATCAATATTGTAAATCATGGCATATAAAATTTTAAAAATATAATGTTATTTTATGTATTTTACACGAAATTGTTATATTCATATATAACATATATTCATATATATTTTATATTCATATATAACAAACATTTTTGTTTGTTACTACTGCTACTTCAAGCAGGAGGGTAAATTCAACCTCTGTCTCTCTTAGGCATTAGTGGACTTACAAATTTATTTTTTATTTTAATGTAGGAGTACTGCTATTTATTCAGCCACTGATTAGCTGATAAATTGGGCATGAACTCCACTTACTTTTTTTTATAATTTTATTTATTTATTTTTCTTCTTATATTTATTTATTGAATCGCTGTGGGAAAAGTTAACAAGCTTTCAGGTTTAAGTCTCGGTCATGCAATTATCAAACACCTTTCCCTTCACCAGTACTCATTTTTCACCTCCAAGAACCCCGATATACCCCCCTCCCACCCCTCCCAATGCCTGTGGGCAGATGATTTCCACTTAACTCTTCTCTACATTGATTACATTCATCATTTCGACAAAAGATGCACCATTATTGTTTAGAATTCCCCCCCCAAACAATCAGAATTGCTGAAAAGGCACTGTGAAATACTTTGTTTTCTATAGCTGGTTATGAGAATCATATAATCTCGCATGGCCCCAATAACAGCCTTGCGATTTTGGATTTCTGCAAAGAGCCAGATAATTACGAGATTGGTTTCTGTGCGTCTGGTGTTATGGCTGTGCTAGAGAGCTGCTCGTGGGGGGCAACTCGTGACCTCGATAGGGCATGAAGGACGAACCGGTACTGCCCCCCTTCCCATGACACTGTAGTTGCCCCCATCACCACTGGCTCATACCTGGCTTTTCAGTAAACTCCGAGGCAGCGGCCACCTTGTTGCTGGGTGGGAAAAAGGCAGAAGGGAGCAACAACGTTTCCCTCCGGGGAGGCATAGAGCAGTAGTTTAATGCATGGTCCATTCATTTTTCTGCCGCAAGCTGCCAGGCTCTGGATTAAGTCCTTTTGCCTCTGCAGCCGTGGCCGTGCCAGAGAGCTGCTCGTGGGCGGCAACTCATGACCTCGGTAGGGCGAGAAGGACGAGCCGGTACCGCCCCCCGCCCCCCATGAGACTGCACTTGGCCCGTCACTGCCAGCTCATACCTGGCTTTCCAATAAGCTCTGAGGAGGTGACCACCTTGTAAGCGGCCCAGGCGCATTTCTGCCAAAAGCCGCTGGGTTTCGAGATTTGTTTCGAGTCTCTGGGATCATGGCCATTAATCAGCTTGATCAGGAGCCAGAGAGGCCGTTTGTAGGCGGCAACTCGGGATCTCGCTGGGATGGGGAGGAAAGGGCTGATTCCACCCCCATCTGGTGAGGCCCCGCATGTCTCCTCACTGCAGGCCCAAACCTGACTGTCAAGTAACCTCTGGAGGATGGTAATCACTGGGCTGCCAAGGGGAACAGGCCAAGGCATGAAACCTGTTCCCACCTGGATTGACCCAGAGTCAGTAATCTACTGCAGGAACAGGACACATTTCTGCCAAAAGCCCTTGGGTTCCAAGATTCGTTTCTTAGTCTTTGGGATCATGGCCGTTCAGCAGTCGATCAGGAACCAGAGAGGCCATGCCTCCAATTATATAGATGAGCCAGAGGTGGTTTGTGGGTGTGTCTCCCACATACCTAACTTTTGGCCATTTACTTTCTTGGTAAACTTTTCCCCAAGTTTTTGGGGTCTGACCAAAGGCACAGCAGCAATTTTGGGGTATCTGAAATCCTGACGGTGCCATCAGGTTGCTGATGCACTCACCTCACAGATACAAATTGACCTGCTGGTGGCATCATACCCCCAGATTTCCAAAATTTTTAAGAAGCATTTTTGCAGTTAATTCTGACAAAGCACTATGTATATATAGGCATACATGTATCTGTATTACTGACACTTCACATCACATAAAGAAAATTATGCAATTAAGAACTATCATGGGAAAATAAGATCAGTAGCACACCACCAAAAATTCTAATACATTAATGAAAAGTATGAGGATCAAATAAAAAATCGAAGCACAATTTTAAGTGGTTAAACATGTTAAACAGTTAATAAATACATATACGCTATAAAGAAATGTGAAACTCAATTTTGTAAAAGATGCGAAAGTTACTTGTGGAAATGCATTCTCATTAACCCATCAGTCTTCCCAGATCTTACTTCATTATTCCATATTTCATGTGTGAGGAAGAGAACAAAAAGACTCAAATAAAAATAAGCTATCAAAGAAATAAGAGATAAACAAATCATGGAGAATCTAGGGCAACATACAAATAGGTTGCCAGAAAATAGCCTGGATAGGGGATAAAAGGGATACTGCACAGAACTGAGCAGCCAAAAGTCATCTTGGGCAAGAACGTGTCCCTTATTATAAAATGGTCCCTGTCACTGTCACTGTCACTGTCCTCCCGTTCATCGATTTTCTCGAGCGGGCCCAGTAACGTCTCCATTGTGAGACTTTGTTGTTACTGTGTTTGGCATACCGAATACTTCACGGGTAGCTTGGCAGGCTTTGGTGTGCAGGCGAGATACTCTCGGTAGCTTGCCTGACTCTCCGAGAGGGATGGAGGAATCAAACTAGGGCCAGCCATGTTGATTGCGTGCAAGGCAAATGCCCTACCCACTGTGCTATCCATCCAGCCCTATAAAATGGTAAAGAAGGATTATCTGCAATAAGGGCATAAAATAGAAAGTTGTAATACCAGATATGATTGCAAAAAGTTCGTTGTCTTTGAGTAGTGTGGGAGCTGTTTTAAATTATAACTTCTTGTAAACCACAACACCCAAAAGGAGAGAGAGAACAAAAGGGAATGCCCTGCCACAAAGGCAGGGTGGAATGGGGGGTGGGAGGGATACTGGGACCCGTGGTGGTGGAAAATGGGCACTGGTGGAGGGATGGGTACTTGATTAGTGTATAACTGAAACCCAAGCACAAAAACTTGTAAGCTACAACTGTACCTCATGGTGTTTCACTAAAAAAAATTTTTAAAAAATTATTGAGATAAAATTCCTGTTACCTAAAATATTTCTGTACCAAGTTTGTATGTATACTATTTTACTTTTGTATTAGATTATTCACATTTGTATGTCATAATTCATAGTTCATGAGCATTATGTACTCTTTTTGTTGTTAAACATACTAATAGAGAGCCTTTGTGGAAAAGTGTGTAATCTAATTAAATCTTGTTCAGAAATTTTTAAAAAAATTATAACTTCTCGAGGCTGGATCACAGCGGGTAGGGCATTTGTTTTGCACGTGGCTGACCCGGGTTTGATTCTCAGCATCCCATATGGTACTCTGAGTATTGCCAAGATTGATTCTTGAGTCCAGAGCCAGGAGTAACCCATGTGCATCGCCAGGTGTGACCGAAAAAACAACCAAAAAATTATAACTTCTCATTTTAGTATTTTGCTTTAAGTTTTTGTTACTAGATATTAAATTGTGTATGAAATTGTATGTAAGGAAATAAAATGTATGCTCTGCTCAAATTTAACTGCATCAAAATTATTCCTATAAAGGAAATAAAAAATTTCATATGTTCATATAAATTCTTAAATATTTTATTAATTATTTAGCAACAAAATTAATTGGGCTTCCCTTGTTATTTTAATATTTCCTTGAATTAATTACATTATTTTTATGTTTAATAAAATATTTTAATGCACCTCTCAGAATAAAAATCATTGTGAAGTGTTGTATGACAAATTAACAATTTTTATTTGTTCATTTCTTGGTTCCTTGAGAAATATTTGTAAATCTTTGGAGTGGAAAAAAATAAGACTAATGTTTTTTCATAGACCCTTTAGAGTTATACCAGATGCTTAAGCATTTTTGTTTTTGTTTTGGAGTCACACTTAGGTGTGCTCAGAGGCTTGATGCTCTGGGATCTCTCTCAATGGAGGAACTCTGGCATGTCAAACATAAGATTTAGTCTTTTGAGCTATCTTCCTGGTCCCAGATGATTTAGAATTTTTACTCTTCTTATCTTTGGTCAATTTTGCAACTCAATTGGTGAGATAAGTTAACTTATGAGAAACCGATGATAATTCAGATGGTTCCTATTCATAGAAAAACCAACTAATTTTTACAGTAGATATGTGATTGATTCCACACTCCAAACCCCCATGGCAGAGATAATTCAAATTTTCATTTTACCTAATTGCTCTAAGGATTTTGCCCAGTTTTACATCTATTATTAAATTCATTTCAGTATCCCCAATGCCAAAATAGATGTTTATTCTTAGTATTCCATATTGAGCCAATTTTAACATTGTAATGGGTCCCTGATTAATTAATGAGTAAAATAAAATAGTTGAAACATTCTCACGTAATTTTATATGAAACCCATAATTTTACTTCTTTAATTTTTGTTGCTAAATTTGTTTCTAGAGCAATAGCACAGCGGGTAGGGCGTTTGCCTTCCACGTGGCTAACCTAGGTTCAATTCTTCCGTCCCTCTCAAAGAGCCCAGCAAGCTACCGAGATTATCCCGCCCACACGGCAGAGCCTGGCAAGCTACCGTAGTGTATTCAATATGTCTCACAATTGGAGATGTTACTGGTGCCTGCTCGAGCAAATCGATTAACAATGGGAGGACAGTGCTACAGTGCTACAGACAATTTTTTTAATTAATTTTTATTAGTGAAACACCATGAGGTAAGTCTACAGTTGTAGACTTACAAATGTTTGTGCTTGGGTTTCAATTATACAATGATCAAATACCCATCCCTCCACCAGTGCCCATTTTCCACCACCACGGGTCCCAGTATCCCTCCCACCCCATCCCCCCCCATCCCACCCTGCCTCTGTGGCAGGGCATTCCCTTTTGTTCTCTCTGTCTCCTTTAGTGTTGTGGTCTGCAAAAGAGGCATTGAGTGGCAATCATTTCGGTCCATAGTCTACTTACAACATGCATCTCCCCTCCTGGGAGGATCCTCCAAACACCCTTTATTTGGTGCTCCCTTCTCTATCTGAGCTTCCCTTTCCCCTAGAATACCCGGCTGGCTTCTAAGCCATGGAATAATCCTCCTGGTACAGATCTCGGCTATTCTTGGGTATTAATCTCTTATTTTGTTACTGTATGTCCCCCAGATGAATGTAATCTTTTTATGTCTATCCCACTCTTTCTGACTCATTTTGCTTAGCATGATACTTTCCATGTAGTACCACTTGTATGTAAATTTCATGACTTCATCTTTTCTAACAGCTACATAGTACTCCATTGTGTAGATGTTCCAAAGTTTCTTTAACCAGTCATCTGTTCTTGGGCACTCAGGTTTTTTCCAGATTCTGGCTATTGTAAAGAGTGCTGCAATGAATAAACAAGTGCAGATGTCACTTCGACTATACTTTTTTGCCTCTCTGGGATATATTCCCAGGAGTGGTATTGCTGGGTCAAATGGGAGCTCAATTTCTAATTTTTTGAGAATCGTCCATACTGTTTTCCAAAAGGGTTGAACCAGTTGGCATTCCCACCAGCAGTGAAGGAGTGTCCCTTTCTCGCCACATCCGTGCCAGCATTACAGACAATTTTTTTAATAGTTCAAAAGTCCATTGTAATTTTCCATTAAATGTTCTGTAGAGATATTTGATGTTATTATTATTATTATTATTATTATTATTTTGTGAGGGATTTGGACCACACATGGTAGTGCTGAAGGGTCACTGAAGTGTCCATGGGACCATACCTAGTGCTGGGGAGAGACAGGGATTGATTGCCAGTATGCAAGGCAAGCATCTTAATACTACTTAATTAAGTATCTTAGTCTTAAGATACTACTTAATCTTTGTAGTATCTCCCTCGTCGATTGCCTTGAGCAGGCCCCAGTAACGTCTGCTTCGTCCTAGCCCTGAGATTTTTTAAAAAGTGCCATATTCAAGGCTCTTTCAGAGTTAGGAGAATGAGACCCATCATTGTTACTGGTATTTGGCATATTGGGTACACCACGGGGAGTTTGCCAGACTCGGCTGTGTGGGCAGGTTACTTATTTTCTCATTATTACTTTGGACAAACTAGTATCTCCCAAGCCCACAAAAATTATTTTTTTAAATTCTTACTTATAGCATGCAGCCTCAAAAATAAGCTCCAACAAATTCCTTTTACGAGTATTCACACTCTAGAATAACATCTCCTTTTGATTGCAGACTTATATAGTGACCTTTTCAGACCAATAGAAAGCCTAAAATGTGATAGGGTATCACTCTGTATTTTTGTTATGTAATCTTGTTTTCACATAACAAGTCTCTTTGTTGATTTTAATAAGGCAAGTTGCCAAATTGGAGAGGCCAGGAGCGCTGCAGAATTTTTGATACAGAGATGCTAACCAAATCTCTCCACTAAAAATAAATTCTAGCATGAGTTCTAGCAGAATGAGTTTCGTATCTGTAAAATGATCCTAGTTAGCCATTAAAATGATTGCCTAAGAAAGTAAAATTTTCAAAGATTAGTGCTGCCTGAAGAATTTATTGCTTGTTCAAACCAACACCTAATTATAAGCTCCTGACCTTTTTCTTAGGGCATTACGTAGAAGACATCATAATTATGAATCTTCCTTCTGTTCTTCTGACATATATATATATATATATATATATATATATATATATATATATGACAAGTCAGGCATCTGAAAGCTGTTGCTTTGAAATGTAATCATCTAGAAGGAAAATATCTCTTTATCTTAGTGGGAGGAAAATATTATATCTTTGATTATTTCCAGCTCGCAAATACAGCTGGCCTAATTGCATTTTCACTGGCTACCTTTTGTAATTTTTTACTTCTTTGCTTACTCTACTTCAGTCCCAATTTACCCCTCAATTTCCTTTGAAATCACTTAGGCATACATGGGAATGATGCTCAGCTCAATATTTAGTAATTTCTGAATAAAATATATTTGCATCACTAATGTTAAGATATGCTTATTTCTGTATACATTGCAAGATGCTGGGACCAGTTTCTTAGTAACCAATCAAGAAAGTGAGGCCTTCCACTCTTGCTTCTCCTATTCAATATAGTACTGGAAGTTCTGGCCATAGAAGTAAGGCAAGAAAAATATATCAAGGGCATACAGACAGGAAAGGAAGATGTCAAGCTATCACTACTTGCAGATGATATGATACTATACTTAGAAAAATCCTAAAGACTCTACAAAAAAGGCTCCTAGAAACAGTAGGTATGTAAAGTAAAGTGGCAGCCTACAAAATCAACACCCAAAAGTCCATGGCTTTCCTATACACAAATAATGAAAGAGAAAGAGATATTTAAAAAACAATCCCATTCATAATAGTACCTCAGAAAATCAAGTACCTCGGAATCAGCATAACTAGAGAGGTGAAGGACTTATACAAAGAAAATTACAAAACACTACTTCAAGAAATAAAAAAGGAAACTAGCAAATGGAGACATATCCCCTGCTCATAAATAGGGAGGATTAACATTATCAAAATGACAATACTCCCCAAAGCACTATATAGATTTTATGCGATCCCTATCAGGACACCCATAACATTTTTCAAAGAAATAGACAAAACACTCCTGAAATTCACATGGAACATTAAACCCCCAAGAATAGCTAAAGCAATCCTTGGGAAAAAGAAGATGGGTGGTATCATCTTTCCCAACTTCAAACTGTACAACAAAGCAGTAGTAATTAAAACAGCATGGTATTGTACTAGAAACAGACCCTCAGACCAAGGGAACAGACTCTAAAATATATGATCACTTAATCTGTGATAAAGGAGCAAGAAACGTGAAGTGGAACAAGTAAAAGCCTCTTTAACAAGTGGTGATGGCCCCATCAGTGTGGCCAATATCACCAGGGCACCCCCCAATGAAGCAGGTGCAGTCTCCCCATCTACTCTAGATGGAATCCCGGTGACAAAGAGCTTCCACAAGCAAGGCCCAGATATGTGGGTCAGGACTAAATCTCCACACCGCATGGTGGCAGAGGACCTGGGCTGTCCCTCCCCGGGTCCCCACTCGCCCAGAAGACTGGCTGTCACGCCCACAATTTGCTTCCAGGTGCCATCTTAGCACACAGCCCTGGCCCAGAGACACAGCAGCAGGAAGATCACCACAGAAAGACACCACAGCACTGGAGATCTCTCCAGGCCACATACTGAGCCAATATCACCGGGGCACCCCAGATGGAGCAGGTGCAGTCTCCCCTCCTACTCCAGATGGAATCCTGGTGACCGAGAGCTTCCACAAGCAAGACCCAGGTATGCAGGTTCAGCACTAAATCTCCATGCTGCATGGTGGCAGAGGACCCGGGCTGTCCCTCCCCAGGTCCCCACCCGACCCCCCCGAGAAGACTAGCTGTCATGGCTACAATTTGTCTCCAGATGCCGTTTTAGCACACCAACAGCCCTGGCCTAGAGACTCCCAGTTGAATCCCAAAATGGATTAGTGCCATACAGAGATGTCTCTGGAACCCAACCATTTACAACCTAGAAATTTACATTTACAATCACAGCTGCACAAGCTCTCATGATATTAAAAATGAGCTATGGAAAATATATTATCTAGCATCTGCCCCTGGCAGGTAGGCATGAATGGTGGTGGGAAAATTCGAGCAAAACATAATGCCCAAAATTAGAGAGAGTACTGGGGAAATTGTGTGCTATAGAGGCAGCATGAGGACTACGATGGGGGGGCAGGGGAGTAGATATTTGGGACATCAGTGGTGGAAAATGTGCACTGGTGGAGAGATGGGTGTTCCATCATTGTATGGCTGAATCTCAAACATGAAAGCTTTGTAATTCTATGTCACGGTGATAGAATAAAATAAAAAAGTAATGTGGAGTTCATGCCCAATTCAATCAACTTAATCAATGGCAGAACAAATAGCAGTACTCCTACATTATTAAAAAAAAGTGGTTCTGGGAAAAATGGGTAGCTCAAAAATTCTGCAAAAAATGAACTCTGACCTCTGTCTAACACCAAGCACAAAAGTCAGATCAAAGTGGATTAAAAACCTCAATATCACACCTGAATCCATATGGTACATGGAGGAAAATGTAAGCAGAACCCTCCATGACATTAAAGCTAAGAGCGTCTTTAAGGATGAAACACTAGTGACCAAGCAAGTGGAAACAAACATAAACAAATGGGACGACATTAAACTAAGAAGCTTCTTCACCTCAAAAGAAACAGTGACCAAATTACGGAGAGAGCCCATGGAATGGGAAAGAATATTTACCCAATACCCGTGTGATCCAGAGTCTAAGGTCATGGAGTTCCACATTATCTGGGTTCCATGGGACTTCATTCATGTGTGAGGCTCGGCTTGAGCGTCTGGAAAGCGATGCTCAAGCTTGGCAGTGGTTGGATAGTGGAGGTTGGCTGCCGGCGCTGGGTCCCTTAGGGTGGGGAGGGCTCTCACCTGCTCCTCAGCCTGGAGCAGAGTCCAGAACAGAGATCTGCTTGCTTCCCCCAGACTCCAGTGATTCGGATTACACCCATAAGCCACACCCTGCCGGCACCAGATAATCTCCTCATTGGCCACCCTCCAGAACTCAGGATACTCCTACCAGACAGAAACAAAAAATGAGACTCCCAGAACCATGCCACCGGATTCTGTGCCAAGCTGTTGGGTGGGTGAGAGCCCTCCCCACCCCAAGGGACACAGCTCTGGCAGCCGACCTCCACTACCCAATCACTGCCATGCTCCAGGCCATTTTCCAGACTGCACAGCCACGAAGCAGCCATACGACACATTATAAGATACTTCTTACCCATTTTCCACTATTACTATACCATATCTGATGGGATTCAGACAGTAAGCAACAAATTGTAGAGAAAAATATATAAATATATGCCTCTTGGAGAACCCGGCAAGCTACCAAGAGTATCCTGCCTGCACAGGCAGAGTCTGGCAAGCTCCCTGTGGTGTATTCAATATGCCAAATACAGTAATGACAACAGTAATGACAACATTCCCCTGACACTGAAAGAGCCTCCAATTTTTGGGAAAAGACAAGTAAGAAGAGGCTGCTAAAATCTCAGATTTGTGAGGAATAGAGCCATTACTGGCGCCCACTCCAGTAATTCAACAATCAATGTGAAGACAGTGATACAGTGATACCCATCTGATAAAGAATATCCAGGATATACACTATACTAGTAGAATTGTACCAGAAAAAAAACTCCAACCCCATCAAAAAATGGGGAGAAGAAATGAACAAAAGCTTCCTCAAAAAAAAAAATTCAAATGCCCCAAAGACACATGAGCAATAGCACAGTGGGTAGGGCATTTGCCTTGCACGTGACCAACATGGCTGACCCGAGTTCGATTTCTTTGCCCCTCTCGGAGAGCACGGCAAGCTACCAAGAGTATCTCACCCGCATGGCAGAGCCTGGCAAGCTATCCGTGATGTATTTGATATGCCAAGCACAGTAACAACAAGTCTCATAATAGAGATGTTACTGGGCCTGCTTGAGAAAATCGGTCCCTAATCATCGGGATATGCAAATCAAAACAACAATAAGATAGAATATCACACCACAGAGACTGGCACACATTCAAAAGAACAAAAGCAACCAGTGTTGGTGTGGATGTGGGGAGAAAGGGATGCTCTTTCACTGCGAGTTGGAATGCCAACTGGAACAGCCTTTTTGGAAAATAACATGGGCATTCTTCAAAAAACTAGAAATTGAGCTTTCACATGATCCTGCAAACCACTTCTGGGAATATATCCTGCGGGTGCAAAAAAGCACAGTAGAAATGACATCTGTGCCTTCATGTTCATTGCAGCACTGTTCACAATAGCCAGAATCTGGAAACAACCCGAGTGCCCAAGAACAGACAACTGTTAAAGAATGTTTGGTACATCTACACAATGGAATACTATGAGCTGTTAGGAAAGATGAAGTCATGAAATTTGCTTATAGTGGATGGACGATGGACGTGGAGAATATTATGCTATGTGAAATAAGTCAGAAGTAGAGGGATAGACATAGAATTACTGACTCATTTATGGAATATAAAATAACATAATATGAGATTGACTCCCAAGGATAGTAGATTCAAGGGCCAGGACTATCTCTCTATAGTTGGAAGCCTGCCTCATGAGCTGGGGGAGAAGGCAGCTGGAATAGAGAAGGGATCACTAAGTCGATGATGGTTGGAGGGATCGTTTGGGATAGGAGATGAGTGCTGAAAGTAGGTAAAGGACCAAATGTTACAGCCTCTCATCTATATTGCAAACCGTAATGCCCCAAAATAGAGGGAGAATATGGGGGAATTGTCTGCCACAAAGGCAGGGGGACCAGATTGCACGTCCTTTCCTCCTAGAAGGGAGCATAACATGATGTTCACCATAACCATGCCTCCAGACCCCACGCCAGGCTGTTTCACTCGGAGTGCTCCGGAGTCTGGTGGGTGAGACCTCTCACCACCCAAGGGACTCAGCCCTGGCAACTGAAAACCTCCAGAAATCAACTATCCCCATGCTCATGGTAGCTCTCCACACACTTGGGCCGAGCCTCACCCATGAGTAAACCTATTCCTGAACTGCAAGGCTGAATTCATGGCCATGACACATCATACCACACACCCTAACTGTACCACACAACATTTAATGGAATTCAAAGTAGGAGGCAACCAATCTTAGAGGGAAATATATATATATATATATATCTGTAATATATATAACAGTTATATATATTATATCTGTTATATATATATATCTGTTATATATATTACAGATATATATATATATACATATTAAAGCACACAAGGCTCAACCTCTAACAACATGTTAGTAATCTCTTATAGAAGGGATTAATGGTGCCTGGGTGAAATACAACAATCTTCACCCTCTTTCCTCTAAGGATAATTTTTATAGCATTCTAAGCAGTTTTTAATGACAAACAATACAAAATATATTATTTTAGTTCTGCTTTGGGGAAGGAATTGAGGTTCAGGATGGAAACCTCCAAAATATGATGGTGGGAAAGTGTAATGGTGGTGGGATTGGTGTTTGAATATTAATGTAATGAAATATTGTGAAATACTCTACAAAATAAAAATTTATAAAAAAAATTAAAGGCAGGGAGAGAGTTGGAAGTGGGGGCGGGGGAGGACTGGGAACATTGATGAATGGTGGAAAATGTGCACTGGTGGAGGGATGGGTGTTTGATCATTGTATGACTAAAACGCAAACATGAAAGCTTTGTAACTGTATCTCATTGGAATTAAATATAAATAAATAAATAAATAAATAAATAAGGGGAGAAAGGAAGTGAGGCCTTCTACCCTAGAGTTGCAAAAAAACTGAATTCTACCAATAACTCTAAGAGCTTCTATTTGGATCCTTCCCTAGTTGAGACTTTAGACCAGGTACTTTTCCCTGACCAACACTTTGTGTTGGTTCTTGATTGAGTTGGTCAGGGGTGCAGAGATAAGCAATGTGTGTGTAGTGTTTGAAAGTGGAGGGCTAAAGCTCACTCAGGCCATTTAGCACCGAGTAGCTTTCGCGGCCCCTTTTTTATTGGATCAACATATCCAACATACATCAGAGTACATAGGATCAAAATATATAAGATCAAAACACCTTAAAGTACATATTATTCTGTAGCCTAATGATGCACAAAGTTTTTGATGAAGTAAATCAGACCATCTTGTAGATCTTTACATCCCATTTCCCATACATTCCACATCAACTTCAATGCAAGCCTACACACATACCCCATGAGGTATTTGTTTAACTTTCATCCAATCATAGCACAGTTAATCTATAACAGATGGGGGCTGCATTGGAACATGTTGACTCCAACCAAGTTCACTCAGAGTTCCTAGCTTTTTGCAGCTATGACACGGTGTCATTTCCCCAGAACTTCCTCATGACTCTGATCAGGCTCCAACACCTTGACTGAGACCTTATGAGAGACATTTATGAAGATTAACAAAAAAAAAAATGGTCTTCGACTGCTGACCAAAAAGAAGAAGTTTAAAAACGTGTGTATGTGTATGTGTGTGTGTGTGTCTGTGTGTGTTAGATGTCAATGTGGTACTTTCTTATACAGGAACATATAATTAATATTTTCTATCACTCTGCAAGTTTAATAACATTTTTTTCTTTTTTTTCCCCACCACCAGCACCACCACCCACCCACCCGCCACCCATCACCCCCAAAAAAGAAAAAGAAAAACCAGATTGGATTTTGTTTGGTTTTTGGACCACACCCAGTTGTGCTCAGGTCTTACTCCTGGCTCTGTGCTCAAGGATCACTCCTGATGGTGTTCAAGGGACCGTAAGAGGTGCCTGAAATTAAAGCAAGGTCAGTCAAATGCAAAACTTACATGTAGTACTTAACCTCTTAATCTCTGTATTATCTCTCTGGCCACTATACCAACTTTTGAAAGGCTTTGGAAGAATCACGCTTTGGGGGAAGAATAGGTTAGAAGAACAGAATGGAGGCATTTAGCTCTCAACTGTCAGATCTTCCTTGAGCACGGGCTGATCCAGAAGTAGATTATTTGATCACTTGACATCCATTACTCATCGATTTGCTCAAGTGGGTGCCAGTAATGTCTCCATTCATTCCTGTCACGTGCGAGTATAGCCCAATGGCGTCTACTCACTCCAGTAACATGAAGAGCCTCAAATCAATCGTTCAGGGTTTTGACAAAGAAGTCCGACCATCTCGTAGGTGGGAGGCCATGCAATCTTTTGACATCTTATGGAATGCAGTCAGCTTTAGTCCAGCAGTCATCTCCAAATCACATTGCATGTCCAGCCCATCTGATTTTTGACGCCTTGGCAAACAAGACAGCGTCCCTGATTCTCGATCATCAACAGAGGTCGGAACTCTGGATTCCTTCTCTCACTTGAGTGAGGCATAATATTCCAAGCATAGCTCTTTTGATTCCTCTTTGGGAGACCCAAATAGTGTTCTCATCCTATTTTCGTAGGGCCCAGGACTCTGAGGCATAAGTTAATGCAGGAAGAACGGTGGAGTTGAAGAGATGTGTCTGGAGCCAGAGGTTCTTCTTCCTCTTAGCTATTTTTTCAACAATCTTGAAGGAGTTCCATGCTGCTCTCTTCCTCCTGCACAAATCAGGTGGCAGGTCATTCGTCATGTTGACTTCTCGACATAGGTACACATAACCGCTGCATATGGAGATGTTCATTCTATTGAGAGTGACTGGAATGTCAGGAATGAGTCCATTTCTTATTAACATTGTTTTCATGAGATTCAGCTGTAGTCCAACCTTTCCACACTGACAGTCGAAGTCAGCCAGCATTTGTGCTGCTTGGCTAGTGTTTGGTGTTATTAGAACAATGTCATCAGCGAAGTGGAGGTGGTGTAGTTGCTGACCATCTATCTTCACTCTCATGCTTTCCCATTCCAGTCGTCGATGATGTTCTTGAGGGTGGCACTGAAGAGTTTCAGTGAAATGGTATCACCCTGCTGAACCCCTCTCTTGATGTCGATGATCACTTCCTTGTAGAATGGTAAGATCCTGGTAGTGAATCTATAATACAGCTCATGGAGGATCCTGATGTATTGACTTTGAACGCCCTGTTTGGCTAGGGCCTTGATGACTGCTTCAGTCTCAACAGAATCAAAGACCTTCTTTAGATCAATGAACGTTAGACAGAGCAGCATCTTGAACTCCTGAGAAACCTCAATGAGCTTGGTTATCATGTGGATATGGTCAATCATGCCGAATCCTTTGCGGAACCCGGCTTGCTCGCATGGTTGCCCTTCATCTAGTGTTCTGCCAATCCTGTTCAGGATGGCTTGAGTGAACAGCTTGTAGATGACAGACAACAGGCAGATTGGGCGATAGTTGCCAATGTCGTGGATGTCTCCCTTTTTGTACAGTAGTACAGTCCTGCTGGTTTTCCATTAGGATGAAACCTTGCATTCAGACAGGTAACGTTTGAGGAGCTGAGCCAGTGTATTGATGAGTACTGATGGCAGATTATTCAGATTATTCAGGTGTTTGGGCCTGGGCCCTTTTTTACCAATGAAATGGCATTGTGGATTTTGGAAGGGAGAACATTGGGAATGACATATCAATCCTGTGGAATTTGGTATGTGTGCAGGTGGAAGTGGCTATCAAAGAGATCCGAGTAGAAGTCATGGATAATCTTCTCCAATGCCCTTCTGGAAGATGTGATAGATCCATCAGGACATCATAGGGCAGTCATCTTGGTCTTGTAGTTGGCAAAGGGCAGGCGCGTATTGTGAATGCTTTTCCCAGCTTCTGGCACATTGGCCAGCACTACTACTCTTCTATCTTTAAGGTCTTCCATTATTGCTTCTCTGCACTGCTTTGTGAGCTTGGACGTTAGCTTGTGGTTGCCCAACACGCCCAGCCACGTTGGCGAATGAGCTTGAGAGTTTTTGAAGACAGGCATCTTTTTGTGGCTTTCTCTCCCTCAGCATTCCTCACACAATCATGGAGGTGCTGAGTCAGTCGATCATATTCTTCTTCAATGTCGTCAACAACGGCATCTTCCCATGTTGCTGCAATAGTGCCAAAGAGCTCCCAGTTGGTGGTCATTCTGGGAGTTCTCTTCTTAAACTTTGCAGCCCTTTCTCCCCACTCCGTGAAGTAGAATTTTGCACGAAGGAGATGGTGGTCCAATCCCATTTGGAATTTTGGGACAACAGCAACATTGGTCAGACAAAACCATCAATTGAATATGATGTGGTCTATTTCTTTGTGGAAGTGTCCACCGGGAGACTCCCATGGCCAACGTTTAGATTCAACCTTCTGAAACTGCGAGTTACCATGGATGGTCTTGGTTGACATGATGAACTCAGACAGTCTCACACCCTGTTCATTCCATTCTAGGCCATGGATCCCAATGTGGAGTTCTTCAGCCGATCTTCTCGGTCCTACCTTGGCTTTAAAATCACTGACAATAATCTTGTAGAAGGTGTGGTCTTCTTTATAGAACTTCTCCAGCTCCATGAAGCACTTCTCAATTTCTTCTTCATCATAATTGGATGTTGGTGCATAGACAACGAAGATAGAAACTTCTGGCAGTGAGCCATATCTATTCAAGTGTAATCATCCGATTCGGCATTCGACATTGTTAGGCATTCGAATGAATCACTGCTCATGGCCAAATTCGTGGTGACAGGACACCAACACCACCGATGCTTCTTTTGTCGCATGATCCGATGAACAGTTCTTCTCCAGTGTCGAAAATGGTGTGATGTGATTGCTGCCTTCTGGTGTTGGTCAGACCAATGATGTCATACTTGATCTTCCTTGCTTCCACCATCAGGTCCTTGATGGATGCTTCCAATGCCAGCGTACATGCCTTGAAAGTACAGACAGTCATTTTAGTCCTTCTTCCTTTTGGCAACCAACCACGCTCCAGGCCACTTTCCAGACCATTCAGGCTGAGCCTCACGCATGAGTGAAGTCCCACAGAACCAGGTAAAATGGAACTTTGTGACCTCGGACTCCAGACTCAACGAGACCCAGAAATAAAGATCCTCTGCCTGCTTTCACCAATATCCAGCAACCCAAGGATCACACCCAGAAGATCCATCCTGCCGGAGCCAGATAAATACCTCATTGACCAACCTACACTACCTCCACTACCCAGCCGCTGTCACACTCCAGGCCACTTTCTGGATCACACAACTGCAAAGCGACACATCATAAGACACTTAATACCCATTTTTCATTATTACTGCACCATATTTAATGGGGTTCAAATATGGTTTGAGCCATGGGAACACCTCAAGGGCGATTAGAGGCCGTCCTAAAAGCCTCTATCCCTCTCAGAGAGTCCAGCAAGCTACCGAGAGTATCCCGCCTGCACAGCAGAGCCTGGCAAGCTATCCGTGGCATATTCGATACGCCAAAAACAGTAAATACAATGGGTCTCATTCCCCTGACCCTGAAAGAGGCCCCAGTATGGCCATAAGTAGATATCACACAAGAAACTTCTCAAGCATTGAACCTTTTGAGAGGAGTTTTTAGGAACCATCCATTCATAATGTAGCAGTCTTTTCAAGGAAAGAAATGACTAGTGCATTTGTATTTAAAACGGAGATATTGGTAAAATCCTCACTAATATGAAGCAAGAGATGGAGCAAAAAGTCTCAGTGGAGGGTGCACTACGTCCGATCCATTGTCCAGAAGGCGCCTTTCATTGCCCATAAATCTCCCCAACCCATTCCAGCCAGACTTGCTCTTACTCCCCCTCCATTCTTACAGACCCTGACTGATCCCAGGGTCTTGGTCTAGGGCAGTACTGTTGGGCCACTTCCCAAAGATTTGTGTGACCCTGGAGACCACATCTCCTCTCCCCTCTGCTTCCCCCACTGTCTCCAACATCCAGCCTTAATAACATTTTATCTCTTTCATATCCTTTATTTATTTATTTATTTAATAATTTTCCGGATACCTTAAATATCCTTAAATATCCAACCCACACGGCAGAGCCTGGCAAGCTATCCGTGATCTATGCCAAATAGACCAAATTGATATGCCAAATCCAGTAATAAATGGATCTCATTCCCCTAGCCCTGATTATGCAGAGTCGAGAAGGATATGGAAGGAGAAGCTGATAAAACACCAAGGCAGACATGGGCTGCCAAAACGCAGAAAAACAAAAATGATTGTCTGTACTTTTAATGCTCGTACGCTGGCATCTGCTGCATCCATTGAAGACCTTATGGTACAAGCACGAAAGATCAAGTACGACATCATTGGTCTGACCGAAACGAGAAGACATCAATCCCATCATGCTGTTTTCGACACTGGAGAAGAACTGTTCCTTGGAACATGTGATAAAAGAGGCGTCGGTGGTGTTGGTATCCTTGTCAACACAAACTTAGTCACAAGCATTGATTCATTTGAATGCCTAACAACCCGAATTGGACGATTACACTTGAATAAATGTGGCTCACTACCGGCAGTTTCTATCTTTGTTGTCTACGCACCAACATCCAGTTATGGTTAAAAAGAAACTGAGAAATTCTACATGGAGCTGGAGAAATTCTATAAAGAAGATCACACCTTCTACAAGATCATTGTTGGTGATTTTAATGCCAAGATAGGACCAAGAAGATCAGTCGATGAACTCCACATCGGAACCCATGGCCTGGAATGGAACGAACAAGGTGACAGACTGTCTGAGTTCATCATGTCAACCAAAACCTTCCATGGTAACTCACAATTCCAAAAGGCTGAATCTAAACGTTGGACATGGGAGTCTCCCGATGGACGGTTCCACAATGAAATAGACCACATCATATTCAATCGGCGGTTTTGCCTAACCGATGTTGCTGTTGTCCCAAAATTCCAAACAGGATCAGACCACCGTCTTCTTCGTGCAAAATTCTACCTCACAGAACGAGGAGAAAAGAATGCAAGGTTTAAGAAGAAGACTCCCAGAACAACCACCAACTGGGAACTCTTTGGCTCCGTTGCAGCAACATGGGAAGATGCCGTCATTGACAACATTAATGAGGAATACGATCGAATGATTCAGCACCTCCATGATTGTGCAAGGAATGCCAAGAGAGAGATAACCACAAAAAACCGTCTTTCTTCGAACACTCTTGAACTTATTCGCCAACGTGGCGTGGCACGTGCCTCAGGCAACCACAAGCAAACGTCCGAACTGGCAAAACAGTGCAGAAAAGCCATCAAGGATAACCTCAAAAACAGGAGAGCAGCAGTACTGGTAGATGCAGCAGAAGCTGGGAAAAACATTCGTAATGCCCGCCTGTCCTTCACCAACTACAAAACCAAGATGACTGCCCTCCGACATCATGATGGATCTATCACATCTTCCAGAAGGGCAATGGAGAAGATTATTCATGAATTCTACTCAGATCTCTTTAATAGCCACATCCACTTGCCCACATACCACATACCACATGATGGATATGTCGTTCCCAATGTTCTCCCTTCCGAAATCCAACATGCCATCTCGTCGGTAAAGAAACAAAAAGCACCTGGCCCAGACAAGATCAGACCTGAACACCTGAAGAACTTACCATCAGTACTCATCAATACATTAGCTCGACTCTTCACACGCTACCTGTCTGAATGCAAGGTTCCATCCCAATGGAAAACCAGCAAGACTGTACTACTATACAAGAAAGGAGACATCCACGACATTGGCAACTATCGCCCAATCTGCCTATTGTCTGTCATCTACAAACTATTCACTCGAGTCATCCTGAATAGGATTAGCAGAACACTAGATGAAGGACAACCATGTGAACAAGCTGGATTCCGAAAAGGATTCAGTACCATCGACCATATCCACACAATAACCAAGCTCATTGAGGTATCTCGGGAGTTCAAGATGCCGCTCTGTCTAACGTTCATTGATTTAAAGAAGGCCTTTGATTCTGTTGAGACGGAAGCGGTCATGGAAGCCCTAGCAAATCAGGGCATACAAACTCAATACATCAGGATCCTTCGTGAGCTCTATTGCGGATTCACTACCAAGATCTCACCATTCTACAAAGAAGTAATCATCCATATCAAGAGAGGGGTTCGGCAGGGTGATACCATTTCACCAAAACTCTTCAGTGCCACCCTCGAGAACATCATGCGACGACTAGAATGGGAAAACATGGGAGTGAAGATAGATGGTCGGCAACTACACCACCTCCGCTTTGCTGATGACATCGTTCTAATAACACCAAACATCAGCCAAGCAGCACAAATGCTTGCGGACTTTGACCGTGAGTGTGGAAAGGTTGGACTACAGCTGAATCTTACGAAGACAATGTTTATGAGAAACAGCCTTGTTCCTGACGCTCCATTCGCTCTCAACGGAACCACCATCTCCGAATGCAACAGTTATATATACTTAGGTCGAGAAATCAACATGATGAATGACCTGGCACCTGAGTTGCGCAGGAGGAAGAGAGCGGCTTGGAATGCCTTCAAGAGCATTGAAGAAATAACTAAAAGGACAAAGAACCTCCAACTACGAGCACATCTCTTTGATTCCACTATTCTTCCTGCATTAACATATGCCTCAGAGACCTGGACCCTACGAAAACAGGATGAGAACACTATTCGGGTCTCTCAAAGAGGAATCGAAAGAACTATGCTTGGAATATCACGATTCACTCAAATGAGAGATAGAATCCGGAGTTCTGATCTTCGTCAACGCTCAAGAATCAGAGACGCTGTCTCATTTGCCAAGACATCAAAAATCAGATGGGCTGGACATGTAATGAGGTTTACAGACAACCGCTGGACTAGAGCCATTACTGATTGGATTCCACGAGACATCAAAAGATCACGTGGACGCCCACCTATAAGATGGTCAGACTTCTTCGTCAAGACCCTAAATGATCGGTTTGAGGCTCTACATGTTCCTAAAACGAACAGATACCATTGGGCTACGCTAGCACGCAACCGTGATGAATGGAGACGTTACTGGCACCCGCTCGAATAAATCGATGAATAACGGGGATTAAGTGATTAAGTGATTAAGTGATCCTTTAATATTTTAGGCATGGATGTTTTTCTTTTGCATTTGGTGCCTTATGACATTTTACTTTAAATTTTTCATTTTCTTTAATTCTTTAAAATAATAATTACTATATATGCTTCCTTTATCATCTTCAATTCCTATCACCTAGACATCAATACTGCTATTTTATGAAATTTAAAATTTTTTCATATTTTGTTTTTCCTTATGTTTGCATTTTAAAGTAATTTCCACTACCATCTAATATTTTCCTTAATCTGTTCTACCAGATGCTTAAATTTTTTTCAAAAAATATTTTTAAATTTAGGCACCATGGTTTAAAAACACATCTGTAATAGAGTTTCAGTCATATGATGCTCCAACACCAATTCCATCAGTGTAAATATCCTTCCACTAATGTCCCCACACACCCTCCCATCTCAATCCACCTCCTTAAGAGGCACATTTTAAAGTTTATTATTATGTTTGGGTTTTTGGGTGATACCCAGAAACTATCAGGGATTTCTCTGATTCTGCACTTCAGAATTACTCCTAGATGTGCTCGATGGGCCATATGGGATGTCAAAGATCAAACCTGGCATCAGTCAGTGCAAGGCAAATGCCCTTCCCACTACACTATTGCTCCGGCCCCTAAGTTTGATTATTGTAATTCCATGCTTATAGTATTGATGACCCTGTTATATACAGCAACTGTAGCACTGTCCTCCCATTGTTCATTGATTTGCTTGAGCGGGCACCAGTAACATCTCCATTGTGAGACTTGTTGTTACTGTTTTTTGGCATATCGAATACACCACGGGGAGCTTGCCAGGCTCTGCCGTGTTGGCAGGATACTCTCGGTAGCTTGCTGGGATCTTCGAGAGGGATGGAGGAATCAAACTCAGGTCGACCCAAAAAGCAAAAAAAAAAAAAAAATCAAAAATTGTAGGATAACACTCTTTTGTCCTTCTGATTTCTTGACTCAGTTGCCCTTAGTTCTAGCACCCCAAAAGCAGGGTCCCGACGAGGGACTGAACGGACCCAGGGCAAGCAGTGAGCTACCCTGGCATCGAAATGGGCCAGGCCAAAGAGCCACGATACTCAACTATAAGTTGAGGGCATGATCATGGACAAATGCTGTCATGATCCAAAAGTAAGTAACGACGAGACTAGGACCCTGCTGGAGCTAGGAAGATTAACCTGGCCTGAGGACTGCGAAATGTATAGTGAGATGTTCTCAGGAAGAACCAAACTAAATTTATATCTCTTACTGTGCTCATACAGAATGCTCTAATATTTCATTGCTAGAAATATTAGAAATAGATTTATTACAACTATTTAAGTAGATTACTAACTGAGGGAAGAACACACCCTTGTTGGGATCCCACCCTTGGGTGGATCTCCTAGTAATCTGAAGTAATCTCTGTAGATGAGATTTTATCCTTGAGTTAATCTCCTGGAGGAGTGGTTTTACCTCTCTTTGTTGATTCGTCAGTATTCAACCCACCTTTATGTCACCGCCTTATGTGACTGCTATATAAACTAAGACGTAAGCTCGGAAAGGGAGTCAGAAGCAAGAGAGCTCAGGCTCCAGAGATCCAGAGTCAGAGCCAGAAGGAGAGAGCTTCCAAGACTGGGGCCCAGGAGAGAAGGAGGCAGAGAAAGACAGGAGTGAAGAGGATTGGAATAAACTACTATTGATATAGACCGGCCTGGCCCCCGTTTCTTCTTCCGTCTGCCCTTGGCCAACAGCCACTCCGATCCAGGCCTCACACAGCGGCTCAAGAGCACTGAATGCAGGCGGTGAGACAGTGCCGTCCAGTGAGCCCGTGAACACATAACCTTCGGCGTGATAAGATTTTACAAAAAATTAACTACTTGGCTTTACAAAAACAAACAACTGCAAAGAAATGAGGGAGGAATTGAACCTGGGTGGGCCGCATGCAAGGCAAACGCCCTACCCGCTGTGCTATCACTCAGCCCGGGATTATTTATATGTGTGTGTGTGTGTGTGTGTGTGTGTGTGTGTGTGTGTGTTCAAGGGCCCTGGTCCTTGCCCCTGTTGCCTTCTGCACACTTCTTCTTACTTCCCACCTCCATTTCATTTCTTCCCCAGCCTTTTAATTTCTATAATCTAGATCCAAGTTTTCTCTCACCTGTGATAATTTTCATTATCTTCACATGTTATTCTGTACAACACAGATAAATGAGTTCATCTTGATATATGTCCTTCTTATGACTTCACTTACCATGATATCCTTCACTTCTATACAAGTTGCAATGAATTGCATGATCTCATCATTCATTGAAGCTACATTGTATTCCATCATATTTATATACCACACCTTCATTATCCACTCATCTCTTATTGTACACCTGGGGAAATTCCATATCCTAGCTATTGTACTAAGTACTGCAATAAAAAAATGGTATGCATATGCCCTTTCAAATGAGTGTTTCTGTGTCTTTTGGGTAGATATCAAGCAGTGGAATTCAGATCTATAAATTTTTAGCAGTGTACATTCTACTACGTATGTCACCTGGTATGTTTCTAATTTAGCTAGTATATTTCAGACATAATCTATTAATTTTTTAAATCTTTGGACTTTTATTGACATAATTTACTTTTAAATTTTCCTTACAACTTAACCTGATAAATACTTAATATTTTAAAAAATTCTCCTGGAATCAGCCACAGGATTGTGCCAAGGACAGTTAGTTACTAGTGATAGCTTAAGGTATGAATAGGTAAAAATAAGGCATATTTGTGGCCAGGATGCCAGCAATCAATAAGAAAACTACAGCAGTTCAAGATGTTGAGAATATTTGGTGAGGATAGAAGAAACAGGTTAGAAGTTACATAGGGTCAGAGCTCAAGGGTTTAGGGCACTTTAGAGGCGACAAGATGCAATAATTCTTAACATCAAAACCTTAAACATTAACAAGGTTGTAAAAATATAATCAGAGAGGCTTGAGTCATAGTACAGTGAGTAAGGCACTTGTCTTGCACACAACAGAGCCAGATTGAAACCTTGCTACCACATATTGCCCTGAGTCCCATCGGAAGTGATCCTTGAGCATAGAGTCAGTAGTAAGTTCTAAGCACCATTGTATATTGCACAAAAACAAAAACAAAAAAGAAAAAAATGTGATCAGAATTATAATAAAAGCATTTTTTAAAACATAAAGAATGTGGAACCTCTGATTATTGTCCTATGTATTTTGGGTTACCCTAATGTTGCTAAAAACTTGGTTAGTCAATTTTATTAACTCTACATTGTTATTAATTTTCTGATTATTAATTTCCATAACTTAAATTTTCTGATTTGTTCAATTTAGTTTCTTTTAATATATTTACATATCCACGCCAGGCTGTTTCCACTCAGGGTGCCCCAGAGGGGCATGGGTGAGAACCTTCCCCTCCCCAAGGGATCCAGCCACGGCAGCCGACCTCCACTACCCAACTGCCCTCACACTCCAGGCCACTTTCCACATGCTCAGGCCAAGTCTCACGCATGAGTGAACTCATTCCTGGACTGACACATTCATAAACGCTCCTTACCAATTTTCCATAATTACCACACCATATTTGATGGGGTTCAGACAGTAGGCAACAAATCATAGAGAGAAATACATATATATATGCCTCTCGGAGAGAGGCAAGCTACCAATAGTATCCCACCCACACAGCAGAGCCTGAAAAGCTAGCCATGGCATACTTGATATGCCAAAAACAGTAATATTAATGGGTATTATTCTCCTGACCCTGAAAAAGCCTCCAATACATTGGGAAAGATGATTAAGGAAAGGCTGCTAAAAATCTCAGGGCTGGGATGAATGGAGACATTATTGGCGCCTGCTCGAGTAACTCGAAGAACAATGGGATGACAGTGATACATATCCATTTATTTTTATTTTAATAAGTTATTCAATTTATTTTCTTTTAATATATATGTATTACTTTCACTTAATTTTGGTTTATGGTATCCTATTCTCTTATTATTTCTGGCTGACTTCCCTAGGAATGTACTTTGGGTCAGGCCAATACTTCACTTTATCTGTATCATTTTCCACTAAAATAAAAGGGTATGTTGATCTTGAAGACAGAAAACATTAGGTATTCCGAAACTAATAAATCATTGCTAGAGACTAAATCCACTGAAAAAGCCAGATATGCGGGACCAGTGATTCAAAGTGCCAGGCCTCATGTGGTGGGAACTAGGCCATCTCTTCCCATCTCCCTGCCCTTTTGGGGTCCTGACTGTCACGTCCATGAACTGCCTCTGGCTGCTATTTAAGCGCATTAATGACCATGATCCAGAGACTCACATAGGATTTCTCAGAACCGAGAAGCAGCTCCCTGCAGGAAAGGCTCCAGTCCCCAATTATTTAAATGTTTATGATCCCAGGAGCATGTGGCCACTTTTGCAGCTGCACAATATATCCACTGTATACTGTCCTCCCGTTGTTCATCGATTTGCTTGAGCGGGCACAATATATCATACTTTTTTAAAAATCACTGTGAGATAGACCCTTACAGACATCTTATACTATTCATAACAAGCAATTCAGAATAAATTATCTAGTATCTGCCTGTGGGCAGACTTGAGTGGTGGTGGTAAACTTCAAAATACTCGTGGTGGGAAGGTGTAATGGTGGTGGGATTGGTGTTGAAACATTGAATGTGATCAATGATTATGATATTATTATTAAGATAATAAATTTAAAATCACAGTCACGGTTCTCCTATTGTTCATTGATTTGCTCGAGCGGGCCCAGTAATGTCTCCATCATGAGAATTGTTGTTACTGTGTTTGGCATATCGAATACGTCACGGTGAGCTTGCCAGGTTCTGCCGTGTGGGCAAGATACTCTCGGTAGCTTGCCGGGCTCTCCGAGAGGGGTGGAAGAATCGAACTCGGGTCGGCCATGTTGGCCGCTTGTAAGGCAAACACCCTACCGCTGTGCTATCACTCCAGCCCCCCCCAAAATTTTAAATATAAATTAAAAAAATAATTACTGCTATTTGCTGCCACCCAACAAATCAACTCATAATGTTAGTATTTAATTGTATTTGAAAAAATATATATTTTCAAGTACAATGGTGGTGGGAAAATGTGCACTGGTGAAGGGATGGGTGTTGAAACATTGTATGGCTAAAAACCCAATCGTGAACAACTTTATAACTGTGTGTCTTGTGGCGATTCAATAAAAAAGAGAGATCAGAAAAAAAATTGAGAATATTATGCTCTTGGACTATAACCTACATGTACTATATTTGGGAGGGCTGTAACAATAGCTCAGCGGGTAAGGCATTTGCCTTGCACGCAGCCAATATGGCCGACCGATTTCAATTCCTCCGCCCCTCTTGGAGAGCCTGGCAAGCTACTGAGAGTATCTCATCCGCACGGCAAAGCCTGGCAAGCTACCTGTGACATATTTGATATGCCAAACACAGTAATAGAAGACTCACAATGGAGACGTTACTGGGCCCGCGCGAGCAAATCGATGGGAGGACAGTGACAGTGACTATGTTTGGGAGGAGAACAGAAAGACAAGTAAATATGTCTAATAAAACTAACCAATATATTGAGTTCCTCACCACAGCACTACTGTTTTGCTTATCTGATATGACTGTCATGAACACTTGCACCAGGGAGCTGCGCTAATTCATTGAATTTCTTCTTTATGGATAGATATTATGTCAAAAAAATGTGGGAGAAAGACAATGTATATAACTTAATGTATTATTTTTCGCTTCCCTTATGTGGCTGCTGTTATGAAGGCTGGTGGTCACACATCTAGGTGTAGTATGCTCACTTTTGGTTGCAATTCTTTTTTTGTTTTTCCTTTTTTGGGTCACACCTGGCAATGCACAGGGGCTACTCTGGACTCTGCACTCAGGAATTACTCCTGGCAGTGCTTGGGGGACCACATGGGATGCTGGGGATTGAACCTGGGTTGATCGCATGCAAGGCAAATGTCCTTCTCACTATACTATCACTCCGGCCTCTGGTTGCAATTCTTGCTGGGGTTGTGCAATGTCTGCACTGACATCTGCTACCACAATGAAATATCAATAATTTCATTTAAGGTTGTGGGATATCCTCGGGATTAAATTTAAGGTCTCACACATGTAAGACATTAGTTCTACCACAGAGTCACATCCCTAAACCCATAAAGAATTTTAAATTCTCCTTCTCGATTGTATTAATTTGTCCTTTGTGTTCCACGTAAAACTGCAATCACCATTATCCTTCTTATATGAATTTTTCACGTTAAGACAGACCTGGGCTTCACCAGATATTTCAAAATTGTTTTCATTTTATGTTTTCCTTCATTGATTTGGAAAGGGAAATAACTCTTGACAGTTCATCTTTGTTGCAAAATTCAAAAGTTTGTTACAACTTTCCATTTAACTCACAAAGAAATAACTGCTATATTTATAGTCGTCACTCTTTCATTTTGTATTTTGATTGCTCTTTTTATCTTCTCTATTTTTGTCATTAAAGGTCTTGTCAAATGTCTGTATCATTGAGCTTATCAAATAACTATCTTCTCTTTATTAATTTCCCACATTATTTTTATTATGTTCTTCAAACTTATTCTAGTTTTTGTCCTTATTTTCTGTTGCTTTTTTTGGAGGGTGGGTGGTTATACCCAGCAATTCTCAGGACTTACTTCTGGGTCCATGCTCAGGGATCATTCCTGGCACGGATTCCGGTTCCATATGAGATAGCGAGAATGGAACCCAGGTTGGTTGCAGACAAGGGTCCTACTTGCTGTATTTTCATGATGCACCTTTATGTTGCTTTTAAAAAATAATACTTGGTTGGGGATGGAGCAATAGTAAAGTGGGTAGGGCATTTGTCTTGCATACAGCTGACCCAGGTTTGATCCCTGGCATCCCATATGGTCCTTCGAGCACTTCCAGGAGTTAATTCCTAAGTGCAAAGTCAGGATTAACCCCTGAGCATCACTGTGACCCCAAAAGCCAAAACAAAAAAAATTTTTAAATAATTCTTGGGTAACTATTTAAATACATTTTTATAAGATCGGATTTTTGTTTTGTTTTGTTTTGTTTTCAGTTAATTTTTGTGGTTTTTGCGGGCTGGAGTGATAGCACAGCGGGTAGGGCATTCGCCTTACAAGCGGCCAACATGGCCGACCCGAGTTCGATTCCTCCGCCCCTCTCGGAGAGCCCGGCAAGCTACGGAGAGTATTCAATATGCCAGACACAGTAACAACAAAGTCTCCAATGGAGACGTTACTGGGCCCGCTCGAGCAAATCGACGATTAACGGGAGGACCTTTACCTTTACCTTTACCTTTGTTTACAAATTTTTTTTAGGAGTGCTGGTTCATGTATATGTTTGACATCATACCCATCATTAAGTATCAGTAATCTCTGTCACAGTGCACTGAACTCCCACACTTGACTCCTACCTTTGCTCCTTGTGATAACCTCAGTTCTTCATTCAAGAGTCTAAGGTATTGTTTTGGTTTGATTTTTGAAGTCTTTTTTTTTTTTTTTTGGTGCCACACCAGCTGTCCTCAGGACTTAATCCTGGCTCTGTGCTCAGAAATCGCTCCTGGTGGGAGTTGGGGACGGTATATGGTGCTGGGAACTGAACATAGGAACTGAATAAACTCCCCACTATTGCTGTACTATTGCTCTGGTCTTCTTTTTTCTAATTCCACAAATGAATGATACCACCTGGTATTCTCTATTCCCCTTGTTTACTTTGTTTAGCTGATTTCCATCCATGTTGTTAGAAATATCAAGATTTAAAATTTTTATTATAGCTAATGCTTATTCATTGTATGCACTGCATTGCTCAAGATGCTCAGGGACCCCTCCCAGCAATTCCTGATCAATATGGCTAGCTGTTCAAGACAAGGGCCCAAGTACGTAGTGCTACTTGGGTCCTGTAGTGCGAGAGATTACCCTAGGCACCAGGGGACCTCCAGAGACACACCTGGCAATGCATGGTGGCCTCCAGAGACGCACCTGGGATCTCTGACTTTCAGGATAGAACTGGGGTGGGCAGCATGCAAGGCAAGCACTTTAACCCATGTATGCTCTCTGGCCCCAAATCAATATATTATTAAATGATTAAGATTTTAGTCAGTATAACCTACTTTAAAAGTAGAGAAACTTGTAACCAGGATTTTTAAAAGGCAAAACAATTTTACTTTTAAATTGTTTTCCTCCTATTAACTGCACAAGGCAGTTTACAAATACATCTCTACTTGACAAAACTGTATCTTTTAAACTCCTCCTCCCACACCTTCCTCCCAGCGCCAGGTGGACCTAAAGGTGCAGTGCATTACTTTCAAAAGTGTGTGACGCCCTTAAAAGATCCCTATGCAGTAACACCTTTTGATCTTCTGGTGAAAGGGCCCTTTTGTTCCCTTAAAGAAGATAAACTCACCTGTTTTTTTCATAATCGAATAGGGGGACAGTAGGACACAGAAATTTGGGAACCTTTGTCACACGTTAAACAGAACTAAATTCTCAGATAAGAAATTTAACAAAGGTCAGCAAAAGACTTCTAGAAAACTCTGGAGATTAAAAATGGCAAAGATATCTGTATGGGGAACAAAAGTTCTGTAAAACAAAATAAGTAAATGACAGTAATTTTGACCAAGGTCTGAATGGGGAGGGTGGAAAAATTAAAGACAATGTTTTTGTCTTTTTCTTTTTAAGAATGGGAAAAGAAAGGCCATCTAAATTTTTCTCATGCCACAAGTGTATGGCAATTCCAGAAGAGCCTTCTCTAGCGTCCTAGAGTACTGAAGGGAGAGGAAGATTAAAGAGCAGCAAAGCTCACAGTAGAAGAAAATTTACCACTGACCCCGGAAACACTTCGTTTTGCGTAGAAATCTGGCGGACCTCCTTTTGCGATTGGCTACTTGATCCGGAAGAAGAGACAGCAAACGACTCAGGATTGGACCGAATAATAAAGGTGGGGCTTTAGCGAACCAGTGACCTTAGAAACCGGAAGTGACGGAAAGGAAGTCGTCGGCTGACTTTTTCTCTGGTTGGCGCCTTCGGTGGGCGTGGACAGCCGAGCCCGTCAGGCGAGGTTTTCACCCGCGACCCGGCCCCTCCGGGGGCGGTACCTTAAGGCTACGCCTCCCGCGCCGACTCTGGGTGGCTCTGAACCGACGTCGTAGGCTCTAAGGGGCGGAGACTCGGAGAGGACTTTTGTCTGGGAGCTTAGGGACGGGCTGACGCTGTCACCTACTTGGAGACTTCCGGCGCTAGTGGGCTCTGCTCCCTCCCTCCTCGGCCGAGGACACACCCAGTCGCGAGCCGCCGACGCTCTCTTCAGCATCGATTTCTGTCGCGTTGCTTTCGGGCAACTGCAGCCTTCAGTTCGCCCGCGCTATTTTCTAGTCTTGTGGACGACCTCGGCTCCCTACTGCCCACTCCCCTGGATGCTCTGGCCCCCGGCGCCCCTCTAAAATGTCTAATAACCTACAGAGGATCTTCCTGAAACCTGCTGAAGAAAAGTCAGGCAGCGCCTCGCATTGGTAAGTACCGGTTTCGAATTTCCCTCGACACACCCGCCCCTCGCCCGCCTCTCGGGAAGTCGAGCGGGGCCGTCGCTTCCTGCCTTTCTGCCGCGCCGAGGAGTGTCACACCCCGCGGGCCGAGCCACGCTGGCGAGAGTGCCGGTCGCGTCGCGCTCAGCGCGTGGAGCGCGCACTCCTCAAGGAAGCGTCACTGAGACAAACCGAAAATACGCCCGGCGCCGGACGCAGCCAGATCCCCGCCGTGACTCCGCAGGACGCCGGAGTCGCCAGTGTCTTTGGTCGAGGAGTAGATCCCCACGGGCGAGGACAGCAATATGGCCGACGTTCCCGGGGAAACAAAATCTTCTGGAAGATTCGCGCGTTCGCGGCAAAAGTGCGCAGCTATCAGCGCGGAGTTGCAAGTGCAACCCAGGTGGCGCTGGACTCCCGTGCAAGCAGCCGTGATTTCAGAGCGTAGGGAGAGGAAAAGAAGGCGGTTTTGCGTGTGCAAATGAGTATCTGGATGGAGAGGTTGGAAAATTGTTCCAGAGTAAGTGGGTTGCGGGGTTGGGTTGGGTTTTTTTTTTTTTTAACTAGAACAGTAGCTTTCTATGAAGGAAAAGAAAATGGAATAGAGACGTGGTCCTATAAAACCTACCCTTTGGAGCAGCCTGTTAGAAGCAGGTGACTGGTGTGCCAGATTTAATTGGGTGTCTCATTGGAGGAACCACGTTTGACAGTGGGGAGATG
This sequence comes from Sorex fumeus, assembly GCF_029834395.1. Classification (NCBI taxonomy): domain Eukaryota; kingdom Metazoa; phylum Chordata; class Mammalia; order Eulipotyphla; family Soricidae; genus Sorex; species Sorex fumeus. Next base: position 1,052,948 of record NW_026606104.1, on the reverse strand, counting down.
TCAGTATGCCTGAGAAAGAAATACTCATTTGTAAATTTATTAAGCAGTGTACTACGCAGCCTTCCTTTTTTATTTTTTTCCCCTCTTTACCTCTTTAAACCTTATGCTAGCATCACATGAAACCGGAACAAAATTTGTGGCAGAGTATTTTTAAGTTGCTCGCACCATGGTTAATGGACGTGTAAGTTGCGTGAAGAAAAGTTAATGGGTTTCTGCAGAAAGAAAATATGAAGAAAGCCTGTAAATTGAGATGGAAAAATCACGGAAGGAAAAGAATTGTGATCGAAGAAGACCAGTCTGCACGTATTTGATTTTAGCTTTCCCGGGTACTATTTGTGGAACCAAATATCTGGTTTCCAGTTTGTAAATCAAAGCACCTAGAGATATTTCAAGAGAATAATGAGTGTAAAAAAATAGTACAGGGAAGCTAGAGAAGCAGTATTTAGATGTCAGCTAATAATAGCTAATAGTCGCTGTCACTGTTCCTGATTCTAGCCTACGAAGTAGCTTTAATTACAAATAGATACAAACATTAATTATAAATACAGACATTCACAAAAGCATTAACATTCGGACATGAAATGGTCTACAGAAATTTTCAGCTAAAACAAAATGGAACTACAAAGACAGATGTGTTGTCTCTCAAATCAAAATTGGCTTTCTTGAATTTATAGTCGGTGCTCAGAACTTACTCCTGGCTCTGCGCCTAAAGATCACGCCTGGCGGATTCTGGGGTTGGGGCTGGAGGTAGGGTGCGGGAGATCGGAGATGGAACTTGAGTGGGCCTCGCGCAAGGCATACTCCCTACCGGCTGTACAGGGCTGTGCGGCTATACGTCCTACCTACCGGCTGGGCCCAATAGTTTCGATGGAGGTTGGGGCAAGAGGCCGAGGTAATGTCCTTTATAGATAGATATATAAAAGTTGAGTTTCTTTTAAAATACTGCGCATTTCTTTTAGTACCTTTTAGTAGCATGGTGTTTAATGACATTTGACTTACTCATATTACTTTAGTATTTCTTTTTTAGAAACAGATTTACATTTTTATTTGTGGTTTTTCTTTTTGGTTATCCATATTTGATATTTTAAAATTATAAATAGAATCATATTTCAGATACATTCACAAATCATTTCGAATTCATTGGCATTGTTTTCATCACCTTTGAATGCATTTATGTTTTTCAAATCTTTTGGGGTTACTTTATAATTTGGGGCAGATTACCACGTCTTTCTGAAGCTGTTTGATCCTTACTTTGCATATTGATTATATACTTGATTCTGCTGCTTAGAAGTAAATATGCATCATCCAAATACAGTTTTGCAAATAATTTGATTGTCAGCTCTTTATTGGAAAAGCTTTCTTTTTCTGATATTTTGATAGTATTAAATAGTTTTTGCGATAAATTTAAAATGTAAAAACTTAAAATGAGTGTAAGACTTACCTTTCTGTCTCGGTATTTGAAATTTTCTCGTTACTGCTTGTTTTTAAAACTTATTATTTGATAATAGAATACAGGATGTTTATTTTTTAAATCGTCTTCATCAGGACATAAAATAATACCTAAGGTTAATTCCATATTGAAAAGGAAAATTCTGAAAGATATTTGTGATAATAAGATAGTTGTGGTAATAAGATATTTGTGAAATAAGTTTGTTTAGATTTGGGCTTTATTAACAAAGAGTAAAGTACGAATCAAATGGCATAAAGAAAAACAAACTTTGAAATTAGACCTAGTTCAATACTTATTATCAGTGTCATTCAGACGTTTGATTTAAAAAATTTACTGAATGACTATTGTATGATAGTCTGAAGAATAGGATACTATGGACTGTGCCTGTGAAAAAACTTATAATCTTTTGGGGAGACCGGTACAATTTTAATTGTTTTACACAAGGTGCTGTGAGGACATAGAGAAAGAGAATTGTAAAATTCCCGGAGCAGCAGAATTGGTTAATGTATGCAGTCAATTCTCCAATTAAAGGTGAATACAGGATATGCCCAAGAAGAGGTTATTGGTAAATAAAACTCCAGCATGTCTTATTTCAAGCAATTGATATTGATTTTTTTATTCTATACTATAAGCAGTATAAATTGGTAATGCACTTAGCAGTTTGGTTTGCCTTGCTAAAGTGGTTAGATTTTATCTCTTGGAGATAATTTTTTTAAAAGAAAAGTGTTTTTAAAAAGAACTTATGGTGAAATGTGCATTTAGGTAATGGTGTTAGAGTTGACTTTGTGGGCAAGGGATCAAAGACCAAAGTATTTTATTTCAGTTGTCCTTTCAGAGATTTTAAGAGCCTAAAGTAGTTGATGTAGAGTAAAGGTTGAATTCAGAAAACAGAGAAGGGAAAATTGCACACTTTATCAGTACATTGGTGTAAAGAAAAGGGAATCGATTATGATATCATTTTATTTGATAGGGATTGGTAGATTGAGGTGAGAAACATACCCAGAAAGGAAAGAGATTTGAATTAGAAACCCAAATAGGGTTAGAACTGGAGAGTTACTATGTCTGTGACATGCTATAGTAAAAGCCTGTGATAATATATACCACAGTAATAGGAATTAGGGTGTCTTGTGATTGAATCCTGGTTTCTATCCACCATTAACCCTTTAATCTCAAATGGGTAGCTAAAATATGTCCCCAGTAAAGGCACTGGTTTGGCTAGGAAGATAATGCTTCATTGTCTTTTTAGTTGACATTGAAAAGGTAATTTAGTTGACATTTGTCATCTAGTTTTGTATGGTGTGTTTTTATGTGGATTTGTATGCATAAGAATTATAAACCTTACAAACTAACAAATCTGTTTCTCATTAATCTCTCATTTTATGCTTTTGAGGACTTTGAGCAGTGTTATATTAGGCCTCATTCTAAAGTAAATACCAGAAAGTGAATAAGCTTGCCCAAGAGAATATGCAATTCTGAATAAATTATTTAATATTGCTTACCTTCTGTTTTTTCCCACTATAAAGTGGGAATGACATTGCCCATCTTGGCTGGACTATAGAATTAGTTAATAGCTATTATTTGTAATAGTATATCTATTATATACATAATTTTGTATGGTATATATTACCATGTATACTATTACATCATGTACTCATGTCTGTTATACATGTATATAATGAATGCCATAGTAAGATGGGAAAAGTTTTCCTAGTGGTTGAAAAATATATTTTGCAAAATGTCAACAAAAAGGGTTATTGTCTGCAAAATTTGCGTTATTCCATTTCTGATATATAAGTACTTTGTTTTTATTAGGCTAGTAAAAATGTCAGTAATTTCTAAGTGTGTTGGATTAGAGAGGTAGTACAGTGAATAGGCATTTCTTAAACACTGTGTGATTTAGGAATGCTAAGCAGCAGTGCTTTAGGGATCCCAAGTGGGAAGAAGTTAAAGTGAGTTTGAAGGACTAGCATATATTTTCTGAAGTGAATTGAAGTTGAACCTCAGATAACTGCTTTATATTATTGAAAAAAGTTTTTAAAATCTCTTAATAGTACTTAGAATAGAGGATGCCTGGAACAGTTCAGCTTTGGGTGTGCAAGGTGTGCCTCAATTCCTGTCCCCCACAAACCAAGGATGATTGCTCCATAGCTGGAAGCCTGCCTTATGATCAAAGGGGAGAAGGCAGCTGGAATAGAGAAGGGATCACTAAGAAAAAGATGGGTGGAGGAATTGGCCGGGATGGGAGATGTGTGCAGAAAGTTGATAAAGCACCAAACATGATAACCTCTCAGGGTCTGTATTGCAAACCATAATGCCCAAAAGTAGAGAGAGATTATGGGGAATTATGTCTGCCATTGAGGCAGGGGGAGGGTGGGAAAGGGGGGATATACAGGAGATATTGGTGGTGGGGAATGTGCACTGGTGGAGAGATGATGGGTGTTTGATAATTATGTGATTGTAACTCAAGCATGAAAGTTTGTAATTCTCATAGTGATTCAATCATGGTCACGGTCTTCCCGTTGTTCATCGATTTGCTCAAGCGGGCCCAGTAATGTCTCCATCATGAGACTTGTTGTTACTGTGTTTGGCATACCGTGCAGGCGAGATACTCTGGGTAGCTTGCCGGGCTCTCCAAGAGGGGTGGAGGAATTGAACTCGGGTCGGCCATGTTGACTGCGTGCAAGGCAAATGCCCTACCGCTGTGCTTCAATGTGCACAATGTGCACAGTGATTCAATAAAATTTTTAAAAAAAGAATTACATTCTCTGTAAAGTAACAGAATGGGAGACTAACATCCGAGAACAGTAGTGATAAGTACCAGGAGGATTACTACACAGCTTAGAAGCTGGCCTCACGTGCTGGGGGAAAAGGCACCTCAGATAGAGAAGGGCCCACCAAGTAAAGGGTGCTAGGAGGGCCCGCTCAGGATGGGAGATGTGTGCTGAAAGTACACTATAGACCAAACATGGTGGCCATTTAATGCCTTTACTGCAAACCACAACACCCCAAAAGAGAGAGAGAACAAAAGGGAATGTCCTGCCACAGAGGGGGGAGTGGGGTGGAGGGGGTGGGGTGGGGATGGCCGGAGGGATGCTGGGACCATTGGTGGTGGAAAAAGGGCACTGGTGGAGGGATGGGTACTCGACCATTGTATGACTAAAATGCAAGCACAAAAGTTTGTAAGTCTGTATCTGTACCCCATGGTGATTCACTAATAAAAAAATTTAAAAAAATGAATTGCATTCTCCAATTAAAAAGAAAAGAATACTTACAATAAATGGTATGCATGGATATCCCAGATAGTAGATACCTCTTTGGTAAAGACCAGATATTTAATATTGAGAAGTAATAGGCAATACTGTTGTAGATGCTAGATGGGACAAGACTGCATCTGATCTTTTATTATCAAACTAAGTTAAAAATAATTATTGAAATTTTGATGTAGATGACAGAATAGAAAGAGTGCTTTAATCTGCCAGAGATAAATAATAGTGGCTGGAATCATAAAAGTAAAATACAGAAATTTCAACATCAAAGTGAAATACAAGAATGAGATAAAATCTAATCGTAAGGTTTGATGCAGGTTATTCAAGAGGGGCAAGTGCAATGGTGAAGAAATATGATGCGTTGTGAAAAAGAAGAAAATTTTATAGACTTAGTGATTCATTCAGCATATATTTATTGAGTGCTATTTGTTTGTAATTATAAATGGTACTGTGGGTGAATCAAAGATGAGTAAGCAGAATAATAAAACTGATTTAAATCTGGGTGTCTTGGATAGTGTTACCATATGAATAAATAGAATAGAGTACTAGATTTAAGTGGAAAGTAATTTTATTTATTTATTTATTGAGCTGTATCCATAGCAGTACTCCGAAGTTAATCCTGATTCAACTCGGGGGACCATATGATGTGGGGAGTTTGAACTTCAGCTTCCTGCATGCAAAGCATGTTCTCCAGCCCATTGAGTGGTCTCTTTGGCCTCAGTGGACATTCATTTTCACTTTCAATTCTCTGTAAATGAAAGTGTTTGGCAAGCCATCACAAATATGGAGATGAAGCAGATACTAGGGGATAGGAATTAAAGGTATCTCACTCTTGAGAGTCATTATAAGACATGTACATTATGTGTATTTCCTTTTATAGAAGATACTTGAAGGAAATAGGAAACCATAAAAAATGGTACAGTCTTTTTTTCTTGAAAGATAAATAAGGTCAAGAACGTACTTTGAGAATGCTTTCATTGATGTATAGAATGGAGGGCTGAAGAGATAGTACAGCAGGTAAGGCTCTTGCCTTGCATGCAGTTGACCCCAGTTCTATCTCCAGCATTCCATATAGTCCCAGAGCACAGCCAGGAATGATTCCTGAGTGCAGAGTCAGGTGTGGGCCCCAAACCAAAATAAATATATGTTGCCTTTCGCTTAATTAAAAAATAGACTGTTTAGAATGGAAGAATTGAAAGAAGAAAAAAAAAGAGCATGTAATGGAAATCTTGATAGGTCAGTGATTAAAATAAAGAAATAATTGAATAGCAGTATGTACCAGCAAGAACACGTGGGAAATGAGTCTTCCATGAGCATATCATACATTCTTGGGCTGGAGCGATAGCACAGCGGGTAGGGCGTTCGCCTTACACGCGGCCAACATGGCCGATCCGAGTTCGATTCCTCCGCCCCTCTCGGAGAGCCCGGCAAGCTACCGAGAGTATTCGATATGCCAGACACAGTAACAACAAAAGTCTCCAATGGAGACGTTACTGGGCCCGCTCGAGCAAATCGACGATCAACGGGAGGGCCTTTACCTTTTACCTATCCTTAAACAATTTTTTTATTGACTTCATTTGGCCTCCAGTTATGTGCCTGTTTTTCTCCCATTTGTTGTCAAATTTCATAAAAGATTTGTCTGTATTAATATCTTTTTCTCATATTCACTCTTGAGCCTCTTTTCCCATCAAACTTTTCTGAGAAAAAATGACTATGCTATCAGTTGACACTTGTACCATTAATTCCTTTGCACATTAAAATCCTCATCCCACTTGGTTTCAGAACCTTTTCATTAATTTGCCCAGTTTTCTTGAGAAGCTCTCTTCCTTTGACTTTCATTAGATCAGAATGGCTTGGTTTTCTTTCTATGGCTCAATGAACTGTGGAAATATTCTGAAGTGTTTTACAGCTTTAGTCTGCTGAATGTATAAAGGGGGAAGGATAGACTAAAGAAAAGAATACCAGTGAGCCATAATAAAGTGTGTAGGGCATTTACCTTGTGCACAGCTGATCTGGGTCTAATCCCTGGCAATCCCTGCCTGGTGTAGAGCCAGGAGCAACCCCTGTATATCACTGCATGTGGTCCCCAAACAAAATAGTACAATGGGTAGCTTGCTTGACTTTTACATGCTGCTGACCCAGCTTAGATCGTTGACTCTGCATATGGTATCCAGAGCACCTAGAGGAGTCATCCCTGAGCACAGAACCAGTAATCCCAGAGCACAACTGGGTGTGACCCCCAAATACAATAAACAAAACAAAATTAAGCTGGAGACATTTGCTTGGTCTAGAGTAAGACAGTTTGATTTGGAACGCATTGAATAGATTGAGGGAATTGTAGAGTTAATATCAGTTAGGTTTTTGTAAGAGATTGAGTAGGGAGGATGAAAAGCAAAATTGTTCTGATTTAGACATCTAGGGTTGATGGTGTGATTTTTATCAAAGGGAAAAAAATACTAAAGAAATAACGGGGGGGTGGGGAGCGGTGTGGGCGCACCTAAAACTAGCCACATTGAGTTTTAGGTGCATTTGAGATTCTGAATGGATCATGAGGGTTAAGAGGATCAGAGGTCAAAAGGGAAAGTGTGTGTGTGTGTGTGTGTGTGTGTGTGTGTGTGTGTGTGTGTGTGTGACAGTCTCATAGAGCTAAAATATAAATGTTTGAATTATTGATACAGGAATGGTGATTTAATTGAATACACACATATGTGTATGTGGTAAAGGTAAAGGTGTAAAGGTAAAGGCCCTCCCGTTGATCGTCGATTTGCTCGAGCGGGCCCAGTAATATCTCCATTGGAGACTTTGTTGTTACTGTGTCTGGCATATCGAATACTCTCAGTAGCTTGCCGGGCTCTCCGAGAGGGGCGGAGGAATCGAACTCGGGTCGGCCATGTGTATGTGAGTATATATATACAAAATATATATAATATCTCAGGACAGTATGTAATAGGAAGAGGGAACCTCTCATTAAACTCTGAATTCCAACTGTTGACTATTAAAGAGCCCTTGCCTTGTGCGCAGCGGTCTGGCCGAGGCGGGTTCAGTTCTTCCGCCCCTCTTGGAGAGCCTGGCAAGCTACCGAGAGTGTCTCGCCCACACAGCAAAGCCTGGCAAGCTCCCGGTGACATATTCAATATGCCAAACACAGTAACAAGTCTCACAATGGAGACATTATGGGCCCGCTCGAGCAAATCAATGAACAACGGGAAGACAGTGCAGCGCATTGCTATCTCTCCAGTTCCTGGGTAGGATAAGTTGGGAAAGGATATGAATAAGTCATTAAAAAGACAGGAAAATATTGTATCTAGGAAATCCTGTGAAGAAAATAAGAAAAAGAGCAAGAATTTTTTAATTCACCCAAATGAAGATGTGGAACAGTTTGGAGGTTGGAAAGAATTGGGCTAGAATTTTAATAGAGAAAACTTTGATCCAAATGGGCTGGAGAGATAGTACAGTGGATACTGCCTTGCACAAGGCCTACCAGGGTTTAATCCCTGGCATCCCAGGTGGTACCCCAAGCACCACTAGGAATGATTGTTGAATGCAGAGCCAGGAGTAGTCCCTGAGCATTGCTAGTTGTGGCCCAAAAACAACCACAAAAAAAGTATGGCTCAAACTATAAGACACAGAGAGCAAAATGCCACACTCTTTTTTTCTCAGGATAACAAAACCAGTTCCTAGGTCTGTGGAGAAAGTGGCCAACCTGGGTTTGGTCCCTGACAGCATGTATGATCAGCCCCCTGCAGTTAGTGATCCTTGAGTACAGAACCTGGTGTAAGCCCTGAACACTGAAGGGTATGGCCCCCAAATAAAGACAAACAAATAAAAATACAAATTCTATTCTTAGTTTGTAGGCCACATAAGATCAGAAAGGTAGACATATTTAGCCCACATGTCTCATGCTTAAATTAAAACAACGTAAGTGCAGAATTCATGTCCTTAGGCTCAGCTCATTATAAAAATATAGTTAGTAAACACATCTTTATAGCTGTTTAGAATTATAATCATTTCATTGTCTTTTTTTTTTTTGGTCTCAATTTTATAGGAGATAGACTGCACTCACTCATGTCTAGAATTTAGCGTGCAAGACAGGCTCTAGATAGAAAAAAAATAGCAGATTAACATATGATAGCAACCAAGATATATGCCATACAGGAAATTTGCAGATATTATTATTAAGAAGACTCAGGTCAATAAAGTAGCCAGAAAATATATCTCTTTAAAAGTACAGTTTGTGTTGAAAATTGAGTGAAGTTAGTAGGAGAGAAGAGAGATAACATGGAGGTAGAGAGATAACATGTATCATGACCTGAGTCCCCCGAGAGCTTGGCAGTTTTCAGAAACTAAGAGGTGGTTTTAGGTATATGTAACTTGAGATGTTTGTATTCAAGAAATTTACAAATAGTTGACTACACAGACATATTGTTATCTATTAACGTTTCTAAAAGTTAGACAATCTGTACTAAAAATTAGCTGATAAGCATCAGGCTCAAAATTGGCTGGGTGAAAAAGTACATATATTGCCTTCCACTGTGTTCCACATTTTTTGGAAAATGTTTAAACTGAAATGGCAGTGCTTCTTTATATGAATTAATAGGAAATTGGAACTACATGAGTCATCTCCAGTCCAAGATTTTTCGTTACCAAATTTTACATGCACTGAAATAATAAAGAATAAAGAAATAACTTAGTTTAGTCTCTAGAATTGTGATACATTCAAGTTTTTCCATAATCGAGTTTTTTTGTTGTTGTTGTTTTGGTTTTGTTTTTTTCTCTTTGGGTCACACCCGGCAATGCTCAGGGGTTACTCCTGGCCCTGCACTCAGGAATTACTCCTGGAGGTGCTCGAGGGACCATATGGAATGCTGGGGATTGAACTGGGTCTGCCGCCTGCAAGGCAAACGGCCTTAAGTGATGTTTTAAACAGAAAAGGAATCTACTGATAAGACAGTTTGTGAGTCATTGTCATTGGAAAGAACACAAAACAGACTGGAGGAATGGGGTTGGAGGCAGGGTCTGAGGGAAACAAAACAGTAAAATGGGACTGTTACAGCAAAGGAAACAACAGGAAAACAAAATTTAAAAAAAGATAATAATAGTTTATGGAGTATGTATCCTAGTAGGCATAATTTTATGAAAGGTTAACATTTTTAGAAAAATCTACTTTTAGTTGTAGAAATAAATGTTAACATCTTATTGCCTAATCATGTAAGAAGCTCTAAATCAAAGCTGATTATATCTTTTGATTATCTTTTCTACTTTCTCAAAATCTCGGTTTTTGCATCATTTCACTTTGAAAACAAAGTGAGAAATTACATTTTATAAAAATTTTTTCATATAGTATTTGAAGATATATTTTATTTTAAATAAAATGTATATACCATGTAGTATGTTTGGTTATTTACTCATAATGTTCTTTTAAGTGTTTCAGGCTGCATGTACCAAGTAGTTCAGACGATTGGCTCGGATGGAAAAAATCTCCTGCAATTACTTCCAATTCCTAATTCCTCTGGAAATCCTATACCACTAGTTCAATCTTCAGTCATGTCTGATGCTTTGAAAGGGAATACAGGAAGTCCAGTTCAAGTTACTTTTAAGACTCAGATTTCCAGTTCTTCCACAGCTGCATCAGTTCAATTGCCCATTTTTCAGCCAGCCAATTCTTCAAACTACTTTCTTACAAGAACAGTAGAGACAACAGAAAAAGTTAGAGTTACTTCTGTGGTAACTGAAAATCTTTCCTCATCAGTTTCTAAAGTTCAGAGTCATGGTGTGAAAATTGATGGACTCACCATGCAGACATTTGCTGTTTCTCCCTCCTCAACACAAAATGATTCATCTTATTTTATAGTAAATACCCAGAGTCTTCCGATGACCGTGAAGTCTCCAGTTTTACCTTCTGGGCATCATTTACAGATTCCTGCCCATGCTGAAGTGAAGTCTGTACCAGCGTCATCATTGCCTCCTTCAGTTCAGCAAAAGATACTTGCATCTGCAACCACAAGTACCTCAGGAACAGTTGAGGCCTCCCAAATACCAACTGTTATTTATGTATCTCCTGTAAATACAGTGAAAAGTGTAGTTACCAAGAACTTTCAAAGCATTTACCCAAAACCTGTTACAGAGATAGCAAAGCCAATAATACTAAATACCACACAGATTCCAAAGAATGTTCCTAAAGAGACACAATTAAAAGGTGGCCAGCATTCTCAAACTGCTCCAGTGAAATGGATTTTTCAAGAAAATCTACAGCCTTCTCTTGTTCCTGTTAAATCTTCAAATAATGTGGCTTCAAAGATTTTAAAAACTTTTGTAGATAGGAAAAGTTTGGGAGATAGTACCATAAGTATGCCACCATTGAGTACCATTGGTTCTAGCAGGACACAGTCCAAAAGTATGCCTATTAAAGATAATGCTTTGGTTATGTTTAATGGGAAAGTTTATCTATTGGCTAAAAAGGGGACCGATGTTTTGCCAGCACAAACTGATCAGCAGAATTCTGTTTCTCCTGATATTCCACCAAGAAAAGATACATCACAGATAGTGAGCTCAAGTCCAGTTACAGAAATATCCAGAGAGGTTGTAAATTTTGTGTTGGCTAAAAGTAAATCTTCCCTGATGGAGACAAAATCACTTTCAAATACCCAACTTGCTTCCATGGCCAATCTAAGGGCAGAGAAGAATAAAAAAGTGGAAAAACCATCTCTTTCTACCCCAGACCCACATAATAGCAATCAATCTATTAACTACTTAAAACAAAGTAAGACTTTACTCACAAAGCCAGTCCTTCCAGATGGATTTAGTACAGGACAAAATGCCCCCAGAAAAGGAAATATCATCCAGAGCATAGAGAAAATAAGTTCCTCTATTGATGCAACATCTGTTACTTCACAACAGTGTGTTTTCAGAGACCAAGAACCAAAGGTAAATTTCCCATGTTAGGGTGTTCTTTTTATCTACATAGAAATTTCTTTTTTTTTTAATTCTTAAGTTAGTTATCTATAACACTCTTTTTCTCCCTTTCTCCCATCATCCACTCCATCACACACATACCATACACAAATGAATAGTTTAAGTAAAAACTTTTATCAAAAGAAAATGTTTGAGGAGTGTAATTGAGAGTCCAAGCAACACCTTTTTCTTGAATCATTTGGCATGCCAAATCCTTAAACAATATCAGACATATCACAGAACACTATGGTTCAGAAGAGTTGAAAGGATGGTGTGAATTTATTAGTGAAATTGTGTGTGTGTGTGTATGTGTGTCTGTATACATACATTTATACAGCCTGTGTATGTAATAGCTTTTAATATATAAAAAGATCGCTATGTATAATAGAGTTTGATAGAGATTGGTTTGTTTTGTGTTAGCAGAGACCTAGTAATTTTTTTTTTTAGCCAGATGGTACACGGTTAATCAATGTCTTTTAGTTATGAAATAAGATTTATCAGCATCTTTGAAAGTGTTATTTTTTTTGTAGACAGGTTTCCCTTTTTCTTTTTTATTCTCCCTGACAACTCATCCAATTACCTAACATACCCACATATTTACCTTTCTGTTCTATGTTGTCTGCTCACTAAATATTTGAACCTACCTTTTCCTTCCTTACTTGTAAGTCAACTTAGTCAGTCTTCTTAAGAATTCATTGAATTCAAGAGATGCAAGGAGGTGAATTCTAATTAACTATAAGACTGATAAAAGGTTGATTAAAAAAATAATAGACTTTTGGGGGCTGGAGCGATAGCACAGCGGGTAGGGCATTTGCCTTGCACGCAGCCAACATGGCCAACCCAGGTTCAATTCCCAGCATCCCATATGGTCCCCCGAGCACCGCCAGGAGTAATTCCTGAGTGCATGAGCCAGGAGTAACCCCTGAGCATCTCCGGGTGTGATCCAAAAAGAAAAAATAATAATAATAATAAGACTTTTTCAGAAGACTAGTTTTCAGTAGTGTCATAGATTATTCTCAATTTGGGATTAAGTTTTGCTGTTTTGGGGAAAATTGAATTGTTAACTTCTACTACCAGAAAATTGTGAGACTGTGAATGAGGGGAGCATTTTAAATGTGTATTCAGTTAAATTTTGTTCAGTGGTGGTAAGACAGTGGTAAAGCAAACCAACCATTATGACTGTCTAGTTTGATAAAATAGCTTAAGTAATTGTCAGTTTGTGTGTTTTCTTTTCCTAATTCCAGATCCAGAATGAAATGGCATCAACATTTAAAAAAGTTCCTCAAGAAAGAAATGACAAAAAATCTGAAGGGAGAATCAGTAAGGCATCATGTCTGAAGAGTGATGCTGAGTTAAAAAAAATATTTGGTCTTACTAAAGATGTGAGAGTGTGCCTTAAACGGATTCCTGACATTTTGGGTTCTGAAGAAAGTTCTGATACTTTTAGAAATTTGGTAAAGAGCGATACTCACAAAGAGAAAGAGTTTACAAAAGTAAAGGAAGACGAGAGAAAACAGGTAATAGATTTTAAAATGTCCTCTGTAGGTGCTCCAAAACTTAGAAGATATATTCATTTTCTAGATTTTTTTAAAGTCTAATTTATATGAGTGACAGTAGCTGCCAAATTTGCATATATTTTATACCAAAAATTGTTTAATTGTACATGCAAAAGTAAAAATGCAACCACAGTTAAAGATAGTACTTCAAGTGTTTTTATTTACCTACTGTCTTTTTTTTTTTTAATCATAATTACAAGAAAATAGACATAGCCTTTAAGCCTGCTAAACCTTCTTTGAAGAATTTAGGTAAATATTCCAATTTAGGGAAAAATCTAAGCATGCAGGTGTTAATCCCTATTATTAATACAAACATCTTTTAAAATCTACATATTTAGGGGCCAGAAAGGTAATACAGTGGGCAGGACACTTGTCTTGCATGTGGCTAATACAGGTTTAATCCCTGGTACCACATGGACCCCCAAGCCTCACCAGAAGTGATCTCTGAGCACAGAGCTAGAATTAAAACAGTCCCTTGCCATAGATGTTCTCAGTAAATTTGTTGAGTTGCTAAATATTTATATCTGCAAACTTTGTTAAGTTTACATTTTATAGTAATAATTTGTGGTAGTAATATTTTGTTTTTCCTTTGGAATCTTACTTAACATTGCAGCAGGGTTTTGATAAGAAAAGAAAAGCTAAAGCCTTTAAGAGGACGACGGGTAACACCAAGAAGAGAAAGAGTCAGAGTACTCTTAACACACCAGTAAATGGAGGAACTGATGTCACTAATTCCCAACTTATCAGCAGTGTTTTACCAGCTTCAGATGTACCACAGGATAGCATTCTCACAAGCAGCAACAAAACTTCCAGAGATGAAGAGAAAACTGAATTAGAACAATGTACTAATGAAAACAAAGAGACAGTTACATTGAATTCAAATGCAGCCTTTGAAGAAAGTCATTCCTTTAATATAAGTTATACTGAAGATATTTTCCCCATGACTCCTCCACAATTAGAAGAAACTGTTAGAGATGAGAAAATACGAAGACTTAAGCAGGCATTGATGGAAAAAGAAGCAGCTCTTGAAGAAATACGTAAGAAGATGCACCAAAAATAATAAAATTTAACTGCATATAAAGCTGTTGGTGAAATAGTTGTGTTTTTCCCTTTTTTGGTATTAATTGTAGATGTAGTCTGAATGTGTGTTTGAATATGAAACTTGTGTTTTCATCAGTTGACTATAAAACTTTGTTTAAAGAATACAGAGGTTGATTCACATAAGATTTGTGAATAATCTGCCAGGGCTATCAGAATCTTTGTCTGGATATCCTTTTTTTGGAAAAAGGAAAATTTTTCTATTTTTCTATTATTTTACTAGACATTCGCAAAGTTTCAATATTTGTGTAAAGTTTTTCCTATTATTTGTATCATTCGCTGAATAGCTCAGGTGTTATTCCAGAAACAGATAATTATTATGTACAGTCTAAATTAACAATCCACAAGAGGAAATGAACTCTAATTTAGCTCCGTTGTGAACTTGTACATGTCTTTGTTTAGTGCTTTTATCCATAAAATGATACATTCTTACCAACATTGTTGTCATTTTTTTTTAATTTCATGAAAGAAAATGTGTTCTAGCTATAGAATTTAAATATTCAAACATTTCTTAAGAATGAGGGACAGTTTTTTAACTTTTACAAAACAGTTTTATATTATCTAAAACAGGTTTTCGAATTCAGGTCATGTGATTTTTTTAATTTCTTAAACATGTTATGCATAGGAAAATGGTTTTTTAAAAAAGTATACGTATCACTTGGATTGTATAAAAAATGAATCTGAAAAATAGGCACATTTAAAACTTACAAATTGTAAAATGTAGGTTTTCTTAATAGTGACCTTAAAAAATATACATGTGGTTATCTTTGATTTAGAGAATTCAGGATTGATATGAAGATAGGAATAAGGGGAAGGAGAAATTTTCCTAAAAGCTATTTAAAAAAATTATCAACAAATCCTGGAAAGTTTAAAAAACCTCATACATTAGCTACAAGATAGAACAGTAAATCAGAAGTAGTGAAAGGGGGTAGAACAAATGCCAGTTCTCATCGCCTTCTTCCCCTTTTTGCAAAGCTATATTGGTAACAATTTACATGTAAATATCATAAAATTTATTCTTTAAGATCATACAGGAGAAGGTCCTAGTTATGGCCCAACAGGTTATATGCTTGCCTTGCATGTAGCTGACTTGGGTTCGATTTCTGGCATCCATATGGTCCCCTGAGTACTGCCAGGAGTGGTTCCTGCATGCAAGACCCAGGAATAACCCATGAATATTTACAGGTGTGATCCAGAATTCAAAACAAAAAAAGATAGTACAGGGATTAAGGTGCTTGCCCTGGAAACAGCTGACTCAGCATTGATCCTGGTCACTGAATAGAGTCCACTGGCAATCTCCAGGAGTGATCCCAGACCATAGAGCCCGGAGTAAGCCCTGAGTGTAGCTGTGTGCAGCCCAGATCACCCCCCCTAAAAAAAAAAAAAAAAAAAAAAAAGCTTAAGAGTCATGCTAGGTGTGTGGATGGCCCTTAATACAATCCCTGGTGCCATATGGCCTGCAGAAAACCCTTGATTTGGCCCTGGTGACCTTTCAAGCACCACTAAGTGAATATCACTGGAAATGGTGAGCCCCTAGTTTTAAAAGTGTACAGTTCAGTGTTTTTAGATTCCAGGGTTATGCAATTATGAATGTGATCTAATTCTAGAACATATTCATGATGCCCCTTCCTCCAAATATTCTTGTCCATAGTAAGCAATCTCTATACCCTCCCAGCCCGAGGCAATCACTTACTATATTTTTTTGTGTCTTAATGTCTCTTTGGATGTTCATTTGCATGGAAGAATCATGCAGCATGAATTTTTTTTAACAAATCACTATGGAATAGACCATTACAAAGCCTTTCATGTCATACAGCATTCCAACACCCATCCCTCCACCAGTGTACATTTCCCAGCACCAGTGTCCTCAGGTTCCCTCCCATCAGGCCCCCACCCCAATCCCTCCCCTGCCTGCCTCTATGGCATTTGTTTCTCTCTCTCTCTCTCTCTCTCTCTCTCTCTCTCTCTCTCTCTCTCTCTCTCTCTCTCTCTCTTCCCCCCCCCCCTTTTGGGCATTATAGTTTACAATATTGATACTGAAAGATTATCAAGAATTTCCCTTACCTACCTTTAACCCTCAGATCTTGTCCAGTGTGATCATTCCCAGCTATGATTGTCATAGCATTCTCTTCTCTATCCTACCTACCCTCAGCCCCCCCACACACTTGTGATTGGATCCAACCATTTACCAGTCTTCCTAACCCTTTACTCTGGCCATGGATATCATTCTAATATCTATTATATACCACAAATGAGTGCAATCATTTTATATCTGTGCCTCTCCTAACTCAGCATGATACTCTCCATGTCCATCCATTTATAGGCAGATTTCATGACCTCTTTTTCCTGACAGCTGCATAGTATTCCATTGTGTAGATGTGCCATAGTTTCTTTATCCATTCATCTGTTCTTGGGCACTGAGGTTGTTTCCAGATTCTGGCTATGGTGAATAGTACTGCAATGAACATAGGAGTGCAGATGGTGTTTCTGCTGTGTGTTTTTGGTCCCTCAGGGTATACTCCCGGATGTGGTATTGCTGGGTCAAATGGGAGCTCAATTTCTAGTTTTTTGAGCAACGTCCATATAGCATGATTTCTTTCGTTACTGGTTTCTTTAATAATTTGATGTTTTCAAGTTTCGGCCATGCTGTAGAATAGATTACTAGTTTTGGGACCAGACCCAATGGTGATCAGGGCTACCATTGGCTCTGTGCTCATGGGAGTTACTTCTGGTGGTGACTGGGGAACCAAGTGGTTTGTGAACTGGAACCCTGACCTCCTGTATGTAAAGCATACCTTTGGGCCCTTTGATCATTATCTCCCCAGCCCCCTTAATTATTTTTCAATTGTTAATATTTTCTTTTATATGGATATGTTCGTTCATCTGTTTATTTTTATTGTTCTGGTTGTTGGACCACACTCAGCAGTGCTCAGAGTTTACCTTTGGTTCTCTGATCCCTGGAGCTACTCAGAGTGATCCCTGAGCTGTGGGAGCAATTTGGAATGGGTTGGGGTAGGGGATCGAGCCCAGACTGACTGTGTAAGACAAGTGCCCTATCCAACATACTATCTTTTCAGCCCCCAATTCATCCATTGATGGACATTTCGATTGTTTATATTTTGGAATTTAAGATGTTATGTTACTAATGTTTCTGTGAATTTTCATGTACGAACTTTTGTGCTTATGTTTTCAGTACTCTCTCTCTCTCTCTCTCTCTATATATATATATATATATATATACATATATATATATATATATACATACCTAGGTCGTAATTGTTGGGTCATATCCTGACTTTCTGTTTAACATTTTGAGGAAATCAGACTGTCTAGCCAGTGTTTACTCCCCTTATTCCAACAAAATTAATTTTTCAAGGACTTCAGTGATTTTCATGTTGCTGATGTTGCTGGATCCAGTGATCAGTGTCAGCCTTCTTAATTTACCTTTTTATTAGTGAGAACATAATATCAAAACTTGCTAATTCCTTTGAAAAGTTTAAACAGCAGTGTGTGATTCTTAGGAAACAGCGGTAGGGCATTTGCCTTGCACGCAGCCAACATGGCTGATCCGAGTTTGATTCCTCTGCCCCTCTTGGAGAGCCCGGCAAGCTACTGAGAGTATCTCGCCCGCGCAGCAAAGCCTGGCAAGCTACCCGTGATGTATTCAATATGCCAAACACAGTAACAAGTCTCAAAATGGAGACGTTACTGGGCCCGCTTGAGCAAATTGATGAACAACGGGAGGACAGTGGACAGTGGACAATAAAATTTCACACTGCCATCATTCAGCTTATCCTTATTAGCTTTGTAATGTGTTTCTTTTCTGATCTTTTTATGTGTGTCATATTTGTGCTTTAAAAAAATGTGATCCTGGGGTTGGAGCGATAGTACAGTGGGTAAGGCATTTGCCTTGCATGCGGCCAACCCGGGTTCAATCCCCGGCATCCTAGATGATCTCCCAAGGAACGCCAGGAGTGATTCCTGAGTGCAGAGCCAGCGATCCCTGAACATCGCTGGGTGTGACCTCAAAAGCAAAGAAAAAAAAATGTGATCCTTTTGTAATACTCTGAAGCCTGCTTTTAAAGTTAACTATTTTGACTTTTTATTTTCAGTAAGTTTTCATCACTTTTAATACTCAAGTCAAATTCATGTCCCCATATGTCCCCTCTTTGAGAAATGTTGGTCTAAATCACAGGATCCTATTGTTTCTCAGTTCAGGATACTTTTTAATGTCTCAGTCTTTTTGTGACACTATGAGGCAAAATGGACTGGAGCGATAGCACAGCAGGTAGGGCGTTTGCCTTGCACGCAGCCGACCCGGGTTTGATTCCTTCATCCTTCTCGAAGAGCCTGGCAAGCTATCGAGAGTATCCCACTCACATGGCAGGGCCTGGCAAGCTCCCTGTGGCGTATTCAATATGCCAAAAACAGTAACAAGACTCACAATGGAGTTATTACTGGTGCCTGCTCGAGCAAATCGATGAACAATGGGAGAAAAGTGCTACTGTGCTTCTAGGCAAAAAGGAACATGTAGCAGTTTCCTTTACCACATAGTTATGTCTAAACGTTTTGTCTTAATTTCTATTGCTGCATAATACATAATACATGGACAGTATGAAACAAAATCCATTGTATCATGAAATTCTAGACAGAAATCCCAAGTGGGCTTGGCTAGGTTCTTAGAAAACAAAATTGTACACCAGGTTAGGTTCTTTTCTGGAGGCTCTGGGCAAGAATCTGCTTTTAAACAGCATAAACTTTTTTCCAAAAAGTAAAAATAGAGCTTCTGTACCACCCAACACTTCCACTTCTTGGTTTCTATCCCCAAACACAAGAACATTAATTCAAAAATATATGTGCACACTGAGTACAAAAGTAAGGACGTGAAGCATCTCAGGTATTCAATGACATAAGAATAAAGAAGTAGGGGCTGGAGCGATAGCACAGCAGGTAGGGCGTTTACCTTGTACACATGACCCTGGTTCCATTCTCATTCCTATATGGTCCCCCAAGCATTGCCAGGATTTATTCCTGAGTGCATGAGCCAGGAGTGACCCCTGTGTATCGCCGGGTGTGACCCAAAAAGCACTGTAGCACTGTCCTCCCATTGTTCATCGATTTGCTCTAGTGGGCCCAGTAAAGTCTCTGTTGTGAGACTTATTACTGTGTTTGGCATATCGAATACATCACAGGTAGCTTGCCAGGTTTTGCCGTGTGGGCAAGATAATCTCGGTAGCTTGCCGGGCTCTCCAACAGGGGAGGAGGAATCAAACTCAGGTTGGCCAACTTGGTCGCATGCAAGGCAAACACCCTACTGCTGTACTATCGCAAAATTGTGGTATGTATGTGTGTGTGTATATATATACATATATATAATATGGTAGAATGCTCTGCAGCTATAACAAAAGATGAAATACATGGGCTGTAATGATAGGCTGTTTGCCTTGCAAAACCAGGATTCGATCTCCTGCATCCCTTACAGTCCCCAAAGTCCTCCAGGATTAATTCCTGAGGGCAGATCCAGGAGTAACCCCTGAGCACTGCCTGGTGTGACCTAAAACACACACGAAAGCTTAAGCCATACAGTTTACTGCAGCAGAGATGGAACTAAAGGTTGTCGGGTTGAGCGAAGAGGGAGAACAAATATGAGATGATTTCACTCAGTGATACCTAAAGCAGTAAAACAAGAAAATGGAAGATATCAAATGATGGCAACTTCTTGACCCTGAGTTACATTACTGAGAAAGTCAAAGGGAACAGTGGGATGGACTATGTGGTGAAATAAAGGTACCGTAAGTGCATTGATTAAGGGCCTTAAAAGAGAAATGGACACTGGTGTAGGGTGTGGTGCTGAAAGTTTGGCCATCTTCTTAGAAAACAAAATTGTATACCATTTTGTACATATACATAAAAAGCACATCTTTACTTGATTGGCAATACTGTATTACCAATTTTATAATATAGCAAGTATTCAAACACATAGGATTCTTTTCTGATCTTTCTCTTAGGTTCCCCAGTGAGATCCTTCCCATAGTAACATCTTTGTGTGATCTTTCTTTTGAGTATGGGCCACGCCTTTTTACTTATTTCTAAGGAATCAACTAATGACCTGGCACTTCTGAATTATATTCTGGAAGAACTATGGGTTGTTTGAAGTGCTAAATTCTTTCATGGATGTTTTGCTGTGGAAGAATGGAAGCTACACTGTCATTAAAGCAAACTTGTGGAAAGACACATGACAAATACTTGAGTCCTGACTAAGAGCCCTATGAGAAACTTTGAAAGATGGTTTTCTGAGTCTTACTGTTGCAAGCAAATAGATAAGGGAGGCCCTGGTAATGAGTTTTTGGGGAAGTAATATTCAGAGGAAAATGCCTAATCTCCAACCCTGAAGTATTTCAAAGGCATGAAAATCAGCCCTTTAAGATGCAAATACTGGGGCTGGATTGATAGCACAGCGGGTAGGGCATTTGCCTTGCACTTGGCCAACCTGGGTTCGAATCCCAGCATCCCATATTGTCCCCTGAGCACAGCCAGGAGTAATTCCTGAGTGCAAAGCCAGGTGCTCAAAGCCTGAGCACCGCTGGGTGTGACCCATAAAGCAAAAAAAAAAAAAAAAAAAAAAAAAAAGAAAGAAAGAAAGAAAGAAAAAAAAAAGATGCAAATACTGAAAAAGAGATGCTTGGTCTTTAAACCTGTGTTCTTCCTTGAATGCATTTCTCTCTGTCCCTCTGCCCCTTATTTTTATCTAAGTAAATCTTGTTTGCTTGTCTCTGTTTCTTTGCTTGCCTATTTCCACTCTTTTTTTGTTTGTTTCCCTTTTTGGGTCACACCCAGAAATGAACAGGGATTACTCCTGGCTCTGCACTCAGGAATTGCTCCTGGTGGTGCTTAGGGGACCATGTGGGATGCTGGGAATCGAACCCCAGTAGCCCGCATGTAAGGCAAAATGCCCTACCGGCTGTGCTATCGCTCCTGCCCACTATTTCCACTCTTGAGAAATCTGTGTTCTCTCTTGGGCAATGTACTCTCTTCTCTTCTCTCACTTTTTTAAAAAAATAGGTTTCAATAAAAAAAACTTTATTGCTCCACAAAAATGTGGAAAGGAGAATCTCAGAGAGAATCTAAAGTTCATGATAAGGACTGGAAAGGACTACTGGAGCCCTCAGAGTTACCCTTAAGTTAATATATGGCAACACTCAGATTAAAACTTTTATGTATGCAGAGAACTCTGGCTCAAGGCAATTTTAAAAAAATCCTTTTCCCAAAAAGGCTCTGCATGTTGGTGTGTAGGTATGTGAACTGTGATGTTACACTAGATTTCTTGGTATGATTAAACTACCTGTAGCCCCGTGAGCGGCAGCCGCCTAAAATCAGGCCACGCCCACTTCTAAGGAAGCCACGCCCACTTCTGAAGAGGCCACGCCCCCATAGGAACCTGGTTGGGAGGGGTAGAGGCTGAGCGTTGGGGTAGAAGAGGAAAAGGCTCAGGTCCGCTTTTGTTCCAGGGTCCTAGAGGACGCCTTGGGCTTTGCACGGTGAAAGCCCACGGGTTCAAATACTGGCGGGCAAACTGACCTGCCAAAAAGGTTTTTTTCCTCTCTAGAAAAACCTGGGTTCTCTCTTGAATGCATTTCTCTCTGTCCCTCTTGCCCCTTATTTTTATCTAAGTAAATTTCTTACTTAGAAGTTTCTAGGACTATTTTACTTCACTATTTCACTCCTGAAATTCTTTTCTGCAAAGGAAGACAATAATGGAAACATGGCTCATGATATGGGCAAAGAGTCACTGTCACTGTCCTCCCGTTGATCGTCGATTTGCTCGAGCGGGCCCAATAACATCTCCATTAGAGACTTTTGTTGTTACTGTGTTTGGCATATCGAATACATCACGGGGAGCTTGCCAGGCTCTGCCATGCGGGCGAGATACTCTCGGTAGCTTGCCGGGCTCTCCGAGAGGGGCGAAGGAATCGAACTCAGGTCGGCCATGTTGGCTGCGTGCAAGGCAAACGCCCTACCGCTGTGCTATCGCTCCAGCCCAAAATTTCTCACAATAGCCTGAGTCCTCATCATTCTGAAAATTTAGATGATGGAGACCAGTTTTCATTCTGTGTATGTCAAGTGGACTTCAGGTTCAATTTAACAACTGCTTTTGTTGAGCTGGTGGGACACTAGCATTCCATGCAAGGTAGGCTCTCAGAGCAGACTTTACCAATCCTAAGCCACCAAGAAATTTCTCTGGGTGACCAAGGTGAGTCAACAGAAGGATGAAAGTACTCTTTTCTTGAGGCTGCCTCCCTTGTTCCCCACCTCATGCAAGTTACCTGCAACACTTGATGTGAGATTGCCAGGAACAGGTGACATGTATTATTATCAACTGCTACATCAGAGAGTTTGGAAAGTGAATCCTTTTACAATCAAGCTTTGGTTGAGAGCTTGTTCTGGCTGATGTCTTGACTGTAGTCTTGTAAGAGACCATGAACCAGAAACACTCAGCTGAATTGCTCCCAGATACATGACTCACAAATACTGTGAGATAATGTTTGTGTTCTCAACTAATAAGTTTTGAATTGATTTCTTGTGTAGCAATAGTTAACAAACACGTTTGGCATTCTGGCAGGGCAATTAAGGATAAGGTATGGAAAGTATATTTGGGTTATAGGAATGAGACTGTAGATTTTAAGATAAAAATCCATTTTATTTATTGAAGAATTAGAATCTTACATTAACAAAACCTTATCTGACAGTAACACTGCAGTAATCACATCTTTTGAATGTGTTTAATACCAAAACAACCAGAGATAACATGTCTTTTTTTTTTCTCTTTGGGTCACACCTGGCGATGCACAGGGGTTACTCCTGGCTCTGCACTCAGGAATCACCCCTGGCAGTGCTCAGGAGACCATATGGGATGCTGGGAATTGAACCTGGGTTGGCCGCATGCAAGGCAAATGCCCTACCCGCTGTGTTATTGCTCCAGCCCCGAGATAACATATCTTGTTGAGTTCTTCCATAGTTATGTAAATAAAAGTCTAAGAATATGGTTGAAGATAGGATAGAAATCGCTGGGTAATTTCTTCTGGAAAATGGAGTAAAATTAATCATTAAGGCCCTTTAAAAACAAATTTAAATCACACATTATTCTTTGCAGAGAAAACCTCATTCATACCGAAAGGGTTTTCAGTCAAAAGAAAACAGAAGAATGTGTCCCCAGAGATCACTTTTGCTCTTCTCTTGCTTGACTTTGAAAATAAACTGGATGGAATTTAAAGTCTAGAAACCTCTTTGACAATAGGAGATGCAAAACTTCAAGTTCCAAGCACACCTTTTCAATACAGGTTTTCTTGGTTTTTCATGTTCGAAAATGCCCATGTAGTAGCGTCTGTTCCTTGAGGAATGTGGCTGATAATTATCTTGAAGCTTGAGATGAGAAATGACCCTCTTTGCTGGTTGTATGAGATAATGACCAAAGTGGGAATAGAGAGGGGGAAATAAAAAGACTCCAATGAAGGAAGTGATCATTTTGGACTTCATGTTGTAGATGAAGATTTTTAGAGATGAAGCAAGTCTCTCTAGCACAGCATGGAAAATGGAGTAGAATTAATCATTAAGGCCCTTTAAAAAAAAATTTAAACCACACACTGCAGACAAAACCTCATTCATACTGTAAGGGTTTTCAGTCAAAAGAAAACAGAAGAATGTATCCCCAGAGATCACTTTCGCTCTTATCTTGCTTGACTTTGAAAATAAACTGGATGGAATTTAAAGACTAGAGACCTGTTTGACAATAGGAGATGCAAAACTTCAAGTTCCGAGCACAACCTTTGATCTTGAGCCCTTTTTATACAGGTTTTCTTGGTTTTTTCATGTTCGAAAATGCCCATGTAGTAGCATCTGTACCTTGAGGAATGTGGCTGATGATTTTAGATTTTCAGAGAGATGAAGTCAGTCTCTCCAGCACAGCATAGTAGTAGATCATAGTCCTAAAGCCTGACTGGTTTTATCAATCTGGCAGTTTAGGGTCAGTGCAAAAGACATTCCTAACACCTGAGGGGGTAAAGTATGGAGAAATATAAGATTTTCAGAGGAGAAACCATCTCTCCCATAGCCCCTAGTCTTGAACTCAGAGACTAAGAACATGTTCAGACTAATATCAGCCTTCCTGCAATTATTTTAAATTCCTACATTTTGCCCCCTTTAGCTTTTCAGTAGGAAGCAGAGATGAGTAACATCAAGATGTTAGAGTATAGTGTTGGGACATCTTAAGTCTTCATAAGAAATATAGATGTTCTAATACTGGCACAGTACAAGGTTAGACTTTGTACAATGAATCATTCTATATCCTCAGTGGCTTGATTTCTAAGTAGAGAATATATTGTTTCTCACTGAGTTTCTTGGGATAGCCCTAATTAATCTGTGACAGACCCAAAGCACTTGGACATAAAATGGGCAAACTATCACATGGTATAAAGGCTATCACAAACTATCACGAAACTAGACCCACGCCTTTAATCCCTGACTTGTCAAACTAAAAAAGGGAACATGGACAAAATAGATTAAATTTTTATAATACAGTTTTTCTTAGCATACAAAGCTAATTTTCCAAGTGGAAGGTTTTATCTGTCACAAGTGTTTTTGAGATTAAAACAGTGCTGTCCTTGGACCAGAGAGATTGCATAGCAAGTAAGGCATTTGTCTTACATTTGGCTAACTGCGGTTCAATCCTTAGAACACAATATTGTTTCCAGAGTACCACCAGGAATGATCCCTGAGTAAAGACTCTAAGCACCACTGGGTGTGACCACCCAAAACAACAACAATAATAACAAAAAAACAAGATAGTGTTCCTTTAGTAGCTTTTCTATTTTGGTTTTGTTTTGGAACCACATCTGGTGGTGCTCAGGGCTTACTCCTGGCTCCATGCTCATGGATCTCTCCTGGTGGTGTTCTGAGATTCAAACCCTGGTCAGCCACAAGCAATGCAAACATTCGCGCCACTATGCTATTGCTCTGACCTCTCCTGGTAGCTTTTCTTTCTTTCCTTTTGTTTTTAAAAGAAAGATTTGTTGTTTACTAAATATTTGTTTTGAGGCATCATCCTAAGCATTGGAAAGAAATGTTAATAATCCTTAACACAAGCCAGATATGGTGTCCACTTAACAGCTGAGGTCACATACGAAAGCACAGAGAAGTGCAATGAATGGACCAAAGCCAGCAGCAGTTAAGGGCTGAAAGCCTGAGTTGTGTTCTTTTTATACAAACTCCTAGGTAGCCTTTCATCTGACTATGAAACACTTGTATATCGTAGGGACAAATTGACTAGATATATCTTAATTTTAATTTTCTGAGTGACTTAAGTTGATAATATAATTTGTGGCATGTCGACATATTACAAATATGAGGAGCTCATATTTATAGAGTATATCTATATATCCAATATGTCCTAAAACCTTGCATGGCTTAATTAATTTAATCCTCATAATGGTTCTGTGACTAAACTCTTACCTGAATCACACACACACAGATAGTGATAATTCCAATATACAGGAAATTGGATTGAAACCACAGCTCTGCTTTCATATAGCAACCCTAGAAAAAATTTACAAATACAAATGAGTTTCCACAGTATTCAACTTAATTAGGAGACTTATTTTGAAAGATGGCTTATATTTTTGCCTTATGTAAATCTTGGAGAACCTGGCAGACTACCAAAAGTATCCTGCCCGCATGGCAGAGTCTGGCAAACTTCCCGTGTCGTACTCAATATGCCAAATACCAGTAACAATGGTGGGTCTCATTCTCCTAATCCTGAAAGAGCATTGAAATGGCTCTTTTAAAATCTCAGGGCTAGGAAGAAGGAGACGTTACTGGTGCCTGCTTGAGGAAATTGATGAACAACAGGATGATCGTGATCGTGATCATGATGCCAAGAGAATTAAGCTTGGTATTAGATATATTCAGCTCACATCTCCCAATCCGAGCAAAGAAGATAGAGAAAGGTCTTAATTTTAAGGTAATTCAAAACTAACCAAATAGGCCAATAATAGAAATGTTTCTCAAAAATTACCTTTACTTGTGGGTCTGAGGGGCAAGATGATGGTGGACCTTCGAGCCAATCATTTGTGCCATTTATACCGCAACACTGCAGCTAAAAGTTCAACAAAAAGTCATCATTAGAGAGTCAACAGAAAGGAAACTACAGACCTTAGAGGAATAGGTGATCCATTTAGATCTAATTTTATTGCAAAAAATAAATTGACTTAAGTATAAGAGTTCCCTGTAACAAAGCACTTTATTTATTTATTTATTTTAATTTTTATTAGTGAGACACCATGAGGTACAGTTGTAGACTTACAAATTTTTGTGCTTGGGTTTCAATTATACAATGATCAAATACCCATCCCTCCACCAGTGCCCATTTCCCACCACCACGGATCCCAGTATCCTTCCCACCCCCCATCCTGCCTCTGTGGCAGGGCATTCCCTTTTGTTCTCTCTCTCTTACTGGGTGTTGTGGTTTGCAAAAGAGGCATTGAGTGACAATCATGTTTGGTCTATAGTCTACTTTCAGCATGCTTCTCCCATCCTGGGAGGATCCTCCCAACACCCTTTATTTGGTGTTCCCTTCTCTATCACTAGCATATCATTTAATTCACAGAAGAATATGTACAGTAGAAAGGGCATGTTTGATTTATTAATATTCTACAGATTAAAAATTACACATCTAGGGAATTATATAATAGAGGGATGATCAGATTGAATTAACTAGGCCCCCTAAACACTTAAGATAATAGCACTGTCACTGTCCTCCCATTGTCCATCAATTTGCTTGAGCAGGCACCAGTAACACCAGGCACTAGTAACCATTGTGAGACTTGTCGTTACTGTTTTTGGCATAACAAATATGCCACGGGGAACTTGCTAGGCTCTGCCGTGTGGACAGGATACTCTCAGTAGCTTGCCAGGCTCTTCGAGAGAGAGAGAGAGGAATCGAATCCGGGTTGGCTAAGTGCAAGGCAAATGCCCTACAGAAAGTAGAATAATTCTAATTTACATCAAACTTTATGTTATGTTTCACATAAAACATTAGATAATATTACCTTTCTTCTAGTTTTCTTTTTGGGGGGACTCTAGGTCACACCCAATGATGCACAGGGGCTACTCCTGACTTTGCACCGAGGAATTACTCCTGGTGGTGTTCAAGGACCATATGGAATGCTGGGAATCGAACCCGGGTCAGCCACATGCAAGACAAATGCCCTCCTACTGTACTATCACTGCAGGTCCTCTTCTAATTGTCTTGATGCTGTCTTTCATAGAACAGAAGTGATTCATTTTAATATCAGCTGGGTTAGTCTCATCAAAAAATGAAATCTTCAGTTCAGTTTTGCAGTTTTTTCCTCCATAAATCATGCCTTTTGTGTTGCTATTAAAAAGCATCACTATCTATGGACATGTACCCTGAACACTCCCACTTTCACCTAAAAAGACATCACTATATCCTCATATTTTCCTTCTATTTGATTATCTAGGAAATTTTGTGTTTAACATTTAGCATGTGAACCAGTTGATGTTTATTTTTTGAAGGTTATGAGATCCATGACTACAGATGTTTTTGGCATATGAATATTCAGTTGTCCCAGCACAGTTTGTTGAAGGGACTGTTTTATTCATTTCAGATAGCCTTTGTCCCTTTGTAAAATTTCAGTTGATTGTGTTTATGTGGGCCTGCTTCTGGTATCTCTATTTTGTTCTATTGATCGATTTTTCTCCTTTTCAAATGCCAAACAGTCTCGATTATTGTGAGTATATAAGAAGTCTTAAAATTGAATAGCATAGAATCTAAAACTTTTTCCCCCCAAATAGTATGTTGACTTCTGGGTTTTTGCTCTGCAGGTAAACTTCAGAATTGGTCAATATTCATGCAATAATTTACTAAACCTTCAATGATTTTGTATTGAATATATAGATAAGTTTGAAAGAACTAATATCTTGACATTATCGAGTATTTCTACCAATGAGCATCAAATATATCTCCATTTATTTAGTTAAACCTAGAATAAACTGTGGTTGACTTGGGTGATTATAACTTGTCAATGTAGGCATATCCTTGCTTAAAATTATTATATTCTCATCTCCTCAGAATCCTGGTGAGTGATATTGGCAATAATGAAGACAATGCATGAATAATCTCTATACTTCCTTTTCATTTCTTTTGTAAACCTAAAGTTTCTCTAAGCAAAAGAAGAAACAAATGGACCAAATAGCATAATTTCTAGCATTTGCTTTAAAAATATTGTAGGGTTCAAATTGTAGAATATGATTAGTTTTTGTGAGTCCCGAAATTCAGTTACTTGCTCTGCATGGCCCCTTAACACCGCCAGCGAAACCCTGGCGACTCCTGAGAACAACTAGACCAAGTCCTGAGTCATCAGACCAGCACCATCTGGATAAACATCTCCAAGAGTGCTCTTAGGCCTCCCAAGTTCCACTGAATGTGACCCATGTAAAAATATTATTAAAGTATTGTTTTTATTTTTTTCAGTCCACACAGTGTTTCTTGGGAACCATTTTCAGCTTAGTACTCAGGTTCACTCTTAGAGGTGCTCAGGGAACCATATGCAGTGCTAGAATCAAACCTAACTCTTATGCATGCAAAGCATAGGCTCAGTCCACTAAGCTCTTTCTTCAGCCCCAGAATATTCTATGGGATTAGTTTAGATACAATTGAAAAATAAAATGATAACTGTTGAAACTGGGTAATATAGACCTGGAAATTTATTTTTTAATATTGTCCTTGCTTCTCTATATGTCTGAAAATTCTATAACGAAAAGGATTCAGACTGATTTTTTTTTTTAAATAAAGGGTTGGGAATACCGAGAGCTTTAGTAACTTTCATGGCCATCAAATCCTGTTCTTTCTATTTCTAATTCTTATTCCATTTCTTGTACTCCACACTTGGACAAGGGAGAAATTGGATGCATAGCTGTATTATTCAAAACTCACACTATGTCTGTGCCAGAGTAATCTCATTATTTTTCTTTATCAATACACAGAAATATGAATAAGAGTTAATATATAGGTTTTCTGTGAGGCATAAATAATGGGGTACTGGTAGTCTAATAAGCTTTATTTAGCATACTTACAAACTTTTAAGTTTCATTTATAATTTCTCTTTTTTGGAAGAGAAGTAGCACTGCACTGTAGCACTGTCCTCCCGTTGTTCATCGATTTGCTCGAGCACGCCCAGTAACATCTCACAACAAATTGTTGTTATTGTTTTTGGCATATTGAATACATCACTGGAAGTTTGCCAGGCTTTGTCGTGCAGGCGAGATACTCTCAGTAGCTTGCCACGCTATCTGAGAGGGGAGGAGGAATCGAACCCAGGCCAGCCATGCCGGCCGCGTGCAAGGCAAATGCCTTACCTGTTGTGCTATAGCTCCAGCCCTTTGGAAGAAAAAAAATTTGGAAAATAGAGACCAGAGAGATAGTACTGGAGGCAAGGCATTACCCTTGTTATGTGGATACTTTGGCCTTACCCTAGTTCAATATCTAGGGTACATGTGGTACCCTGAGCATCATTAGGGGTTGACCCTGAACACCACTAAAGTGGCTCAAACTTTCCCTGGAAATTTTTGGGGTAAAAAAATTCAGTATGATGTATTTGTTCTTCTTTACTTCTTAGTAGTGTTTAAACAATAAGTCTTATTGAGTTGTGGACAGGAAGTAAAGAATGTATAGAATTTATACTAATCATATGTATTGTACCCTTCTGTTTATGATAGCCAGAGTCATTATTACCTGGCTCTGGGCATTCGATCCCAGGAAACGAAATCTCTTCTAGACCCTTGGAACTGATGTTGGAAATGAAGTTTGGGATGAGATGAGTAATATTAACATCTGTACTCACATATGACTGAATGGAATCCCACGCTGCCCTAGTGCTATTGTCCGACTGGTAACGTTTCATACTGTCAGCCAGGCCCTCAGCCACATATCTGTTCAGCTAGACAAGGCACAATGCAGAAAAGTCAACATTATAAAAAGTATGTGAATAGAATATTGAGTTTTTATTATAGACTAGAGGTTTTATTGAACTCCTTAGAACTAAAAGAAGTGAGAAAGGGATTTTGTATATTTTAAAAAGTGCTAAGGGTGAGACAGCATTCAAGAATTACACAGTATTCTTTCTCCTCTGCAATTCTGAGAAGTAAAAGGACAATAGAGTGTAGCCTCTCTTTAGATGCTGAGCAAATATTGCCTACTGCAAAATACCTGGAAGAATCGAGAAGGAGAAAGAATTTCTTATACTTCCTGTGCATTTTTTCAGAGTCATCAGATAAAATATTTTTTATTTATTTTATAAAAAACATGTATTAAATGTTTTTCCCCCTCTTCCAAATGATAACAAACCTCTTTTGGCTTCATTCTTCCATGTAGCTTTTACATTTATTATAGGTTTTCTTCACAGAACACTCTACTCTCTCAGTCATATAAAAATGAGTTGCATTCTTCTGACTTACCTTCTGTTCATACAGGAAGAGCAGGATAGCCAAGGTCACCTCAGCAAGGAGGATAATCAACAGCAGGACAAAAAACTAAGTGATATCAGAGAGATGAAAACAGCATTAATTTCAGTTCTTCCCCACTGCCACTCCACTCTAAAAAGATTCAGACATTTCTTTCCACATATGCACAGGTTCCTGTTCCTGTCTTCTTGGGTCTTCTTTTACTATGTATTCTATTTCTACAACTTAATTCCAAGTCTCTAGAGGACACGTCAGCTATCTTCTATCTTCTATCTACATTGTTTTATCTTTCATTTGCCTCTTGAACATCATGTAGTGTATTGAATGTTATATAGCTGCATATTGATCTGCCAAATCAATAAAGCAATTTGTATTAATCTATTAAAATAATTTATAAAAAGGGCAGCAAACTAAACAATTCTTATGCACATATATGACAGGGAAGCATCTTAGAAAATTTATGGAAGGTCATAGTAATCCAAAGAATTTAGAGATTAAATTTTCTATGCTCGTAACACTAAGTCACATCCTTAAAATTCATACTAATGTGAGAATTTAAAGGGGTGATATTTTATTTCAAGCATACACAAAGAAGAATTAAATGCTACAAATGGAAATTATGATGACAAAAGCCCTTATTAGCAGTGTAAAAACGAATGCAAAGAAGGATGATGCTCACTTCTAATTATCCTACAATTCTAATCAAAAGCAAAATACTATTGGTCAGACTTGATTTATCAATCCTATAGTTCTATGTTTTCCCTGAACCATAGTATAGAAACATCATACCTATAACTTACGACATTGTGTAACCCTGGTTAGGGCATTACATGTGCATCTAGGGACTCACCGACATAAGCAGGCACTTGTTCTCTTTGATGGAGCCCATGCAGCCAAGGAAGGCAACCACCATAATAATGGAGCCCACAATGATGAGCACATTGCCCAGCGTGAGGAAAGGGAGTTTATGGAAGAGCACTCCGAAGCTGTTGTGGACCAGAAAGTAAATCCCAAAGCCCAAAATGCAGCATCCACAGAACTGAAATGAAGAATTCCATAATATTTTTAGTAAAGATGTGATTCTTTAATAACTCCTTAATTTCTCACTTACTTGAAATCAATTATCTTCTTCCATTTGCTCTATATAGGCTTTCCTACACAATCTCTCTATCCAGATTCCCCTCCGAAAAAGGGATGATGGCCCTGTGATGGTCCACTCACTCTTTATCCTTCCCATATCAGGTACCAAGTGAAAGATCAGAGGAATGGCACAAAGAACTGGCAGAATGCCCAGAGTGATAGTACAGTGTGTAGGGCATTTGCCTTGCATGAAGCAGACCCAGATTTGATCCCTATATGATCCTATATGATCTCCTGAGCACTATCAGGACTAATTCCTGAAAGCAGAGTCAGGAATTATTTCTGAGCATCACTGAGTATGAACCAAAATAAGGACAAAATAAAAAATGAATGACTGAGCACATCTTTGCATGCAAGAAGCCTGGGTTCAGTGATTAATTTTTCATGATCCCCTAAGGAACCTTTGAGCACAGATCTTGGAGTAGTGGCCACAAAACAAACAACAACACAGATTCCAGGAGGAACTTATGCCTGCTGATAGCATAGTATCTTCCTGCTTCAAATTCCCTACAACTGCTTACACATAGTTTTGCCTTTGGAAATCACAACCACGTTAAAGAGATATTATTTATTTAGGTTTGGGGCAATCCTAGGCAGTGCTCAGGGTACCATTGTGTGGTCCTGGGGATTGAACCAGGATTAATTAATTACATGCAAGGAAGTCAGCTTAATCTCTGTAGTATTTCTCTGGCCCTTAGAAGATATGTCCTTTTTGAAGAAATTCATTTTGTTAAACTTTTAAGAATATTCTACACATATGACTATCAAAAAAGAGACTATAAAACCCAGCTCCCCGAAGAGAACAACGCAGAGTCTCCTGCCCCCGCACCTGGCTGTCCTCGCCGGGGCCCCTTGGAGGGGAGCAGGTTGAATTTCCCTCCCCACCCCGACCAGGGCTCCGGCAGCCAAAGACCTCCAGAACCAGCCACCACCATGCTGAGACCACTCTCCACACACATGAAGGTACCGGCAGAGGAACAAAGGCATGCAGGTCCCGGGGCTGAGATCTCCAAGCCTGCTCGGATCGGGGCTGAGCATCCTCCACCCAGATCCTCCAAATTCCAGTAGGCAGGGGTCACACCCAACAACTGGCCCCCTGGCGCCGTGTAATCCCATCGGCGGCCAAGACTCAGGGACTATAAAACCCAGCTCCCAGAAGCTGACATCTTATTATCTCATTCCTACTTTGGACAAACTGGCAGGCTACCGAATGTAACCTGCCCACATGGCATAGTCTGGCAAACTCCCCGTGGCGTACCCAATATGCCAAATACCAGTAACAATGATGGGTCTCATTCTCCTAACTCTGAAAAAGCCTTGAATATGGCACTTTTTAAAAAATCTCAGGGCTAGGACCAAGGAGACGTTACTGGGGCCTGCTCAAGGCAATCGACGAATAACAGGATAGTCGTGATCGTGTTGACTATCAAACCATTCTACTCCTGAAATCCAATTGTTGATTTTGATGTAGTGAATTATCACCAGAAAAGGTAACTGCCCTGCCTTTCATGCAACTATTCCCCTTTATAGGGTGGAGAGTGTGGGGTACAAGAGTCATTCAATCTGTAGAATGTAAAGTCAGGTTTTTCATTCATGAGCAATAACTAGCCCAAATCCCCCAGAGAGAAACAGCATCTCCATAAGTAATGACACATGTGACTTTCATTTTGCGGACCATGGTG
Organism: Sorex fumeus; assembly: GCF_029834395.1. Taxonomy (NCBI): domain Eukaryota; kingdom Metazoa; phylum Chordata; class Mammalia; order Eulipotyphla; family Soricidae; genus Sorex; species Sorex fumeus. The sequence goes on along the minus strand of NW_026606104.1, from coordinate 1,019,272 downwards.
GATAAGAGAAGGAAGTTATTTCCTTATTATGAGGTTGGATATGCTAGACATAATCCAAGTACACATGAGTTGTACTCCACATCAGAACTTTCAGTAGAGAGAAGTAGAGCATAGTCGAAAAGTAAACTCACCCATATTCAGAAGAAATAACACTTACCCAAAAAAGCAAATTGAAGAAAAACAGTACATACTTCAGTAATTTCAAGCTACTCATACCCATGATGGTATATTCTTGACCTAAAACGTAGAGGAAATAAGAGAAAGAGAATAACTTGGCTCTGCAAGATAGTGCCAGACATCAGAGGCTTCACTTGTTTAACATTCAGGAATTTCAGCATTTATTTTATCTGGAGGGTGGCAGTGAGGAATCTACACTCAACAGTGCCCACAGGCTATTCCTGGCTCAATGCTCAGGAGTCACTTCTGACAATACTTAGGGCATCACATATATTACTGGGGGTTGAATGGGAGTAGGTCACAAAAAGGCAAGAGCTTTATCACTATAATATTTCTCCTGCCATCCAACATCAATTAGGATTTTAATTGTGACTCTCCTTTGGAAATGTTCCTAATTACCATGCTCTCTTAGTCTCAATCAAATTAGGTCCCAAACAACTCATCTTGGACACTTGCTTTAGTTTCAGTTTAGCAAGCCAAAGATATTTAATATTGAAATAAGACTATATAGGACAGTAACACAGTCATTTACATAGAAAGATGAATCATAATAATAGACAGTAGTCTAGTCAGTCAGTGCTCAGGGATAATGGCTGGATACTTATTCAGGAAGAGAGACCTTAAGTCAGGGGTGTGCTGATCAATCAATGTGGAGAAAGGACACTGGTTTCATCAAGCAATTTCTTAAATTTCCCATGTTTCATCTGGCCTACAAAGTCTTCAAATGAAGGTGGGGTCAGGGAACATGCCTTTGCCTAATTATTATTTTACTGAAGAAACCCCAGTGAGATCACAGTCACGGTCCTCCGGTTGTTCATCGATTTGCTCGAGCGGGCCCAGTAACGTCTCCATCATGAGACTTGTTGTTACTGTGTTTGGCATGTCGAATACGTCATGGGTAGCTTGCCAGGCTCTGCTGTGTAGGCGAGATACTCTCGATAGCTTGGCGGGCTCTCCGAGAGGGGCGGAGGAATCGAACTTGGGTGGGCCATGTTGGCTGCTTGTAAGGCAAACGCCCTACCACTGTGCTATCGCTCGAGCCCAACCCAATGAGATATTATCTCATATATCCAAAAGATTAGAAACAACCAGTATTGGAGATATGATAAGAAAGGATTTTTCATTCACTGTTCATGGAAATGTCATCTGATTCAGTCTCTAAAAAATAAGTATGGCAATTTCTCCAGAAAAGTAAAATTAAGGCCAGATAAATACTTCAGTGGGTATTACATTTGCCTTGTATTTGACCAGCCTGGGTTGGTATCCCTGGCACTGCCTATGGTTCCCTAAACTTCACCAGGAGGGACTCCCTAAGCACAGTGCCAGGAGTAATCCTGGGCACTGCCAAATTCGGTCCAAAACCCAAACAAAAGAAATTCCATACAACCCTACAATTCCACTTCCTTTATCAAACACAAAAGCATAATTTCAAACAGATATATGTACACACAGTAGAACACAGTACAATAGGATATGGAAACAAATGTTCAACTGTGGATGCATGGATCAAGAAGCTGTGGTACATATACACAATGGAATACCATTCAGAGGCAAGATGAAATCATGCAATTTGCTTGGGCTGACCCGAGTTCAATTCCTCTGCCCCTCTTGGAGAGCCTGGCAATCTGCCGAGTATCTTGCCCCCATGGCAAAGCCTGGCAAGCTACTCGTGATGTATTCAATATGCCAAACACAGTAACAACAAGTCTCGCATTGTTACTGGGCCCGCTCAAGCAAATCGATGAACAAGGAGGACAGTGACAGTGACAGTGACAGTGACAGCAGATGGAACTGGAGAATATCACTTAATAAGTCAGAGGAAGCACAAATACTGGATTTTGTCTTTTATCAGCAGAATATAGAGAGTAAAAACAGTACTCAATCATAATAAGTCATTGTTAGACTTATATTATGAAAGAAATTGGAAAACAGTGTGGGTAGAAGAGTTTTGGGGATGGCTGGAAGAAAATCAGACTAGTAAAGTTGTAGGGACAGTGGTAGATGGTCATGACCATCTTGGTGGTGTTGAGGGGAAGTAATCCTGTCTATTGATACTATAAACTTTAACACTATTACAACTACCTGACCTAATAAAAATAAAAATAATTATTAAAAAGCACAGAACAAACAAAAAACAACTCTAATAATTCTCTGTATCCAATCAGTATGAGGTAAGATGTGTTGTAAGTTTAAAAGTTAAACTTTGTAACCAAAATTATATAATTTTATAATAAATACACTGATATAATAATACTTTCTGTATAGTGAGGCAACAATACATATTCCTGAAATTATTTCACCTTTTTTAATTTAGTTTTTTTATGTGAAAATATAAATTCACATATTTGCCATATATACCATTGACCAAGATACACGAACCAGATTTATTTTCTTGACTAAAATAACCAAAAAGTATATATATGATAATATGATGGCCAGAAAGAAACTGAACAACAGACAATAAAGGACAGTGATCACTGAGATATGGGAAGTAAATGATATGAGTTCTATGATTGCTCTAGTTTATTGCTTTGACATTGGACAGGTAGAAAAGTCAGAGTCCCTGAATTGAAGAGAGAATGCTGCTGAGATAGAAAGAGTTAGGGTTCACCGAGCAGAGTAATTTAGAGGAGACTGCTGCATAGGGCAAACCTCAAAGATCTATGGAAAGTATTTGTATTGGTTTTTAGTGCCACTGAAAACAAATTGCCACAATTTTAGTGAATCAACACAGGATTAATTTATTTTTGTAGTTGCTAAAGTCAGATCAAATTTAAGGTATTGGCAGGGGTGCATATCTATGAGAGATTCCAGGAAAGAAACTTTATTTGCTTTAGTTAGATTTTAGAAGTCACACCTACACTTTGTCCCCTTTCTCACAAAACTCAACTTATTTCTCTTGTCCATCACATCTTCTATCTCTTTTTCTAGTCACTTATGTCTATCTTAAAAGGATATGAGTGATTAGATGGATCTAGTAAGATAATACAGGATGATCTTTTCATCTCAAAATATTTAATTAGTATCCTATAAAATTACCCTTTGCCCTATAAAGTACATGGAAATATTTAGGGAAATCTAAATCTAGAGAACTTTTGGTATCAAGAATGTTTATTCTTGGATAAGAATATCAACTACTTTGGGGACCAATGAATCTCAGCAACCCAGCTATGCACGCCAGGCCAAAGAGATAGTGCTGATACCTGCCTGTCCCAGAGATGACCAGCCCCAGAAATACTTTGCTTTTTGGGAAGATGTCTGTTGTTTTGGAAGCTATGGGAAAGGGAAGCAATTTTCAATTTCTAGGAAGAGTGAGGGTCAAGGGAATGGAGAAAAAGATGGAGTGAAAAAGGACGCAGCACATCCTAGCTGGCCGTAACAAAAAGCCAGTTAGGCAGGCAGGAGATATTGATGAAAGCTTGAAGATGATATTCCAGGGAAGTCCTGGCACCCCAGGTTACAGTTGTTCTGATTCATCTCCTCAGTTCCATTCACAACCTACCCAAAGCATCTTTTTTCTATCAGTGCATTTGTTTCTCAAAACCAGAATCATGATGCCATTCCAGAGCATAAGACTTCCAGCAGGGAGTCTAGATCTTAGACAATCTGAATTAGAAATTGACAAATTGACCAACTGATGGACAATCTACTTCCTGAGTTTTGTAAAGACAATTGACATACATCACATGTCTCTGCACATCTATTCTTTGGAAATAAATATGATTACATAGGTTACATATTATTACAATGGTTCCTCTTGCTTGAACAGACAGCACTCAAGACTCTAAAAAACATTTGGTCAGATCTTCAGTACTGACCAGTTTTTATAGTTTTAGAGTTATCAAACTTATCAGAAATTAAAGATACAAAATCTATATTCCCAACTCTGAAAAAGTAAGTCAAAGCACAGCACATAGCACCATAATTTGGACCAGATTTTTTTTGTGGAATAAAGGATCAGATGTTGAGAGTTTGGATAGACTCTGAAAATCAAAATATACCTGAAGCTCACCAAGATGCTTTTAAGACTGGTTTTTGCAGGTTTCCTGAAAACATAAACACTTAACACCAAAAATACCAGTGATTACCAAGGCAAACTCAAATTATTCTTTCTCTCTCTCTATTTCTCTCTCTCTCTCTTCCTGTTACTTTGTCTATATGAACTCTTAAAAATATTTTTTAATCTGTACACTGACAGGCAACAGTAGGGTTTGATACTGTCAGTTTATTTTGTCCAGATGAAAAATGTCACCTTTTAACATGTTGAAGAAGTGGAGGAAGCCAAACAGATATTACAGAAAGTCGAGGCTGGAGAGATAGTAGAGTGGGTAAGACCTAGCATTAGACTGACCCAGGTTAAATATCTGCAACCCTGAGCTCCTTCCAGAAGTAATTCCTAAGCACAACCTGGTGCGACCCAATCCCACCCTCCAATCCACCAAAAAGAATTACTTGAAGTTGTTAAAAAATTCACAAAATAATTATTGTACTTTAAGATATACTCCTTAAAGGAATTCTTTTAGTTTAACCACTAGTGACAGGGAAGAAATGTCTTGCTCATGCTGTGACTAGAGAAAGTGGTGTTCCTTTTCATTAGACTTCTGGGTCAAATTTGATGAGATGTTAGTGGGTGTGACAACTAGGCATATTAGAAATCTTTCTAGGGAAGCAGAGTAATGCTGCTTGTGTTGTATTTATTGGTGTATTAGGTTCTGTTGGTGAGTCATGAATCAAATCTCCATTGTAGCTATATTCAAGTCATGCTATAAATCTACTTCTTACACAAAGAAATGATTTTTAAGCCAGTGAAGAAATAATTATCGTAAAAGTCTCAAAGTTTCCAGAGGAATATTTAGTAATGCCTTAGTAATCCTGATCACTTTGACACCCAACTTAAAATTCCAAGGCCGAAATAGAAGTTAAATAGAAACTTTGAAATAATATTTCAGTAAAATAAGGTGTGATCAGGATATTGATTCAAAAATTATAGTTTGAGGGACAGTTGGCTTTTCTAAAGTAGTTGAATTTTGAGTCAAGCATTGTCAAATCAGCAGTTGATAGAAAAGAAATGATTATGATGAAGAAACAAGAGTTTACCAAAGATAAAATTTTAATGGAGTCTGAAAATAGAAGAGTGGCATTTGCTAACAACAATGTTAATAACAGCAATAAACATTACTGTGTTATAAATCTGATCATGCTATGATTTCATATACTAAAGGTACCATGTCATCAAGAAAGTCATAGTCATGTCACAAGACTCCATGCTGAGACCTGAGAATGACAGGTGGAATGAAACCAGAGCTCAGTTGCTTGCACAGATGGATGTTAGGATGGGAAGAAGAATGGCAGAGGAACTCATATTTGGAAGCAATCATGTTACCACAAGGGATTCTTGGGATTTTGATCATGCAACTAAAATAATAAAACAGATGATTTCCAATTTTGGACTGGGTGAAAAGCTTGACCATATTGATACAGAAAAACTGAGTCCAGACACTCAATCTGTAATTGAACAAGCAATCAAAATCCTTCTAAGGGACTCAAATGAATTAGAAAAACCTATTTTAAAAATTATTAAGTTAAGATAATGAGTTTACAATGGTGTTGAAATAATTTATGGTCTTGGCGTACACAGTTTTCTCACCTTGCCATGATCAAAATGCCCAAGAATCCCCACCCATTATTCTGTAGCAAAACATTTTGAAGACTCATACAAAAGCACACAAGAATCTAAGCACAACATTTATTGTGCCTTGGAGACTTAGAGTCTTAGAGTGCCAAGATACTTGAGGGGAAGAAATTAGAAATGAGACAATAACTTTCTTATAAAGATGTTTTACTGGAATATAAGTAATATTTAAGTAGTTTTATTTTGCAATGGGCTGGAGTGATAGCACAGCGGGTAGGGCGTTTGCCTTGCACGCAGCCAACATGGCCAACCTGAGTTCAATTCCTCCGCCCCTCTCGGAGAGCCTGGCAAGCTACCGAGAGTATTCGATATGCCAGACACAGTAACAACAAAGTCTCCAATGGAGACGTTACTGGGCCCGCTCGAGCAAATTGATGATCAACGGGAGGGCCTTTACTTACTTACTTTACTATTTTGCAATAAATAAAATTTATTTTATTTTATATTTATTACTTCCACTTCGATGATGACATCGTTCTAATAACATCAAACATTAGCCAAGCAGCACAAATGCTGGCCGACTTAGACCATGAGTGTTGAAAGGTTGGACTGCAGCTGAATCTCATGAAGACAATGTTTATGAGAAACGGACTAGTTCCTGACATTCCATTCACTCTCAAGGGAATGAACATCTCCGAATGCAGCAGTTATGTGTACCCAGGTGGAGAAGTCAACATGACAAATGACTTGGCACCTGAGTTACGCAGAAGGGAGAGAGTGGCGTGGAACGGCTTCAAGAGTGTCGAAGAAATAGCTAAGAGGATGAAGAACCTTCAGCTCCGGGCACATCTCTTTGACTCCACAGTTCTTCTTGCATTACATAAGCCTCAGAAACCTGGGCCCTAAGAAAACAGGATGAGAACGCTATTTGGGTTTCCCAAAAAGTAATTGAAAGAGCTATGCCTGGAGTATCACGCTTCACTCAAGTGAGAGAAAGAATCCGGAGTTCCAACCTCCGTCAATGATCGAGAATGTCGAAAATCAGATGGGCTGGACACGTAATGCGATTTGGAGACAACCGCTGGACTAGAGTCATTACCGACTGGATTCCACGGGGTATCAAAAGATCGAGTGGCTGCCCACCTACAAGATGGTCAGACTTCTTCATCAAGACCCTGAACGAACGGGTTGAGGCTCTTCGTGTTCCTGGAGCGAGCAGATGCCATTGAGCTTCACTAGCACGCTACGGGGTGAATGGAGACATTACTGGCACCCGCTCGAGCAAATCAATGAGTAACAGGATGTCAAGTGATGAAGTGATCAAGTGATTTTTCAAGGTTTTTTTTGTGTAGTTGATCTGATATCACTGTATCACTCTCATCCCTTTGGTCGTCAAATTACTTGAGCGGACACCAGTAACATCTCTATTTTTCCCAGCCCGGATATTTTAGCAGGCTCTTCTTACTCATCTTTTCCCAACGATTGGAGGGTCTTTCAGGGTCAGGGGAATGAGACCTATTGTCGTCACTGTATTTGGCATATTGAATATGCCATGGGGAGCTTGCCAGGCTCTGCCCTTGCTGGCAGGATACTCTCGGTAGCTTCCCGGGCTCTCCAAGAGGCAGAAATGGGTAGGAAGTGTCTTATAATTTGTCACTTGCAGCCGCGCCATCCGGAAAGTGGCCTGGAGCGTGGAGGTTGCTGGGCAGTGGAGGTTGGCTGCCAGGGCTGGGTCCCTTGGGGTGGGGAGGGCTCTCAACAGCCCCACAGCCAGGTGTGGAGTCCGGTGGCATGGTTCTGGGAGCCTCCTTTTATAATCCTGTCTAGGAGGAGCATCCATGAGTTCTGGAGGGTTGCCGATGAAGAGATTATCTGATATCACTAGAGCATGAAAAATGCTCAATCTTCTATTACATTTATCTAATTTTGATTATTCTCCTTATTAAACGTATTGCAAATTAGTAACCCATAGTAAATATGATAAAGAAAGTAATGAAAAATCAGGATTGACATCTTGTTTGGGAAATGTCCATTTAGTTATTAAGTAGAAAATCCGTAAATATCTTATGGTTGAGGGGCTGGAGCGATAGCACAGCCGATAGGGCGTTTGCCTTGCACACAGCCGACCCGGGTTTGATTCCCAGCATCCCATATGGTCTCCTGAGCACCGCCAGGAGTAATTCCTGAGTGCATGAGCCAGGAGTAACCCCTGTGCATTGCCAGGTCTGACCCAAAAAGCAAAAAAAAAAAAAAAATTTATGGTTGATACTCCATTCAATGTGAATAAATTGTTGCTTAAGTTTTTGGCAAGTATTTTTATTTAGAAAAGTAAAATTCTTATTTTGGAGGGTGTGCATTCTGTAATACTCAGGGATTACACTTGGGTCTACTCTCAGGAATATCTCCTGAAAGTATTGGGGAACCATATTCAGTGCCAGAAATAGAAGCCCGGTTAGCAGTGTACAAAGTGCAAGGCAAGTGCCTTACCCACTGTACTATTTTCCAGGCCCCCCCCAAAGCAAAATTGTTTAAAAATTGCCTATTATTAGATAGAAAATACAATTTATTTTAATAAAAGTCACATTATTTTTGGTAAACATTACTTCAAATTATATCATGAATTAATGGAAAATTCATTAAATGCATTTAATTACGCTCCAGACTGATCACAAATTAAGAAAGGGTTTTATTTATTTTATATATATATATATATATATATTTTGTTTTGTTTTGTTTCGGGAGTCACACACGGTGGTGCTTAGAGACTGAACCCAGGTCTACTGCATGAAAGGCAAGAGCCCTGCTCACTGTACTATCAACCCCTAAAAAAGGTAGTTACTTTTTGTTTGTTTGTTTGTTTGTTTGTTTGTAGGCCATTCCCGATATTGCTCAGGGAACACTACTGGCTTTGTACTCTGGGGACTCTGGGGACTGTAAGGGGTGCTGGGGATCAAATCTGAGTTGGTGGCATACAAGAAAAGTCCAATCCACTGTTCTCTGGCCTCTATAAAAGATTTTTCAAAATTTTAAGTGTATTGTAAATATACAGATAAAATCAGAATCTAATTATAACTCTTAAATTACATTTTAGTGCAGGTTGCATTTCTATGTATTTTTATCATTACTATTACTTTGCCTGGTGAAATTTAGTCCAGAGCAGTAGTATTTTGTTTATAAAAAGTAACACACCCGTATTGAAATTATGTGCATGAGAAATCACTATTAATAGTATTGTAAACCACAGAATCTCAATTAATAAAACCATTTTCAAATAAACAGGGTTTGGAGCAATAGCACAGCGTTTGCCTTGCACACTTCTGACCCAGGTTCGATTCCTCTGTCATCCCTCTCCTAGAGCCCGGGAAGCTACGTAGAGTATCCTGCCCGCATGGCAGAGCCTGGCAGGCTCCCTGTGGCGTATTCGATATACCAAAAACAGTAAAAACAAGTCTCACTTTGTATTCCTTGGAGCGAGCAGACGCCATTGGGCTACACTAGCACGCGACAGGAATGAATGGAGACATTACTGGTGCGCGCTCAAGCAAATAGATGAACAACTGGACAACAGTGCTACAAATAAATAACACATCTCAAATTCTTAATAACAATTATTTACGTTATTGAAAGCAAAGTCAAGCCAGAAATCTCAGTGCTTTTCTAAGTGAACTTCTGGGTTATCCTGTGTTAGAAATGGAGTATCATGTTTATTTTTGTTCAGTGTTGTATTAATGTGATGTTATAGGATTCATAGATGAATTTATTTAATTCAATATTTTAGAGCACACTGTATTGGTTTTGCAAACAAATTAGGGCTGGAGCGATAGCACAGCGGGTAGGGTGTTTGCCTTGCACGCAGCCAACACGGCCGACCCGAGTTCGATTCCTCCGCCCCTCTCGGAGAGCCCGGCAAGCTACCGAGAGTATCTCGCCCGCACGGCAGAGCCTGGCAAGCTCCCTGTGACGTATTCCATATGCCAGACACAGTAACAACAAAGTCTCCAATGGAGATGTTACTGGGCCCGCTCGAGCAAATCGATGATCAACGGGAGGGCCTTTACTGTATTGGTTTTGCAAACAAATTATATTATTGAAGTGATTTTATTAACATTTCCTAGAGATTTGTAAACAAAAAAATTAACTGAAGATCTAGCCAGAGGGTAGTTCTCAGGGCTGAAGCAGATACTTCACGTGTGGGAGGTTAGGGTTTGACCCTGGCACTGCATATTTCCCCATGCTCTTCCCAGAGGGGGTCCTAAGCACTGCTAGGTGCTACCTAAATGAATGAATGCCCTTCCAGTACACCCCCCTCAAATCTAAATATATATCTGACCTAAATTTCAAACCTAAATCTATCGTACTTGTGAAGAAATAGAGGAAAAAATATTTGACACCTTAGTTAGGCAAATTATTCTGATAAGATACCAAAAGTACACTCTCTAAAATAACTGACAAGTTGTAATTGTTCAGAATTAAAATTTTCTTTAAAGAGACTATAGAGAAAACAAAAAGACAAACCACAGTTGGGGCGGGGAGGTGTGGAATGACAGTACAGTAGAAGGCAGGGAACTTGCCTTGCATGTGGCCAAGCCAGGCTCAATCCTTGGCATCCCATATGGTCCTCTGAGCACAACCAGAAGTAATTACTGAGTGCAGAGTCAGAAGTAAGCCCTGATCACAGCCAGGTGTGGTCACCTGCCCCCCCCAGCTCCCTCAAACATAACAAAACAAAACAAAACAAAAAAGTAGGCCAACGATGAGACAATATTACAAATCACATATAAATTAAGGCACATGCATCCATAATACAAAAGGAACTCTTAAAACTCTGCTAGAAAGCAAATCATTACACTGAAAAATGGGCAAAATCACTGAGCAGTTACTTTGTCAAAAATTTTATATACTTGCTTGGTGAAAAGTTACATGAAAAAGCATGTAGCTATTCTTTGCTGCCTGAAAGTAAAGCTTCCTGTGAAATCTTGTAAATTGAAATGGCTTGAAGCAAAGATGCAATTAAAGCTGAGTTTTCCAAGGTGGGTAATATCCTCAGGGGGAATGGGGAGGGCACTAGAATGACCTTGGAGGTTGGGGGGGCTGTAGCAATCTCTGGAGCAATTGAGGGAAGGAGATTTCTGTTTGTCCATCTGAAGGTTTACTTAAATCAGCATTCCTAGGGATGCTGGGTTTTTTGTTGTTGTTGTTGTTTTCTAAACAGGGACAGGTAAAGACAAACAAGTGAGAACCTCTGATTTGAGGGAAAGAACTTTGAACATTACCATCTCCAAAAGGCAACCTACCAAATCCTGCCAACTAAGCTGTAAATTAGTAGGAACATAGAGTAAAAGCTAGAATGATTTGGCAAGCCCACTGTCTATAAAGTAGTACCAGAGGATGAAGCTTGGCAGTGCCTCTCTTGCTGCTTGCCTGTGACTTGTCTTTATACTGACTTGCTGCAAACAAACCTTCTGGAGCCATAGAACAGCGGGTAGGGCGTTTGCCTTGCATGCAACTGACCCAGGTTTGATTCCTCCGTCCCTCTCGGAGAGCCTGGCAAGCTACGGAGAGTATCCCGCCTTCACGGCAGAGCCTGGCAAGCTCCCTGTGGCATGTTCGATATGCCAAAAACAGTAACAACAAGTCTCACAATGGAGACGTTACTGGTGCCAACTAGAGTAAATAGATGAACAACAGGAGGACAGTGCTACAGTGTTGCAAACAAATGCAGAAAGAATGCAATTGTCATCTTCTGTTGTAAAATGGAAAATCCTCTGGATTCTTTAGTTAGGGAAATTTTTTGTGTAAAGGAAACAGTATAAAAGGAATATTTGAAAAGTTGGGGATACTTGTACTTCATTAGCGTTTTAATAATGTAAATTAGAGGCCAAACCGATAGTACAGTGGGCAGGACACTTCCCTACATGGGACCAACTTGGCTACTATCCCAGGCAACCTGTGCTGTGCGTGGCACAAAAGCAAAACAAAAAAGAAAATCCATACTACAATGAGATATATTCACTCCAGCATAGATAAATCTCAAAATGAAGAGTGAAAGAACTCAATGAAAAATAGAAAATATAGAAATATAGAAATACAATTTTAGAAAATGAAAACTGACTTGCAGCAGAAAACAAATCAATGATTGCCTGGAGACTGGAGTAGGGAATGGGGTGGGGTAAATAGAGTGAAAGGAGGGCAGAATGGGAGAAAAGAATTTTAAAAGGCTGCAAATAATCTTTTAGGGGTGATGAATATGTTTGCTATCTCCAAGAAGGTGGGGGAGTTGGGACACGCCCAGCGATGCTCAAAGCTTACTCCTGGCTCTGTGTTCAGGGATCATTGTTGGCAGTGTTCAGGGAACCATTTGTGGTGCCAGGGATCAAACCTGGATCACCCTGTGCAAGGTAAGCTCTAGTGCTTTCTTTCATACTTTGGCTCATGGACTTTGGTGGAATTTGCTGTTTTTTCTAACTCTGACTCCTAAATTTGGTTAACTACTTCTGAGACTCAGTTCAAGTTTCAACCTTTGAGCATATCTACCGTCCCTGAATATGTCCAATTCTTCATATCCAATTTACATTTCCCCTCCAGGAGAGTATAGGTAATACCATGCATTGTATTAAGCTAACTAAGCACTTGATTTTTATGCACATCTCTCTTAACTAGAATGAGAGTTCCTGAGGGTGGAGCTAGTTGTTTACCACTGAATCCTCAAGGTTTAACAGAGCATTTGATTATACTTAAAAACTGTGAGGTTATTGAATATACAACTAATTTGGTGATGTACTGAACATGTCACTGCAGTTAAAAGTCTGTTGTAGCAGCGAGAAGTCTTGCCTTGAGATTTATTCTGTCAAAAAAAAAAAACACACAATCTTTTGGACATCGGCAGATAATCTACTCAAAAAGAGACTGAGCCAATGCATCTCAGAGCCCCGTTGGTTCTGAAATCCTGAAGTTCCATAAAACTTCTTCAGATTCATAAAATCTAACTGTCCACAAAACACAAAACTTATAAGGTGCCCACAGACTTGGCAATATCCTAACTTTAAAGAAGAGCCTCTTTCTCTGGTCATATTTTCTAGATCTCACATTTGAAGGAAGAAAGCTATCCATTTGGTGAATATCATTATTACTTTTACCACTTGCAATGATCTCAGTTTTCGTATGAATCCAGAGAAAATGTTCTTCTATTTTCACTTCTAATTCTTTGCAATGACTGGCCAATTAGTGGGCTCCTACACCTTCTGATAATTGATGTATAAGAACTAATACCTCACTGTTAGACTCCTAGTTCTATGACTCATGACTGTGAAGAAATCCTGTAACGTCAGATTCCTGGAAATGCCTGACTAAATTATAGTCAGCTATGGTTCCTCCCATAGTCACTTATGGAACCATGGAAGAATTTCACCGCTTCCTCCAAAGACCTTGTTGTAGTAAACAGTCTTATAGATTTCTAGTTCCATCTCTCTTTTCTTTAACCTATACTTTTAGTGCTGGCTAGTCTAGTTTTGAATTTAATCAAGTTAAGAAGTGATTAATATTAGATAGAAGTTTCAATAATCTATTCTTGGTATCCAGCCTCACTAAAGATCTAGCCTTATCTCTAAACTTCAACTCTAAGATTGAATTGTAGAAATCAGTTGAAGCCTTAGAAAGAGATTTATTTAAGAGTTGGTCATAAATATTCCTCAAATAGACAAAACTGTAGCAATGAGATGAATCCATTATCAAACTATTATAGAAGCAAGTGGGATTAAATAAAAATAAAACAATAAATAGGCTTTTTAATTTATTGATTTGAGAAATTCAAATTATTTTAGAAGTAAATGGGATTAAATTAAAAAATAAACAACTATTTTAATTGAATGACTTGAGAAGTTTTTCATTTGAATGACTTATTTTGCCAATGTACATTGTGGGTCTCTTACAGAAAAGTCTAAGTATGTAGCTAAAAGTCTATTCTTACTTAGTATACAGCTTTACAAAAGCATGGTTGGTGGATCAATGCCTGGTACAGAGCGAAATGTTGGCAATTCTGCTGTTTGATTTCTGCAGCCCTGCTCTCTGTCATCACCAGAACCACAGGGCCATATGTGTGTAAGTACCACACCTAAAGGGGTGCAACCCCAATGAGAAACACACTCTCTCTCACACACACACATGCACACACACACACACACACACACTATTAAATTTGAGCAACTTGCCCGGTAACACAACTCCTCGCAAACACCTATGTGAAAACTTAGTGGCCCCTGGTGAGTACTGCAAAAAGAACGTGTGTGAGCAACACAGCTAAAAAGTATGACTCCAGCTTACTTGTGAAAGAAGTACAACCCTCAATTTAGCACTACCATCTGGTGTGCAAGTCCAGGAGAATAGTAGCCACGCAGGCTTGTGCAAACCCTGATCATTATAGCCAAAATAAATGGAAGGGGGGAGGTAAAAAAATTTTTGAATGTTCTTTGCTGGAAAAATCAAACAATAAAGTGAAAAAAGAAGGCATAAAATCTGACACCCCATCTCCCAGAGATACCAACAATTACTGTTGTTGATGAAAATCTTTCCAGACGTTTCTCTCTTTATATTAGTTACAGGTTCATTTACCAGTTTCTATAGAACACTGTATTCAGTGAATTAATTATTGAGTTTCTATTTCTTCTTATATAAAGCTTGTACAGGCTTCCCATTCATCAATAAAGAATATTGAGGCTTTCTAGATCACCCTTTACTCCAGTACTTAGAGAGAAGGACAGAGAAGGAAAGAAAGAAAAGGGAGAAGAAGAGAACAGGAAGTAATGGGTGAATGGGCACGAGGGCATAAGTTTTATCGATGATATGGGTGAGTGGTATAATCGTATACCCAAAACACAGACTTAATAAAACTGAAAAGTTGAGAATGTAAGCTGCAACCACCGAAGCTTTGTAATATGCCCATCACATTGACACGCAAACATGGGATGGTATATGGGAACACCGGAAATACTGTAATATGGTAACACTGGTGGAGGAAAGTCAACAACAGTGGTGGGACTGGTGTTGAAATATATGCCTAAAACTCAACAATCAATAATTTTGTAAATCATGGTTGTTTTCTAATTTTAAAAAAAGGCAACGATAAATAAAAAGTATTGGTTAAAAAATATTTAAGTCTTTGAGTAAAAATATTTAGTCAACGTAGGAAAGAATTATTTTCCATGAGCCCCTCCTCCCAATTAAGATCCTCCACCCAAATTAAATTTAGATAGAATATAGAATTCAAATTACCATGAAAAATGCCAAATTCTCCATAAATATATTGTATTCATAATCTTCATATATACCTTACACCTAAATGTCAATAGCCCCACTTTGCTGATAGAAAATACAACTCAAACCCAGCTAATAGTCAACCGAGTAGGGACTTTGAGCTTTCAGTCTCCTAAAAGTCCATGTTCTTTCCACTGCCTCAGATTCAGGTTGTGTGCCTTCCTTTCCTCAGCTCAATTTATTCACTGCAATATGAGAAATCTCCATGGAAACACTTTTCACTGGCCACAGACTCAACTCCTATGAGAAGGGTTTACATGGGGTTTTCGTGTGTATCTCTTTGAGATATTAATATAAGCAATTATGAGGGACAGGCGCCAGTGAGACAAAAGAAAACAAAACCATCAACACTTATACACTGATTTTCTTTCATGCCTCCACCACTTATCAGAGATGAGTCTGTCAAGTTAGTAATCATCATAAAATTGTTGTCTGTTGAAAAAACAAATTTCCCTTCAAGGCTGCTCTCAAAGGAAGAACTGTAGAAGGGAGGAAAAAGGAAGAAGTTACATAAGAGAGAAGACATGAGAGAAGACAAATCTAAATGATGTTATAGACTGTGTCCTTCCATTTAGGAGTGTAGCAGGAAAGTAGCTCAACAGGGAAAAAAATCAGAGATAATGCTAGCAACTAAGCTAAAGCTCAAGCTTTCATAACAATGACACTCTAATTCTGGAACAGTTACAAAAAAGTTACCACTGCTGCAGAATCAGTAAACGAGACTTCTTTGTCCTTAACCTAAAAAATATGTGGCAGAGAGTCCCTGTTTCTCAGGATTGTTCATCGTGCGGGTAGAAAAGTTATACCCAACATAAGCAAGTTTCATGATCTATGTGACAAAGTCTCCCCCAAGGAATTTCTATCAAAAGTTTAAATAGCTTAAATCTCAGAAGGCAGCATCAGGGACCCAGCGTTGCATTCTAGAAAACAACTTGTCTATACTTTTTAGGAATATGAATTCAGTGATAAGATGGGCAATATGTTTGTATATCAATACCCAAAATTTGAACATATTATAATCCTATCACCTAATTATGATAAAATTAATTTAAAAAGGAATGTAAGTATTGCAAAATACCAAAAACAAACAAAAAAATTAAGAAATTTTTCCAAATAAAGAAAACTGAAGAGACATGATAGTTATAAGCAGTAGTTGAGTAAAGATTTTATTTTGCTAGAGAGAACACTAATGGGGAGGCTGTTAGAATCTGAATAAAATCTGATTTTTGTTTTATTTCACACTTGTGGTGCTCAGGCTCTGTGCTCAAGGATGATTCCTGGCAGAGTGTGGGGAACAATATGAAGTGCAAGGAATAAAACCTGGATGAATCACATGCCAGACTTACCTGCTGTGCTCTCTGGCCCTTAAGATCTATAAATTTTAAAAAGTATTTTATCAGTATTAATTTAATAGTTTTGATTATTGTAGCACTGTCCTCCCCGTGTTCAACGATTTGCTCGAGCGGGCACCAGTAAATTCCCACAACAAATTGTGAGACTTGTTACTGTTTTTGGCATATGTTGAATACGTCACGGGGAGCTTGCCAGGCATTGCTGTGTGGGCGAGATACTCTCAGTAGCTCTCGGGAGCTTGCCAGGCTCTCCGGGAAAGGCAGAGGAATCGAATCCAGGTTGTTCCAGCCCATTACAAGAGAATGCTTTTTGGGTAAGGTGATATGCCGAAAAGTCATAAAACAATTTAACTAGCTATTTAACTAGCCAGGCAGTTTTCACTCGGGTGCCCCAGGGAAGGGTGGGTGAGAGCCTTCCCTATCCCATGGAACCCAGCCCCAGCAGCCAACCTCCACTACCCAACTGCTGCCACACTTCAGGCCACTTTCCACATACTCCGGCTGAGTCTCATGCATGAGTGAACATATCCCTGGACCGTGCAGCCGTAACACATCATAAAACACTTCCTACCCATATTCCATAATTACCACACCATATTTGATGGGATTCAGACAGTAGGAAACAAATCAGAGAGAGAAATACATATATATATATATATATATATATTATATATACAGGTTACCAAATGTTACCTGCCCACACGGCAGAGTCTGGCAAACTCCCTATGGCGTACCCAATATGCCAAATACCGGTAACAATGATGGGTCTCATTCTCGTAATCCTGAAAGAGCCTTGAATATGGCTTTTTTTTAAATCTCAGGGCTAGGACGAATAGACGTTACTGGGGCCTGCTTGAGGCAATCGACGACAACAGGATGATAGTGATCCTGATATATATCTTGGAGAGTTCAGCAAGCTACCAAGAGTATCCCACCCACAAAGCAGAGCCTAGCAAGCTACCCGTGGTGTACTTGATATGCCGAAAAACAGTAACAATAGCGGGTCTCATTTCCCTGATCCTGAAAGAGCCTCCAATACGTTGGGAAAGACAAGTAAGGAGAGGCTGCTAAAATCTCAGGGCTGGGATGAATGGAGACGTTACTGGCACCTGCTCGAGTAAATTGATGAACAACGAACCAGATGACAGTAATATAGTGACAGTGATTTAGAGTTTTATTACTATTTCTCTATGAAATACTCTTTCCTCCACATTATACTCCATTTTCTTATATTATTTCATACTGAAATGGTATTTTTAGATATCAGTCTTTATTTCCATAAAAAAATACTGAGTATATATGTAGAAAATGCACACTAAAACAATTAGAGGCAAAGGGATACCAGGTAAGCAATAATTCTCAAATGAGGAATCTGATGAGAATTTAAAATAGGGTGGTAAAATGGTAATAGTGGGTATATATGGATCCAAAGGATCTAGTGGGAGTGAGGACTGCATGGGGTTGGGGACCAAAGACCTGGCTCCCAGCATACAAAGAAAGTGCTCCAGTCCTTTGAACTATCTCTCAAGCCTTCTTAGGGTTATATTTGCAATGTTTTTCATTTTTTGCTGGTTGAATGTGTGTCCAAAAGTAAATAAAAGAATCGAACGTGAGTAAATGACCTAATAAATTCTGATTTCAAATCCTAATTTAGACCTTGATGATATAAATACCAAGATTCTAAAATAACTCTTTTTCTGGAAGAGAAAGAAACCAGGATAGTTCTTTATTATTCTTTATATCTCTATTTTTAATAAAAGGAGAACATTGAGGCATAATTTACTTTAACAGATTTTAAAAGATGTGAGGCTTCAGAGTCTACTTTATTTTTTTCAGGGGCCAGAGGAGGGGCACACCCATCGGTGCTCAGGGCTTACTCCTGGCTCTGCCTTAGGCAGTGACTGGGAGACCCTATGAGGTGCTGGGGAGCAACTCAGATCAATCAAATGCAAGGCAAGCACCTTGGCCACTGTACTATTTCTCTGGCCTCCAAAATCATTTCTTATTCCATTTTTTAAATCTGATTTTCTTAATTTTAAAATTCTGAAGATACTCTCGGTAACTTGCCAGGCTCTCCGAGAGGGGCGGAGGAATCGAACTCGGGTCGGCCATGTTGGCTGCATGCAAGGCAAATGCCCTACTGCTGTGCTATCGCTCCAGCCCAAATTATATGTAATTTGAAAGTTTTTCAAATTACATATAATTATTTTATTTGCTAGTTTATTAATTTCGGAGAGCCCGGCAAGCTACCGAGAGTATTCGATATGCCAGACACAGTAATTTCAGATATTAATTTGAATTTATAATTAGTTGTATCTTTATGTTTTCTTAAGTCAAGAATGCAGAGCAATTATGTTTATTTAATAAACATTTATTCAAAAAAATTAGAAAAAAGGGAATAAGATATATTAGGTAGGAAATGACATTTCATAGAGAATTGGGAAACATTCTATACCACAGTAGTTCTATG
This sequence comes from Sorex fumeus, assembly GCF_029834395.1. Taxonomy (NCBI): domain Eukaryota; kingdom Metazoa; phylum Chordata; class Mammalia; order Eulipotyphla; family Soricidae; genus Sorex; species Sorex fumeus. The sequence goes on along the minus strand of NW_026606104.1, from coordinate 1,000,332 downwards.
ATTCTGGGTAAGTTAACTTACCCAAAAGCAAGCTGATTGGAAAGCTATAATAATTATTAGTATTTTTTCATATATCACTATAAGTTAAAATCTTTATTTGAACCTAAATAATCTCTAAAGTTCCCTTAAGTAGCAATGTTCAGATAGTTGAAATGTAGCACTCTTATTTAAGTGATGACTGAATTGTATCTTTGTGGCATTTTTGCTTTTTACAAGTGATTCTTGCCCAATATATCTGGTGTGTGTTGCTGTTGCTTGGGTAGGAATTCAGTGTGTTAGTGAAGGGGAAATTAATAGAAGATTAGTTGCTATATTGCCGAAGATCTATATCCTCCATTGTGAATGCTCAACACTGACTTTGGATACACATTATCTTCCCTTTCCCCCCTTAACCCAAGTACTAACTCTCCAGACCTGGATACTTATTCTGTACAGGAAGTGCTATGGCTTACTAATATAGGAAGAAAACCAAACCACTCTGACTAAATCAGCACCACGTTTCCTGAAACAGAAGTTATAACAGAAGTTAAAAAAAAAAAAGATTATAACCTGGTGAAAAACTCCACCCTTCATCCTAATGAAGAGGAAAGTCTTGGTTAAGGAGGAGGAAATATGACTTTAACCTCTTTAAGCCACGTCTGACCCACCATGTTGTGTGGATATCTTAGGCATAGTCCAGGGATAGACCTAGAACTTGCGTTTTAGTGACGCTTGTTTACTCAGTGATCAATTTCGGTGTTAAGGTATAGAACCAAGAAGGAAAACGGGATTCCTATTTCCTCTGATCGGCAGCCATGATATGTCATATGCCCATCTCATTTGCTTACTCTTATTTTCTAACATGCTGTGGGGGTGGTGGTGGAAATTTCACGCTTCTTTGACTTTCTGTACACTATGCCCTCTCTGGAACGTCATTACCCCCCAGATTGTATAAAAAACTGTTACTTTTTTTAAAAAGTTAAGTATACTCTTCCCCCCCCACCCCCCGGAAATCTTGGGCAAACTTACAAACTGCTACTACATTTGTTCACTACTACTCTGTTACAGAAAAAAAATCACCACATTATGTTTTATCCCTGTATTGCCGTATCCATCCCCCTCTGTCCAACTCTACAAACACTTTGAGATTTATAACCAAAGAACCATACATTGTCCTTGTGTCTCCAGCACTTATCCTGCACAAACAAAATGTGGAAAGGGAGCAAGGAAGAGAAACAGACTCATGTCTGAAGTCTAAAGTCCTCCAGATAGTCAGGTTCACCGACAACAAAAATTAAAGACAAATGCTGAGGAAATTGATCATGTCAGGTTTTGAGTTCCATCCCCAGCACAACAGGTACTACTTCCCACCTTCAGAAACTTCAACTTGTCCAAAAGTAGAGAGAGAGAGTATGGGGAATATTGTCTGCCATGAAGGCAGGGGGAGGGTGGGAAAGGGGGGATATACCAGAGATATTGGTGATAGGGAATGTGCACTAGTGAAGGGATGGGTGTTTGCTCATTGTGTGATTGTAACTCAAACATGAAAGCTTGTAACTATCATGGTGATTCAATAAAATTAAAAAAGAAAAGAAAAGAAACTTCAACTTAAGTATCTTCAGCTTCAAGCCCACACTCGCAAAGCTGACCTTGACTGGGAACACCCCATTTCCCCAAACCCCAGCATCACTGGGAGAAACGGTTAGCATTGCACTGTTAGCACTGTTCTCCCATTGTTCATCGATTTTGCTTGAGTGAGCATCAGTAACGTCTCCATTGTGAGACTTGTTACTGTTTTTGACATATTGAATACACCACGGGGAACTTGCCAAGCTCTGCCATGCGGGGGGGCGGGATACTCTTGGTAGCTTGCTGGGCTCCCCGAGAGGGACAGAAGAATTAACCCCAGGTCAGCCATGTGTAAGGCAAACACCCTACCCGCTGTGCTATCGTTCCAGAAACGGTACCAAAAAATATTAGGATCAATCAAGTTTGTCTTTTCCAGTTATATGCCTCTTTTAATTACCATAGGTGAAGTTGTTTAAGTCACAATAATGATAGCTGGACAGGATGGACTTAGAATCACTTCCTGTGAATGCAGTGGTGCCCATTCCTTTAAATAAAATGCAAAATACTTTTACTGGCCCTCACAGGAAACATCACAGGAAGTCATGTTTCAGTTCTCTCTGTGCTATATACTTCAACCGCAGTTTCAAAACAGTACAGCTTCTACTGGAAACTGATAAAACAAAATGTACTTATTTAGCCAACAGCTAATAGTCTACTTTTGTGCAACTCTCTTCCAAGGTGTGTACATGCGTGTGCATATGTGTGTGCACGCACACATGTGCGCACACACACACCACACACACACACACACACACACATACACACTTGATATTTCCCAAGGGAGTTCTTTTTCCCCCTTTTGTTTCAAAATTTGAGCTTTTTAAAATAAAAAAATTAAACAGTCCAATCATGGTGATAGAGAGCAATTAGATTTTTGCTGGAGATTGTAATGTTTCATGTACAGACACAAAAGTTAAACTGTAATGTGCATCTGAAGACTATTTAACCTTGAAAACAAATGTTACTTCAATAAACAAATTTAAGTAAAACTGTTATTTAAAACAATGAACAAATCTAGGTTTCTTGCCCCCACCATTTTCACAGAAACACATGTATTTATTTCAACACTGTCTCAATTGTCCATTTCTCTCCAAAATCTCCGCCTACCCATAAAGGCAACATTTTCTGAGTTATTTTGCAACTAAAATGACCAAACTCCTGGCACATTATTACAGTTATGCCTCGGCTTTCATTCTAACTGGTGTGGTATCTTTGATCCCTCGTCTTAATTTCCAAATTGGGCATTTAAGAATGAAATTTATCCTCAGTACTAAAATTCTGTTTTCATGGGAACTGCCGGAAGGCTGGGACCCTTGTTTGAAGTGTTTTCATCTGGCCAATGTGGTTGGAAACCAAAGGTGCTGTGAACTGAGATCTGGGGAAGGCGGACAAAGTAATGACTCCATTAAGTTCCTTAATAGAAGAACTGTTTTCTGGACAAACATTATATATATGTATATATATAATATAATGTATAACATATGTATTATATAATATATGTTATAAATATTCTTTTTTTCTTTGAAATTCCTCCTTTCCACTAAAGCACAGTGACTAGCCCATGGAGACATTTATCAAATATATCAAAATGTCTTATTGTCTATGGTTAAAAACAAGTATCAGTAGCCCTTGCTGTGATTTGAGAATTACAATTTTCATTTCTTTGTTAGGAGGCGGGTCTGGTTCTATGAGACTTTCCTTTCTTTCCAGGGAAAAATCAAGTAAAATTCTTGAAGATCTTGGGAAAAAGAAAGCTTTGATATAAAGTTTTCTTTTTATCTTTTTTAATTGTGGTTTATTCATAAATGTCTTCTGATTATTCAATTGCAAATAAATATACACAGATTATAATATAAGCTATAAAGTTTTCTATAAAGACCTGTCCCACTAAAACTATTGTGACCACAGAAAATCAGAATTATCATTTTTGAGTTACAATAATCATTGCAATATCAAATTCAGTTGGTTGGTGCATTCATATTATATTTATCAATGTTTATATTTTTTGCAACAAGGGTAAGTTTATTTGGGAGAACCCTGAAGTTCACATTGTTTTTTCTTACCCCTGGAAATGTAACTTTTGTTTTTGTTTTTGGATCACATTCAGCAGCGCTCAGGGCTTACTACTGGCTTTGCACTCAGGAAGTGCTTGGGGAATCATATGGGACACCTGGGATCAAACCTGGGTACATTGCATGCAAGGCAGATGCCTTACCCGCTGTACTATCACTCCAAGCTCAAAGATGGTAACTTTTATCTCTTGAAATAAAAGTACTGAGCACACCCTGTGTTCCTAGCTCTGAACTATGTGTTGTACTTTTTGTTATCCTTCTATTAAGCGCCTCTGAGCAATTACAGTGGGAGTCACTAGATACACTTAAGACAATTTTTGTGAAGAAGACCTAATCTTCTAGCTGATTTTCTAAATCGTTCTGCTTTTGATTCTTTTCTTACTTTGAAATTATAAAACCAAAACCAGAACATGATGGAAATCTCCCCACTTCATCTGGTACGGAGGCTCTAGTCACCAGAAATAACTACACAGAGAAATTCAATTTCTGAAGAAACGTAAGCACTTAAATGGAGTCAGCTAAGGAGATAGCCAATCTGGAAACTTGGTTAATTAAAAATCTTTCTGGCCCGATTGCCTTTTGAAGATTACTAGGTTCATGCTGAGCTTTTTACTTCCTGCTAACTTTACTTCCTTACTAACGATTTGTGAAACAGAAGTTAAAAGAGATTTTTAGAGTTGCTAGAGGATTTGGAGACATATAAAACACCTTATCTCACACGAAATGGTTCATGTTTTCGCTCTCAAATTGTAACAAAATGTCGTGGATCTTACCTTTCGCAGGCACTCCTCCTCAGTCTTTTAGGCGAAAGTTCAGATTTTCCCTGAAGGGCCACGACAAGGCTGGTAACACGGATGTCTGGTGCTATTTATGTAAAAGCAGAAGTGGAGGAGGTATAAGTATGTCGCACTGTGACAACAGGAAACCCGTAAGAGAAGAGGGAGGAAGTAGGCCTGGGCCTCTCCTATTTAGACAAGAGATACAATCTGATGGTGTTTAAAAGATTAATTCCACAACTCACTCAAATATCTAATCTAGTTTCTATGAGGCTGGAGCGATAGCACAGTGGGTAGGGCATTTGCTTAGCATGCGGCCGACCTGGGTTGACCCAGGTTCGAATCCTCCAGCCCTCTCGTAGAGCCCAGCAAGCTATCAAGAGTATCTTGCCCAAACGGCAAAGCCTGGCAAGCTACTCGTGACATATTCAATATGCCAAATACAGTAACAACAAATCTCACAATGGAGACATTACTGGGCCCACTCGAGCAGTGCAGTTTCTATGAAACACAGGAAAACTCAAAGGATTGAAATTTAAAGAATCTCTTAAATCATTCCATTCTCCCCATACTCTCAAGCTCCCTTAGGAAAGATCTCTACTCTTCAGTTTTATGTAGTCAAAACTTTAACCTGTATCTCAAAAAATGGATCATACTAAGACAAAGGTGTTGTTGAAGCCAAACATCAAGGAGCGCTGGGAGAAATTCTTTCGTTAGTAGAGGGAGCCCCAAATTTAGAAACTAAAAGTCTAGGCTTCATTCTCAGCTTTATCTCTGTATTCTGTGAACTACAGAGTAAATCTCAACCTCTTAGCTTCAGTTTACTAATAATAACATCAGTGATGCTACTAGATAATTTCTGTTTTAAACCAATTTATAAATGATAAAACAAAAGCTCAAAGATAATTGCATAATGTTATATAAATATGAATTGCAAAATTGATACTCAAATTAGAGGTTACAAAGATTGTGATTTTAGAAACTGACCAGTAGATAGTTGCCAGTTTTCATTATGGTTTTAAAGGAATTTTCTTAAATGGAAAATGTTAAAGGATTAAGACATAATCCCAATATATTTAAACTTTTTATGTTTATATTTAGTGGCGTTTAGGCAAGATGATTCTAATAGTATTATTTTTTATGGTATTGCTGTGCATAATTACTGCACATTTGACATCAACAGAAAGGGCTCTGGCCCTCCACCACTGTTTTATGTCACTTCTAGTCTGCCTCTGTCATCCTGCCCACACCCTCCCACAACTGTTTAATTATTTCAGTTAGGAAGCCAAAACCTAAAAGTTTGTCATAATTTGATACTTTCTTGACTTCTCTATTTATAGATGAGTGAGATCATCCACTATGTGTTCTCTCTCAGACTTCACTTAGCCTATGTCCTTCAGTGCCACCCAAGTTTCAACAAACAAGAAAATTTAATCTTTTATTATAGTTGAATAATATTCCATTTTGTGCATATATCATGACTTCTTTATCTATGACTTCTTCTGCATCATCATTGGACATTTGGGTTGTTTTCAGACCCTGGTTATTGCACTATGAACAGTTAAGAACTTAGGTGTGCATATATTTCTTCAAATTATTGTTTTGGTGTTCTTGATTTAAAAACCCAAGTAGAATTTGGAGCTCATATAGAAAACTTTTGAGAAGCTCCATATTTTGGAGCTTTAACAGTGTCACCAACTGGATTAAGGGTACCTCTACCAACACACACCACCAACAGTGGCTTGTCTTTTTAATACATGCCATTCTCACTGGTGTAAGATGATATTTCATTTCCCTAATAGCAAAGGACAATGAACAGTTTTTATCACGTATCTACTTTCATTTTGCATGTCCTCTTCAAGAAGTGTCTGTTCATCTCTTCTCTACATTTGTTGACAGGGTTATTTTGTTGTTGAGTTTTGTGAGTGCTTTGTATATCTTAGAAGTTATCCATTTTATGATATAAAGTGTGCAAATATTTTCTCTCATACAATGGGGTTTCTTTTTTTCTTTTTGGGTCACACCCGGCGATGCACAGGGTTACTCCTGGCTCATGCACTCAGGAATTACTCCTGGCAGTGCTTGGGGAACCATATGGAATTGAACCCGGGTCAGCCGCTTGCGGGGCAAATGCCCTACCTGCTGTGCTATCACTCCAGCCTAATTGGGTTTCTTTTGACTTTATCCTGGATTTCTTTTGTCTTGCAAAAAAGCTTTCAATTTGATGTCTATATTTGTCTTATCTTTCTCTCTAGAGTCAAATCACTGTAGGTATCTTTGAGGTTTATATCCTGGAGATTTCTGTCAACATTTTCCTTAATGTATTTATAGATTCTGGTCTAAACTCAAAGGATTTAATCCACTTTCAACTAATATTTTGTTGTGGTTATTTTGTGGAGCCACAACCAGGCTTTACTCCTGCTGAGGGCTTATTCCTGGCTCTGTGAATCCAGATCACTCCTATCAAGTGTGAGGGATGGAACCTTTATGGTTCTGGGGGTCAAACCTTAGATTAAATTGGTTTGTTTCTATTGTAATTTGTCTAATTCTTTTCTTCACTTATTTATTTTTTTGCTTTTGTTTATTTTGACTCAATGCAATGCTCAATGACTCCTGACTCCGTGCTCAGGGATCACTCCTGGAAGGGTTTGGGTAGGGTACTGTAAGTGGCACCAGGGATCCAACCAAGATTGACTGCACGCAAGGCATGTGCCTTATCCACTGTATCATTTCTCTGATCCTTCTGTTTCTTTATAGTCTGCATATGCAGGAGAACATTCAATATTTGTCTTTTATTTTATGACTAATTTAACCTAGCATGACACCCTCCAATTCCATCTAGGTTGCAATAAGCCACAACATTTCATATTTTTTCATAGTTGTGTAGTATTTTGTTGCATATATATCACAATATTTATCACAACAGTGTTGGGCATTTGGGCTGTTTTCAGATCTTGACTATTGTAAATAGTACTGTGATTAATATAAGTGTATGTGTGTCTTTTGGAATGAATATTTTTGTGTTCTTGGGGTAGATAACCAGGACTAGGATTGCAGAGTCATACGGAAGTTGACTCTAGGACTCAACTTCATAATGTCTCTAGGAGTCTCCAGACCATTTTCAGGGAAACTGAACTATGCAATAGTCTCACCAATAGTGAATAAGAGTTCCTTTCTTCATTACATTCCTGCCAACACTTATTTTGTCTGTGTTTTGTCAAATTGACTATTTTTGGTGATGTGTGATGAAACCTCATTGTCATTTTGATTTGCATTTACCTGATAATCAGTGATAATGAACATATTTTCTTTTTTTTTAATGAACATATTTTCATGTACCTGACATATTTGTCATCTTTATGTCATCTTGGAAGAAATCTTTATGTCTTCTTCTGTTGTTTTTTTTTTTAATGCAATTGGTTTGTTTTATTGCTGTTGAGCTTCTGGGAGTGGTTACTTATTTTGGTTATTAGCCTTTTTCTAACATATGATGTGCAAGTGTTTTCTACCAAGTGGTATGGTGTTTTTTAATTTTCAGTTTCATTTCTTTAACAGTACATAAGCTTTTTAGTTTAATATAGTGCCATTTGTTTATTTCTGCTTTTGTTTTCTTTGCCAGTAAAGTCATGTCATGGAAGAATCTGGGATTTTGTGGGATCCTATCTATGTTTTTCTCAATGTATTTTATGCAAAAGAGTTTGACAGAGAGGTCTTTAATGCAGTTTGTGTGTATATATATATATATATATATATATATATATATATATATCATGAGATAGAGGGAAAAAAACCAATATTCCCAGTCTCTTTACTCCACTTCAAAGCTTACCCCTTTGTCATAAATTAGTTTCCCATAGTTTTGAAGATTTATCTCAGTGGTATCAAATCTATTCCATTAATCTGAGAGTTTTTCTTTTTCTAGTACAAAGCAGTTTTGATTACTCCAGCTTTGCACTAAAGATTAAAGTCTGGGAATTGAAAGTTTCCTGTTTTTCCCCATAACTGCTTTGACTATTTCCAATGCTTTATGTAATAAAAAATTTAGATGTGTTTGTTCTATGTTTTTAAAGAATGCCATGGGACTTTTGATGGAGATTGTATTCCATCTGTAAATCACTGGGGTAATATGAATACTTTAATGATGTTGATCCTTCCAACCCATGAATAGAACTATGTTTCTGTTTTCTTGTGTCTTTTTAAATTTCTTTTTTTGCTATTTTCTTTTTTCTTTGTCATTTGGAATTGAATTATAGTGCATACTGAATATATCTTTCATCTCCTTTGTTGGATTAATTGCTAGATACTTGGGTTTTTCTAAAAGTTTCATACATGGATTAGCTATTTTTATTTCTCATATGCACATTTATTTGCATATAAAATGCTACACATTTTTGTACAGTTTTTTTTGAGGGGCCACACCCAGCTTTGCTTAGGGCTTACTTCTGGCTCTGTGCTCAGGTATCTCTACTTGGCTTTGCTCGAGGGACTATATGTGGTGCTGGGGATTGAAATTGATCATCTGTATATAAGGCCTTACACACTGTACTATCGCTCTGTCCCCATTCATTGATTTTCTACCCTAATTTATAGATTTATAATCTCTAGGACTCTATTGGGCTGGAGCAATAGCACAGTGGGTAGGGAATTTGCCTTACACGCGGCCAACCCAGGTTCTATTCCTCCATCCCTTTGGGAGAGCCAGAGAAGTTACCAGAGTATCCTGCCCGCATGGCAGAGCCTGGCAAGCTCCCCGTGGTGTATTTGATATGCCAAAAACAGTAACAACAAGTCTCACAATGGAGACATTACTGGTGCCTACTTGAGCAAATTGATGAACAACAGAACAGTGCTATAGTGCTACAGAACTTTATTAATGGAGTTTTAAGGTTCCCCATGTACAAAATCATGTTGTCTATGAATAGTGATACTCTGACTTCTTTTTAACCAATATATATTCCCTTTATTTCTCTTTCTTCCTTAAATTCAGAGACTAGGACTTCTAGTACTATGTTGACTAATAGTGGTGAAAATGGACATCCTTGTTTTGCAGTTCATTATAGTACTTCCATTAAAAACACCTTTTTTTTTATTAGTGAAACACCATGAGGTACAGTTATAAACTTACAAATTTTTGTGCTTGGGTTTCAGTTATACAATGATCAAGTACCCATCCCTCCCTTGTCACTGTCACTGTCACTGTCCTCCCATTGTTCATTGATTTTGCTCGAGAAGACCAGTAACGTCTCCATTTTGAGACTTGTTACTGTGTTTGGCATATTGAATACCTCACAGGTAGCTTGCCAGGCTTTGCTGTGCAGGCAAGATATTCTTGGTAACTTGCAGGGCTCTCTGAGAGGGGTGGAGGAATCGAATACGGCTCAGCCGGGCTGGCTGAGTGCAAGGCAAATGCCCTACCGCTGTGCTAGCGCTCCAGCCCTTTTCCCCTTGTGAATATTTTATATTTTCATCTAAATTTGTGTACCCTGGTCTGATAAACCTTCCAGTTTGCCTCTTAGGAACAAGGATTTGCCTTTTAGAAATAATGCTCTGATCCTAAACAAATGAGCTTTGCTTTTTAAAAAATTTTAATAATTTTGTTTTTCTATAAAACTATTTTAGTGAAAGCATTTTAATTTTTTTAATTGAATCACAGCGAGATGCACAATTGCAAAGTTGTTCATGATTGGGTTTCTATCATATAATGTTCCAACACCCATCACTTCATTTGTGTACATTTCCCACCACCAATGCCCCTAGTTTCCCTCCTATCTTCCCCCTACCCGCCTCTATGGCAGGCACTTTCTCTCTCTCTCTCTCTCTCTCTCTCTCTCTCTCTCTCTCTCTCTCTCTTTCTCTCTCTCTTTCTCTCTCTCTTTCTCACTCATTCTATATCTCTATTTCCTATTGTGAAATATTATTTGCAATATAGATACTTACAGATTATCATATATAGCCCTTTCCCTACTTTAACACTCTGTACTTGTCCAGAGTGGTCATTTTCAAGTATTATTATCATACTGGTTCCTTTTCTATTATAACTGTCATTTGCCCCTTCCCTCTTACCCAACCTGTGGCAAGCTTCCAACCATTGACTAGTCCTCCTGGCCTAAATTTTCCCTGGCCTTTGATATTATGTCTTACTATTTTTTTAAATATCCCACAAGTGAATGCAGCCATTCTATATCTGTCTCTCTCCTTCTGACTTATTTCACTCAGCATGATACTCTTCATGTCCACCCACTTATAAGCAAATTTCATGACTTCATTTTTCCTAACAGCTGTGTAGTATTCATTGTATAAATGTACCATAGTTTCCTATCCAATCTGTTCTCAGGAACTTGAGTTGCTCCAGATTCTAGCTATTGTGATACTGCCTTGCTTTTTAAGTTATATTTAAATTAAATTAGATTTTCAGGATTTAAATTAGATTTCCACTACCTCCACTACCCAGCTGCCACCATGCTCTAGGCCACGTTCCGGATGCTCAGGCCAAGCCTCACGCATGAGTGAAGCCCCACAGAAACCAGGTAAGTGGAACTTTATTACCTTGGACTCCAGACTCAATGGGACCCGGAAACAGAGATCCTCTGCCTGCTCCCACCAATCTCCGGGCAACCCAGAGATCAAACCCAGAAGCCCCACCCTGCCCTGCCCTGCCTGCTTCCACCAATCTCCAGCAACACAGGGATTACACCCAGAAGCCCCACCCTCCTGGTACTAGATAAATACCTCATCAGTTGATCTCCACTACCTCCACTACCTCCACTATCCAGCCGCTCCCACGGTCCAGGCTGCTTTCCAGACCGCAAGGCTGCAAAGAGGCAGTGCAACACATCATAAGACACTTAATACCCATTTTCCAAGATTACCGCACCATATTTGATGGGGTTCAAATATGGTTTGAACCATGGGGACACCTGCAAGGGTGATTAGAGGCCGCCCTAAAAGCCCTTATCCCTCTCAGAGAGTCCAGCAAGCTACCGCACGGCAGAGCCTGACAAGCTATCTATGGCATATTCGATATGCCAAAAACAGTAAATACAATGGGTCTCATTCCCCTGACCCTGAAAGAGCCCCCAGTACGTCAGTGTTAAGAAGGATGAGGAAGGAGAGGCTGATAAAATTTCAGGGCCGAACTAGGCTACCAAAACGGACTAAAATGGCTGTCTGTACTTTGCACATATGCTAGCATTAGATACATCCATCAAGGACCTGAAGGTACAAGCAAGGAAGAGCAAGTACGACATCATTGGTCTGACCAAGACAAGAAGGCATCGATCACATCACACCATTTTCGACACTGGAGAATAACTCTTCCTCGGAACATGCAACAAAAGAGGCATTGGTGGTGTCGGTGTCCTTGTCAACACAAACTTGGTCATGAGCATTGATTCATTCGAATGCCTAACAAACTGAATTGGACAGTTACACTTGAATAGATGTGGCTCACTGCCAGCAATTTCTATCTTTGTTGTCTATGCACCAACATCCAATTACAATGAAGAAGAAATTGAGAAGTTCTACATGGAGCTGGAGAAATTCTATAAAGAAGACCACACCTTCTACAAGATCATTGTTGATGATTTCAATGCCAAGATAGGACCGAGAAGATCAGCCGAAGTACTCTACATCGGGACCCATGACCTAGAATGGAACGAACAAGGTGAGAGACTGAGTTCATCATGACCAAGACCATCCATGGTAACTCACAGTTCCAGAAGACCGAATCTAAACACTGGACATGGGAGTCTCCAGGTGGACAGTTCCACAATGAACTTGACCACATCATATTCAATCCACGGTATTGTTGACTGATGTTGCTGTTGTCCCAAAATTCCAAACGGGATCGGACCACTGACTCCTTCGTGCAAAATTCTACTTCACAGAGTGGGGAGAAAGGACTGCAAAGTTTAAGAACTTCCAGAACGACCACCAACTGGGAGCTCTTTGGCACTATTGTAGCAACATGGGAAGATGCCATTGTTGGCTATATTGATGAGGAATACGATCGACTGGTTCAGCACCTCCATGATTGTGTGAAGAATGCCAAGAGAGAGAAAGCCACAAAAAGACACCTGTCTTTGAAAACTCTCGAGCTCATTCGCCAACATGGCTTGGCATGAGCCTCAGGCATCCACAAGCTAATGTCTGAGCTCACAAAGCAGTGCAGAGAAGTGATAAAGGAAGACCTCAAAGAGAGAAGAGCAGCAGTGCTGGCAGATGCCGCAAAAGCTGGGAAAAGCATTCGCAATGTTCATTGATTTAAAGAAGCCCATTGATTCTGTTAAGATTGAAGTGGTCATCAAAATGCCCTAGCCAAACAGGGCATTCAAACTCAACACATCAGGATCCTCCTTGAGTTATATTATGGTACACTACCAGGATCTAACAATTCTACAAGGATGTAATCATCAACGTCAAGAGAGGGGTTTGGCAGGGTGATACCATTTCACTGAAACTCTTCAGTGCCACCCTTGAGAATGTCATGTGATGACTGGAATGAGAAGGAAGGGGAGTGAAGATAGATGGGCGGCAGCTACACCACTTCTGCTTCACTGATGAAATCATTCTAATAACACCAAACATTAGCCAAGCAGCACAAATGCTGGCCGACTTCAACCGTGAATGTGGACAGGTCAGACTTCAGCTGAATCTCACAAAGACAATGTTTATGAGAAATTAACTCATTCCTGATGTTCCATTTACTCTCAATGGAATGAATATAGCTCTGAATGCAGCAGTTATGTGTACCTAGGTCGAGAACTCAACATGATGAATGACCTGGGACCTGAGTTGTGCAGGAGGAACAGAGAGGCTTGGAATGCCTTCAAGATCGTCGAAGAAATAATTAAGAGGACGAAGAACCTCTGACTTCGGGCACATCTCTTCGATTCCACAGTTCTTCCTTCATTAACATATGCCTCAGAGACCTGGGCCCTACAAAAACAGGATGAAAATGCTATTTGGGTCTCCCAAAGAGGAATCAAAAGAGCTGTGCTTGAAGTATCATGTTTCACTCAAGTGAGAGAAGTAATCCGGAGTTCCGACCTCTGTCAAGGATTGAGAATCAGGGATGCTGTCTCATTTGCCAAGGCATTGAAAATCAGATGGGCTGGACACATAATGAGATTTAGAGACAACCACTGGACTAGAGCTGTTACCACTGGATTCCACGGGACATCAAAAGATCATGTGGCCACCCACCTACAAGATGGTCAGACTTCTTCGTCAAGACCATGAATGAACAGTTTGAGGCTCTTTGTATTCCGGAGCGAGCAGACACCATTGAGATACACTAGCACACGACAGAGAAGAATGGAGATGTTACTGTTGCCCACTCGAGCAAATCAATGAGAAACGGGATGTCAAGTGATCAAGTGATCAAGATTTTCAGGTTGGCATACATAAATATGTTCTTCCCATATTCACCATTTCAGGGAAAGGTGTGATTAACCTCCCAGTTTGCCTCTTAGAAATAAGGACCCCATTTAGTCTACGATCCTTCCCACACCACCACATATTAACTACCAAGTTCTATGAAATTCTATACTATAAAGTATACCTTTTCCTAATTTTGATTACAGTAGATATCTTCTTTCCAGCTTCAGAGCTGGTTTTTATTTCTCTTATGGATTACTGGATTTTAGATTTCACCTTTTAGACAATCTCATTTATTTTCTTATGCAGAGCATTCTAAAATACAAGATTATTCATTTCACTATCCTGTTTAAAACTTTTTAATAGCTTTCTAGAATTTCCTATTAAATCCTAACACTCACTGCCATTTATTCCTTCCCCATGTCCCTAGGTTCCACTGTCATGGATATGTGATTTTTTTGGACAATTGAATCAAATTCTCTGTGTCTCCTCCTCCTACTCTCAATCCTATCACTTAATCACCTGATATCTATTAATTTTGCACATGTCTCTTCCAGGATACAGGGCAGGCACTCCCAAAGCTTCCATTCCCTTGGGCATTCTGCAGTTATTCGCTGTTTATTTTTTTTTTAATAATTGTCTATCTTTTCTACCAGATTCAATAGTGAATAGTTTTTCACTTGGTCTTGTTGAATGGGTGTATCTGACCAGTGGGAAGAGAATATGACAGTGACCATATGCTTAAAAATTGTCGTGTGTGTGTGTGTGTGTGTGTGTGTGAGCCTATTCCTAGAATGTGAGCCTACTCAGAGGCCGTAACATATTACATATATGTGCAAACTTGCAGCATGGAATCTGGGACAATGTTACCTGGAATCTTCCATGAATGTAAACTTGCCAATTCATGGTGTTTTAGATTAAGGCCCTGAGGCAGGGCAGTACTGTGTTGACTACTGTAGCTGAAATGAAACGTTAGTCTCTTCTTACTGCTGTAATGAAAATACCATAGGCTGTAAAGTAGAATTTATCTCTCTTACTTCTGGGGGCTGGAAAGCGCAAAGTCAGGAGTACAGCAGATTCAGCATGTTGTGGAAACCTTACACCCTGGTTCTTGCTGTCTACTCATAAGGTGGAGGGAGGTGAGGAATATGTGTGAGTTCTCATTTATAAAGGCATATCACCTCACTTACGAGTGCCCCATCCTTACAACCTATTTATTTTCTAATGACTTCATCTTCACTTTGGGGATTAAACTTCAACATATAAATTGGAGGCAGAAATATTCAGTCTATAGCACATACCTGGAAGAGAACATGAATTACCAAGCCAAGATAACAGCAGAGTGTTAGAAGCTAGAGTCTTTCACAGAGACTTTTAAGAAGTTATTTAAAATATTTGAGTTTCAATTACTTTAGCTGTGGGGATAATTTCTACTTTATGGACAACTGAGCACCATATGAGAAGCTGTGTAGATAAACTTTTGTAACATTTGCAGTACGATGTGAAAGTTAGCTATTATCCCTGATATATTCATTAGAGAAAACATGTAGTCAATTTTCCAGAATTTTTTTTTACTTTTTTTTTTTTTACTTTTTGGGTCACACCTGGCAATGCACAGGAGTTACTCCTGGCTTTGCACTCAGGAATTATTCCTGACAGTGCTCAAGGGACTATATGGGATGCTGGGAATTGAACCCGGGTCGGCCACATGCAAAGCAAATACCCTACTCACTGTGCTATCACTCCAGCTCCGGTTTTCCAGAATTTTATAATTTGAAGCCTGAGACCTAATTAATAAAGATGTCTGCCCAGGTAACTCATCTAGATAGGAGATAAGAAGTTATGAGATTCCATTCTCCAAGATAGACCACATGCTGAGCCACAAAACATGCCTCCATAAAATTAAGAAGATAGAGATTGTATCAACAATCTTCTCAGACCATAATGCGCTGAAATTAGAAGTAAATCACACACAAGAACAGAAAACTAAATCAAACACCTGGAAATTAAACAGTGCACTATTGAACAACGAGTGGATTAGACAGGAAATCAAAGAGGAAATCAAAAGATTCCTAGAAACGAATGAAAATGAGAACACGAGTTACCAAAACTTATGGGACACAGCAAAGGCTGTGTTAAGAGGAAAGTTTATAGCTCTACAAGCATTCCTAAGGAAGGAGGAGCGAGCACACATAAGTAACCTAACCTCACAGCTTAAGAGCTTGGAGAAGGACCAAAAAAAGGAGCACAACCCAAACAGGAGAAAGGAAATAATAAAACTCAGAGCAGAGATTAACGAGATGGAAACCCAAAAAACAATCCGAAAGATCAATGAAACCAAAAGCTGGTTCTTTGAGAAAACTAACAAGATCGATAAGCCTCTAGCAAAACTCACAAAGAAAGAGAGAGAGAAAACCCAAATAAACCGAATCAGAAATGAAAAGGGGGTCATTACAACAGAAACCACAGAAATTCAGAGGATCCTCAGGGAGTACTTTGAGAAGCTTTATGCCACGGAACATCAAAACCTCGAGGAAATGGATAAATTCCTAGACTCCTACAGACTCCCAAGGCTGAACCAAGAAGACCTGGAATACCTGAACAGACCTATCACCATCAAGGAAATTGAAATGGTAATAAAAAGTCTCCCCAAGCACAAAAGTCCTGGCCCGGATGGATTCACTAGTGAATTATTCCAAATCTTTAAAGAGGACTTACTCCCGATGCTCTTTAAGCTTTTCCACGAAATTGAAATATCAAAAACACTTCCGAACAGTTTCTACGAAGCAAATATCACACTGATACCAAAAGCAGACAGAGATACCACAAAGAAAGAGAATTACAGGCCGATATCCCTGATGAACACAGATGCAAAGATCCTCAACAAACTACTAGCAAATAGAATCCAACTACTCATCAAAAAGATCATACACCATGACCAAGTAGGATTCATCCCAGGGATGCAAGGATGGTTTAACATTCGGAAATCAATCAACATAATCCACCATATCAACAAAAGAAAAGATAAAAAGCATATGATCATATCAATAGATGCAGAGAAAGCATTTGATAAGATCCAGCACCCCTTTATGATGAAAACCCTAGCCAAAATGGGTATAGAGGGGACCTTCCTCAACATAATTAGAGCCATCTACCACAAGCCTACAGCAAGCATCATCCTCAATGGGGAAAAACTGAGAGCCTTCCCTCTAAGATCAGGGACGAGACAGGGATGCCCACTCTCTCCACTGCTGTTCAATATAGTACTGGAAGTACTTGCAATAGCGATTAGGCAGGAAAAAGATATTAAGGGCATTCAGGTAGGAAAGGAAGAAATCAAGCTCTCACTATTCGCAGATGATATGATACTCTACTTAGAGAACCCAATATCTTCCACCAAAAAACTCCTAGAAACAATAGACTCGTATAGTAAAGTTGCAGGTTATAAAATCAATACCCAAAAGTCCATGGCTTTCCTATACGCAAACAGTGAGAGAGAAGAAAGCAACATGAAAAAAACAATCCCGTTCACAATTGTGCCCCAGAAAATCAAGTACCTAGGAATCAGCTTAACTAAGGAAGTAAAGGACCTGTACAAAGAAAACTACAAAACGCTACTTCAGGAAATAAAAGAGGACATGAGGAAATGGAAAGATATCCCCTGCTCATGGGTCGGGAGACTTAACATTGTCAAAATGGCAATACTACCGAAAGCATTGTATAAATTCAATGCAATCCCTATAAGGATACCCATGACATTCTTCAAAGAAATGGAGCAAACACTCCTGAAATTTATATGGAACAATAAGCCCCCACAAATAGCTAAAGCAATTCTTGGGAAAAAGAAAATGGGAGGAATCAACCTCCCGAACTTCAAACTGTACTACAAAGCAGTAATAATTAAAACAGCATGGTACTGGAACAAAGGCAGAACTGCAGACCAATGGAACAGGGTTGAATACACTGACATCTCCCCTCAATCATATGCTCATCTAATCTTTGATAAAGGTGCAAGTAATGTGAAGTGGAGTAAGGAAAGCCTCTTTAATAAATTGTGTTGGCATCACTGGACGGCTACATGCAAAAAAATAGGCTCAGAACTCTGCCTAACACCATGTACAAAAGTAAGATCAAAATGGATTAAAGACCTCAACATCAGACCAGAAACCATAAGGTACATTGAAGATAAAGTTGGCAAAACCCTCCATGACATTGAAGCTAATGGTATCTTCAAAGATGCCACGCCACTGGCCGAGCAAGTGAAAACAGAGAGAGATAAATGGGACTATCTTAAACTAAGAAGCTTCTGCACCTCCAAAGAAACAGTGACCAAAATACAAAGACAGTCTACAGAATGGGAAAGGATATTCACCGAATACACATCTGACAAGGGGTTGATATCCAGGATATACAAAATACTGGTTAAACTCCACAAGAAGAAAACATCCAACCCCATCCAAAAATGGGGCAATGAAATGAACAGAAACTTTCTCAAAGAAGAAATCCGAATGGCAAAAAAGCACATGAGAAAATGCTCTACATCATTAATCATCAGGGAGATGCAGATCAAAACCACAATGAGATACCATCTCACACCTCAGAGACTGGCCCACATTCAAAAGAACAAAAGCAACCGATGCTGGCGTGGATGTGGCGAGAAAGGGACACTCCTTCACTGTTGGTGGGAATGTCGACTGGTTCAGCCCTTCTGGAAAACAGTATGGACGATTCTCAAAAAATTAGAAATTGAGCTCCCATTTGACCCAGCAATACCACTCCTGGGAATATATCCCAGAGAGGCAAAAATGTATAGTCGAAGTGACATCTGCACTTGTTTGTTCATTGCAGCACTCTTTACAATAGCCAGAAACTGGAAGAAACCTGAATGCCCAAGAACAGATGACTGGTTAAAGAAACTGGTACATCTACACAATGGAGTACTATGTAGCTGTTAGAAAAGATGAAGTCATGAAATTTACATACAAGTGGTACAATATGGAAAGTATGCTAAGCGAAATGAGTCAGAAAGAGAGGGATAGACATAGAAAGATTGCATTCATCTGGGGGATATAAAGTAACAAAGTATGAGATTAATACCCAAGAATAGCTGAAATCAGCACCAGGAGGATTACTCCATAACTTAGAGGCCAGCCGGGTATCCTAGAGGAAAGGGCAGTTCAGATAGAGAAGGGAGCACCAAATAAAGGATGTTTGGAGGATCCTCCCAGGAGGGGAGATGCATGTCGAAAGTAGACTATGGACTGAACATGTTTGCCACTCAATGCCTCTTTTGCAGACCACAACACCCAAAAGGAGAGAGAGAACACAGGGGATTGCCCTGCCACAGAGACAGGGGGGATGGGGGGATGGGGGTGGGAGGGATATTATCCATGGTGGTGGAAAATGGGCACTGGTGGAGGGATGGGTATCTGATCATTGTATAATTGAAACCAAAGCACAAAAAATTGTAAATCTACAACTTAAAAAAAATAAAATAAAATAAAATAAAGGGAAAAAAAGAAAAAAAAAAGAAGTTATGAGATTCATCTTCTCTCTTGGTAGATAGGAGGACCCGACCCAGAAAGAATGCTGACAGAGTGGTCCTCGTGTACTGAATCTTCTTGATTTATTCATTCATTTATTCAAATTATGATTCTCTTTTATTTTGTTTCATCTTCTTTCAGATCAGGTGGGTGTGCACCATTGAGGAACTGCCAAGATTGTGTAAATCTGTAACTCAGTCAGATAAGATATATGGGCTTTTTCTCCTGTCTGATCTGGGAGAGAGAGACAGAAAGAGAGACAGAGACAGAGACACAGAAATAGAGACAAAGACAAACACACAAAGCGAGAGCAAGAGAAAGAAGGAGAGAGACAGAGAGAGCAATGTAACAATTTTTTCACAAAAATTGCTACTCTTCATGATGACAGGAATGGCCTTCTTTCTTGACTCCACTAATCAAGAATCCACCTTGACTCTACATATACATTCCAACACAATCAACAGCTAAAGGCTTCATAGTCCAGAAACAAGAATCAGGAACTTGATATAAGGCATTAAGCAATCTTTCCTTCATTTCTCTTAAGAGGGAAATGTCATCTGAAGGTGACAAGAGGCCCCCTTTGCAGAACTCCCCATATTTGATCCTCAAAGAACAAAGACAATGGAGTGTGACTTAGGAAACTGAAGGTGTTCCTTCCCCTCAAGAACAAACTTGAAAAAATTATTGGTGTGTGTTATTTTTAAATGTAGGTATTTCACAGATTTTATTTATAGGTCTCATTATTTTTTCCTGTGGTTTTTCTTTTTGGCCATACCTGGCAGTGCTGAGACACACAGGGTTCCATGCAGAGCCTGTGCCCCAGCACTTTCCTGCAAGTTGAGCTCTCTCCAGTCCTTTACTACATTTTGGTTTGTTGCTGTTGCTGTTGGGCTGGAGCAATAGCACAGAGGGTAGGGTGTTTGCCTTGCAAGCAGCCAACCAGGGTTCAATTCCTCTGTGCCTCTCGGAGAGCCTGACAAGCTACCAAGAGTATCTTGCCCACACAGCAAAGCCTGGCAAGCTACCCCTGACGTATTCAATACGCCAAAAACAGTAACAACAAGTCTCTCAATGGAGATGTTACTGGTGCCTGCTCCAGAAAATCGATGAACAATGGGAGGACAGTGCTACAGTGCAGTGCAGTTATTTTGAAATTCTACTTGTAAAATCTAATGAGAGAGACTCAGGCTTAAAAAATACAGTGAAGATAGCTTAGATTTACAAAATTCTGTATAATGGCTATATATAATCAAAGCAGTGGTCTTCTATATCAGTAAGGACATGCCAAATGTTCTTGATTTTACAGGGCATGAATTAATCCCAACATACCTATGTATATTTATATACTTATCAAATAGGGGAAGGGGAGAGGAAGCTATAGTAAAAGAAAGGGCTATTAATAAAAGTCATGTGTATAACTGTTTGTGGATGCATATATGGCAGTAAAAGTCTTTATTAAAGTACAATTTTAAGTGGATCAATAGTAAATAACATAAGTACAAGAAAATATGCTCAAGAAGAACAGGGATGAGACTCAGGATATTCATCATCATCTCACTCTGGTGACTTTTTTTTTCTTTTGCTTCTTGGGTCACACCTGGAGATGCTCAGAGGTTACTCCTGCACTCAGGAATCACTCCTGGTGGTGCTCAGGGGACCATATGGGATGCTGGGAATTGAACCCGGGTCAGCCACGTGAAAGGCAAATGCCCTACTCGCTATGCTATCGCTCCAGCCCCTCTGGTGACTTCTTAGGCACTTTATACAACTCTAAGAAACCACTGGTCCAAAGTGACCAGACTTCTGTGTTCCTTGTCCACTTTGGTTGGATTCTATTAGCACAGCGGTAGGGCATTTGCCTTGCACGCAGCCAACATGGCCGAACCGAGTTCGATTCCTCCGCCCCTCTCGGAGAGCCTGGCAAGCTACCGAGAGTATCTCGCCCACACGGCAGAGCCTGGCAAGCTACTGAGAGTATCTCGCCCACACAGCAGAGCCTGGCAAGCTACCCATGATGTATTTGATATGCCAAACACAGTAAAAACAAAGTCTCCAATGGAGACGTTACTGGGCCCGCTCGAGCAAATCGATGAACAACGGGAGGGCCTTTACTTTTTATTTTCATCACAATCACGATCATTCTGTTGTTCACCAATTTCCTCTAGCAGGCACCTTCTCCTTCTCCTCAAGCAGTAACGTCTCCTTCTTCTAGCCCTGAGATTTTAAAAGAGCCATTTCAATACTCTTTCAGGATTAGGAGAATGAGACCCATCATTGTTACTGGTATTTGGCATATAGAATATGACACGGGAAGTTTGCCAGGCTCTGCCGTGCAGGCAGGATACTTTTGGTAGTCTGCCAGGTTCTCCAAAGGAAAATAAGATAATAAGATGTTGCGCGGCCGCAAATGCAACTGCACACTTCCGGGAGCTGGGTTTTATAGTCTCTGCATCTTGGCCATTGATGGAACCAACCTGGTGCTGGCGGCAGCTGGTGGGTGTGACGCCTACCTATTGGAAGATGGAGGGTCTAGGTGAAGAAGGCCTAGTCCTGATCCGAGTAGGCTTGGAGACCTCAGCCCCAGGACCTGCATGCCTGGGTTCCTCTGCCAGTTCTTTCATACATGAGGCCCGTCCAGACATGTGGAGAGTGGTCCCAGCATGGTCATGGCTGGCTCTGGAGGTCCTCAGCTGCTGGGGCTCTGCTCGGGGTGGGTGGGGGGAGAGAAACTCAACCCTCCCCCCTCCAAGGGGCCCCGGTGAGGACAGCCAGGTGCGGGGGCAGGAGACTCTATTTTTATAATATTAGAAATGTAGTTTCACCATCCCCATGACCCTCACAACATTGGAAAAAGACTCCCAGACTCCGTGATTTACTACCACATCTTTGTGGCAATAGGAACATACATTTACACACAATATCTCTCCTTACCCACTTGGGAGCCTAGAAGTTGTGGCTTCCCACAGAAAAAGAGTAGGAGAAATATTTCTCCCAGCTGAGAACAATTGTGTTGACCACTGACATCTGGAGACATCATTACCTGATAGAAGTCTGAGAGATGGGGTGCCGTTTAGAATGGGAGTGGGGGGTGTCAATGACTCTGATGAGTGTTGTGATAGGCTGCATTCTCTCCTAGATAAATGTGACCCTATAGGTAATTCTGTCATATACAAGGGAGGGGTGCAGGGCAGTGAAGTTCTTATATATCCCTGAGCACAAAGAAAACCCAGAGAGGGAAGTGGTGTGACATGGTAAGAGAGAACTGGACTCAGAAACAGAAGTCAGTACTAGTCTTTTTTTACCCTCTAATGTTGCCCAGGCAACCACCTAATCATCTGGGAAATTCTCTGTTCAGAAGAGGGTAAACGAGATAATCCATCATTCTCTAGCCTTTAAAAAATTATGAATCTTTATTCCTCTATATATCAAAATTTAATCTCTTCTACAGAGTAGTTTTGGCCAGAATTTTGGTGCAGATGAAGGAGTTTAGAAAAAGAGTGAAAAAAAGTTTTTGTTGAGTTCTTTCAATGGGCCATAAGACTTACATGTTCTCACCAAAAGCCATGTCATCTGAACCTGACATTTCTCCTTCCTCAGAGAGAAAGGCTATGTGTACTTAGAGACCATGCCTGAAGCACACTGCTAAAAATTGGTAGAGACTCAATTCAAAACTTGCCTATAGGGGCTGGAGCAATAGCATAGCGGGTAGGGCGTTTGCCTTGCACGCGGCCAACCTGGATTCAAATCCCAGCATCCCATATGGTCCCCTGAGCACCGCCAGGAGAGATTCCTGAGTGCAGAGCCAGGAGTAACCCCCGTGCATCGCTGGGTGTGACCCAAAAAGCAAAAAAAAAAAAGAGAGAGAGAGAGAGAAAAGCTTGCCTATAATACAAAGTCTACCTTCCTGTCTAGCTATCCGGCTTCCCCCAGAGCTAATCTGCATCATTGCTTGCTGCAGATGCACAACCAGGAGATAATTAAAAGCTGACAGCTTTTAATAATCACTGAGAGTATCTTAATATGGTTTTATAATACCTACCTATTATAAAAGAGGGAGAAGAAGAGTACAAATCTCTTCACAAAACAAAGTCTGGGAATATTCTTAGACACTCAATAGTTTCATACATGTTGCTTTTCAAACCAGGATTTTGAGTGGCCCCCACCAAAGGTGAGTTAATTTATTTGCAAGAACGGAAGGGAGGAAAGAAAAGGAGAGGAAAGGAGAAGGGTAGGAAAGGAGAAAGGAAGTGGGGAGGAGATGGGGGAAGAGGAAAGGAGGGGGAGGAAAGGGGAGAGGAGAGGTAGTAAGGGAAGGGGAGGAGAGTGGAGTGGAGGGGAAAGGGGAGGAGAAGGGAGAATAAAGGAAAGAAGAGGAGAATAGGGGTGGGGAGGGGAAGGAAAAAGAGGAGAGAGGGGAGGGGAGGGAAGAGTAGAGTAAAGGAAAGGAGAGGAGAGTAGGGGTGGGGGGGAGAGAGAGAGGAGGGCATAGGAGGGGAGAAAGCAGGGGACCAGAGGAAAGGGGAGGGGAGGAGAATAAAGGAAAGGAAGGGAGGGGAGGGAAGGGGAGAGGAAAATTTCAAGAGCAAGTTTTCAGAAAGCAATACTCCTCTTCAGCATGGTGGACACATGATCTGAGGAATCAGACAAGGAGGCAGACAGCATCTGCTTGTACTGTGCTGACCTCAGCTTTTCTTCTCTAGTCAACTCAGCTTTTTAGAGCTGTACAAATCAAAGAACACATGACCACCATTCCCTGTGTTCTAACTGCTGAGAATATGAACCAACAGGAGTTGGAGTGAGTATAGGCAATGGCCTTAATACATTTGAAGTTGCCGCTCCTAACTGAGCTTGCCATTACCACAGCAGAGAAGACAGAGTCAGGTAGCTATGTCATGGCTCCCTTTTTATAGTCTTGTCCCCCCAAACTTTGCCATTTCTAAGTTATAAAATGAAGGATTAGAAAATGCTTTGCCTAAGCTGAATCTAAATCCCAGAAAAATGAATTGATGCTTTATATTTTTGATGTATAATATCTTGGGGGTGGGCATTGGGGACTTCTATGCACTGCTCAGGTGGCCCTGGAGCCCACCAATGATTCTGAGCCAACTGGATCAGTTTCAATCTGAGGATGCAATGCTGCTCACGTTTTTTTGTTTTATATAAACTTATTTTGTTCCATTTCTTAGAAAACATATTGAAATTTTGATAGTAATTATTTTTGGTTAGGTTATTTTGGCTACATTTAATGCCATTATACAGAAACATAGGCTATCTCTATCTCTTAGCATCTTTTATGCTTTTTTTTTGTTTGTTTTTTGTTTTTTGGGTCACACCTGGCGATGCACAGGGGTTTCTCCTGACTCTGCACTCAAGAGTTACTCCTGGCGGTGCTCAGGGGACCATATAGGATGCTGGGAATCGAACCCGGGTCAGCCACGTGCAAGGCAAATGCCCTACCCGCTGTGCTATCTCTCCAGCCCCTGTCTTTTATGCTTTTTTAAAAAATTAATTTTTTTTTGCTTTTTTGATCACACCCGGCATTGCCCAGGGGTTACTCCTGGCTCATGCACTCAGGAATTACTCCTGGTCGTGCTTAGGAGACCATATGGATGCTAGAAATTGAACCCGGGTCAGCCACATACAAGGCAAATGTTCTACCCGCTGTGCTATCGCTCCAACCGCCCCGCAAATTAAAAATTTAAAAAAAAAATTTAATGAAACACTGTGAGATAGAATTCCAGACTTACACACTTTCATGATTATGTTTAAGTCAAACAATGTTCGAGTACCCATTCCTCCACCAGTGCCCATTCTCACCAATAATGTTCCCAGTATCCCTCCCACCACCTCCACCCCATGTCCTCCTGCCTCTGTGGCAGGAGCATTTCCTTTTACTCTCTCTCTCTCTCTCTCTTCTTTTGAGTGTTATTGTTTGTAATGCAGGTAGTTAGTGGCCATAATGTTTGGTCTATAGTCTACTTTCAAGCACACATCTCCCATCCCAAGCAAGGTCTCCAAACATCCTTTGATTGGTGGTCCCTTCTCTATCTCAGCTGTCCTTCCCCCAGCGTGTGAGTCTGGCTTCCAAGCCGTGGAGGAATCCTCCTGGCCCTTATCCCTACTATCCTTGGGTGTTAGTCTCCCATTATGTTACTTTATATTCCACAAATGAGTGCAATCATTCTTCACTGCTGGTGGGAATGCCAACTGTTTCAGCCCTTTTGGAAAACAATATGGATGTTTCTCAAAAAATTAGAAATTGAGCTCCCAGTTGACCCAGGAATACCACTTCTGGGAATATATACTGTAAATGCAAAAATGTACAGTAGAAATGATATCTGCAATTGTATGTTTATTGCAGCACTATTTACAGTAGCCAGAATATGGGAAAAAACCCGAGTGCCCAAGAACAGATGACTGGTTAAAGAAACTCGGGTACATCTACACAATGGAATACTATGCAGCTGTTATAAAAGATGAAGTCATGAAATTTGTATATAAGTGGATAGACATGGAGAGTATCATGCTAAGTAAAATGAGTCAAAGAGAGAGGAACAGACATAGAATGACTGCTCAAGTATTTTTATGTTGTAAATTACCCCAGTCATTCTTGTGATAGTAGGGCCTCCAGGCCACTCCCAGAGAGACTTGGAGGACCACATGATGCCAGGATCCTAACCCAGGTGCTCATGCTAACATGCAAATACCCCCTAAACACTGTATTATCTCTTAGATCAGTACTTAACAATTTAGTTATTGTTATCATTATTTTCATAACAATTTCTTTGGAACAATTTTAGATTCTCAGTAAAATTATATTAAAAGCTTAGTTTTCCCATACATCTCATCTTTAAACTTAACCAGCTCCCCCACTATCAACATCTCCTATCAGTGGCATCTTATTTTTAATCAATGAACCTACATCATAATTAACAAAATTCCATGACCAGCTTTAAGGTTCATTCTTGGTACTGCACCTCTTTAAGTTTTGGCAAATGTATAATGACATGTATCTTCATTATAGTATCATGCAGAATAGCTACTATAAAATATTTTTGTGTATTGATTGTTTATATTTCCCTAAAGGCCTAACCTCTGACAACCACTGACCTTCCAACAATCACCATAGTTTTGTCTTTTTCAGGAAGTCTTAATTTTTGGCGTTTGTATATAGGTTTTTCAGACTAGCTTCCTTCACTTAATGATATGCATTTGATATACGTCCATGTGATTAACTGCTTGTTAACATTTCTTTTAGTATTTAATAATATCTAATTGTATAGGAACAGAGAGACAGTTTAGGATTAAGCCATACTCTACTCAGGGTGCTCAGGGCTTCCAGGATTGTACCTCGTGATGCTTGGCGAACTCCCTGATGTTGGGACTAAACTGGGATCAGCTGTATGGCTCAGGAGACCTCTTGAACAGATGGCCAAGTAATCCCTGGTGCTCAGAGCCTTTGCACCATCAGATAATTGGTTCTTGCATTGAACCACCATTACTGGTTGACCAGAAATCACTGTGAGTGAATCCTGAGTTTCCTGACCACCACTTTGGAGCCCTACCTCTACCAAATTAATTAATTAATTAAATCAATTTTCTGGATGCACCACAGACTATTTTTCCATCATCTACTTAAGAGACAACTTAGTTGTTTTCCAATTTTAGCAAATATTTGGTCAAGTTTTCCAGTTAGTTTTGGAAATTAATCTTGAAATGTCCATAGTCAATTTTTTTTAGTGAGAACCTATTTAAACTTCTCTGCATAACTATGAAGAAGTATGATTTTAGAATCATGAAAAAATTACATTTAAGTTTTTCTACTCTGGAGTAGCCAGTGTTCTCTCTTGAGATACATCTCTCTCACTCTCTCTCTCTCTGTCTGTCTCTCTCTGCCATGCTACATTTCTAAGTACTTTTCTTTTAATAAAACTGTTTCCCTCTTAAAGAAAAAGAAAGAGTATATTGAATTTTGTAAGAAACTTTCAAACTGTTTTCCACTGTGGTTGTACCATTTTTAATTTCAACCAGGAAGAATAAAAGTCCCCATTGTTCTGCATCTAGTATTTTCAGTATTCTAGATTTGGCTATTCTAATAAGTGTATAATGGCAATTTTAAGCTAAAATCAAAAGTATAGTTTTGCATTTTTAAGATACAGGGTTTTTTTTTTTGCTTTTTTGAGGGGGGGTTCACACCCGGCAATGCACAGGGGTTACTCCTGGCTCTTTACTCAGGAGTTACTCCTGGCGTTGCTCAGGGGACCATATGGGATGCTGGGAATCGAAGCTGGGTAAGCCGCGTGCAAGGCACACACCCTAGCCACTGTGCTATCTCTACAGCTCCTTAAGATACAGTTTTACATTAGTTATCTGATTGATGTCTATCTTCCCACATAGACTAACCAGTAAAATAAGGAACAGCTCTGTTTTGTATTTGTTGTTGTTGTTGTCATTTTACCACCAATCTCTAGTACAATGCCTTGGACACAATAACCTCTCAATGAATATTTGAAAAAATGAGTGACCAGCATTACCAGATTATATTGGATAGGAACTTTTGTATAAAGCACTAAGTCTACTGGCGTAGATTTCTGATCTGCTTACACCTTCCTTGGAAAAACAGTTCACCCAAGACTGACAGAATGCAACGGTGTGCACATACACTCAGAGAGATTTGGTCATTTGGCATTGTGGCTCTTGGTTTAAGTAGTTGCCCTTGATGTAGAATTTAAATGACTTGATTCAGTTCTTCTGTCCTTAAACAAGTGCAGCTCTTTTTCTTTCTGTTCATCCCAGAAAGCCTGGCTTCTTGCTCAGGCACTTCTTTAGGGCTTCGTGGATGTCCCTGTTTCTTAGACTATAGATGATGGGGTTGAACATGGGTGTGAGGATGGTGTAAAGCAGGGAGAACCCTTTGCGTAAGAGTTGAGAAGAATTGGCTGAGGGCACAAGATACGTGGCAATCAATGTCCCATAAAACACTGTGACCACAGTAAGATGGGAAGAGCATGTGGAGAAGGCTTTCTGCCGGCCTGTTCCAGATGGAATTCTTAGGATAGTAGCAAGAATACATGAGTAGGAGACTGTGATGAGGAGAAATGGGACAAGAGTCACTGCAGAAGAGGTAGCAAAGGCAATGGTCTCAGTCAGTGACGTGTCTGTACAGGAGAGACGGACCAGAGGGGTAAAGTCACAGAAGAAGTGATCAATCTCATTAGGTCCGTGAAAGGCTAGTCTAGACAGTAGGACCATAGTTATTGCTGTCAGGAGGAAGCAGCAGAGCCAAGAACTGGCAGCCAGCCTAATGCATAGGGAGTCAGTCATTAGGATAGAATAGTGAAGAGGCTGGCAGATGGCAAGATATCGGTCATAGGACATCACAGCCAGCAAGAGACACTCGGTTGCAGCCAGGGATCCAAAAATGTAGAATTGTGCCAGGCAACCAGCCATAGAGATAGTCCTCTGTTCAGCTATGACAATCAGCAACATCTTAGGGACAACATTAGATGTATACCAGATCTCCAGAAAAGATAAATTCACCAGAAAGAAATACATGGGGATGTGGAGATGATGGTTGACAAAAACTAACAGAACAATGAGGATGTTTCCAGAAACAATTAAGATGTAGAAAATTAAAAATACTATAAAAAGGAAAATATTTAGCTGTTGGATGGAAGAGAATCCCCTAAGCATAAATTCCACTACTGTTGTTTGGTTTACACAGGATGGAATTACCATGCCTTAGCTTTCCTAGAACAGCAGAAATAAAAGATGTGAACTGCAAACTGTTCCTTCTTACATAGATCATGAACTGATGGTGACTTGTTTTCATTCTCCACTCAGGTATTTGGAAATTCGTTAGAAGAGTAACAAATGCATAGAAGAGTGTCTTTTAAAAGTCTGAAATGAAAAAGAAAAATAATTTTCAATAAGAATTTGTGACCACTTAAATCTTTCCTCCTACCTCTATCTTCACGTCATAGAAAGAAACCAAAGTAAGAAAAAGAAGATTGCAAAGGGAAGGAAGAAGAAAAGAAAAAAGAAAAAGAAAGAGATGAAGAATCAGCGATTATATTTCTTTCACAAATGTGTGGATTTTTTTTTCTTTTTGGGTCCCGCCCGGCCATGCACTGAGGTTACTCCTGGCTCATGCACTCAGGAACTAGTCCTGGCAGTGCTCGGGGGACCATATGGTATGCTGGAAACCGAACTCAGGTCAGCTGTGTGCAAGGCAAATGCCCTACCCACTGTGCTATTACTCCAGCCCCTCCTTCACAAATGTAATGTGGTAGCAATGAAACACTGGAGCACTGGAGCACAAAGGAAAGAAAGATCTAAAGAATGTGGGTACATTCCAGAGGTTTTTGAACAATCAGATAGGACAGAAAGAATGAAATTTCTGGGTCCAACAACCTTCTTTAAGTGCTGCTCATCTTTAGGGAAATGGCCCCTATCATGTCTTTTACGCGTTCCTCTTCTTTCAGTATATTAGTACCTCAAGAGGTACTAATTATTTCTAATTATTTCTGCTTTCATATTCTTGGTACTAGCTAGAGAAATATACCTATGAAGTTTAAGATTTTTTACTCTGAAGTAAGTACCCATGGCTGTGTAACCCAGAAGCAGGAGAGCTTTCTGTTTAGTTTTAAATAGTAGAATCTGGGCACCCAAAAGATTTTATCTAAAGCTGGTGTAAGGTGGGGAGGGGGAACATTCAGAATAAGGGGGCTTAAGGCACTTCAAGTCATCAACCAATTGAAATAAGTTACCTCAGGTTCTTGTTAGTGAAATAAGAAACTCCAAGTCTCCTCAGTTCCATGGTGGTTCTCTTCATATGCCCGCCTCAATGTCTAGGGCAGTTAGAGAAATTGACCCCAAACACTGCTTTTGGATAAGGTCTAAAGTGAAATCATTCTGCTATTCTTGATCCTTTTGACCTGTATCCTCACCACCTTAAAACATTATGAAAGGACTAGATTGCTTCACGTAAGCAAGAAGAGATAGGAAACCCTATCTTTGCACAGTAATCAGATAGCTATCAAAGTAACCAAAGAACCCTAAGAGAAAAAAAATGCTCTCAAGTCCTGCTCTCTAAGTCAAACTTTGAAGATATCTCTTAACTTCTGTAAAGCAGTTTCTTGCCTATAAAATACAAAATTGAAGAAGAGCTTAACATTTTGCTAAGCGTGTTTTTAAGAGTTTATAAATGCTAATACTGAGAAAGAACAGAGTATTCAAAGGTGCCACTGTGATATTTGATTTTACCAAGAAATTGCCATTACTTTGATGGATACATTGGCAACAATGAATTCGAGTGTGTTGTTGTGATAGTTTGGTTGGTCGGCTATCTCACTCTGCAGTGAGATAGTTTGTCTCACTCTGCAGTGTGTGAGTATATAACTAAAGGGATCATTAAGTTCTTTATGCCATCTCATTATGCTATTAGCCTTTGGCAAAACGTTAGTTTCACTTAAAGAATGATCCAGTATCCTGTATCCATTCTTCATATGCATTCCCAGGAGCACCAGTTTCAACTTTCCAAATGGCTTCCAGAACTAACCTGAGATCTCTGTTGACCAGCAGTCCTGATGCCCAGTGAATGCCTACCAGCTGACGATTTCATAGAAGGGATCGTGGGGAAGTGACAAAGAGAAAACTTCTCTCCAACTCCTGCAGGGCACAGATGAAAAAAGGGTTTTGGTTCTGAAAAAATGTAGCCTGAATTCTGGAACTTGCTGCTCTTGCTTCATTTCTTCATCTAGGCATGATTATTAAAAAAAAGTAAATAACTCACTTAGTCATCACAATAACCCTGTGTAGTAGGTAATACTATCCTTACTTTTATGATGAAGACATAGAGACGTCAGTCAGAAGGTAGTAATGAGATTTAGATTCAGTTTGCCTCTCTAGCTCCTAAACTCCAGCATTGTCTCTCCTGGGACTGTGTACATAAGACACTTTGCATTATCTCATAGTGATGAGAAGAGGGAAAAAGATTCACAAAGCATTCTCTTATTCAGTGTAATTGTAGGGCAAGTGAGGCTTTTTAATTGATAATGTGCAGACTTTCTTTTTTAGGGTCACAAACTCCGACAGCCCGACTGCATGTCTCCTTTACTCGCTTTCACACATTTTTATTTCCTTTCAGTATTACTAACTTCCCCACCCTTACTTGTAGCCACTAACACTTTCTTTACCTCTTCAGCAGAAGTGAGAAAACTGAAATTCTAATATTGAAGAATCTAGAGTTCTAGGTTCTCATAACATGTTCCTTCCATATTTACTCTGCTTATATAATTATCTGACTTGAGAGCTCTAGCTCAAAGTAAACAATTTGTCTTCAAGCTTATTTTGGCACAAGTATAGTCCAGAGTGAGGTTCAGTAAATGCTCAGTACTTTCTTCCACTGGCTCTTCATCTCTCCTTTCCATTACTTTCTCTACCATCCCCTCCTTTCCTGCAAAATTTTCAGGACAGTTAGTGTTCTTTTTATTGTATAGCTCTTTTCATCTGCTCCCTTTCACAGGAGATGTTCAGCAACAACACATTATGAAGAACCGGAAAATTATTTAGACTTCACTATCATTTTAATATCTGTTCAAAACTCAAAATCTCTTTTTTCTAATTGAAAAGTATTCCATTCCCCCAGGACATACACAAAGCAAACCTATGGGACAGAGAAGCAGCTTGTCAGAAAGTAAAATAAAAATACAAAATTTCAAGGGATAATCAAAAGTTTTGTCACTTCCACTAGCAGAAAGAAAATAAAAAGCAAGGTAGGACATGAAGTGACTCGGGTCTTACCTAAGAGGATTTGCTAATTCCCTTAGTAAATTAAGTGGACAATGAATTTATTAACTAGTTAATCCAAATCCCTGTTTTTTTGATAAGAACTGTTGATTATTGCCAGCAGCTGGTTAAATCAGCTGAATAGTTAATTAACTCGATAGATTGCTTTTCATTCATAAACTGATAACTGATGTATTATTCTAGGGACCTCTACCCCAGGCTTCATTTATAAAGAACAGACTCGTTGCAGAAAAAAATTGTAGTGTTCACCAGCAAACAGATGAGCTTTACCTGTTGATGTCTGCCTCTCCTTCACTCAGAGATCAGAGTTCCACATCTAAAATCCTTTTATCCAAAAATATATCTGTGCCTTGAAAATGCTGCATTGGAGCTGTCTCCTCATGAACCTAGGAAACCAGATGAGTTTTGGCCCTATTTCTCAACCTTCTTCCTCAGTGTAAGTGTGAGTCCTTTGTGGGCAAAGCCATCGCCTCCCCTGATACTGGAGCTCATGGATATTTGCCAAATAATTCTGGTGGGGAGTTGCTGTTTATCTTGCAAATAATATGACACTAAGTTACCTTCACCTAAAAAAAATATTTCCCCTAATTTTATCTTAAGCTATACTTTAATAAAGATCTGCATTTATGTCACCTTTATAAGATCTAATGACGGAAACATGCATGATTAAGTTAGATTTTAGAGAGATAGATGAAAATAATATTTTGAAAGATATATTCATTTATTTTCACTCCCTGGACTAACTATATTTCTTCACTCTGTACTTTCAGTTGGAACCTGAAAAAAGTATCTATGATACTGTTATTTAGTGCCAAATTTATTAAGATTTCAAATAACTTGTTTCCTCCTAGATTCTTGTCACTAATTAAGATAACTAAACTGGTTTTAAGAAATTTAAGATTGTTGTGGAGTTCATGCACAATTCAATCAGCCTAATCAGTGGCTGAATAAATAGCAGTACTCCTACATTAAAAAAAAAGAAATTTAAGATTGTAAGTGTCAAGCTTATAGAATTATGTCAATATTACCAACTACTGACAAACATTGACAAATTGTAGAGACATTTCTCAAACAAATTAATACACCAATCCAATATATGAAACTTAGCTAAAATAACCAATCAGTTGAAATTACCTTATGAGAATAAGGTAGTGAATAAGATATCAATGTATACTGGTGAAGGGAAGGTTGTTGGAATATTGTATGACTGAAATCCAATCATAAACAACCTTGTAACTATGTATCTCATGGTGATTCAATTAAATAATTAATAAATAAAGATCTATCGGGTCAGAGTGTGTCAACTTCAGCTACCAGTTATACTGAGCTCCTAGCTTGGAGCCAAACACACAGCGAGATATTTTATTCAATTGATTTATTTTGCTTATTTTATGGGTCACACCCAGTGGTATTCAGAAACTACTTCTGGCTTTATGCTCAGGGATTACTCCTGGTGATGCTGTGGGACCGACACACTGAGGATGGAGCCTGGGTCTCTGGCATGCAAAGTTGGACACTACACACTCACCCTTTCTTTGCATTGTCTCTTTTTTTTTTTATTAGTGAAACACCATGAGGTACAGTTGTAGACTTAAAAGTTGTTGTGCTTGGGTTTCAGTTATGCAATGATTGAGTACCCATCCCACCACCGGTGCCCATTCTCCACCCCCACCAATCCCAGTATCCCTCCCACCCCCCTCAGCCCCTATCCCACCCTGCCTCTGTATCAGGGCACTCCCTTTTGTTCTATCTCTCCTTTTGGGTGCCGTGGTCAGCAGAAGAGACATTGGGTGGCAATCATGTTCGGTCCATAGATTACTTTCAGCAGGTATCTCCCATCCTGGGCAGATCTTTCTAGCAGCCTTTATTTGGTGCTCCCTTTTCTATCTGAGCTGACTTTACCCCTGGAGTGTGCGGCTGGCCTCTAAGCCATGGAGTGAACAACCTGGTATTTATCACAGCTGTTCTCAGGTGTTAGTCTCTTATTTTGTTACTTTATGTTACCCAGATGAATGCCATCTTTCTTAGACCACTACCACCTGCCCCTTGCAAAGGACCAACGGACTAAGGGTCTTCCCCAAAAATATTTTTTATAAATTGTAAATTAATTCCTTACTAAGTCACTTCACTTAATCACCTAATCCCCGTTATTCATCGATTTACTCGAGCGGGTGCCAGTAATGTCTCCATTCATCCCAGTTGCGTGCTAGCGTAGCCCAGTGGCATCTGTTCATTCTAGGAACATGCAGAGCCTCATACCGATCATTCAGGATCTTGACGAAGAAGTCTGACCATCTTGTAGGTGGGCGTCCACGCGATCTTTTGACATCCCGTGGAATCCAATCAGTAATGGCTCTAGTCCAGTGGTTGTCTGTAAACCTTATTACGTGTCCAGCCCATCTGATTTTTGATGCCTTGGCAAATGAGACAGCGTCCCTGATTCTTGAGCGTTGACAAAGATCAGAACTCCGGATTCTATCTCTCATTTGAGTGAATCATGATATTCCAAGCATAGCTCTTTCGATTCCTCTTTGAGAGACCCGAATAGCGTTCTCATCCTGTTTTTGTAGGGCCCAGGTCTCTGAGGCATATGTTAATGCAGGAAGAACAGTGGAATCAAAGAGATGTGCTCGTAGCTGGAGGTTCTTTGTCCTCTTAGTTATTTCTTCAACGCTCTTGAAGGCATTCCAAGTCGCTCTTTCTCCTGCGCAACTCAGGTGCCAGGTCATTCATCATGTTGATTTCTCGACCTAGGTATATATAACTGTTGCATTCGGAGATGGTGGTTCCATTAAGAGCGAATGGAGCGTCAGGAACAAGGCTGTTTCTCATAAACATTGTCTTCGTAAGATTCAGCTGTAGTCCGACCTTTCCACATTCATGGTCGAAGTCAGTCAGCATTTGTGCCGCTTGGCTGATGTTTGGTGTTATTAGAACGATGTCATCAGCAAAGCGGAGGTGGTGTAGTTGCCGACCATCTATCTTTACTCCCATGCTTTCCCATTCCAGTCGTCACATGATGTTCTCAAGGGTGACACTGAAGAATTCTGGTGAAATGGTATCACCCTGCCGAACCCCTCTCTTGACATGGATGATTACTTCTTTGTAGAATGGTGAGATCCTAATAGTGAATCCATAATAGAGCTCACGAAGGTTCCTGATGTATTGAGTTTGTACGCCCTGATTGACAAGGGCTTCTATGACTGCTTCCATCTCAACAGAATCAAAGGCCTTCTTTAAATCAATGAACATTAGACAGAGCGGCATCTTGAACTCCTGAGAAACCTCAATGAGCTTAGCAATCGTGTGGATATGGTCGATGGTACTGAATCCTTTTCCGAATCCAGCTTGTTCACATGGTTGTCCTTCATCTAGTGTTCTGCTAATCCTATTCAGGATGACTCTAGTGAACAGTTTGTAGATGACAGAGAATAGGCAGATTGGGCGATAGTTGCCAATGTCGTGGATGTCTCCCTTCTTGTATAGTAGTACAGTCCTGCTGGTTTTCCATTGGGATGGAACCTTGCATTCAGACAGGTATCGTGTGAAGAGCCGAGCCAGTGTATTGATGAGTACGGATGAGTACTAAGTCAAATGAATATGAATAAATTTGTGAGCAAATATTTATCTTCAAATTCAATGTCTTTCCATTTACCAAGTCCCTTTCTTCAATTTTCACAAAATATGTTACTTTGCCAGGTCTAGAAAAGGGCTCCATTACCTGATTTGGGTTTGAATTGGTGGTAGACGCTGTTACTATTGCTAGTTTGTGTGTGTTTGTGTGGTTTGTGTGTATGTGTGCACGCACACGTGCATGCATGTGTGTCTTATGCATGAGGGCTAGTGTAGAAAAACCAGAGTCTCGTGTTTCAGGCATTCCAGTACATACTTTATTGCTGACCATTTACCTAAATTATACCCCAAAGAGTCAAAGGCAATTGATAAAATTGCAAAGATTATTTTACTCAAAAAAAAATAAAATTTACGAGAAGCCTGCCTCAGTATTCATTATTTTACAATCATAGTGTTTGCAGAGAAGCTACTTTTCATTTTCTAAAAGGTTGTGGAGCTATTTTCTATACATACAAGAAAGACATATTTATTTCTTAGAAATTAAATCATTAATATGTATTTATTCAAGAGTACAGCTTTGAATATGCTCTACAGTGGATACATATTCAACAAAATACTTCAGAGTCTCAATTCATTAGCACAGTATAAGAAGCAATTATAACCAATCCTTTGGCTTGAAGAAGGATTTAATTATAATAACCATATTATGTGTATCTTAAAAGGTAAAAATCTAAACTGTATAATAAGTTAAAAGCAAAGCATTTAGGAGGATGGAGAGGAGCACATGCTTTGCATACAGGAGGCCCCTGAGTCCAATCCCCCATACCACCAAAGTAACCTCTGAGTTCAGGGTTTGGAGTAGAACCTGAGCACAATCAGATGTAAATTTCCAAACAAATAAATAAAACCATATTCAAGTCAAATGTGTCAACTACAAGTTATCACTTTGGTTGGAAATGAAATTCTGTGGATATCACATAAAGTTCACTGTATAGTTAGTGGCCTAATTTTGTCCCCTTTCCTCATTTCTTAAGAACATCAAACTGCCTTCTATCTCAGAGACTGTAATTATCTGCCCTTTTTTGCAAGGGGGGGGGGTGGGTGCACACATCTGGCGGTGCTCAGGGGTTACTCCTGGCTCTGCAGTCAGGGATCACTCCTTTTGTGCTTGGGGAATCATATTTGGTGCCGGGGATCAAGCCTGGGTCAACTGCATGCAGAAAAAGCATCCTATCTCTGTACTATCACTTTAGCCTCTGCCCTAATATCATTTCTTTTTCTACTATTTTATTTTTAGAGTCACCATGAGATACAGTTACAAAGCTTTGATGTTTTAATTTCAGTCTTACAATGATCAAACACCCATCCCTCCACCATTGTACATTTTCCACCACCAATGTCCCCAGTATCCCTCTCGCACATCCCATCCCTCTCCCTGCTTCTATGGCAGAAAATTCCCCCCCGCCTCTACTTAAGGGCATTATGCTTTTCCATACAGATACTGAGAGGCTATCATGTTTGACCCTTTGTCTACTTTCAGCACATATCTCCCATCCTGAACAATTCCTCCAACCATCATTGACTTAGTGATCCCTTCCCTATTCCAGTTGCCTTCCCCAGCTCAGGAGGCAGCTTTCAACTGTGGAGCAATCTTCTTGGCCCTTGTCTCTACTGTCCTAGATTGTTAGTCTCATATTATGTCATATTATATTCCACAAATAAATGTAGTCATTCTATGTCTGTCCCTCTCTTTCTGACTCATTTCACTTAGCATGATAATCTCCATGTCCATCCACTTAAAAGCAAATTTCATGACTTGATCTTTTCTAAAAACTGCATAGTATTCCATTGTGTATATGTACCCTAGTTTCTTTAACCAGTCGTCTGTTCTTGGGCACTTGGGTTGTTTCCAGATTTTGGCTATTGTGAACAGTGCTGCAATGAACATACAGGTTCAGAGTCATCTCTACTGTTCTTTTTTGCACCTCTGGGATATATTCCCAGAAGTGGTATTGCTTGGTCATATGGAAGCTCAATTTCTAGTTTTTTTTTTCTTTTTGGGTCACACCCAGCGATGTTCAGAGGTTACTTCTGGCTCTGCACTCAGGAATTACTCATGGTGGTGCTTAGGGGGCCATATGGAATGCCGGAGATTGAACCTGGGTTGGCCATGTGCAAGGAAAAACTCTACCCGCTGCACTATCGCACCAGCCCTCAATTTCTAGTTTTTTTGTTTTTGTTTTTTAAGGAATGCCCACATTGTTTTCCAGAAAGGCTGGACCAGTCGGCATTCCCACCAACAATGAGAGTCCCTTTCTTCCCACATCTGTGCCAGCACTGGTTGTTGTTGTTCTTTTTGATGTGTGCCACTCTCTGTGATGTGTGATGATATAATCATTGTTGTTTTGATTTGCATCTCCCTTATGATTAGTGATGTAGAGCAAAGTGACCCATCTCATTTCATTTCATTTATTTTCTTTACTTAGTTACTGACTATTTTTCCCTAAAACTATGTAATTCTATGAGAAAATAAAATTATTTTGCTTCTTCTACCATAATGTACAGATATGATATATGTATTTCCACTTATATACATAATTTCATTTCCTTGTCCAATTATAGACATATCTAAATAAGTAGATGTGTACGCTTCATATCTGCACAAAGTAAGTAAAATCTTAGACACATAGTAAATAGCAATTCACAGAATATAATGAAAACAAATTCATGAAGTGAAATCTTGCAATTGCCCTTAATCACTTAATCACTTAACTTCCCGTTAGTCGTCAATTTGCTCGAGTGGGCGCCAGTAACGTCTCCATTTGTCCCTGTCGCATGCTAGTGTAGCCCAATGGCATCTGTTCGCTCTGGGAACATGAAGAGCCTCAAACCGATCGTTCATGATCTTCACGAAGAAGTCTGACCATCTGGTAGGTAGGCGGCCACGCGGTCTTTTGACATCCCGTGGAATCCAGTCGGTAACAGCTCTAGTCCAGTGGTCATCTTTAAATCTCATTACGTGACCAGCCCATCTGATTTTTGACACCTTGGCAAATGAGGCAGCGTGCCTGATTCTTGATTGTCGATGGATGTTGGAACTCCGGATTCTTTCTCTCATTTGAGTGAAATGTGATATTCCAAGCATAGCTCTTTCAATTCTTCTTTGGGAGACCTGAATAGCGTTCTCATCCTGTTTGCGTAGGGCCCAGGTCTCTGAGGCATATGTTAATGCAGGAAGAACAGTGGAATCAAAGAGATGTACCCAGAGCCAGAGGTTCTTCATCCTCTTAGCTATTTCTTCGACGTTCCAAGCCGCTCTCTTCCTCCTGCGCAGCTCAGGTACCAGGTCATTTGTCATGTTGACTTCTCGACCTAGGTACACATAGCTGTTGCATTCGGAGATTGTCATTCCGTTGAGAGCAAATGGGGCATCAGGAACAAGCCTGTTTCTCATAAACATTGTCTTAGTAAGATTCAGCTGTAGTCCTACCTTTCCACACTCACGGTCAAAGTCGCCAGCATTTGTGCCGCTTGGCTGATGTTTGGTGTTATTAAAACAATGTCATCAGCAAAGCGGAGGTAGTGTAGTTGCCGACCATCTATCTTCACTCCCATTCCTTCCCATTCCAGTCGTCGCATGATGTTCTCGAGGATGGCACTGAAGAGTTTCGGTGAAATGGTATCACCATGCCGAACCCCTCTCTTGACATCGACGATCACTTCTTTGTAGAATGGTGAGATCCTGGTAGTGAATCCGCAATTACCCTTAATGATTGAATTTTCAAGGCCAGCCATTTGGAGATGGTTTTGGTTATTTTTTCTTTTAAGAGATTTTGCTCCTGGAGGAACATATTGACATTCTTATCGTTATTTTTGTTAACTGAACATTTATTAAGTA
This sequence comes from Sorex fumeus, assembly GCF_029834395.1. Classification (NCBI taxonomy): domain Eukaryota; kingdom Metazoa; phylum Chordata; class Mammalia; order Eulipotyphla; family Soricidae; genus Sorex; species Sorex fumeus. The sequence goes on along the minus strand of NW_026606104.1, from coordinate 960,674 downwards.
GAGACCATGTCCAAGTCACAGTTCAAACTAAGCCAACAGAGGAATTGAAATAGAGAGTTTATTACCACAGGTCCCAAAGGAGGCACATAGCATACTTCAATGGAACGGATGAGCAAGTTTAGGCCAGGAGAAAACAGCAGGGCAGAACCTGGTACACTTGCCTTTTATTAAATTCTGTGTCTGTAGTGCTTTGGGATTCCCTGAATCAGGCTGTATTACTTGCTCACTAGAAAGAAAAAAATACTTGGGATTTTGTTGAGCTACATTGGGATATTTTCTAAAGGATGTGCAAAGAGAAGACCCTAGGAGATAGGGAAAGAGCTTAACAGGAGAGCTCTTTGGGGGATTCATGGCAGAATCTTACTTTTGACTCTGTGAGTTATAGAGTATAAACTGGCAGGAGCTACAAGGCTGGTGAGGTTTAGGTCCCCTGTGGATTGCTTAGCTACACAAAATGGAGGTTAACCCTTAATAAAGATGAACCCTCAAACTTCCCATGCACACATATCTTACAACATGCAGAGAGACTCTGGGCCATGCAACTCTATCCCTTAGTGATTTTAGAAAACATTACTTAGGATAAACACCTGAATATGAAAAAAGTAAAGTGCTGCATTGTGCGAAAGTGTGTGTGTGTGTGTGTGTGTGTGTGTGTGTGTGTGTGTGTGTGTGTGCACGCACACCAGCTGAAGTTTGGTCCTTTGTAGATTATTTGCATACCATCTGGTCTTCAGCTGCAAAGTGAATCTGAGTCTTTGCTAGAGACCACAGTGCTGTGGGAAGTGTGAACAGCTCAGGACTTCGACCTTAGGCTCTGAGGCTTAAGAGACTTCTTCAGTGCAATCTCACTTCCCCATTCGTCAATTTACAGGAAGGAGATTATCCCAATTTACCTTTTCAGGACATTGAAATGACTTGTGAAAAATATTTAAAAGTGATGGGGACAGAAAGAGAGCACTTGCCTCACACCCGACTGGCACCACATTTGGTCTCCTGAGTACTTCCAGGAGTGATTCCTGACCACAGTGCTGAGTAGGGTGTAGCTCAATTTACTGCCCTCAAAAAAATAGAGTTAAATGTAGGCATGGAGAGAACTTGATTTCTGGGGAAGAATGTCTCTTCATCTGTTTCTTCCTATTTTCCCTGAGTTATGAGAGGTGGAACAGAGCACTTTTTTGTTATTTTTTTTTTGGGGGGGGGCCACACCTGGCAGTGATCAGTGCTTTCTCTGATCACTCGACTCCTTTGCTTTCATAAATTCTTTAATGGTTTCCTTCAAAGTAGAAAGTCTTTAATAACATCATGGCCCTGATTCATTCACTCCAAGTTTATCTTGCTAATTTATTGTTCTACATTATAATTGGAAGCTTGGAGGGAACCCCTATTTAAATAAATAATTGCTAGATTTCCTAATTCCACTAGGTATATATTTTTATTCATTTATTGATTATGTACATGGCTCTAATTTGACACTGTAGAGCCGTAAATATGAAAGTACACTCCTTGCCCTCATATTGGTTATAGTTTGATTTGATTAGGAAGCTAGATGAACAGATGTAAAAAACTTAGTAAAAAATACTGAGAGGAAATAGGATTGACTTAAAAAGATTCTGAATCTTCTAAGATTCCTAAGGTGCCACATGTACAGCTATGTATAAAGCTATTACCTCTGAAGGAAATTCAGACAGAAGCTGAGCAAGTTACTACACATTGGACAAATGAGAAAATACCCACATTACAACTGGTTTTAAAATTCTGATATATACATTCATCATAACCCTTACCACACACAATTCAACATATTGAATGGAATGGAAACCCCAGATTCAAAATTTTCTCTGACAAGTGAAGTACTGGGGTTCACATTTAGGACCCCAAATTTGAGAAATCAGTCCCCAAACATCTATAGCTGAAAATCAATGAAGCTTGCATTCATAAGGCCTACAAAATATAGCAATAATCAGTTATTTGTGGGAAAAGTACATGGCGCTCCAACTCAGCACTGAGCCAGTCAAACATCTTTTTTGAAAGACTTCCACCTGAACACTCCAGAAACTGTTGGTCAGATTTATAACTTGGCACCTATCTAAAGCTGACTATGATCCTCGCAGAGATGTAAGAATGGTGAAGGTAGACAGCTCCCTCCAAAGCCCACTCCAAGTCACCAGTATTTCTCTACAAAACTTGCATACACAATTGGTAACACATTATTGACTGATGCCTCAGCGCTGGATCTTAGAATCAGTTGGATTTGATTCCAATGGGATTTGCATTCACAAGCTCCACAGGACTGGAGAAAATAAGAATCATCTGTTAACACCCTCCTTGATAGAGCAAGTAGACAAAATAATTATAAAATGCATCCATATTGAAAAAGAAGTAAAACTCTTCCTACTTGCAAGTGACACAACAAAGAAAGTTACAATGAAAAGCTACAAGAAATAATAAACATAAAAATCAGAAGGCTACAAGATTAACAGACAAAAATCTGTATGTTAACATAAAAAAATTGAAGGATGCAAGATCAGCATACACAAATCTATTGTATTGCTACATAGGAACAACAAACTAGCAGAAATAAAAATTAGACCAAGAAATCCCATCTATAATCACATCAAAATGAATTACAAAGACTTTAGATTAAATATGAACAAGTAAGTGTTGCTAGGCTGGAGTGATAGCATAATGGGTAGGGCATTTGCCTTGCACACATATGACCTAATTTCAACTCCTGGAACTTCATAAAGGCCCCAGAGCTTGCCAGTAGTGATCCCTGAGTGCAGAGCCAGGAGTAAGCCCTGAGCACTGCCATCTGTGACCTCCAAACAAGGAAATACAAAAACAAATGAACAAACAAACAAAAACCAAACCTGCTATGGTGCTTAAGGCAATAAGAGATTAAATGTCTTCTTTGTCAAAATCTCTACCTGTGACATTTTTTCACAGAAGTAGAACAAAAATTCACGAGATCTATTTGGAAATACAAAAGATGACGAATTACGGAATTATTTTTAGGAAAAAAAGAACAAAAATGGAATTTTCACACACTCCAACTCAAAACTATACAAAAGCAGTGATGGTTAAACACTTTGCTTTAAAATTAAAATGTCACACACACAACCATGAAATAGAATTGGAATCCCAGAAATAAAGCCACACATACCTCAACAACTGTTTAGGACATCAGAACCAAAAGCATACAATGGAGCAAGGAAATTCTCTTGATTAAATGATGCTGGGAGACCACTGCTTAATACCATACAATACAATTTTCAACAAATGTAATACTATACATTAAAATTTAAAATTTTTAAGTGGGTCAAAGACTTGTATGCAAGATATGAAATCATATAATACAAAGAAAATATAGGCAATGTACTTCTTGAGGTCATCCGGAGAGATGTATTTGGGGACTCAGTTACAAAAGCAAATGTAAACAATGCAAATATCAAAATCAAAGACTTCTGGGCAGGGAATGTGGCTCAATGGTACAGCTCATGCATTTGCACATGTGAGGCATTGGACTTAATTCCTGGTACTGCATGGTTTCCCAAGAAGTACTTAAACACCAAAGCAGGAGTAGTCTCTGAACACCACCAAGCATGATTCGAAAACAAGCCAAAAAAATAAAATAAACAATGAAACAAGCAAATTAAAATAATAATAATAATAATAATAATAACAACTCCCATATGGTGAGAAAACTTGCATCAAAATGAAAGTCATCTGATTGAATGAGAGATGTTTGCACATTACATAGCCAATAAGGGTTTAGTATCCTAAATATATAAAGAACTCAACAGGGACCAATGGAGATGTTACGGGCGCACGTTCGAGCAAATTGATAAGTAACGGGATGTCAAGTGATCAAGTGATCAAGTGATAAAGAACTCAGAAAACCCAACAACAATGACAGCCACATATAAGAAATCCAATTTTAAAATGACAGGGTGGGACCAGAGGGTAAAGTGCTTGACTGGCATATGGCCAAACCGTGTTTAGTCCCTGTGACTACACATGCCCCCCCCCCCCCCCACCAGCACTGCACAGAGCTAGGAGTAAGCCCTGAGCACTGACAGATATGGCCCAAAATCCTGTCCCTCAGACAGTAGATCATCTACTAGCATGCTTATGATAGTAGAAAAATAAATTAGTCATGATGGAAGGCAGTTAAAGGTACTCAAAAAATTTGAAATAGGGACCAGAAATATGTTTCAAAAGTGCATACTTTGCATGTCCAAAGTCCTGGGTTTAATTATTGGCATCCTTAGACCCCTGATAACTGGCAGGTGTGGCTCTTGTGCTCCTGAGCAACATGGAGAGTAGCCCCAGGCCACTTAGCATTTACCAAGTGTGGTCTCACAACAACTAATGACTGCACTGTCACTGTACATCACCATCGTGAGACTTGTTGTTACTGTGTTTGGCATATTGAATACATCACAGGTGGCTTACCAGGCTTTGCTGTGCAGGCGAGATACTGTCGGTAGCTTGCCGGGCTCTCTGAGAGGGGCAGAGGAATTGAACCTGGTTGGCCCGGTCGGCCTCGTGCAAGGCAAACGCCCTACCTGCTGAGCTATCACTCCAGTCCAACAACTAATGACAATATTTTTAAAAAATTTTTATATTTTTGGTTTTGGGCCACATTGAGCTGTGCTCATGGCTTACTTTTGGCTTTGTGCTCAGGGATCATTCTTTCTGGGGCTTGGGAATCCATAGGGGATAAAACCCAACTGCCTTACCTGCTATACTATTTTTCCGGTCCCCCCAAATAAAATTTTAAAATTTTACAAAACAAGATCCATGTGATCAAGTTAATTTACTTCTCTATATTTACCTGCAAAATATAAAAACACTAATTTAGGCATGCAATTCTGCATTTATTACAGCATTATTACAGCATCTAGGAGCTGGAAATTACCTTAGTGTCTATCAATAGATGCCTGGATAAAGAAGACACCATTGAATGGAATACTATTCTGCTTTTATAAATTTTTAAAAGACAATATCCTGTCCTTTACACAAACATGAGGCATATAATGCTTCGTTTAGTAAGACTTTGTTTTAGAATATTTCATGATTTCTATCTTTGTATTTCTACTCTCTAGTTGGTAGATGGGCTGGAGTGATAGCCCAGCAGGTAAGGTGTTTGCCTTGCATGCTGCCGACCCGACCCACCTGGGTTCGATTCCTCCACCCCTCTTGGAGAGCCTGGCAAGCTACCCGTGATGTATTCAATATGCCAAATACAGTAACAAGAAGTCTCACAATGAGACGTTACTGGGCCCACTCGAGCAAAACAATGAACAATGGGAGGACAGTGGACAGTAGACAGTTGGTACATATCATTCACCTGGCTGCACTCACTTCCCTTACTTCTTTGTGTGGGTTTCCTTAAAACAGCTGGCCTCGTATATTCCTACGCCTGAAGAAGTGTTAGAACATCCTCAGGCATAGTTTTATTATTTCTCCCCTGTATGGATCTTATGGATCCTACTTTGTTATTTATTAGTAAAGTTCATAATAATTTTTGTTGTTGTCAAGACTTGATATTATAATGTGATAACACTAAAAATAAGATTATTCCTACTTCTTAAGGTTTATTGTCACTGCATAAATTTATTTGCATAGTTAGTCTTTTCAACAATACTTTAATAAAGTTTGTATTCTAGGTCATGTATGAACATGAAAATGTCTGTTATGTTACCTTAGTAATTTGGCAGATTTTCTGAGCAAGTGGGTCCAAAAATGGCTCAGTATTTGTTGAGTTCTCTAGTCCCTCAAAGTTGGTCAGGTAAATTAACAACTCTGTCTTATCTCCTGCATCTTGTTTGCCTAAGGTTAAAAGTCAGCCAGAGATGAATACTCTGAACCTCCCAGACCTTTTCTGAGCTTATTCCAGATCCCTGCCCTCCATCCAGAGCTGAGTGAGTATGGTCTGCTGGATTCCTGGGGAAATTCTTTTCCCGCAAAGAAACTCATTCCCCAGGTTTTCATCATAAACTTTTGGTTTGTCTGTTATTTTCCCCAACTCTTAATTTCTTGACCCAGGAAATGTGATTTCATTTATTTGCCTCTTAAGCTTTTTTTTTTTTATCAAAGAGCCTCTTAATAACTATCTCACTGCTTCCACCCACAATAGAAACTAATGTAAAGATTCATACTTATTATGTCCAATTATTCCACATCTGTCACTGTCACTGTCCTCCCGTTGTTCATCGATTTTCTCAAGCGGGCTCAGTAACGTCTCCATTGTAGACTTTGTTGTTACTGTGTTTGGCATATCTAATACGTCACGGGGAGCTTGCCAGGCTTTGCCATGCAGGCAAGATACTCTCGGTAGCTTGCCGGGCTCTCCGAGAGGGGCGGAGGAATCGAACTCGGGTCGGCCATGTTGGCTGCGTGCAAGACAAACGCCCTACCCGCTGTGCTATCGCTCCAGCCCTATTCCACATCATATTTTATATTATGCATTTGGGGTTAGGCCACAGCCTGGCTATTCCCAGCTCTGTGCTCTGTCTTAGGGACCCATATACTGTGTCATTGATGCATGCAAGGCAAGTGCCTTATCCCTCATACTGGTTCTTCAGCCTCACGACACTTTTATTTATTTATTTATTTATTGAATCACTGTGAGATAGACCCTTAAAAAGCTATTCAGAATTATGTTTCAGCCATACAGTGTCCCAACACCCATCCCTCCACCAGTGTATATTTCCCAGCACTAGCGTCCCCAGTTTCCCTCCCATCACACCCAGCCCCCTGCCTTCTTCTGTGGCAGGCATTTCTCTTCTCTCCCTCCCACTTCTCTCTCTCTCCCTCTTTCTTTCTTTCTCTGTCTCTCTGTCTCTGTCTCTGTCTCCCCCCTTTTGGGCATTGTGTTTTGCAATACAGATACTGAAAGGCTATCAGAAATATCTCATTATCTACTTTGAACACTCAGTTCTTGTCCAGCATGATCATTCCCAGCTATTATTGTCATACTGGTCACTTCTCTATCTTACCTATCTTCCACCCCACACATACTTGTGGTTTATTCCAACCATTGACCAATCCAGCTAGCCCCTGTTTTCCCTGTCCATAGATATTAGTCTTTTACTATGTATTTTTAATATACCACAACACAGCGTAGGGCGTTTGCCTTACAAGTGGCCAACATGGCCGACCCGAGTTTGATTCCTCCGCCCCTCTCGGAGAGTTCGGCAAGCTACCGAGAGTATCTCACCTGCACAGCAGAGCCTGGCAAGCTACCCATGACGTATTCGATATGCCAAACACAGTAACAACAAAGTCTCCAATGGAGACATTACTGGGCCCGCTAGAGCAAATCAATGAACAACAGGAGGACCGTGACTGGACCGTGACCACAAATGAATACAGTTATTCTATATCTGTATCTCTCCTTCTGACTCATTTCACTCAGCATGATACTATCCATGTCCATCCATTTATAGGCAAATTTCATGACTTCATTTTTCTTAACAGCTGTGTAGTATTCCATTGTGTAGATGTTTCATAGTTTCTTTATTCATTCGTCTGTTCTTGGGCACTCAGGTAGTTTCCAGAATCTGGCTATTGTGAATAGTGCTGTAATGAACATAGGAATGCAGGTGGTGTTTCTGCTGTTTGTTTTTGGGCCCCCCCAGGTATAGTTCTAGACTTCAGGGTATATTTCCAGACTTTTTCTAGGTCAAGTGGGAGCTCAATTTCTATTTTTTTTGAGGAATATTCATAATTGTTTTCCAGGAAGGCTGAACCAGTAGACATTTCCACTAAATGGAGAGTCCCTTTTCCCTACATCCATGCTAGCACTGGTTGCTCTTGTTCTTTTGTGCCAGTGTGTGCCAGTTTCTGTGGTTTAAGATGATATATCATTGTTGTTTCGATTTGCATATCCCTGATGATTAGTGATGAAGAGCATTTTTTCATGTGCCTTTTGGCCATTCAAATCTCTTCAGTGAGGAAATTTCTGTTCATTTCTTCTCCCCATTTTTTGATAGGGTTGGATTTTTTTTCTTGTAAAGTTCTACCAGTGCCATGTATATCTTTGATTGTAACTCCTTATCAGAAGGGTATGGAGTGAGTAACTTCCCAATCCATAGCTGTCTTTGTATTTTGGTCACTGTTTCTTTTGAGGTTCAGAAGATTCTTAGTTTAATGTAGTCCCATTTGTTTATCTTTGCTTTCACTTCCTTGATCAGCAGCATTTCATCTTTGAAGATACATTTAGCTTCAATATCATGAAGGGTTGCCTACATTTTCTTCCATGTAGTTTATGGATTCAGGTCTAATATAAAGGTCTTTAATCCATTTTGATTCGACTTTTGTGCATGACATTAGAGGTCTGAGTCCACTTTTTTTTGCATGTAGCTGCCACGACACTTTTAAAAATGATTCTCTTTCCTGAGCCAAATTTCTTGTTCATCTTTGTCAAAATCAATTTAGAATATTTGTGGGTGAGATTTTTTTCTTTCCATTTCATCAAATTCTTCTGCTTTGCAAGGCTACAGAATTTTGTAATTACAGCTTGACACTGATGTATGTACTCAATACACACACCATCTAAGTTAAGTTCCATCACACTACCAAAATGATCCATGTCACCCATTTTTCTCAACCTCCTTCCATTTTTTTTCTGGTAACAACCATTTTGGGGGGGGTCGTTCTTGTTTATTTGTTTTTTTCTCTTAGAATTATAAGTATATTATTCTTTTCTCTTTTCTCTTATAACTGTGGAGTTTCTTAAAAGAAATTAAATGGCAGCCTTATCAGGGTGCTTTTCCACATGGTACCCTGATTACTGCCAGGAGTAAGCCCTGAGCACTTCAAGGTATGGCCCAAAAGCATACAAAAAGCAAACAAACAAACATCCTTTTTCTCATAGATTGGTTTAGCATAGTATAGCTTTTTAATGTAACAGTTTTTTTGTCTTTCATTCTTTGGAAAATTGTTGATTCACTGTCTTGTGCCTTTTTCATTAAGTTTAGAAGTAATCTTGTGGCCCACTTCAGAGAATCTATTTTTTATCTAAGGCTACTTTTAAGAAGGCCTTTCTGTTTTTGCTAAATCACCATTTTACTTAAATGTGCTTCTTTGTAGTTTCATTTTCACCATGTTTTATTGTGTTAAAAAGGCACATTACATAAATACCGATTTTATCTATTATCCAATTTATTTATTTATTATCCTTACATTGAATAGCATGTTTATATTCAGTATCAATTTTTTTAATTCAGTAAATACAGCAACTACTTCTTTTAATACTGTATCTCACTGCTTTCAACGCCTTTACTACCTCCTTTGGGAAATACAAATATATGTATAGTAATAATTTCCATGTCTCTCTTTTATAAAATTTTCAGATGTTTGATTTGATTCTCCTTTTCTGGTCTGATTAACTTATATTTTCAATGCATCATGGTCTGAAAAGATAGTTGATATAAATTCTATCCTCTTAATTTTATGGAAATATGTTTTCTGGTCCAGCATGGGGTCTGTCTTGGAGAATGTCCCATGTGCACTGGAGAAGAATGTGTATTCGGCTTTTGGGGTATGAAAAGCCACACACACACACACACACACACACACACAGACACAGTCACACACACAATAACCCTCTCTTTCATTTTTTTCCTCAATAAAGAGTTTTGTTGGTGAGCGTTAGTCTAGTTGTTCTATCAAGAGTTGACAGAGCAGTATTGAAATTTCCAAGTACTATTGTGTTGCTATCAATGTCTTTCTACAAGTCTATTAGCAGTTGTTTTAAGTATCTTACTTGTCCCTCATTAGGTGAATATACATTTTGGAGTGTGAGTTCTTCCTGATGTACAGATCCTTTGATCAATAAAATATTACCTTCACTGTCTCTTATAACCTTCTTCAATTCATGCACGTGGCCAGATACTAGGATGGCCACCTTGGCTTTTTTTGAGGGGGTTGTCTGCTTGTAGAATTGTTTCCCAACCTTTGACTTTAAGTGTGTTTGCTCTGACTGTTCAGGTGTGTTTCTTGAAGGCAGCAGAGTGTTGGGTTCAATTTTTTATCTATCCTGCTTCTCTGCCTCTTAATTGGTGCATTTAGCCCCTTGACATTGTGAGATAATTGTTTGAGTATTTTTCCCTATCTTTCTGTAGGAGTTTGGTTTGTTGGAGGGGCTTGTCTTTTCTTAAAAGTAGCCCTTTAAGTTCTTTTAACAATGGTTTCAAATCTGTAAAGTATCTGAGTTCTTGTTTATCTGTGAAGTCATGTATTGTCCCTTCAAATCTCAGTAAGAGTCTGGCTGGGTAAAGTATTCTTGGTGAAGTGTTCATTTCACTGAGGTTTTTCACTGTATCCCACCGCTGTCTTTGAGCCCTGAGTGTTTATTTGATAAGTCTGCTGTAAATTTTAAGGATGTCCTTTGTAAGTAAATTTCTTCTTCGATCTTGCGGCTTTAGTCTCTGTCTATGGTTTTCATCGTTCTGGTTAGGACGTGTCTAAGAGCATTTTTATTTTATTTCTTTTAACTGGTATCCTTCAGGCCTCCTGGATCTGGGTGCATGCACTCTTTTTTTAAAAAATTTTTATTAGTGAAATACCATGAGGTACAGTTGTAGATTTACAAAGTTTTGTGCTTGGGTTTCAGTTATACGATGATCAAGTACCCATCCCTCCACCAGTGCCCATTTTTCACCACCATGGATCCCAGTATCCCTCCCACACCCATCCCCCCCCATCCCACCCTGCCTCTGTGGCAGGGCATTCCCTTCTGTTCTCTCTCTCCTTTGGGGTGTTGTGGTCTGCAAGAGTGGCATTGAGTGGCAATCATGTTCAGTCCATAGTCTATTTTCAACATGTATCTCCCCTCCTGGGAGGATCCTCCAAACACCCTTTATTTGGTGCTCCCTTCTCTATCTGAGCTGCCCTTTCCCCTAGAATGCCCGGCTGGCCTCAAAGCCATGGAGTAATCCTCCTGGTACTGATCTCGGCTATTCTTGGGTATTAATCTCCTATTTTGTTACTGTATGTTCCCCAGATGAATGCAATCTTTTTATGTCTATCCCCCTCTTTCCGACTCATTTCGCTTAGCATGATACTTTCCATGTGGTACCACTTTTATGTCAAATTCATGACTTCATCTTTTCTAACAGCTACATAGTACTCCATTGTGTAGATGTACCAAAGTTTCTTTAACCAGTCATCTGTTCTTGGGCACTCAGGTTTTTTCCAGATTCTGGCTATTGTAAAGAGTGCTGCAATGAACAAACAAGTGCAGATGTCACTGCGACTATATATTTTTGCCTCTCTGGAATATATTCCCAGGAGTGGTATTGCTGGGTTCAATGGGAGCTCAATTTCTAATTTCTTGAGAATCATCCATACTGTTTTCCAAAAGGGCTAAACCAGTCGGCATTCCCACCAGCAGTGAAGAAGGGTCCCCTTCTTGCCACATCCATGCCAGCACCGGTTGCTTTTGTTCTTGTGGATGTGGGCCAGTCTCTGTGGTGTGAAATGATATCTCATTGTGGTTTTTATCTGCATCTTCCTTATGATTAATGATGTGGAGCATTTTCCCATGTGCCTCTTAGCTATTTTGATTTCTTCTTTGAGAAAGTTTCTATTCATTTCATTGCCCCATTTTTTTTTATGGGGTTGGATGTTTTCTTCTTGTGGAGTTCAACCAGTACTTTATGTATCCTTGATATCAACCCCTTGTCAGATGTGTATTCGGCGAATATCCTTTCCCATCCTGTAGATTGTCTTTGTATTTTGGTCACTGTTTTTTTGGAGATGTAGAAGTTTCTTAGTTTAAGATAGTCCCATTTATCTATCTCTGTTTTCACTTGCTCGGCCAGTGGTGTGACATCTTTGAAGATACCATAAGCTTCAATGTCATGGAGGGTTTTGCCAACTTTGTCTTCAAAGTTGCATGTACTCTTAAGCTCTGGGAACTTCTCATCAATGTTGGTTTTGACAGTTGATTTTTCACCAGAGCATTCTTTATATTTTTGCTAAGTCAACTTGTACTTGCTCAATAGCCACACATGGTGAAATTTTCTGGTTTCTAAGTTTTTGGGGGGTGGAGATATTTAAGCTCTAAGAGGGATGGAGGCTCTCCAGCCCTGCTAGAATTTTTTTTCTTTTTGGGTCACACCCAGTGATGCTCAGGGGTTACTCCTGGCCATGCTAGGGGGACCATATGGGATGCTGGGAATTGAACCCTGGCCGGCCGTGTGCAAGGCAAACGCCCTATCCACTGTGCTATCGCTCCAGCCCCCCTGCTAGAATTTTTAAGCTACACTACTAACTTCTTTTAGGCCTATTTCAATAATATTTATTTGATAATTTTACTGTCTAGAAATCCTAGAGTCCCATATGCTGGTGTTGATTTTCTTTCTTTGTTCCTATTCATTGAATAAAAATGTTCAAATCAAAATGTTCTTAGGACTATGTTCCTTATACAGAGAATTTATTCTTTGTCAGCTCCAGCATCAAAGGATATGTGCACTCTCTGGTTCCTTCCTTTATATTTAAAGGCAGCAACCGAGCATATCCAAGTCTCTCTTTGATGCTGAAGCTCTTTCTTTTCATCTTCTTTTATGGAACCTTGTAATGGAACTTGAGGATAGTGTCATTTCAATATCCATCCCTTAGCCACATTTTCATTATTCCTTCTGCTATATAAAAGGTAAGGCCCTCCCGTTGATCATCGATTTGCTCGAGCGGGCCCAGTAATGTCTCCATTGGAGACTTTGTTGTTACTGTGTCTGGCATATCGAATACTCTCGGTAGCTTGCTGGGCTCTCCGAGAGGGGCAGAGGAATTGAACTCGGGTCGGCCATGTTGGCCACTTGTAAGGCGAATGCCCTACCCGCTGTGCTATCGCTCCAGCCCTTCTGCTATATAAGGTAACTAGAAGCATGAGAAAATGGAGGTTTTTAGGGCCTGGGTGGGGACATTATTCTACAGATCATAGTGTACTATAGTTTGGAAATTTAAATTACTCTGTTCTCCATGGTCCTTGCTGTGTCTGTTTAACATTGTGCTCTCTTTCTAGTCTAATGTATAGGACATGTAGGGCCTCAGCTTTAATTGAGGCCTAAGTTCTCCTGGTGTCACATGGTCATTAAACTCAAGTCTCTAATTTGCCAAGATTGGTAATTATCACAAAGGAAGTGCTGCCTTTAGCACCTACTCAGTACTTTATTTCTTGCTTTGTCTTTTTTCCTCTTTATATCTTTAAATCCAGTCACACAATATATTTTTTTCAATATCACATTTAGACATTTATAGATGTTTTAGGTAGATATAGTTCAAATTCTCTTCTCCATTATTAATGCATCATTAGTTAAGGTATTTGAATGATATTTTATTATAATTGAAAAATGAATTTAATTGCCACCTCTCAAGGAATAATATATTTCATTATATGTGTTTGATAACAATTCTTTTAAGTTTCTTGACAAGGCTAATAGCTGATAGAATAGTAGATAAGAGAACAAAAATGACACCTGTCTTTGTTCTATTTCTGCCCACAGAAATTGGCCTTTTGTCTTTTTTTCTCAGTGAGAGTACATTTTCTTTCTTTTTTATGAATAAATTAGAAATAATGTTTAGCTATGAGTATCAGAAAATTTTTCTACAAAATGATTAAAATATTTGGGATTTTTTTGCATATAACAAAGTATTTTTAGTTAAATAGCTTCTGGCATAGATTCAATTGTCATTCTCTTAGATCTGAAATTTTCATTTTGCTTTTACATTTTCTTTCAGGCATATAGAAAATGTTTGTCATCACTTATTAATATAGAAATGCAAATTAAAATGACAATGAGATCTCATCTCACATTAGTGAGAATAGCCTATAGCAAAGAGAATGAAAACAGAATTTTCCACTCTGGAGAAGTTCTTGAATATGAATTCCCCTCTTTCTCTCCTCTCAAACGTTCCTAAGTAAATTTCTTTCCTAAAAACTATTTTTTCCTCACACACACAAAATTATTTTAAAGAAGCCAAAGTGAGAGTATAGTGGGAAAAAAACTTGTTTCACACACACAGCCAATCTGGGTTCAATCCCTGGCACCACATATGAGTCCCCAAGTCCTGTTAGAAGTGATCCCTGAACGTAGATCTAGTAGTAGGCCCTGAGTACTGCCAGTTGTGGTCCAAACCCTCATACTAAAATAATGGAAACAACCAGTATTGATGGAGGGATTTGGAGAAAAGTGTATCCTCATTCACTCTTATCTGGTCCAAACTTCATGAAAAATCAAAAACTAGGATGCAAGGGTGTAATGGAGAGAGAGAGAATACAGGAGGAAAGACACTCCTCTTATACAAACTCAATCAAAACTTTATTCCCAGTACTATATATGGCGCTCTGAGCACTGCCAGGAGTGTCCCTGAGCACAGAGCTAGGAAAAATCCATGAGCACCACAGGGTATTGTCATACCCCTAACTCCCCCATAAAAGACTGTCCAGCAATTCTCCTCCTGAACACCTATCCCAAGAATCTGTCCTGTCACTGTCCTCCCATTGTTTATCAATTTGCTCAAGCGGGCCCAGTAACGTCTCCATTGGAGACTTTGTTGTTACTGTGTTTGGCATATCGAATACATCACAGGTAGCTTGCCAGGCTCTGCCGTGTGGGCGAGATACTCTCGGTAGCTTGCTGGGCTCTCCGAGAGGGGTGGAGGAATTGAACTCGGGTCAGCCATGTTGTGCTCCAACCCAAGAATACAAAACAATAATCTGTGAGGATATCACTACACCTATGCATATCACAGTATTATTCATTATAGCCAAGTTTTAGAAACAACCCAAGTGCCCACCAACAGATGAATGGATGATGGAATCTTGACATATACACACAAGAAACACTATGCAGCTATGAGGAAAGATGAAGTCCTGCAGTCCTGGACAGAATTGGGAGGTGTCACGCAACTTACCACAACCTAGGGGGTATCGTGGGGAGAACAGTGAGTCAGAAGGGAAAACAAATATTGAATGATCTCATTAATTTGTGAAACAAAAAGAAACAAAGCAAGGTATCATATAATCCCCAGTGGAAACAAGCCCAGAGATAGAGTCAACAGATAAACTGAAGCTTCAAAGGGTGTGGAGAGGGAACCTTGGGACAGCAGTGGAGGGTTATTGACCTGATGTGGTCCTAAAGTACCTTCATTAAGTATGTAAGTATATAACAACAATATGGAAAATGCTGCAAAGTCACATTGTCTCAGTGACAAGGAAAAAATCTTCTTAACAGTATATGCTCATAATGCAACTGCTTTTATATTCATTAAATGTCTCTGTTTTCATCCTTATTACAAGTCTGTGCCCATAAACATTACCAACTTTATCCCTCAACATATCCTGCACCCTAATAATCACCATTTTACTCTTTAAAAAATTCTTTGCACCTTTCTTCCCTGTTGCTATCATTGTTGCATTTTTATGATATCTGGGGTCTTCGTTGCAGTTGTCATGTACCTGGGGATGCAAATATTTGTTGTACACAAATCACAATGGCTGTGCTAGAGATTACAGTTCAATGACTGAATTTGTGCCTTAAAGACAAGGTATCTGAGCCCTAGACTTAATTCTTTCAGTTGATTTTTTAATAGTTTAAATATAAGGAATATTACACAGTACTTGTCTATCATATTTTAACTTCAGTATCCAACACAGTCAACACTTGCTTTGTCTGCTTTAATAGGAATTAATCTTGTTCCATCCTTCTTCCTCCCCTTTATGGGTATTAGTAGATAATCTTGAAAAGTTAACTGTTCAAGTTAAAATAGGTGAGAAACAGATGTGAATAATATACACAAAAATATTGTAGATAAGATGCTAAAGCTGAGCATAATAACATTGAACAATCAGATACATATAGCAATCAAGATTGTCATCAACTCAAACAGCATTATGCAACATCATTGCATTTAAAACCAGCCCCAGCAATCAAAAACATCAACCTGCAGCGTTCAATACAAGCATTACTGAGTGTTATTCTTTGTCCGTTTCAAAGAAAAAATGAAAATATAAAAAACAAGTTTTGCTTTAACTAAAAATTATAGATTAAAGAAAAGCAAGAAGACGCACGTAATCACCTCTAGGAAAAAACTGAGACATACATGTTGTATATAAGATACTGTTGGAGTTATTTAATATGTAAATTTTATCAAGTTCTTACATTTTTCTCTTTCCCAATAGGCAGATGAAACAATACAAATAAAGAATATTAGAAACTACAAAGCAAAAAGTTCAATAATAATATTATTTCTTGAATTATGCAGGAACCAGATAATGTAGAAAGTCGAAACTGAAGTTAGAGGAATTTGGAACTCAAACACTGGATAGATATGTAAAATAGAAAGTTTCACCTCATCATTTTACAAATAAAGAAATAAATCCTGATTTATTTCTTTATAAATAAAGAAAAATAAAAATATAAATTATGTTTTTAATGACAAAAATGAAATTGCCACATACATTCATCTAATAATAACTACAATTAACATCCTGCTCTCTTTCATTTGCTGTTGTTGGGGTGAAGGATGGCACAGTCATTCTTTTTGTTGGGAATCTTTGCCAGAATCACATGCTTGAGTTTAGCACTTTGTCTTACTTGTATTTTTAATATTTGCCTGCATATTCATAAACAAGAACTTTCTTTCATTTTCCTGTCATATTTTCTAAAAAGAAATGTTAATAGAAATCAATCCCAAATCCATCAGTTCTCTAAATATATTACACTCTTTCCTAGATTGAACCATTCCAGAAAGTATTAAATATCTGGAGAATATTATATTGGCCTCCATTTCACACTTTTACTTCTCATTTAGGTGTCTTAGTATTTATTGTTTATAAATAAGTTTTTTGAAATTCTTCACTAGTAAACTGTAAAAATGATGGTTTACCCACACCAGGCTGTTTCATTTAGGACAACTCAGAAGGGGGTGGGTGGTGAGGCCCCTCCCTGCCCCAGCAGACCCAGCCCCGGAAGCTGAAAACCTCTAGAACTCAACTGTCTCCATGCTCATGGTTGCTTTCCACATGCTTGGGTCAAGCTTCACCCATGAGTAAACCTAGTCCTGTACGTACCGACATCTCACACCTCACACCACTATTATTCCAAGAGTAGCGCACCACATTTGATGGAGTTAAAAGTAGAAGGCAACCAATCTTAGGGAAAATATATTTTTATAGATATATATGTATATATACACATATATATGAATATATATATAAGATCACAAGGCTCAACTTTTAACAACATGTTAGTTATCTCTTATAGAAGGATCTAATGGCTCTTGGGTGAAATACAACAATCTTCATACACTTTTATCTAAGAAATCTTTTTAGGATCATTTTCAGTGGATTATTCATAACAAACAATACAAAATAAATTATTTTTGTTCTGCTTTGGGGCAGCGTTCGGGATTTGGGATGAAAACATTCAAAATATGTGGCGGGAAGGTATAATGGTGGTGGGATTGGTATCTGAATATTAAATGTAATCAAATACTGTGAACGACTTTAGAAAAATAAAATTAAAAACAAAAAAAGAAAAAAATGATGGCCCATTATATTATCTTGAAAATTCTTTTTTGAGGGTATTCAGGACCAATTTATCTCATACCCAAGCACTATAATGGTGCTGGACCAATTTATCTCATACCCAAGCACTATAATGGTGCTTTTTTCACTGAGATACCTAAATTTTTCCAAGAGTCACAGTGGAGTATATAATTTATCAAGTTTTTATTAGGTTAAATTGCCATTTCTCCTGGCAAATGAAAATTTGCTAAGCAGAAAGCATTTTTACTTCTCTGTTCTAAGAAAAATTCAAATGTTGAATATTAGATATAAATAACATTTTAAGTAAAAATGTCTATCCAATTACATAAGTGTAATTTGCTTAGCTATGGAACAGAAGCTGATGAAATATTATGTATCCACTTTAAAAGATATATTTAAAGAATAAGCACACCACTATGGAAAGGTACAATATACAAAAATGAATGGCATATTCAGTATTGGGCTGGAGCGATAGCACAGCGGGTAGGGCGTTTGCCTTGCATGAGGCTGACCCGTGTTCGATTCCTCCACTCCTCTCTGAGAGCCTGGCCAGCTACTGAGTGTATCTTGCCTGCACAGAAGAACCTGGCAAATTACCTGTGGTGTATTCAATACTCCAAAAACAGTAACAAGTCTCACAATGGAGACATTACTGGTGCCCTCTTGAGAAAATCAATGAACAATGGGAGAAAAGTGCTACAGGATAATGCTATATTCAGTATTGTCTTAAATATGTACAAATACATAGAAAAAGAAAGATTAAAGGGGAGGGAAAAAAAGAAAGACTAAAGGGAAATCAGATATTCACTGTTGTTTAAATTAATAAGCTTACAGGTGACATTTTATATTTATTTTTTATAATCAGAAGACAGACCTTACCTTACTTTAAAAATATGTAATTCAATGCTGTTTTATAGTAGAGGTAGGACAAACACTATGACAGATTCTGTTGGATTGAATCTGTTGGATTGAAGGAAATTAAAAGCACTGTAATTTCAGAACTATGGACAGCTCATTAGAGGTACAGTGATTCCCTGGAAAGCCTTGATCCTGGGAAGATAACATTTTTTGTGGTTGACTTTTTTTAATTACGCAACTTCATTATTAGAGAATTCTTCTAGGTGGGTAGCATTTCCTCTTGGGGATATGGAATCAAGTACATATTTTTAAGATTTTTATTTTGATATGGATATCTTTAGTGGAAATGAGATTCAATTTAAGGGAGCAGTTGATAAAAATCAGTTGATAAAAATCATTAGCATATTGAAGAAGAGGGCAATTGTTTCAGAAATTTATCCACTTTATTGAACCCAAATATAGGATTTAGGACTAAATTTTATTTTAATTTTTGGGTCACACCCGGCGATGCACAGGGGTTACTCCTGGCTCCATCTCTGACCCAGGATTTATCTCTGAATGCTTACTCCTAAGATTCTCAGTATTAAAGAATAATAAACCTGAAATTTATAATTTATATAATATTGATTTATAAAATTATTTGTATTTCAGGTATACAGCCTTATAAATCAATATCCATATACAGTGCATCTCTTCACACCTATACATCATGTGAAGGCCTCCCAGTTGAGTCTGGCACTGATTGAAGACTTTAAACTCATAAGCAGCAAGACTGCCCTTGGCAGATGGAAGCCCCTTTGGAGAAAGGTCATGAGATCCAGCAATAACCTGTATAGCTGATACTCACTTGCCACCCTAGAGGAAAACCCATTTAATGCTGATGAGTAGGTCTAAACCTATTTGAACAGGCATTGTCTTTTCGTGGAGGTAAATGGTGATAACAGTCACACTATGGAAGCACAACAGAAACTTTCCGAAAATGACCACGGAATTACTTCTTTTCCAGTCTAGTGACTGATTCTGTGAGTCTTAAATGTGAAGTCAATGATTTCTCACTTGGAGTAGTGAAATCCCGGCTATTGCAGACTTTTGACAGGAATCATCTGCTCATGTTGTTTGCATTAAGTAATTTGTAAACCTTCCCAAACTAAACAACAACCAAAAACTCCTTAGAAAAGATGAGGGTTGTAACTTGGCTGTGGTGTACATGCTTCACATGTATGAGGCTCTGGATTCAATCCCATTACCAGAGTACAAAAGAAAACAAGAAGCCTGCTTTGACAGTCCATTCTGTATATCCAAGTTACTGAAGTGAGTGATGCATATCCGGAGGAATTGGAAACCAACTCTTAGATTCAAGATGTAGTGACCTCATTACCATCTGGCATGAATATCAA
Source organism: Sorex fumeus (assembly GCF_029834395.1). NCBI lineage: Eukaryota > Metazoa > Chordata > Mammalia > Eulipotyphla > Soricidae > Sorex > Sorex fumeus. Next base: position 940,856 of record NW_026606104.1, on the reverse strand, counting down.
AGAAATCCCTGGGCCTGCTGTCATGTGTCCAACTTTAGCACTCCTTGGGGTGTGCCCAATGGAAATTTGAGTAATTTTGGCTCTTTAAAGAAGGAAAAAGAAGGAAATGTCTTTAACTAAAACTGCTCCATCACTCACCCTCCCCAAAGGTTTTGTATTCTTGTAATTTTAGAAACCAGCCCACAGATAATTATGTTGAGTAACTGAAGGAGCATTAGGGAAAGAAATAATTCCAAACTCTTAATTGTACAGATAAATTCATTGGACCACTTTCTCATTAAAATCAGGTAAGTCTACACAAATGCTCATTGTTTAACACTCAACTTGTAATGAAGTCCCTCAGGACTTAAAGCCAATTTAAACAGAAAAGTCTGAAACTTTTAAATAATTATTCATGTAGCTCATTAAAATTAATTATCTAATTTTCCCCTTAACTAGTTGTTAAAAGTCATCAACTCTGTTCCTTTATCTACCATACTATTCCTGGTTTGGGTACAGAGATGTCTGGGGAAAAAAAAGACTCCCCCCCACACCTCGCTGTAACCTTCATATATTCTTTCTCCTATCTATTAGTACTGGAAAAGATGGCTCTGGATTATTTTTCTGGTTTTAGTTTTGCCTTTCATGGGTGTGCAGGTGTAGGGTTCCTTTAGCAGTTCAATCATGTCAGAATTCTGAGATGTTTTCTCAGTAATTATTAATCTTTCTCCATTAATTGCAAGATTGCTGTCATAATTTCAAGATTAAATAACTATGTGAAGAAGTATAAATGGAGAGAAATATTTCCCCATAATACTCTCAAGGAGGACATCTTCCTAGAAGTCCACCAAGAGAGTTCTTCTAGCGTGTCACAGTCAAGATTGGGTCTATCTTATTGTACAAAGCTTTGGTTCTCACTCATTAATGAAATTTTAACTTTTAAACTTATGAAAACATCAATGGCTAAAACCCTAGCAATTCTACTTTCTGACCTTCATTTTTATTGAATCACAGTGAGATACCCAGTTACAAAGTTGTTCATGATTGGGTGTTAGTCAGACAATGTTCCAATACTTGTTCCTTCACCACGAATGTTCCCAGTTTCCCTCCAGCCACCCCTACTCCTGACCTCTTTTAAAAGACATCAAATTACTCACTTGCATCACTCTCCACTTTTAAAATGTTGAATGACAAAAATTAAAACCTAAAGAACATATAATTCTCTCATCTTGTGTACATTTTGCATAGGATCTGAAAATGATATTCGGATATTTTGTTTCTCCTTTCCTCAGTTCTATCAACTCCTTCCGATTTTTACTCTCATCTCTATTCAGCCAAGATATCTGCAATTTAACCTACATTCTGCACCTTCAACTATTTTGTTCATACTATTCCTGTGACACCTTACTGTTATTAATTAATCTGAGCATGTGACTCTTCTATTTTTCTGATGGCAAATAACACTAATACAGAGATTGGTACCATTTCCAAAACATGGCAATAATGATACACTGAAATACTTGGGGATTTTCTTACATTCTACAAGTGTACAAGCCTTTTTCCATATTTTCAGTGACTTTTCAAAATATTTACTTTTCCCCACATGTCTCCAATCAGCATATATATTTCATATCTCTTTGGATAGAAACTTCCATTTCACACTAAAAACTCTGTGTTCTGAAGTAATAATAATCACTAATATACTTTATAAAAGAATAAATATCCAAGAGTATTTACTTGTTTTATGTATGGGAAATTTTTGAGGCTTTTATAAAAGAATAAAGTTACATATATTCATAGAGAGATGTCTGCAATTTACTGTGAAAAGCATAATTGGGACTGCTAGACAGATGAAAGCAAGGATAGATACGTGATGAAGCAAATATAATGGATAGCAAGAATCTGGATGGTAGGTACACAGATGTTCATTATAAAATTTTTTTCAACTCCTCTGTATATTTGAATATTTTCACAATACAATTTTGAGAAGTATTTTACTTCTGCTGCATCCATTGAAGACCTTATGGTACAAGTGCGAAAGATCAAGTACGACATCATTGGTCTGACCGAAACGAGAAGACATCAATCACATCATGCCGTTTTCGACACTGGAGAAGAACTGTTCCTTGGAACATGTGATAAAAGAGGCATCGGTGGTGTCGGTATCCTTGTCAACACAAACTTAGTCATGAGCATTGATTCATTCGAATGCCTAAAAACCCGAATCGGACGATTACACTTGAATAAATGTGGCTCACTACCGGCAGTTTCTATCTTTGTTGTCTATGCACCAACATCCAGTTATAGTGAAAGAGAAACTGAGAAATTCTACATGGAGCTGGAGAAGTTCTATAAAGAAGATCACACCTTCTACAAGATCATTGTCGGTGATTTTAATGCCAAGATAGGACCAAGAAGATCAGTCGATGAACTCCACATCGGGACCTATGGCCTGGAATGGAACGAACAGGGTGACAGACTGTCTGAGTTCATCATGTCAACCAAAACCTTCCATGGTAACTCACAGTTCCAAAAGGCTGAATCTAAACGTTGGACATGGGAGTCTCCCGATGGACGGTTCCACAATGAAATAGACCACATCATATTCAATCGGCAGTTTTGCCTAACCGATGTTGCTGTTGTCCCAAAATTCCAAACGGGATCAGACCACCGTCCTCTTCGTGCAAAATTCTACCTCACAGAACGAGGAGAAAAGAATACAAGGTTTAAGAAGAGGACTTCCAGAACAACCACCAACTGGGAGCTCTTTGGCTTTGTTGCGGCAACATGGGAAGATGCTGTCATTGACAACATTGATGAGGAATACGATCGAATGATTCAGCACCTCCATGATTGTGCAAGGAATGCCAAGAGAGAGATAACCACAAAAAACCGCCTTTCTTCGAACACTCTTGAACTTATTCGCCAACGTGGCTTGGCACATGCCTCAGGCAACCACAAGCGAACATCCGAACTGGCAAAACAGTGCAGAAAAGCCATCAAGGATGACCTCAAAAACAGGAGAGCAGCAGTACTGGTAGATGCCGCAGAAGCTGGGAAAAGCATTCATAATGTCCGCCTGTCCTTCACCAACTACAAAACCAAGATGACTGCCCTCCGACATCATGATGGATCTATCATATCTTCCAGAAGGGCAATGGAGAAGATTATTCATGACTTCTACTCAGATCTCTTTAATAGCCATGTCCACTTGCCCACATACCACATACCACATGATGGATATGTCGTTCCCAATGTTCTCCCTTCCGAAATCCAACATGCCATCTCGTCGGTAAAGAAACAAAGAGCACCTGGCTCATACAAGATCAGACCTGAACACCTGAAGAACTTACCATCAGTACTCATCAATACATTGGCTCGGCTCTTCACACGCTACCTGTCTGAATGCAAAGTTCCATCCCAATGGAAAACCAGCAGGACTATACTACTATACAAGAAAGGAGACATCCACGACATTGGCAACTATCACCCAATCTGCCTATTGTCTATCATCTACAAACTATTCACTCGTGTCATCCTGAATAGGATTAGCAGAACACTAGATGAAGGACAACCATGTGAACAAGCTGGATTCCAAAAAGGATTCAGTACCATCGACCATATCCACACGATTACTAAGCTCATTGAGGTTTCTCGGGAGTTCAAGATGCCGCTCTGTTTAATGTTCATTGATTTAAAGAAGGCCTTTGATTCTGTTGAGACGGAAGCGGTCATGGAAACCCTAGCCAATCAGGGCATACAAACTCAATACATCAGGATCCTTTGTGAGCTCTATTGCGGATTCACTACCAAGATCTCACCATTCTACAAAGAAGTAATCATCCATATCAAGAGAGGGGTTCAGCAGGGTGATACCATTTCACCAAAACTCTTCAGTGCCACCCTCGAGAACATCATGCGACAACTAGAATGGGAAAGCATGGGAGTGAAGATAGATGGTCGGCAACTACACCACCTCCGCTTTGCTGATGACATCGATCTAATAACACCAAACATCAGCCAAGCAGCACAAATGCTGAACGACTTTGACCGTGAATGTGGAAAGGTCGGACTACAGCTGAATCTTACGAAGACAATGTTTATGAGAAACAGCCTTGTTCCTGACGCTCCATTCGCTCTCAACGGAACCACCATCTCCGAATGCAACAGTTATATATACCTAGGTCGAGAAATCAACATGATGAATGACCTGGCACCTGAGTTGCGCAGGAGGAAGAGAGCGGCTTGGAATGCCTTCAAGAGCATTGAAGAAATAACTAAAAGGACGAAGAACCTCCAGCTACAAGCACATCTCTTTGATTCCACTGTTCTTCCTGCATTAACATATGCCTCAGAGACCTGAACCCTACGAAAACGGGATGAGAACGTTATTCGGGTATCTCAAAGAGGAATCGAAAGAACTATGTTTGGAATATCACGATTCACTCAAATGAGAGATAGAATCCGGAGTTCTGATCTTCGTCAACGCTCTAGAATTAGGGACGCTGTCTCATTTGCCAAGACATCAAAAATCAGATGGGCTGGACATGTAATGAGGTTTACAGACAACCGCTGGACTAGAGCCATTACTGATTGGATTCCACGGGACATCAAAAGATCATGTGGACGCCCACCTACAAGATGGTCAGACTTCTTCGTCAAGACCCTAAATGATCAGTTTGAGGCTCTGCATGTTCCTAAAACGAACAGATACCATTGGGCTACGCTAACACGCAACCGGGATGAATGGAGACGTTACTGGCACCCGCTCGAATAAATCGATGAATAACGGGGATTAAGTGATTAAGTAATTTTACTTCTTCATAAATCAGAGGTTCAACTTAACACAATATCAAAGTTATTAATGAATGCACAAAAGAGAAGTAATTACTCAACAACAAAAACAGATTTTGAGAACCACTAGGAAAGGTCAGGCTGCAGCCAACTGCTCATTCCCTGGCATGGGCAAACTTTGTGCAACAGGAACTCCTTGTTAGTTTTTTTTAGATTCCTCCTTTTATATATGTAAGAACAGTAGCTACTGCTGGGTACTTTACCTCTTGGAAATTATTCTTTTGCATATGCTGTATCTCTTAGCCTATAGCAGTCACCTTGGCTTCTACAAGTCTCCTTTGTCGTACACACTCTTGTGTGTACGGAACTGAGGAACTGAGGAACTGAGTTAATTTCTTTTCTAACAGCAAAGGGAACAGAATGGCTACAAATCAAAAACATTAGCACAAGTCTTACTTCAGTGGAAAATGTAGTAGGTTTAATATGATTTGGGTGACCTTGGCTCCAAAATTTATCTAAATGATTTGCTGTAAATCTGACTTTATTTCCCATATGCACCAATACCCCTTCTTTCTTTTCCTTCTTTCTGTCTTTTCAGCATTTCCTCCTTCACAGAGTACCCCTTAAACTGACCTTATTCTCAAATCTACTCCCAAGAGTCCATTTGTAATGTGAAATAAAGGAGAACACATTTAAGGACAACTAAAGGATGGCAAATAGAAAAAGAAAAATAGGATATAACAGGTGATAAGAAATAACTAATAGTCTACCTCAAGCATAGGAGCAGGTCTGGGAGGAAGGAAAAAGGAAAGAGATTTCTGGAAAGCAAAGACAGATAAATAGCATTTCACTAGACAAGTCTAGAGTGATGATCCAATTACCTTAAGTTATTTGGGAATCAAGACAGAACACATACAAATAGCCAATCTATTCATTAGATTTTCCTCATGAGGATATTATGCATCTGTGAGATCTTGTGCTCTCACGTGAGATCAGGCAAGCATAAGGCACCCCAGATCATGTTCAGACAAGAAAGCACAGAGGACCACTGGGGTACAGGCAACAGCCACCTGCTCATTCCCTCACACAGATGAACTGACAGAAACTGCTTATTAGAAAAAGAAATACTTCCTTCTTTGCATGCCTTCAGTCTTCAGTTTTTTTCTCTCCCATCTTATAGAGGTGTGTACGTCTTCTTGATAATTTGTTTTCTCATCTATGTATTCCACTCCTTTTTCCCCTGATAGAACATATAATGAAATTTTGCTTTTTATGATTTCATAATAAAGTTCTTAATTTATCTATGATGTTTATATGCCATGTATTTCATAGCACATCTAATATAATGTATACATTGCACACATATAATATACTTATATAACAATCTCGCAAACTTATTTCACTCCAGCCTATATTCATAAAATTCCTCCTTTTATATATGTAAGAGCAGTAGCTGTTTCTGGGTACTTTACCTTTTGGAAGTTATTCTTTTGTATATGCTGTATCAAATCCAGGCTTCACACACTCCTGGGGTATTCAAAGCACCCTCTGGTAGAGATATTATTCATGGTATTTTGTGGTCATTTTTCCATCTGCAGGTAAAATAGACCTTACAGTTCCTTCTCCATGATCTATCTCCCCTAAAATTCAGTTTCCCTTTCACCAAGATGCTAAAGTCTTGCTCTCATAGTTGAGGCCTTGCAATAATCAGAAACTTTCTCTCTAAGCACAATGAAGGCTGACCTGCTGATCATTTTGGGGGGTTGCCTCTAACAACTGTGGAACTTCAGAAGGTTCACTGCTGGCTAAAATCCCATTCATGGACATGAAAAGTTTTAATGATCCTGCTGTAAGGTTGTTTACAAGTGTTGAAGTTGCAAATTAAATCGAAGATAACGTTGTTAAGAAGGATCAGGCATGAATTCATTCCTTAAAAATTAATTGCAGGTGGGTAATTTTTTTATCTTTTTATTAATTATTTTGGTTTGGGGGGAGCCCATACCCAATTTAGGATTCTTTGTGGGGGTGCTGTGAAGTTTGGGGCATACCTGACTGTGCTCAGGGCTTACTCCTGGCTCTGTGCTCAGGGATCATTCCTGGCAATTCTAAGGAACTATCACTTGATCACTTGACATACAGTTACTCATGGATTTGTTCGAGTGGGTGCCAGTAATGTCTCCATATGTCCCTGTCGTGTGCTAGTGTAGCCCAATGGCATCTGAACTATATGCAGCACAAAAATCAAACTGAGATGATCTATTTATAATGCAAGAACCTTGACCCTTGTAGTAACTCTGTAGCTCTCGTATTTATTCTTATGTATCTACTTTTATGTTTTGGGAGCTTCACCCAAAAGCAATTGGAGGACTGACCATGTGGTGCCAGGGATCAGGTCTGGGACTCCTGAATGAAAAGTCTGTTAAGGCATCTCTCTGGCCCTAAATCATTTCTTATTAAATCACAACGATCACAACCATCCTGTTATTCGTCGATTGCCTTGAGCAGGCCCCACTAATGTCTCCTTCATCCTAGCTCTGAGATTTTTTTAAAAAGTGCCACATTCAAGGCTCTTTCAGAGTTAGGAGAATGAGAACCTTCATTGTTACTGGTATTTGACATATTGGGTACGCCACGGGGAGTTTGCCAGACTCTGCCATGTGGGCAGGTTACATTCGGTAGCCTGCCAGTTTGTCCAAAGTAGGAATGAGATGATAACATGTCGCACGGATTTGGGGGTGTAAACTCTAAATAATAATGGTGCATCTTTTGTCAGTCAATAAAAAAATTAATTTAAAATTTGCTCGAGCTCGAGCTTTTAAGCAGGGAAAGTATTCTACATTTCTTCCTTTCAAGTTCACTTAATCACTTAACTTCCCGTTAGCCCTCGATTTGCTCGAGTGGGTGCCAGTAACGTCTCCATTTGTCCCTGTTGCGTGATAGTGTAGCCCAATGGCATCTGTTCACTCTGGGAACATGAAGAGCCTCAAACCGATCGTTCATGATCTTCACGAAGAAGTCTGACCATCTGGTAGGTGGGCGGCCATGCGGTCTTTTGACATCCCGTGGAATCCAGTCAGTAACAGCTCTATTCCAGCGATCGTCTTTAAATCTCATTACGTGACCAGCCCATCTGATTTTTGACACCTTGGCAAATGAGACGGCATCCCTGATTCTTGATCGTCGACGGATGTCAGAACTCCAGATTTTTTCTCTTAAAAAAAGAGCTAGCATCAGATACATCCATAGAGGACCTGACGGTACAAGCGTGAATGATCAAGTACGACATCATTGGTCTGACCGAGACAAGAAGGCACGAAGCTCACCATGCAGTTTTCGACACTGGAGAAGAATTGTTCCTCGGAACATGCGATAAAAGAGGTGTTGGAGGCATCGGTGTCCTTGTCAACACAAACTTGGCCAAGAGCATTGATTCATTCGAATGCCTAACAACCCGAATTGGACGTTTACATTTGAATAGATGTGGCTCACTGCCGGCAGTTTCTATCTTCGTTGTCTACGCACCAACATCTCATTATGAAGAAAGAGAAATCGAGAAGTTCTACATAGAGCTGGAGAAGTTCTATAAAGAAGACCACACCTTCTACAAAATCATCATGGGTGATTTTAATGCCAAGATATGACCGAGAAGATCAGCTGAAGAACTTCACATCGGGACCTATAGCATAGAATGGAACGAACAGGGTGAGAGACTGTCTGAGTTCATCATGTCAACCAAGACCATCCATGGTAACTCACAGTTCCAGAAGGCACAATCTAAACGTTGGACATGGGAGTCTCCCAGTGGACGATTCCACAACGAAATAGACCACATCATATTCAATTGACGGTTTTGCCTGACCGATGTCGCTGTTGTCCCAAAATTTCGAACGGGATCGGACCACCGTCTCCTTCATGCAAAATTCTACTTCACAGAGCGGGGAGAAAAGGCTGCAAAGTTCAAAAAGAGAACTCCCAGAACGACCACCAACTGGGAACTCTTTGGCACTATTGCGGCAACATGGGAAGATGCCATTGTTGACAACATTGATGAGGAATACGATCGACTGGTTCAGCACCTCCATGAATGTGCGAGGAACACCAAGAGAGAGATAGCCACAAAAAACGCCTGTCTTCGAAAACTCTTGAGCTAATTCACCAGCGTGGTTTGGCACATGCCTCAGGCAACTGCAAGCTAATGTCCGAGCTCACAAATCAGTGCAGAGATGCGATCAAGGAAGACCTCAAAGAGAGAAGAGCAGAAGTGCTGGTAGATGCGGCAGAAGCTGGGAAAAGTATTCGTAACGCCCGCCTGTCCTTCGCCAACCACAAGACCAAGATGACTGCCCTCCGACGTCCTGATGGATCCATCACATCCTCCAGAACGGCAATGGAGAAGATTATCCATGACTTCTACTCAAATCTCTTCGATAGCCATGTCCACTTGCCGACATACCAAATTCCACAGGATGGATATGTCGTTCCCAACGTTCTCCCTTCCGAAATCCAACACGCCATTTCATTGGTAAAGAAACAAACAGCACCCGGCCCAGACAAGGTCAGACCTGAACACCTGAAGAACCTGCCGTCAGTACTCATCAATACACTGGCTCAGCTCTTCACTCGCTACCTGTCTGAATGCAAGGTTCCATCCCAATGGAAAACCAGCAGGACCATACTACTGTTCAAGAAGGGAGACATCCATGACATTGGCAACTATCGCCCGATCTGCCTATTGTCTGTCATCTACAAGTTGTTCACTCGAGTCATCCTAAATAGGATTGGCAGAACACTAGATGAAGGACAACCATGCGAGCAAGCCGGGTTCCGCAAAGGATTCAGCACCATCGACCATATCCACACAATAACCAAACTCATTGAGGTTTCTCGGGAGTTCAAGATGCCGCTCTGTTTAATGTTCATTGATTTAAAGAAGGCCTTTGATTCTGTTGAGACGGAAATGGTCATTGAAGCCCTAGCCAATCAGGGCATTCAAGCCCAATACATCAAGATCCTCCGTGAGCTGTATTACGGATTCACTACCAGGATCTCACCATTCTACAAAGAAGTGATCATTGATGTCAAGAGAGGGGTTCGGCAGGGTGATACCATGTCACCGAAACTCTTCAGTGCCACCCTCGAGAACATCATGCGACGACTGGAATGGGAAGGAATGGGAGTGAAGATAGATGGTCGGCAATTCTACCACCTCCGCTTTGCTGATGACATTGTTTTAATAACACCAAACATCAGCCAAGCGGCACAAATGCTGGCCGACTTTGACCGTGAGTGTGGAAAGGTAGGACTACAGCTGAATCTTACGAAGACAATGTTTATGAGAAACAGCCTTGTTCCTGATGCCCCATTCGCTCTCAACGGAACGACCATCTCCGAATGCAACAGCTATGTGTACCTAGGTCGAGAAGTGAACATGACAAATGACCTGGCACCCGAGCTGCGCAGGAGGAAGAGAGCGGCTTGGAACGCCTTCAAGAACGTCGAAGAAATAGCTAAGAGGACAAAGAACCTCTGGCTCCAGGCACATCTCTTTGATTCCACTGTTCTTCTTGCATTAACATATGCCTCAGAGACCTGGGCCCTACGCAAACAGGATGAGAACGCTATTCAGGTCTCCCAAAGAAGAATAGAAAGAGCTATGCTTGGAATATCACGTTTCACTCAAATGAGAGAAAAATCCTTTCAAGTTATACTAGAAAATCTAGACCTCTAGAGTCTAAGGGACACAAAGAGGACCTTAAGATATACTATAAAGAATTCTGTATTATAAAAAGACACCAACTGAAATAATTTTTGTAAATATCTATTTTTATATAGAAAATAATTGATGTCAACTTTAGCTGTTTATTTTTTATTTATTATTTTTTTGCTTTTTGGGTCAGACCTGGCGATGCTCAGCGGTTACTCCTGGCTCTGCACTCAGGAATTATTCCTGACGGTGCTCAGGAGACCATATGGCGTCCTGCGAATTGAACCTGGGTTGGCCGCGTGCAAACCAAATCTGCTGTGCTATCGCTCCAGCCCCTTGTTTCTTAATTCACATACAGAAACTTTGCCCTTTAAAAATCTATGTACTTTTGGGCTGGAGCGATAGCACAGCAGTAGGGTGTTTGCCTTGCACACAGCCAGCCTGGCTGGACCGGGTTCTATTCCTCCACCCCTCTCGGAGAGCTCGGCAAGCTACTGAGAGTATCTCGCCCGCATGGCAAAGCCTGGCATGCTACCCGTGACATATTCAATATGCCAAACACAGTAACAACAAGCCTCACAATGGAGACATTACTAGGCCCGCTCGAGCAAATCGATGAACAACGGGAGGACAGTGGGCAGTGACAAGTATATTTATAGACATGCAACCAACAGGACAGTAAGAATAGATGTTTTTCTATTTTTCCCTCTTCTAAAAAGTCCCTTTGAATCTTTTAAAAATGAATTCTTTCCTACCCACCCCAAACTAAACTTAGCAACCACTGATCTAACTTTAGCAGAGTTTCCTTTTCCAGAATTTTATATAAATGGGGTTATATCACTATGACTTTTATGCTCGACTCCCTGTTTCTTTTGAGCCTAATTCACATTGTTGTAAGTTACCAGAAATGACTTTCTTTTCATTGCTAAGCTGTACTTTTTGTGTGAATATGTCACAATTTATTTATACAAATGTCTTTTTTTTCCCCTGTCTCTGCATTCAGGAATTACTCCTACAGTGCACAGAGGACCAAATGGGATTCTGGGGATTGAACCCAGGTCAGCTATGTGCAAGAAAAATACCCTACCCACTGTACTATCATTCTATCATTCCTGCCCCTATCAATACACATGTTAATAGATGTTTAAGTTTTTTTCAGTTTTAGTTACTATGAATATAGCTGCTTTAAATATTTCTTTAATTCTTTGTACATTTTTAAGAGGTGGAATTACTAGGTCTAATGGCAACTACATATCTAAATTAGTAAGAAACTGCTTTAAAGATTTTTTTGAGATAAAATATCTTTATTTAGGAATCATGAGAGGAGAGAAAATCCCATAAAGTAAAGAAAAAATCAGGTACCAGAAGCTGGGATAAAGTGGCTCCAGAATAGAGCGTGCTTTAAGGATATTTAAGAGAAAAATAACTGAGAATATCTAATCGCATTCCTAAGTCTCAACTTTTAGTGACATTGACTGTACTTAAGGTCTCTCAGTCTCAGTCTCTTTATTTGGAAATTGTGATAATGTCTCCTTCTAGAGTTAATGTAGTTGAAACATGACATAGTCTATATGCCAAACACAGTAACAAAATGGAGACGTTACTGGGCCTGTCGAGAAAATCGATGAACAGCGGGAGGACAGTGTTTGACAGTGTTTTAAAATAAAATATTGACTAACATATGTAAGTCATATGTTAACCCTGTGGGCAATGAGTAACAATCAAAAATTGCTACAAGCACATAATCAAGAGTTGACTCTCTAGCTCCACCTGGTGGCAGCATGTAGCATTTCTAGAAGTACATTCTTCTACTCTCTATCTCCATCTGGTGGTAGCAGATAACATTTCTAGAAGTACATTTTTCAATATGTTTCAAATATTATGCCGGATCCATTTTTTGTTCTTTATGGGTCCATCTTGTACTTTTAGGATTATTCCAGCTGGGTGGTTTTGACTATATCCGGTATCAATGGTGAAAGAGTGAATTTAAATATTTGCACTGTGGTTCTGAAAGTTGTTGGGGAATGAATTCGAGTATTGGTAATGTGATTTTGAGAAATTCCTAGGAAGTGAAGGGGAAAGGTCACCACTCCAAAGCGCATGGGTTTATGGGTCAAAGGTCAATAATTATTAACAGCCTAAAATTAGGATGTGGTAGAGTTCAAGATCCTCTTGAACATGCATTTGCTTATTAACTATTATTTAGTTCAGAAATATGCCTGATGAATGAGCAACTGAACACATGTTGGTCCTGAAAGTAAACCACATGGCTTCATGAACATGATTCCTATTTGAAATACAGGAAGAGATGATCTCAGTATTCCACGGGAGGCATCCCCAAGTCCAGGAAAATGTCCCTGTTGCCAGTACTCTATTAGCTGTTAGTCCACCCTCTGCTGGATTCAGTTTTTAGTTCAGTTTTTAGGAGTGGCAAGTCTTATCTGATAAGAACTCCCAGGAAGACTTACGTTGAATTCTGCCTAGAGGATGCCTTGAGGCTCTTTGCAAAGTAGATGAGTGACTCAGAACTGTTGACTAGGTAAACCACTAATCATCGCCAATTATTTTAAAAGTTACCTACACTCAACAATCTTAGTTCTTTTGTAAAGCACTGAGTCCATCACCACCAGCACTTCAAACACACATTTTCTTCAGCAGCATTTCTGGATTTTAATAAAGACAAGAGAATCACAGGAAGGTATGCTAATTGCAAGCAAAGGGCATTTACTTCTTCCCATCCAGGCCTTGAAGACAAGATGAATAGCAAAACTCCAGAGTAAGTAGAGAGAGAAAATAATAAAACTTAAAGCAGAAATATTGATAACCAATAAAGAAAACAATATAAATTAAACTAGCACTGTTTTGATGGGTTTTTTTTCTATACCTGTGAAAAATACTTAGGGGTTACTCCAGGCTCTGCACTAAGGGATTATTCCTCTATGCTTGAGGGACCATATGGGATACCAGGGATTGAACCCTTGTCAGCTGCATGCAAGTCAAGCGCTCTACCTGCAGTATGGTCATTCTGGCTCCTAATTAGCATGAAAGAAAGAAAGAAAGAAAGAAAGAAAGAAAGAAAGAAAGAAAGAAAGAAAACACTAAGACTTTCAGAGAAAAGGGGGATAAAATTCAAATGAATCAGACATGGATGGGGAGAAATTACAACAGATACCTCAGAAATACAAAAGATAATACGAAGTTCTATGAACAACTCTATATCTGTAAGCTGGAGAGCATAAAAGAAATGGGTGCGTTTTAGAGTTGTACAACTTCTCAAGATAGAATTGGGAGTAAGTAGAAACATGAACAAAATAATCACAATGAGGAAAATTGAAAGAGTAAACAAAGTTATCTCAAAAAAAATATGCCCAGACCCACACATTAGTGAGTTCTAGCAAATCTTCAAAGACTTACTACTTATATTCCTCAGGACCTTCCCAAATATCAAATAAATAGGAATCCTTCCTAACAGCACCTCCAAAGCCAGCATAACCTAATAGCAAAAGTACACAGAAATATTAGTAAAAAACAAAATCATCCCTGATGAACATCAATTCAAAGATCCTCAACAAAATCTTAACAAACCAAATCCAACAATATAGCAAAGGTATCACATATTTTGGTCAATTGTGATTTATTCCAGAAATGCAAGGATGGTTAAATAAACACAAATAAATTAATGTAATATGCTATATAAACAACGTTGAAAAAGGGAGGATCAAATCAACTGATGTAGAGAGAACTTTAGACAAAATGCAATATCCACTCATGACTTTTTTATTAACCCAGAACAAATAGAAATAGAATGAACATATCTCAAGATAATAATGGTTATTTATAATAAACCCACAGTCAACATCATAAGCAATCAATTCTCAAAGGAAATTGCATTGGGCCTGAAGAATGCATAGTGATTACATGAAGAGAGAGGAAGAGACTTCCAAGCTACAAAATCACCAAGGGATATTATAGCATAACAGCAGAATGGCTAGGACAGAGTAAAATTGGGTTGTTATGGGCTAAAATTTGCCCCTTCAAGATTTATACGTTGAGGAACAGAGAAATAGTGCAGGGTTAAAGAACATTCCTTCCATGTGGCAGACCCTGGTTTGATCTCTGCCAATGCATGTGGTCCTCTAAGCACCACTGGGATAGATCTCTGAGCACCAACAGCTATGGTTCTCCCCACAAAACACAAACCACCAGATTCATTTGTCAAGGTCCTAATCCACCAAACCCCCAAAATGTAACTTCATTTGCAAACATGCGTATTTTTATACCATTGAGCAAGTTGGAAAATAGAAATGAATCAATTTAATAATAAACTGGCAATTATGCAACTGACTGCCCAGACTCCAGCACATGGGAGTAGCTCTGCAAATGTTTACTGAAGAAAATGATAAATGCACAATTGTTGACATATAGAATATGCCCCACATATGTCTGCTGAATGAAGAAGCATCACACTAATTCTTTTAGGGCTACAAGTGTCATTCCTACTCTGCAGATGGAAAATGCAAACTCAGAGAAGTTAAATAAATCAGCCAATGAGATACAGGTATCAGAAAAGATTAAAAATTTATCCCAGATCTTCTAAACTTTCATTTTACTAAATAGTATGACTTCAATTTGTTACTGGGTTTATTATAATTAAGGTTGATAGATAGTAACCCATGTGACTGTTGATAAGGGAGGGACAATGATTGTTTGTTTGTAGCAAACTTACCAAAATTTGCATCCTGTCCATCAGCCTCACTCACAAGCTCCTACAAGCTTCTACACACTTTTACTCCATGTACCTGTGAGTTCTAGCCAGTATACCTTTCTTTTCTGAGTTTGCTGCAGAATTTTTATGCTTATATGTATTTGTTCTCATCTTTCACTGTGTCTGGCCTTTTCACCAATTTCTTCATATGGCCACATACTCATGATTCAAGAATACAGTGTAAACAGTCTGCTCCACATGGAAATTTCTCTAGCTCTCGTTAGAAAAGGTGATTTTTAATAAAGTAACAGAAAGGGAGACTAACACCCAAGAATAGTAGAGATAAGCACCAGGAGGATTGCTCCGTGGCTTTTAAAATGGCCTCATTTACTGGGGGAAAAGGCAGGTCAGATAGATAAGGGACCACCAAGTAAAGGGTGCTAGGAGGGCCCGTTCAGGGTGGGAGATGAGTTCTGAAAACAGACTATAGACCGAACACGATGCCCACTCAATACCTCTATTGCAAACCACAACACTCAAAATGAGAGAGAGAGAGAGAGAGAGAGAGAGAGAGAGAGAGAGAGAGAAAGAGAGAGAGAGAGCAAAAGGGTATGCCCTGCCACAGAAGCGGGGCAGGGTGGGAGGGATGAGGTGGGGGTAGGAGGAGGCGCACTGGGATCATTGGTGGTAGAGAATGGGCACTGGTGGAGGAATGGGTACTGAGCATTGCATGACTAAAACATAACCACGAAAGTTTTTAAGTCTGCAACTGCACCTCATGGGGGATCCATTACAAAAACTAACAAATTTTAAAAAAAGAAAAAGAAAAGCTGATTCTTATTCTTTGGAATATTTGAAGCACTTCATAAACAACACAAAGCCAAAACTTATTAATTCACATAAAAATTTTGCCCACCAGAATTTAAGTCTATCTATGTCAGGGTTCTGGGGATGGAACTTGGGTCGCTCATGTGCAAAATTCAAAACCAGACCTTATCTGCCGTACTATCTCTCCAGACCTGAAGGTCTGGTTTTGAATTCCATGCTTGTAGAAAAACGAACAACGTGTGAACATCTCCATGAATGGCTAGTGTTTTGTATTGAAAGGATTACTGTATCTGCTTCATTTAGGATTGATCTGCTGATAAAAACCAGATAATAAGCATGGAAGTTTCAGAAGAAATCCACACATACAGAGGAGAATTTCCAGCTTTGAGAGAAGGGATCCTGATTAAAGATATCATTGATTCCCAAACATGGATACCTAACACAAACAACAGCCTAGCTTTAGTCCCAACTCCAAAATTTAGACACATCTAATGGAGCGATAGCACAGCGGTAGGGCATTCGCCTTACAAGCGGCCAACATGGCCGACCCGAGTTCGATTCCTCCGCCCCTCTCAGAGAGCCCGGCAAGCTACCGAGAGTATTCGATATGCCAGACACAGTAACAACACAGTCTCCAATGGAGACGTTACTGGGCCCGCTCGAGCAAATCGACGATCAACGGGAGGGCCTTTACCTTTACCTAATACACACAAAAATAACCCAGAATTCTCAGAGCCCTAAAGCTCCTATGCGATTATAAAATAAAGTGATGCTACTCAGCAGCTTGGTGATTACCAAGTATGGCTGCTCCATTAAAAAGCTATAGGTACCGTTTACTCTATCTTGTGGGATGAATTCAACAAACTCTCTGCCTAGCTCTGACTCTTCTGCAAGCCTGTTTGCTCTCCTCCATCTGATTCAGATGAACATCTAAGCACATTCAAACAGAAACAGCAGGAATGAGATGCTGAAATAATAATGGAAATGCACCTGTAACCATGATAAGTCTCTGGTTTGAGAATCATCCTCACCACATGTCCTCGGATATGTTGAGGCCAGGAACTCAGTTAGAAGGCATATCCCTGGCTTGAACAGGAAGAAGCAGATTCTATTAGCCCCTCAGGGTCCATCTCTTTGTCAGATTCCGCAAATTTTTTGCTTCCAGGTCACAGTTAGTCTGTGATAATCAAAGTGGAAAAGCAACTGAACTCTGCATGTACCACATGTGGCTAGAGCAGCAGAGTGATGGGCCCCACTGCTGAGTCCCACGGCTGCATTCTCTCTCAGCAGCTCTGTTCTTTTTTCACTCTCCGGGACCAGAACAGTGTGTCTTTCATGCTGACTCTGAGCTAGAAATATATCTCTTCAGTTTGAGATTTTTCTCTTTGAGTAAAGAGGTACAGCCTAGTTGCTTGCAGGAAAATTCAATTTTTTACATGTTGAAGAAAAAATAAGAAAAGGCATAGCTTCCCTTTGTTGGAATAGAAGGTCTCTAGATAGTTGCAGGGCAAGCAATTTCCTTCCTGGATCTTAGGACAAAAGCTTCAGAAAGCAGAACGTGGTGATTGAGAACCCAGAACCTGGGCCAGAGAGATAGTGCAGGGGGAAGGGCACTTGCCTTGCATTCTGCCAACCCCTATTCAATCCCTGGCACCCCCATATGGTCCTCTTAGCCCTACCAGGAATGATTCTGGAGCACAGAGCCAGGAGTAAGCCCTGAGCACAGAGGTTGTAGCCCACCTCAACACCCAATAAAAATGAACCCACAGCCAAGAATCAGACCATCAGGATTCAAGTTCCAGTCCTACCATTTACAGACCTGCTGACCTGAACACACTACTTAACCGCCCTATGCTTCAATTTTTCTTACAAGTGGCAATGGCAGTAGTGTTTTCGGTTCAATAATTGGAAAACTCATTTTATCTGTTGTCATTATATATCTTTGTTCCCATAAAATGTACTACAAATCCTGTCAGGGGTCTTCTAGAAAAAAGCTGTTGGTTCCTAATGAATGTCCCTAGGATTTGTGAACACCTGAAATATTACTCCTCTTCCTCCTGATTCAGACAGACAGGGGATCTGGGAGACCAGGCCCTGGGGACACACTGCCTGAGTTAGAAGCCTCCCTCTTTCCTCTGGTTCACCAGAGAAACGTTATTTAATCCTCAGTCTTTCTATTATTTTTTAATCTACGAAGTGAGAGTGATAAATATGACAATAACACCTCGGAGAGACACGAATGACTATCCCATGAGATGATCCACCTAGAGTCCCAGGAACCTGCTGCCATATTGTCATTGTTTTTTTTTTTCCATTTTTTATAATTTTATTTATTGAATCACCGTGAGAGCAGTTACAAAGCTTTTGGGTTTAAGTCTAGGTCATACCCGTACCTTCACCAGTGCCCTCTCCCCACCCCCAAAAACTCCAGTATACCTCTATCCCACACCCTCCCCCTACCTGTGGGGCAGATGATTTCCACATTAAATTAAATTAAATCTGAAGGGATTTCTGCCCAAACCTGCTGGGTTCCAAGATTTTTTCCTGAGTCTCTTGGACCAGGGCCGTTAATCAGCTTGATCAGGAGCCAGGGAGGCTGTTAGTGGGTGACGGCTCAGGGTCTTGTTGGGACGGGGAGGAAAAGGCCGGCTCCACTCCATCCCATGAGGCCCCACATGTCTCGTCACTGCGGGCAAACCTGACTGTCCAGCAGCCTCTAGAGGATGGTGGTCACCGGGCCGCCAGGGGGAAAAGGCCAAGGCACGAAACCTATTCCCACCTGGGGTGGCCCAGCACCAGTAACCTACTGCAGGGACTGAACACATTTCTGCCAAAAGCCACTGGGTTTCAAGATTTGTTTCTGAGTCTCTGGGATCATGGCCTTTAAAAGGCTTGATCAGGAGCCAGAGAGTCTGTTCGTTGGTGGCAACTCAGGGTCTCATTGGGGTGGGAGGGAAAGAGCCGGCTCCACCCCCATCCTATGAGGCCCCATGTGTCTCATCATTGCGGGCCCAAACCTGACTCTCCAAATGGCCTCTGGCAGATGGCGGCCACCGAGCCACCAAGGGGGAGCAGGCGGAGGGACAGACCCTTTCCTCCCTGGGGTGGCCCGGTGACAGTAACCTACTGTGGGATCCAGACGCATTTCTGCCCAAAGATGCTGGCTTTCAAGATCTGTTTCTGAGTCTCTGGGATCATGGCTGTTAAGCAGCTTCATCAGAAGCCGGAGAGGCCATTCATGGGCGGCAACTCAGGGTCCTGTTGGGACGGGGAGGAAAGGGCCGACTCCATCCCCATCCCGTGAGGCCCTGTGTATCTCATCACTGTGGTCCCAAACCTGACTGTCCAGTGGCCTCTGGAGAATGGCGGCATTAGGCCGCTGGGGGAACAGGCCAAGGCACAAAACCTATTCCCACCTAGGCCACCTGGGGTGGCCTAGCACCTGTAACCTACTGCAGGGACTGGACGCATTTCTGCCAAAAGCGGGTTTCGAGATTTGTTTCTGAGTCTCTGGGATCATAGCCGTTAAACCATTCGATCAGGAACCAGAGAGGTCATGCCTCCAATTATATAGTTGAGCTGGAGGTGGTTTGTGGTTGTGTCTCCCATATACTAATTTTTGGTCATTTACTTTCTTGGTAAACTTTACCCCAGGTTTTTGGGATCTGGTCAAAGGCACAGCAGCAATTTTTGGGTATCTGGAAGTCTGAAGGCACCATTAGGCTGCTGATGCACTCGCCTCACAGGTACAGATTGACCTGCTGGCAGCACCATACCCCTAATACTGTCATTATTTATTAAATACTCATTATTATAGCGATAGCACAGCAGGTAGGGCATTTGCCTTGCACATGGCCAACCCGGGTTTGATTCCTCCATCCTCTTGGAGAGCCTGGCAAGCTCCCAAGAGTATTCCGCCCACACGGCAGAGCCTGAAAAGCTCCCTGTAGCGTATTCGATATGCCTAAAACAGTAACAAGTCTCACAATGAAGATGTTATTGGTGTCTGCTTGAGCAAATCGATGAACAATGGGAGGACTTTGCTACAGTGCTACAGTGCTATTGTTATCCGTGACACACCCTGTAAACATATACTAGGTACCCACTATGTACAAAGCAGTGCCAAACACAAATGAGTCTTTAAAAAGACCCTTATCTTCAATAATCTTAAAGACTTCCAGGTTCAGATTTAAACCTTGAGTCATTAGTCTATGTCCTTCCTTGCTATTGTGATCCTGTTTTAGAGACAGGATCTCGGGTGGTACTATTGCAGGTGACTACTCACTTCCCTTGCAGAATCCAGTTGAAAGGCCTCTGGGTCTTGATTTTTCTTATTTGTGGGACCCAAAACTTCAATGCTTTCTCGTCATAATCAGCCTCCTAACTCTGTTCAATTCTCTGCATTGGGCCCCTGCCTCCACTTGCCTCATCTTTTAAGTCAGGGGATGAAATAACAGAAGTAGGAGGGTGAGTGGCTAACAGACCCTTTCCCAGCTCTGTGACTTCAGCCTGAAATCTCTCCTTTTTTAAAAAAATTATTTATTGAATCATCCTGAGAACAGTTACAAAGCTTTCAGGTTTAAGTCTCAGTCATACAATGATCAAACACTCATCCCTTCATCAGTGCATATTTTCCACCACCAAGGACCCTAATATACCCCCATCCCACCCCTCCCCATGCCTGTGAGGCAGATGATTTCCACTTAACTCTCTCTCTCTACTTTGATTACATTCATTATTTCGACAAAAGATGCAGCACCATTATTATTTGGAATTCCCCCCCCCCAACAATAAAACCTGCTGAAAAGACATCGTGAAATAATTTGTTTTCTATTGCTGGTTATGAAGATGTCGCACGGCCGTGATAGCAGTCACGCGATTTTGGATTTCTGACATTTTGCTAATTAAGTCTGAAGGGATTTCTGTCAAAAGCCACATAGTTCTGAGATTGGTTTGTGTGCCTCTGGGTCCATGGCTATGCCAGAGAGTCGTTAGTGGGGGGCAACTTGTGATCTCGGAGGGGTGGGAAGGATGTGCGGGATCCGCCTCCCCCACTCCCCCCATTCCATGAGACCACAGTTGCCCCATCACTGCCAGCTCATACCTGGCTGTCCAATAATCTCCGATGTAGCGGCCACCGTTTGGCCTGAAATCTCTTTAACCACAAACCCATCAACTCAACTGTTAAAAAAGGGAAAGGGTTCCTGTAAAATAACCTGTAAAAAACAAACAACAACAACAACAACAAAAAACCCTACCTCATGATGCTTTTGTGAGCACTAATTGAGTAAGCATATGACAATAGTTTAGAATATTGTCTGGCATATAGTAAGCCCCATAGAAGAATTTGCCATTATAAGTATCATTAAAGAGAGTCAATATAGCACTGGAATTGATCTAAATGAGCAGGAGTATGCACCCTCCACCAAAGAGAAGCATTGTATCTTCCATACCATCACCAGCCTTCTCTCTTGCCATCTTGACAAGCCCTGGTCCTAGGAGACACAAGAAATGCCTAGCAGAACAGAATGGAGAGGGGATTGAAAAAATGGAAAATTGGAAAACTAGAACCACAGAATCGAGCATTTCTACAGATCTACCACCAGAGGGCAGAGCGCCACCGCAGGAAATCCTGAGTCAGTGAGTAAGGCGTCACCAAGCCGTCAGCTGATGCCAATTCCATGGTCCGGATCCTGAGATCAGTGCTTGATTAAAGACATCTGCCTGCTCAGGCCCCCACCCTCCGCAAGCCTGATGGAGGTGTTTGGAAGTTTCCGTCCAAGGCACTATTTTGCGGGAAAAGTAGGAGTGGAATTCCAGAAGGGTTTAGGGGAGATAGGGCAAAACAGACATGTGATTTACCCAACATCATCCCAAGAACAGGAAAACTGCTGCCTTGTTCTTGGATTTTTTTTTGGCATGTTCCTTTGACACAAGAGGGAAAGGCAATAATTAATAATTATTTTTGAAAGAGAGACCAGCCTGCTTCTTTCCATTGTTCTTACCTTTTCACTTCCTAGATCAGTGGAAGTCTTGGCTCCTGAGTGCAGACACCATATAACATACTTGGGCCATGTTTCATTAACTGGTAGAACGGTTAATGAAACAGCACTCCTATGACCACCCATCCGCACTGACTTTGCCTTGTAAGTCATGCCTCTCTTAGAGTGCAGTCACTCTGTGCAGGTTGGAGAGGGGCTTGCAGTGGGAGGCTACGAGGGTCTTTACACTCTGTTGCCTCTGTGGAGACTGAGATGGTCGTTTGTGGCCATGCAGAGAAGTCCCAGAGACATCACCTACCCGACCTACCTTTCTGGCTTCCTGGTCACCTGTAGGGGACATTTAATACACGAACAGTGTAAGACAACACTTGACACAAGGAGGTGGTGGACAAAGGGCTTTGGACAGACCAACCATGGACCATGGACTCTGAGTTCAAGTTCTTTTCTATTTTATTGCCTTGCTACTATCTTATGGGGGAAATCATTCAGCTGCTTTGGACTTTAGTTTCTTTTCTTTTTTTTTTCTTTTTGGGTCACCCTTGGAAATGCACAGGGGTTACTCCTGGCTCTGCCCTCAGAAATTACTCCTGGAGGTGCTCAAGGGACAATATGGGATGCTGGGAATTGAACCGGTCAGCCACGTGCAAGGCCTACTTGCTGTGCTGTCGCTCCAGCCCTGGACTTTAGTTTCTTGTACTGAAAATGATGCTTCCTCTTTAAGGGCAGTACTGTTGGGGGGCTGTCTTTGAAAGTTTTGGATTTGTTTATAGCATTTCTGCTCGAATCTTATGAAGGATATACATGAAGAATGAAAAATCAAAATTGGCCAAACAGAGGTTATCTACCAAGGTCATAGAAAGAGTAGGTTGTTGATTTTTGTCTAATTTTATTCTCCGACCCTCCCCCTCACTCTCTCCTCTCTCTTCCTGTCCCTCAGAGTTTAATTACTTTTTCTGGCACAGGAATCATGGCACATCTGGAATAGCTTTGACTGCTCTGCAAACACCTCTGATTTAGCACATTATTAACCTGCCATGCAGCGTGCTCTTGTGATCATCACCTTCAGCAATGTCTCACTGGAAAATCTCCAGGCAACATCACAAAAGCCTTTTGCAAGTTGACGCATGCCCACCCCAGCACACCCCAGAGTCGGAGTCATCCCCCACAACCCAGATGACATGGGCAAATCACTTACTCTCTCTCAGTGCCCTGATGTTTATTTTAAATTTAGAAGATGACTCTTGTCTACCCGTTGGTTCTCGGTGTTCTTCCTTTCATCCCTTTGCAGTACTCACATCAGGGTTTCTGCATTCCAGCCCATTTTCCTCAATGCCCTTCCGGGGGCACTCATTATTTTTTTTTCCTATGTCTTATTTTTAAAAATTGAATCACTATGAAATACATAGTTACAAGGCTATTCGTGAATAGGTTTCAGTCATTCAGTGCCTCAATAACTATCCCTCCACCAGTGTACATTTCTCACCACCAATGTCCTCAGTCTTCCTCCCCCCCCAAAGACCTACTCTATGGCAGGCACTTTCCTGCTCTCTCACTCTGTCTCTCTCTCTTTCTCATATTATGTATCATATTATGTGTGTAAACTCACACAAAATAGGGGGCACGGCACCCACAGCGGCGGTGGCTCTATCTCTCCTGCCGCCCGCGTTCAGTAGTCTCACCCTTCTCCCACCCCGGAGAGGTCGATGGCGATGGTCAGGCAGAGGAAGGAACGAGGGCCAGGCTGGTTGGTACTAGTCGTAGTTTATTCTGATTCTCTCCTCATCTGTCTCTGCTCCCTCTCTCCTTCTCTCTCTCTCTGTTTCTCCTCGTCTCTCCTTCTGTCTCTGCCCCCATGCTACTTCATTCTCCTTCTCCATCCCCCTTCATCCTCCTCTTCCTTCTGATCCTCTCTGAACTCTCTTCTTCCTTCTGCCCCCAGCCCGCTCTTACGGTACAGTTAAATCCTCTCTCCATGAGGAATTGGGGGAACAATTACACATAGGTGCGGTCACAATCAATAGGGGTAGAAATCTTAGCCTCAGAGAAGGCCGCTCCTAGGACAGATCCTCTCTCAGCATGAGGACCCACCCTAGAGCATAATCCCATGGGCGTGCCTCTCCTCTCCTTGTCCGACGAGCATATAAGAATATAATATAAATCATTTTGTATGGATACAGTAAGAAATATCTTAAACTTATAGAATTGCTCTCCTAGGGCCATCTCGATCTCAGACTACGGTGCTCAGGCCAGATAGTCTTTCCCACCCCTAGCAGGATCCTAGTCTTGTCGTTACTTTTGGATCATGACAGCATTTGTCTATGATCAAACTCTTAACTTATAGTTAAGAATCGTGGCACCTTGGCCTGGCCCATTTCTCTGCCACTTGCCCTGTGTCCATTCAGTCCCTCGTCGGGACCCTGCTTTGGGGTGTTAGGAACTAAGGGCAACTGGGGCTTAAGTTGAGAGAGCAGATGCCCGGGAGTGAATAATATTCAAGGCCAATCAAATCCTAAGTTACAAAGCATAATGTTAACGGCCTTCCTGTATCTATACAAAAAGGATATTACTTTAAAGTAAACTGTTCATAAGGCATAAGGAGAGGAGAAAGGCAATATTTCACTCATACATATAAAATCATAGATTTCTGGGAAACTGATCTTATAAATTAACAAAGTCTGATTAAGGGGAAAGCTGATTAACTGGGTGGGAAGGAGAGCATAGGGAAGACTGTTTACAGATAAATACAATGGAAGTGGAAGTGCTTCAGGAGCACTGTGATGGGTGTAACCAGATTGATGGGTGTAACCAGATAAACCTAAGCTTCTTGAAGGACAAAGCAATGTTACCCAACATTATGTCTTTTTTTACATCCCACAAATGAGTGCAGTCATTCCAAGTCTCTCCCTCTCCTTCTGACTCATTTCACTCAGGATAATATTCTACATGTCCATCCATTGATAAGCAAATTTCGTGACTTCATTCTTCCTAGCAGCTGCATAGCATTCCATTGTATAGATGTACCATTGTTTCTTTAACCAGTCATCTATTCTCAGGCACTTGGATTGTCTCCAGATACTGGCTACTGTGTATCATTATTCATAATGAACATCAAAGTGCAGATATCATTTCTGCTGTGTGTTTTTGGGTGCCCAGGATATATTCCCAGAAGTGGTATTGCTAGGTTTTATGGAGCCCAATTTCTAGCTCTTTGAGGCATGCCCATATTGTTTTCCCAAAAGGCTGGGCCAGTCAGTGTTCCCACCAACAATGAAGGAGAATCCCTTTCTCCTCTCATACGTGTCAACACTGATTATTTTTGTTCTTTCTGATGTGTGTGGGCAGTCATTCTTTCTTACCCTGTGACTGTAGTGCCTTCTGATTTAAATTGCCTTTTAAAAAAATAACATGTTTTCCATAGTAACTCCTACCAATTCCGTAGAACCCAGCTTCAATGGCATGTCCTCCAGGAAGACTTATTGTTCACTGCCACTACCACCTTGCCTAGATTTGATATGCTGGGTCTAGGCTCCACTGGAACCAATACCCGCTTCTTCATAGTCTATAATTTATCCTCTCTTCTGGACCATCAATTTCTCTGGGCTAATCCAATATGGAGAGGAGTGGCCTTGTCTTCACCACATGGTCTTTTCTGCAGGCTTTAGTGTACAGTGCAGATTTTCATGTTCCTCCCAGGCCCACTTTGGAAGTCAGATACAGAATGAAGTATCTTAGCCACACCTGCCTCAGTAGCAGAACCATGCTTCTGAGAAACCAAAAAATTTTGTCTCTATTCCAAAGCTGAAGAGATTGGGAAGCGATATCTTTGAGGCTCTGTAATTTTCCCAAAAAGAAGAAACACACATCCAATTAAAGTATTTTATGATGTGCAAGGAACATCCATGTGCCCTTTAAGATGGGCATATGAATACATGCTCATCATCACTTATTATCAGGTATATACATATCAAAACAACAATAAGGTGTTATCTCACATCAGCATGAATGGCATAGATCAAAAAGACTCGAAACAATCAATGATGGCAAGGATGTGGTTAAAAAAGAAAAGCAGGAACATCACTAATCATCAGGGAGATACAGATCAAAGCAACAATGAGATTTTACCTCACACCACAGAGACTGGCCCACATCCAAAAGAACAGAGGCAACAGGTGTTGACACGGATGTGGCGAGAAAGGGACTCTCCTTCACTGCTGGTGGGAATGCCGACTGGTTCAGCCCTTTTGGAAAACAGTATGGACGATTCTCAAAAAATTAGAAATTGCGCTCCCATTTGGTCCAGCAATATCACTCCTGGGAATATATCCTGGAGAGGCAAAAAAAGTATAGTCGAAGTGACATCTGCACTTCTATGTTCATTGCTGCACTGTTCACAATAGCCAAAATCTGGAAAAAAACCTGAGTGCCCGAGAACAGATGGCTGGTTAAAGAAACTTTGGTACATCTATACAATGGAGAACTATGCAGCTGTTAGAAAAGATAAAGTCATGAAATTTACATACAAATGGTACTACATGGAAAGTATCATGCTAAGTGAAATGAGTCAGAAAGAGAGGGACAGACATAGAAAGATTGCACTCATCTGGGGAATATAAAATAACAAAATAGGATACTAACATCCTAGAGTAGTTGAGATAAGTTACAGGAGGTTTACTCCATGGCTTGAAGGCCAGCCACACATGCTACAGGAAAGGGCGGCTCAGACAGAGAAGGGAACACCAAGTAAAGGGTGTTTGGAGGATTGTCCCAGGATGGGAGATGCATGCTGAAAGTAGACTATGGACCGAACATATTTGCCACTCAATGCCTCTTTTGCAAACCTTAGCAACCAAAAGGAGAGAGAGAACAAAAGGGAATGCCCTGCCACAGAGGTGGGATAGGATGGGGATATGGGAGGGATGGGAGGGTTACTGGGATCATTGGTGGTGGAGAATGGGCACTGGTGGAGGTATGGGTACTCTATCATTGTATGACCAAATACAAAAACTTGTAAGGTCAACAACTGTACCACGTACCAGATGGTGTTTCACTAACAAAAATTTTTTTTTAAAAAGCAGGGGAAGTCCCTCCCTCACTGCTGGTAGGACCATTGTTTGGTCCAGCTTCAATGGAAAATAGCCTGGACATTTCTCAGAAAAGTAAGGAAAGAACTCCCAAATGACCTAGTGACCCTGCATCTTGACATCTACCCCGAAGTACAAAAACACTAACCTAAAAAGATATATGCACATTGATGTTTATTGCAGTGCTTAATACAATAGGCAGAATATGAAAACAACCCAATGTCAGACAAATAGGTAAAGAAGTTGTGATTAACATGCACGGTGGAGCCCCAAGAAAAAAATGCAGACCCAAGAAAAAATTAAATTTTGCAGTTCACTGCAACTTGGATTGAACTGGAGGTATCATGCTGAGCAAAATAGGCCAAAGAGAGGACAAGCATCCGACAAGCTCACTCATTTCTGGTGTGTAGGTAAACAGTCAGGGTACAGGCAACAGCAATTGATAGCAAGCCCTAGATCCTGGAGTACAAACTGAGACCATGAGGTTGGAGAGGGAGGAAGGGGTGGACAGGCATCATGGAGGTTCTTGGGCACTTTGGTGGTGGTGAAATGAGGTGACTATGTACACCAAGACCAAAGACGTCAACACTATTGTAAACATATAACAAATTCTAAGTAATTTTTTAAGAAAGAAAGCCCAAACAGAGATGCCACAATTTCCTCAGCAAAAAAAAACTCTTAAAATTGAAAAAAATAAAAATATTTGAAACCAACTTTCAATACCAAGGCTCTGGTACTGACTCAGAGTCTCGGGTAAGAAATAGGGCCCCAGAGAAATAGTACAGCAGGTAAGGTGCTTACCTTGTACATGGCTAACCCGGATTCCATTCTCAGATGGTCCCTCAAGAAGTGATTCTTGAACAAGAAGTCAGAGACAAACATTGAAATTGTGACTAGAAATCATTGCTTCAAGTTCTTGGACTTCAAGTCAGAGGGATCAATGCTTCCTTACACATCTGTTCCCCCTACCCCACCTGCCTCCTCCTCCTCCAGGCAGCAATGCCAGCACCAGGTTTGCGGGAGTCTGGGGAAGCAGCACTAAGATAGGCCACTAGGGTGGGCAGTTCTGCAAGGGCCCGCCATCTGGGCTGTGAGGAATGACATGATGTCCCCTTCCTCTCTCTGTTTCAGCCGTGTGCGACCCCACAGTTGGAAAAATCAACATCGGTGAGGCTGAGAGAAAGATTCAGCTGACACAGTTTTCATTTGAGTTCCCTTCAGACACACTTACACAGAATGACTCTTAGCCTCAGTGCTCATAGCTCAACCACTTGCTCAGACAGAGCACCTGCTGCGGACAGGACAGGGCTGGCTGAGTGGCCCTGGAATGTCAGGGCAGATAGGCCTTAGTGATCTTGGGTCTCTCTTTACTACATTGTTGAGGAGTCAGGCCAAGGATCAAATATCCTGGTTAAAGTTCCACTGCTAGTGAGTGGGGGTGGGAGGGAGGGTGAGTGAACAGGAAATGGGGATTGTGACAGGGCCAAGACATGGACTGATGTTTCTAGACAGTCTTAATATGTCTGCAAATCTGGATCATGTTGTGCATGTAAAATTCCTGTGTAGAAGGCCTCCTCTGTCCCCACTCCCCAGACAGTGTCAGCCATCCCCAAAGACCATCTCATTTCCATAAAGATTCAACACCTTAATAGGGAAAGCACAGAGAATGATTAAGCAGACAGGCTTGGAGCCAGAGACATAATAAAGCAGGTAAGACACCTGCCTTGTACACTGCTAATCTCAGTTCAATCACCAGCACCAGATACAATCCCCAGAGAAGTGCCAGGAATAAGCCTTAAGTACCACCAGGTGTGACACCCCCCCCCAAAAAAAATGAACCAACCAAGAATTTTTTTTAAAAAAAACCACACAGGCTTGGGGTCAGACATACTTGAGATGGTAACCTAGTCCTATCGAATTATTTAACTTCCCTGTCTCAAAGTTCCCATATCTGTGAAAATTATGCCATACACCGAGGTGTTTCAGTTACATACATTA
The DNA here is from genome assembly GCF_029834395.1 of Sorex fumeus. Classification (NCBI taxonomy): domain Eukaryota; kingdom Metazoa; phylum Chordata; class Mammalia; order Eulipotyphla; family Soricidae; genus Sorex; species Sorex fumeus. The sequence goes on along the minus strand of NW_026606104.1, from coordinate 911,765 downwards.
ACACCTAAAATAATTCAAATATTTCCATTGGATTGTCTCTATGGGCTGGAGTGATAGCACAGTGGGTAGGACGTTTGCCTTGCATGCAGTTGACCCAGGTTTGATTCCTCTGTCCCTCTCGGAGAGCCTCGCAAGCTACTGAGAGTATCCCGCCTGCAAGGCAGAGCCTGAAAAGCTCTGGCATATTCGATTTGCCAAAAACAGTAGCAACAAGTCTCACTATGGAGATATTACTGGTGCCTGCTCGAGCAAATCGATGAACAACGGGACGACAGTGCTACAGTGTCTCTATAGTTACTCTGAACAGATTCAGAAGCTTGCTCAAAGTTACACCCTAGGGAATGACACAAACAGACTTTGATCTCTGGAGCCTCTGCTTTACCTACTCTGCTGTCTCCTAGTTTCCTGGGCCCACATTTCCTGTATACTTACTCACCCAGTCCCTCAATTATAGTGTCTGCCTGCAGGTGACACCATATCCAGATCCTGTAATTCAGACAGTAATGTAATGCCAGACAGTTGGTCTGTTGATCCCATTATTGTCCGATAGGCACAGAGAAAGCAAAAACATTCATCAAGTTGGTTTCTTTGGGGTACCACAGCCAGCATTGCTATGTTCTTCCATTGGTTCCTCCATTAGTTCCTCCATTGCTATGTTTCTACATAAATTTCTAGCACAGTATGGTTTTACACCCGAGTCTGATTTAGTTTGTGCTGGATTATTTCTGAATCTGAAAGGTACAGTAGCACTTGGCAACATATAGGCAAAGCTGTCTTCATTTGACCAGTGTCCCAGACAAATTTGGTTTCACCAAGATGGTATCTCAGGCTGGATACCTTCAAACACCTCTCCACTAAGCTTGTTATTCATTATGCCTTTAAATACTCTTCTGTGACAAAATGCTAAGTGACACATTAAATATTCATCACGATGCATCTAGCATAGGGCCATGGGTAGAATTAAGCAGAACAAATGTGATTTCTGATTACATCTCTTTAATTCTAGGTACTAAACACCCCTAGGCAGCAAGGAATTCATCCTTTTCTGAAAGAAAGCCAGGAAAGTCTATTCCACAACATCCCTTTATGTGGTGCCAAACTGTTTCTAAATTCTTGGCAAAAAGTACTTTCCTTTTCTTTTCTTTTTCCCTTCTTAATCTTAAATAAATATATACTTTATATGCATGTATGTTGTGCATATAAATAACCCACAAAATCATCACCCAGATCAAGACACATAACATTGCTAGAAACCCAGAAAGTACCTTAATACTTCTTTCCCAATACTCACTCACTCTTTTGACAGGAAATTGTTATCTTTAAATCTAATGTACTCTCATTTTTAATTTAAAGGCAAAGGTCAAGTAGTTATCTATTGCTCCTTGATTTTGAAGTTCACTAGAGTAGAAATGTGGAGAACAGGAGGATCCTGAGGTATGCCTGGGAGAGATGATGCTGGTTTGGTCTGGAGTAGTAGAAAGGACAGAGAAAGAAATGGAGATTTGAAGGATTTATTGAGAAGCAGAGATGACATAACTGAATATGACGATGGGGAGAAAGGTGGAATTAGATATGATTAATATTTTGACTTAATTTTCTTGTTGGAGGATGTTATCATTGGTTGAATAAAGGAAGATGAGGAAATATGAGATGAACAAAGGAGTGAATTAGGACCAGGACAAGATCAAGTGCTCTCTTTGGAACTGCAAACTTGAGGAAATCGCTAAATGTTCAAGGAAAGGGGTTAGTCCTGGGGAGACAAATATATTAAGAAATCATCAGCTTATTGACAGATTTCAAAACTCCCTAAGGATGTGATAGAATTACCCAAGGGAGAGCGAGTGAAGAGAATAACCCCAGACAGAGGCCAACGATAATTCTTGGTGAAACCAATACTTGCCTTCTGTATGAGCTAGAACTAAGACTTAAAGGAGGTAATTACTATCACCTAATATATAATTCAGTTTTGGGAAAAAATGTATCCTGTGTTCTGCAGCCTCTCATGATCATCCCAGTCGTTCCTCACCAGGGAACGCAGATCTTTAGACAACTGCACAAGTATTTTTCATTACTGGAAAAGGCTTGATTGAAATTACATGTTTATCTGCATGAGTCTACTCTCTGCATATATAAAAGTAACCACATCAACTTTTTCCTGTTTTAATTGGTAACATGGTTCTCTTAGGGTTTTTGAAGTTTCTACTTCACAATAACATGTTTTCAGTTATTTCATTGTATTTATTTTTAATGAAAGAACATGACTTTTATATTATTTTACCTAGATTTTGTCACCACATATGGAAGTACCCAGGCTACTTACTCCTGATTTAGTTTCGGGGATGGGGATATGGAACCCAGAGCTGTTCAGTAGACCATGACTGAACTCAGGGTTTCTGCATGCAAAGCATGTACTCTAGCTCTTTGAGTTATCACCCCTATTTTATTTTTAAAAATCCCCCCTTCCACTTCCTTTCCTCTTCAGATGTTGCAGCTGCAGTGAGGCTCTGTGTGTGTGTGTGTGTGTGTGTGTGTGTGTGTGTGTGTGTATTCACTGGAAAGCACATGTCAGATTGTAGTGTATACCACATATGGTCCCCCAACCACCAACCAGGAATGAATCTTGAGCTCAGAACCAGCAGTAAGCCCTGAGTACTTCCAGGTGTGGCCCCCTAAAAAGAATCACTAAAAAAAGAAAGGTAAAATATAAAACAATAAAATAAAAGTAGTTCAATAACTCAGTTTGCTCATCTATGAAATAGGAAAGTAATAATTTCTACCTCTTGAGCTATTTAGCAAGACTAGATTAAATCAAGTGTTGTAAGTGCTCAATATTTGGTAAGAAGTGATGGCTACTATTGTTAAAATTCCTTATTCAAACCCCAAAGAAAAAAATGATAAGGCCTTTATGTGAAAGATGTGAAGATGTGACCATACTCAGTTTAATGATACAGCCTCTGAGTCAGTCCTAACAAATTATTACAGATACCTTGTCAGGAGTTCTCAGAATTTTGCTTATGTCTCATAACATGGTATCATCCTCACTCAAAACACACTTCATATAGATCAAACACTCCGAAAATTCATATGGAACATTAACTCCCATGAATACCTAAAGCAATCCTTGGGACAAAGAAGATGGGAGGCATCACCTTCCTCAAGTTCAAAACTTCTTACAAATCAGTAGTAATTAAAAAGCATGGTATTGGAATAAAGAAAGACCCGATGATCAGTGGAACAGAATTGAATATCCTGACACTGACCCTCAAATATATGACCACCTAATCTTTAGCAAGAAATATGAAGTGGAGAAAGGAAAGACTCTTCAACAAGTGGTGCTGGGAAAACTGGGCAACTACATGTAAAAAAATGAACTCAGACCGCTTTCTAATACCAGCACAAAAGTCAGATGAAAATGGATTAAAGAGATCAACATCAGACCTGAATTCATAAGGTACATGGAGAAAAATGCGGGCAGAACCCTCCATGACATTGAAGGTAATTCAAAGATAAAACACCATTGACCAAGCAAGTGGAAACAAAGATAAACAAATGGGGCTAAATTAAACTAAGAATCTTCTACACTTCAAAAAAATGGTGACTAAGATACAAAGACAGCTCACAGATAGTTTTCTCCCAAATATTTTTAGGTTTACAGCTAGAATAACTCTATAGAATAACTTTATAGTTTTAATTTTGGTAGAAATATGAGACACCAAAAATTATAAGTGTTTATAAAGTTTGATTTGAATTATTGAATGGCTATGAGATCTAGGGAAGTTCTCTTAACCCTCTAGGTCATTGTTATTTCTGAATTTTGTTTTTGGGTCACACCCAAGTGTGCTCAGGGCTTAATCCTGGTTGTGTGTTTGGGGATCACGCCTGATGGGTCTCAGGGGATTATATTTAGTGCCAATATTGAACTGGGTTGGTTCCATACAAAGTAAGTGCCTTTCCTATCCTCCAGCACTCTCTCTCTCTCCTGTGCTCTAGGATACTGTTATCAAATAGAACTTTTGAAAAGTTCTAGATCTATACTGTTTAGGGTAATACTCCATAACCATGAGTATTTTTGATAAATCTTTTTTGGTGGTGGAGGGCATGCCCAGCATCATTCATGGCTTACTCTTGTCTCAGCAATTAGGGATCACTGCTGGTGGGCTTAGGGCTGTATATGATGTATTGGAGGTTGAAACTGGGTCGTCTGCATGCAAGGCAAACGCCTTGCCTACTGCATTATTACTCTGTACACTCTGGACCTGTATTTTTTCTTTTTTCTTTTTGGGCCACATTTTGCAATGCTCAATTTTACTTTTGACTCTGCATTAAGGAATTAGCCCTGTGGTGCTTGATGGGATGTTGGGGATCTAACCCAGGTCAGTCATGTGAAATGCAGACATCCTACTACCTTTCCAGCCCCCAAAGACCCAGGGTTATTTTTATGATCTAAATGTGAGAAATGTGACTCAGAAACTGACTTTTAAATCTTGATTAAAATTTAAATAGCCCCATATAGTTATTGACTATCATATTTAATAAGGAATTCTAGGACAACATCCAAATCTATGAATGAAATATTCATGCAAGTATCAGATTCTTTAAGCTTCCTGCCATAATTTCTAGAATACTGCCATAATTTAGTCAATAAATATTTGTTGAATTAATATTTGTAGAATGAAAGAATTACCAAGCAAATAAATAAATTACTGAATCTTAAGAGAAAAAAATACATGCAGCTACTTTAGTATAACTTCCTGGGGAAATCCAGTTTTGAGAGGTAAAGACAAGCATTGACATTGGCTGCAGCTGGGTGAGAAGTCTTGGAAGCTGTTTGTATGGGCACAGAAACAAGTATAATTCAGATCACATTTTTTTTTCATCTTCCTTCTTACCCGGAAAAACTATTTCCTTCTTGGGTGTATTTTCATAACCGAGCTCTCTTAGGAAGGAAATTCAATGTTAGAACTATGGGCTGGGATGAACAAACGGAAGAGGGGGCAGAAGCCACAAGGATGGTTGCCAAAACTTCTATCCCAATCCATCAGAAAGACTTCCTTTGGACAGAGTTCAAATTCGCCATTGCCCTCAGAAGTACTTTTTAGTCTCAGTAAGTGAGTTATCAGCTTCCATCCTGTCTTGAACTCACACTTCTCTGTGTCCAGAGGATTTTCTCTGCTCCAGGGCAAGCTTCTCTTATGAAATTTCACTCTTCTCAACACAGTTTATGTCAGGTGCCTGGAACATCCCCAGTGGAAGGGATTTCTGGTTCATCCAACAAGGATGCAAAGTTCCTGTTACTAGAAGACCCAGCTGAAAAAAACACATTCCTCTGTCAGAATACAGAGTTATGTGGGTGAAAGCAGAAGAGCCACCATGCTCCACTAACCAACCCTCCTTCTCTCTCTCTCTCTCTCTCTCTCTCTCTCTCTCTCTCTCTCTCTTTCTCTCTCTCTCTCTTTCTCTCTGTCTGTCTTGCTCGCTCACTCTCTCGCTCTCTCTTTCTCTCTCTAATTTATTTATTCATTTTGGCTTTTTTGAAGGGGACACATTGGCAATACCCAGGGGTTACTCCTGGCTTTTATTCTGGCAGGACTCAGGGAACCACGTTGGGTGCTACGGGTCCAACCGGGTCCACCGCATGCAAGACAAATGCCATAACAACTGTACTATCACTATGGCTCCTCTCTCTCTCTCTCTCTCTCTCTCTCTCTCTCTCTCTCTCTCTCTCTCTCTCCCTCTCTCTCTCTCTTTCCCCTTATCTCTTAATTAATTATGTATTTCTGTAGCTTATTGTATTTTAAATTTTTATCTTTCAATTGCAAGATAGAGTTTTTATTGTGGTAAAATGTACATAGGGTTTAACATATCATGGTTTTAAGTGTATACAGTAACATTATATTCAACAACATGTACTTGTTTGCTTGTACGTGTTTCAGTTTTTATCTCTGAAACTCTTTCATTACTCTAAACTGAACCTGGATTAGCATGGAATAATAATACTTTATTTCTTTGTCTCTCTGATAGAATGACAAAGACCATTCTATCTTCTGTTTCTGTGTAATTCTTTTTGTGATGAACTTTTTCTCCTATAGATCAATGTCTTCAAGATTCACTTATTATAGCATATATGAGAATTTACCATCTTTTTAAGACTGAATATGGTTCCTTTGTTTCCATATACAACATTTTATTTATCCATATTTAAGTTGTTTCCACCTCTTGACCATTGTGCATGAAACTTCTGTAAAAGTGGGTGCACAGAGATCTGTATTGGCCCCTTTGCTAAACTCTCTCTGTATATATGTTAGAAGTAGAATTGCTGGATCATGTGATAATTCTATGTTTAACTTTCAAACAACTCCTACATTTAAAAATTTTCTTTATATAGCTCTTAACTTTTATTCCTAATTATTAATAACCATCTATTTTTCAGTTTTCTATGACCTGCATTTTACTTTTTCAGCTAAAATCATAACTACTTGTTTCCATTTTATTAAAAACCAAACTCAGCTTTTAGTCTTTGTCTTTAATTTGAAGCTTGTCTATTTTGTTCAAATCCAATATGTTTCTGTAATCTATAACTTTTTACTTTAGTTTATTTTTAAATCCGCTCAAACTAATCTTTCTTATTTTTCTAACTTAATTTGTTTTACCTAGGATTTTATATAACTGACTTTATATATCTGTAACATTTCTCTCACAGAATTATCATATTGCTCATAGCTATAAATGTTTCTCTTCTGGGATACTGGGTAAGGGGTGTTGGGAAGCTTTTAGCAAAGAGGAAGAGAAAGCAATATTAAGGTCTTTTGAAGGGTTGAGTTCCATGGGAGAAAGACGAAGGCAGAGAGTTCAAGGGTTGGGCAATCAAGACAATATTCTCGTCAGGAAGTGAAGGGAGCAGGATGTAGAATGGAGAGAAGCTGGACAAGGATGCAGTTGCAAAGGAAGCCTTATGCCCCTGGGAGCTTGAAGTGAGTATGGACCTGCAGAGATGTATCAAGTTGAAACTGGGGGCTGGTTCTTCAATCACAGAAACTTGCATATACCTGAAGGTATGCTTGGGAGAAAAATTTTCTCCCTTGTGGAGGGAGGGAACTTGGTATCAAGGTCAGCATGTGACTTTTCTAGGTTGGCAAACTGGGGGGTATGAGTAGAATACCGAGAATCCACTGCAAGAGAAACATAGAGTGTTCCAGGGAGTATGGATCTGATCACCCAGGTCTAGGGTGGTCAGCCAGCTTGAAGGAGTTAATTAAAATTAGGGGGGGAAGTTTCCTTCCCATCAAGTGTGGGTACTCTGACAAAGAAATCTGATTGTTTAAATACATCTTCATCACTCTCCCCAAATATAAAGTACTGACTGGCCTGAGTCAAATGACTCTACTACCCCAACTTCCTCCAAATACAATTCATAAGGATTTTGTTGCGCCTGTTTACAAAGAACCCTACTTAAAAAAATGTGTTTCTTCTCTCATGTCAGGGTGGATTAGGGGCCTAAAGAATGCTCAATTTGGAACCTTAAGAGAAAATAATACAAATGAATGAATCAAAACATTAGCAGGCATTGCCAGGGTTTGGGATGTGGTCATGCAAAATGAGAGGCCCTGGAGCTAAGCTTGCCAGAGCTTCTGGTCTGAGACTCTCGTTGCACAGTCCAAAGGAGCCGCCCCCTGGAGTATGCTCGCTGCTGTTGTATACACATCTTCTCACTTCAGAGTCCTGAGAAGCCCTTGGGTGAATGAATCCCCACTAGTTTTGACTTCTAGCAAGGTGGTGCCTGAAGTTACCTCTATCTCCAGGAAACTGTTGACTATGTCTTAAATGGGAGGAATGGGGCCATGCAAATGTGGGTCATGATTCTTTACTGTGAGTAAGGAATCAATCACACCAATTGAAATATCTGATGTCTACTACTTCATATATAAATAAAAAACTTCAGATGGAGTTTAACATGCCAGGCACTCATGCTGAGGAACTATGCAAGCAGGACACAAACCCAGAATACAGATGAAAGGATGCCTTCTTTACTCTTTTTTTTAAATGTAGGAGTACTGCTATTTATTCAGCCACTGATTAGCTGATTGAATTGGGCATGAACTCCACCTTCCTTTTTTTTTTCATAATTTTAATCTATTTATTTATTTATTTTTCTTCTTATATTTATTTATTTAATCACTGCTGGAAAAATTACAAAGCTTTCAGGTTTAAGTCTTGGTCATATAATGATCAAACACTGTTCCCTTCACCAATAATCATTTTTCACCACCAAGAACCCCAATATACTCCCCTCCCACCCCTCCCAATGCCTGTAAGGCAGATGATTTCTACGTAACTCTTTTCTACATTGATTACATTCATTATTTCGACAACAGATGCACCATTATTGTTTAGAATTTCCCCCACAACAATCAGAATTGCTGAAAAGGCATTATGAAATACTTTGTTTTTTATATCTGGTATGAGAATCATATAATGTGGCATAGCCGAGCAATTTTGGATTTCTGCAAAGAGCCAGATAATTATGAGATTGGTTTCTGTGCATCTGGTGTTATGGCTGTGCTGGAGAGCCGCTCGTGGGGGTCAACTCGTGACCTTGGTAGGGTGTGAAGGATGAGCCGGTACCGCACCCCCTTCCCATGAGACTGCAGTTGCCCCTCACTGCCGGCTCATACCTGGCTTTCCTATAAGCTCTGAGGTGGTGCCCACCTTGCTGCCGGAGGGGAAAAGGTGGAAGGGAGCAATACCCTTTCCCTCCTGGAGAGGCATGGCGCAGTAGTTTAACGCATGGACCATTCACTTGTCTGCCGCAAGCTGCTGGGCTCTGGACTAAGTCCTTTTGCCTCTGGAGCCATGGCCATGCCAGAGAGCTGCTCGTGGGGGGCAACTCGTGACCTGGATAGGGCGTGAAGGGCGAGCCGGTACTGCTCGCCTTCCCATGAGACTGCAGTTGCCCCATCACCGCAAGCTCATACCTGGCTTTCCAATAAGCTCTGAGGCAGTGACCACCTTGTATGCAGTCCAGATGCATTTCTGCCAGAAAATCGCTGGGTTTTGAGATTTGTTTCTGAGTCTCTGGGATCATGGCCATTAATAAGCTTGATCAGGAGCCAGAGATGCCGTTTGTAGGTGGCAACTCGGGGTCTCATTGGGATGAGGAGGAAAGGGCTGGTTCCACCCCCATCTGGTGAGGCCCCGTGTGTCTTGTCACTGCAGGCCCAAACCTGACTGTCCAGTGGCCTCTGGAGGATGGCAGTCACCGGGCTACCAGGGGGAACAGGCCAAGGCATGAAACCTATTCCCACCTGGAGAGGCCCAGCGCCAGTAACCTACTGCAGGAACAGGACGCATTTCTGCCAAAAGCCTTTGGGTTCCGAGATTCATTTCTGAGTCTCTGGGATCATGGCCATTAAGCATTTCGATCAGGAACGAGAGAGGCCATGCCTCCAATTATATAGCTGGGCCGGAGGTGTGTCTCCCACATAACCTAACTTTTGGCTGTTTACTTTCTTGGTAAACTTTGCCCCAAGTTTTTGGGGTCTGACGAAAGGCACAGCAGCAAATTTGTGGTATCTGAAAGTCTGAAGGTGCCATCAGGCTGCTGATGCACTTGCCTCACAGGTACAGATTGACCTGCTGGCGGCACCAGACCCCCCTTCTTTACTCTTAAGATTAGCATATGTATCAGCATCTTTCACTTTAGAATCATATTTATCCATGTGCATGGGTCATATTGTTTCTTCAAAACAAATAAAGAAAAAGAAAAGAAACCTTGATGTCAAGACAACCTTATCTCAAGATAACCTATACACAGCATCATGAGTGAACCGCATTCCTTTCTTCAGGCTTCGGTTAGGTTACCTGACAAGATGAAGATGCTGTATTGCCTTTCATACTCTCTAGTCAGACAAATAGTCTCCTTTTGATGATAATTCTTCTTTATTTACTGGACTGAAATAACATTTCTGGAGACACCAAGATTGGGAGTAAATCCGGTGAATCCCTTTTTTGTGCTTTTAGAGAATGAATTTTTATGGCTGCATCATTTAAAGCTACATCTATTAATCAAAATAAAAAACTCTGCTCCAACTTACTTTCCTTGAAATTTGTTGATATTCTTGGTATGCAGAGAAAGTTCAATGGGTTGAGCATGCAGTTTTGGGTTTAATCCTTGGCACTTTACAGTTCCCTAAGCATTGTTGTCTTGGGGACTTCCAAGCACCGAGACAACAGAAGGTAATCCATGGAATATTTCTCAAGGGAATTTATATTTATACTCAGGCTGTAAATGTTATACCATGAGTAATCCTTTTTGTTGTGCTCTGAGTAAAGCTTCCTCACCCAGTCCCTGCCCCAACTTACCCTTCTTTGTATTGCTTCCCTGTTCTTCTATAGCTATTCTGAAGAGGTGAGGGGCTTTGTGGTGCATGTACAAGGATTTTTTTTCTAGCTCCATTCGAGCTGTGACTTTCACAGAATCTTTTAAACATCTCATGCCTCAAAGGAGATATTTCTCCTCTCCTGTGAATGAATTGGCATTACCTGAAAATGATTGCATTCGTAGTCTGTTCCAGCAAATATACCATTTACTCTCCTGATGTCTTGCTTGACAGGGAAGAAACATGTAAAGCAGAAATCAGAAAGTCCATCTAGAAATTTTTCAAATAAATTTATTACAGACTTGTCATTGCCTAAATATACTCAGAGCCTCTGGAGAGCATGTAAGTGTGGTGCCTGCAGTTGCCTCTATGGACAGGAATTGGTTATGAGAAAAGCTGTATAATCTTACATGACTTCTGTTTTTTCTTCTTTCTTTCTTTCTTTCTTTCTTTCTTTCTTTCTTTCTTTCTTTTTTTCTTTCTTTCTTTTTTCTTTTTTGCCAGGGAAATGGGAGGATGGGAGGGCATACCCAACTGTGCCCAGGACTTACTCCTGGATTTGCACTCAAGAATCACTCCTGGCCATGCTCAGGGGACCACATGGAGTGGCAAGTATTAAATCTGAGTCACCTGCATGAAGGCAAACACCCTGCGTGCTGTAGTGTCTCTCTGTCCCTCAACCTCTATTGAGTCTTGTGCAGAACATGCTCTTCATACTCTTTATGGAGGAGTTGGAATGTGGTTTTAAAAATTTATTGAATCACCATGAGATGCAAAGTTGGTCATGCTTGAGTTTCAGTTATATAGTGCTCAAACACCCACCTCGTCACCAGTACCCACTCCCCTCCACCAATGTCCCCAATTTCCTTAATACCCCTTAGTCTGCCTCTATAGCAGATTTTTTTTATTCTCTCCTTTTAGGCACTGTGGTTTGCAATACTGTTGCTGTAAGGGTATCAGGCATATGACGTTATCTTTTTTCAGCACTCAATTCTTGTCCAGTGGAATGTGACTTTGGTGGCTATAACACCATCCAAATGAAATGAGATAAGCAGGGGTGTGTTTTGGACTTTAAAGTAACTGGAGAGATAGCTCAAGTGGTAGAGCATATGCCTAGCATGCTCAAGATCCCACAATCCCTGGTATCATATGCTCACCCCAGAACTGTAAGATATAACCCTGGTGGTCTCTAGGTATAGGTCTCATGGCCTAGGAATGCCACTGGCCCACTCCAAAAAAATAAAACTTTGCTAGGGCAGCACTACCCTTCAGCATGACAAAGATCATTTGTATCACTTTTCATCCCATTGCTCATCGATTTGCTTGAGCGGGCACCAGTAACATCTCCATTCACCCCTGTCACGTGCTAGTGTAGCCCAATGGTGTGTGCTCACTCCAGGAACATGAAGAGCCTCAAACCATTTGTTCAGGGTCTTGACGAAGAAGTCCGACCATCTATCTCATAGGTGGGCAGCTGCATGTTCTTTTGATGGAATCCAGTCAGTAACAACTCCACTCCAGTGGTCGTCTCCAAATTGCATTATGTGTCCGGCCCATCTGATTTTCAACACCTTGGCAAACGAGGCAGCATCCCTGATCCTCGATCATCAACAGAGGTCAGAACTCCGGATTCCTTCTCTCACTTGAGTGAAGCGTAATACTCCAAGAAAAGATAATAATACTTTGCCAGGATAGTCCATGACAGAGATAATTACTATTATTTTAAAATGACAGAGAGCCATTGAGGGCATGGCTCAATGGGAGAACACTTGAGTTGCATGTGTGAGGCCTTTCGCTCTAATATCCTTTACCACATGGTCCCCCACACACAGCCAGGAGTGATTCCAAGCATCTCTGGAAGTGAACACCCCCCTCCCCCATAAAAAGTCATATAAAATTTTAGATAAAATAAGAGAAGGGCAGCAAAGTGGGGGAAAAATGGAAGGTGATACAATGGCCTGTGGCAGACCGACATTGGGATATTGGTAGTAGTTGTGGCATGTGAATGCATTTTCAAGAGCAGTGACATTGCCCTAAAACATCCATGGTCACATAAGCCAATGTTAACTCAATAAAAATAAAATAAATGTGTAGCAAGGAAATTGTTCAACATCACTAATTACTAGGGAATTGGAAAGAAAAAGTACAATGAAACGCTACCACATGCTCATTTATTTGACTGCTATTAAAAAACCTGAAGTATTATGAGCATTTGTGTCCCTTTGGTAGGAAGATAAAGTGGTGGTAGTACTATGAAAAATAGTATGGTTCTATATTAAATATTGAATTTCCATGTGATCCAGAAATTCTGCTTCAGTGTAGAAACCCAAACAAATTAAAAACAGCAACTGAAGGAATACATATCATGTACATTCATACATGATATGTCATTATTATTCAGCATTATTCAGACTAAACCAAAAGTGGAAGCAACCCAATTGTCCATCAGTGAGTGAATGGATAAACAAAATGTCCTATAAAAAACACTCAGAAATATCACTAACACAAAAAGAGAGATTTTTTAATTTATGCCTCTCTACCTTTTCTCCCACCCCACACCCTCTTTTCTGTTAACCTTAGTCGTGTTATCAATAACCACTGGTTGGGCTTTTGTTAAATTGTTCTTTGTTGATTTATTTCAAATCCTTCTACTTCTCACATAGATGACCTCATGGATACTTTCTTCTGACTGTTTTACTTCACATTGTCCTCTTGGTTTCCTTTCATTTTGTTATGAATGGCAAATTAAATTTTCATTTTCCCACCACCCTATTCATCCTTGACTTCTTACAGTTATTTGAAGTCTTAGTATTATTGCACTGTTTCTTTAAAAATATCATTGCCATTTTTATTTGGATACTTTAAATTTTTTCATTAATTGTTGATTTTGGTATACTAAGCATTTGGTTAGAGAAATTCTCATGCCAAGGACATAAGCATTTTTCTTTTCAGGTTTTGTTCTTTGTCTTTTAAAGACATCTTGTAGGTATTGTTGTGCAGGTCTACCTTCCTTGTTAAATTTGTTCTTAAAGGGCTGGAGCCATAGCACAGCAGGTAGGGTGTTTGCCTTGCATGCGTCCAACCTGTGTCCAATTCCCAGCATCCCATATGGTTCCCTGAGCACTTCCAGGAGTAATTCCTAAGTGCAGAGCCAGGAGTAACTCCTGTGCATCTCTGGGCATGACCCAAAAAGCAAAAAAAAATTGTTCTTAAGAATTTAATTCTTTTAGATGTCATTATAAGTTTTTATTCTTAATTTCTTATCATTTAGTTACTTGCCTTTAAGAATGCAATTGACCTTTGCATATTAATTTTGTAAGCAGCCACTTTGCTGTGTTTATTGTTTCTAATAATTTTTAAAAACTATTTATTTATTGGAGTAATATCAGTTTTGTCCATTTTAAGGGCATAAGCTATCATACCACTCTCATCGCCAAAGTGCCAATAACCATCTACCATAGTTCTTAAGATCCTTTATTCTAGTTGTCTGATTGCTAAAATTCCTCTGATGCTAAGTTGAATAGAAGTGGTGATGATTGTCAATCTTTTTGGTTCCTAATTTAAAGTAGAAGATCTAAGATTTTTACTATTAATTAAAGCTCAGACACACTATGACTAAAAGACAATTTAGTTTCCCACTGATACATGTATTTTAATCATAATATGTCCTAGGTTTAATTATGTCTTTGGATATGTATGGTTGATATTTTTGAAAGGGAGAAGCTCTTTGAACCTTTCATTATTTGTATATTTTCTTCCTTCCCCCAAATAAGAAAGGTCTCAGGTACTATTTCTTCAGATAGTATTTCTAGCTGCTTTTCTCTCTGCTGGGACTTCAATAATGCTTTACACTGTTTCCCTACCGTCTTTTTTTTTTCAGTTTATTATTCCTTTTTATGTATTTCCCACTGGAGTGATAGCACAGCGGTAGGGTGTTTGCCTTGCATGCAGCCAGCCTAGTTGAGCCAGGTTCGATTTCTCCGCCCCTCTCAGAGAGCCTGGCAAGCTACCGAGAGTACTCAATATGCCAAACACAGTAACGAGAAGTCTCACAATGGAGACGTTACTGGACCCGCTCGAGCAAATCGATGAAAAACAGGAGGACAGTGTTTCATGTATTTCCCATTTCATATGTTCCAACTCATCAACTCTGTCAGCTACTTCCTCTTGTTTAATGTTAGATCTTTCTATTGTGTTTTGCAGTTGAGCTATTGTAAATTTTGCATGTTTTTTAAGTTTGAAGGATTTTCATATTTTCTCTGTCATTATTATGAATATAATTTTGTTTTCTGATTGTTCTTATTTTCTTGTATATATGATTATATTGTTGTTATGTTATTATAACTATTGTTTGAAACTTCTGGCAAGAAATTTTGACACATTAAAACATCAATAAGCTTTGAAGGTATTATGCTACTTAAAATTAGTCACAAAACAAAAATAAGTATGGCATGATTCCATTTGTGTTAGGTACCTAGAGAAGTCAAACTCACAGAAAAAAAGCGTTGTGTTTGGCAGTGATTATTGGGGAGGAGAAATGAAGAATAGTTGCTTCATAGGTAGAGATTTAGAGAATTTTAGTTTTAGTAAGATGAAAATAGTTCAGGAGAATGATGTTGGTGATGTGCATGAAAATATCTAATATACTTAGTATTATTGAACTGTACGACTTAAGATGGTTTGGCGGCAAAGTTTCCAAGTGTTTACCACAATTAAATATTTAAATGTATGACAATAATGACATTTAAATATTTAATTGTGGTAAACAACTCAGAAACTTTGCCACCAACCATCTTAAGGTGTGCAGTTCAATGAATGAATGAGGCCCATTTTTGTTACAGACTAGTTCCTGATGTTCCATTTGCCCTCAATGGAACAAACAACTCTGAATGCAGCAGTTATGTGTACCTAGGTTGAGAACTCAACATGACAAATGACCTGGCATCTGAACTGCACAGAAGGAAGAGAGAGCAGCCTGGAACGCCTTCAAAAGTGTCGAAGAAGTTTTTAAGAGGACGAAGGACCTCCAGCTCTGGGCACATCTTTTCTACTCCACTGTTCTTCCTGCACTAACATACGCTTCAGAGGCCTGGGCCCTATGAAAACAGGATAAGAACTCTATTCAGTCTCCCAAAGAGGAATCGAAAGAGCTATGCTTGGAGCATCACGTTTCACTCAAGTGAGAGAAGGAATCTAGAGTTCCAACCTCCGTCGAGGAGGATCAAGCATCAGGGATGCTGTCTTGTTTGTCAAGGCATCGAAAATCAGATGGGCTAAACACATAATGCAATTTGGAGACGACCGCTGGACTAGAACTGTTACCAACTGGATTCCACGAGACATCAGAAGAACACGTGACCGCCCACCTACAAGATGGTCAGACTTCTTCGTCAAAACCCTGAACGAATAGTTTGAGGCTCTTAGTGTTCCTGGAGCGAGCAGACACCACTGGGCTATGCTAACACATGACAGGGACGAATGGAGATGTTACTGGTGCCCACTCAAGCAAATCGATGAGTAACGGGATGACAAGTGATACAAGTAATACAAGTGATTGTCATCAACTTAAATAGCCTTTATAAATAATTGTCCCTAAGATCTAATTAAGATATAATAAAAATCAGATAGGTTAACTTTTATGCAATTCAAATATTATTGAATTGGGCAGAAATTCTCTAGCATT
Organism: Sorex fumeus; assembly: GCF_029834395.1. Lineage (NCBI taxonomy): Eukaryota > Metazoa > Chordata > Mammalia > Eulipotyphla > Soricidae > Sorex > Sorex fumeus. The sequence continues at coordinate 895,706 of NW_026606104.1, read as the reverse complement.
TAACTGTAGCTAGTTATGTAGTAATAGTTAACAGCATGCAGTGTTGTGCCCAAGATTCAGATCCCCAATTGCGGAGAGACCCAGTTTCACACACAATAATGCAAAAGCAAAGAAATTTTATTACTAGCCCGAGCCAGCGCTAGCTCGAGCTAGGGTCCAAGTCTCATCCCACACAGTGGTGTCTTGACAAGGACCCCGACTCCAACTCACAAGAAGTTTATATAGGGTTCGATCAAGAAGCGGCTTCCATACTGATCTATTTTTAGCATTGCCTTATTACAACAGTGGTCAGCTATTAGACAGCAGGTACCAGAAACGGTTTGGGGTTCTTTCCAAAAAGGTTGTGGCGACCCCTCATGACTGGCCAGATCCAAATGCACAGTTTCTTATGTAGGTGAATTACTCAATTGGGAGTACCAGAAACTGCAGTTTTGCTTTGGGGAAACAGAAACTGAGGCCTAGCTGAGATTTAATGTTAGCTGTAGCTTGTCACGGCTGCCGAGGAGCCTGCTTTTGGCCTCACATGCAGAAAGTTAACTTGACTGTTCCTAAATCATATACGTTTAAATATTTATCATAGATAAGGCATCAAGAAGAACACACTTTGACCGAAGTTAAATTTTCTTTAAATGTCATACTGAACATTTCTATCACAAAAGTGAAGTTTTATTTTACCTTTTTCTTTTTCAAATTTTTTATGGCCTTGTTCATGGGACTGAGAGATCCCTGAAGAGAGTCAACTTAAGGCTCCCTCAACAGTCCCTTGTAGTTTTACAGGGTTTTGTTATTGTAAAGGGGGCCTCTCAGGAGAAGGGTATTCTTGCTGCTAGATGCCTACAGCAAAATGGCAAGAGACAGAGAGTTTTGTATCACTAATCTCCCCTAGGGGATAGCGTATTTCTGTGGGATCAAAGAAAACCCTGAAATCTGAGCTGTAGATCTCTGCTTCAAGGAATTGGAGTGTAACACAAGGTCAATTAAAAATATCATCCTCTCAAGAGTCTTGGAAATAATTAATACAACTATTAAAATTCATTTTTAATAGCTTAGCCCTTTCCCCAGATCACACTTAGATATATTTGAGACAATTACCATGATGCAAAAGTGATTTCTGTAAACTATTTATTAATCCAGATATCTTGTCTCTCTATGTTTCACGAAAGTAGCAGCAAAGGGTATTGTGAGGTAGTTGTAGAAAACAGTCACTCAGATGGCAAAGGTGAGATTAGTCCCATATTTGGTGCTAACACTGTATAATTTCCAGATCACCAGCATGTGGCGCTATTGGCCATTGTGTCATACTGGTAACTCTTTGATTTCTATGATTTTTTACTTCCTCTGTTTTTAATCTTCCCTATTTAACCTATTCCCTGTTCCCTCTCCTCTCTGCATATCTACCTGTCTGTCAGAGGCTTCCAAACCCCACTGAGCTACTTAAGAAGTGTGTATCAAATCCACCATCTCTTTTTTGAGATTTAAAAAAGTCAAACACATAATTTTAAAAGGTAAATAGTACAGAAATGTTTATAAATGAATAGCACAGTTTCAGTCTCTAGTCATCTTTCCTCACCACTCACCCTGCTCCCCAGAGACAGAACTTCTATGTAAGCTGTGAAAAACTGAACATTCAAGGACCATTTAAACCCTCTGTGATTAAAATGTTTCCCTCCAGTTTTGTAAACTTCATGGCTTTACTAGTGTGTATGGGCTGGAGTGATAGCACAGCAGGTAGGGCGTTTGCCTTGCATGTGGCCGACCGGACCCACCAGGGCTTGATTTCCGCCCCTCTCAGAGAGCCCGGCAAGCTACCGAGAGTATCACGCCCATACAGCAAAGCCTGGCAAGCTACCCACGATGTATTAGATATGCCAAACACAGTAACAACAAGTCTCACAAAGGGGAGGTTACTGGGCCCACTCGAGCAAATTGATGAACAACGGGAGGACAGTGACAGTGACCAGTGTGTATAGTAACCTAGTTATGTTGGAACCACTTTCAAGTCTTTTTACTATTTCTTCAATATTCACCTCTGTAATTCCAAATATGGTCGTGTAGCTTCTTTGTTTTTTGATAACATCTGACTTCTTTTGATAATGAATGGCTGCTTAGATAAAATACTCCCTTAGTCATCTCTATTTTTGCTTGTTTGCGTTTGTGGCCATACCTGGCTGTGTTCAGGAATTATTATTGGCTCTGAGTTCAGAGGTCACTTCTGGTTGGACTCAGGGGACCAAATGGGGTACCAGGGATCAAACCTGAGTCAGCAGTGTGTAAGACAGTCTCTGCCTGCTGTATAGTCTCTCCAATCCTCAAGACATATCCTATTAGTCCCACATAACACTATTTACTGATGTGTCAAGTAGCGTATTACTTTGCTGGTTACTTCTACCTTTGGCTTCAGATTTCCAAGTTTCAAAGCTTGTATCCATTTCCCCTATCTTTTCTTATTATTTTATATATCTATGACAGGCTCAACCTTGCAATTTCCTCCAACAAATCCTCAAATGGTGTTCGCTATCATAGTTTGTCTCCTAATCCTTTAATCTTCCTATACTGTGGACTGGATACTCTTTAAATTTGCTACACAATTATTGTCCTAAGACTTTCATTTGCCATCAGCCTGGAAATTTCCTTCTCCCCTTTCCTGTGTGGAATCCTACCATTCTTGAACCTCTTATTTCTGCTTTTCTTATTTGGTGGAGGATATTACCTAGTGGGTAATATCTACTATTGGTAACATGACACACTGAAGGTAGGTTTGTGGAGATTTTTATGTCTAATATATCTTTATAATATTACCACACATCTTTATAGTTTAATTAGTTGCATGATCACTGAGCACAAATAATTTTTCTTTACAGTATTGAATGTAGTTACACACCATTTTCTAGTTCTCTTTATTCTAATTATTGATACTTGATGTGACCCTCTGGGTCTTGGCCAATGAGGGGATTACATGGCACCGGGTGTGGGGGGGGGCGCGTTGGTGGGTGTGACCCCCGCTTACTGGAAGATGGAGGATCTGGGTAGAGGGTGCTCAGCCCCGATCTGAGCTGGCTTGGAGATCTCAGCCCCGGGACCCGCGTGCCTTTGTTCCTCTGTTGGTACCTTCATGCGTGTGGAGAGTGGTCTCAGATCCTCCATCTTCCAGTAGGCGGGGTTCACACCCACCAATGCTTCCCTCCCGCAACCCCTGAACCCCTCCCCTCCCACCCCGTGCCTTGTAATCCCATCAATGGCCAAGACCCAGAAACTATAAAACCCAGCTCCCAGAATAGAACAGCGCAGAGTCTCCTGCCCCCGTGCCTGGCTGTCCTCCCCAAGGCCCCTTGCAGGGGGGCGCGTTGAGTTTCCCTCCCCGCCCTGAGCAGAGCCCTGGCAGCCGAAGACCTCCAGAACCAGCCACAACCATGCTGAGACCACTCTCCACACGCATGAAGGTACCGGCAGAGGAACAAAGGCATGTGGGTCCCAGGGCTGAGATCTCTAAGCCTGCTCGGATTGGGGCTGAGCATCCTCCACCCAGATCCTTCATCTTCCAGTAGGCAGGGGTCACACCCACCAACGGCCCCCCAGTGCCATGTAATCCCATCAACGGCCAAGACCCAGAGACTATAAAACCCAGTTCCCAGAAGCGGAAGCATATGCAGCTGCACGACATCTAATTATCTCATTCTCTGCTTTGGACAACCTGGCAGGTGACCAAATGTAACCTGCCCACACGGCAGAGTCTGGCAAACTCCCTGTGGCATACCCAATATGCCAAATACCAGTAACAATGATGGGTCTCATTCTTCTAACCCTGAAAGAACCTTGAATGTGGCACTTTTTAGAATCTCAGGGCTAGGACAAAGGAGATGTTACTGGTGCCTGCTCGAGGCAATCGACGAACAACAGGATGATTGTGATTGTGATTGTGGTGTGACCTGTTTCTTCCTCTGGGAAAGTTTTTCTATCATTTTTTAATCCTCAATGTAATGAAATTTCATGAGGATGTATCTTGGCACAACTTTCAAAGCACTTATTTTGGACTTGTCACCTTGTCACCTATGTATCTTTTATTTCAAAAATATTGTCAGTGACTGAAGAGATATTACAGGGAGTAAGGTGCTTACCTAGCACAGAGCTGATCCAGGTTTGACCCCTGGCACCGAGTATAATCCCCAGCACTGTATAAGGAATCCATGAGCACTGCCAGGAGTGACCCCAGATTATAGAACCAGGAATAATCTCTGAGCAAGACCAGCTATATTTTTAATGCTCTTAACCTTTCTCAAAAATCTAGGTTCCCTATCTTCCATTTATTTTTAATAGTAAGACACCGAGAGACTGAATTCAAGGAAGAAATACTCAGGTGATGATGTGAGAAACACCAAATTGCTTTTATTCTTATGTCATACAAACATTTGTTAATCTACTGTGAACCAGTCCTACGCCATATGCTACAGTTACAAAGATATTAAAAATGCAGTCATGTTTTGAAGTGGTTCACAGCCAAGCAAAGAGACAGTACAAATAATTGCAAAATCATGTGATGGATGCTGTAATAGAAGTGAGATCAGAAAGAGCTCAAAGCATTTTCTGAGAAAGTAGGGACATAGGCTCCAGAAAAAATGATACCCAGATAAATTATGATGAATGAGAGATAATTCCCTAGAGTGTGAAGGAATCAAAACTAATATGTAAGGATGTGTTTTCATTTGTGGCTCTATGTGGGGTATAATCTTTGTTCCAAAAGATTCATCCTTCTAAAACTAAGAATTTGCTGTTTTCCAGGTCCAAAGTACATAAAAGATCACCATTGTATAATTCAACTAAGGAGTTTACAAATAATTGCAATAATATGCTCGAGGTCAGTGATTTATTAATTCAAATGAAAAACTTGAGATAAAATGCCTATAAATAACGTATCTATTAGGTAGTTTCTCTCAAATATCAATTGCCCCAGTAAGTATTTGGCAAGAGCTGCATTGCAATCAACTCATGGTTAAAATCTCTGATGGGGGTTGAAAATGACATTATTCTGAGTTGTTGATTAAAGAGAGATTCACATGATTTACATACCAGATGTGCAGGAGTTGGGGGTGACAGCCTGTGCTGAATGATTAGGAGTCTGCTTTATATTCCTTTTCAGAGGCAGCAGCAAAGTATTTTTCACAGGGGTTGAGGAAGTGTGTGTGTGTGTGTGTGTGTGTATGTGTGTATGTGTGTGTGTGTGTTGCTGATCTTATCACAGGGGTCATTCTAGGCATTTTATATTATCTTCTTCAATACTCACTGTGAGATAATATGTTTTGGAATGTTCTGATGACCCAGAAAATAGCACAGCGGGTAGGGCGTTCGCCTTACACGCGGCCAACATGGCCGACCCGAGTTCGATTCCTCCGCCCCTCTCGGAGAGCCCGGCAAGCTACCGAGAGTATTCGATATGCCAGACACAGTAACAACAAAGTCTCCAATGGAGACGTTACTGGGCCCGCTCGAGCAAATCGACGATCAACGGGAGGGCCTTTACCTTTACCTTCCTCTATTGTTTCTGTTGCCATTTATTTGAACAGGGGTATTGCCAGCTCATTCTCAGTACAGAAAGATACAGAGAGTCACCTTGGGACACTGATTTCTGTCTAGAAAAGAGTTACTTAAGTAGCTTCTCATATATATATATATATATATATATATATATATATATATATCAAGTAAGTGGGCATTCTATGCCCTAATGAAACTTACTATAGTCCCTGTTTTGTGCATGACTGTGTTTCTCTCTTACATTTATCTGACTCTGTAGAATTCATGGAATCAAAGAGACTTTGCACATTTGTATAGAACCAAGAAGTTTCTGGAAATTAAGAAATAAAGACCCTTCCTTTTGAGGCTCAACCATATAATAACAGCTGGCTTTAACCACTTTGAATAAATGTTACTCCACAATATATATACCAGCTCCACAAAAGAAAGTTTGACCTACACATTCACAGAACCTATATGATAATTAACATATAGTAGGTGCTCAACAAACATTTTGGGTGACTCTTATTTTTTCTTTTTTTCTCATGCCTCTGCTCCTATTTCTTGACTAATTTTTTGCTCTTCCTTTCTTAAAGTTTTCATTTAGTAAATTTTATAAAATAATTAAGCAAAATTATTGGCAGTTTTGAAAGTCTCTTTATATATTCACACTCAATTGATATTATAAAACTATGCCCCAAAATAGAAGATTGTCTGTCTTCTTGTTTGCTATAATCAGAGAATTTGCATCCAGATGATCTAATATTTATGCCAAGTTGTTTGAATGAATAAGCTAAAAATGGCAGATAATGAGAGATATTTTGGATCACTTAATAATAGAACTAGTTCGCTATTTTATAGGTAGGTTCTACATTTTATTTCAGTAATATTTCTTCACAAGACTCTATAATGAATTTATGGTTGATATGATGTGATTTGTAGAGAGAATTCAACTTAAGTTTCTGAATAACCTTAGTCTATTCACTTCCAAATAACATTTTATCATTATTTTAATGTTTTTAATCTTTAAAAAACCAAGGGGTGGCCACTAGATTTTATTTTAACCTGTCATTAATCTGTTGATCTCTAATTAAAAAAAATCAATGTTACTCCAATTTGATGGGCTGGAGCGATAGCACAGCAGTAGGGTGTTTGCCTTGCACGAAGCCGACTCAGCTCACCTAGGTTCAATTCCTCTGCCCCTCTCGGAGAGTCCAGCAAGCTACTGAGAGAGAGTATCTCACCCGCATGGCAAAGCCTGGCAAGATCCCCGTGACATATCTGATATACCGAACACAGTAACAACAAGTCTCACTATGGAGACATTACTGGGCCCACTCAAGCAACTGGATGAACAACAGGAGGACAGTGCTACAGTGCTACTCCAATTTGATAAGTGTACATTAAAAAACCAAGTATACCAGGGATATGGTGCCGCCAGCAGGTCACTCTGTACCTGTGAGGCAAGTGCATCAGCAGCCTAATGGCACCTTCAGACTTCCAGATACCCCAAAATTGCTGCTGTGCCTTTGGCCAGACCCCAAAACTTGGGGCAAAGTTTACCAAGAAAGTAAACAGCCAAAAGTTAGGTATGTGGGAGACACACCTACAAACCACCTCTGGCTCAGCTATATAATTGGAGGCATGGCCTCTCTGGTTCCTGATCGAACTGCTTAATGGCCATGATCCCAGAGACTCAGAAACGAATCTCGAAACCCAACGGCTTTTGGCAGAAATGCATCCAGTCCCTGCAGTGGGTTGCAGGTGCTGGGCCACCCCAGGTAGGAATAGGTTTCTTGCCTTGGCCTGTTCCCCCTAGTGGCCCAGTGGCCACCATCCTCCAGAGGCCACTGGACAGTCAGGTTTGTGCCTACAGTGATGAAACACGCAGGCCTCACCAGATGGGGGTGGAGCCAGCTCTTTCCTCCCTGTCCCAACGAGACCCCGAGTCGCCGCCCACAAACAGCCTCTCTGGCTCCTGATCAAGCTGCTTAATGGCCATGATCCCAAAGACTCATAAACAAATCTTGGAACCCAGTGGCTTTTGGCAGAGATGCGTCCGGACCACGCAGTAGGTTACTGTCATTGGGCCATTCCAGTGGGGAAAGGGTGCTGTCCCTCCGCCTGCTCCACTAGGCGGCTCGGTGGCCGCCATCCTTCAGAGGCCATTGGACAGTCAGGTTTGGGCCTACAGTGATGAGACATGCAGGGCCTCACGGGATTGGTGTGGAGTTGGCCCTTTCCTCCCCATCCCAATGAGACTCCAAGTTGCCACCCACTAATGGCCTTTCTGACTCCTGATCAAGCTGCTTAACGGCCATGATCCAAGAGACTCAGGAACAAATCTTGAAACCCAGCAGGTTATGGCAGACATCCCTCCAGATTTAATTGTTAAGATTTCGAAATTTCAAAATCGCATGGCCACTACTGCAGCCACACAACATCATATGTTATTCTTAACCAGCAATAGAAAACAAATTGTCTACTATTGCCTTTTCAGTGGGCTGGAGCGATAGCACAGCGGTAGGGCGTTCGCCTTACAAGCGGCCAACATGGCCGACCCGAGTTCGATTCCTCTGCCCCTCTCGGAGAGCCCGGCAAGCTACCGAGAGTATTCGATATGCCAAACACAGTAACAACAAAGTCTTCAATGGAGACGTTACTGGGCCCGCTCGAGCAAATTGACGATCAACGGGAGGGCCTTTACCTTTACCTTTACCTGCCTTTTCAGCAGATCTGAGTGTTGGGGTAAAATACCAAATAATATGGTGGGTCCAGTGTCAAAATATTGAATGTAATGAATGTTGAGAGAGAGTATTGTGGAAATCATCTGCCCTGCAGGTAGGGGGAGGGTATGGGATGGGAGTATATTGAGGTTTTTGGGTGTGGAGAGTGGGTGCTGGTGAAGGTATGGGTGTTTCATTGTATGACCGAGACTTAAACCCGAAAGCTTTGTAACTGCTCTCATGGTGATCCAATAAATAAAATTATAAAAAATGGGAAAAAACACAAGTATACCTTGCATGATAATGATATGAAAAAAATATACCCAAATGGTCCCACCTCTAAGAAATGTATAAGAAGAGAAAATTAAAATACAGAGAGAAGTGATGGAATTTGATCTCTGGGCTTTATCTTTCAGGAGGTAGTGATGTCTCTATTCTCCCTAGCAGGAGAAAAGGAAAACTACTCACTTACAGATATAGGTAGAATATATTATTAATTGAAGAAAGTTTTGCTCAATCTTAATCTTCTTATCTACTCAATCCGTTATTGATGTTATCTATGCTATAAAAGCTTAGCTTATATATATAAGCTTAGCTATGATTATTGATATTATCTATGTTATATAAGATATTATCTATGCTAAGTAACACTTAAAAGCATTCCCCATTTCTCTGAAATTATTACTTTTATAATGTTGTCAGTTTTAGACACTCATACTCAGGTTCAGAGTAAGCTTTACAGAGAGATGCCGTCCTTTCATCTTTTTTAAACTATTTGAATGATTGAGATAAATTATGAAAGGTGGGCAGTTAGATTACCAGTAGTGCAGGCTCCTTGGTTAAAATGTAAATGAAAATTTCTCTCAATTTATTCAGTAGGATTTTATACATATTTTTAAATTCCTATAATGATCTTGGTTGTGTTTTCATATTTTGTTCAGGCAGCTATACTTGTAAATGAAACTAAGGAAGAATAGATTTTAAACTAAATATTCTAGAAATAGCTGCTTTTCTGGCAGGTAATTCTCCTGTACTATTATGTAAGCCAAAAGATGTCTGAAAAACATTCAATTCTAAAGATATGGCCAGAGATATTGTACAGAAGACAAGGTACTAGCCTTGGATGTGGACAATCTCTATTAGATCCCTGGCACAACATATGGTTCCCCACCAGAAGTGATGCCTGGACACAGATCCAGGAGAAAGCAGAACTGACTACTGGCAGTTATGACCTAAATAACAAGTAAAACTAAGAAACACTAAAAGGCATTCCCCATTTCCCTGGTGTTACTGCTTTTAAACTATGCTCCAGAGAGTCTGGGAGATTGTACATGAGCCTGACTCAGAATTGATTCTTATATCACATGGTCCTCAGAGTACCACCAGGACATCTCAAGCTCTTGCATTGAACTGATGGTCAGAGTTATAGGTAGTGGCCCAGGCCTTATGAGTATTGGAAAGTCCCTTCACCAACCCGCAAAACTAAGTATGTATGTCCCAGAGTCAGTATGCTAAGTACTTTTTCTAAAATTATACCATAAAGTTGTTGTCTTTCCTGATTTTGAATGAAACAAAATTAATCATATAGCTATCAGAATGAAAGGTCTATGTGGGAAGAAACTTATAGCTCTTTTATTTCTTGATATAAACTTACTGCCCGAAACAACCTAAAATTACACAGATGCTCATAAGTATTTGCTGAATAAATGAAAACATGGATCTTAGGTGGTAGAGAACTTGCTCAAAGTCATATTGTTAATAAAGGGTAGGTTTAGGGGGTCCAACTCAGTTTCTTTGCTTTGCAAAATCCTCTGTTCCAAACTCCTATGCTATATCATCTGCCTATGGCTTGAAAAGTCAATTCTAGATAGCTGGAAAATCAGGCTTTTCAATATTTACAGAGGCATTAAGTGTCAGGCTGACCCGCTTAGACTTCGTAGATTTGATTTGTCAAGATGCTAGAGTGGAAGAAGAAAGAGCAACTCTTGTTTAAAGCAAGGGTGGTAAAGAATCTTCAAAGTTGGATTGTTTGAAGATATAATGGTAGGGTTAAATAATATTCTACATGTTAGTGGCCTAGCCTGGTATTTGAGACTTAGTAAGCACTTAGTACATAGTTGTGGAAACTTAGAAGGTAAATAAATTTTGTATAACATGAGCTACTATTATTTTAAAAATTGTGTATAGGTGCAGCATCCTGGCTGTACTCAGGGTTTATTCTGTCTCTGTGCTTAGAGATTATTCCTGGGCATAGCAGGGATCAAAACCAAGTCAGTCATTTGCATGACAAGCCTCTCACTAGGTGTACTATCTCTTTGCCTCTATTGTAAAGTAAAGTAAAGGCCCTCCCATTGATCATCGATTTGCTCGAGCGGGCCCAGTAACGTCTCCATTGGAGACTTTGTTGTTATTGTGTCTGGCATATCAAATACGTCACGGGGAGCTTGCCAGGCTCTGCCGCGCGTAGCTTGCCAAGCTCTCCGAGAGGGGCGGAGGAATCGAACTCGGGTCGGCCATGTTGGCTGCATGCAAGGCAAACGCCCTACTGCTGTGCTGGAGCGATAGCCTCTATTTTATTGTCTAATTTTTTTTTCTTTTTTGGGGGGGGCGGAGGGATCACACCTGGTGATGGTCAGGGGTTATTCCTGGCTCTGCACTCAGAAATTACTCCCAGTTTTGCTCAGGTGACCACATGGGATTCTGTAGATCGAATTCGGGTCAGCTGCATGCAAGACAAATGCCCTCCCGACTATGCTATCACTCCAGCTCCCTTGTTTTAAATTTTTAAAGGAAGCTGATGATAGAACTATAGAGTGACTTTAAATAGTCAATTCGATGTCTGGCAAGTAGCCTGAGTTAAGCAATAAATAATCATTTAAGTATGTGAGTGAGCCTCCTACTTGCCTTCCTGTTTTAGTATAACAAGGATATTGGAAATGTTATTTTTGAAATGCTATTCTAAATAATTTAGAAATCCAAATTTACTTAATCCTCCTAACCGCATTTGAGATAGGTTATCATTATCACAGGTGACACCACTTTGTGGATTTGATTTCATTCTGTCAGTAATGTATCAGTGGGTGGTTTGAGAGGGAACAGAGGCACAGAAAGGCTGGGTGATTTGCCAAGATCACACAGCAGGAGAGAGAGTTTATATGCAGGAGATCAAACCCTGACAGTCTGACTTCAAGTTGGAGCATTAGCTAGTCACTCTAGCCAAGGGGACTGTTCATTTAGACCTAGGTCATTTGGGATCTAAAAATTTTATAAATAAACAACAGACTAGAGATTTATAATGCTTCTGATTGAGCCAGAATGGGATTGTGGGTTCACACTAAGTCCATGTGTGACATGAAGTCACACCTTAGTAGCAATTGTTCTTTGCACAGAACGATTAATAGCTGTAAGTGATGTGGATATATACTAAAGTCTTTTTTTTTTTTTTTGCTTTTTGGGTCACACCCAGCGATGCTCAGTAGTTACTCCTGACTCTGCACTCAGGAATTATTCCTGGTGGTGCTCAGGGGACCATATGGGATGCTGGGATTCGAACCCGGGTCGGCTGCATGCAAGGCAAACTCCCTACCCACTAAAGTCTTTAGGAAACTTTTGTTATATCCAGGTATGCAACTGTTGTTCTATTATGCTCTTTTAATATCTTGGAGGTTTTAAATGGCTTGGTCTACATACAAATTGTCTAAAGGTAAGAGCTGCATTCTTATTTCTCTTTAGTTCTCTCATAGAGCTCTGCTCTCACAGGACATCCCTGTAAGTTCTCATCAGTCCTGATGCAAACGAATCTAATGAAAGGATATCTGGAACTCCAATAGTTTTGATTAAACTCCCTCTGGCTTACAGTAAACCAGCTCTCTATCTGATTTGATTATATGCAAATGAAACTCTGAGGCTATAATGTCTAATAAGCTAGGAAAGAATTTCTTGTTTTTCATCAAATTCCTAGAAATACTTAGTTCCTAGTTAAGGTCTTTAGAATTTGGCAGGGCTAGGAGGGGGGTGGAGAAAAGAAATGCCCAATTAGAGCAAACAAAAAACAAACCACCTAGTCCCTCTCTGAAGTGTAGCCAGCTCTTTTTGCACCTAGAATTCTTTTCTTTCCCCATTCAAATGAAACAAAGCAATTTAGGACCACAGGGAAACAAAATCTTCCATCGTCTTGTTGACACTTTTTCTATACATTCTAAAACACAGAAGTGGAGTGCTTTTGGTTTTGTTTTTTTTTACTATTTTTTATTTATTTTATTTTATTGTTTGAATCACCATGAGATAGTTACAAAGTTGTTCGTGATTGGATTTGGGTTTCAGTCTTGCAGTGTTCCATTTCCTGTCCCTTTTACCAGTGTACATTTCCCATCACCAATGGCCCCAGTTTCCCTCCCCCCCCCAGCCTTTCTTCTTTCTCTCTTATTCTTACTCTCTCTCTCTCTCTCTCTCTTTCTCTCTCCCTTTCTCTTTCCTTTTGGGTATTATGGTTTTCAATACAGGTGCTAGAAGGTTATCATGTTTATCCTTTTACCTACTTTCAGCACTCAGTCATTTTTCAGAATGATCATTTCCCGTTTTCTTTGTCATAGTAATCCCTTCTCTATGCTAGCTGCCCTCCTACCATCACCACCACTTGTGGCAAGCTTCCTCCTGGCCCTTGTTTCTACTGTCCTTGGGTACTAGTTCCATACTAAGTTTTTTTTTATATCCCATAAATGAGTCCAATCATTCTATGTCACACAAAAATAGTTTCAAAACAAATGAAGCAAAACTGGAGAGTTAAAGAGAAAATTAAACATATACAATAAGTAAAATTTTAAGATTCATCACATAATAATTGGGATAATTAAAAATAAGGGTTGGAAAAGATCCAATCAACACCAGAACCAACTAGATTTGTTTGATATTTATAGAATATTACATGTCCTGTTATCAAAACTACACATTAAACACATAAAAATATAAATTGAACATTCATATATATATATATCTCATACTCTGGGCCCTAAGACAAGACTCACTAAATTTAAAGATTCAAAATGGTAGAGTATGTTTTTTTGTTCCATAGTCAAATTTAGCTTAATCAGTGACAATCTAGATACATTAATCTAGATACAAGTTCTAAATTTTTAAAAAATAAGCTATAATACCCATGGGTAAATTAAGTAATAACTAGGAAAATTAAAAAATATTTTGACTGAACATTTTTAATTCTACAGCATATTAAAATTTATGAGATACAGATATATCAGTTCATATACAGAAGCCCCGGCAGCTGAAGACTTTCGGTTCCAGCCACAGCCATGCTTAAGACCACTCTCCACACATTTGGAAGAGCCTCATGCATGAAGGAACCTGTTGAGGAACCCAGGTGTGCGGGACCCAGGGCGTAGATCTCCAAGCCTACTCGGACTGGGACTGGGGGCCTCCTCCACCCAGATCTCCCATTTTTCAGTATGTAAGCATTATATCCACCAACTGCCCTCGGAGCTGTGTAATCCCATAAACGGCCAAGACTCAGAGATTATAAAACCCTGCTCCCAGAAGCTGAAGCTTATTATCTAGTTTTTACTCTGGAGAAACTGGTAGGCTACCTACCATAGTATCCTGCCCACACGACAGAGTCTGGCAAAATCCCCGTGGAGTATTCAATATGCCAAAAACCAGTAACAATCATGGGTCTCATTCTCCTGACCCCGAAAGAGCCTCGAATGTGGTACTTTTTAAAATCTCAGGGCTAGGACAAAGGAGACATTACTGGGGCCTGCTCGAGGGAATTGATGAACAACAGGATGACAGTGATACAGTGATACAGAAATTTGTAACTCTAAATGAGAAACAGAAGAAAATATAAGAAAATTTAAAATAAGAAAAAAAGAGGGCTAAAGAGATTGCTTACTGAGTAGAGAACTTGCCTTGTACACTACTGACATGGGTTCTATCCCCAACACTATATATATATGTATATATATATAGTGGGTTCTATCCCCAACATATATGTGTGTGTGTGTGTGTGTGTGTGTGTGTGTGTGTGTATGTGTGTGTGTGTTAAGCACTGTCAGGAGTGAAAAAAATAAGAAAAATTTAGAGATAAGAAAAATAAGAAAATATAGGAAAAGAAAATCATAAAATAAATCATCTAAGTTTACTTCCAATTTAACTAGAAAAATAAGGGCAAATTGAAAGTCAGGGCCAGGAAATAGCTCAAGTGGTAGAGCGCACAGCCAGCATGAGCAAGTCCCCTACCTGACCCCCTGATCACTACCACTTGTCGCCCAGGTGGCCCAGCACCACCAGGGACCCCCAACACAGATGGTTTAGACATCAGTTATGTTATAGAACCCTCCTGGAAACCAGTTACCTACACACCAGCAGACCTATGTCAGGCAAAGCTCTGTTGGGTATGGTCTCAAGTTCCTGACCACTGGTAGGAATTATAAATTATAAATTATTTTATAATTCTATAAAAATATAACAGAAACCAATAAAAATTTTCATGGAAATATCACAAATAATGTTAACTGTATCAAATATTATCAGAAAATAGTAATACAATTAAAATCAGTTCTACCTAAATTTATTGTGAAGTTTATAAAATGTAGTTAAATGTTATGCCCTTACATTTCTCTAAATTTCTTTAAATTAAAAACTATTTTTGCCTCACACAAATGAAAAGAGAGAGAAAGAGAGAGAGAGAGAGAGAAGGAGAAAGAGAGAGAAAGTCCAAAAATAATTCTAGGCATACAGAGTTAATTAGTTTTTAACCAAAGTCCCAAGTTGATTCCAAGGAGAAAATAACAATTTTTTAAAAATAGTTCTGGGACAATAATCTCTATGGGGAATAAGACAAATTTTAACCTTTATTTCTCACTTTACCCAAATACAATTTGGGATGGGTCACAGACTAGAAACTAGACCCCTAAGACTTTAAGAAAAAAAATAGAATAGCTGTATCTTTTATATTTGAGTAAGACAAAGATAAAACAAAGATAACTGAACACAAAAACAATTTAAGTTTATAATAAAGACTCCCAATAGATTGGCCACTTCACATACCTGCAGTCCTGGAAAAAGAAAAACAAAAACAGAAAGCTAGAACCACAGTGCCTCCAACTGGAGAAACAAAGCACACTCTAGAAAAGGCTCAAATCTGTGATGAAATAAATGAGAAAGAAAAAAAATCTTCAGACATAAATCTTGGACAGGAAAGATAGTACAGTGCATCGGTCTCTTACCTTGTATGTAGTTGACCCAGGTTCAATCGTTGGCACCACACACATACATATGGTTCCTTGAACCCTGCCAGGAATGATCCCTAAGCTCAGAGCTAGGAGTAAGCACTGAGTACTGCTGGGTGTGCACCAAAAATCAAGAAGAAAACAAAGAAAAAGAAATATTAATGACACATAAATGAGGAGTCTAATGGGCAGTAAATTTAAAACATTATGAAGAAAACCATGAGGTATATTGATGCACTCTAGCATGAAATGAAACATTAAAGAAATGAGAAAGTAAATAAAGAAGTAGAAAGAGTTCTTAATCAAAGAGATTGAAATTATTTAAAAAAATTCCACCCAGATATGCTGCATATCTAAACCATAACAAATTAAATAAAAGCTTCCAGTGAAATCATAGCAGTCAAGCTCAATAACAGAGGAAAGAATCAGCAATTCTGAAGGAAAAAATCCAGTGATGAAACCAATGGAAGAAGAGAAAAATATGATTTAGGAAAAATGAGTGGGTTCAGCAAAAATAAATAGTTTAACACATACAACTCTATAATGTAATATACTATACCAAATAATTGAAAGTATAAAAAGCACACAATTTATCAAAAGTTACTGAGAATGTGTTTCATCATATTCAGTAGTCAGGGCTGAGCCAATTTGAGATGCTTAGGACTCCATCCCCACAGTCTCTGAAGCTTTCTTCAGATTTCAGCTTCTGTTTCAGGAAGCTCTACCAGGAGATCATTGCTCCCTTCCTGAGGATCTGACATTGAACGAAAAGTTCTGTACCTTGAACTCTACAGCTTTTGGTGCTGGTGCTGATGGCCCATATCTTGCCTTAGTGCTTACAACATCCCTCACTTTACTGAATTGCATGCTTATTTTTAGTGATATAGATTCTTCTCAAAAATTGCATTATAATTAAAATGAATTGGCATCCTAAAGACAATGAAAAACATTTGTAATCAATATATCTGACAAAGGGCTTATATACAATAAGAAGTCCTACAAATCAGGCCCAGAAATAGGGCCTCGTGACAAATCAAGTACTTGCTATACAGCAGGAGGCCATAAGCTTAATTTCAGGTTTTATGTACATGGGGAACACTGACACTGAGATCCCCAGAATCAAAACAATTGTACCATATTCAAGTCCAAGTGTATGTGGCCCACACAAAACAACAAAGGAGAAGAGAGGGAGGGGGTCCTATAACACAACAACAAAATAATAATTTTGAAAATAGGCAGCAGTTGGAATATTTCATAGAAGATAGATTTATAAATGGCCAGTAGCACTGCACTGTAGCACTGTCCTCCCATTGTTCACTGATTTGCTCCAGCGGGTACCAGTAACATCTCCATATTGAGACTTGTTGTTACTGTTTTGAATACAGCAAGGGCAGCTTGCCAGGTTCTGCCATGAAGGCGGGATACTCTTGGTAGCTTGGCGGGCTCTCTGAGAGGGACCAAGGAATTGAACCCGGCTCGGCCACGTGCAAGGCAAATGCCCTACCTCCTGTGCTATCGCTCCAGTCCATAAGCACATTAAAAATCATTAAACACCAGGATTCCTCGAGGAGTCCACCAGGAAATGGACCACACAAGGCCCCATTTCGCACTTACTGGATTTGGTGAAAGAAATGAAAAAGAATGATAACACCAACATATGAGGTGAAGACCTGGAATAGGTAGGACAGTCATGCATTACTGATGAGTTAATCTCACATGTTCCAGTGTCTTTCGATACTGACTATCCTCAAAAATCTAAGCTTGTATCTACCTGTGACATAGAAATTATACTTCTAAGTATTTGTCCCCAAATAAAAACAAAAGGGAGAATCTCCAAAAAGGGGGCCAGAGAGATAGCTCAGTGATCAGGGGTGCATGCCAATCTAACCTAGGCACTGCACACCCTCCTGAGCACCATCAGGAGCAGCTCTAGTAGCCCCTCAGCATCACAGGGCCCAAGGAGCACTGCTCTGCAAGGTTGAGCCATTTAGCCCAGTTGGCTGAATATTGCTAAGAGTTACCCTTAAACTCTCTAAGCAATGCTTAGGGGACTACCCCTAAAATAAAGGCTCAAAAACAGTTTCTATAAGGATATTATGAGCAGCTTTACTCATAAAGAACCAGAAAGTATTATCTAACCTCATAAGCATTGACAGGACTCTGGATAAACTAATTCTATTAGTTTCATACAGTGAGCTCTACTCTAAGATGAAAAAGAATAGTGCACTACTAATAAGTGCAACAGTGTGATCCCAAAAACATGTTGCACAATATATGTGAAAGCTAAAATGCATGCTTCATGATGATACCACATGACTGAATATACAAATTCTAAGAACTGGCAAAGTGAATCTGTGGGAACAAAAATAAGAAACTGCCTCTAGATGGTTCTTTGGAGCAATAAAAACATGTATTTTGTTTGGTGTGTACATACAATTACCAAATCATAACAATTTGAATATTTAATATCTGTGCATTTTACTATATGTGAATCATACCATAATAAGCACAACACAATTATATATAATATATATATACCACTGTTACTGTCACTGTCCTCCCGTTGTTCATCGATTTGCTCGAGCGGGCCCAGTAACATCTCCATCGTGAGACTTGATGTTAATGTGTTTGGCATATTGAATACTTCACGGGTAGCTTGCCAGGCTTTGCCGTGCGGGCGAGATACTCTCGGTAGCTTGCCAGGCTCTCTGAGAGGGGTGGAGGAATCGAACTCGAATCGGCCATGTTGGCTGCGTGCAAGGCAAACGCCCTACCTGCTGTGCAATCGCTCCCATATATGTAAAAAACATATATATATATATATGTAAAAAAACATTCGGAGAGCCCGGCAAGCTACCGAGAGTATTCGATATGCCAGACACAGTAACAACAAAGTCTCCAATGGAGACGTTACTGGGCCCGCTCGAGCAAATCGACGATCAACGGGAGGGCCTTTACCTTTTTTACCTTACCTTATATAAAACATATGTGTCTCAGATATTACAGACATTTCCCAACCCAGTCTTATCTTTTGGTATGGGAGGTGAATTCTAAGACTCCAACCAAGGCCCTCCCGTTGATCGTCGATTTGCTCGAGCGGGCCCAGTAACGTCTCCATTGGAGACTTTGTTGTTACTGTGTCTGGCATATCGAATACTCTCGGTAGCTTGCCGGGCTCTCCGAGAGGGGCGGAGGAATCGAACTCGGGTCGGCCATGTTGGCCGCTTGTAAGGCGAATGCCCTACCTGCTGTGCTATCGCTCCGGGCCAAATGAAAAGAAAATTCACTGTAAAATAAAACTAGAATACACTAAACTCTGTTCCCAGCTAGTATCACTCCTCAGGCAAGGTCCTGGGCATTGTGCTTTGATGGGTGAATGACTGGGGTAGGTCTAAGGATGGGCACCGTGGGGATGTGACAGGACAGAGTTACTGGAGCTATAGCATCCCTCCATGTCTGTCTAGGCTCCCCTCTCACCATGCTGGGGTGCAGGCACTGCATTGTCTGAGTTCACATATTTTCCTCTTCTTTAATCCTTATAAGTAATTCTGAAGCTTAATGAAAACCCTTCCTTTCTCCTGCTACCTCACCACAGCAGCTTTTCCAGGTCATTTTAACAATGAGTAAATTCATTTCTTTTCACTCTGTCTAGATGGGCAGAATACCCTTTCTCGTGTCTTCTGCATCTATTCGAGCCTGTTTCTCAACTCAGTTTCACAAATGTTTTCTAACACTACTCTATGCCTGTGCTTCTCAAATTTTAATGCATGAGTCACCTATGGGGCTTATTAAAATTCCAATTCTGAGTCAGTCACTCTTGGGTAGGGCCTGAGATTCTGCATTTTAAGACATTTCCAAATGGTTGACAGGTTGGACTGAGGATTCCACATTAAGTAGAAGATTTTCTGCAATATTTTAGCAGTGCAATGGATGTTTTCCCCTCCTCTTATTTGTAGGGGAGGGTTAAGTTGGTGCAGATTGTCAAGAAACATGAGGGAGAAAGCAAATCCACTTTCTCTTTTTTTCTTTCCTTTTCTCAATCCTAGCGCCTGCCCTTCGTGCTTCTTCCTTCATGTAACAAATGGCTCTGTTTTCCTCAGAGCTATACACACCCGCCTCCAGTGACAGCTGCCTTCTAAAGAAGTATCTGACAAGGATGGGAGGCAGGATTACTCACTGCAGTCACGATTTGCTCCATCCCACATTGCAGATGGAAAAACTGAGGTATTAAGGATCCTCTGAATGATAACCTAATACAATATGAAGCACTACTGTTTACAACAGCATTATATGACATCATAATGAGATGTATTAGCCAAAAAATTTCTAGTGGCTTATTACATGAAATCAGAACAACTTCTTTTATATGATTCCTAATTAAATCTGAAATATATTCTGCATTCTAGAAGTGTTCTATTTGGCACAGCAGTTTATTTCTGTCCACTTTATATTGTCAAGATCACCTTCTCTGATCAATACTTATTGCCATGGACCAAGACAAGAAAAGGAAATTCTTTACATCTGTTCTGTTGTCAGTGTCTACCTTCACCCATCTGAACCCTCACATGAGGCTGAAGTCAAAATATGCTGATGTGGACCATGGCTCTCTGACTTGTTATGAGGAACCCTGAAGTGACAAACAAGAAGACACCTGGAAAAGCCTGTAATTCAAGCTTGCCCCTGTGTAAGTTGTTGAAAGAATAATAATAGCCTGACTGTGCCATCACGTATATAGGGGTACTTGAGGAAAAGAGATCAAAATCATTATATTTTCACAAGAACACATCTAGAATAATTGACTCTGTCACATCAAGAGATTATTTCGAAGTTGTGAACAATGCTTGTCCTTTAACAAATAAGTCTGTTAGAAACCACCCCCTTTGACCAAAAATGTGAGAAATTAACTGAGAGGTTTTCTTTTTTTAAAGAGCAGTTATGTTTTCTCTTTGTACATGGCACTGACTCATACTAAGGGGCCCAAACTCTGAAGCCAGAGGCTCTCACTCTGAGAACGGCTACATTAGTTTCGCAAGTCTAGGTATTACTATTTAGCTCTAAATAACCTCAGTATAATGTTTCTTTACTAAATGTTGGATTCACTTGCTAGTGGTATTTATTTCTATTAATGTTTTTTCTCTCCAAGTGTGTCCTGAGCACCTCCTACTCTAGGCCTTTTCAATATCATTATTGAAATACCGAGAATAATAAGCTCATTACTTATCCTGAAAGGGAGACAGAAACGAAGGGAGAAGTAATAAGAGTGAGAAAGTAGTTGTCAAGCAGTTGTCACCACACATCAGAGATGATGTGACCTTTTTCAAGTGGCATCCCTGAGGTTGGGCACAGCAGACGCTGCCTGGGGCAATGGAAGGACTGCACGGCAATGTCATGTGAGCTCAGACTGGAGAGAAGAGTGGGAGTTCATGATGAAGAAGGCACAGAGGGACATCTGGACCGGGGAAGGACAGCATTAGTGAAGGTGACAGATCACAGAGCGTGCTCAGGCCCTGGTAGGACAGGAGCTCCGGAGAGAGGCACGTGATAGTCGGCATTGGCAGTCTTGGCCATTATGCAGTGAATTCACATATCCTTTGCTACTGTCCCACCATGCTAGCAAGAGCTAATTACCTGCCGGCTGGAAAGAGAGAGGCTTAGGACACACCTGGAAAGAGCGAGGGAGATTGTTCATCAAAGCCATTCTGAGGATGTGATTAAAATTTCCGACGCCTTCTACAAGTCTCCAGCTTCTCCAGACTTTTCAGTGCAATTATTAGCTCATTCTTTGGGAGCAAGCAGCTCTCCCGAGAGGCTCCCCAAGCAGCCCTGACATTTCTGAATCAGAGTCTGCACTCCGGCTGCTCAGGCAGTCTCCAGCTCTCTCTGCACCTCCAGCAGCGACCTGGCTGTGCCTGGTGAGGATTTTTGTGTTGGACGTTAGCTCCCCACGCTCCTCCACAGGGGCCCTCAAACATGTCTGTGATGCCACATGCCCACACTCTGAGTTCCTGGGGTCACTCATGTGCCTTGGGAAGGCAGAATCTTCTAGAACAATTGTGTGGGGGTCTAGGGGAAAGCTCCTGCCTTGCAAGTATGAGATTGAGAGTTTTATCCCCAGCAACATTGCCAAAGTGCTGAGAGATCCTGGCAGCTCTGCTGTCTGCAACCAGGTGTATATCCGTGTGTGTTTTTGTGTATGTGTGGTGTGGTGTGTATGCATGGTGTGTGTGTGTGTGTGTGTGTGTGTGTGTGTGCGCGCGCGCGCACATGCACACGCAAGCGCATGTGCACGTGCAAGCATGGAAATAACATCCACAGAAGGAAGGGCTGTTTTTCCTTTGCCTTTGTCCATTTCATGCCCTCAAGGACTTTGTTACACGTGGGTTTTTCCCTAACCAAAGATCCAGCTTCAGAGACTTTGAAGCCAACTCTGAAAATCCTGGTGCTTTGTAGAGTGTGAGATCTCTGCACTGGGATTTGGAAACCTCTATCATGAGTGTCTGAACTCCTTCAATCAGCTTGCTATGTGTTCTCTCACACAGACCTGGACTCAGACTCTAAGGTGAGGCGATATCAGTCATCAAGTTCAAGTTCACCAGCCATGTCTCAATGGAGGCGAGACTGGCATTTTTTTTAATTTTAATTATGTATTTTTCATTTAATTCAATATAACCAAACTATTATTTCAATAGTAAATGCATATAGAAAAATTTAATGTAATTTTTTGCTTTTTTATGCTACTTGAAATCTGGTATGTACTTTTTACGTTGAGTACCTCCTTGTTCAGCTGGGACTAATGATTACCTTTATGGGCCCATCTCAGACTAAATGTATTCACCAGCAATTCTGGTGCTGACCATCAACCCGGGCACTCTAAACCTTCAAGTCATCACCCCTCCCCTCCATCACCCACATCTTCATTCCTCAAGAGGAAAAATCTCTCACCGCAGGACTCTCAGTGAAAGCAAGCAGGTGCAAAATTGTTGGGGTTCTCTGGCAATTTTTTTCTTCTTTTTTTTTATTTAAATTTTTTTTTGTTTCTTTTTTTTTTTTACAGTTGTAGATTTACAATTTTTTGTGCTTGGGTTTCAATTATACAATGATCAGATACCCATCCCTCCACCAGTGCCCATTTTCCACCACCATGGATAATATCCCTCCCACCCCCATCCCCCCATCCCCCCTGTCTCTGTGGCAGGGCAATCCCCTGTGTTATCTCTCTCCTTTTGGGTGTTGTGGTCTGCAAAAGAGGCATTGAGTGGCAAACATGTTCAGTCCATAGTCTACTTTCGACATGCATCTCCCCTCCTGGGAGGATCCTCCAAACATCCTTTATTTGGTGCTCCCTTCTCTATCTGAACTGCCCTTTCCTCTAGGATACCCGGCTGGCCTCTAAGTTATGGAGTAATCCTCCTGGTGCTGATCTCAGCTATTCTTGGGTATTGATCTCATGCTTTGTTACTTTATATCCCCCAGATGAATGCAATATTTCTATGTCTATCCCTCTCTTTCTGACTCATTTCGCTTAGCATGATACTTTCCATATTGTACCACTTGTATGTAAATTTCATGACTTCATCTTTTCTAACAGCTACATAGTACTCCATTGTGTAGATGTACCAAAGTTTCTTTAACCAGTCATCTGTTCTGGGGCATTCAGGTTTCTTCCAGTTTCTGGCTATTGTAAAGAGTGCTGCAATGAACAAACAAGTGCAGATGTCACTTCGACTATACATTTTTGCCTCTCTGGGATATATTCCCAGGAGTGGTATTGCTGGGTCAAATGGGAGCTCAATTTCTAATTTTTTGAGAATCGTCCATACTGTTTTCCAGAAGGGCTGAACCAGTGGACATTCCCACCAACAGTGAAGGAGTGTCCCTTTCTCGCCACATCCACGCCAGCATCGGTTGCTTTTGTTCTTTTGAATGTGGGCCAGTCTCTGAGGTGTGAGATGGTATCTCATTGTGGTTTTGATCTGCATCTCCCTGATGATTAATGATGTAGAGCATTTTCTCATGTGCTTTTTTGCCATTCGGATTTCTTCTTTGAGAAAGTTTCTGTTCATTTCATTGCCCCATTTTTGGATGGGGTTGGATGTTTTCTTCTTGTGGAGTTTAACCAGTATTTTGTATATCCTGGATATCAACCCCTTGTCAGATGTGTATTCGGTGAATATCCTTTCCCATTCTGTAGACTGTCTTTGTATTTTGGTCACTGTTTCTTTGGAGGTGCAGAAGCTTCTTAGTTTAAGATAGTCCCATTTATCTATCTCTGTTTTCACTTGCTCGTCCAGTGGCGTGGCATCTTTGAAGATACCATTAGCTTCAATGAGACTGGCATTTTAACTATCCTTTCGACTCTATTTGCTAAACAACCGTTCTCGCCCATCACTTCTATAACATACAAATATATCACCCAAGAGCTACTAATCAATTGTAGGAGCAGCACAGACAGAAACCCAAGCTGATCTTCTCTTTGTCAATAGCAATCTCTGTGGACCTGCACTGCCAGCTAGAGCAGTGGGATCTGGAAAACCATTTCCAGCCTGGATAATGATACTAAGTTTCCAAAGCTAGATGCCTACATGAAAAGTAGCTCACAAATGGGGAGTCTCATTATTTTACCACCACAGCCGGCAGGAAACTCCTGCCAAGTGGGATCAAACTTCTCGGGAATGTTTTGAAAAGCTGAAGGCAACAAGGGCCTCTGTCACACTTCCATCACACCTCAGCTCAGCATGTGGGGAAAGCTCTCTTGGAATGGATATTAGTCTGTCTGAAAGACATATACACAATCGATAGCTCCAGCAGCTCTGTAATTTTTCACCACAGTGCTAAGGCTACATTCACTTTTCTGGCTTCTAAGGCAGCAAGGGAAACCATCCAGGCTTTTTCTAAAGTAGTTGGAGCAGGCTGCTGGTGCTGTTGAAAAGATCCTTCCTGAAATTTCCCCTGGCCCTTCTCACCAAGAATCTAAACAGAGCTCCAATTATCAAGCTCATCATTCTGGCCCTGCACTAGGGTGCAGGAGCTCTCTATGTCTGCTAGAAGCTGAACCATCTGTCAGACACCCCTCATCAACCTCCCCTATTATCCCTGTCACCGACACAGCTCCAGCAGCCCGGAGAAGGACAGTTCTGTATAATGTTTGCTTTACTGCTGACAGATTTCAGCTAAGTAGCAGGAGAGGATCCCCCCTCCCAGAGCCAGCTCTGCTCTTGCGTGGTTTTCACTTCTAACCTGTTAGGAAAAGAATCCTGAATGCACTTTAGAGTGGGAGGAAATAATGTTTGCTTAATAATTGGCTAATGAAAATTAGGTTTTCCTTGCAAGACACAAAGCAGAGAATTATTTGTTTCTCCAAGTAGCACTGGTTTGTCACTGAGAACAACAACAGTTGTATCTAGAAAAGGGAGTTTATACTTTGCACCAGGTGAAAGGAAGGGGGGAAAGTATCTTTTGGGAAGCTAAGCAGTCAGACATCAGGATAGAGTGCTTGGCTTACACATGGCCTACCTAGGTTCAATCGCTAACACCCCATTTGGCACCCCAAATCTGCCAGGAGTGCGCCGTGAACACAGAGCCAGGAGTAAGCCCTGAGCACTGACAGGTATGACTCCAAAACAAAACAAAATAAACAAAAGTATCTTTTGGAAACCAAAATAAGGATGTTGAATAAATTGACCATCTGTATTTATTTATTTTTTATTTTACTTTGCTTTTTTGGGGCTGGAGCGATAGCACAGCGGCAAGGTGTTTGCCTTGTGCTCAGCCAGCCCAGCCAAACTGGGTTCGATTCCTCCACCCCTCTCAGAGAGGCTGGCAAGCTACCGAGAGTATCTCACCTGCACGGCAAAGCCTGGCAAGCTACCCATGACGTATTTAATATGCCAAAACACAGTAACAACAAGTCTCAAAATGGAGACATTACTGGGCCCGCTCGAGCAAATAAATGAACAACAGGAGGACAGTGACAGTGACTTTGCTTTTTGGATCACACCTGGTGATGCACAGGGGTTACTCTTGGCTCTGCACTCAGTAATAAGTCCTGGCAGTGCTCAGGGGACCACAAGGGATGCTGGGAATCAAACCCGGGTCGGCTGTGTGCAAGGTAAACACCCTACCCAATATGCCCCTAAACTGACCATCTTTAATCCCTCTTGCTATTCTTTCCCCTTTATCACTCTATCAGTTTTTATCCTCTACTTGAATTTTTTTGAGATTTAGGTAAGTAAGGTCTTATGAGAGAAATGAGATTTAAAACTACAGAGATTGGGGACAGGGTGGGTATTTTGAGCACTTTAGTGGTGGTGAGGTGAGGTTACTGTGTACACCAAAACTGTAAAGTTTTAACCCCATTGCAAGTACATGACCTTCACTTGATCATTTGATCACTTGACTTCCCGTTAATCGTCGTTTTGCTCGAGCAGGCACCAGTAATGTCTCCATTTGTCCCTGTTGCATGCTAGTGTAGACCAATGGCATCTGTTCATTCTAGGAACACAAAGAGCCTCAAACCGATCATTCATGATCTTGTTGAAGAAGTCTGATCATGACCTTAACTATTATAAATTTTAAAATAAACTACATATATGAGAGGAGTGCTAGGGAGTGGAGTTAGAAATGTGTGCAATATCTACAGATCACCCAGTCAGAGAAATCACTTACAGATCCATGCACAGATTAATTCATTCAATGAGTCAGTGATGGACTGGAGCGATAGCACAGCCGGTAGGGCGTTTGCCTTGCATGCGGCCAACAGGGCTGACCCCAGTTGGATTCCTTTGCCCCTCTCAGAGAGCCCGGCAAGCTACCGAGAGTATCTCGCCCACATGGCAAAACCTGGCAAGCTATCCATGATGTATTTGATATGCCAAACGCAGTAACAACTCTCACAATGTTACTGGGCCCTTGAGCAAATCAATGAACAATGGGAGGACAGTGGCAGTGAGTCAGTGACAAGAATACTGCTATTATAACACAATTTGGAACTTAGAAACACCTTCATCTCTTCCATCTCTCTTTCTTATCCTCCATATCCAATCTATCATTGGTCTTAGGGTTCAACTCCTCAATATCTGTCAAACTCGCCCACTTGTCTCTATTCCCACTGTTACTGCTCTAGATTAGCATCACCATCACCTACCTGGATGACCAACACAGTCTCCTATTCAGGCACCTGCCCTTTCCACTTCAAAGTATCCAGAGACTGTGCCTACATGCATATCTACTGTCCCAATACAACCCAACACAAATATATATTTTCTCTTCCCCCATGCCTTGCTTTTCTCTACTATGCCCTAGTTCCTTTATAATTTAACATCTGCTAGTCTCGACTCTTGTCACTGCTGACCGTCAACAATGGTTCTCAAAAACTAAGTTTATCTTTTACAAAATAGATCACATAGTCTTTCACTATGGGCCATAATTCAGGTAGTTTCCTAAGCTTGAAAAATCTGACATTCTTAAGCTTCCTTAATTATCCTGAACTTTAGTTCTCAACTAAAATGTCAACTTCCTAAAATAGATTTTACTAGCCCTCCAACAGTTAGGCAATCTTCTCAGTGGTCCTAAAGAAACTCGTGCATCCTTGCTCTATTCTGTAACATCTGAGAAAACACTTGTCATGGCTATTGAGGTCTCATGGCATCTCTAGCCCTGGAGAAGTGGACAAAACATACTAATAAAATTATTTTTGATAAATTAATGCCAGTACCTCTGCTTTATTCTTACTTGGTGTTGGAGAGATTGCAACTATAACTTATTCCTGTCTCATAACCATAAAATTTTTCCTCTTCTTGGGATTCAGGATAAGCTCCCTTCTTTCTCTCTTACTTTCCCTTCCACAAAGCCTCTCCATCAAGGGACTCAGTTTCATTACATTTTGGAAAGTTTGTAAATTTTCATTAGGACCTTCTCCTTACCAGTTTCCTCTTGTAAGGAATACTCTACTTAGTCCAAATCTACCACATGAAACCAGAGTAGACTATAACAAAATCAAAACATTTTTTTCTGCGCCTTTGGCAGAGAAGGAGTGCTGAGGCCATAGCTTGCAGTGCTGAGAATTTGCTCAGCTCTGTCCTCTATGGTCACCTCTGGCAGTGCTCAAAGATCTCTGCAGTGATAGGACTCAGACACAAGTCCTCTGCATGCTGAGTATTCACTTGTCTTATTGAGCTACATCTTTGATCCTATACCATTTATTAGACAATAATTTACAAACAATTACTGGTTGATTATAGTCCTTCTAATTATCTTAAAATGTTCTAAAAGGGAATTTTCTGCCACAGAGGCGGGGTGGGATGGGGGGATAGAGGTCTGGGAGGGATGCTGGTATCATTGGTGGTCGAGAATGGGCACTGGTGGAGGAATGGGTACTCGATCATTGTATAACTGAAACACGAGCACAAAAATTTGTAAGTCTACAACAGTACCTCATGGTGTTTCACTAATAAAAATTAAAATAATAATAATTATCTTAAAATGTTCTTATTATAATATACTATTATACTATATACTATATTATACAAAATTACCTATCAGTTCAAAGTGTAGTGTATTTGAACTGATAGGTAATGCATTTCCCAAGGAGAACCACCTCCCAAGGCTGTCCAAGAGTAAACTGAACAAAGGAATGGGTCACAGGTTGGTTGGTAATTAGTGTCCCTTTATTCAAGCTCACAGTGTTAATTATATAGAAATTGTGAAGGTTGAGGGTACACATAGGAGTGGTTGAACATTATCATAAGAATAAATAGATGTAGAGCTCTTTTTTCAAGTTCTTCTAGGAGAATTAACACAAGGACAAAATCTCATCTGGGGGCTCATCACTCTAGATTAGCAGGAGATCTGGTCAATGTCTCCATCACAAAGGCATTTTGATTTCTTCTTTCCTTGGCTAATAATCCATTTATTTCTAGTCATTTTGTATGAACACAGTAAGAGACATATTAAGCTCAGAGGGTGGGTCTTCCTAGGGACATCTGGCTATATACCCCAGACTATAATTTTCAGACGAGGTTAGACTTTCCTAACCCCAGCAGGGCCCTTATTCAGTTACTTCTTTTTGGGTCATGACAGAGTTTCTTCCATGACCATGCTCTTAACTTGTTAGACTTCTGATGGCGCTTAGCCTATCCCTTTTTGATGCTAGGGTACCTTACAGCTTACCCTGGGTCCATCCTTGTCCCTTGACAGGACCCTCCTTTGGGGGGTATTATGAAGTAAGGGCAACTGAGGCTTAAGTCAAGTAAATATGATGTATGCCCAAGAGTAAATATTATTCGGAGTCAGTTAGGCCCATGTTGCAAAAGTATAGCATCAACTGTCTTCCTGTGTCTATGCAAAAGGACATTGCTCTAAAGTAAGCTATATAAAGGACATAAAGGAAAGAGTAAAGCAGTATTTCACTTACATATACAAAATCCAGAGCCCTCAGATGAATTTGACTTTACAAGTTACGGGATATAATTGATTAACAGAGAGGAGAGCTCAAAGGAGAGGTTAAAGATAAACACAGAGGATTGGGAGTGCCTAATGGATGCCTCGGGAGCACTGTAATGGGTGAAACTCAATAAATCTAAGCTCCTGTGGGAGGATCAAGGACAAACTAATGTTATCCAATAATTATACAGTTTTTAAGCATATCTCCCAACTACAATGTAAGACTTAATCATAACTTGGCCCCAATATAAGTTTCCAAAAGAAACCAAGTATTCCTAATAAGGGAAAGTATTATTTGGAAGAGGGTTGTTGGACGACACCAGATGATTCCTGACTCTGCACTTGAGTGACCACTAGCAATGTTCAGAGGACTGTATAGGGTGTGGCGGTCAAACCAGGGTTGGCCACAATCAAGATAAGAACTTTACCCCCTGTGCTGTCTCCAGTGTTAGGAAAATATTGTTTAATATTAAATTAATAAATTAGCATTTAGGTATTTAATGCAGATTATATTTGTTAAACATGTATATGTATACATATATATGCATGTATGCATGTGTGTGTAATGGCCAGGCTTTAAGAAAGGAGATGAGACCTACATAAAGGAACCAGAGACGTAGCACTGGGATTAAAGCACTTGCCTTGCATGAGGCTAAACCCAGCTCAGTCCCTGGCACTGCATATTATGTGATCAGAGTTCACTCTTAGAAGTGCTTGTGGGAACCACATGTGGTTCTAGCACTCAGGGAAAGCACCTTACCTGCTCTACTATCTCTCAGACCCTCATCACTGTCCTCCCATTGTTCATCGATTTGCTCGAGCGGGCCCAGTAACGTCTCCATTGGAGACTTTTGTTGTTACTGTATTTGGCATATAGAATACATCATGGGTAGCTTGCCAGGCTCTGCTGTGCGGGCGAGATGCTCTCGGTAGCTTGCTGGGCTCTCCAAGAGGGGCGGAGGAATCGAACCCGGGTCAGCCATGTTGGTTGCATGCAAGGCAAACGCCCTACCGCTGTGCTATCACTCCAGCCCTGTCTCTCAGACCCTATACTAGATATTTTTCACAGATACCAAATAAGGCTTTTATGTATTTCTAAAAAGCTTACTAAGCACCCATCACTGCCAAAAGTGTAACAAAAACCTGAGATAAGATGAATAACCTAAATAGACATCATTATGGAAAAGGAAAGGTCTATAAACATGTCAACTTGATTATTCTGAATGTGAGTCACTGTCAAACTTCATGGCAGATACCAGGTATAGGAAAGAAAGAATTATTTAGAGTCAGCCTGATTTCTATACATTCAATAAATACAATATATCATTTTTGGAATAAACACATTCTGCATCAGGGGAACAAAGAAACCTAAAAGAATCAACTTGCACACCATTCATACATCATGTCAATCAAGTACAAAGCACTCATTCATAGGCGGTCTTTGAATTTGGGTTACACTTACCCCTTTCCACTAAAAATATTGTAGAAAATAGCGTTCTACCATTTCACCATTCCAGTGCAATTTCTCAAGAACAGACTCTTTAACAAAAGAATTTTATTTCAGAACCACGGACAGAGTCACTGTGCAAAAGAAGATTCTGCCGCTTCAGGTTTGACTGTGACATACGGGTGAAATTTAAGATCGCATAATTCTTGTTAGTTCAAAAATGACCTTGTCGCATATAGATTTTTATTATAACTTAACCATAATTAACTTTATTCACTGACACATTTTGTTATTGTATGACCTTCTAACCTGAACCTAGAGATCTAGAACTGTGTGCCTAGTGGTTAATGTTTTAATGTTAGGGTTGACATTCTTATTCATCTACAACATAGCTATATAGTCCTACCCCTGATATTTAAAATAAATGTTCATGCATCAAAAATTGCCTCAATACACAGTATTTATTCTATTTTACAAATCACGTTTCCTGTGGCTAATCCAGATGACATTCATCAACATAGTAGAACTCAATTTCTATTGGAGGCTGCAGAGAGAGAAGATTTACAAATTATAAATAAACTGATGAAGTAATACACGATCAATAAGGTCAACAGAAAAGATGAGAGAAGACACAGGTTCAGTGAATCCTCTTCCAGGAGAGATTTTTCAATTGATTATGAGTTGTTGCTTGAGAATAAAACCTGAATCTTTTTCACTTCTATGTTTCAATTACCTGGCACAAAGTGTTCATTCTTAAAATAATTAATAAATATTGTGTACCTCGTGTCACGCTGAGTGAAGTCAGTAGGAAGAGAGGAATAAATAAAAGACAATTTCTCCCACATGTGTACTATAAAGAAACATAATAAGGACCTAACACATGGCCAATGGAAACCGACCTTGAGGGCTGGAAGTATGCTAAGAGGATGTGGTTTCCTAAGAGAGTGGGCAAGAGTGGAGATGGAATAGGAGAGGACCTAGAGACATTGGTGGAGAGAAGCAGACTAGTGATAAGTTTGGTGTTGTAACATAACATGCCTGAAACTTTGTTATTAACCATATTGTAAACTGTGGGAAATAAATTTTAAATTCAAAATAAATAAATGCTGTGCACCTCAGAGTTCCATGAAATTTTTATTCCATTTGAATAGGAAGCAGTCCAACACTTGAGCTCACAATCTAATAAGGCAAACAGAATTATACTATTTCAGCATAAAACATGATGGTTGTGAAATGTAGAGCTTTGTGCAGACTCTGTGCAGGAGTAGAGCTCACAATCCAGAACAGGAGTATATGGAAAGGAGAAATAAAATAGTGAGTGGCTCTTTGTAATGAAATATGAAAGTATCTTTGTGTCTTGGAAAACACTAACTTTTGGTCTCATTTTTAGTATATTTAAGGTGGTGGTTCACAGGAGGCAAACCATTCTCTATTCCTTGTATTTCTACAGTAATCAGAATGTTTCATCCTTTTCAAATCAATGTGACAAACAAGTGTTTTCTGCTTCCTATCCTATTCCTGCTTTTCTTCTTCATTCTATTCCAAAGCTGTTGTTCTTGCCTCAGGGGGTCACTTTGTAAGACTGCTTTCTATTGTGATCTGAAAGTCAGGAGATTTACATTCTGGTTCTGGCTATGCCAGTGCTTGATGTGTGTCCTTAAACAAAGATATATCCACTCCATCTTTCCTCTCTCCCCTAGAAACCAATCCAACTATGATCCAATCACATATCTTAGTTTTCTCTCACCTCTGTGCCCTGCTCAAGTGGCTTTTCACACCTGTAGAAATTTTCCCATATTAAGTTCCACCTGTCAATCCAAAACATTGTTTCAAGGCATATGAATTGAATGGGACCTTAAATGATTCTTGCTCCTCCTTGACCTTAATTTTATCTCTGACTTCATTCCAAAATAATTAAATCTGTACCTCTGGTGATGGAGTCAGGAGAATTTGCCACTAGACTTCCCTAGTTAACACTTAATTTTTCTAGTTGACTCTTGTATGCACCAAGATTGAGTCCATTGTTACTCTTCTATCTCTACATTTCCCCTGTGGCATTTTAAATAATCAAGGAACTTAACATATATTGGTTGATGAGAAATCACTCTCATTTTATAATGTTTAATGTTTTACCTATAGTAGGAGTTAATAAGATTGTTGAATTAGTGTGTGTGTAGGTAGGGTGGGGGTGTGGCAAAGGGCAGTTATGGTAGAGAAGAAACCAGTATAACAATAATAGTTAGAAATGATCACTTTGGAACAAGAACTGAGTGTTGAAAGTAGGTAAAGGGATATATATGATAACCTTTCAGTATTTGTGTTGCAAAGCATAGTGTCCAAAAGGAAAGAGAGAAACAAACAGAGAGAGAAAAGAAAAGTGCTTTCCATAGAGACAGGGGGGTGTTGTGGGGAGCAGGAGGAAAACTGGGGACATTTAGTGGTAGGAAGCATATACACTGGAGAAGGGACTGGTTTTGGAACATTGTATGACTGTAACCTAGTCATAAATAACTTTGTAACTGTGTATTTCACTGTGATTCAATAAAAAATAAATTATAAAAAAGAAATAAAATTTAAAAAATAAATTATTGAATTGATCACCACTGGGATAAAAACGTTTTTCCCACTGACTCTAGACTTGCAAGTAATTGACTAAAGAAATATTAGCAAAGAAAACCCCTTTCTGGTACCTTTTTCTTGGTTCAACATGACCAGAAAATTCTGATAGTTTTTTTTTTGCTTATAATCTCATTTTTGAGAGTATATTTGACTTTATTTTTTTTTATAATTTATTTATTTATTGAATCACTGTGGGAAAAGTTACAAAGCTTTCAGGTTTAGGCCTCGGTCATGCAAATATCAAACACATTTCCCTTTACCAATACTTATTTTTCACCACAAAGAACCCCAATAAACCTCCACCCCCCACCCCTCCCAATGCCTGTGAGGCAGATGAATTCTAGTTAACACTCTATCTACTTTGACTAGATTCATTGTTTCGATAAAAGATGCACCATTATTATTTAGAGTTTACCACCCCCCCATCAGACATGCTGAAAAAGCATTGTGAAATGATTTGCTTTCTACAGCTGGGTTCAAGAATTAAATGATGTTTTGGATTTCTGCTATTTTACTTATTAATCCTGGAAGTATTTTT
The DNA here is from genome assembly GCF_029834395.1 of Sorex fumeus. Lineage (NCBI taxonomy): Eukaryota > Metazoa > Chordata > Mammalia > Eulipotyphla > Soricidae > Sorex > Sorex fumeus. Next base: position 862,187 of record NW_026606104.1, on the reverse strand, counting down.
ACTGAGAGTCAGATAATTAAGAGATTGTTTTCTGTGCTCTGGAGCCATGGCCATGCCGGATAGCCGCTCGTGGGGGGCAACTGGTGACCTTGGTAGGGCATGAAGGACGAGCCGGGAATGTCCCCTTTCCCATGAGGTTTTAGTCGCCCCTTCACCACCGGCTCATACCTGGCTTTCCACAAGGCTCCCAAGCGGCTGCCATCTTTCTTTCCAGAGCTCTGATAGTTTTTTTTAAGAGATGTTGAAATTGTGATGGTAGTCTCACAAATTCAACTTAGTTCTGCCACTGAGAAACAGCATCAAAGTCTCCAAACTCAGTCCCACTAAACTGGTCCTTCTCCATTAGTTAATCACAAGTCCAGATTGAATCTGTGCTTCTCATCAACTAACTATAAATCAGAGGTTCTAGAAGTCTTCTTATTGGGTTTGATTAGCTTGCGAGAGTCTCTCAGAACTCAGAGAAAACATATATATTAGGTTTTTTTTTTAAGAATACAATGAAGAAATCCATGGAATCAGTTCTGAAAGCACCATAATGTAAGAGCTTCTCTCTCTATGGAACTGAACCGTGCCATTCTCCTGACATGTTTACCAACCAGGAAACTCATCAAATCTTGCTGTTCACAAGCATGCATGAGCTTTAATTTTCAACCCCTGACATTTCAACCTTCTACAGACATGTTCTTTCTAATGGCCATCCCCATCCTGAGGCTATGTGGGAACTCAACATAAATGACCCCATTAACAAGAGCTCCCTTGTAAAAAGAGACTGCTATGAATAACAAAAGATTTTTTTAATTAATTAAGAACTAGTAAGTGTTTGGGGAGCTCTGTGCTAAAACTAGGACAAAATAAGATACATTTCTTATAGCACGCTTTTCTTTTTTGGGCCTCATGGCAAAAAAATATTTGAATCTCTGTATTCTCTCTCTGCCCTCCTTTCTTTCACAAAAAATTCTTTTTAATTTTTAGCAAATGACTTATGACCACACCTAGTTATGCTTAGGTATTACTCCTGGCTCTGTGCTTAAGGATCATTCTCGCCAGAGTTTGGGATACCATGTAAGATTGCCGGGGGTCACGCCTGGGTTGACTGTATGCAAGACAAGCATCCTACCTGTTGTACTATCATTCTGGCCCCCTTCTCTCCTTTCTGCTCACTCCTTCTTCCCCAAAGGAGAAGGAGCTATTATGATTGAACATTTTAACCTTCTTCTACCCCCCTTAATCCCCCATGCACCACTATATCTTTAAAAGCATCAATCCCTCTTTCATTTGGAGCAACAGCAATATTTTCTACTTCAAATTTATAGGAAATATCTACAGTGAGTCTAATTTCTTGTGATCCTCTGTAGCATGACTGCTATTGATTGAATTTTTCTTTCTCAGTATAATCAGAAAGAAACATAGTAGGAAGAATCCAGGGAAGTTAAAGTTGCTAACAAAGACCATCCTCACTTCTAATATGCTTCAGTTTTCTCCTTGAAGAGTGAATTCTAGGATGCAGGATTTATTTCAGCTTTAAGTTTCAAAAATTAAAATTAAATGCGGACAGTAAACTTTGAGCAGAAGGACAGTGCTTTCTTCTTCTAAAATACTCTTTATCCTGCTCTTATCCCCATGCTCTATACCCCACACAGCCCAGCATTCCAACACTTTCCTGACTGTGGGAGGTGTGAAAGAAGCTTGAACTTCTACAGAGCTATTTTGGTGCTGCCATAGGGCACGTGAACTTGAAAACAAGTAAGTGAGGTTGAAACTTAACCCACAGCCTATCTCTGCCCTTATAACCAGGGCAGGGGCCCTTCAACCAGTTACATCACCCTTAGCAGCATTTAGACAACAACAGCTATGACCTCCTTTCTCATATCTTGCAGACATCCTCCACAGAAATCCACAGAAGTTCACAGGAATGCAGAATTATAGCAATAAGCTAATTTAAGACTAAAGATCCATCACATGTTTGCTAGGGGAATAAAAAGCTTAATGTGTTTGCTGTGGCAGTTTTGGCTTAAGTCTTTTCATCATAGGTATAAGTTTATTTATCACTATATTTTGTTGCCTCATTATGTTCAAGTTTCTATCATATTACAAATAGTCTAATCTTCTTCAGGATATTTTACCCTACAGGAAGAGACTGATTTATTTTTTTTTTCTACGTGCACATCATATTTATTCATTTTTTCTCTCTGCCATAGAACTCAATAATATTTATGACTATGTTGTATTAGTTTCCTTGGGCTGCTATAACAATGTATGACAATGGGGTGACTTAGACCAAATCAATTGTCTCTCATTTCTAAAGGCGGGTGTTCAAAATCCAGGTGATGACAGATTATATGCCCTCTGAAGGTACCAGGGAAGGAAGTGTTCCATGTCTATTTCCCAGATAAGGTATCCTCAAGTTTTCTTGGTTTGTGGCTACATTGCTCCAATTCACCTTCTGCACTAATACACTCCTTTTGACTTCACATTGATTTTCTTCTGTGCATGTGTTTCTGTGTCCAAGTTTCCTCTTTAAATAAGTACACCAGTTATATTGGATTAGAGTCCATCCTCATGACTTCATTTTAACTTGATTGCCTCTTTTGATTACCTCTCTGATTCAAAGAATGTTATACTCTGAAAATTTTTTTGCTCCGGGTTAAAACTTCAGCATTTGTGTGTGTGTGTGTGTGTGTGTGTGTGTGTGTGTGCGTTGTGTGTCTGTGTGTGCGTGTGCATGTGTAAACAAAACTCAACCCATAACATATGTCAATTCTCCCTTTCTTTTGCATTACATATGCCCAAATTACTTTAACTAGTTGTCTGATTAACAAATTCCAGTTCTCTTAAGGGGTAATACAGCATTGAAGAGATAGTACAGTGGGTAAGGCATTTGCCTTGCATGCAGTCAAACTGGATTCAATCTTAGGAACTCCATATGGTCCCCTAAGTCTGCCAGGAGTAATTCCTGAATGTAGAGCCTGGAGTATACCCTGAGAAAAGCTGTGTGTGACCCTAAAACAGGAAGGAGAGAAAGAAAGAAAGAAAGAAAGAAAGAAAGAAAGAAAGAAAGAAAGAAAGAAAGAAAGAAATATTCCAGTCCTTTTTCTTTGTTATATTTGCTTCACTGCTAGTAAGCGCACAGTTGCTTCTGCTTCTTAAGATCAACCATGGTGTTGTTGAGTATCAGGATCCTAGGATACCACAGAGACCATCTGTTCCAACCATCTATCTATGGTCTAAATCTCCTCTTTACATTCAAGACCTATACAAGTTCCTTGCCAGGAAACTTGTTGAGGTCTAGTCCCTCTATAATCTGGTTCTTGAGGTCTAGTCCCTCTATAATCTGGTTCTTCCTGTGAGAAAAGTCTTCCCTATGCCAGATCAAAATATGCCAAATTCTTCTCTAAAGAGAGATACTCTTAGTCTTGGGATACCCAGAGGGTAGACAGATTTTTAAAGAGTGGGGGGGGGGGCTGGGTCAAATATCCAGTTATTCTCTATCTTTTCATGTACAATTCCTGTTTTCTCCACACAGACAAGGTACAAGACCAAATATTTGATCCACACAGAGTAGAATAAAGTTGTTAAATCTTGTTATAGTTATATAAATATGACAGATACCTCCACCTCCCTAGCTTTAACTTCTCTTTTTCATCATTGTGTTCACTTCCTGTTTAAGAGTATACAGGATAAACTATGTACCACCATCACTTGATCACTTGATCACTTTCTGGCCCCGCGCCGTGGCTCTGGCCGAGACTCATGCACGACTAAAGCCCCACAGAACAAGATAAGTGGAACTCTCTGAGACCTTGGACTCCAGGCTCAATGGACCCAGGGACAGAGATTCTCTGCTTGCTCCCACCAACCACAGGTGACGCTTTCCAGACCCGTGTGGCTGCTTTGCGGCAGCGCGACACATTATAAGACACTAAATACCCATCTTCCGGAATTGCCATACCATATTGCCATACCAATTGCCATACCACTTTGTCTTGCTGTTTGGGGCGATTAGAGGTCACCCCAAAAGCCTCTATCCCTCTCGGAAAGCCTGGCAAGCTACCGAGAGTATTCCGCCCACACGGCAGAGCCTCGCAAGCTATCCGTTGTGTATTCGATATGCCAAAACCAGTTAATTACATGTACCACCATAAATTTACATATTTGATGTTTGCTCTTTTAATAGAATCTGTACTTGGGTGATTTGGTTATCTTACTGATCTTTAGATTATCCTGCAGGTACTTGTTTAGTGATGAGAAGACAAAGATGACTGTCACAATTCTGCTACAGACTGAGCTCAGGATTGTTTTTCTTTTGTTTCTAAGCAAATGGGAAAGGTGATTCCACTCATTCTGTCTTTTAACCCACACTGGATCACATGAGAATGGGTTTGATCTTGGAGCAGTGTTCCCAAGATATAAAGAATCCTTACAGATGTTTTGGGTTGCTGCCTTGTATGGTAACACCTTTCCTTCCGTTTCACACTCTATATGCACTCTTTCACTGGAGCATTGGTGTCTTGTGATACCTTGTCAAGTCCACTGTGTCCCCGTGGAGGAGGAGACACAGTGCTTCTGCTTCATCACATGAGACAGCTTGGAGAGACCTGCTGTCTGTGGGACACTGATATGCATCACTGATGTTGATCTTGCTCTGTTCTTTTCTACATGTGTATAGCATTGCTCTGTCCAGTGCTCAAGTGTGTTTTGATTTCCTTGGTTACTCAAATAACAAGACACACTGGGCAGAAGTGCTTGGACTTATATTCCTGATAATAGGCAACAGATGCTCCTGAATGCAAGCCAAATGCATTTTCCATTACATAGTATCCCAGCATTAAAATTGCTATTTATAAACCCTAGTTTGTTGTGGGAATTAGTTGGGCACTGTACAAAACAAGAATCTAACTCATTCACATCTTTGGTTAGATCCATAGTGCCTAAGTAAGAATTGTATGTAAACAGCCTTCATGTTTGTACTGTTGTTGATAATTGAATTCCAAAGTCATTTTTATTTTTCATATTGACCTTTTCCATTGATTAGATTCAATAAATAGCACTAACATTCAGAAACTCAATATGTTTGGTCACTTTGTCTTGCTGTGAGCTTTTCTAGTCATCTACTACTTTTACATTTGGGTTCCTTTTTGCATCCTTAACTTCATGAGTCAGTGCTAATACAACTTGCAAGCCTTTGGGATTAGATAAGAGACAATAGATGATTTATTAACATCATTATTTCAGTTTGTTAAGTATCATGACAATATATTCAATCTTTTCCAAATAAAAACTCATTTAATCGTCACAATTTTATAATGTAGAGTTATTATCCTCTTTGAAATAATGAATAATTGAGACTTAATTAAACCAAACAAATGGCCTAGACTTATTAAATTAAAGTCATTCATACACTGCTTACTAGTTAAAGGAAAGGTGTCTATGTACTGGCATAGAAAGATACACAGTGTCTAGTAATGGGGGAAAATAAGTTACTAATAACAACATGTAACCATTTGAAAAACTATCCTTTATACTATACTAGTCATAAAGTATAATAAAAAACAGTGAAAATATTAATTTAAAAATATTAGAAGTTGACCAGAGAGATTGCTCAATAGGCTGGAGCAGCACATGTTTTGCATGTAGGAGGCCTGCGTTCAATCCTTGCTACATGGTCCCCAAGCACTTCCAGAAATGATTCCAAGTACATTGCTGGGAATAGCCTCTGAAGCACTGCTGGATAAGTCCAACAGCAACAGAAAAATACTAGAAAAAAAAAAAATATATATATATATATATCACTTGATCACTTGACTTCCCATTAATCATCGATTTGCTCGAGCAGGCACCAGTAATGTCTCCATTTGTCCCTGTCGCGTGCTAGTGTAGCCCAATGGCATCTGTTTGTTCTACGAACACGAAGAGCCTCAAACTGATCATTCAGGGTCTTGACGAAGAAGTATGACCATCTGGTAGGTGGGCGGCTATGCAGTCTTTTGACATCCTGTGGAATCCAGTCAGTAATGGCTCTAGTCCAGCTGTCATCTCCAAATCGCATTACATGTCCAGCCCATCTGATTTTCGACATCTTGGAAAAAGAGACAGCGTCCCTGATTCTTGATCGTCGACGGATGTTGGAACTCCAGATTCTTTCTCTCATTTGAGTGAGACGTGATAGTACAAGCATACCCCTTTCGATTCCTCTTTGGGAGACCCGAATAGCGTTCTCATCCTGTTTTCGTAGGGCCCAGGTCTCTGAGGCATATGTTAATGCAGGAAGAACAGTGGAATCAAAGAGATGTGCCCTGAGCCGGAGGTTCTTTGTCCTCTTAGCTATTTCTTCAACGCTCTTGAAGGCGTTCCAAGCCGCTCTCTTCCTCCTGTGCAACTCAGGTGCCAGGTCATTCGTCATGTTGACTTCTCGACCTAGGTACACATAGCTGTTGCATTCGGAGATGGTTGTTCCATTGAGAGCAAAAGGAGCGTCAGGAATGAGACTTTCTCATAAACATTGTCTTCGTGAGATTCAGCTGGAGTATGACCTTTCCACACTCATGGCCGAAGTCGGCCAGCATTTGTGCCACTTGGCTAATGTTTGGTGTTATTAGAACGATGTCATCAGCAAAGCAGAGGTGGTGTAGTTGCCAACCGTCTTTCTTCACTCCCATTCCTTCCCATTCCAGTTGTCGCATGATGTTCTTGAGGGTGGCACTGAAGAGTTTCAGTGAAATGGTATCACCCTACCAAACTCCTCTCTTGACATGGATGATCACTTCTTTGTAGAATGGTGAGATCCTGATAGTGAATCCGTAATACAGCTCACAGAGGATCCTGATGTACTGAGTTTGAATGCCCTGATTGGCTCGGGCTTCAATGGCCACTTCTATCCCAACAGAATCAAAGACCTTCTTTAAATCAATGAACGTTAGACAGAGTGGCATCTTGAACTCCTGAGAAAACTCAATGAGCTTGGTTTTTGTGTGGAAATGGTCAATCATTCTGAATTCTTTGCAGAACCCGGCTTGCTCACATGGTTGTCCTTCATCTAGTGTTCTGTCAATCCTACTCAGGATGACTCGAGTGAACAGCTTGTAGATGACAGACAATAGGAAGATTGGCGATAGTTGCCAATGCTGTGGCTGTCTCCCTTCTTGTAGAGTAGTCCTGCTGGTTTTCCAATGGGATGGAACCTTGTATTCAGACAGGTAGTGTGTGAAGAGCCGAGCCAGTGTATTGATGAGTACTGACGGCAGATTCTTCAGGTGTTCGGGTCTGACCTTGTCTGGGCCAGGAGCTGTTTGTTTCTTTACTGACAAAATGGCGTGTCGGATTTCAGAAGGGAGAACGTTGGGAATGACATATTCATCTTGCGGAATTTGGTATGTGGGCAGGTGGATGTGGCTATCGAAAAGATCCAAGTAGAAGTCATGGATGATCTTCTCCATTGCCCTTCTGGAAGATATGATAGATCCATCAGGACGTCAGAGGGCAGTCATCTTGGTCTTGTAGTTGGCAAAGGACAGGTGGGCGTTACGAATGCTTTTCCCGGCTTCTGCTGCATCTACCAGCACTTCTGCTCTTCTCTCTTTGAGGTCTTCCTTTATCGCATCTCTGTACTGCTTTGCGAGCTTGGACATTTACTTGCGGTTGCCTGAGGTATGCACCAAACCACATTGGCAAATAAGCTCAAGAGTTTTTCAGGACAGGTGTTTTTTGTTGTTGTTTGTTTGTTTGTTTTGTGGCTATCTCTCTCTTGGCATTGCTCGCACAATCATAGAGGTGCTGGACCAGTCAATCGTATTCCTCATCAATGCTGTCAATGACGGCACCTTCCCATATTGCAGCAATAGTGCCAAAGAGCTCCCAGTTGGTGGATGACTGGGAATTCTGGGAGTTCTCTTCTTAAACTTTGCAGCCCTTTCTCCCTGCTCTGTGAAGTAGTATTTTGCACGAAGGAGGCGGTGGTCCGATCCCATTTTGAATTTTGGAACAACAGCAACATCGGTCCGGCAAAACCGTTGACTGAATATGATGTGGTCAATTTTGTTGTGGAACCATGCACCTGGAGACTCCCATGTTCAACGTTTAGATTCGGCCTTCTGGAACTGTGCATTACCATGGATGGTCTTGGTTGACATGATGAACTCAGATAGTCTCTCACCATGTTTGTTCCATTCTAGGCCATTGGTCCTGATGTGGAGTTCTTCAGCTGATCTTCTCGGTCCTATCTTGGCATTAAGATCACCGACAATGATTTTGTAGAAGGTGTGGTCTTCTTTATAGAACTTCTCCAGCTTCCTGTAGAACTTCTCCATTTCTCCTTCGTCATAATTGGATGTTGGTGTGTAGACAACGAGGATAGAAACTGCCAGCAGTGAGCCACATGTATTCAAGTGTAATCATCTGATTCGGGTTGTTAGGCATTCAAATGAATCAATGCTCATGGCCAAGTTCATGTTGACAAGGACACTGACGCCTCCAATGCCTCTTTCATCTCATGTTCCGAGAAACAGTTCTTCTCCAGTGTTGAAAATGGCATGATGTAATTGATGCATTCTTTTCTCGGTCAGGCCAATGATGTTGTACTTGATTTTTTGCACTTGTACCATCGGGTCTTCGATGGATGCATCTGATGCCAGCATATGTGCATTGAAAGTACGGACTATCATTTTTGTCTTTCTTTGTTTTGGCAGCCTAGTTTGACCTTGAAATTTTATCAGCCTCTCCTTCCTCATTCTTCTCAATGCTGCTTCTTACGCCTTCAGGGTCAGGGGAATGAGACCCATTGTAATTACTGGTTTTGGCATATCAAATACACAACGGATAGCTTGCCAGGCTCTGCCATGTGGGCAGAATATTATATATATATAATACTCTCTATATATAAAACCTTTAATAGTAGTTAAACTGGGCTGGCGTGATAGCACAGCGGGTAAGGCATTTGCCTTGCATGAGGCCAACCAGAGTTCTATTCCTCCACCCCTCTCAGAGAGCCTGGCAAGCTACTGAGAGTATCTCACCCTCACAGCAAAGCCTGGCAAGTTCCCTGTGATGTATTCTATATGCCAAAAACAGCAACAACAAGTCTCACAATTTGTTGTGAGATGTTACTGGTACCCGCTCAAGCAAATCGATGAACAATGGGAGGACAGTGCTACATTTCAGTGCTAAACTAAGATAGAAATTAGAAATTCAGACAGTGAACTTTTAACAATGCTCCCCCATTTTTATTATTTCTAAAACCTGAACTCTTAGTTTCAATGTTGAATTGATGAACACCATTGAATCATAACATTAATGCCTAATTTTTTTTATTTGAGGGAGGGGGTCCTCTGAAGCAATTCTCAGGGAGCTCAGATACCACTCCCAGTGATATTCAGGCAACCAGACTAGGTGATTCCATGCTTAGGCCCAGCAGAGCTTGGGGACTGCCAGGGCTATGCCCATGGTACTTATGGGGTCATGAAGGGTTGGGAATAGAGCTCAGGTCCTGATGCATGCAAACATGCTCTCCAGCCCTTTGAGATATCTCCTCAGTCTCATTGCCTCATTTTTTTCTGAGTTTAAATCTTTTTCCTGTTACAAAATTGCAAGTCTTCTCCACAATGATCAATTTATCACAAGTAGCCTGACAACCTGAGAAGTGTGGAAGTCTGAGAAAAATATGGGCAGGTATCCTAGTTTAGGGAATGACAGGACTCAGAATTCTTTATTTTCACAAGAAATGGTGACCTGCACTTTCTTTCTTCTTCTCCCATTATTAGGAGACAGCCGGGAAAAAAAATATAATGAAAACAGGATAGGATTCTTTGTGTCATTTAACCTAACAAATTAGTCTCAAGTAAGAGATTTCCCCAAGTTAAGAGATGATATAAATGCTTCTGAAAATAAATAACAGTTTTTCATACTCATTGTGTCTCCACCAGGCACTTTGGGGTGAAAATAGTTCTTCCTTTACCCAGAAGGCCCTCTGCTCCACAGACTCCCAAAGCACCCTCTTACAGGAAGTGGTTCTTCCAGGGCCCTCTTCACTGAAGCCTACAAATCTTTAGGTTGGCTGAATTTTCTCAGGATTCAGTCCCCAAAGTGCAGCTTAAAGATTAGCAATATCCCCATCTCCTAGGACAGGATCGAAGAATCCAGGCTGTCATTGAGTCAATCACTGCTCATACCAGTTAAGAACTTTTTGTCCAACCAAAGTGATCTTGAACAGATGACTGGATAAAGAAATTGTGTTATGTATATATGCACAATGGAACACCACTAAGCTACAAGAACAGATGAAATCATGTAATTTACTGCTATGTGGATGAAACCAGATAGTATCATGCTGATACCCTCTGAGTGAAGTCAGTGAGAAGGAAAAAAGGAATCAATGCAGAATGATATCTGTTCCATGTGGGATATAAAGAAGCATACTAAGAGAGGAACAAATGGTCAAAGGTATTAGAACTGTAAAGTTTGTTAACATAATTGAGTTTACCTAGAAGGTTGGGGTGGGGGGGATGGCCAAGGTCTTTAGGACATTGGTGGAGGGAAGTGGGCACTTTGGTAATGGATGTGATATTGGAACAATGTATGCAGGAAACTGTTATTAACAGTATTGTAATTCGTGGTAACTCCATAAAGACGAGGGGAGTGTTTTGTTAATGATGTTTTATTGGCTGATATACCTGTGGTTTTAGTAGCCACTGTACCACAAACACTCAGTACCAGTGCCACAGACAAGCTGAGAGAACATGACTGGCTGTGAGGAAAAGACTTGTTATTTGGCACTTTAGAGAAAAAGAATTCTGAACCTTGGCTGAGGAGTGTATTTTAAATGTAGACCCTCAAGCCCTGCTCCTAATCCGCAGAAGTTTCTAAGCACATAAAGTCTGAAAAGCAACAGCACTCCCTGGCATTCTCTTGGTCATTGTCCAGTGACTCCTGAAAAGGAAATTCAGAGAGTTCAGAGGTCTGATGACACCCTGCAGATAGAAAGGCCCACAGTCATCAATAGAAATCCAAGGAGGCAGAGAGGCAGGTTGACCAAACGTTGCAGAGTTTAGCTGACCTTTTAGAATGACTAAATGCCTCAAAAATCTGGTGCACTTAATGAAGAATTCCTCTTTCACCGAACCTCACAGCTTCTGTTCTTTTCAATCCAATTGCCTCACAAATCTGTCTTAAAATAGGTTCTATGTCATCTTTCAGTGGCCACTCTGAGCTCCCTGAATAGAAGAAAAATCAACTCTGAGGGTGTGGAGGGTGGTGCCAACAGGCCTGAGCAGCCCCCACAGGAGGTGAGGCAGCAGAACAGATGCTGCCTCTTGCAGTGACAGCATGTTGAGGGAAGGAAACTGCCAGTAGTAGCAACAGATCACAGGCCTCTGACCTCCTCCACCTGTCTTGGCTCCCTCTGCTCACTAGCCCCTGGCCTAGGGGAGTGTCCTGTCAAGTTGAGGTGAGGACCGGGCCTCCTCAGGCAGGGCTGGGAGGGCTGTCTTGCTAGGAGTGTCCAAGGACACGTGGGCTAGCTCCTTTAGGGAGTATCTGTCTTGGCATCCAGGGCATGACTTTTCTGTCTGAGAGCTCCTGGGAATTTTTGGAGAACGAAACAGTCTTTTTTAAAAGAGAGAAAATCACCTCGCTTTGATTGAAGTGAGGTGAGTGAAGAGAGGGAGCCTCCTCAGACACTCAGACCCTCACTCTGGCTTGACTGCCACTTCCTGAACAGGGCCCAAACTAACTAGATCCCGCGGTGAAACCCTACCACCACCACATGCACTGGCTGCCACACTCTACAACATGTCAAATTCAGTCCTGGCCTCACACTTCAGTTCAGACCTGCTTGAACACTCACCCAGGCTTAAGGTGGCTCCTTTTGACATGAAGTCATCCTCCATGCAGGCTATGCACCTGTGCCAGATTGAGAAATCCTCCTACTGGCTTCCTCCCCAGGTCTTGACTAGCTACTCTCTGGAGTTCCAGCTTTTGCAGCTTTCCCACCACTCAGGTGAAACAGGGAGGCCTGGCTGGGAGCTAATTGAAGGTTTTAGTAGACAGGAGAGAAAAATCGATCTCCATTCCCAGTTCTGACTCGAGCTTCAAACCCAGAGCATGTAGGTCTCTAACCTTTCTTGTCATCTCTGTGGAATTTTCTGAGCTGACCCAGCGAGGAGGAGATAGAGGAGAAGTCCTTCTCCCTTCGCAGACTCTGGATACCTTTGAGAGGAATAGGAGTGACACACACAGAGCCCTAAAGAGGGATTTTCATGAAAATGATGGAATTGTTTGTTGATTTTTCAGATATTTGAAAAAAGAATAACCAGATCTTAGCTGCTGTCATCTCATGGTTCCAGATTTTGGCAGCTGTCAGAATTGGTGATTTTGTTGTTTGGGAACAGGACATTTTCTTTCATTTGCATATTTCTATTCTTCTCTGGCTCCAATCATCCCAAATGTAGCAAATTACACTCTTGGTTAACTTGTCTGCATGCTCAGTTATGTGTACCAAATGATTACTTGAAGCAACTTGCCCCTGTGCAAGCACGTTGGCCTGCTGCTTTATAGTACATTGGGCCTCTGCAACATTTTGAGTAGTCATTGAGTTCTCTGTTCTTCCCCTGACTCTTCCTATAGGCTCCCCGTTGCACCTCTAACCTCCAGAGAGTCCAGGTTCTGCCTATGCACCATGGGGAAGAGCAGATGGAGGAAGGCCCATGGATGGGCTTTGGCTGGGCTGACCTGAGCTCACCTTCTGAAGGAGATGGAGAGTTCAAGGTACTGAAGAGACCTTTCCTGGAGCCAGAGTCCTTACCAATCATTTGGTGCTCCAAGACCACCAGCCTCCATGTCTTCCTCTTCCCTTTTAGGATATGAGCTTGGTATCAAGATAGAAGATCATCAAATGAATGGGTTCCTTTCAACCGTTATAGAAATGGGTTAAAGAGTGCAGATACAAAGAATATTAGCCCTACAACAATCTTGTCCTGATAAGGCGCATGGTGTTCAGACAACCACATAGGAGTAAAGAACTTAGCTTCTTTTACCCCAGCTTATGACTCTTGTCTTAATTACAGATCTGACTAACCCTTGTCCTCCAAGATGATGCCTTCCACAGAAGCAGTCTTCAGCATTACTTCTGCACCAGGATCAGCATAATTCAGCCAACCCTCTAACCTGAGCCCAGTTTCTCTCAAACCCTGATTCTTCCTATGTCTCTGAGCTTAGAATTCAGTTCTGACCCTGGGAAATCAAGAGACCAGTGACCTCACCCGGCCCCTCCTCCACATAGTTCATCACCTATTCCTGGCAGTGACACTACCAGAAAAGAGTAAAGAAAGGGGAGCATAATAAGGAGACTGTGGTAGATTTTGTGGTTATAAATAGATTTTTTTGACCCAGTGGATTTTATAATCACAGTTGAGCTACTTGTCTGGTATCTGGGAGAGAAAATAGAGAAAAAGGGGGTTAAAAGTTTGCTGAAAATTATGATTCTTTATTTAAAAGATTTCAAATTTGTTTATAGAAAGATCCACATAAGAACTATTTTGAGACTCTGTCTCCAGTGCTTTTATGATGCTGTTATGGGGACAGAAGCAGAAAGTGCCCAGGAGGTAGGAAAGATGCCATGAGGGTCTCATTCTAGCAGTACCACAGCATCTTAAAAATTAATAATTAAAAAATAATATGGAAAATATAGGAAGCAAAATTACCCATTTCTCCCTATTCTTCCCTTCCCTTCAACATATGCAAGTTATTTAAAGATTATGGTAAGATTATCAATACGTGTTATAGGGTAGGCACCCAAAAAATCCTTCACAAAGTCAGAATTTTGTCTCAAATCAAGGAGCCTTTATTAATTGGCCAGAGACTGCTCTCTCTAGCTCAGCCAGGATGATAGAGGCAGCCCTGAGTGCAAAAAGGAAGGATTTCTTAAAGGGTCAAGCCACTTCTTGGAATTTTACTAAGAAAGTAAGCAACTTTACAGAAGCCAAAACACAATTAACTAATTGATTAACATTGATTAACACAGAAACAAAAAATGGTTAAAGAGTCAAGAGGTAGAGTGGTTAATAAAGAGTTAAATCGTTGAGTGATTATACAAAGAGTTAAGTCGCTAGACAAGGAATGTGATAGTTAAAGAATAAAGTAGTTAAACAGCTATAAGATACTCAAATAATCAATTGATTGGTGGGAGAAAATGGAAAAGAAAATGGTCAGCTACATTCTTTAAACATGGTTAGCTACATTCACTCTTTAACATTCTTATTGATTCACTGAAGTTTTGTGTTTTGCCTTTCTGTCAAGTGAATGCATCCATTCTGGATGTCAGGTCAGGTCAGTCTTCCACAATAACAGTTTCTGCTCTGCATTTAGGACTTTGGCTGGAAAGAGGAGAATAAGAAGACTCTAGGGAACCAACTGAAAGAAGAATTCAAAGAATTTCAAGAAGTAGAATTTGTGCAGATCAAAACAACAATGAGATATCACCTCACACCACAGAGTGGCCCACATCCAAAAGAACAGAAGCAACCAGCGTTGGCGTGGATGTGGGGAGAAAGGAACCCTCCCTCACTGATGGTGGGAATGCTGACTGATTAAGTCATTTTGGAAAACAATATGGATGATTCTCAAAAGATTAGAAATTGAGCTCCCATTTGACCCAGTAATACCACTCTGGTATGAGAGGGACAGGCGTAGAAAGATTGCATTCATCTGGGGACCATAACATAACAAAATAGGAGACTAACATCCAAGAATAGTTGAAATAAGTACCAGGAAGTTCACTCCATGTCTTTAAGGCTAGTCGCACATACTAGGGGGAAAAGCAGCTCAGATAGAGAAGGGAACACCAAGTAAAGGGTGTTGGGAGGATCCTCCCAGGATGGGAGACGCATGCTGAAAGTAGACTATAGACCAAACATGATTGTCACTCATTGTCTCTTTTGCAAGCCTCAGCACCCAAAAGGATAGAGAAAACAAAAGGGTATGCCCTGCCACAGAGGTGGGATGGGATGGGGGGTTGGGGTGGGGGTGGGAGGGATACTGGGATCATTGGTGGTGGAGAATGGGCATTGGTGGAGGGATGGGTACTCGATCATTGTATAACTGAAACCCAAGCACAAAAACTTGTAAGTCTACAACTGTACCTCATGGTGTTTCACTAAAAAAAATTAAAAAAAAAATAAAGAAACTATGGTATGTCTACACAATGGAATACTATGCAGCTGTTAAAAAAGATGAAGTAATGAAATTTGCATATAGATGGATCAACAAGGAAAGTATCATGTTAAGTGAAATGAGTCAGAAAGAGAGGGAATGGCACAGAAAACTTGCACTCATTTGCACACAAATGAAGTGCAAGTTTTCTGTGCCAGTTATGAAGTTATGAAGTAACAGAATGGGAGACTAACACCCAAGTTTATCAAAGATAAGTACTGGGAGGATTACTCCACAGCTTAGAAGCTAGACTCACATACTGGGGGGAAATGCAGCTCAGTTAGAGAAGGGATCATCAAGTAAATGGTGCTGGGAGGATCTGCTCGTGATGGGAGATGCACCCTGAAAGCAAACTATAGACCAAACACGATGGCCACTTAATATCTCTACTGAAAATCACAACACCCAAAAGGAGAGAGAGAGAGAGAGAGAGAGAGCGAGCGAGCAAAAGGGAATGCCCTGCCACAGAGGTAGGGTGGGGGGAGGGGGAATGGGGTGGGGATGATGGGAGGGATGCTGGGACCATTGGTGGTGGAAAATGGGCACTGGTGGAAGGATGGATACTCAACCATTGTATGACTGAAATGCAAGCACGGAAGTTTATAACTCTGTAATTGTACCTCATGGTGATTCATTAAAAAATGTAGAATCTTGTTGAGAATTAATTCAGGTTGGTGTTAAAGACACAAAAGTTCAAGTCTTGTTATACCAAGTGTTAACCATGTGACATTATTTCCTTTCCTAAATCTGTAAAATAAATCATCTATGTACTTATAAAATACCTTAAGGACATAATTTTAAGACATATAATTCTATAAATTAGACAAGCTAATGTACTTTAGATCATATTAGCAAGAAATGAGTATTATCTGAGATAGTAAACCAGTTCTAGATCTCATGCCACAGAATAAATACAGACAGAAAGCATATCACAAGCTTGTATAGAATGAAGGCCCTGGGATGAGAGGATGTCATGAAGTTGGCCAGAAAGTTGAGTGAAAAGAAGCAAGCCCTCTTTGGGTGCACCAAGATTCCATACTTTCTAATTTGCAAATTCTATCACCGAAGAAGCCTGGAAAAACACAGCATTAGTGTCTTCCTCAGGTATGCCTTAGAGTCACAGCCCTAACCTCAAGTTATCACAAACAACCAAAACCCTTAAGTGAAAGGGATATTTTTTTGTTAGTATGGTTTTGGTCCATACCCAATGGTACTTGGTGAGCTGCTATTGGTACAGTGCTCAGAGAACCATGCTGGGGCTTGAACACAGGTCTCTGCACACAAAGCACACGCTCCAACCCTGTTATATGTCCCTGGCTTCATAGTCTTTGGGAGCGGGGCACAATGAGTGCGCAGTGCTTACTCTTGGCTCTGTACTCAGGTATCACTCCTGGCAGTTGTGATCATTTGCACTGCACTATTTTGTTAGCCCCAGAGTGTCTTTTTCAGGATGGTTCCTGTCTCCAGCTGAATGAAGAATTTATTTGTAATTGGTTTGACTATAAAAGATGAGAAATCTTCAAATGAGTGTTTCCTTCGGAAGAGATTTTGAAAATTCTGTGAAGGGTTCATGTGGAAGAGGACTTTGATGATAGAAATATTTAAAAATCTGACCTTCAGTTTCTAGTCTGTGGGGCAACAAGCATTCAACCCTTTCCAAGAAAAGTCAGGGCTGGACTGACGCTTTTCAGTCTCTCTCTCCTTTTCACCAAAATTTCATTTGATGACATTTACACCTAAGTCAAAATTGTCCCCCAAGAACATTTGTTTATGAACTCCTTGGTACTGCTCCCAAAAGTGCTCAAGGGACCATGTCATGCAAAGGATAAAGATTGAACCTCCAGCAGGCAAAGTATGTGCTTCAGATCTTTGAGTTGTTTCCTCAGTTGTCTGTGTAATCTTGAGCCTAGTACAGAATTATTGTCCTTAATGATCAACCAAACCAGGCTTTCATCCATTACAATCAGTTAAAAAAAAACTCGAGATCTTTTCAAAGAACTGATCTTGACCAAGTCAGCACACATCTTTACATGCTACAAGTCCACACTTGATCCCTATGTGTTTCTGATGGTGAAAATTTTTTGCAGCACCTGGGGTTGAGGTTCATATTCTATGCTCTCTCGCTAAACTTTCATTCTTAGGAGAGCTCACACTGAGAGCAGAGAAATCATTTCCTAAGTCATATGGGTCAGCCCTGACAAACAAGGTCAATGTTTGCAGATATATTTTCCAAAATTTTAACTTATTTAGGTAGCTAACTTAGCACATCTGAACCTCATTACTGAGCAAATACCAAAGAAAATGTTAGTATTCTTGGCATTGAGATAGTCTCCATCCATCTTTCTTAAACCGTCAATACTTTTTGTTTTGTCTTGTGGCAGTGCCAGGAATTTAACAGCGAGCCTACATAAGCAAGGCAAGTGCCCTACCACTGAGCAACATCCCCTGACCCTTAGAGTTCTTTTTGAAACGAGTTGCCTTATAGAAATTCTCCCCCGCCTCATTCCCTTCATCCGAACAAATTATTCTCTGCGTGTTTCAGTAGCACAGTTGCTTTCATTCTTCTGTCATTCTCTGGATGAGCCAAGCTCAAGGTTCAGACAATTCTAGAAACACACCCCTCCCCACAGCAGAGCTGTGAGCACTATTCCCCAGGGCAGGCTTGTCAGAGAGAAGCGCATTCAGGCAATGCATTCTGCTTTGTGTCCCTGCATACCGAGGCGCTCCCTGTCTCCCAGCCTGCCTCTGCCCCTTGATGTGCGCTTTTAATATTTATCTCCTTCTTCCTCTCTCAATGTGAATTAAAAGAGCAACTTGCCAGGCAAACAAGAAGAAAAATAACAGATTGCTGCTGCTCATTAAAGCTGCAGCTCAGTCGAGTCTGATAAGAGCTATGGAATCGGTTCTCCCTCACTTTGGAAGTGGGGGGGTTGGGGACACAGTAACCACTGTACTTTGGCTCTGTCCTGAACTCAAGGGAGACTGTGAACAGAGCTGCTGTGCTGTGTTCCTGAAACCTTCCTGTCTTGTAGAACCCCAGTGTTTAAACTTACCTCTTTTGTTCTTCTGACATGAAATCTTAGAGAATTCATGTCCCTTTTCTGGGTTTCATGTTGCTTATTCACCTGGGGTGGGAGTGGGGAAATAAAAGGCTTAATGTCCTCCTAAATAAATAAATATGGGGACTGGAGACATAGAACAGCAGGTAAAGCACTTGCCTTTCATGCGACTGACATTGGTTTAATTCCCAGAACCCCATACAGTCCACCAAACCCCACCAGGAGAGATCCTGAGCATAGAGCCAGGATGAATAACTGAGCACTGCTGGGTATGGCCCCCAAAGCAAAATAGATAAATAAATACAAAAAATTTTAAAGAGAGGCTGGAGTGATAGCACAGAGGGTACGGCACTTGCCTTGCACGCAGTCAACCCAGGTTCAATTTCCAGCATCCCATATGGGTCCCCGAGCACCTCCAGGAGTAATTCCTGAGTGCACAAACCAGGAGTAACCCCTGTACATTGCCGGGTGTGGCCCCCCCCAAATTTTTTAAACTTTATTATTTATTTTGCTTTTTGGGTCACACCCAGCGATGCTCAGGGGTTACTCCTGGCTCATGCATTCAGGAATTTCTCCTGGCAGTGCTCTGGGGACCATATGGGATGCTGGGAATCGAACCTGTGTCAGCCGTGTTGGCTGCATGCAAGGCAAACGCCCTACCCGCTGTGCTATAGCTACAGCCCCGCCCCCAAATTTTTTTTAAAGAATTGTTTTTCATATCTTCTCTTTCCTTCTCTTCTCCCTGTCCTCTTCTCTCCCCCCTCCCCTCCTATTGCCCTCTCCTTCCCTCTTCTATTTCCCTCCCTCCCTCCTTTCCACCATTGCTTAAACCTGCTCAATTTCTATCACAAATAAAGTCTTCCTCTAACGTGAGGCCCCACTTTAGCTGTCACCTATTTCTTTTCTCCCCATTTGAAGTCAAATAGCATAAAACATAGGTTATATTTGTTATTCATTTCCTCACCTCCCACTTCCATCCCTTGGTGAACTATAATTTCACATCTCCTCGTGTCCCTCTGCCCCTCCCACCAAAACTATTCTCTGATGCTTCAGTTATTATACAATTTGACCTTTGTTTTTTTGTGGCCAGTGATTCCTTGTGTACTAAACTCATTTTCCTGGGCATCCAAAGATCATTCTCTCAAGCTTTTCTCCTCTGTCTTTGACTAAGCCTTTTTAAGCAACCTCCCTGGTCTCTTATTGAATGTTAGTGTTTCAGACTTTTCTTTCATCACTGATTTCTCTTGGAATAATTCCTGCTTCTCCAGTCCATATCTCCAGCTTAAATCTATCTTTAGGGGTTTGGATTGATGCACCCAGCTTCTTATTGGATGCCTACCAGGCCCCTGAAATTCAGCATCATTTTCTCCCAATCCACATTTTCCTTTCCTATTCTCTCCCCAGAAAATGACAATACTATAACATTTATTGCCTAAAGAGGCCTGGGAGTGGTGCTTTTTTTTCCCTCTCCCTGAGCCCAGATAGCCAATCAGTGCCCAAATTCAAATAGCTCTTCCTCTATTCCATCACATTATTTTTCTGCCACTACATATTCTCTGCACACTGCTCTCCCTTCACAGGCTACTGCTCCAATTTCTTTGCCGGAATTGTTTCATCAGTCTCTTAAATGACCCTCTAGCCCCAACCTTACCATATCCCAGTCTGTTCTCCACGCAGCTTCCAGAAATATCTTCTTAATGCAGATATGAACATGGAGCTTCCCCTTTCCAAGAAACTGAATAATTCTTCATAGACATGATCATAAAGTTCAGGCCAGGAACATACCACAAGTGGCTGGAGTGCCTGCATGGCTAGCACAGGGCCCTGCTTTAGACCCCTCGCTCTACATAACCTCCTGAGTGCTGCCAGGTGTGGCCCGATGTTTCCCAAAACAGTGGTGAGGCCATGCTTAAACTGTGTGAGATTCAAAGTGATGAGTTCTTGTTCTCTCCTCTCTAAGTTACCAACGGAGTAAGAGCCACCAGAAGAGAGACCTGGTTTGTGAGGAAAGACATTATTCAAATTGGGGCCAAAGCAGTAGACCATTCAATCTCAATTTCTTATTTTACAGATAAGAGAACTGAAAGTGGCTTGGGGTTAAGATCTTTTGAGGTCTAACGATCTCATTTTGGAAGGGAGAGAGATCTGAGGGTTGTTATGACAACAACCAACAAAGACTGGGAGGGACAGAAATTAAGAAAGTAGAAAAGGAGCTGGGGAGATAACTCAAAGGGCTGGAAGGCTTGCTTCCATTCATTCCTGAGATCCAGAGTTTGATCTTCCTGTGTGCAGCTAGCTCATCATCTACTACTGATGGGTGTGGCCTCCTGGTCCACCCCAGCTTTACTTTCTGAACTTTAAGCAATTAGCATGGCACCTGGTTGGTCAATTTTTACAGGGAGTAGTTCATGGACACCCTAAACACTACTTGGGAGACCCCAAAATAAATTTTAAAAAGAAAATGAGAAAGCGCTAATGGCTACTCATGAAGTCTTAAGGAAAACCTGCAACTAGGAGCAAGAAGAGAGGTGAGATGCTCCAAAATACGCTTTGAGAAATGGTAAACAAAGATAATTCTATGTATCAGAAGTCAAGGGAGAGGATTTTGAGAAGAAATTGACTCATCAATTGTAGCAATTGCACCAGAGTAAATACGAAAATAGGATGCGAACAAGTTTTGGATTTGTCATATCATCTTTAGAAGTACAGTTCCAGGGAAGTGGTAGGAATGTAAAAACAATCAGAAGATATGTGCATGTGTGAGCTTTAGTATCAACACTGATGTCTGAATCCTCCTGTCCCGACTTGAAGGTGGAGGTGCCAAAGCAGATGATGGTGACACTGTTGGTGGTTTCTGTGATGGCAAAGACAAAGACAGATCACCTTCCTTGACATAGAAATGCCCAAATCTGGTACTAAGACTCAAGCAGGGGGGCTTATTTTCTAGAGGGGTGTGTTAGAATAAGCCCACCTGTTAGAGGGCCAGGAACACAGACATGAATCTGAAGATAAAGTTCTGGATACTGAGAACCAGGGTACTAGGAATGGGGAAGGAATGTACCAAAAGATCAGGAAGGAACATTCTGAGACAAAAGGACTTCAGTAACTCTCTAAGACTGGCTTTGTGCATCTGCCACCACGTGAGCAGTGGGAACAATGCTGGCCTGATACAGACACAGAGTCTGTGCAGTCACACTGGGTTCTGTGCAGAGGGCCCATCCTGAGTTTAAAGTTCTGTTGTTTCCCTCTTGAAATAATTTATAATTTGGCCTTATACCATGTGTTTTACACATAACTCCACAGGACAATGGAGTCTGTGTAATAAGGGGATGTATTTAGTATGAGTATCCATCTCTGTCCCTGGCCTGGGCATTTTTAAGTATTGTGCAAAGCCCTTGAGATGGCCCTTGAGCACAGAACTCCCATGGAACTGCAGTGTGTGGGAATCCTGTGAAATGCAGAGTTCAAGGTGAATGAATGTTTTGCAGATGTGATTAGAGGTGCTGATTAGAGACGATGACAGTTCTGAGAGGCTACACTCCTCTTTCAGATCAAGTTGCATCCAACCCAGAAAGATAGGAGTGGTTTCCTATGAAGCACAAATGACCTACACTCCCTGTCCTGTCTGTTCTTATTTGTCTTATGTCCCTATATTAATTGAAAATTATGACCCTGGGAAAGAAGAGGGAAAGATAATACAATCCATAATTTCTTTTACTTTCAGTGTTTTATCTGGAAGTTGAAGGTAGCTGGAGGTAGAGGGTACTAAGAGATTATTTGCACATATATCCAGAAGTAAAATGAAAATAACTAAGGTAGTTTTCTCAGTGTTTCTCTCATTTTGATAAGGATATAGTATAGGATAGGAGAGATAGCTTGATGGGATGAACCCATGCTTTGTATGTAGGAGGCTTGATTTTTGATCTCCTTGCACTTCTTGGTCCCCTGAACACTACGAGGAGCAATTCTCAAGCAAAGAGCTGGGAGTAGTTTCTGAGTATAACTGGGTGTGTCCCCACCCTAAAAATAACAAAATATACATACATGTTAATATCGAGATAATGTGAGCTAGATGTTCTAATATTTTTCAACTATTATATGGTATACAGAAAAAATAAAATTTATGTATAAATTCAAACTATTCTTTCCTAATAATGTGTCCTAATTTTATATAGGGTTTCACAAGATACAAGGCCTATCCTAGTGGAATAATGGCTGTGTTTGCAAGACCAGGGTCAAAGAAAGTACTAGGTCTACTACGATTAGGAAACAGTCATTGATCAATTGACAAACATAAATCTTGATGTTTGTCACATACAAAGTCATCAATTCTTTCCTTGACATTGATGATAATCGACAAGAATGGGAAGTTCAGAAAATCTCTGAAACCCCAAAATGCAATTACATCTGCTGTTCTTATTGTAAATAGTATGGGTGCAATATAAAAATATAAAGACAAGCAGAAAGGAGCATTAACAGAGTGACAATCATTTCCACCCAGATTGAACTGACGTTTACAACTTTCCATTAGCTTTTCCATTCAAATGTGGCTGATAGCTTTTTGTTTGCTTGGGAAGGAAATAACAAATTTAGAGAGGGATGGGATTTAGAACTGAAGAATGAAGCAAGCCTATGCAAGCAGTCATTGG
This sequence comes from Sorex fumeus, assembly GCF_029834395.1. NCBI lineage: Eukaryota > Metazoa > Chordata > Mammalia > Eulipotyphla > Soricidae > Sorex > Sorex fumeus. The sequence continues at coordinate 839,284 of NW_026606104.1, read as the reverse complement.
CCTCTGGGTATACCCAGGAGAATAGGAGCCTGGACGGAAATTGTTCTTAATGCTTCAGTGCCAAACTTTCCAATAGGAAAGTTTTCAAGTATAAAAATATGTCTTGATTATTATACAATGACAAGACCTCTTGTCAGCACACCATATATTCTTTGAGTTTATTCAGTATCTGTTTCATGTCAGAGGCCAGACTGATGTCTAGAGCACTGTATCCAGTGAGTTGTCAGGTGGAGATATGCAGGGAAGTAAGTGGCCATGATATCATGTGATAAATGAGCACCAATATCATGTCACTTTGCCTTATTAATTCTTACTTCCCAAGGAAATTAAGGCAAGTGACTTCTTTTCCATTTGCATGTGAGCCAACTGCCTTTTATTGTGGGCCCTTCATAAATTTTTCATTCATTTAGCTATCCAGAATCAAAAAAACTAGCAGTAGGAGAAAACTTCATGCAGCACACACCCTAGTTGGCAAATCACAGACATATAGCTTAATGAATCTTCACACAGTTTAAGTAAGTCTGTACCCATGTATATCCATGTATTTGTTATCATTCTAATATGTATACTGCCCAAGAATTTTCATGCCTACTTTGACTTTATTCTTTCTAGATTCATTTAGAATCACAATACAATAGATTCTGTCCTCTCTCTCAACCCAGAAGTCCTCCAGATCCTACCCGTACATCCCCTAGGTTAGTATTTTCTGGGAGCTAATGGTATTCCAATACATTTGGCTAGACCTAAGTTCAATCACCCCTCTTTATACACCAGAACCTATAACAACTGGCACTGCTTTTCTAGCCTCTGGAGGAATTGTTAAAAGCCTGATAAGCCATCCTAATCTTAAAATCAACAAATAAAATCTCAGCTTTTTGTTCAATACCTACAGCACTTTCTTTTTAATTTAGAGATTACAAAGGAGATTGTGTAGGCATTCAGTTTTAAACTGGGAATGACAACTTTTTTCAAAATGACAGGTTCAAATTATGAGTCATTGGAGGCTCATTAATTCTCTCAATTCATCTTTGTCAACTATGTTTTTTTGGTAACCTTTCCTTCAACTATTTCTCCTGTACACTCATTTCTTCCTATTCCAGGGCATCCTACCCAGATTGTTGGCATAGTATACTAACTCATCTCCTTGTCTTCATCTTTTCTCTGACCTTATCAGATCAATATTCCTCCAACATTGTTCACTTGTTGCCCCAATTCTACTCAAGCTTCTTCACTTCTTCACTCCTCAAAGTATTGAAGACCTAATATAGTCTCTGTTACTAGATTAAACAATGTTGATATGGGGCATAGGGTCAGGGGTGGTGGAGCATGAATCCGAGACATTGGTTAGTAATCCCAGCTTTACCAAATGCTAAATATGAGACTATGTAGCATTTATTCTCAGATTTTTGTTACCTAAGACTAGTGATATGGAAATCCTGAGATTTGTGGCATGAGCAAATGAGATGATATATAAAGTACTTAGTGAACAGTGCATCTAACTCTAGTTATAACTCAGTCTGTGTACACCCTTCCTGTTACCTGCTTTTCTTACATTCTCATCCTGATGCTGAAGTGTCTTCATATGGTTCTTCAGATAGTTCATCTCTTTGGCCAAAATGGAGGCCTTTGAAAGCTAGGCTTAAGGTTCATATTTCCTCAAAGATTTGTTGGTTCTCACATTAGGAGCTTACCAAATATACAAGTAATTTAAAAGAAGTCTTAAGTAGTGGTATTGTTACCTTGTATGCGAGGGAACAGTTGGTGAACTCCCACTTTGAACTATGCTTTTCTGAAATTAGGACCAGTTTTCACTCTACTACTCAATAACCAGCAAGGTAACAGAGGCTGGGATTGTACTGTAAAATGATGGGCATGAGCTTGGCAGGAAGTATTTGCTTTACTTTTTCTGCTTTGACAGAATTGCCTAATTTCAGGGCCTTAATATGAGCCCTCCCCAAAGGAAGAGATTCTTTTCCTCCTCCCTCTATTCCCTCACAAATAACCTCATTAGTACTTTAGCAGACCATGCACTGTTTGGAAAGAAGAGACTGCATATAACATGGTGCAAAATTAAAATGATCCCTGGAGTAACAGGAATTCCTCATGTTCATGATCCATATCCCTCTGTTTCAGAAGAAAGCCACGTGCAGAGTGGAATGATAGATACTAACTTCGGTTGGGGCAATGGTTCTAAGTCCTGCTTCCACTGGATGTCTTCCCTCAGGGCCATTTTTGTTTAGTAATTATGTCAAGATATGGCTTAGAAAAGACTATGCCAAGGTATGGCCTGGAAAACATCTATGCCAAAAATTTCAGTAGAGGGAACTAATAGAGTGGAATAAATATTCTTTTTTGGGGGGGGGTAGTCACACCCGGTGATGCACAGTGGTTACTCCTGGCTTTGCACTCAGGAATTACTCCTGGCAGTGCTCAGGGGACCATATTGGATGCTGGGGATCAAACCAGGGTCATCCGCGTGCGAGGCAAATGCTCTACCTGCTGTACAATTGCTCCATCCCCAAGAATAAATATTCTTTTCTTATGTTTATTTTTTTAATTTTTATTTATTTATTTATTTATTTATTATTAGTGAAACACCATGAGGTACAGTTGTAGGCTTACAAGTTGTTGTGCTTGGGTTTCAGTTATACAATGATCAAGTACCCATCCCACCACCAGTGCCCATTCTCCACCCCCACCAATCCCAGTATCCCTCCCACCCCCCCATCCCCCATTCCATCCTGCCTCTATGGCAGGGCACTCCCTTTTGTTCCAACTCTCCTTTTGGGTGCTGTGGTCTGCACAAGAGACATTGGGTGGCAATCATGTTCGGTCCATGGACTATTTTCAGCAGGCATCTCCCAACCTGGGCAGATCTTCCCAGCACCCTTTATTTGGTGCTTCCTTCTCTATCTGAGCTGCCTTTACCCCTAGAGTGTGCAGCTGGCCTCTAAGCCATGGAGTGAACAACCTGGTATTTATCACAGCTGTTATTGGGTGTTAGTCTCTGATTTTGTTACTTTATGTTACCCAGATGAATGCAATCTTTCTATGTCTGTCTCTCTCTTTCTGACTCATTTCGCTTAGCATAATATTTTCCATGTAGTACCACTTGTATGTAAATTTCATGACTTCATTTTTTCTAACTGCTACATAGTACTCCATTGTGAAGATGTACCAAAGTTTCTTTAACCAGTCATCTGTTCTCGGGCACTCAGGTTTTTTCCATATTCTAGCCATTGTAAACAGTGCTGCAATGACCAAACAAGTGCAGATGTCACTTGAACTATACTTTTTAGCCTCTCCAGGGTATATTCCCAGGAGTGGTAAAGAATAAATATTCTTGACTACAGCAAAACTGAAAGAGGAATCGGAGATGAAGCAACCTCCATATGAGTTGGACCAACTCTAGGCTGGAAAAAAAATGGAGGGATAGTGTTACCTTACTCCAAGGGAAAAGTTATTCAAGCAGGGGGCATTCACTTGAGGCTGGAGTCACAGAATACATGCAGGATCTTCCTGAAGTGCTGCCCAGAACAGCAATAAGGAAGAGCTGTTTGACTTCTACTTTTCTCTTGTTCTCTAATCTCCTGATGGTGCTTTTCATTCACTCAGAATCCAGAGGACATGAAGTCAGGGAAATTTCACAGGTACCAACTGTGGTCCAGAGCTGAGCAGGGGAAATTGGATAGTTGGTAGTTCCTTAAGTACTCAAATTTTCTTGTGGAAACCTTCTGTCCCCTTGACATAAACACGTGATTGGGATAGTCCCCAGCATCTTCGGTTGACACTGACCTGTCAACCATTGATGAAGAGCTGGCCTAACATTTTGCTAATAGGAACAAGAATTAGACCTTTAGTTCCATTTATAAATGACCTAAGTTTTTTAAATGCTCTATGGGAACGGGGAAATAACTTAAAGGGTCAAAGTTCCATTCTATAAGCATTCTATAAACTCAGAGGTAGTCTCTGAGTTTCATCCTTGGCACCACATGATTCCCCTAAACACAACTCAGAATAGCCCTAGTGCTTACTGAGCATATCTGGCATGGTCATGGTGTACGGTTGACCACAGGGCCTGAGCAGCATCATATCACCATCCAAGTACTGAAACTTCAAGGATATGTCACTGATTTTCAGTGGAAGTGACCCTGGGTTCTTTGAGCATTGCTTGTGGGACTCCTTCAAAAATGCCTTCTAGGTAATTGTAATATTATTACGTGATTGTAAGTCTTTTAGCCCCTCCTTCCAATCAAAGTGGTACTCTTGTGTTCTACCATAGCAGTTCTAGAGCTGATGTCTTCCCTAGATCTCTAGCCTCCCTGTACTGTAAAAGTAGGAAGGTGCCCATGCCTACGACTTTATGCATTCACTTCCTCCCCAGGTCCTGCCCACTCGGTCAGCACAACTGGATTCTCACAAAGTCTCAGTGCTCAATGGTCATGTGGAATTGGACTTGGCCAGTCAATCATTTTTTTCATGTGACTCATGAAAGTTGCAGAAGTTGTAGGTGTTCCACTGTGAGCTGGCAGGGTGCAAAGCTATGTGGGAGCTGCCAGAAAATGACAAATGGTAGGCACAGTCTCTTCATGCCGGGCAGGTCCCCACTATAGTGAAGAACATGTTCAGAATCTTCAGTTGACACTGCCCTGTCAGCCCTTGATAAAGAGCTCACCCAACATTCTGCTAATTTGAACAAGAATAAGACCTTTTATTTCATTTATAACACTACACCAGGGCATGATCTTTAGAGGCAAGGTAAGAAGAGGTGCTTTGAAGTACTGGAACCATCTGTGTCCTTCCTGCTTCTCAAGTGAGTTTTTCATCCTTTCCCCCTCTATTTCCCAAGAGTAGCCAGTCCTGGTCATTCCAGTTAGATGGAACTGCCAGAGGAAAGAATAAAAGGGATAAGACGAGTGAATTGTCTCTTCTCAAGCTCAGAGCAGGCAACAAGAGAATAATGAGGCTTTGAAAAAATACTTGGAAAAATTAGGTGGGTATCTAAGAACAAGCTCCTTCAAGTATTTTTAAAAAGAGGAGTAGAATTGCCACTTGAACGGTCTGGTTTGAGCTTCAGAACTTAGAAAATTTCCCCATAAACAGACAATGTAAAGTTTACAGAGTGCACTACTATAAGCATATTTTTCTTCCTTGTGATCTTCTTAGTGGCATCTTATGTTCTCTGTTTCATCACTAGAATTCAGTTCATAATACAGATGCCAGTGTAGGGGCAGAGACATGGAAGAATGGGTGAGGCATTTTCTTTGCACTCAGCAGACTCAGTTTGATCATTGATCCTATGTATGGTCTCCTGAGCACTGCCAAGAGTGAACCCTGAGCACAGGTAGGTGTGCTCCCCTGCTCCCCAAAAAATAAAATCCAGGATAAGGATAGTGGGTATGAGAACTAAACCTCTGAAGTAAGGAGACTATTGGATATTTAGGACATACAATGGTTATAAAGATAATTCAAAGGTTTTAAAGTACATAATAATATTGACTGAAGAAAAACAAAAAAATTAGCTCCATGTTTATGCTAGACATGGGTTTAGATTGACAATAAGATATTTAAGTAGATGCTCATACCAGGTGATGAATCCTCTGATAAAGAGGACAGGATTTAAGCAAAATGCCTCCTAGGTTTAAGAGGGGACAGTTGGGCTATTGAGATGAAATAGGGACTGTGTTCAGGACCCACCCACTACTACTGCAATCATGAAGCCTACCACTTTACTTATCACCTAAAGAGGAAAGGCTGCAATATGTCTTTGATCAGAATATCTCCGAAAAATGCAGACGGAACATGTTTAACTCAATAGAAGAAACCGTGCTAAGATGAACTCCAGTGCGAATGCTCTTCCCCACTCACCCCCTTATTTTACTTTTTTTTCTTTTTATTAGTGAAACACCATGAAGTACAGTTGTAGATTTACAATTTTTCGTGCTTGGGTTTCGATTATACAATGATCAAATACCCATCCCTCCATCAGTGCCCACTTTCCACCACCATGGATAATATCCCCCCCACCCCCACCCTCCATCCCACCCTGCCTCTGTGGCAGGGCATTTCCTTTTGTTCTCTCTCTCCTTTTGTACCCCCTTATTTTAATACTAGGAAATCACACCTGAGGGTAGAGATTGCATATGCTAACAAGGCACAGGTCCCATGAAGCAACATGCTCTGTCCACTGAGCCAGTGAACCCAGTTTCCTGTATCTCCCTCCCTCTAGGTGCTTAGACATCACTGCTTTCCCACTCTTCGCCTTTCAGAATTTTCCCCAGCCTTTTCTTTGGGAGCCATCCAGAATGCCTGGCCTGTGCTGTCTCCCTTGCATACAAACTCATAAGCAATAAACTCAGCCTGAATCTCGTTTCATTTCATGTCTGCTTCTGATATGCTGAGATTCAGAGAATCCTGAAGGGGCTCACAACATGATGAGCTTCCTAATGAAGAAAAAATAAAGAGGGGTAAAAAATTACTGAGTACTATTCCACTACGTGCACATACCAGGCCTTCTTTATCCATCCATTTGCTCATGGGCACTTAGGTTGGGCACTTAAGTTGTTTCCAACTCTTGGCTCTGGTATAATATACACAGAGATGAATATGTCTGTGAATACGAATACCACAAAAGTGGTAAATTCTGGTGTTTGGCAGAAAAAGAATAACTAGATTTTAAGAGTTTTTAAATTTTTTCCCTTATATTTATTTAGCACAGCGGGTAGGGCGTTCGCCTTACAAGCGGCCAACATGGCCGACCCAAGTTCGATTCCTCTGCCCCTCTCGGAGAGCCCGGCAAGCTACTGAGAGTATTCGATATGCCAAACACAGTAACAACAAAGTCTCCAATGGAGACGTTACTGGGCCCGCTCGAGCAAATCGACGATCAACGGGAGGGCCTTTACCTTTACCTTTACCTTTATATTTATTTATTGGATCACTGTGGGAAAAGTTACAAAGTTTTCAGGATTAAGTCTAGGTCATACAATGATCAAACAACTTTCCCTTCACCAGTACTTATCTTTCACCACCAAGAACCCCAATATACCCCCCTCCCACCCCTCCCGATGCCTGTGAGGCAGATGATTTCTACTTAACTCTCTCTCTACTTTGATTACGTTCATTATTTCGACAAAAGATGCACCATTATTGTTTAGAATTTCCCCCCAACAATCAGAATTGCTGAAAAGGCATTGTGAAATAATTTGATTTATAGCTGGTTATGAGAGCCATATGATGTCCGCACCCACAATGCGGCTGCGCGATTTTGGATTTTTGGTATTTTACTAGATAAGTTTGGAGAGATTTCTGCAAAGAGCCAGATAATTACAAGACTGGTCTCTGAGCATCTGGTATTATGGCCATGGCCATAAACTCTGAGGCGGTGGCCACTTCACTGCTGGGGGGGGGGGGGGGAGGCAGAAGGGAGCAACATCCTTTCCCTCCCAGGGAGGCATGGCGTGGTAGGTTAAAGCATGGTCCATTCACTTTTCTGCTGCAAGCTGCCGGGCTCTGGATTTTGCCTCTGGAGCCATGGCCCTACCGGAGAGCCACTCATGGGGGGCAAGTCGTGACCTCGGTAGGGAGTGAAGGACAAGCCGTTACCAGCCCCCTTCCCATGAGACTGCAGTTGCCCTGTCACCAGTGGCTTTCCAATAAGCTCCAAGGCAGCAGCCACCTTGCTGCTGGGGGGGGGGGTGGGGAGGAGAGGGGCGAAGGTGGAAGGGAGCAACACCCTTTACCCCTCCCCGGGAGGCATGGCCCTATAGGTTAATGCATGGTCCATTCTCTTTTCTGTCGCAAGCTGCCAGGCTCTGGATTAAGTCTTTTGCCTCTGGAGCCATGGCCCTCAGTTTTTAATTTTTAAGTTGTTCATACCAAAGCTTCAGGCATATATTGTTCCAACATTAATCCTACCAGTGTGGACTTCCCTCCACCAATGTCCTCAGGTTCCCTCCACCCCCAGTCTGTCTCCCTAAAACACATTTTTAAGTGTGGTTATTGTAATTGGGGTCCTGTACATACAGTACTCAGCAACAAGAAAAAGATGAATTCCACCATTTACAACAACATGCATGATGTAGAGGGGATTGTTATTAGGGAAATAAATCAAGTATAGGATAAGCACCTATGATCTCACTCATACGTGGTATATACAAAATAAAATTGATAGAACAAAAAAGTTATAAGAGCAAATTACTTTTTACTAGAAGGAAGTGAATAAACTGAGTAAAAAAATGTCATTTCTATTGTTCAGGACAGAACAGAATTTTAATGTTGAAATTAATGCAATATAAATACATGCTTCTTTATAAAGATGCACAGGGTCAGAAAGACAGTGCAGTTAATAGGGCATTTGCCTTGCACATGTCTGATCCAGGTTCAATCCCTGACACAGCATATGATCCCCCGAGCCCACCAAGGAGTGATCCTTGAGTGCAAAATTAGGAGTAAGCCCTGATCACTGCTGGGTGTGACCCCTAAGCAAAAAACTAAAATAAAGTTTATAAAGATATAAAATTGAAACCTGTGGAAAATTATAAATCAATGTTACTTCAATCAATAAATTATGATTAAGAAAATGGGATAAAAATGAACATGATGTGGAACCCAGCAAGAGGAACAGGAAGTATCCCTGTGCTATATGTGTTACCTAAACTGACTTCAAGTTTCAAATTGTCCCTAGGGATCATTTTTCCATTCTCCATTTGGTCCTTCTGCTATTCACCTGAATATGTGACCCACAGCAAGGCTCGGAACTGACGTCATTGCTTACCAGGAAGGATGGGGCAGAAGAGTTGCTCTATTTGGGCCTGTGAGGATGAAAAAGAAAATTCTTCTCCAAGCAATCTACCAACTTGGGCAGGTGATTGAAGGAAGGGTGAAGGCAGATTTCAGAGAAACTTCAAAATCGAATGCTCCCCCAGGAGAGGGATGTCACGTCCTGCCATTCTAAGTGAAGATCTGGAAGAGGAAGAGCAAATGCCACCACCCCCCAGACCCACAGCCCACTTTTTTCCTTCTCTAGTGTAAATGCTGTGAGTTGCTAGTCACATCCCTTAGTAATCTGAAAATGTGAGAAGAAAGAAAAAAATTAATCTTAAGGGGATAAAGGAAACCATGCCAACTAAATCCCAGCTCCTAAAAGGGGAAGAGCATTTGAAGACCCAAGGACACTGTGGTTCTCAGGTCTGCTCAGAAGTTTCATTTTGATATTTCTCTTCGGGGTACTTTTAGTTTTACTGCTGAGTAGCTCACAAGTAGATTTAGAGTATATATGAAGGGGAGGTCTTGCTAGGGATGTATGGAAGAAGGAAGACAGAGCTAAGTGACCTAGAAGATTCCTGTTCTATTTGTCTTCTCTCTGCGATTTTCTGGAACACGTTCTTCTTATTCCCTTTCTGATGGAAAGATTCTTATTGATCAGTTAGTATCCATTTCTGGAACCAGAATGCCTGGATTCCAACCTAAGCTCCATGTGTTCATGCCTTGAAGTACTACCCAAACTCCATGCCTTGAAAGTACCGTATCCTGATCTTTGAATCTCCTCATCCCATGACCTACCAATTGCCTGGACCCTAGGGAGTTTTCAATACGCATTAAATGGATAACTGGGAAGGTCAGCACATCAATTCTGGTTCCAAGCTGTCTGGGTTTGATAGTAATCCTGCTACTACCATGCACTGACTATGATCTGGAGCCTGTTTTTCAACCTCTCTGTGCCTCAATTATTGCATCTATAAAATGGGTTGTCTTGTAGGGCTGATGAGGCTGAAATGAGTTTATGTATGCATAATGTGCGAAGACCAGCTGAAGACCACCGAGGCCCAGCCAAGGCCATGCTGAGAGCACTCTCCACACACTTGGATGAGCCTCACGCATAAAAGAACTGACAGAGGAACCCAGGTGTGTGGGACCCGGGGCTGAGATCTCCAAGCCTGTACAGTTTGGGACTGGACCTGCCAGTAACTAGACAGTTACACCCACCAACTGCCGTGTAACTCCAACAACGGCCAGGATCCAGAGATCATCACACTCAGCTCCTGGGAGAGAACAAGACAGAGTCTCCTACCCTATGCCTGACTGTCTCCACCAGGGCCCAACAGCTGAAGACCACCGAGGCCCAGCCAAGGCCATGCTGAGAGCACTCTCCACACACTTGGATGAGCCTCACGCATAAAAGAACTGACAGAGGAACCCAGGTGTGTGGGACCCGGGGCTGAGATCTCCAAGCCTGTACAGTTTGGGACTGGACCTGCCAGTAACTAGACAGTTACACCCACCAACTGCCGTGTAACTCCAACAACGGCCAGGATCCAGAGATCATCACACTCAGCTCCTGGGAGAGAACAAGACAGAGTCTCCTACCCTATGCCTGACTGTCTTCACCAGGGCCCAACAGCTGAAGACCACCGAGGCCCAACCAAGGCCATGCTGAGAGCACTCTCCACACACTTGGATGAGCCTCACGCATAAAAGAACTGACAGAGGAACCCAGGTGTGTGGGACCCGGGGCTGAGATCTCCAAGCCTGTACAGTTTGGGACTGGACCTGCCAGTAACTAGACAGTTACACCCACCAACTGCCGTGTAACTCCAACAACGGCCAGGATCCAGAGATCATCACACTCAGCTCCCGGAAGCATTCGCGGTGCGACATCTTATCATCTCATTCCTAATTCGGTCAAACTGGCAGGCTACCAAATGAAACATGCCCACATGGCAGAGTCTGGCAAACTCCCCGTGGTATACCCAATATGCCAAATACCAGTAACAATGATGGGTCTCATTCTCCTAACCCTGAAAAAGCCTTGAATATGGCACTTTAAAAAAAAAAAAATCTCAGGGCTAGGACGAAGAAGACGTTACTGGCACCTGCTCGAGGCAATCGACGAACAACAGGGTGGTCGTGATCGTGAATGTGCGAAAGACTGGCACAGAGAAGGAGCTCAGGAGAAGCTTGCTGTTATCACTGTCGGCACTTTTACTGGTTCCTCAGATGAATTATCAGCTGTCTTTATTTTTTAGATTGCACATTAAACATAATGGGTTGGTTAATTATTTCTCCTCAGTTTGTGAGGAATTTGTGACTCAGTGAATTAATGATCATACAAACAAATTATAATTCAGGATTTCCTACAGTAATTTGGCTCTGACAGAAGATAAAACCTAGAGATCCATATTGGCTCATTTATCTTTGCTCGAAGCTTGTGGTAAACGAAAATCATTCACCAAGAAGTGCAACCACCGAAGGAATTTGCTTCCAAACAACAATGATTGAATTATTTTTCAACCTCAGCTCCTGGTGATGCATTCATGTTTTGTCTTAGAGGAAGACAAGGAGGGGAATTTAGGAAAAAGGGAAGCAAGTGGCAAGAAGTCAACATCTCAGGATAAATGGAGACTGTGCACTCCTGCAGTGAAGGAATGAGTCCCCAAATCTCATTCACCAGAAAAAAAAACTTTCAGTTCTGGAAGGTAATACTATAGTTGCAAGGAAAATTCATTTAACCCAGAGCAAGAACTCCTATCAGGGTCTGTTTCCCAGTACCAACAGTACACATTCTTATAGATCTCAAGGTCAGAGACAAAGACAAACTTCTCTTTATCTTCTGTTGAAACGAAGAATAGCACCATTTACATTTGAACATGCCAAATAACATGATAAATAATATGCCAAACAGTATGCTAATTGACTTGCCCTGACACATAGCTCAGGCTTTGACTACAGACAGTGTTGCCCAAGGGTTTATGTGCTGATACTTTGCACTTGCATGTTGAATACATCATTCTCTGAAGGCCTTCTTTGATGGGTTAAAAAAATGAAAGAGAATGCCTTAGGGGTGGAATATGGAATTCCCTCCCCCCCTTCAACTTTCCCCTCACTGGATTCTGGACTTCAGAATTATCTCATTATCTCATAGTGAGATAATTTGAGACAATATGATCTTTCCTGGGCCATATTATTGGGGTATAGTTACTCCCAAGCATTGTTCAGGGGCACTGGTGGCCAGTTCCAGCTATATTTGACCAACTGGCTGGATGGTTCAATGTTAGGGCCCAGTGAGGCAGAGTTTCTCTGCAGTTTCTCTGCCTCACTGGTGCTGGAGGCCCTCAGTATCACTCCAGGGGTGCCCAGGAGTCAGTAGGACCACTTTTGTCTGGGCTTGGGGCCCTGTGGTTCTGGGAATCATATTCAGGTCCATGCATATGCAAACAACAAGCTCCTTACCTCTCACTTACCTTCTCGTCCCGGACCATATTCGAATGATGAAAACAAAACTTGGGTTCAGCTTTGTTTGGGGCGATGGGCCTGCTCCAGTCCACACTGAGTTCACAGGCACAAAAGTGGAGACCTAGAAAGCCAATGTGCAGACCTGTCGTCTGCAGTGACACCAGTATGAGACTGCCTATCTAGCATCTCGGCAGCCCTTGGGATGGCTCTGGGATCTCCCCTCTCGTTCCCAATACTCAAGCACTCTGGAAGGACAGAATCTTTAATCTGCTCTGTAAAGCTGTGTTAGTTACTCCTTGGCTCACTGGGAATAAGAAAAATGACTTTCAAGTTATTTCAAGCTAATCTTCAAAGACCTAATCATGGACAAAGTCGAAGGGAAGCAACCAGCAGTAGGTCATTAGGACCCAGAAGTCCTGGCTAGCATCAGCTGCACTGACAAATCACCTGACAACGGCAAAAACCATAGGGCTCCTGATGAAAAATTAGGAACTCATCGTGGATCCCCTGCCTCCTGCATCAGCAGCAGGTGTGGATAGCCCCGTGTGAGGAAAGCCTCCCTCTCACCCCCGCCCCAATTACAATGAATAAGCATCTGATACAGCCAACATGTTGAGGAAGGGGGGCCCTTTCTGGACTGGAAATTCACTAGCTGAAGAATCACGGCTTTGTATCATCTCCCAGGGCTGTGCAGATCTGCTACTGATAGATTCCGGCAGCTGGGCACAAGCTCTTTCCTCACCACGGAAAATGATTTGGGAGAAATAAACAGTGGAATTTGCCATGTTAATATTCTCTGCAGCCTGCAGGGCGTGGGATGCATACCAAGCACTAGGGAAAACGCTCATCCATCCAGAATCAGTGACTTGAGTGCAAAGGATGAAAATGGGTTGACCTAAAAAGAGATAAGTCCACATCTAATGGTTTCTGAACTTTCTCCCTTCATTATGATTTCTAAGTCTGGTTTGAGAAAACAGAAATGGTCCTCCCTGATAGCAGTTTGATCATGTTTGTCCCCAAACCCCTGACTATAGTCACGTGGCCCAATGCCGCAGAGGAAGGAAGTTCTTTCAGGCTTATTGAAAAAGATTAATTATATTAATTTGCTCAAGTGGGCCCGGTAACGTCTCCATTTTGAGACTTGTTGTTACTGTGTTTTGGCATACTGAATAGGTCATGGGTAGCTTGCCAGGCTTTGCCGCGTGGGCAAGATACTCTCGGTAGCTTGCCTGGCTCTCTGAGAGGGGCGGAGGAATCGAACCTGGCTCGGGCCGTGTTGGTTGCACACAAGGCAAACACCCTACCGCTGTGATATTGCTGTTTATTACAGACCTTTCTGTGTATAAGACACGTTGCTGCCTTTACCACAAATATTATTTGGGTTTAATATTATGTTGATTATAAAAGAAACTCATGCTCATATTTTATTTATTTATTTATTTTATTATTGAATCACTGTGAGGTAGACTTTTACAAAGCTGTTCATGATTAGGTTTCAAACATACAGTGTTCCAACACTCATCCCTCCACCAGTGTACATTTCCCGGCACCAGTATCCCAAGTTTCCCTCTCATCACCCCTCTCCCCAGACTGCCTCTTTGGCAGACACTTTTCTTCTCCTTTTTCTTCTCCTTCTCCTTCTCCTTTTCTCCTGCTTCTCCTTCTCCTCCTCCTCCTCCTTCTTCCTCTTCTCTCTCTCTTTCTCTCTCTCCCTCTCTGTCTGACTCTCTTCCTCTTCATTTTTTCCACCAGATATTCACCACTAACGTTTTCGTTCTCTAAGAGATATTATTACATACTTTGTAGTTAAGAAATTTGAGCCTAGAAATGTCAATTATGTGTATAAAAACTCCTGTACTGGTCATCAGGATTTGAACTCTGGTTCCTTGATTGGACAAATTTAGTGAGAACATAAGCACTTTTATTTTTTTTTACTTTTTGGGTCACACCTGGAAATGCTCAGGGGTTACTCCTTGCTCTGCTCTCAGGAATTACTCCTGGAAGTGCTCGTGGATCATTTGGGATGCCAGGGATCAAACCCAGGTTGTCAATTTGCAAGGCAAATGCCCTACCAACCGTACTTTTGCTCCAATTCCCATAAGCACACTTTTAAGACATAAGATTAGAGATCCTTTAGAAATAACATGCAAGTTGGGGTTTTGTTTGTTTGTTTATAGAAACAGTATTTTTGTTTTGGCTTTAGGACCACACCATGCTGTGCTCAGGTCATAATCCTGCCTCAAAGGACAGGACTCATGCCTGGAGATGCTGAGGACCATATGTGTTGCTTGGGTCAGACATAGGTAAGGCAAGTACCTTACCCCCTGTACTATCTCTCCTGCCCAAAACAAGTGTTTGCCGCCATAGCTCCATACTAGAGGGACAGCCAATCAATCTATAATAAGTAAGCACTGAACATAATAAGTACCAGGTGTGTCACTTGACTCAACTAATACAATGCAAGTAGTAGGTTCCCTGTGTTTTGGTCCTCAGCATCATATCCCCTGATAAGATATGTTGCACTTTGAGCTCTTTGGCACAAAACTGTCATATACTGCAGGGTTAAGTATTAGTCATCAAATATTCATATCAATCTTATGAATCAGGTATAATCAGTATAGTGGTTCCATAGATAGTCACATAGAATTGGTACCAGGATCTGCACTGACACCAAAATCCACAGATTCTCTTGTATAAAATTCTCTTGTATGGTATTTCCATATAACCTACACATCCTCCCATGCACTTAAATTATCTCTAAATTACTTATAGTAGCTAAAAGTGCAAAAGCTTTTTATACTCTTTTAGGGAATAATGACAAGGGGGAAACCTAATGTATTTTCTGTCTGTGATTGTACAGAAGCAAGGAGATATAGACATCTACTTGCAATCCCAGTTTGCAAATAGATTAAGTCAAATATACTCGTGGCCAAAAGGCTGATAAGTGGCATACTGTCTTTCACCAAGCAGGCTGACTCAGAAATGGCATTTTTCAGCCTTAACACTAGCATGGCCTGCTTTTGAAAGATGTGTTACTAATTCAACCAACAGCCCAATGAGATGTCAGAGGGCAAGTAGAAACACCAATGGAAGCCAGGGCATTGTTTTCTTTTTTCTTTTTCTTTTTTTTGGCTTTTTGGGTCGCACCTGATGATGCACAGGGGTTACTCCTGGCTCTGAACTCAGGAATTACTCCTGGCGGTGCTCGGGAGATCATATGGGATTCTGGGAATTGAACCTGGGTTGGCCGCATGCAAGGCAAACACCCTACCTGCTATGCTATCATTCCAGCACCCTTGTTTTCTAATAAGAATCATCTTTGCATTTCAAAAAGGGGTACTTAGGGCCTTTCTTTCATCACTGGATTTAACATGACCCTTATTGGTACAAATACAGCTTACCCCACTGGTTCCACATGCAGTATCAAGATGCCACACTGGAATCTAGCTGCATTTGGTAGTTGACAGGCTGTCCTGTCTGCTGAATCAACTTGGACTTTTGGTTAACTTGAACTCAAAAACACAAGAAAATCCTGAAAAACAAATCAGTTGACACCAGATGATGAAAAAGTATAAGCCAATACACCATCACTTGGCTGAAGAGTTACTTTATCCAAAGTAACATTCTTCTGTCTCTGATGAAGATGATACATCTGTCTCTCAACAGATAAGGACTAAAAGTAAAATCTTAGTCAATAATAAGAAACATTTTAATAAACATACATAACACAGCTGTAGGGCGTTTGCCTTGCATGCGGCCAACCCGGCTGACCCGAGTTCAATTCGTCCGCCCCTCTCGGAGAGCCCAGCAAGCTGCTGAGAGTATCTCACCTGCACGGCAGAGCCTGGCAAGCTACCCATGACATATTCAATATGCCAAACACAGTAACAAGTCTCATGATGGAGATGTTACTGGGCCCACTTGAGTTAATCGATGAACAACTGGAGGACAGTGCTACAGTGCTACATTTTTTCTTGCAGTTCACTGAATCTTGGATGAAAGTGGAGGGCATTAAGCTAATAAAGTCAGAGGAAGGACAAATATCAGATGATCTCACTTATGTGTAGTATACAGAAAAATAAAACAAGGAAATGGACATTATTAAACAAGGCAGGTAGTTAGACTGTTAGACTGACTATAAAAGTAAGCTTATTAAGCAGTGAGAAGAAGGGGACAGGGGAAATGTATACCAGAAGTGACACCGGACAGCATGGAGGGTCCCTGGAACTTTGGTAGTGATAAAGATTCAATCTCTTTACATCAAATCAATAAATGTTTAGACTATTGTTACCATGTGACCTAAACTAAAAGTATTTTTATTAAAAAGAAATATACATTTCAGAACAAGCATGATCATTTACAGTCTGCTTTATATTTATGAAAATATCATAAATGAGGTGTTAGATTTCATGCTCATCAAATGTCATATTTAATATAAAAATAATGTAGTGTCAGCCTATACTGCTGAAATAATACGGAAGAGACACCAGGAAATTTTAAACGTATTACTTTATGGAAGCTTGCAATCTAACCACAAAAATAAATCATATTCATGTGTGCAATTTAAGGAATTTTGAGTCATGCAGTGTGTGTGTGTGTGTGTGTGTGTGTGTGTGTGTGTGTGTTGTTTTGTTTTTTATAGACCAAGAAGGTACTTTTCATTCTTACTGTGCTGGTCAGACTAAGCTTCTCAGGAGAAATGTCACTGGACCTTGAAGAAAACTCAGAAATTACATAACAAGAGAGAAAGAGGCTGCAGAGCCACAGAACGTGAGATGTTCCGAAGGCGATAGCAAAACGGCCAAACCAGAGTAAAAAATGGATTGTAATAGGCTAAATTACTTTCCAGAAGCTTTTGTCCCTTCAAAGTTCACAAGACGCCTAACCCCCTCATAGCACACAAAATGTGACTGTGTTTGAAGACATGATTTTTTTTTCTAATATTATTGAGCAAGTTGGGAAGTTGGAATAGATCAATTTAATAATAAACTGGCAATTATTCAACTGACTGCCCAGACTCCAGCACCTGGGAGTAGCTCTGTAAATGTTTGCTGAAAAATGAATAAATGCATGAAATAGACTTCAGTCAAAAGTGCAGATGGCAAGTGCTATTTGACAGGGGCAGCCAGGGGACATGTTAATTTCATGTTTCTTCAGATTCACTCTCTGATCCTCCTTACATATTCTTTCCCTTATTATCATTCATCTTTAGTGAATGCGGGTTTTTATTTTTTCATTTGTTTGTTGGGCTTGGGGACTACATCTGATTGTGCTCAGGGCTTACTTTGGGCTCTGCTCAGACATCACTCTTAGCGTTGCTCCAGGGAACACATATACATGGTGCTGGGGGATGAACTGGGTTGGCTGTGTGCAAGGTAAGTACTTTACCTCTGCTTTGTCTTCCTCTATCAAAATAAATTCTTCATGAGGTTATACCTGGGATTAATTTATTTTTTATTTTCTTTTCTCAGCATGGTGATGGACACAAAGAGAACCTTCAACAAGCATTTGCTAATTGCATGATAATATCTTTTAAGCGTATCATCTCATTCATCCCTCACAATGATTTTGCCACAATAATTTTTTAAAGAAGCACTCGGTGTGAGGGTTGTTTTCTAGATTTTGAAATGGAGGTTCAAAAGCTTAACTGTGTTAAAGTTCACACAGTTACGTAGAACGAAGGTTTAGCTCTTAGAGGAATTTCTCTAATGCTATTTGCATTGCTTCATGCTGAGTCCCTAATGACTGCATTGAGTTATTATTTAATAATTCTGTTTGGAGTCAACAAAAGATATTTCCAGCAAAGAATGTCTCTATGTTACCTGCTAAATTGTAGTTTGGCACATTACATTTTAATAATTAGAATCCTTTGTATTAAGAATCCATGGGGATTTAATTCCAAGAACAATTCAGGGTCTCCTGAAAATTACTGCTTCTTCTTCTCAGACGGAACCTTACAAATTATGAGATTTCATTTCTTGTCTTGGCTGACAGAATGCACATAAATTGAATTATTGTTAATTACAGTAATAATCTAGTTTCTGGGCCAGTTAAAATTTTCTCTTCCCTCGCATGATTTCTGATCTTTATTTTCATTTTGACAATTATGTATATGGATACAAACTGTAGCAAATCCTTTCTCAAATAACTCTGACAGAAAAATAGAGAAAATAAATAGTAACTAGCACTAATCAAGTGCTTATGATGTGCTGGGGCTAATCTGTGTATTCTATGCGCATTATTTTGTTATAAACAACAAACTTTTACATTACCAAGCACTTCAAATGTTACTGTGTGATATGATAAATTTATCATTCTGAATTATGAAAGAACATGACTTGTGCTCTGTCATCTTCTCTGTTATCACTCTGGTACAAGTCTCCATTACCACCTACATAAATAATTTCTATTGTATTCTAATTAATATCTCTTATAGTTATCACCCTTTTTGCCTACTCTCCAATGAGTGGCTAGAATTATCCTGTTAAAACAAGAGTGAGATTGCACCATTTTCTGCTCAAATCCTCCAATGACTTACCATCTCAATCAAAGTGAAAGCCAAAGTTCTTTCAAAGATAACTAGGGCCCTACAACATTAGTCCCCTACTATGTCTCTGACCTTAACCCCCAGTAGTTAAGTCATCCTCCATCACAGTGTTGCATAGGAATGCTAGAATGATGATTGCTCCAGAAATATTTCAGGTAGCATTTGGGTCACTGCATTTTCCTTTCTCCAAATCTGAAATGCTGTATTTAGATACCTATGAAGAGTGGTACTTCAAAGGGTAAGGAACCCACAAGACTAGTGAAATCCCTTACATAAATAATGCAGCAGTTCCTATAGCTTCTTCTTTTTCCAAAACCAGAATCTCCAGTGGCTGGAGAGTTAGTAAGGCATTTATTTACCTTGCACATGGTCAACCTGGGTTGGATCCCAGCATCCCACAAGGTCTCCCAAGCCCTGCCAGCAGTGATTCCTGAGCACAGAGCTGGAAGTAAGACCTGAGTACCACTGGGTGTGATCTAAATCACAAAACCAAACAAAAAAATCAGAGTCTCCAATATCAGGGATGGCTTGATCCTCTGTCCATTAAATTTAAAAGAATTTCATTATCTTTTACATGTTACCTACTAGCACAACCTCCATAAACAACCCTAAACAGAACATACCTAACATAGTGGTACATAAGCAAACCCCAAGATATTCCTCTACAGATGGTTGTTACACAACCAAATTTTGCCAACATATCTCCTAAATAAATTAGAAAAACTAACAATCCTAAAAAAAACTCATAATTTAATACAAAATTACAAACAAATCTAGAAAATAACAATTATTATACAACTATAAAAATGTGTGTTACCAATATTTTAAACCCTCATTCATTTATTAAAACCATTAATGGCTCCCTAATTGATCTACCAGCATTCTCTACACTTCTATGATGAAATTAAGCTGCTCAGGTGTTTATTTAATCTTAGGTCTATTTCTAGTTCTGCAAGTACAGAGGACTAGGTCTAAGATTCCATCCTAGGCCTAGTAGTATGTATTTAATTATAATGTATGATGTATATTTTATACATCAGATACAAAAACTGTTTTCTCATTTATCACACACTTTTGAGATATAAATTGTGGATAAATAACTTGATCATCAAAGCATTAACATGCTTGTCTAGTTACTTATTCATGTAGGATGGGTCCACATGTGTCTTACACATTTATAGAAATAAAAATATTTGAATAGATAGCACTTTTTCATAATAGCCTGTTATATAAGAGCATTTATAAGACATATTCTGCCATGAGATCAAATGTTTTTCTGAGGTTCAACACAAATTTATTATTAGCCATCTTCTTTCAGCTCTGACCTGGATGAATGGAATCTGAGGTATCTTGATAGTCAAAGATACACTTAATTTTTTGTCTTCCATCCTTCCATTCATGATCACAGCTCTACCTGGCTTTCGCCTATTATTTTGCCATGAAACTGGGTCAAGCAACCCATCAGGAATTTTATCAGACACAGACAAAATCCCATTTCATCCACATTACGCCATCAAAGATATCTCATGTAGCTAAGAAAATCCTAACTTTTATTCTGTCTATATTAGTATTATCCTTATCAGATCTTCTAGTGACGCAGACATTCACACACCAGTCAATCCCCTAAACACTCTACCACATATTGATCTCAATGATATTTTCATTTTCCCTATACAAGCCTTCAATTTATCCCTAAGTAGGCACATTCAAGATCTACTGTTTACTATCCTAATCCTGGAAATTATTACATACTCCACACATGGAAGAAACAAAGCATGTTATTCCAACCTCTCAGTGGATGCTTATTCTGATTGTTAATAGCAGATCTATTTATACCATAATAAATTGGAGGAATGCCAATTGGACAAGCTATTTATTATTAAACAGTTGGCATCAATTATTTATTTCCATAGTAACTTTTATTAATTCCAATCACAGGTATAGTTGAAAATAAACTTTTAACATAAAGAATTTTTAGGCGAGGGAAACTAAACCCAATGGTAGAGGACCTACCTTGCAGATGAAGTCCTGAGTTCAATCCTGGGTTCAACCACCCCACACGTCAAGTGTGATACCAATGTCACTTCCAGCTGTGATCCATGGCATTACAACAAAGTATGCAATACCAGCGCACCAAAACAAAATTTGTGCAAAACTAAAGTATGCAATACCTCACAGGTACTGCAATTAAGTCTGTGGATGATATTTCTGAGGTTCAATATAAATTTATTATCATAACAAACAGGTGTGAGACCCTTTATTTAGGACAGTATCAACAACAAAGGGAAGCACAGGTGGAGAAAAAACATATTGTTGCAGTATACCTATTACCCTGGTCTTGTAAACCAGAAAAAAAAAGAGAATTATACTCCCTAAGAGATCAAGGAAGAAGAAGCAACCCCACCATCAGTACCCAAAGCTGACATCTTATCTTAAACTATTCTTAAAATTTTGTGCATTTTTACGAGTACAAATTTTAGTCATCTATTTCATTATTGATAAACCCAAACTTAATTTTACCATGTAAATTGTGTATTAATGTATGATCCTATTCATTTAAGCCCATAGTTATTAATATATCATATATTATAATTAAAATCAAACATTGCTTGCCCTATGAATATAAGTATATGTTTCTTTTTTTTCGAAGTAACATATTTTATATGGAGGTTTTTGGAGAGAAAGAGAAAGGGATAAGCAGATAAGTGGGGGAATGGAGAGTAAGAGAGACAGAGTAACGCGCTCAGAGAGAACGCGCTTCTCCAAGGGTGGAGAGAGCCTAAGTATATGTTTCTGATACTGGATAATCCATAATATTATATATAACATCTAAAAGTATTAGACACTGGATATTTATTGTCCATGAAAATTGTTAAGAATACATGTACACTCATTTATTTATTGACTATATCCTCATTAAGTCTACTTGTTTTTAGTCACTGTGCTTATCACAACCCATAGTTATTTTGTTCTGTTTTATTTTGTTTTTTCGATAGGCTACACCCAAAATGGTCAAGGGTAACTCCTGGCTCTGAATTTAGGAATTATTCCTAGCAGTGCTTGGGGGACCATATGGGATGCTAGTGATTAAATCCCGGTCAGCTGCATGCAAGGCAGCACTACCCGCTGTACTATTCTCTACAGCCCCAACCAAAAATTTTTCTTAACTATAAACTCAAGAAATGAGTGAATCTTCCACAGTCTTGTCCCTCTTCTCATTTTGGGCTCATGATACTGGGGGTTACTAGGAAAAGCTCTCTGGCATTTGATTTCTACTTCAAGACAATCTCACCTAAACCCTCTCAAGCTTTCCTCCTAAATAAGATTTATAAATGGATACATGACTAATCAGGACAAATTCACACATAATTGTAGTGCCATACATGTGGTATATATTTAAATTCAGGCATGCTGTGATACAACATTGGTTGTCTGAGATCTTAATATTATCCAGCCACTAATAGCTAAAGTTAAATTGAATACTAATAGCTAAACTCATGTTGTTTGTAAGTCATGTTATTGTAATAAGTCATGTTATTCTGCCAATGGTTACACTTCATTACATGTGCGATAAGTGTGCACAAGTATACATGTTTTATGCCTATACTTATACATATGCATAAAGCACTAAATTTTACTAAAATTATCTAAAGAAACCCCTTACTTTTATAAGTCTTAATGTGCATACATAAAGACTATATCTTATCAAATCCCCCAAATAAGAATATATATACATATATAAATATACCAGTTTATATAAAACTTAATGTTGCTTTTAAAAATAATCTAACCCATACAATTATTAAAATAATTTCAATATAATTATTGCTTAACTCTACAAGATGTGCTAGTATCTTATTTATTTATGGAAGCATGTTAATTAATATAGATTTCTATGTCCCTAGGTGGTTCACCCCACTTCATATGAAAAACAGTTTTAATTTTAGCAAGAAACATTTACACCTTTCAAGCTACAATCACACAATATTTTAAAAAGTCTCTCTCCAGGGGTCCGAGCAATAGTACAGAGGGCAGAGCATTTGCTTCTCACACAGTCAACCCTAGTTCAATCCCTGTCATCCCATATGGTTCCCCGAATACCGATGGGTGTACAGAGCCAAGAATAACCCCTGAGTATCACCAGGTATGGCCCAAAAACAAAACCAAAAAAAAAAAAGCCTCTCTACAAGTGTCTTAACAATACTGACTGGAAGTCTCTATAGGACATGTGTATTAACATCATCATTGATGTAGCTTAATAATTAAATTATATCATGAAAATTACTAGTTATTGTGTTGTTTATTTGAACTGTCATTTTCAAGCTATGCCTGCAAGTAGCTGCACCTGAGCAAGAATGTCCTGAAGATTAGTGCTCCTTTTGTTTCTTTTAGCAGTTTTTCATGTTGTCTCTTCTATAAATCTTAGATATAAAAATGTCAGACAAGGGGGCCAGAGCAATAGCACAGTAGGTATGGTGTTTGCCTTGCACGTGGCCGACCTGGGTTCGATCCCCGGCATCCCATATGGTCCCCCAACCACTGCCAGGAATAATGCCTGAGTGCAGAGCCAGCAGTAACCCCTGAGCATCGGTGGGTGTGACCTAAAAAGCAAAAAAAAAAAAAAAAGGTCATAGAAAGGGTAAAAGATTAGATTAGTACAGTGGTAAGATTTCACTTGAGCTGGGTACTATCTCCAGCATCAAGTGATCTTCTGAGCATTGTTGAATGTGGCCCCCCTGCCCCTGGAGCACCACCACTGGTCCCAGCACTACTGCATCCTCAAAGCCTAGAACTGAACACCAGACATCTACACCAGCTTAGTTGGGTTAAAGCTGTTAGGAATAACCTCTGGATCCACTGAGAACCTCTGAGAACCCATTTGGGAGAGTCCAGAAAAAAAAAAACACAAAACATAGCAAATCAAAAATCGTGTTAGGTCAAGATATAGGCTACTGGATGAGAGGAAATTAAATAGGAAAATAAGACTAGAAAACTATTTAATTGAATTAGGTCATGAAATGCATGTACCACTCATCACCCTTTTCAAATATCAAAATTAAACATAACTAGAAGTAAATAATTTATAATTATTAAATATAATGAGGACAATTTATATATTGTTATGTTAAATAATGGCAGTTTAACATAATTAATATGATGCCATTATTAGGTATAAGAGGAAAGATTTTTTTAAAAATTGAATACTAAACAACAAATCTTATCACTTTTTTCTTTTGTATAATGTGCAACATGTACGAGACCTTAGGTTACATCCTTAGCACAGAACCTGAGAATAATCTCACACATTGTTACCAATTAACTTTCAGGTAAAAGGAACCTTTAGAATATGTAGGAATAGTTAAAGCTAGTGTTTTTCATTCTTTGTTCAATCTTGGTCCCTTTCAATCTTGTTTTTTTCCTGTAGTTCTCCATGTTTGGTCAGTTGGCCCCTAACTCTCATGCCGTAGAGCCTGCATTTGTGTGACTTTCACCTGTGGGCCCCTTGGAAAATTCAGAGGGAGCCATATAGCCCCCATTGGACAATGCTGGTCTACATTTACTTTACAATAAATATTATGTTTCTTTGTTTCTTGGGCTTCGTCATGTAAGTTGATCTCATGTTTACAGTGGTACTAGATAGATGTTGATACTCAAATATATATTAGCCACAATAATTATCATTGTCTTTACAAAAGTATTCACCTGCCTAGCAACCCTTTATGGAGCCAATATTAAGTGATAATCAGCGATATTATGAGTCATGGGCACTCTTTCCCTGTTCACAATTGGCAGCCCGACAGAAAATGTTTGAGTCAACTCCTCCCTAAATACTGTTCTTCGCAATATATTTAGTGCAATAGCAGATTTCCACTACATTTTTTCAATAGGGGAAATATGTTCCATTATTGGAGGATTTGTTTACGTATTTCTTTTTTTCTCAGAATATATGCTAAACCCAACCTAAGCAAAATTAATGTTAGTATAATTTTTTCCATAGCATTCTTTATGCCTATCCAATATCCTACAACATTGCTCAGACTGTCAATATATGAACGAAACTTGAAACACTCTCTCATTCATAGGCTTCCTCATCTCACTAAGAGGCAGTGATATTTGAATATTTATACTTTTGAAAAAATTTGCATCCCAAAGGGGAAATGTAAAGATAATAATCACAAGTACTGAATGACTATAAAAATGTCTTCTGCCACCTCAAGTTTGTTGGCTCAGCATATGTAAATTCAATATAAGAAAGAAATAAATTAATTTTCTTTTGGCAGGTTTTAAACCATTCTCATTATCATTCTGTCTTCCTACATATATGAATTATTAGTAAAATATTGCACAGCTTTATCAAAATTATAGACTCAAGTCATTTATATCACTATAGTATATCCATTTCAATTAGTCTCTCACTGAGCAAAAATTATTTTATAAAAGAAGGTTTACACTTTCAGTACCATACACTATTAATTATATTTTAATTGACGCCCTACTTCTTTTCATTTCAATAATATTAAATTAGGACATACAAGTATGAGAGATACATGACCCATAGAAAGTTTAAGCAATCCTGTCTGCTATTATCCTAAAATGAATTGCATTATCATTATTCATTATATAACAAATGAAATTAACCATTTAAAAAATATTTATTTTTAGCTTTGGTTTTGCACCACACCCAGTGGTACTCAGAAGTTACTCCTGTATTTGTTCTTGAGGGTCATTCCAGCAGTGTTTAGGGGATCATACAGAACTGGGTATCAAACCTGGACCCCCTGTATGCAAATCATGTGCTCAGTCTGTTTAGTCATCCTTCCACCCCAAATTAACCAATCATTAAATGTAAAAACTGGAGAGAGCTGGAGAGATAATATAAAATATGTACTTGCCAGGAGCCAACTCCGGCTCAATTTGTATATGGTCCCCAGAGCCCTTCCAGGAATGACCCCTGAGCAGAGCTGGGTATGGACCCAAACCAAAATAAATAAATAAATAAATAAATAAAAACAATGTAAAAACTACATGCCACCAATGGTACTGAAATATAAAGACTATTTAAAATTCTAAATATATAGACTATTAAGACTTGAGCTTTGATTCATACAAGATTTTGGCACTGATTGAAAACCAAGAGACTCGGTTATTAAGATTTTGCAAAGTTTAGGAGCATATGCTGCCAGAGCCCCTGTGCTGCTTGCGCCTGTGTGGCTGAGCACATGTGGTGCCTGAGCACATGTGTCACCCAAATCTCCCCTCTTGAGATGTGTGCCTTCACACTTTCCTATCTAATGCTGGGATGTGTGTAGGGGTTCTCTCCGCCCTTGGAAAGCCCACATTCTCTCTTGAGAGCATTACTCTATCTCCCTCTCTCTCTCTTTCTCTCTCTCTCTCTCTCTCACATTCTCTCCCCCTCCACATCTTCAAAAACCCTCCAAATAAAATCTGTTTTAATTCACAAAAAAAAGATTTTGCAAAGTTTAAGTAAAGTTATGAGAGCTTATCTCATTTGAAGAAATTTTATATTCATTCATGAGCAGTTCCTTCTTTATGGATAGAAACTGATGCCATTCCAGAACACTCGGACAAAATAACTCTTATCACCCACGAGACCAGGTTTACATTATGCAGAGTGTTCAGAAATTTGTAAGCCAAGTCATAGTTTATGCCCATTATTTTATATGGCCATTATTCTTAAGCCAGTCCCTTTGAGACATTTTGAAAGACCATCTGCATTAAACTATAAAGTGATTGAGAAGCTAAAAATAATATTAAAACTGAAAGTCCAATTGAAATATAAAGTTAAAAATATTCACAACTACAGGGTTTATTACTATTATGTCTAAATCATAGCATTATTTATAATGTTTCAGTTAAAGTTCTCAATATGTATCTATTCTCCAAATGAAGAGTTAAAACTAAATAAAATATAAAAACAAAACACCCCTGAAAAACAAAATAAATGAATATCTATTTTGTTTCTATTCCCAACAATAACAGAATTAACTATTGTTATATTAATTATTATGTTACCCATAATCATATTTCCTACCATAAATTGGTTAATTAATAACCAATTAATTTGTATCTGACCATTGTTAATTCAGTTAACATAATAATAAATAATAATCATTCACAGTTTCAAAGAAAGGATTAAATCTTGATACTTATGTCATTTATTCTATTTATTGGCTCAACAAACTTATTAGGCCTTCTTCCACATTCATTTACACCTACTACATAACTTTAAATAAAACTAGGTATTTCCATCCACTCATGAGCTGGCACAGTGATTATTGGCTTTCACTACAAAACAAAAGCATTCTTACCCTAAGGAACACCTCTCCCACTTATACCAGTAATTAGCAAAACCATGAGCCTGTTTATTAAACTAATAGTGCTATCTGTACAACTAACTTCCAGCATCACTTCTGGCCACCTACTAATTCATCTAATTGGAGGGGTAACACTGTTCTTGATAAGTATTAGTTTCAGCAATAGCATTCATCATTTTTAGTTTTACTGGAGGTTTTTGTATTTGCTTTATCCTTAACTCAACCATATGTGTTTATGTTGTTAGTCACAGGACCAATTACATAATCTCAGTATAGTTTTTATTTTATCAGCTTTCCTCCTAACGTCTTGCCTAGTAATGCATTTCACTTCATTTCAACAACGCCATTGTACTTAGACCACTAAACTACTGGCTAAAATAGTAATCATTTATCAGGAATGATAAGATTTCGTTTGAGAAGGTATATGACAAGGTCACTTTATACCAGTTTTTCAATAAGGCCTTTTATGGGAAATAATTTTATTTTCTCAGAAGTTTTCCTCTTTGATAGCTTTTTCTGGGACTTTTATCACTCCAGTCTACTTCCACACTGGCAGAAGTCTTATGCTGACCACCCACTGCACCCGTCACTTGAATTCCTTAGAAGTTACACTTCTAAATACTTTCATTTTATTAGTTTCCAGAGTTTCTGTTCCTTGAGCTTATCATAGTTTAATAGAAGTGAGCCACAGCCTTATTCATTGCAACCAATTTAGGAATTTATTTCACCATTCTGCAAGCTATAGAGTATTTGTTCATTCATTCATTGAGTATTTGTTGAATCATTCATGATCACAGAGCAAATATGTGTTTCAACATTCTTTATAGCTGCATGAGCTGGGTTGCAGCTTCACAGGATTTAAATTTGGAAGGAACTTTAGAACCATCTTTAACTTCATTTCATTCCAGACATTTATTTCATCTTTATAGTTGAACATAAATAAAATACAGCACTATTCACTGTCTCCTTTCTCTCATATCTGTGTCTTTGAGTTTATTTGATTGTTGTAAATCCATCTCATTCCCTATCCCTACACTTATCAACGCTGAGAATTTGCCTTCTGTTGAAGAACCTTCTGGCTCTTTCTAGAGTTAAGAGCTTTTGTTGTTCTCTATTTAATCTGTGCTTCACCGTTGTCACCTCTGCCAAGTATCTTCTTGCAGTTTTAATTGCTAGTCTTGGTATGGGGCGGCTCTCTTTCCCCTTTAGAAGAAAAAAAACATTCATTTAATTTCTAATCCAATTAAACCATGAACTCATGAGCTCATGCTCTGTGGGCCAGAGCAATGGGCTCTGGAGACATGAGCAGAAGAGAAATTGCCAACATTAGCATGATTCCTTCTTTCACATCCAGAAATGACTAACACAGGTTGAGATTATGTTTGTGCTCCAATAGCTTTTTTCAATTAATTAATCAGCAGGTACAAGCCAATAAACAAGCTTCTGGAAATGTTGATTTGTTACTGGCATTTTGGGAATGCCAGGGCAGTAACTCAGGAGACTCAGAGGATGATCTAGTACTGCCTGGTGATACTGATATTTCCTCTCCTAATCCCAAAATAATTTCATTTAGCTTCAAAGAATTAGCGAGATGGCAAACTGGCCTGGAAGTCAGCAGCTCAGAGAATTTCAAGTACCTGAGTTCAAACCCTGGTGATATGTGTACCACTAAATGCCCCTTATGCCTTAGTAGTCAAGCCAGGCAGCACCATATCACTGGGTCCAACCACTGAATCCCAAAGGGTCAAACATTGCAGGCACTGACCCTGGGACACAAGCATCTCTGGGGAGGCCCTGAGCGTAAGTTCACAAGAGAGGCCCAGGAGCCACCCCACCCCACCTCTCCCTGCACACACAAGAAAACGGAGCATAAAATCACACAAGTTCTGCTGCTAAGGGAAGTAGAACTCTCACTAATTCTCAGGCTTCGTGACAAGCGTCTTAGCGGGTGTGAGTGCCTGAGGAGTGCTAAAGCAGGAGAAAAGATGAAGGCTGCCTAGGTATTTGCGAGATGGAAGGACAGTCAATTTCTCAGCTCTGTGGTATTCACCTTTTTTTCCCCTATTTAAAAAAAATGGCTCTTCTATAGTGTCTCGGGTAGCTTATCAGGGTTTCTTGATTCCAAGAGAAATGAGAGCCAGGATTCTGACAGAAATTAGAGGAAGGAAAATAGGAGTGCAATTTAGTGTGCAGGAAGAAATTCAGTGGTTTTAGGAGAATAAAGAGACCTCTAGATTTGGTAGAATGGGTACAATGATGATATGAGAAAAAAAATCTCCCTCATGACAGCAATAAAATTAATTCTACAACTATGCTCCTCATTCCCTGTCTAGAGACAAATAACAAAGAAAGAAACTAAGAGGAAAGAAATAACCCAGCCTTCCAAAGGATAAAAAGGTAATGAGATGCAAAATGTCCTCTGTCAAATATAATAAGAACCCAGAAAATGAGTAAGTTTCTAAAGAAAGGAAATGGCCCCTGTAACTGCTTGATGCTATAGACTTGCAATTAGATCCTTGGGATACATGAAGATTAATTTAGGTTAGGACTTCCCACAACTGACTGCAAGACTGTCTTGACCTTCTCACTCTACCTCACCCCTAGCCTTCTCACATCTGTAGGGATACAGGGGATTCTAAAACTCAACACATGCACAGTTTTATATTGGACAGTATGAGACACATGTGCTGTCAGAGAAGAAATAATGTGAGGACATAGTATTTTATGATGAAAAATCTCAATATTTTACTCTTGTGTACTCATGCATGAAAGAACTGGCAGAGGAACCCAGGCATGCAGGTTCCAGGGCTGAGGTCTCCAAGCCTACTCAGATTAGGACTGGGCCTTCTCCACCCAGACCCCCCATTTTCCATTAGGTAGGCATCACAGCCACCAGCTCCCGCCAGCGTCAGGTTGGTCCCATCAACGGCCAAGACGCAGAGTCTATAAAACCCAGCTCCCGGAGGAGAACAGCACAGAGTCTCCTGGCCCCGTGCCCGGCTGTCCTCACCAGGGCCCCTTGGAGGGAGGGGGTTGAGTTTCTCTCCCCACCTCCTGCCCTGAGCAGAGCCCCAGCAGTTGAGGACCTCCAGAGCCAACCACGGCCATGCTTGGACCACTCTCCACATGTCTGGTGGGCCTCATGCATGAAGGAACTGGCAGAGGAACCCAGGCATGCAGGTCCCAGGGCTGAGGTCTCTAAGCATACTCGGATTGGGACTGGGCCTTCTCCACCCAGACCCCCCATCTTCCAGTAGGTAGGTGTCACATCCACCAACTGCCACCAGCGCCAGGTTGGTCCCATCAATGGCCAAGACGCAGAGACTGTAAAACCCAGCTCCCGGAAGAGTGCGGCTGCATTTGTGGCCGCATCTTATTACACGACGTCTTATTATCTTATTTTTCCTTTGGAGAACCTGGAAGGCTACCAAAAGTATCCTGCCCGCACGGCAGAGTCTGGCAAACTTCCCGTGTCGTATTCAATATGCCAAATACCAGTAATAATGATGGGTCTCATTCTCCTAATCCTGAAAGAGCATTGAAATTACTCTTTTAAAATCTCAGGGCTAGGAAGAAGGAGATGTTACTGGTGCCTGCTCGAGGAAATCGATGAACAACAGGATGATCGTGATCATGATTGTACTAGGAACAAAAAAGCAAAGAGTTAGTAGAACATATTATACAGAGATTCAACATCTATTTTAATAACAAAGAAATTAATTCATAAACTAGTTATAATAATAAATAAATAAAATACCTTTCATTTATGAGGATTGGGCCTGAGCTATAGTGGAACAGGTGCTCAGTTCTCTTAACATATTTTGTTTTTCTTTCCAGAAATATGTCTGTAAATTCACTTCTTTGTAAATAAATCAAAATTAGTACACCCCAGACAAGTATACCTTCTACCTAGGCCTTCTACAGGCTTGGAAAAGTACTGTCTAAAGGTCACAAGCCTGTCTGAAATGCTGAGAAGCAAATGTTCTCAATCACTTTGTATAGTTTTGTAGGCTTATTTTTCTCACAGCTGTGTGAGATAAAAACAAGTAGCTGATTTGTTCCTGAGTAAACCAAATTCCATTTGCAGAGCCTACACTAGAAAAGAAACCACTCAAATGCACATATTCTTGTTTAGCATTCTTTTGACACACACACAAATGCAAAACAATATCATGCTATTGTGATTTGCTTTCCCAGCCACCAAGACGGAAAAGTATCAGTATTTGTGTGCATGTTTGTGTGAGAGTAATCAATTCCCATATAAAATTATGCCAATACATTGCTGACTAGGGATCTCCAAGTAAGTCAAGAAAAACAAAACTCAAAGTTCTAACCACATTGACTCCTCCCTTTGCATAAATATTTCCCATTCTCAGTCTCATCATTACAGGTTCCCATATTTTCATTGTGGGTGTCTAGGGATGACTGACTTACCAATTTCTGAAAAATGCTAGTTGGTCCTCTTGAATATGAACAGTTTGAGAGATCAAGAGGAAATTGACGAAGGTCAAAATTGACTCTCCTCTGCATTGTATATATCAGGTTGGAGGATTGGCCATAGGTGTTCCAAGCATATTCCAACAATGCCTCCGGAGACATTAGTTAGCCTACAGAGAGAATATTCTTAGAGCACTAAACAATAATGGACAGCAAAGCATCCTTAGAAAAGTAGTCAGATCAAAAAAATTTTATTTGGCTTATATCACTCTGTAAATTTCCTTGGGTTTGAGAGAGTGATTCTAAAGAATCTTCTCAGGTTTTCTAACTTCCCTCTAAAGGTTGGGTTTAGTCAACTTCAGAGTTCTATTTTTGATTTTTCTCTTGTTTTATTTTGTTGTTTTTTTTTTCTCAAGAAGGATGAACCCAGATAAATCAGGGCCAAAATGTTTGGCACGCCTGTGAATGTGTGCACTCTGACTGCCACAAACTGCCTTCCTTCTTTTCCAGGAGAACAGTCTTGCTCACCTCTAACTAAATGAGCAAAAGTTTAACAAATAGAGATTGAAGATTGAAGAATAGTCAAATTAGTAGCCCACTGCTTGACTTCAGGTATGTCTGGAAGCAGGGTGCTTCCCAAGTTTATTTTCTGTCCTCAGCTCCAACCAAGCACCTTCCTTCAGAATATATCCCTGTGGATCTACATTTTCATGAGTGCTCACATGAGTGCTCACATACATCCCCTTTTCTCAGTTTGTAGTATTGACCCATAAGGTATATGATAGATTAATTTGCAAATTCTATAGGATGTTATAGTATGGACTCCAGGCTCTGTGCTCAAATGTTTGGCTCTAAGGTCCCTGGTCCCTTAAAATACTCTGGGTTGATTACTAAACACCTTATCCCATCTGAACAGAAATATAATACAGAAGGAATCATAGAAGAAAGTGAAATATTGAAGATCATAAGGTTTGATATCCAGTTCTAGTCAAGTTTCTAACTAGCTAAGTAAACTTTTGTTGAAATAGTGCTCACCCAATGGGCTCTTCTGCTCTCTCAGTCTCACTTGCCATTAAATTAAGACCATGTGACAAATATTTGCCAGTGAAATTTGAATAGATGTGATCCATGCCACTTTCAGACAGAAGCAATTAATAATTGTTGTTTGCCAGCAGCCCGGCAGACCTCCATTACCTCCACTACCTCCACTACCCAGCCGCCAACACACTCCGGATGCTTTCCGGACACTCAGGCCTAGACTCATGCACAAGTGAAGCCCCACAGAGCAAGGAAAGCAGAGCTCTGTGACCTCGACTACAGGCTCAACGGACCCAGGAACAGAGATCCTCTGCCTGCTCACAGCAGCCCGGCAGACCTCCACTACCTCCCCTACCTGGCCGCCGACACACTCCAGGACGCTTTCCGGACCGTGCGGCCGCACAACACATCATAAAACACTTAATTCAAGATCACCGCACCATATTTGATTGTGTTGAAATGTGGTTTGCACCATGGGAAAACCTGCAAGGACGATTAGAGGCTGCCCTAAAAGCCTCTATTCCTCTTGGAGAGCCTGGAAAGCTACCGAGAGTGTTCTGCCCACACGTCAGAGCCTGGCAAGCTATCCGTGGTGTATTCGATATGCCCAAACCAGTAAATACAATGGGTCTCATTTCCCTGACCCTGAAAGAGCCACCTATATGGCAACGTTAGAAAGGATGAGGAAGGAAAGGCTGATAAAATCTCAGGGCCGACCTAGGCTGCCACAGCAAAGAAAGACAAAAATGACTATCTGTACATTCAATGCACATATACTGGCATTGGATGCATCCATCAAAGACCTGATGGTGCAAGCACGAAAGATCAAGTATGACATCATTGGTCTGACCGAGATGAGAAGACATCAATCACATCACGCCATTTTCAACACTGGGGAAGAACTGTTTCTCAGAACATGCCACAAAAGAGGCATCAGTGGTGTAGGTGTCCTTGTCAACACAAACATTGATTCATTCGAAAGCCTAACAACCCGAATCAGACAATTACAATTGAATAGATGTGGCTCACTGCTGGCAGTTTCTATCTTCGTTGTCTATGCACCAACATCCAATTACGATGGAGAAATTGAGAAGTTCTATATGGAGCTGGAGAATTTCTATAAAGAAGATCACACCTTCTACAAGATCATTGTCAGTTACTTTAATGCCAAGATAAGACCGAGAAAATTAGCTGAAGAACTACACATAAGGACCCATGGCCTAGAATGGAACAAACAGGGTGACAGACTGTCCGAGATCATCATGTCGACCAAGACCATCCATGGTAATTCACAATTCCAGAAGGCTGAATCTAAACGTTGGACATGGGAGTCTCCCATTGGACGGTTCCACAATGAAATTGACCACATCATATTCAAGCGACGGTATTGCCTGACCAATGTCGCTGTTGTCCCAAAATTCCAAATGGAATTGGATCACCATCTCCTTCGTGTAAAATTCAACTTCACAGGGCGGGGAGAAATGTATGCAAATTGTAAGAAGAGAACTCCCTGAACAACCATCAACTGGGAGCTCTTTGGCACTATTGCGGCAACATGGGAAGGTGCCGTCATTGACAACATTGATGAGGAATACGATTGACTGGTTCAGCACCTCTATAATTGTGTGAAAAATGCTGAGAGAGAGATAGCCACAAAAAGACGCCTGTCTTCAAAAACTCTTGAGCTCATTCGCCAATGTGGCTTGGCACAAGCCTCAGGCAACCACAAGCTAACGTCCGAGCTCGCAAAGCTGTGCAGAGAAGCAATAAAGGAAGACCTCAAAGAGAGAAGAGCAGCAGTGCTGGATGATGTCGCAGAAGCTGGGAAAAACATTCTCAACACCCGCCTGTCCTTTGCCAACTACAAGACCAAATGACTGTCCTCCGATGTCCTGATGGATCTATCATAACTTCCAGAAGGGCAATGGAGAAGATTATCCATGACTTCTACTTGGATCTCTTCGATAGCCACGTCCACCTGCCCACATACCAAATTCTGCAGGATGGATATGTCGTTCCCAAAGTTCTCCCTTCCGAAATTCGACACGCTATTTCATCAGTAAAGAAACAAACAGCACCCAGCCAAGACAAGGTCAGACCCAAACACCTGAAGAATCTGCCATCAGTACTCATCAATAAATTGGCTCGGCTCTTCACACACTACCTGTCTGAATGCAAAGTTCCATCCCAATGGAAAACCAGCAGGATTGTACTACTGTACAAGAAGGCAGACATCCATGACATTGGCAACTATCTCCCGATCTGCCTGTTGTCTGTCATCTACAAGCTGTTCATTCGAGTCATCCTGAATAGGATTGGCAGAACGCTAGATGAAGGACAACCATGTGAGCAAGCAGGTTTCCAAAAAGGATTTAGCACAATCGACCATGTCCACACGATAACCAAGCTCATTGAGGTTTCTCTGGAGTTCAAGATGCCGCTCTGTCTAACGTTCATTGATTTAAAGAAAGCCTTCGATTCTGTTGAGACTGAAATGGTCATTGAAGTCCTCGCCAAACAGGGTGTTCAAACTCATTACATCAGGATCCTCTGTGAGCTGTACTGCAGATTCACTACCAGGACCTCACCATTTTATAGGGAGGTGATCATTGACATCAAGAGAGGGGTTCGGCAGGATGATATCTTTTCACCAAAACTCTTCAGTGCCACCCTCAAGAATGTCAAGAGATGACTAGAATGGGAAGGAATGGGAGTGAAGATAGACGGTTGGCAACTACACCACCTTCGGTTTGCTGATGACATCGTTCTTATAACAACGAACATCAGCCAAGCAGCACAAATATTGGCCAACTTCGACCGTGAGTGTGGAAAGGTCAGGGTACAGCTGAATCTCACAAAGATAATGTTTATGAGAAACGGTCTCATTCCTGACATTGCATTCACTCTCAACGGGACGAACATCTCCAAATGCAACAGTTATGTGCACGTAGGCCAAGAAGTCAACATGGCGAATGACCTGGCACCTGATTTGCGCAGGAGGAAGAGAGTGGCTTGGAACGCCTTCAAGAACATCGAAGAAATAGCTAAGAGGATGAAGAACCTCCGGCTCCAGGCACATCTCTTTGATTCCACTGTTCTTCCTGCTTTAACATATGTTTCAGAGACCTGGGCCCTGTGAAAACAGGATGAGAGCACTACTCAGGTCTCCCAAAGAAGAATCAAAAAAGCTATGCTTGGAGTATCACGCTTCACTCAAATGAGAGAAAGAATACGGAGTTCCAACCTCCATCGATGATCAAGAATCAGGGACGCTGTCTTGTTTGCCAAGTCATCAAAAATCAGATGGGCTGAACATGTAATGAGGTTTGGAGACGACCGTTGAACTAGAGTCATTACCTACTGGATTCCATGGGACGTCAAAAGATCGCGTGGCCACCCACCTATGAGATGGTCATACTTCTTCGTCAAGACCCTGAACGATAGGTTTGAGGCTCTTCATGTTCCTAGAATGAGCAGACGCCATTGGGCTACATTAGAACTCGACAGGGACAAATGGAGACATTGCTAGCACCCACTCAAGCAAGTCGATGAGTAACAGGATGTCAAATGATCAAGTGATCAAGTTTGTCTTAGCCTCTCTTTTTCTCCACTGTGAACTTGGAAGTCTCACATTCAATGACATAGTTGCAAGATGTAGAAAAACCACTGAGGAACATCTCATTGCCAAGGAATAATGAATTTTTATTGTATTAAGTCACTGAGATATTGTAATTTGTCTGTTGGAGTCAACATTAATATTTCTGTAACCCATATTTCTTTTCCAACCCCAGTATATTGAACCACAATAAAAATAGATAAAATAAAGCCCTATAGTTGAAATTGCTTCAAAATAATGTTAAGACAAACAACAATGCTGTTTCTTGGGTACAGGAACCATCAGTTCGAGTGGTATTTTTTTAATTGCAAGGCATGCTCAGCACACGGACTCTAATTCTATTGTGGTAGTAGAGGTATAGAGCTTCGGGGGAGTTTTTTTCTGTGTGAACCGCACAGCTTCTACAAAATGCCAAATTATGTAGGTCAAAACAAATATCTTCTGAATAATCAAGCAGGGTTACTAGGTATTAAAAACAATGTTTCCTCCCCTGATTCAAATTAGGTTGAACATTAATTTTCTGTTACAGGTCACAAAAATACCTAACCAATAAGTTCAGAATAGTTCTGGTGAATTATTTTAGGCCATCAATGGATGGTGATCTTTTCAAACTCCTAAAAGTGTCCTCTTGCATATATATAGTTATGGGTTTTGGTATTAGATAAGTTATTATATACCACTGAATTTACAGTCTATATCTGGTAAGTTTAACTCTTGCAGAATGAAAAACTCGTTTTCCCCTAGAAAAGTTCATTCTTTTGGTATAGTAACTTTTGGGGATCCTTTTTTATCTTCCTTGAATAAATCTCATCTTCTATCTACTCTTTGTGTGTTGATGTTTGAAACAATGCAGTTAAGCATTCTATCTTTTCCACACAACAGTTTTTGAATACTAAAAGAATTATTAACTTTAATTATTAACTCTTTAAAATTCTATTTGGCATGCTGGTTCCACTAAATTTCTTACAAGTCTTCACATAAGATTTTTACTTTCTGTGTTTATGTATGTTCCCTTCCCAGAGATGATTTAAGGTATCAAGAAAAAGAATGATCACTTGATCACTTGACATCCCATTACTCATCATTTCCTCAAGCGGGTGCCAGTAACATCTCCATTCGTCCCTGCCCGTGCTAGTGTAGTCCAGTGGCGTCTGCTTGCTCCAGGAACATGAAGAGCCTCAAACCATTTGTTCAGGGTCTTGACAAAGAAGTCTGACCATCTCATAGGTGGGCAGTCATGCGATCTTTTGACATCTTGTGGAATCCAGTTGGCAACAGCTCAGTCCAGCAGTCGTCTCCAAATCACATTACATGTCCAGCCTATCTGATTTTCGACATCTTGGCAAATGAGACAGCGTCCCTGATTCTCAATCGTTGATGGAGGTTGGAACTCTGGATTCCTTCTCTCACTTGAGTGAAGCGTGATACTCCAAGCACTGCCCTTTTGATTCCTTTTTGGGAGACCCAAATAGAGCTCTCACCCTGTTTTTGTAGGGCCTAGGCCTCTGAGGCATATGCTAATGCAGGAAGAACAGTGGAATCAAAGAGATGTGCCCGGAGCTGGCGGTTCTTCATCCTCTTAGCTGTTTCTTCGATGCTCTTGAAAGCGTTCCACGCTGCTCTCTTCCTCCTTCACAGCCCAGGTGCCAGGTTGTTCCTCATATTGAGTTCTCGACCTAGGTACACATAACTGCTGCATTTGGAGATATTCATTCCATTGAAAGCAAATGGAACATCAGGAATAAATCCGTTTCTCATGAACAGTGTCTTCATGAGATTCAGCTGCAGTCTGACCTTTCCACACTCAATGGTTGAAGTCGGCCAGCATTTCTGTCGCTTGGCTAATGTTTGGTGTTATTAGAACGATGTCACCAGCGAAGCAGAGGTGGTGTAGTTGCCAACCGTCTATCTTCACTCCCATTCCTTCCCACTCCAGTTGTCGCATGACATTCTCAAGTGTGGCACTGAAGAGTTTTGGTGAAATGGTATCACCCTTCCGAACCCCTCTCTTGATGTCAATGATCACCTCCCTGTAGAATGGTGACATCCTGGTAGTAAATCTGTAATACAACACATGGAGGATCCTGATGTATTGAGTTTGAACGCCCTGTTTGGCTAGGGCTTCAATGATCGCTTCAGTCTCAACAGAATCAAAGGCTTTCTTTAAATCAATGAACATTAGACAGAGTGACATCTTGAACTCCTGAGAAACCTCAATGAGCTTGATTACCGTGTGTATATGGTCAATCGATCGTGCTGAATCCTTTTTGAAACCTGGCTTGCTTCCATGTTTGTCCTTCATCTAGTGTTCTGCCAACCCTATTCAGGATAACTCAAGTGAACAGCTTGTAGATGATGGACAACAGGCAGATCAGGTGATTATTGCCAACATCGTGGATGTCTCCCTTTTTGTACAGTAGAACAGTCCTGCTGGTTTTCCATTGGGACGGAAACTTGCACTCAAACAGACAGTGTGTGAAGAGCCGAGCTAGGGTAATGATGAGTACTGATGTCAGATTCTTCAGGTGTTCAGAACTGACCTTGTCTGGGCCAGGTGCTTTTCACTTCACCGATGAAATGGTGATTCGAATTTTGGAAGGAAGAACATTGGGAACGACATATCCATCCTGCAGAATTTGATATGTGGGCAGGTGGACGTGTCTATCGAAAAGATCCAAGTAGAAGTCATGGATAATCTTCTCCATTGCCCTTCTGGAAGATGTGATAGATTCATCAGGATGTCGGAAGGCAGTCATCTTGGTCTTGTAGTTGGTGAAGAACAGGTAGGCATTGCAAGTGCTTTTCCCGGCTTCTGCCACATCATCCAGCACTGCTGCTCTTCTCTCTTTGAGGTCTTCCTTTATTGCTTCTCTGCACTGCTTTGCAAGGTCGGACGTTAGCTTGTGGTTTCCTGAGTCTTGCACCAAACCACGTTGCCAAATGAGCTTGAGAGTTTCTGAAGACAGTCTTTTTGTCTCTCTTTCTCTCTGTCTCTCTGTCTCTCTCTGTCTCTCTCTCTTCTCTCTCTCTCGGCAGTCCTTGCACAATCATGGAAGTGCTGAAGCAGTTTATCATATTCTTCGTCAATGTCATCAAAAACAGCATCTTCCCATGTTGCCGCAATAGTGCCAAAAATCTCCCAGTTGGTGGTCGTTCTGGTAGTTCTCTTCTTACAACTTTCAGCCCTTTCTTCCCACTCTGTGAAGTAGAATTTTGCATGAAGGAGATGGAGGTATGATACTATTTGGAATTTTGGGACAACAGTTACTTCAGTCAGGCAAAACTGTTGTTTGAATATGATGTGGTCAATTTTGTTGTGGAACTGTCCACAACGAAATTGATAACTAAAAGGTTAAACATCTTCTTATTTTGATATAAACTGTGCCTCTCTTTGAGTTTCCTGGCAGTCAAGGCAGAAGGGGAATCAGGATAATTTTATATAGTTCTCAATATTGGAACAAGAAAGCATCCCAGAAAATAGTTTTCAGAATTTTATCATTCACTTCCTCCTTCTTTGAAAGCATTCTGACTTGCCATTATGTTTAAATTATGCTCACCATTTTCCCCCTAAATTTCCACAAACATAATTTAATACAACACTTCAAATATAATATTTCTAAAATAGGCTTGTGAGTGGTAATTTTATATTAAATATAGAGATACTTCCTGAACATTTTTATGGCCCAACACTGTGCTAGACACTTCACATATGTTATTCATAATTCTTATAATGACCCTGAAAAATAAGTATATGTGCTGCCATTTACAAAGAATTAAGTAACTTAACCAAGGTCACATTGCACAATAATTACAGACTCAGGTATGTCTGTATATAAAGCATATATTTCCTTCATTGGTCAACAATTGAATGGATTGTTTCATTTCTAAAAGATACCTCACTAAACATCATAGACATGTTGAGTCAGAGAATATGGAGAATATGGCTGAATGTTTTAGAGCTGACATTTTCTTAAAATGTAACTCTGGTAACTGTTTTCATCTTCTTCCAGTATGCTCAGGAATCACAGACACACATGTGAGTGGGGGGTGGTTTTGTTTTGTACACTATAGCAATTACTCATTTTTTAGGGGGGAAACACTCAATGCAAACTGAATTTGGATCCGCTGGGCTTTGTCAAACACAGGTGCTTCTGCACTGATCCAAGTCGTGTTGGCAGAGTAATGTTCAATATGGAGGTTTGCATCTCTAAAATTCGTGCAAAAT
This sequence comes from Sorex fumeus, assembly GCF_029834395.1. NCBI lineage: Eukaryota > Metazoa > Chordata > Mammalia > Eulipotyphla > Soricidae > Sorex > Sorex fumeus. Next base: position 798,851 of record NW_026606104.1, on the reverse strand, counting down.
GCTAAACAGGAGAATGGATAAAAATATTTCCTATTGGCTAGAAGTCTCATAACTTGCATCTTTCCTTATCATTCCCTTGGTCACTACCTTTGACCAGTATTTTGAATGCTGTAATAGCTTCTCAACTATATCCTGATGCCAGCCTTTCTTCCAACCTATTTCACATTCCAGAGCCACCCCAGTTTTGTCCTTAAAAGTAGATTTGTACCCACATTCAAAAGAACAAAAGCAACCAATTTTGGCGCAGATGTGGGGAGAAAGGGACTCTCCTCCACTGCTGGTGGGAATGCCGACTGGTTCAGCCCTTTTGGAAAATAGTATGGACGCTTCTCAAAAAATTAGAAATTGAGCTCTCATTTGACCCAGCAATACCACTTCTGGGAATACATCCCAGAGATGCAAAAAAGTATAGTAGAAATGACATCTGCCGCCCTCTTCTCTCTGGAAAGAAAGATGGTGGCCGCATGGGAGCCTTGTGGACAGCAGGTATGAGCCGGGGGTCGGGGGTGACAAAAACCTCATCGGAAAGGGGGCGTTCTGGCCCATCCTTCACGCCCTACCGAGGTCACCAGTTGCCCCCCACAAGCGGCTCTCTGGCACGGCCACGGCCCCAGAAGCACAAGGACTTAATGCAGAAAACCAGCAGCTTGGAGCAGAAAAGCAAACGGACTATGTGTTAATCCGCACCATCATGCCTGCCCGGAGGGGAAAGGGTGTTGCCCCATTCGCCCTCTCCTCTCTGGAGAGAAAGATGGCGGCTGCACAGGAGCCTTGTGGACAGCAGGTATGAGCCGGGGGTTGGGGGCGGCAGGGATCTCATGGGAAGGGGGGCGTTCCGGCCCGTCCTTCACGCCCTACCGAGGTCACCAGCTGCCCCCCATGAGCGGCTCTCCGGTACGGCCACGACTCCAGAGCACAGAAACCAATCTCTTAATTATCTGCCTTTTAGCAGAAATACTTCCAGGGTTAATAAGTAAAATAGCAGAAATCCAAAACTGCGCAGCCGCTATTGCGGCCACGCGACAACATTTAATTCTTGAACCCAGCTGTAGAAAGCAAATCATTTCACAACGCTTGTTCAGCATGTCTGATTTGGGGGGGGGGGTAAACTCTAAATAATAATGGTGCATCTTTTATCGAAACAATGAATCTAGTCAAAGTAGATAGAGTGTTAACTAGAACTCATCTGCCTCACAGGAATTGGGAGGGGTGGGAGGTGGGGTTCTATTGGGGTTCGTGGTAAAAAATAAGTATTGGTAAAGGGAAATGTGTTTGATATTTGCACGACCGAGACCTAAACCTGAAAGCTCTGTAACTTTTCCCACAGTGATTCAATAAATAAATTACATAATTAAAAAAAAGAAATGACATCTGCACTTATATGTTCATTGCAGCACTGTATACAATAGCCAGAATCTGGAATAAACCCGAGTGCCCGAGAACAGATAACTGGTTAAAGAAACTTTGGTACACCTGTAGCACTGTCCTCCCATTGTTCATAGATTTGCTCGAGCAGGCACCAGTAATGTCTCCATTGTGAGACTTGTTGTTACTGTTTTTGGCATATCGAATACATCAAGGGTAGCTTTCCAGGCTTTGGTGTGCGGGCAGGATACTCTCAGTAGCTTGCCAGGCTCTCCGAGAGGAGCAGAAGAATTCAACCTGGATCAGCCACGTGCAAGGCAAATACCCTACCTCTGTTCTATGGCTCTAGCCCTGGTACAGCTACACAATGGAATACTATGCAGCTGTTAGAAAAGATGAAGTCATGAAATTTGCATATAGGTGGATCAACATGAAAAGTATCATGTTAAGTGAAATGAGTCAGAAAGAGAGGGACAGACATAGAAAATTTGTACTTATTTGTGGAATATAAAGTAACAGAATGGGAGACTAACACCCAAGAATAGTAGAGATAAGTACCAGGAGGATTATTCCACAGCTTAGAAACGGGCCTCACATGCTGGGCAGCTCAGATAGTGAAGGGACGACCAAGTAAAGGGTGATAGGAGTGCCTGCTCAGGATGGGAGATGCCGACTGAAAGTAGACTATAGACCGAACATGATGACCACTTAATATCTCTACTGCAAACCACAACACCCAAAGGGAAAGAGAGAACAAAAGGGAATACCCTGCTGCAGAGGCAGGGTGGGGTGGAGGGGATGGGGCGGAGGTGGTGGGAGGGATGCTGGGACCATTGGTGGTGGAAAATGGGCAATGGTGGAGGGATGGGTAGTCAACCATTGTATGACTGAAATGCAAGTATGAAAGTTTGTAAGTCAATAACTGTACTCCATGGTGATTCACTAATAATTTTTTTAAAGTATATTTGTGGGCTAAGTACAAGGGCTGGGGACATGCAAGATATGTGCCCAGGTTCAACCTCTGACATCACTTAGTTTCCCTGAGCTTCACTGGGTACAGCTCTTGGGGTCCCTACACACTTCCAGGTGCCCTCGTGATCCTGGAGCCACAGGGCCCAAGCAGCACCGCATTCTCAGGCCCTAACTCTGAACTACTAACCAGTTGACTGACCTGTAGTGGCTCCTTGACTCCCTGAGAATCACTTAGGAGACCTCCCCAAATAGATTTGTTATATTACTTGTAAACCTCTATTTCTCCTGCCCAAATTAAAACTATATTTTTTAAAATCCTTTTGTTTTGGTTCATTGTCAGAATATAAATTCTGCATGACAGATGCAAGTCATTTGCTCAACCACTTTCCCAGTCCTAAAATTAAAATTCTGGGCCATAATAAACAAAAATATTAATAGTATCCTTATTAAAAAATTTATTACTGTCACTGTCCTCCCATTGTTCATTGATTTGCTCGAGCAGGCCCAGTAACACTGTGAGACTTGTTGTTGTTGTGTTTGCCATATTGAATACATCACAGGTAGCTTGCCAGGCTCTGCTGCGTGGGCGAGATACTCTCGGTAGCTTGCCAGGCTCTCTGAAAGGGGCGGAGGAATAGAAGGTGGAAGAATTGAACTCAGATAGGCAGGGTCGGCCACATACAAGGCAAACTCCCTACCCGCTGTGCTATCACCCCAGCCCATTAATTTATGACTTTTTCCATGAGGTAGAGTGATAGCACAATGGGAAGGGCATTTGCATTGCATGTGGCTGACCTGGGTTTGATTCCTCCACCCCTCTCAGAGAGCCTGGCAAGCTACTGAGAGTATCCCGCCTGCACACAGAGCCTGGCAAGCTCCCCATGGCGTACTGGGTATGACAAAAACAGTAACAAGTCTCACAACGGAGACATTACTGGTGCCCGCTGGAGCAAATCAATAAACAATGGGAGGACAGTGATACAGTACTACATTTTCCATACTTCCTAATACTCTTGTTACAGCAGCACCAAATTCCTCAACATTCTCTACTATGCCTTTTCATAACTTTATGTCACTGCATGAGCTCCTAGCTCTACCTAAAAAAGTCCCTCTATTCTTCACATGGAAAATTTTTTATCCTTTAAGACCTACCTTAAGGTGGCCTTCTCTATTAATTATTTCTTGACTTTCCCAGTTGAAATTAAATATTCTATCCTCTTGGCTTTCGTCACCTTATTGTTATTAAATGGGCTATAATTTCTTTCACATTCATTTCTCTCTACGCCCAACTCTTTAAAAACAATAACTTATTGGAAGGGGGAATGGGAGGGCACACCTGGCAGTGCTCAGGGTTTCCTCGTCACTCTGTGTTCAAGTCTCATTCCTGACAGTTCTTAGGGGACCATAAGGAGTTGCAGGAAAGAATCCAGATCAGTCACATTAAACGCAAGTACTATGGCATCGCTCCAGTCCCTATTTATTATACAAATATGTATCATCAAGGTCTCATATGAAGAAAACCCTTAGTAATTGCTTATTGAATGAATGGTCCTATCACATAACTCTCATAGATATAAAATCAGGAATCAACATCTTGATCACTTGATCACTTGACTTCCCGTTAATTGTCGATTTGCTCGAGCAGGCACCAGTAATGTCTCCATTTGTCCCTGTCACGTGCTAGTGTAGCTAGCCCAATGGCGTCTGTTCGTTCTAGGAAAACGAACAGCCTCAAACCAATCATTCATGATCTTGATGAAGAAGTCTGACCATCTGGTAGGTGGGCGGCCACATGGTCTTTTGACATCCTGTGGAATCCAGTCGGTAACAGCTCTAGTCCAGTGGTCATCTCTAAATCTCATTACGTGACCAGTCCATCTGATTTTTGACACCTTGGCAAATGAGACAGTGTCCTTGATTCTTGATCCTCAATGGAGGTCAAAACTCCGGATTCTTTCTCTCATTTGAGTGAAACATGATACTCCAAGGATAGCTCTTTCAATTCCTCTTTGGGAAACCCAAATAGCGTTCTCATCCTGTGTGTGTAGGGCCCAGGTATGTTAATGCAGGAAGAACAATGGAATCAAAGAAATGTGCCTGGAGCCAGAGGTTCTTCTTCCTCTTAGCTATTTCTTCAACGCTCTTGAAGGTATTCCAAGCTGCTCTCTTCCTCCTGCGCAGCTCAGGTGCCAGGTCATTTGTCATGTTGACTTCTCGCCCTAGGTACACATAACTGTTGCATTCGGAGATGGTCGTTCCATTGAGAGCGAATGGGGCATCAGGAACGAGGCTGTTTCTCATAAAAATTGTCTTCGTAAGATTCAGCTGTAGTCCCAACATTTCCACACTCATGGTCAAAGTCGGCCAACATTTGTGCCGCTTAGCTAATGTTTGGTGTTATTAAAACAATGTCATCAGCAAAGCAGAGGTGGTGTAGTTGCCGACCATCTATCTTCACTCCCATTCCTTCCCATTCCAGTCGTCGCATGATGTTCTCGAGGGTGGCACTGAAGAGTTTTGGTGAAATGGTATCACCCTGCCGAACCCCTCTCTTGACACGGATGATCACTTCTTTGTAGAATGGTGAGATCCTGGTAGTGAATCAGTAATACAGCCCATGGACGATCCTGATGTATTGAGTGTCAATGCCCTGATTGGCTAGGGCTTCGATGACTGCTTCCGTCTCAACAGAATCAAAGGCCTTTTTTAAAATCAATGAACGTTAGACAGAGCGGCATCTTGAACTCCCGAGAAACCTCAATGAGCTTGGTTATCGTGTGGATATGGTCGATGGTGCTGAATCCTTTGCGGAACCTGGTTTGCTTGCATGGTTGTCCTTCATCTAGTGTTCTGCCAATCCTATTCAGGATGACTCGAGTGAACAAATTGTAAAAGACAGACAATAATCAGATTGGGCGATAGTTGCCAATGTCATGGATGTCTCCCTTCTTGTACAATAGTACAGTCCTGCTGGTTTTCCATTGGGACAGAACCTTGTATTCAGACAGGTAGCATGTGAAGAGCCGAGCCAGTGTATTGATGAGTACTGATGGCAGGTTCTTCAGGTGTTCAGGTCTGACCTTGTCTGGGCCGGGTGCTGTTCGTTTCTTTACTGATGAAATGGCGTGTCGGATTTCAGAAGGGAGAACATTGGGAACGACATATCCATCCTGTGGAATTTGGTATGTCGGCAGGTGGGCACTACCTCCACTACCCTGCCGCCACCACACTCCAGGATGCTTTCCGGACGCTCTGGCCGAGACTCACGCACAACCGAAGCCCCACAGAACAAGATAAGCGGAACTCTGAGACCTTGGACTCCAGGCTCAACGGACCCAGGGACAGAGATTCTCTGCTTGCTCCCACCAACCACAGGTGACAAAGGGATTAAAATCAGGAGCCCCACCCTACCCTGCCCTGTCTGCTTCCACCAACCACCAGAGACCCTGGGATTGGATTGCGCACAGAAGACCCACCCTACCCCTACAGGTGTCAGATAAATACCTCATGGCAGACCTCCACTACCTCCACTACCTCCACTACCCAGCCGCTGCCACGCTCCAGGACGCTTTCCGAACTGACACATTATAAGACACTAAATACCCATCTTCCAGAATTGCCGTACCATATTTGATAAGGTTCAAATATGGTTTGAACCATTAGAACACCTTCAAGGGCGATTAGAGGCCACCCCAAAAGCCTCTATCCCTCTTGGAGAGTCTGGCAAGCTACCGAGAGTATTCTGCCCGCACAGAAGAGCCTCGCAAGCTATCCGTTGTGTATTCGATATGCCAAAACCTGTAATTACAATGGGTCTCATTCCCCTGACCCTGAAGGCGTCACCAAAATGGCAGCATTGAGAAGGATGAGAAAGGAGAGGCCGATAAAATCTCAAGGCCGAACTAGGCTGCCACAACGAAGGAAGACAAAAATGATCGTCTGTACTTTCAATGCACGTACCCTAGCATCAGATGCATCCATCGAGGACCTGATGGTACAAGCGCGAATGATCAAGTACGACATCATTGGTCTGACCGAGACAAGAAGGCACGAATCTCACCATGCCGTTTTCGACACTGGAGAAGAATTGTTCCTCGGAACATGCGATAAAAGAGGTGTTGGAGGCGTCGGTGTCCTTGTCAACACAAACTTGGCCAAGAGCATTGATTCATTCGAATGCCTAACAACCCAAATCGAATGTTTACATTTGAATAGATGTGGCTCACTGCCTGCAGTTTCTATCTTCATTGTCTATGCACCAACATCCAATTATGATGAAAGAGAAATCGAGAAGTTCTACATGGAGCTGGAGAAGTTCTATAAAGAAGACCACACCTTCTACAAGATCATTGTGGGTGATTTTAATGCCAAGATAGAACCGAGAAGATCAGCTGAAGAACTTCACATCGGGACCCATGGCCTAGAATGGAACAAACAGGGTGAGAGACTGTCTGAGTTCATCATGTCGACCAAGACCATCCATGGTAACTCACAGTTCCAGAAGGCAGAATCTAAACGTTGGACATGGGAGTCTCCCAGTGGACGGTTCCACAACGAAATAGACCACATCATATTCAATCCACGGTTCTGCCTGACCAAATCTAAATTTAGGGTTACCTCTTGCAAGTGCCATTAGTGTCAATCAGTCTGTAATAGATGATAGCCACCTTTAATGGAAACAGCACAGCTTCCATCTGTGTATTAATAGACCATCCACAGTAAAGTTTTGGTGACCGCAATGTAACCTCAGAAACTTCAGAAATACTCACCTGGATTGGGATTTTTTTATAATGATGTTTTATGTTTGACTTTTTCTTATAATAAAACTAATAAATATTCTTTTATCAGAGAGAGCTTCCACATGGTACTTAGGAAATGGGGTCCCAACAGACACTGACCAGACCAGAACTCAGTACAAGAGCTCTCGGGTGCTGGGGAGTACTCAGGCCACCCCAGCATTGCTCAGAGTCTTCATAGGTGATCGGGGCCTCCAGGACTGCATTTGTTGATGCTTAGGGGATCAGGAACCAGCCTGGATCAGTCATATGCTAGACATCACTTTAACCACTTAACTATCTACTGCCACTAATATATATTAATATATATTTTCAAAAATTTGTACAGATCAGGCCAGAGACATTATATAGGGAAGAGGACACCTGCCAGTTTAATTCTGGCAGTACATATAGTCCCCTGAGCACTACAGGGTATAGCCTTACCCTCCAAGATATATACAGATAAATAAGAAAGAGAAAAATTAAGTCATAATGTCATTATCCAAAGAAAATTATATCTTTATTTGGGGAGCATCCTTTTCCACATAAGTTTTTATACAATTGCTTTGATGCATGGTTCTGACTAAATCAGTTGTGAACATTTATCATGTAATTTAATCTTACTCTAAACTATGACCATATATCATTTAATCAAGCATATGCAAGTATAAAAAATGAATTAATATACTTTTACTGGACATCAAGGTTTGCTTCCAATTTTTCTGCAGTTTTTCAAGCCAAGGAATATCCTTGCTATTAACACTTAGTAACCACTGACACTGGCTAAAAGGTCTCCCAGAAAGATAATTTACCAGTACTAAGCCAAGAAGAATATCTGTTATATCTGTTTCTCTAAAACTCTTCCTAACCAGGCAGGTAGATTTGATTTAACTCTAAAAATGCATAGTTAATCAAACATTCAGTATTTTTATATAAAAATACATAATTTCAGGAGGAGGCAGATATTAAGGTACTAACAAAGGGGATATGCAGAGATCAATTTGGAAGGGAACTGGGTCCATTAACATGAATTTATATTGCAGGTACTTTCTACTGATGGATAAAGTTCGTGATGTTGATGGATAGCAGAAGTCAGGTCCCTGATCATCATTTCCAATAACACTGAGAGCATGGTCTTCCATTAATTGGAACACAATATTCAAGCATAATTCTCACTGTCAATCAGTTGTCACTCTTACCTCTTCATCAGTCACTTGTGAAAACTGAGTTGCGGTAGTTCATCTCAGGAAACATCTCCTCTGATTTAAAAAATAAAAGATTCTCAGACACATATAGAGGTAAACTTATAATTTGTGCTTCCAAACCTGCTTCTGAATGATATCATTTTTACCTAGTGGTCATTGAAGTTATGAGTTTCTAAAGACCAGTTTGGAATATTTTATTTGAGAAGTCTTGGATTAGTTCTACCTCAAGTTATTAAGTTTCCACCACAGATTCTGATTAGAAAGCTAATGTTGAGAGTCATAGGTTTGGATTTTGATGGAACCACCAGAGTCTTTATTCATCAAGATCTGGATGAGAGACCAGCTAAGTCCTCCAAATAATGGCCTTTCCCTGCTTGATGTCAACCTCAAATGACAATAAGAAATACCAGTGGTAATTAAAATAATGCATAAGACATTGATTTCTTTTTTTCTTTGTCTTTGTTTTAGTTTTTCTGTCCTTCACTGATTTATCATTTTAGAAATTTTTACTTTTGGCACTATGATACCAGGGAGTCCACTTTCTTCCATCATTGTCCCAATGCTCCCCCCACCCCATCCTCTTTCCCCTCAACTCCCCTGTCATGTAAGCTTCCTACTGAAGACCAGTTCTCAGTTGCTGATATCTTAACGTGTTCTGAGTACTTAGATATGATGTTATTCTACACTCAAAAAGTTTCCAAGAGTCCTCAGGCTCAGTGTACCCATTTAAAATAATTAGAACACCATGATTTATACCATCATTAATAATAGATTTTCAGGCATATAATGTTCCAACTCCAAACCCACCACTGGTGTCGCATCCCTGCATTAGTGGCTCACCATCCCCTCACATCCCCTCACTTTATCCCCTTGGCAAACTCATTTTTTAAATTTGATTCTATAGCTGAGTCTACCCATTTCTAAAATAGTGATGACAATTTACACATCATACACACACACACACACACACACACACAAGTTCTTTACAAAAAATTTTACCAAAATCATGTCTAGCGGGTAGGGCGTTCGCCTTACACGCGGCCAACATGGCCGACCCGAGTTCGATTCCTCCGCCCCTCTCGGAGAGCCCGGCAAGCTACCGAGAGTATTCGATATGCCAGACACAGTAACAACAAAGTCTCCAATGGAGACGTTACTGGGCCCGCTCGAGCAAATCGACGATCAACGGGAGGGCCTTTACCTTTACCTTTTACCCTTTAGGTAACTCATAACCATAATGAATTGTAATTATATTCTGGACAAAGCTTTAATCTTCATCACAATTCTAGGCCTGGTTGTTACGAGATGGCAGTGGTTGATGAGCCTAGCATATAGCTTCTCAAAGAAACCAGAATCTTGAAACTGTTGTCCAAATGACGCAACTTCTTGTTGGTAAAGAAGACAATTCACTTCACTATTATCTTATCCTTCTCTTTGTTTTGCTCTTATGTAGATTCAGAGAAACTGTTAATATGGTAACTTTCTGATTGCTTCTAATGACTGAATCCTGGGCACGATCTCCAGTCTCCAAGAATGGAACTTTATCTGCTGAACATCAAAGTCCAGCCAGGGCCTTTACTACATACTCTGTAAATAAGTAAAGTAAAGTAAAGGCCCTCCCGTTGATCATCGATTTGCTCGAGCGGGCCCGGTAACGTCTCCATTGGAGACTTTGTTGTTACTGTGTCTGGCATATTGAATACGTCACGGGGAGCTTGCCAGGCTCTGCCGTGCGAGCGAGATACTCTCGGTAGCTTGCCGGGCTCTCCGAGAGGGGCGGAGGAATCAAACTCGGGTCGGCCATCTTGGCCGCTTTGTAAGGCGAACGCCCTACCGCTGTGCTATCGCTCCAGCCCCAAGAAAATCCCAGTCTTTGCACTGTCTAGGCAGTTTCGCTGCCCAGACATCACTCCAACTCCATGCAAAATTGCTTATGATACCAGAAATAAAGACAGAGAGAAAATTCAGAACAAATCCCTAGGTCAGTTGTTTTCAATAGTTATTCCTTGAACTGGTGCTAGACTATGTAAATTTCTTTCTGGCCTTCAAAAGAAGTATTGCCATTTAATGCATGTTACACTGTATGTGAGTATTATTATAAATATTGCTATCACTTAACTTAATCACTTAACTTCCCGTTAGTCGTCAATTTGCTCGAGCGGGCACCAGTAACGTCTCCATTTTTCCCTGTCGCGTGCTAAAAGGTAAAGGTAAAGGCCCTCCCGTTGATCGTCGATTTGCTCGAGTGGGCCCAGTAACGTCTCCATTGGAGACTTTGTTGTTACTGTATCTGGCATATCGAATACTCTCGGTAGCTTGCTGGGCTCTCCGAGAGGGGCGGAGGAATCGAACTCGGGTCAGCCATGTTGGCCGCTTGTAAGGCGAACGCCCTACCCGCTGTGCTATCGCTCCAGCCCGCGTGCTAGTGTAGCCCAATGGCATCTGTTCGCTATGGAAACATGAAGAGCCTCAAACCGATCGTTCATGATCTTGATGAAGAAGTCTGACCATCTGGTAGGTGGGCGGCCACGAGGTCTTTTGACATCCCGTGGAATCCAGTCGGTAACAGCTCTAGTCCAGTGGTCGTCTTTAAATCTCATTACGTGACCAGCCCATCTGATTTTCGACACCTTGGCAAATGAGACAGCGTCCCTGATTCTTGATCGATGACTGATGTCGGAACTCCGGATTCTTTCTCTCATTTGAGTGAAACGTGATATTCCAAGCATAGCTCTTTCTATTCTTCTTTGGGAGACCTGAATAGCGTTCTCATCCTGTTTGCATAGGGCCCAGGTCTCTGAGGCATATGTTAATGCAGGAAGAACAGTGGAGTCAAAGAGATGTCCCCGGAGCCGGAGGTTCTTCGTCCTCTTAGCTATTTCTTCGACGTTCCTGAAGGCGTTCCAAGCCGCTCTCTTCCTCCTGCGCAGCTCGGGTGCCAGGTCATTTGTCATGTTGACCTCTCGACCTAGGTACACATAGCTGTTGCATTCAGAGATGGTCGTTCCGTTGAGAGCGAATGGGGCATCAGGAACGAGGCTGTTTCTCATAAACATTGTCTTAGTAAGATTCAGCTGTAGTCCTACCTTTCCACACTCACGGTCAAAGTCGGCCAGCATTTGTGCCTCTTGGCTGATGTTTGGTGTTATTAAAACAATGTCATCAGCAAAGCAGAGGTGGTGTAGTTGCCGACCATCTATCTTCACTCCCATTCCTTCCCATTCCAGTCGTCGCATGATGTTCTTGAGGGTGGCACTGAAGAGTTTCGGTGAAATGGTAACACCCTGCCGAACCCCTCTCTTGACACGGATGATCACTTCTTTGTAAAATGGTGAGATCCTGGTAGTGAATCCACAATATAGCTCATGGAGGATCTTGATGTATTGGGCTTGAATGCCCTGAATTGGCTAGGGCTTCAATGACCACTTCCGTCTCAACAGAATCAAAGGCCTTCTTTAAATCAATGAACATTAAACAGAGCAGCATCTTGAACTCCCGAGAAACCTCAATGAACTTGGTTATCGTGTGGATATGTTCGATGGTGCTGAATCCTTTGCGGAACCCGGCTTGCTCGCATGGTTGTCCTTCATCTAGTGTTCTGCCAATCTTATTTAGGATGACTCGAGTGAACAACTTGTAGATGACAGACAATAGGCAAATTGGGCGATAGTTGCCAATGTCATGGATGTCTCCCTTCTTGAACAGTAGTACGGTCCTGCTGGTTTTCCATTGGGATGGAACCTTGCATTCAGACAGGTAGCGAGTGAAGAGCCGAGCCAGTGTATTGATGAGTACTGACGGCAGGTTCTTCAGGTGTTCAGGTCTGACCTTGTCTGGGCCGGGTGCTATTTGCTTCTTTACCAAAGAAATGGTGTGTCGGATTTCGGAAGGGAGAACATTGGGAACGACATATCCATCCTGTGGAATTTGGTATGTCGGCAAGTAGACATGGCTATCGAAGAGATTTGAGTAGAAGTCATGGATAATCTTCTCCATTGCCGTTCTGGAGGATGTGATGGATCCATCAGGACGTCGGAGGGCAGTCATCTTGGTCTTGTAGTTGGCAAAGGACAGGCAGGTGTTACAAATACTTTTCCCGGCTTCTGCCGCATCTACCAGCACTTCTGCTCTTCTCTCTTTGAGGTCTTCCTTGATCGCATCTCTGCACTGCTTTGTGAGCTTGGATGTTAACTTGCAGTTGCCTGAGGCATGCGCCAAACCACGCTGGCGAATTAGCTAAAGAGTTTTCAAAGACAGGCGTTTTTTGGGGGCTATCTCTCTCTTGGCGTTCCTCGCACATTCATGGAGGTGCTGAACCAATCGATCGTATTCCTCGTCAATGTTGTCAACAATGGCATCTTCCCATGTTGCCGCATTAGTGCCAAAGAGTTCCCAGTTGGTGGTCGTTCTGGGAGTTCTCTTTTTGAACTTTGCAGCCCTTTCTCCCCGCTCTGTGAAGTAGAATTTTGCACGAAGGAGATGGTGGTCCGATCCCGTTCAAAATTTTGGGACAACAGCAACATTGGTCAGGCAAAACCATCGATTGAATATGATGTGGTCTATTTCGTTGTGGAATCGTCCACCGGGAGACTCCCATGTCCAACGTTTAGATTCTGCCTTCTGGAACTGTGAGTTACCATGGATGGTCTTGGTCGACATGATGAACTCAGACAGTCTCTCACCCTGTTTGTTCCATTCTAGGCCATGGGTCCCGATGTGAAGTTCTTCAGCTGATCTTCTCGGTTCTATCTTGGCATTAAAATCACCCACAATGATCTTGTAGAAGGTGTGGTCTTCTTTATAGAACTTCTCCAGCTCCATGTAGAACTTCTCGATTTCTCTTTCATCATAATTGGATGTTGGTGCATAGACAATGAAGATAGAAACTGCAGGCAGTGAGCCACATCTATTCAAATGTAAACATTCGATTTGGGTTGTTAGGCATTCGAATGAATCAATGCTCTTGGCCAAGTTTGTGTTGACAAGGACACCGACGCCTCCAACACCTCTTTTATCGCATGTTCCGAGGAACAATTCTTCTCCAGTGTCGAAAACGGCATGGTGAGATTCGTGCCTTCTTGTCTCGGTCAGACCAATGATGTCGTACTTGATCATTCGCGCTTGTACCATCAGGTCCTCGATGGATGCATCTGATGCTAGGGTACGTGCATTGAAAGTACAGACGATCATTTTTGTCTTCCTTCATTGTGGCAGCCTAGTTCGGCCTTGAGATTTTATAGGCCTCTCCTTTCTCATCCTTCTCAGTGCTGCCATGTCGGTGAAGACTTCAGGGTCAGGTGAATGAGACCAGTTGTAGTTACTGGTTTTGGCATATCGAATACACAATGGATAGCTTGCCAGGCTCTTCTGTGCGGGTGGAATACTCTCGGTAGCTTGCCAGTCTTTCCGAGAGGGATAGAGGCTTTTGGGGCAACCTCTAATCGCCCTTGTAGGTGTTACCATATTTGAACCTATCAAATATGGTACGACAATTCCGGAAGATGGGTATTTAGTGTCTTATGATGTGTCGCTTATAAATACTTAATATAATATACTATGCTATATAAATATTTAATATAAATTATGGATTTTATTTCTGCCTTATCGGTGCTTTCTCTGTTTTTACAGAGAAAGGTTGTAAAAATGTGAAAAGGTTGAAAACCACTACCCTCAATTCTGTTCTAGTAGGGACAAGGATTCCTAGACCATGTTAAGATGGGAAATTCAGAGAGAAAAAGAAGTTCTGAGCAGAAACGCAGCAAGAAGAGAGAAGCAATGGATGTCACTTTAGAGTCACGAAGTGTGGCTCTATCCTTAATCTGCTTGCCCCCACAATAGTTCATAGATTGATAAAAATAGTCTGGAGAATCCCTTCTCTGACATTTCCTCCAGTCTATCATCATTAAACTGTCTAGTGGATCTTATAGATAGGAAGGCAAGGTTTTTATTGACATTAAGATGGAACTATGACCACTTTTTCAGTGGGCCAGCAAGAACAAGAGGTCCTGAAAACCTTACCCACTATATGGATCAGATTGACCCTTACCTGAGTCCTCAGTCCTGATGGTCTGAGGAGTTTCTGAGAATAAGAGGTTGAGAACTGAAAGGTACGGAACAAGTTCATGGTGGGTGGATACTAAGCTCCAAGGAAGCCTGCCCTGCAGGGTGCATAGCTGTACAGTCCCTCAATGTCAGTCACTACAAGGCAGTCCCTCCCACTGATTCATATGAGTGGACATCAAACAATGCCTCTTGTAGACTCTCTGACTCACTCCTTCTCTCTCTAGCCCCAGGAAGCCTGAATACGCATAGTGAGTAGATCAGAGTTAGAAGGAGGGAGGTAAAAAACCAGTTCTCAGTGCACAGAGATTTGCTTTCACCACTGGGGAAAAAATGTCGGAGATAAATCTGCTCCCAGCAGTATGAGATGAGCAGATTGATGAGTTTTGTTAGTGACTCAGGACAGCTGTAAACATACTTATGAAACCCAGATCATTTTGGATTTGTTTTTCTGTTTCAAAAAGAATATATATGGACTTATTCCCCGCCCCACCCAACCCCCGTCTCTCTCTCTCTCTCTCTCTCTCTCTCTCTCTCTCAGTCTCTCTCTCTCTCCTGGACCTGGCATTAGCTGGCTTCCTCCACAATAACCCCCCAAATAGAATAAATGTGTGAGAGGTGGAAACACTGAGGACAGCCCAGAACCAAAATTAGAACCAAATCCTGAGAAGCAACAGCATCCTAGATTTTTTTTCCAAAATGTGCTCTCCAAATCTGGTTTCTAAAGCACTGCTCTTTCGCTAAACTGACAACTGCCACTGAAAGCCTCAACGATAGAATCCTCTTGTCAACTTGGGTTCCTTAGTAATTATTCAACCTGGTTTGACACAAGTACATTTCCCACCCCCCATCCTACCCCCCATAATCTGTCCTAAGGACTTCATCTTTCTTCCCTCTTCCCATTTATTGCATTTTTTTTGTTGGTTAAGAGTCTTGGTTTCAATAGAAAAGGAAAGAAGATTCACTTTGCATTTATTTTCCAGCTGTGGGTAATGTGGAACACCATCCTTATTGAGCCACCAATCCTGGGTTAGCAGGAGTAGATTGATTGAGCTCCAGTGTGCTTGGATCTTATCTTGGTTCTCAGTGATTTTTTTCAATCTGATAGTTGACAAATTGGTGAATCTCATCTCTCAAGACAGGCCTGCAGTATCACATCATTTTTCTTGTTCTTCTCCTGCTGGAATACTTCTTAGCAGTCAGCATCCTTTGAGTGAAGGTGACCTTGGTTAAGACGAAGTTTTCCCAGCTAGATTCTGCCTGATTCTACTATCTTCTACCATCCAGCTAGACATTAATGTCTAGCTCAGCTAATCCAAGAAACTTAGCAGTTGAGGTTGCTGCTTATAGAAGTTAAATCGAAGCAAGTACAAAGGTCTGAGTAATTGGCAAAATGCTGTGTGGCACTTATTATTCATCAGTTCAAATTGAATTTAACTGACCCAGGGCCAACTGTTGACACACAGCGATCTCATTCTACAGCCATTCATTCACTTAAGGGAGAGGTAATGCTGAAAACAAAAATGTGATTTCCTGTAAACACATGCAAACACTTGAAGAACATGACACATGAGGTATTGTATTGAGTACTCTACATATCTTGTTTCATTTAATTCTCACAATATCCCTATAAACTGGTTGTGAACATCCCTTTGTAACATGATAAAATTGAAGCTGAAAGAGTTTCGGAACCCAGGAAACACTGACTCTCAATTTATAGTTCTTATTTTTTCCTTCAAACTCTGTAAATCCATAGAGCAGAGATAGATATTACCTCTAATATCTTACATTTAAAAAGCTAGGTTAAAGTTTTAGTAATGATCAAGGATTTGACTCAATAATAAAGTACATGCCTTACATGCAGAAGACCTGGTTTAGATCCCAAGAATTATAGATATAGATATAGATATAGATATAGATATAGATATAGATATAGATATAGATATAGATATAGATATATGGGCTGGAGCGATAGCCAGCGGTTAGGGTGTTTGCCTTGCAAGCGGCCAATATGGCCGACCCGAACTCGATTCCTCTACCTCTCTTGGAGAGCTCGGCAAGCTACCGAGAGTATTTCACCCGCACATCAAAGCCTAGCAAGCTACCTGTGACGTATTCTATATGCCAAACACAGTAACAATTGTCACAATGGAGACGTTATTGTGCCCGCTCAAGCAAATCGATGAACAACAGGAGGACAGTGACAGTGATATAGATATATGTATTTCAGCCTCCCTATCAAAAGATCTAAGTCTTAAGACAATTTCTCCATTTACAGGCTAGAAGCTCAATCTGACTCCAAAATCAAGTACTCATATGTCATTATTAAAGCTAGTAAAATTTTTATTTTTTTATTTTTTTATTTTTATTAGTAAAACACCATGAGATACAGTTGTAGACTCACAAATTTTTGTTCTTGGGTTTCAGTTATACGATGATCAAGTACCCATTCCTCCACCAGTGCCCATTCTCTACCCCCACCAACCCAAGTATCCTTCCCCCACCCCCGGCCCCCCCCCCCCCCGGCCCCATCCCACCCTGCCTCTGTGGCAGGGCATTCCCTTTTGTTCTCTCTCTCCTTTTGGGTGTTGTGGTTTGCAAAAGAGGCATTGAGTGGCAATCATGGTCTATAGTCTATGTATGGTCTATAGTCTACTTTCAGCATGCTTCTCCCATCCTGGGAGGATCCTCCCAACACCCTTTATTTGGTGCTCCCTTCTCTATCTGAGCTCCCTTTCCCCCTAGCATGTCTGGCTGGCCTCCAAGCCATGGAGCAAAATTCCTGGTACTTATCTCGGCCACTCTTGGGTGTTAGTCTCCTATTTTGTTACTTTATGTTCCCCAGATAAATGCAATCTTTCTATGTCTATCCCTCTCTTTCTGACTCATTTCTCTTAACATGATACTTTCCATGTAGTTTTTATAGCTAGTAAAATTTTTAGATTGTAAAATACATTAGCATTTTCTCCAGTTGTCCAATTTTCAGAAGATGTAACAATATTACATTTTAAATAGACATTCATTTAATTTATGGTCTTGATTTTTACATTTGTAACAAATTATTTCCTTACTAATTTTTTCTAGATTGATTTGATATGCTAAATACTTCGCAAATGTATAATCGACATTTCAATCGGTCTCCATGTCATCAAAATTATTTCTAACATCCTTTATAACAGGCAGAACCCTCCCAATAGTCTGTTTTTAGAACTGGAGGCAACTCTCAGGAAAAATAACTATGATAAATATAGCAATTTATAATAGCCCAACATGTTTATTGTGACTGCTGCTATTCTTCACAGTTATCATATTAATACTTTTAAGCTTACAGATTCATATTAATAAGAACTGGAAATATTTAATCAGGATTTCCTAGTCTCTTGAGCATCTTTTAAATGATCAAACAGAATTCTGATGGTGATGACCTTAAAAACCTCTGTCAGCAATGAGGCTTATTCTAATGTTAATTGTTCCATTCTCTCCATTTAAAGAAGTTCTGAGTGGCAGAGGGGAACCACCTAAGTGATACCACAAAGGAAAAGATCATTACATGGTAATATTATTTTATAGGCTAGATAAATATAGGCTAAGAGGCATGTTTATCTCCCAGTAGAAGCAGTTTCCTTAGCCTGCTCATTCTAATCTAGATTTTGTTCTTAACCGTACACAGGCATTCTGATTAAGAGCCAGGCGATTTTACACACACTTGTGGAGAATGTAGCTGGGAACAAAATTGGCCCCATTATATGCTGTGTGCTATTATCTCTGATTGATCAAGTTCAATAGCTCACAGAGCTCATAGGTTATGCATCATTGCCCTTCATGCTTTTTCTGCATCTCCTTGTGCCCTAAGCAGGAATGGCAGTTCATTTGTTGTTTTACCTGGTGTTGGAGGTACAGAAACCTTAACATACTGCATCTTCAATGGGGCAGTGTACACCAGGGGCAGGTATTGCAAATCTATTAGATGTATTTCATATTTAAGTTACCTGATTTCCAGCACGTCTTCTGTCCTCACAGAATGATGCATTTATCTTCCTGATTGTTTGGCAGAAATTGGATTTACTTGGGTTGATGACTGCTTTCTGATCCTAAATAATCATCAGCCTTAGCAGCTAAAACAGCTAATATTCTACCTGGAGCCAAAGGGCCCTGCTTTCTCCCACCCTGTATTATCCAGGAGTGTTATGGATTTCACTGCCTTTCTTCAAGCTTTATACTGTGCGTAAGGTACATCTAAATTAGTAAATATCTTGCTGGAGCTTCTATGAAGCCTTGGGGAAGGGTAGGTGAGGACAGTTGTAGGGAAAAAGATTAAAAAGATACATCATTCTATCTTTATATTATTGTCACATTGAGGCGTATAGCTTGAAATCTTTTACATTATTCTTGTGAGAGTTATATTTGGGTGAAAAAGAAGTACTAGTCTTTAATTCACACTGTCTCAGTGATTTCATAGTGTTGGGACTTAATATCAATATAAACCAGTTTTTTAAAGGAAAGAAATTACATAGTTGCAATCAATAACCAAAATTGTATTGAGCAGCAGTCAAAAATTGATGTTAATCTTTATCAGTAAATGTAATCCTTTGATAAATACAGAAAATGAATAATTCATTAGTCTATTATTATATATGGAGATCTACTGTGTAGAATGCACCATAGAAAGCCCAGGGAAGATAGTGATGACAAAGCCATGACCTGATAATCTCCTATAATCTAAATACAGTTTTCCAAATATGTAATGTATAGCACAATCTAAATATAATCTCCTATCAGCTACCTGAATAGATTATAAAAACAATTTAATTTTTTAGTTTCCTAAACATTTTGCTTTATTGAACCAAGAGATTTTTCACTTGAAGAATGAATAAAAATTGGCAGACTGAATGTATAACTTTTCTTGGTTTCTGCTGCCATGTTTATAATCTTGAAAATATGCTCAGAAGACCCCCATTTGCAATATTTTTTATGATACAGTTATTATTTTGTTTTCACCTCAACTGTCACCTGAATTCAGTAAATATTTTCCTCTGCAAAAAAGGTATATTTCAGTATTTCTCAGGTATTTCTCAGCTTTTCACTGATTCAGGCACAAAGTAAAATAAAAAATAAGATCTGGATTCATGTTAGTTCCTCAATATCTAAGGTTAATAATGTAGTTGGACTGTTAGTGAGGCACTGAAGTACTCAGATGTACTGAAAACACTCTCAGATTACATCAATTCTAATATGAGCACCTGAAATATTCTCCTGAGCTGGCACCTTTGGTTCCCTTTTTCATACTGAGGTGTGTCCACAGTCCTTCTACTTTTTAATCAAGTATAATTGAATTTCAGACCTTTTATTTAAAAATAAACCTTACACTGGGGTGGTAGGAGTACTTAACATTGCATTATCTCCCCAAGCTGTTGCCAGTGTTCTCTGAAACAATCATGCACTTATACCTATTAATAATATGTATTACCAAAACATGTTCAGTTCCTACAACAGCTAGATGATGACATTTGAGGATTTAATCTCTCCTTCCAGATTTTTGTGTTTTATTTGATTTTCAGTTAAACCAAGGATAAACTTTTTTTGAGGGGGGGAGTGGGGAGGAGGAACAAAGGTCACTAGATAAATTATTTCTTTTCTAAATAAAAGTGTGACTAAAAGTTAATGGAATTAGGGACTAGGGAGATAGCAGAATGGTTGAAGCATATGATTTGTATGTGCAGGGACTGAAGTTTGAGCTTGGCACTGCATGTAAAATGTAGCCCTGCAACCCCTCTCCCTAGCACTGTTGGCTGTGGACCTTGTGACTCCTCGTCAGCGCTGGGGTGTAAACAATGCTGCACCCCAGTCAGAACATTGAACATCATGCTTGGTCTACTGAGCACTGCCAGAGGAGGCCCCTAAGCTCCCTGAGCACTGCTTGTAGTTCCCATCATAGAACCACGTCCCCCACCTGCCCGTAAAAAGGTATCATAACTTTTTCATGAATATGTGGCATTAGATTCATTCTTACTCTAAATTCTGGACTTTAAATAGAAGTCACTTATATGTAAAGACACAGTTTTTCTATTTTTAATATGAATGTTCATATCAACAAAATTTTTGAGTGCAAAACAATTGCCAAGAGACTAAAGTGGCCATCCAGGAAATATCAGAGTTCTGATTCTGAAGGATGCCCTTTGTTCACTCATTTGTTTTGTAAGCCCAGCTAAGTGTGGGTGCTCTTGGACTACACGTTAATTAAAGCCAGAGCAAGGCCTGTCCTGCAGATACAATAGATAAAGGCTTACACCTACATATGGCCTTTTGCAATCAGAAACAAAATTCCTTGTCCATCTCACCCACTCCTTCCTTATGCATTTATGTTGCATGAACTGTATGAATGCACAATTGAGCACCCACAATTGAGCAAGGTGGGAAATTGAGTATTTTTATGCACATAACCTCATGAACTTCTAGCGTGGGGCATAGATAATATGTTCTTCATTTTATAGGTGAGAAACTAGACAGATAGGTAAAATGGATTTCTTGGTATGACTTGAATTCAAGATTGTTTGAATTCATGGCTACAATTCAAGCCTGTAAGCTTCTCTGCTACCCTACATCATATCTTAATATTAGCTTGTTCTGAATAATATGATGGATAAACATCTTCGAGTAATAGTCATTTTCTGAAAGCTCATCTTTGACATAACAGCATTTGGCAGAAATTTCTGCTCACATGTATACTAGAGCTAGCGTCCTACAGATAGATTCCTAAATTCAGAGGGAGTGAAATGCTGGTAGGGAATCAAACAATTATCTTTTGTGTAACTGATATACACACGATAGATACAGATAGAACCTCACTTATTTATTTTTAATTTTTTAATTGTGATTCTGTGGTTTCCAATGCATTAATTATGGTTTCTTATGCACACAATTCCAATACCATATCCATCACTAATGTACCCCCTCCCTCTTCCAAGAACCACAAGACCTCTCCCTCCCAAGCCCCCCAACTCAATTGTGTGCATCAGTTCTCCCATTATGTTGCCTCTGGGCCTCTACCTTGTTGTGTATCTTTAAATCTCACATATGCAAGAGATCATTTTCTATAAAATATTTCCACTTTATATAAAATTATGTAGATACTTATAATCCATTCATGCAACCATGCATTTGAGTTACTTTATGAGTAATGGGCTTTGGTTTGAATTAGTTTAACAATTCTAGTCATTCATATCAACCTATATAATTAATCTATGAGTTGTTCTAGTAAGGATATGAAGGAAAATTGGAAATAGTGAGGTTTGATGCTAGAATAATAAATTAATTCAGCTACATTACCTAGTACTGAAGATAGCAACTAACTTCTCAAAGTAGATAGTCTGGGCGGGGGAGGAGTAGAATTTGGGTGCTAGGTAGGAAAACTTTATTATTCATGGGGTCCGCATGCATGGAGAATGTGAGCTGCCAAAAATAGAGTAGTAGTGATGTTGGTAGGTGGGTGGTAGGAGCTATGAAGCTCCAAAGGACCCACCTGGCATAAATCATGTCTCCCGTTCAGCTTGTATCAGAGTTCAGTATTTGGAGAGCCTGTCAAGTTCTAAAACAAAATAAGGAAAAATGCACTAAAAATGCACTAAAAGAGAGAGAGAGAGAGAGAGAGAGAGAGAGAGAGAGAGAGAGAGAGAGAGAGAGAAATAGAATCTCAAACAAGCCAGGTGGTTTTCAGGACAAAACTTCAATCTCAGTGGAGAAACTGGTAAGAACCATGTCCTGTTAAGGAGGAACTTGATCCTATTTGTCATGCAAACATATACAAGTTTCAGAACAAGACTGAAGCTTGACAGGCAGTGGGACTCTCTCTAGTAATATAGAGTTTAGAGCAACAGATTTTATCTACTGTTTGTTTGATTTTTGGTTTGGGGTCACGTTCAGTGGTTCTCAGGGCTTACTGCAGACTTACTTACAGCTCTTCTGTTGGAGGGGCTCAGGGGACCATGTGGGGTGCTAGGGATTGAGCCCAGGTTGGCCGAGTGCAAGGCAGGTGCCCTACCCATTGTATTATTATTAGGTTCTTTCAGGCAACAGATTCTAGACTCATCTACAGTGGTGAGAACAAAAATGAAACTGCTCTGACTTGTTTGTTTACAATTTGTTCAAGGAATGTGCTGCCTTTAACCTATAAATGACAACTTTCAATATCTGCAGCTGTTTGTGGGTCAGGAAAGGATGTATTACAGTATGGTGGCATTTTATGTTTATCCATTTTATGACCAAGTAGTATATCCATTACATTTTATCTGTTATAATGAAGTGCCCCAAACAAATGTGTTCAGAGTCATCATTTTAATATTCAATATTTATTGGTCATTATGGACCTTTATATAATTTCATTAATAGTATCATTTAATGAAAACAATAAAAGATACAATGTTCTTTAATTTTTTGTCAACATCAGTGCAAAGCCTAATGGTAGATAACACTATGACACTATGTCTGTAGATTAATTTGATGTTTAATTTTTAATATAATGGCAATGTGCTGGAGCGATAGCACAGCGGGTAAGGTGTTTGCCTTGCATGCGGCGGACATGGCCAACCCGGGTTCGATTCCTCCACCCCTCTCGGAGAGCCCGGCAAACTACCGAGAGTATCTCACCCGCATGGCAAAGCCTGACAAGCTCCCCGTGACATATTCAATATGCCAAAAAAGAGTAACAAGTCTCACAATTTGTTGTGAGATGCTACTGGTGCCCGCTAGAGCAAATCGATGAATAACGGGAGGACAGTGCTACAGCGCTATAATGGTAATATAAAAAAAACCTCAATCAAATTTACCCTGACCCTACAGTATTTTAATTTTTCCTATTAATTCATGCAACCATGCATTTGAGTTACTTGTGAGTAACAAACTTTGATTTGAATTGGTTTAACAGTTCTATGTATATAATTCAACCTATAAATATCTGGGGAAGAATTATTTTATGTTAATTTATAAGTTCACATTAAGATACCTCTTGAAATTACTGTGACTCCTCAATGCCTCTTTTGCCAACCACAGCATCCAAAAGGAGAGAGAGAACATAAGGGAATGCCCTGCCACAGAGGCAGGGTGGGACGGGGTGGGGGGGGATAGGGGGTAGGAGGGATACTGGGATCCGTGGTGGTAGAAAATGGGCACTAGTGGAGGGATGGGTACTTGGTCATTGTATAATTGAAACCCAAGCACAAAAATTTGTAAATCTACAACTGTACCTCATGGTGTTTCACTAATAAAAATTTTTAAAAAAATAAAATTACTGTGTCTCACCCATGGCCTCATAACAATGCACCTCACAAAAGGAACATGAAGGGGAGGGAAGGAATTTTCTAGATATTTTAAAATATTCTTGGTCAAAACCACTGTGAAACAAAACATGGTGAAACTATTTAATAATGTACATCTTACAAAAAGGGAAGTTATTAGGTTTAGCAGTGTTCTAAAGCCATTCAATTGTTTCTCCAAATGTCAAGATTCCCATCTGCAAACAAATAATTGGTACATGCCAGGAGTCTTCACTGCTTATCTCATCATTAATTGCACATCTTGCCTCTGAGTAGAGGTGTGACCCTGCCTGCTTTTTCAATAACCAGAACCAGAAAAGGCCTTGCAGGTGTTTGTGGTTGATTGCTCTCTTATACAGAGTGGCTCAAAAAGAAACAATGGGCTTACTTAAATGTTTGACGTAACAAAATGCTCTTAATTCTTTAGATGACATACTTACATACTTGCTGAGGAAATCCATCTTTCCTGAATTTTCTTTTTCTGAAAGTCGCTCTATCATAGGAGAACACAATTAGATTGCTGGTTCATTCCAAAGGATACAGCAACACCATGGAGAAATTCATCTTAACCACAGTCAGGCACTGCACCTGCTCTATCCTGGAATTACTTTCTTTATGTATCTTGCATCTTTCTTAAGTCTTAAGAAATGGTATTAATTCATGAAAACTCATTTACAACCTTTGCATTGAGAGGACTAAATTATTCGTGATCAGGGTTGTTTTGTTTTGTTTTGTTTTGTTTGTTTTGTTTAAGATCAGGGATTTTTTAGTGAGTAAGTATGCTTTGTTCAAGGAATGTGCTGCTTTTGTTTTTCTTTTGTTTTACTATTCATAGAATAGAAAGCTATGCTTGGAATATCACGTTTCACTCAAATGAGAGAAAGAATCCGGAGTTCTGACATCCATCGACGATCAAGAATCAGGGACGCTGTCTCTTTTGCCAAGGTGTCGAAAATCAGATGGGCTGGTCACGTAATGAGATTTAAAGACGACCACTGGACTAGAGCTGTTACCAACTGGATTCCACGGGATGTCAAAAGACCGCATGGCCGCCCACCTACCAGATGGTCAGACTTCTTCATCAAGATCATGAACGATCGGTTTGAGGCCCTTCATGTTCCCGGAGCTAACAGATGCCATTGGGCTACATTAGCACGCGACAGGGACAAATGGAGACGTTACTGGCGCCCGCTCGAGCAAATTGACGACTAACGGGAAGTTAAGTGATTAAGTGAAGTGATAAACATTGAAAATTGAAAATACAAAGACTAATGAGACACCCCCATAGAGGTGTTCTAAGTTAGAGCTTGAGAACATGTACTTCTCGGTTTGACTTCTAATTCTACCAATTCCTAGTTGTATGATCTTTCAGAAATGACCTTATCACCCTCAACTCCATTTCTGCATATGAGAAACAAGTAATACTATACTGTAATAATATGACCTACCTTCCAGGACAGTTGGAGATGCCTGCAAATAATGTGCTTGTCAAGACCCTGGTTTCGCACAGTGTATTCACAACACAATATGGTAGCTATTAGTATGATGAAGTTCACATTCATGTGGGGAGAGAGGAGATATAATTCAAACTAAACATAGTACAGTAAATCCCTTTAATAAAGTGATGAATAAAATGCCACTTGATGAGCAAGTGAGTGTGAAATCATTTATAATATTTTATTAATATTTTATTAAGTTTACTTCAGTGTGCTAACTATGTATGAGTGACAAGGGGTTGGGGTCTCAAGTTCATCTTTTGCTGTACCTTGAAGGTGAATTTACGAGTGCATCAAGAGAGAGTGTGTTTAGTGAGTCAGTGCTTCAGTAACTAGCTTGAGCAACAGCTTGGCAGTGTATAACTGGGTGGTATGTCCAGGGACCTGCAGAGGCATGGAATAAACAAACACAGGAGATGCTGTCAGAAGCACAGGTCAAGGCAGTTCAACTCTCCTGGCACCACAAGAAAGCACTGTGATTAAATCTACACTTTATAAAAAAATAACTTGGCTACTTCCTGGAGGATGGAGTATAAAAGAGGAACTCAAAGCAGGGAGCAGGTTATGAAATGCTCGTGGCCGCCTGAATTGGGGCAGTGGAAGTGAGAATGAAGAAGTGAAAAGGATATGGAGAGGGTCACTTAATGACTGATTAGAGGTGGGGTGCACAGGAATGATTTGGGGATGACTTGGTAATCTAGCCTTAAATAAAACAGGAAGAGAAGCAAGTCTGGAGCGAAAGATAATGAGTTTGATGTTATAAATACTATTTGGGGAGTTTCTGCAGGAAGACTAGGCAAGTAGGCCTCTTACCATATAATTCTTGAGTGAGTATATAGAGTAATGGACCTATCCAGGATAGTGAGGAGAGGGAAAAGGAGAAGAAAGTAGTATTTTAAAAAAGTAAGCCTTGAATATTTGCCCAGTTGAGCTGGTTCTAAGAAATAGGACCCAATCTATTATAGATACCTTTCCAAAACAGCTCATCACAACAGCAAAATGAATTCATTTGTGCCTTATTATACTTAGTGATTCACTCTGTACCTATTCTTTCTCCCATCCAACATGATAAACATGTGTTATAATTCAAGTACTATTCAAAATTGGGAGGAATACAAAAGAGAAAAAGTGAATACCCTATCATCAGAGAATTTATGTTTTAATACAGGATATAGATAATATGCAAATTAAAAACATGTGCAATTTCAAGTAAATGAACACAGAAAGGGAAAATAGAACTGGTAAGAAATTAGAACAATTCCACTTGAGAAGGGAAGAAAAACTATTTGAAATTGATGGTTACTATCAGGGAAGGCAACCTAGTACTTGTATAGATTTAACTGTTTTCGTGTACTGTTCAGGGGGCAGTGGGTTACAGCCTGGCATCTTGGGCATGTAAAGCTATATCTATGGCCTTCATGGAAGTCAATGTTGAGAATAAACATTTTAAACAAAGATAGAGATGTGGAAACAATGTAAGAGAGTCATAAGGAAAGAGTCAGGCAAGATCCTGATTCAGGAACCAGCTTGGTAAAACAGAAAGGCAAACAGGTTATCTAGAATAGACCACATTGTCACACGACAGCTTATGTTATTTCTGGTATTATTAGCTCTCTGTTGTTAACTAACGTGGCTGTAAAGATTTTCCTGGACTTACACCGCACTTTTCCAACTTCACGTAGGCTATTGATGGCAAAGTCTATGTTCAAACTTCATAATCCCAGCCCCAGAGAATAATGCTTGATTCATAGTAAGTGCTCTTTCTCCATTCATTCACCTCTAATTGTTAACTAGTAGTAATCTCTTAAACCTGACTTTTCCCACTTTATAAATACATTCAGGCTAGTTCTAGGGAATTCTAAATAGCTGGCCAACCACTTCTCCATTATTTCTAATATTATTATTGTTATCAGTCAGAAAGTCAAGCTGCTTCCAGAGCAATATAGAGAGCCCAAACGTCAAGAATTACCCTCACTGTTTTCAAACTTGATGGCTTTACATCGACTCTACTTTTGAAGACTGAAATATGAGGACATTCTGTACATGCTCCCAGAAGCCATTGGCTTTGCCACAACTATATGCTCAAACATTATAATAGTAGTATTATTATCCCACAGGGGTGTCACTAGGATTAATGAGACATTTTCAAATCATTTTGAGTTTCTCCATTGGGGGTAGTAAATAAATGGTGTGTTTTCCCCCCTGAAGAGCCATTTTTGACACTGATTTGTTGTGATGGGTTCTGATGCCCAACAGAGCTGGGATTCGCCCACCAACTCATTTCCTATAAACAATAAGCTAGCCGGGAGAAGGCAGTGGTTTTCAGTTAAAATAAATATGAAGTGAACTAGTTGGCAATCAGAAACTGTGTGAGATCTAGTATTTATTAAGCACTCACAGTGATCAACATAAGAGTTTCACAGTGTGATACAGTAGAGAAAGCATTTGATTTGGAAGGGGTCCAAGATTCTAGGCCCAGCTTTGCCACTAACTAGCTGTGTGCTCGTGAACAAATTGATAAGCTTCTCTGGCCTCAAATATAGAGAGAGGGCTATCCTGAGAAGCTCTTCATCAGTCATCAAGACCAGGCAGATACATGAAAGGAATGAGAATAGTCATTTCTGAAAGAGACACTTCACAGTAGGGTGATCTCCATCACAGGACCATCATCTGCTCTGGTCTTCCATTGATTAATATTAATTTCAGTACTAATTCCTGCAAATGGAGCAATAAATCACTTTCCCAGTCAGGAACAGAAATGCATGAAACATTCGGTCTTTAAAAATAGGGTATCTGCCTTTCTACAAGTCATCCTGGCAGCGTCTATCTTAGTCTGGTATTTAAATATATGAGTGATCGATTATACTGCCACCCTAATTACCAGTGCAGAGACAGTGTCCCAGAGTTTGATGAAACAGTGTTTTATATGGTTGTCATCTTTTTAACATCTTATAACATACGTTCCTGCCTTCAGTACTGAGCAATGACCTAGCAGTAAAATGGAAGATAAAAGAACTTTTTTTGCCCAGAAGAGACAGAGGAGAAAAACATGTGAAATAACAGATATGGGCTGTATCAGAGGTTCAGTTTGTGGTTTTCTGAAACTAGGAGTCCTAGTGCAATCCTGGACTTGGGAAGAAGACATGTTGACACTACAACACAGAGAGCAAAGCAAAGCATAATTTGTTTGGAGGATTCAATATTATAAATGCATGCTGTGTGCCTATAGTTATCAGGCATCTGGGTAGCTGCTAGGAATGTAAATTGGGTAAGGCCTGGTCTCTGGTCTCATTGAACTACCTCACTGGGAGTGGTGATGGAAAGGAAGGACCATAAATCACTCACTTCAAGTGGAATTGCCAGTTGAGTATGTATGGTGGGTTTGCCAGTGGACAACAGTTTCTCTAATGCAGGTGATTTGAATGATCGGACAGAAGACATTTTTAAACCTAGGGTCGGCTTTATTTTGGGCTTGCTAAAATGTCTGGAAACAGAAATTTTTGTGTTTCCAGTGACCACAGCAATTTGGAGAATAAATTTAAATCTATAGTGGGTAACCTAAACTATCATCTCCAATCCAAAGACAAGCAAAGGTGATATAAAGGAGTGGGACGCTCTTCCAGTTCAACAGCGAGAGCATGGCAAGCAAATTCCGAACCACCAGTGGAATCTTAAGATCTTAAGTGGAGGGTCTGCAACGCCATTCCTGTCTCTAATGGGAAAGCGGGGAATTTTCCATTTCCTCCTACTTCCTCACGGACAGGAAATCTGTGTGCTGAAAGCATCAGCCTGTCTTCAGCAATCTCAGCCAGACTCTTGGTCCTTGACTCTTTCCAATGACAGAAATACTCGCTAGAAACGGCAGTGAATACCATTCACGGCAGTCTTGGTCCCAAAAGCTTTTAAAGAGGCGGTTTCTCCAGACTCGGGATGTTAAACTCCGCAGGGGGGAACTGGAGGGGGGGGGGTCTCCCATTCATTCCCCCCGGGGGTTTCTCATCCTAGCGGGACCCTAGTGGCTTAGAGCCCTGGGGGCCTGGCGTTTTTCCGCCCTGCAGTGGGCTCAAGGTGCTGGCTGCAGGCTCGCCTCTTCTGCCCTGCGCCCACCTGGCCCGCCCCTCCCTCCCTGGACACCGCCTGGACCCCACCTCGCTGGCCCGGGCTTTGGGCCTCTGCCTGGGGGCAGTCCCGGGCCGACAGGGCTGGGGGGAGACGGGGAGGGTTGGCGGGGAGAGGGCGTCCTGCCGAGGGCGGGGTCCGCGCCGTGCCAGCTCCAGGGACTCGCGGAGCAGCCCCGCGGCCGGGACGTGCAGCCTGGCGGGCCGGGGAGAGCGGGGCGCGGGCGAGCGGGCGCCCCACGACTGGCCGCCGCAGGGCGCCGAGGTGCCAGAGCGCGAGGCTGCGCGGCGAGGAGGGCGGCGAGCCGGGCCGGGGCAGCGGGGCGCGCGGGCGCGCGGGGGCCGGGAGGCGGGAGTGGGCGCGCAGGGGCGGGCGGGCGGCGCGCGCGCGCGGGCGGGGGGCGGGGGCGCGCGGAGGAGGGGGCGGAGGCGGCTCGGAGCCGAGCCGGGCCGCGCGCGCCAGACCCGGACGGAGCCTGGCGGCGGCGGCGGCGGCAGCAACAGGCGGCGGCCGGGCTCGGCGCGGAGGCGCCCGGGGAGGCGCGGGGAGGCGCGCCGCGACCCCGCGCCGCCGCCTCTTCGCCGCCGCATGGACGAGCAGCTCGGCCTGCTGCGCTCGCCGCCGCCGCCCTCCGCCCGCCCCCGCGCCCACTCCCCGCAGGACCCCGCGGGCGGCGGCGGCGGCCACTCCTCGCCGGACCCCGGCCCCGCGCGGCCGCGCGACATGACGGTGGTGCCCGGGGACCACCTGCCGGAGCCCGAGGCGGCCGGCGGCGGCGGCGGGGAGCGCTACGAGCCGCCGCCGCCCGCGCTGGCGGCCGGCGGCGAGCAGGACTGCTGCGGCGAGCGCGTGGTCATCAACATCTCGGGGCTGCGCTTCGAGACGCAGCTCAAGACCCTCCGCCAGTTCCCCGAGACGCTGCTGGGCGACCCCGCGCGGCGCGTGCGGTACTTCGACCCGCTCCGCAACGAGTACTTCTTCGACCGCAACCGGCCCAGCTTCGACGCCATCCTCTACTACTACCAGTCCGGGGGCCGCATCCGCCGGCCCGTCAACGTGCCCATCGACGTCTTCTCCGAGGAGATCCGCTTCTACCAGCTGGGCGAGGAGGCCATGGAGAAGTTCCGCGAGGACGAGGGCTTCCTGCGCGAGGAGGAGCGGCCGCTGCCCCGCCGCGACCTCCAGCGCCAGGTGTGGCTGCTCTTCGAGTACCCCGAGAGCTCGGGGCCGGCGCGGGGCATCGCCATCGTGTCGGTGCTCGTCATCCTCGTCTCCATCGTCATCTTCTGCCTGGAGACGCTGCCCGAGTTCCGCGACGACAAGGACTACCCGGCCCCGGCGCCTTCGCCCGAGCAGCCCGAGGCGGCCGGCCGCAACGGCACGTCGGGGGCCCCCGCGGGCGCCTCCAGCTTCTCGGACCCCTTCTTCGTGGTGGAGACGCTGTGCATCATCTGGTTCTCCTTCGAGCTGCTGGTGCGCTTCTTCGCGTGCCCCAGCAAAGCCACCTTCTCGAGGAACATCATGAACCTGATCGACGTCGTGGCCATCATCCCCTACTTCATCACCCTGGGCACCGAGCTGGCCGAGCGACAGGGCAACGGGCAGCAAGCCATGTCCCTGGCCATCCTGAGGGTCATCCGCCTGGTGCGGGTCTTCCGCATCTTCAAGCTCTCCCGCCACTCCAAGGGGCTGCAGATCCTGGGCCAGACCCTGAAGGCTTCCATGCGGGAGCTGGGGCTGCTCATCTTCTTCCTCTTCATCGGCGTCATCCTCTTCTCCAGCGCCGTCTACTTTGCCGAGGCGGACGACCCCACTTCGGGTTTCAGCAGTATCCCAGATGCCTTCTGGTGGGCAGTGGTAACCATGACGACAGTGGGTTACGGTGACATGCATCCCGTGACCATCGGGGGCAAGATTGTGGGGTCTCTCTGTGCCATCGCCGGTGTCTTGACCATTGCTTTGCCAGTCCCCGTGATTGTTTCCAACTTCAATTACTTCTACCACCGGGAGACCGAAGGGGAAGAGCAAGCCCAGTACTTGCACGTGGGAAGTTGCCAGCACCTCTCTCCTTCAGAAGAGGAGCTCAGAAAAGCAAGGAGTAACTCCACTCTGAGTAAGTCGGAGTATATGGTGATCGAAGAGGGGGGTATGAACCATAGCACCTTCCCCCAGACCCCCTTCAAAACGGGCAATTCCACTGCCCCCTGCACAACAAACAATAATCCCAACTCCTGTGTCAACATCAAAAAGATATTTACCGATGTTTAATGTATGGTCTAAGTAACATGCTGTGCTCAGTATTCTGTGGAACGTGCCCCCCTTGGTCTGTGCTATGCCCTTGTTTTATACATTTCCAGACCGTTCATCCAGGAAAGGACTCAGAAGAGTGAAAGCACACTTCCTTCACCCTCACCCTGCTGCTTCATACTGAAACAGGAGTCTCTTTTGCAGGTGGGCTGCATTCTCTCAGCTCTTTTCTTTTCCTCTTCCCCACGCCCTTAATCTGATAAACAACAAATTGAACTTAAATTTGATTGCTACAATATGACCTATATTTAAAAAAAAAAAAAACCCTACATCCTGAGAGGAAATGAAACTGAAGACAGAGTAACTGTTTTAACTTCAAAAGGCATTTGTTTCTTTACTAAGTAAAGCAGGCACATACTTAATGGTTGAGCTTGATGGACCCTTCAGTGTTATTGAATGTTTAGTTTTGTTACCTACACTGTGGCTATGTGGATGAGAAGTCTAAGAACAATTACTTGTGAACCCACCAAACGGTTTAGTTGGTTTTTTTTTTTTTTTGGTCTGGAATTTATGTTCTGAACCGTTCTCAGAATTGTAAGGATCTCTACAACTTTGAACATGACAAATACCCAAGGTGTCCTGATTATGACGAGTTTAAACTCTTTGGGGCTCTATTAAGCATTTCAAACATAATAGACTAACAAATTCCTGTGAAGTTCTTTGTGTGTGTGTTCCAGTCAACATCTATCAAGTTCCAGAAACAGATGTTCTTAGTGCTGCTGAGAGAAACAAACAGAAAATAAATAAATAAATGAAACCCTTAATGCATCTGAGAGATAAGCTTCTGCAGAATCACAAGAAGATTAAAGTGGCAGACACTCCTTCCAGCGGAAGTTACTAATTCGGACCTGACTGATGTAGTTCCCATAGCAACCCGTGTTTCCTGGGAAACCCGAAAAAGGTTGTCATGGTATCTCTTGCTCTCTAGCCCCACCCTCTAGCCTCTGTCGTTTCCACAGTAACCTTCCAGATAGTTCTGCTTACATGATTTCATAAAGAAAACCAGTTTGAATAAACCGCACAAATAAAGTTGTCCGAGAATCTGAGTTGGTAAATATAATGACAAAATGCCTTTTTCTTTCTATTTTTAAACTGCAATCGATCAATAATGTCATCCCAGAGTGACTGGATTGAGAAGGAAAATAACATCTTTGGAATGTTTGACATACAGCACAATCAGGCATGATTTAAAGTAAATGCCAGTAATTAGGCAATAATTTTAAAAGATGCTTCTCTACTGTTCTCATATTCCAAGAAAAAATGGTTCCAAGCCAACAAATGGAATCTAAAAACAAAGTTATTCTGTATATAAGTGAGTGAGTGTCAATCAGTACACCTGAGACCTTAAAAAGATTTCTTCAGACTCCCTCTTTTAAAATTAAAAAGCCCACAACAGCACTGTCACCATCACAGCACTTGTAAAAGCTAAATTAACTAAAAAAGTATAAAGGATGCACTTTTTAGCTGAAGAAATTGCAGACAATCAATAAAAAAAGGAGGGGCAGGAAGTAATCATGTCCTGGGGAAATTTCTGCAAGTTTCATCCATATGCCAGGGGTGCCAGAAGACAGAATCAGGTGAGCACTGTGTGGGCTGCCAAGAGCACTCCCTTTTGTTAAGGGAATCAAGGAAATGTGTGTGTAAATTGATGATATCTGTAAAAGTAATTGTTTTTTAATTAAATGTCTGATTCTTTTAAAGATCATTTATAACACCTCTTTCATTTGATTTCCATGCTGCAACCCATCCATTGGTTTTCTTTCTAGTTTTTTTTTTTTACTGCAAAGGGGTGGGATAAAAGAATTCATTGCTCTTCAAAATAACCTTCACTCAGACTGAGCTGAAAAAGATCCCATTTCTTTAACTATTCCGCTTGTCTTGTGAACAACCTGTTTCTCATTTTAAAAGAATAAAAGACAGAGCCTGCTGCAGTTTGAGTACTAGCTCAATCTTAATTTGCATAATTAACAATATTCAGTGGTACATTGCTTTGAATAGAAATGGTTAAAATTGTAATAAGGGTAACATTGACCATTATTCTGCTTTATAGATACTATTCTCAATCATACATCATCGAGAGATTTTTTTTTGTGGTGGTTGTTTTAGGGAAGATATAACTGTTTTTATCCAAATAAGTTGCTCTCTTTTTTAAGGGTCATCAAATATATTATTTATTTACAATTCTACATTTGTTGTGCTTTTTGACAAGTGAAAAATAATTATTAAGACCACATGATGGAGGATAGAAACAAAAGGATCCCAGAAAAGGCTGTGAATCAATAATCCCAGTGATCAGGTCATTTTTAAAAACTCTAAGTGCATCAAAAGTTGATTTCTTAATTTAGTTTCCTTTCTAATTTACGTTTCCTTAATTTGTTGCTTACAAGTTTTGGTGAATTTGTAATTCAACACACGTACTTATTACATGATCTAGTTCTCTTTGATGCTTGTTTAGTTCCTGTTAACACTGGTCTACCTTTTTCACCAAACGTTTGATGTCCTTAATGACCAGGAGAAGTTATCTTCATGATCCATTTTTGGTGGTGATGTGTCAGGCATACTATAGTGATTACATAAGAATGGATTATGTATCGGTTCTTAAAAGCTTTTAACACAAAGATGAATAAAATGCAGTGACAATCTTATTCAAATGTTTTCAGAAGAGGAAGAGGTAGAAACTCTGATTAGTTTTATGAGTAATTTATGTTGTGCCATGATTCTTGGAATTGTATGGTTGTTAAGTAACAGTGATATGGAGACTTTTTTTTAAAATCAGAGGATTCTGGCTTTTGAGTAATAACTTTGAGGTAGTATAATTTTTTCCAATGGCTATATTATAAACTTCTTAAAGGTTATAGGCTCTGTGTCTAGAAAAATTTTGGATTCTAGTGCTTAGCACAGAATGTAGTTGGGACATATTTGACTTATATCAAATAAAGGAATGACTACTATCTTACACTAATGCTATTTTCAGGCTTTATATACAGTGGTTTAAAATATAGCTATGCAGTCTTGCCAGGATTTGAATTCTGGCTTTACTGTATGGCCTTGAGCAAATCACTCTGTGCCTCAGTTTCCTCATTTGTAAAAATGAGAATAAATAGTACCTCATCAGGTTGTCATGGATATTAAATGTTATATAATTTTTTTATAAAAGATAACATGTTACTTGCTAAGGATTTGAATTATTATTGTGATTATTTACTCACAATCTTTGAATGGTTGATATCAAGATGTATGAATGATATGAAATACACAAGTAACCAGTGTCTTCCTATTTACTTTTCATAATAACAATAATATTATCATTTACTAATGGTCAGCCATTTCCTGGGCAGTTCTTAGTTCTGCAAGGTAAGTGATATTAACCCTTTCTAAGAAGGTTAGAAAAATAAATGCTTATGATTGTTTCCCTCGGGCTTCAATAGCTAGCAAAAGACCTAACTTTGATTTAAAACCACGTCATTCTGACCCCAAAATTCGTGTTTCTTTCATCAGATGACTTGAAAGAGATAATGCTTTTATATTTGAATTCATTCCATGTTAATAATTGATTATTGGGAAGATTCAACTATGCACCAAAATCTTATTCAGTGCAACATACTGAAAAATACCCCTTTTCTAATTAATCATCAGATATTTTTAACCAGAGGGATGAAATATCAGTTATTTCAATCAGATGAAGAAACTGCCTTTCCTATCAATAAAAATTAATTTTCTTAGATGATTTATCAGGATTTAGTACTATGCACAGAAAGTATAATCAGTCGTGGTGATGATATCTATCTGCTAGGATAACGAATTTTTCCCCCTTTCATGTTATTTTCCCATTTTCATGAGTCTTACTGCAATAGATAAGAGTATTATGCAAGTTGTTATTTTTCTGTCTCTTCATACTTTGCTTAGGTTACTGAAAATGATGCCAGAGAGACTGTAAAAAATCTTGACCTTTCCTTATTGAGAAAGGAGAAATTTCTTAGAACAAAATGATTGAAGATAGGAGATAGCTGGTTCTTGAAATTTGTGATTATTGCCTTACCTAACCACTCCGTGAGTCTTTAAGAATGATCTGCTCATAAAAACATTAGAATATCATCCCTCCCTCCTTAATAGCTTCTCTGAGATTCTAAATCATTTAGAAAATAAGGATGAATAGTGATTTGAGTCTAGAGCAAAGCACTAATGATTCTTGTTTATGCATGCCTGTTGGTTCTCCTAACCCCCAGGCTTCCCTGTTCAAAGCTCAGTTGAATATTTTGGATGGTGAGAGGTATGTCTGTATGGAGAAATGCATGGGAGGAGCTTTAACTGGATCTGTGTATGTCTGCCCATGCCTTGGGGAAATGCATATACCCTTCAGCTGGCAATCCAGAGATGATATAACACTGTTAATGTTTATTTATTAGATATTAAATGCTAGTATACAAAATTCAAATACCTATGACTATGGTGACTTATTCATAAACAACTCTAAATAAAATGTTCTACCACACATTTATAAACCTTGAGAGTTTTGGGTTTTGGTTTTCGGGTTTTGGTTTTGGTTTTGAGGCCACACCTGACAGTTCTCAGGGCTTACTTCTAGCTCTGTGCTCAGAAATCACTTCTGGCAGTGTTCAAGGCACCGCAGGTATCACTTCTGGTGGGGTTCAGGGACCATATACAGTGGCAGGAATCGAACCCACCACTCCTGCATATTATGTCTGCGGCCCTCGCCCCAATGTTCCTCTCATCTTTTGGCCCACCAGGCAATGCTTGGGGCTTGCTCCTGCCTCTACACCTAGAGATTTTTCCTGGCACTGCTCGGGGACCATATGGGATGATGAGGATCAAACCTGTATTGGCTGCATGCAAGGCAAATGCCCTGCCCACCATTCTATTTCTCCAGCTCCCCAGCCCCAACATTCTTAAATTGAAATAAAATTCTGGGATTGAATTTTTAAATGCAAAGTATGAAAAAATTAAAGTTATGGTTTATTTAAAAACCTGTTTGCATGTAAACAATTGATATATACCATAATTAGTTGCTTTGATGCTAGTATATAAATTCTATACATGTGTCATATATATAATAAACCAATAGTCTATTCCTTTGAGAACTATAACTCTAATTTTCTGACTTCTATACATTTAAAATTTCAACATTCCTACAGCAGTTCCAAGTCCTTCCCACCTCTCATCTATGAATAGAAGTGATAACCTCTCCCCACCCAGAAGCACAGGAGCCACTCAGTCTGAAGGCTTATGAAAACACTGTGAGACAGAGGTGAGGAGCATAAGAATAGGCAAGAGGATATTTAGAATTGCACTTTATGGTGGATCTTTTCTCCTTTGTATTTGGCCTTTTGAACTAAGAAGGGTATAACTACTGCTTTTGTACTACTAACTTCCTCTTTGATTTTACAATTTTTTGTATATATTAATAAAATAATTTGCTTTTTACAACTTACATGAGGTAGTTATAACCTTGGAGAGAAGACAAGTTGGAGGCAGGAAAATGGGAAGGAGAGCTATGCAAAACCCCCGCTTTATTGTTATGATTTCAGGGAATCGTCTGTACTCTAAAATAAATATTCATATGCTTAGATTCACCTTAAGTGATAAGTGAGTGATGCGTTAGTATGTTTGCAAGTATTTGTTTTTTATTAATATTTTTGTTTTTATTGTTTTGGGGCCACATCAGCTATACTCAGGGCTTATTCCTGACTTTGTGCTCAGGGATCACTTCTGGTGGTGCTCAGGAGTGCTGGGAATCAAACCTGATTTGGTTGTGTACAAGGCAAATACAAACCTATTGTATTGTCACTCTGGTTCCTTAATTTTACTAATTTACTTTTTTGATAGGAAGAAAAAAATTTAAATAGAATCATTTTCTCTTTCATTTTTCTTCCTTCCATCCTTCCTCTCTTTCTCTCTTTCTTCCTTTTCCTTATCCTTCCAATTGTTTATCTCGACCACTGAGTGCATTCAAGAAGAGATCTGGGGACTGGAGAGATAGTACAGTGGGTAAGGCACTTGCCTTACAAGTGAATGACCAAATTTGATCTCGAGCATCCCATATGGTCCGCAAGTAATTCCTGTGTGCTCAGGAGTAAGCCCTCAGCTCTGCAGGTGTGGCCCAAATTTCCCCTCAAATTAAAATTTAAAAAAAAAGAAGCTCTATCATCTTTTATTTTTTATGTAACCTAAACAGAGACTAGAAACTCTTTTTCCCCCCTTGAGCATATTTTTTTAAACTTTATTTAAACACTATGGTTTGCAAAGTAAGTTTTTTTATGATGACTTGTTATAGGCATTCACTATTCACAATCCCACCACCACTGTCACCTTCCCTCCACCATTGTCTCCATTTTCCCAACCACCCTTCAAGCCTGCCTCCATAACAGGCCCACAATAATTTATTTTATGTTACTTGTAACCACTTAAAGTCTAATAGAAGGATCAAAAAAAAAAAAACTTCAGTAAAAGAAAATTTGTGAAAATTGTTGTATGTCACCTCTCACCCGCACGAC
Source organism: Sorex fumeus (assembly GCF_029834395.1). Lineage (NCBI taxonomy): Eukaryota > Metazoa > Chordata > Mammalia > Eulipotyphla > Soricidae > Sorex > Sorex fumeus. Next base: position 760,732 of record NW_026606104.1, on the reverse strand, counting down.
AAAGCCTGGCAAGCTCCCAGTGATGTATTTGATATGCCAAATACAGTAACAACAAATCTTAACAGTGGAGATGTTACTAGACCCGCTCAAGCAAATCAATGAACAACGGGAGGACAGGACAGGACCACGGGGAGATTAAGTACTTGTCTGACGGTTTACTAACCTGTTGTTGCTAGTTAAGATTTCTGTGGTAATGTTTTTGTTATTCAAGCTTAGTTTATGTTACCTTCCCATTCAATTTGGTGTGCTGTTAGTATTGTAGAATTTGGAGAAAATCCAGAATGGGAGTGAGCTTACATAGCAGTGGTAATGGAACATTGTTGTGGCTGCCGGGGTTCTAGAAGTATGGGAAGGTAGGAGGTTGCCTACCCCAAATCTAAGAAGGCCTGTTGTTTTCAGAAAAAAAAAAAAACAGCGTACCAGAATTTCTCAGCAGGTTAGCATCTCTGTGGAGATCAGCAGTTAGACGGTGGAGTCCAGCCAGAAGAATGGCAGCAGCTATTGTGAGAGTAGCTGCCATGGCTTTGGTAAGGCAAGAGTTTCTTCCTCCCTACTCCCGAAATCACCCCGGATGTTTCAGCCAGGACCAGTGTATCCAAGAAATTTTGTGGCTGTTTGATCTATTTTGAGATTAATTCTGAATCTCTGGAACAGGGCCAGTAGATGAGCTTACATGGCAGGGGAAGTAGGACATAGCTGTGGCTTCTGGGGCTTCCAGATGTATGAGGATGTGTGGGGTGGTTGCCCTCCCTAAAATTCTTGCCTTGAAAGTAAAGCTTGAGGTGCTGGAGCAATAATAGTACAGCAGATTGAGCATTGCCTTACATGCAGCCAACCTGGGTTCAATTCCCAGCATCCTGTATGGGTCCCTGAGCCCCACCAAGAGTAATACCTGAGCACAGATCTAGGAGTAATCCCTGGGACAGCTGGGTGTGGCCCAAAAAGTTTTTAAAATGTTAAGCTTATGTGTTGGTGATGTAGAACTCTAATGAACAAAAAATGACATTTTGCCACATCTGAAAATCCTTATGAATGAATTTTTGCTTTCAGGGCTGTGACTTTGTAGATGCAGGGCTTATACCCCACAGCATAGTGGCAGGAAGTGGTTTATTCTTTACTAGTATACCCAAACTCCACCATCAGTCCTACAGTCAGAGTAAAAAGCCCCTAGGGATTTTTCTGTGAGAACCCAAACTTTTGAGAATAAAAACTACATTACAGTCTGTGCTGTATATCAGTCAGCACTGCCATTAAATTTGTTTTTTTTTTTCAGCTTCTGTTCTTTATTAAAATTCTCTCTGAATTCTAAGTTTCTCATTTCTAATCATGCTCCTTCAATTAAAATTTGTGCTTAAATTTTAAGGAAAAGCAGCCGGGTGATTTATTATACACACATACATTTGACACCTTCCAAGTTATTCCCTATCCTAAGATGCATTGACTTTCTATCTGTATATATAAATAGTCCATTTATTTAGTGTAAATTAGTAAATTTCTAAAATGCCAGTTCCAGTTTTCATTCAAATATGCAGCATAAACATTCACAATTTTTAAAAATGCTGATACCTTTGCTTAGAAGATAGATAATGCCCTATCTCCTCAGCGTATGTATTAACATAACAAATAGTGTCATGAAAGCCTCGAATACACTTAATCTATCTCTGAGTCTTATCATTTTATTTCCTAAATATCTCTAAAAAGAAACCACTTTCTACACGGCTGCCACCCTACAGCTATATCCCCAGAACTATTATCTCCAGTATGAAGAAGTATTCTGGCATCTTAACTGGACTTCCCACATTTCCTGTGCTGGTCTGACCCATTCGCCATCTGGTGACCTTTGTGAGTCGTAAAGCTGATTATTTTAACCACCCTGGTTAAAATTCTTTCAGGATCTTCTTGCTCATAGGAGAGACCCAGCGGCTTAACATACTTTCTTGGCTCCCTGTGATCTGGCTCAACCTTCCGATTCTGCTTTATCTTATTCCCAGGACCCTCCTTTCATTCCTTGTGCTCCAGCCACCCTTATCTTCTTCCTGCTATGGGATAAGCTCCTTTCTGCCTGTGGTATGGGGAAATGTTCCCGTTGCCAGCCCCTGTCTGCTCAATGCCCATTTACCTCTATTTTTACTTCCTTTCATCGTTGGTTTTTATAAATTTCCCCTATATGATTTTTTTCCTCATATTTAAGGTAGCACTGTAGCACTGTCCTCCTGTTGTTCATTGATTTGCTCAAGCGGGCCTAGTAACATCTCCATTGTGAGACTTGTTGTTGCTGTGTTTGGCATATCGAATACGTCACAGGGAGCTTGCCAGGCTCTGCCTTGCGGTAGAGATACTCTCAGTAGCTTGCCGGGCTCTCCGAGAGGGGCGGAAGAATCCAACCTGGGTTGGTCAGGTCAGCCGTGTGCAAGGCAAATGCCCTACCCACTGTGCTATCACTCCAGCCCTTAAATATTTAAGGTATTTTTATTATAAGACCCACCATTAATTTTTGTCGTTAAGAAAAGAGAAACCAAAAAGCAAAGCAAAGAAATTCTAACTAAAGGCAAAGGTGCTAGTGGTTTTAAAGTACATTCCAGTTTCAAGGGTACTCAAATCTAAGAAAAATGTGTTTTAGAATAAATTGAGTTGAGTAAGTGGCCTGAAATAGTTTTACATTTGTGTTATATGATTCTTGTATTTTTTTTCCTAAAAACAATCATTGTATCTCTTTCACCATTGAATCCCTTCTCAGTTTCTCCTGAATCAGTTTCATGCAGGCTTTTACCCGTCATTTCACTAAAAAAAAATGGATAATTTAAAGTCACTAGTGACAATATTTCTTTTTTTTCTTAAATTTTTATTAGTGAAACAGACAATATTTCTAAACCCCAGAGGTCATTTCTCAATGTTCATTTGGTCCATCAGAAGCATTTGTTGCTGTGAAATACTTTTCCCTCATGGAATATTTCCTTCCTTTAATATCCAGGATACTATACTCAGATTTTCTTCCCTCCTTTCTGGCTTCTCCTCCTCAGTCTCCTTTATTGTTGTTTTGTTTTCTCTTTTCACATCACCTCTCCTCTTAATGTCAAAGAGTCTCTGAGGTCACAGCTCCATTCTTAAACCTCTTTCTTATCTGCATTCAGTTTTATTCTTATTTTATGGTATCTCTAGACTATATGTAAATTTCTCTCCCACCTGGACCACTCTCCTACACTTCAGGTTGAATTTCCCACTGTTGTCTGCCTGACATCTCCATTTGGAGATTGAATGGAAATTTCAGACTTGATATGTCACAAGCTGAACTTCCCTCTCTGCCAATCCCACCTGTTCCTCCCTTCCACCCCCTTCCATCAAGCCTTTGCCTTCTTGCCTCTTCATCTCTGTTGCTGTCAACTTCAGTTTTCCAGTTGTGCGAGTTAAAAATCCTTGGATGTATCTTTGATGCTTCTCTCTCATTGCCCTTATCTAGTCTACTGGTAAATGTTCCCAGAGTTTTACTTCTTCTGAAACTTCCTGATCCCATCATTTTCAACCACCTGGGTTTTGAAAGAACCCTCTACACCCGTTCTCCAGCTTCCATTCTTCTCCTGCTTGAGTCTAGTCACAGCAAAATAGCCAGTGATCCTTTGGAGGGTAGAAGGAGGACGGGGGGCGGAGACAGGGGTGGCAGGGCACATCTGGCTGTGCTCAGAGCTTACTCCTGACTGTTTTCAGGGATCACTCCTAGCAGGGTTCAGGGAACTATAATGGGGTATCAGGGATTAAACCTAGGTAGACTACATGGAAGAGTGACCCTTTTTATTTATTATTTGGTCTTTGGGCCACACTGATGGTGCTTAGGGCTTACTTCTGCTCAGCCCTCAAGGATCAATCCTGGAAGGGCTCAGGGGGACATATGGATTACCGCAGATCCAACCCAAGCTGGCCACGTTCAAGGAAAATGCACTGCCTACTGTACTGTTGCTCTGACCCCAAGTGATTCTTTTTAGTTTTTCTTTTATTATTTTTTTTATTTAATCACTGTGAGATACACAGTTACAAAGTTGTTCATAATTGGGTTTAAGCCATACAAAATTCCACCACCTGTCCGTTCACTGGTGCACATTTCCCACCAGCAATGTCCCCAGTTTCCCTCCAACAAGCCTGCCTCTATGGGAGCACTTTTCTTCTCTCTCTCTCTCTCTCTCTCTCTCTCTCTCTCTCTCTCTCTCTCTCTCTCTCTCTCTCTCCCTCCCTCCCCCTCTACTTCTCTCTCCCCCTCTCCCTCCCTCACTAACTCACTTAATTCCCACCCCCTCACTCACTCTCCCTCCCTCAGCCTCCTTCTCTCCCCTCTCTCTCCCTTTTGGGCATTGTGGTTTGGAGTACAGGGACTGAACGGTTATCATGTTTGTCCCTTTACTTTCAGCACTTGGTCCGGAGTGATCATTTCCAACTATCTCTGTCACAGTGATTTCTTCTCTCTCCTAGCTGCCCTTTCCCCACCATCACTTGTGGCAAGCTCTGAGGGATCCTTTTTAAACACTTCATTATATCATGTCACTTAAGGTCTTCGTGTGGCCTATGAAACCCTACCTAATCTGCTCCACTTGCTCTCCGACCTTTCCAACTCCTTGCCCTTTTTATCCCATACTGCAGCTCCCTAATGGTTTGCTCTTCCTTGACTCATTCGGTATGTTCTACCTCAGGAGCTCTGCTTGCTGCGCACCTTGCTGAGCATGCTCTCAAAGCTGATGCCTGAAGGCTCACATTTTCACCATCTCAGAAAAGCCTTTACTTTTTTTTACATTTGATATTCATTTATTTTAAACTTTTTTTTTACCTTTTAATTTATTTATAGGCTGGAGCGATAGCACAGAGAGTAGGGTGTTTTCCTTGCACATGGCCCACCCAGGTTCAATTCCTCTATCCCTCTCAGAGAGCCCGGCAAGCTACCAAGAGTATCCCACCTTCATGGCAGAGCCTGGCAAGTTCCCCATGGCGTATTCAATATGCCAAAAGCAGTAACAAGTCTTACAATGGAGACGTTACTGGTGCTGGCTCGAGCAAATCAATGAACAACAGGAGGACAGTGCTACAGTGCAATTTATTTATATTTGCTCATTTCCCCCTTACACTTCACAGAAACTTTGTGGTTTATAGAGTTGCTCATAATGATTTGTTACAGGCATTCAATATTCCAACACCAATCTCACCACCATTATGCCTCCCCTCCAAGCAAAGCCTTTCCTGACCACTACTTTAAATTAAAAATCCCAGAGCACTCCCTGTATCCTTCCTCTGCTATATTTCCTCTTCCAACATAGCATATATTTCTCTTATTTTTTTTCTGCCTTACCTTTCATGAGACAAAATATTCTGTCTGTCGGATTGTATTCCTCAAGACTTGGAATAAAGTTGGTACATGCTAAGTCTTGAAGTAATGTTGGTGCATGATAGCACTGTAGCACTGTCCTCCCATTGTTCATCGATTTGCTCGAGCGGGCCCAGTTACGTATCCATCATGAGACTTTGTTGTTACTGTGTTTGGCATATCGAATACATCACGGGGAGCTTGCCAGGCTTTGCCGTGCGGACGAGATACTCTTGGTAGTTTGCCGGGCTCTCCGAGAGGGGCGGAGGAATCGAACTCGGGTTGGCCATGTTGGCTGCATGCAAGGCGAACGTCCTACCCACTGTGCTATAGCTCCAGCCCAATCCAATTTTAATTTATTTGTAAATTTTTTTGTTGTGTGGGCCCCATGGGTCCACACCCTATGTTCCAGAACTACAACCAGTGGTATCAGTGAGTGCAGGGGAATCAGACCCAGGGCCTCACACATACAAGGCATGTGCTCTGTCACTTGAGCAAAATCTCTAGCCCATAAACCTTTTTTGGGTAGGGGAGTGTTGGACCACACCCACTGTTGTTCGGGGCTTGTTCCTAGCTTTGTGCTCAGAGATCACTCCTTGTGGTATTCAGGGGACATACACAGTACTGGGGTTAGAACTTGCACTATATCTTTGGCTCCATTAATCTTTTCTTTGAGAGGCTGGGGCATACCTGGAAGTGCCAAATTGGCAACTCCTGGCTTTGTGCTCAAGGGTCATTCCCAAGTATGTTCAGAGACCATGTGATACTGGATATTGAAGCTGGGTCTCCATGAGAATCATGTGCACATCCTATTGAGCTATCTCTCTGGTACCTTATCTGTTTTTAAAAGTGACTATTTATATACAAAAGAAGATAAGACATTGAGTCCATGAAAATTAAGAGATTTCTTCACTTTTGATATTCTTTACATTTAAAAAGGATATTGAAGTGAATTAAATTATAGCATCAGTTTTAATTTGTAGCATTTATAGATTAAATTATAGCATCAGTTGGCATCACTTTAATTTTACATCTGATAAAATATATTAAATTCATTACTAATAACTGAATTCAATTCTTCACCATTACAATAGATCCCCTTTACCATATTTACTCACCCCTCCCCTCTTCCCATCTGTAAATGCTAATTTATCTTGTGGTCTTGTTATACTTAGTTTATCTATTTATTCTCTATGTGTAGAGTAATTTTATAATGGTAAAATTTTTTCCACATCTAAATCACTTAATATAAATGGTGAGAAACAGCCTAGTAGTACTTGCTTGTATTAGGAGAATCTTCTTAACTTTGAAAATTAAAAAATGGAGTATAGAATTACTGAAAATTAAAGCTTTGATATAAATGAATCCTGTAGTAGTTGCCATGATTTTAAGAAAGATTTTAATACATGCATTTTCCTCTGTAATGGGAAATATGTTGGGAGATCGATGGCAGGAGTCTTCTAATACAACTAGAGAAGAAATTTCTTCATAACCCTTCTGAATATTCTGCTTTCTCTGAATTTCTTATACAAACCAAGTCAGATATTTATGTGAACACTGCATTAGCATACTCAGGTAGTATAATCTCCTTACCAAATATATCGATAAATGAAAACTAACACGTGCTTGCAATTAATGTTTAGTCTTCTGTCACTCTACAGGTAAGCTCATGTCAGGCAGAGATCATGTCTCTTACCCAAGGATACAGTTTTGGAAATTTTTTAAAGTAATGATACAGGGCCAGAGAGATGGTATAGTGGGTAAGGCACTTGGTTTGCTTGTGGATAATCCCAGTTCACCAGCACTACATATGATTCCTTGAGCTCTGAACCAGATGTAGCCCTGAGAACATCCAGGTGTGTTCCCCACCAAACTTTTTTCCCTATAATTATGACTTTCTATGATTCTGGGTGAGGCATAGCTTGTTTTTTAAAAACATTATCTCAATATAGGTTTTATTGGATTTTCTCTTGTAACCTGGTATAACCAAGATAGCACATAATGAATACCCAGACTCACATTCATTCTGTTTTATATTTACCTCGTTTTAATTAAGGAACAAAAAAAAATTATCAATGCATTATTTCTGTAATATCTTTTAATAAAAATCATGTTAAATAAGAGTGAGTATATACTAGATTGAAAATGTAGTCGATAACTAAACTAACATGAAGAGCTTCTCCAAGTCACAACTGTGTTTGAATTTATTTCTATTCTGTCTTTTTTTAATCTGCAAATATTTTAATTAACTTCAATATATCAATTTATTAATAGACCTAAATATTGCTCAAAAGGTTAATACTGGTTAACCTCACAGCTTATTTTACTGTGGCTCCAGATTTCATTATGAAGCTCACAATCTTAGCATATTGCCAATTTTAATTACCGAGATTTAAGATTTTTGCTTGCTTAAGCTTCACAATTTCTGGGAGTGAAATCATAGAATTATACATAAGTGAGCAAGAACTCTTTCTAGTGCTTGGATGAATTAATTGCCAGTTGGCTGGTAGAATGTATGTATGCAGCAATTTTAAGTTATAGGAGCGACAGCACAGAGGGTAGGACGTTAGACTTGCACGCGGCCAACCCATGTTCGAGTCCTCTGTCCCTCTCTGATAGCCCGGCAAGCTACTGAGAGTATCCCGCCTGACAGCAGAGCCTGGCAAGCTCCCCGTGACATATTTGATATGCCGAAAATAGTAACAACAAGTCTCACAATGGAGACGTTACTGGTATGCTCAAGCAAATCAATGAGCAATGGGAGGACAGTGCTACAGTACTATTTGTTTATATTTGGAGTGTCCCAAGAAACAGTGGTCAGGGATACTGCTGACGCTGATTTGAGGTAATTCCCAATATTGTTCAAGGGATCACGTGGTCCCAGAGATCAAATCTGCATCTTCCACATGCCAAACATTAGTAGATGTGAAAGTATAGACATATTAAAACAAAGTTCCATTGAAATGAAAAGTTATAGAATGGTTTCAACCCTTTCCTCATCAAATGCAAGTTAGTGAGGCTAAAAGTTACATAATCTGTGCTTTTGTAGGTCTCTAATTTAGGTCTTTGTAGAGGTATTACAGACTTCTTTACAGACTTGGTATCTTTAAAAAAATGAATGTTCTTACTCTCTTTTCTCTTGTTTTATGTGTTAGAGGATGTATTTGATCAAATAACTTTACTCACTGGTCACCATCATTATATTACACTTACTCCCTTTTATCTTCTACTAGAGTTGACTTTGATATTTGAGTCAATAGCCATTCTACACCCTTCAGCCAACTTGATAGTTATAATGTAACGTGATTGCTCTCTAAATTTTACTTTTGTTTCTGCAATCCCCTCCACTCCTATAGTCTTAGAATGGCAAGCTACACAATTTAAATTTTTTATTTAATAATCCTGAAATCCTGGAGGCCTGTACTGACACATGAAGAGGAAAAAAATACAATCCCTTATATAAAAAGAATGTAGCTATAGCAAGACAAGAATAAAATTATCACCCTCCACCCTGTGCCACCACAGAAAAGTCAGCCCCAGTACCCGGGAACCACACAGATGCCTGACCCCTTGCACTCACCCCTACTTGACAGACAGCACCACCAGCCACTTTCAATTTAAATTCCTCCAATTGAAATGCACTGATTGGGAGGCATTCTACTGTTCCTTCACCCCACCCTCACCCCATCCCACCTGTCCAGGGAAAAGTTAGCCCTAATGCTGGGGATTGTGCAATCTTTACTTTTTTTTTTACTCGTTACTGCATGGGTAATACTTCTTTACTCATTACTGCATGGATACACTAGTATACATGTGTCTGTTGTACTTCACCCACATCACACACTCTAAGGGCAGATGGGAAACCACAGAGTCTTAGGTCAGTGCCAGAATACTCCCATTAAAGTCCTGGCAAATAAAAGGGAAGAACTCTATCTACACTTGCATATCCCATTACCTTTATGGGGAAATGGAAATCAGATAACAGAGACATAAATAGTAGTTTGTTAGTGTAAAATAGTGTATCAGGCCGGTACTCCAATAATAAAGAGTTTGAAGCTCCACTGTTAGAACCCACAAAACTCCAAGAAGAATGATAAAACCAAGGAATTCAGCTGTATTGTTTTACTAGGACAAAAGTCTAAGAAAGTTCTTGAGTTCCTCAATACTTTCAACTCTGGATGAAGAGGACCTCAAATCAATACTCATGCAATGGCAGTGAAAATTATGTAGTTACTGGCAATAGAAATTAAGTAATCACTGAAAGAGAAATTCAGTCAAAAAGAAATTGATGTAAAAAGTATGAAATAATCAACTGGAATTGAGGAGCTAAAGAATACAATAGCAAGCCAGAGCACCAGAACTCTGAACACAGAGTCATATCAGTGGTCTTGAAGACAAAATTCAACTCTTCAACAACAAGCAATGGCAAAATAAAAGAGAAATAAAAATAAGAAAATGTAATATATTTAATAAATAACAGAAAGGAGAATAATATCTGAATACTAGGAGGAAAGGGAAAAAAAGGAGAGCAACTTGTGGAAGATATAATAGATCAGAACTCCCCCAGTTTGGAGGGAAGCTTCTGCACAGATTTAAGAAGCCCAAGAGTACCAAACAAAATAGGTTCAAACAATATAATACTAAGACATATTGAATTAAAAATGGTAAGGACCGAAGAGACAGTCTACTTAAAGCATCAAGAGAGCAGAAAACCCTCAGATATAAAGCAAATAACATAAGAATCAAAACAGATCTCCTATATTGTAGGATAACACTTTTTTTTCCTTCCTCAGGTAACTTAGGTCACACCCATCCCAGTGCTCCCGAGTCACTCGCATTCCTCTGTTTATCTGTAAACTCTTCTCTGTACTCTCCTCCCCAGCCAGTTAATCACCTTTTCTCCCTTTCAGATTCTGTTACCTTGTAAGATCAGATCCTTCTAAGGACGCTGAATTTGTATTGTAAGCAATGTCCTTTCTGTATGGACACAGGAAGACCGTTAATATCATGCTTTGTAACTTGGAAGTTGATTGACTCCAAATAATATTCACTCCTGGGCATCTGCTTTCTTGACTCAGTTGCCCATAGTTCCTAGCACCCCAAAAGCAGGGTCCCAAAGAGGGATTGAATGGACCCAGGGCAAGCTGTCAGCTACCCTGACATCAAAACGGGCCAGGCCAAAGTGCCATGATACTCAACTATAAGTTGACGGCATGATCATGGACAAATTCTGTCATGATCCAAAAGTGAGTAACGACGAGACTAGGACCCAGCTAGGGCTAGGAAGATTAACCTGGCCTGAGGACTGTGGAATGTATAGTGAGATGTTCTCAGGAAGAACCAAACTGTAAATTTATCTCTTACTGTGCTCATACAGAATGACATTGCTAGAAATATTAGAAGTAGATTTACTACAACTATTTAAGTAGATCAGTCAGGCAAAACCGCCGATTGAATATGATGTGGTCTATTTCGTTGTGGAATCGTCCACCGGGAGACTCCCATGTCCATCGTTTAGATTCTGCCTTCTGGAACTGTGAGTTACCATGAATGGTCTTGGTCGGCATGATGAACTCAGACAGTCTCTCACCCTGTTCGTTCCATTCTAGGCCATGGGTCCCGATGTGAAGTTCTTCAGCTGATCTTCTCGGTTCTATCTTGGCATTAAAATCACCCACAATGATCTTGTAGAAGGTGTGGTCTTCTTTATAGAACTTCTCCAGCTCCATGTAGAACTTCTCGATTTCTCTTTCATCATAATGAGATGTTGGTGCGTAGACAACGAAGATAGAAAGTGCAGGCAGTGAGCCACATCTATTCAAATGTAAACGTCCGATTCGGGTTGTTAGGCATTCGAATGAATCAATGCTCTTGGCCAAGTTTGTGTTGACAAGGACACCGATGCCTCCAACACCTCTTTTATCGCATGTTCCGAGGAACAACTCTTCTCCAGTGTCGAAAACGGCATGGTGAGATTCGTGCCTTCTTGTCTTGGTCAGACCAATGATGTCGTACTTGATAATTCGCGCTTGTACCATCAGGTCCTCGATGGATGCATCTGATGCTAGCATACGTGCATTGAAAGTACAGACGATCATTTTTGTCTTCCTTCGTTGTGGCAGCCTAGTTCGGCCTTGAGATTTTGTCGGCCTCTCCTTTCTCATTCTTCTCAGTGCTGCCATGTCGGTGAAGCCTTCAGGGTCAGGTGAATGAGACCAGTTGTAGTTACTGGTTTTGGCATATCGAATACACAACGGATAGCTTGCCAGGCTCTTCCGTGCGGGCGGAATACTCTCGGTAGCTTGCCAGTCTTTCCGAGAGGGATAGAGGCTCTTGGGGTGACCTCTAATCACCCTTGTAGGTGTTACCATATTTGAACCCTATCAAATACGGTACGACAATTCTGGAAGATGGGTATTTAGTGTCTTATGATGTGTCGCGCGGCCGTGATGCGACCACGTGAGTCCGGAAAGCATCCTGGAGTGTGGTGATGGCTGGGTAGTGGAGTGTGGTGATGGCTGGCAGTGGTAGTGGACTGATGTCGCTGTTGTCCCAAAATTTCAAACGGGATCGGACCACCGTCTCCTTCGTGCAAAATTCTACTTCACAGAGCGGGGAGAAAGGGCTGCAAAGTTCAAAAAGAGAACTCCCAGAATGACCACCAACTGGGAACTCTTTGGTACTATTGCGGCAACATGGGAAGATGCCATTGTTGACAACATTGACAAGGAATACGATTGACTGGTTCAGCACCTCCATGAATGTGCGAGGAATGCCAAGAGAGAGATAGCCACAAAAAATCGCCTATCTTCGAAAACTCTTGAGCTAATTCGCCAGCGTGGTTTGGCGCATGCCTCAGGCAACCGCAAGCTAATGTCCGAGCTCGCAAAGCAGTGCAGAGATGCGATCAAGGATGACCTCAAAGAGAGAAGAGCAGAAGTACTGGTAGATGCGGCAGAAGCCGGGAAAAGTATTTGTAACGCCCGCCTGTCCTTTGCCAACTACAAGACCAAGATGACTGCCCTCCGATGTCCTGATGGATCCATCACATCCTCCAGAACGGCAATGGAGAAGATTATCCATGACTTCTTCTCAAATCTCTTCAATAGCCATGTCCACTTGCCGTCATACCAAATTCCACAGGATGGATATGTCATTCCCAACGTTCTCCCTTCTGAAATCCGACACGCCATTTCGTCGGTAAAGAAACAAACAGCACCCGGCCCAGACAAGGTCAGACCTGAACACCTGAAGAACCTGCCGTCAGTACTCATCAATACACTGGCTTGGTTCTTCACTCGCTACCTGTCTGAATGCAAGGTTCCATCCCAATGGAAAACCAGCAGGACCGTACTACTGTTCAAGAAGGGAGACATCCATGACATTGGCAACTATCGCCCGATCTACCTGTTGTCTGTCATCTACAAGTTGTTCACTCGAGTCATCCTAAATAGGATTGGCAGAACACTAGATGAAGGACAACCATGCGAGCAAGCCGGGTTCCGCAAAGGATTCAGCACCATCGACCATATCCAAACGATAACCAAGCTCATTGAGGTTTCTCGGGAGTTCAAGATGCTGCTCTGTTTAACGTTCATTGATTTAAAGAAGGCCTTTGATTCTGTTGAGACGGAAGCGGTCATTGAAGCCCTAGCCAATCAGGGCATTGAAGCCCAATACATCAGGATCCTCCATGAACTGTATTGGGGATTCACTACCAGGATCTCACCATTCTACAAAGAAGTGATCGTTGATGTCAAGAGAGGGGTGCGGCAGGGTGATACCATTTCACCGAAACTCTTCAGTGCCACCCTCGAGAACATCATGCGACGACTGGAATGGGAAGGAATGGGAGTGAAGATAGATGGTCGGCAACTACACCACCTCCGCTTTGCTGATGACATTGTTTTAATAACACCAAACATCAGCCAAGTGGCACAAATGCTGGCCGACTTTGACTGTGAGTGTGGAAAGGTAGGACTACAGCTGAATCTTACTAAGACAATGTTTATGAGAAACAGCCTCGTTCCTGACGCCCCATTTGCTCTCAACGGAACGACCATCTCCGAATGCAACAGCTATGTGTACCTAGGTCAAGAGGTCAACATGACAAATGACCTGGCACCCGAGCTGTGCAGGAGGAAGAGAGCGGCTTGGAACGCCTTCAGGAACATCGAAGAAATAACTAAGAGGACGAAGAACCTCCGGCTCCGGGCACATCTCTTCGATTCCACTGTTCTTCCTGCATTAACATATGCCTCAGAGACCTGGGCCCTACGCAAACAAGATGAGAACGCTATTCAGGTCTCCCAAAGAAGAATAGAAAGAGCTATGCTTGGAATATCACGTTTCATTCAAATGAGAGAAAGAATTCGGAGTTCTGACATCCATCGACGATCAAGAATCAGGGATGCTGTCTCATTTGCCAAGGTGTCGAAAATCAGATGGGCTGGTCATGTAATGAGATTTAAAGACGACCCCTGGACTAGAGCTGTTACCGGCTGGATTCCACGGGATGTCAAAAGACCACGTGGCCACCCACCTACCAGATGGTTAGACTTCTTCGTGAAGATCTTGAACGATCGGTTTGAGGCTCTTCATGTTCCCAGAGCGAACAGATGCCATTGGGCTACACTAGCACATGACAGGGACAAATGGAGACATTATTGGCGCCCGCTCGAGCAAATCTACGACTAACAGGAAGTTAAGTGATTAAGTGATTAAGTGATTTAAGTAGATTACGAGCTGAGGAAAGAACACACCCTCATTGGGATCCCACCCTTGAGCAGATCTCCTAGTAATCTGGAGTAATCTCTTTAGATGAGATTTTATCCTTGAGTTAATCTCCTGGAGGAGTGGTCTTACCTCTCTTTGTTGATTTGTTAATGTTCAACCCACCTTTGTGTCACCACCTTACGTGACTGCTATATAAACTAAGACTGGAAGCTTGGAGAGCAGAGTCAGAAGTGAGAGGGCTCAGGCTCCAGAGATCCAGAGTCAGAGCCAGAAGGAGAAAGGGTTCCAGATTGGGGCTCAGGAGAGAAGGAGGCAAAGGAGAGACAGGAGTGAAGAGGATTGGAATAAACTACAGTTGATATCGACCAGCCTGGCCCTCGTTTCTTCCTTCGTCTGCCCTTGGCCAACAGCCGTCCCAATCCAGACCACACACAGCAGCTCAAGAGCACCGAATACGGTAGGTGAGACAGAGCCCTCCAGAGAGCCTGCGAACACACAATCTTCAGCATGCTAAGATTTTACACTATATGAAACTGTACAAGCAAGAAAAGAGTGAAATAACATATTCAAAGTACTTGTAGGAAAAAAGCTTTCAACCCAGAATCTACTACCCTGAAAGACTGCTATTTAGATTTAACAGAGGAATAAATACCATTTTCAGAAAAACAAGAGCTGGTAACATTTTCACAACTAAACCAATTCTGCAAAAGGTTGCCTATAAAAAGCAAATTGCCAATTGCAAAAACCGCTAAATCCGCACAGAGAAAAACACAGCTCTTTATATCAATAATTTCCTAAATCAGTGGATTAGACTCTCCCATCAAAATGCATAGACTGGACGGATCAGGAAAAAAAATCCGTCTATTTTCTGCTTACTAGAAACACATCTAAATTTACAGGATAATTATAGACTCAGAGTGAAAGAATGGAAAACAATCATAAAAGCCATTGGTAGACCAAAAAAAAATGTTGAAATAGCATTCAATCTAAAGAAAGTAACTAGATCTAGGAATAGACACTACTTGTTGGTTTAGGGAACAATAGATCAAGAAACATTAACTCATCACCATATATGCATGAAATGACAGGTCAGCAACATAAAACTGCTCACAGACCTAGAGAAACACTTTGACAGAAACAGCTACACTAGTGGGAAATTCAACACTCCACTTTCACCATTAGATCAAACAGACAGAATATCCTAAACGAGGACTTAACTAGGGTTAATTGGTAGATACAGGATCTTCCATTCTCAAAAAGCCTAATACACATTTTTCTCTTGAGTACATGGAACATTCTCTAGGATAGATCACATACACGGGATAACTTCTACATACATGAATTTACAAACATAGAAAGCATTGAAAGCATTCAAAACATCCTCTCATATCCACAATACCATGAAGGTCAAAATCAGCCATAAAATTTTAAAAATGGGGAAAAAATTACAAGTGTACCTGAACAGAAAACTGCTAAATAACTACTAGTAAAAGAGAAAACTAAAGAGGAAAGAAAACTATGCTTGGGACCTAATAAAAATGAAGAAACAAACTATAAGAATCTTTGATACATAGCTTTCTATAGAAAGAGGAGAAACTCATACCAATACAGATCTACATTAGGAAAGAAGAAAAACCTCATTATCAACAACCTAAACATACATCTTATACACCTGAAAAACGAACTACAATGAATCACAGAAGTCGTACAAGGAAGTAAATAATAAAAATTAGAACAGAAATATGATGTATAAATCAAAAAAGACTACAAAGAGAAGTGAAACCAAGATCTGGTTCTTTGCAAGAACCTGGTTCTTTGAAAGAACCAGATATACAAACCTTTGACTAGACTCACAAGCTAAAAAAAAAGAGAAAATGCCCAAAAAGGATCAGAGAGAGAAGGGGAAGATTACAACAGACCCATAAATTCAAAATACATGAAAGGTTATTATGAACAACTCTGTGCTGTTAAGCTGCAGAATCCAGAAGAAATGGATACTTAGAACCATGTAATTTCCAAAAACTGAAGACTAAATAGAAAGATGAGCAAGCTTGAGGAAGGTGTGATAATGCTGTGGGTAGGGCATTTGACTTACACACTTCTGACCCAGGTTTGATCCCCAGCACTGCGTAATGTCCCCTGAGCACTGCCAGGAATGATCCCTGTGCACAGAGTCCTGAGTATCACTGAGTGTGGCCTCCCTCCGCCCACACACACACAAAAAATGCTAAACCAGTAATTAGGAACCTCCCCAAAAGTCCTGGTTCAGATGGGTTCATTGGGGAGTTTTATCAGTCCTATTAAATTACTCCTCAAGCTCTTTCAAAATGATGAAGAGGCTGGATTCCTTGCTCAGAGTTTCTATAAAACCAATATTATGCTAACACCCAGAGCAGGCAGAAATACTACTAGAAAATGAAAATTTCAAACCAGTTTTCATGATGGAAATTGATGCAGAAAACCTCAACAAAATCTTAATGAACAAAATCTAACATCATATCAAAAGTATTACACACTACAATCAAGTGGAATTAATCCCAGGGATGAAAGGATGGTTTAACATACACAAATCAATTAATTTAATACACTATATCAATAAAAGGAAAGAAAAATCTATGAACATATCAATTGATGCAGAAAAAGCTTTTGACAAGACCTAACATCCATTCATGATCACTGTCACTGTCCTCCCATTGTTCATCGATTTGCTTGAGTGGGCCCAGTAAAATTGTGAGACTTGTTACTGTGTTTGCCATATCGAATATGTGACGAGTAGCTTGCCAGGTTTTGCCATGCGGGCGAGATACTCTCGGTAGCTTACTGGGCTCTCCAAGGGGGCGGAGGAATCGAAGGCAGAGGAATCAACCTGGTAGGCTGTGTGCAAGGCAAACGCCCTACCACTGTGCCATCGCTCCAGCCCCATTCATGATAAAATTTTTTTAAAAGTCAGTCTCAATAAAAGGGTGAGAGGAACTTTCCTCAAAATAGTAATGACCATCTATAACAAACCCACAGGTAGTATCATTCTTAATGATGAAAAACTGAAAACTTTCCCTCTGAGATTGTGCACAAGGCAAATATGTCCACTGTCTCCACTGTTATTTAATATAGTATTACAAGTCCTAACAGCAACCAGGCAAGAAATAAATTGGAGGGCTTCTAATTGGGAAAAAAAGGTTAAATTATCACTAGTTGTAGATGACATGATTATATACATATATATATATATGTGGAATAAACAAATCTACTCCATTCAAAATAATGTCCACAAACATTAAGTACCTATTCATCAACAAAAAAGTCTATATAATGAAAACTATAAATTATGTAAGAATGACGAAGACCTTAGGAAATGGAAAAATATATCATGTGCTTAGATTAGAAGAATCAGTGTTGTCAAAATTATCATCATGCTTAAATTGCAATATAGAATTCAGCACAATCACAATGACATTCCTCAAGGATTTTTTTTCATTTTTATTAGTGAAACACCATGAGGTACAGTTATAGACTTATAAATTTCTGTGCTTGGGTTTCAGTTATACAATGATCAAGTACCCATCCCTCCACCAGTGCCCATCCTCCACCACCACGGGTCCCAGCATCCCTCCCACCCCCCATCCCCCCTGTCCCACCCTGCCTCTGTGGCAGGGCATTCCCCCTTGTTCTCTCTCTTCTTTTGGGTACTGTGTTTTGCAAGAGAGGCATTGAGTGGCAATCATGTTTGGTCTATAGACTACTTTTAGCATGCTTCTCCCACCTTGGGAGGGTCCTCACAACACCCTTTATTTGGTGCTCTCTTCTCTATCTGAGCTTCCTTTTCACCTAGCACATGTGGCTGGCCTTCAAGTCATGGAGCAAAATTCCTGGTACTAATCTCAGCCATTCCTTCCTCAAGAATTTATAATGGTCAATGATTTTTTATGGATCATAAAACTCTGAATCGTCAAAACTACACTGAGAAATAAGAAAATGGGAGGTATCTCACTACCTAACCTAAAACTATGCAGCTATAGTGATCAAAACAGCGTGAGAATAAGGATAGACTTTTGATGAGTGGGTTAGATCAGATACTCAAAGACAGATCCCTATATCTATAGTAAATTAATGTTTGACAAGAAAGCTAGGTACATGAATGGAGTCAGGATAGTTTCTTTAACAAATGGTGTTGAGAAAACTGATTAAAAAATGTTTAAAGAAATCTGGATTCATATCTCATACCTTGCACAAAAATTAATTCAAAGTGTATCAAAGACCTTGAGATCAGACAATAACACATAAAATACATCAAGGTAGTATTGACAGAATATCCCAAGATTTCTTGCTTTGATTTTCAATTTTTCAATGATCTGGATCCATTGGACAAGGCAACAAACAGAAGCAAAAATAAACAAATAGGACTTCACCAAATTAAAATGTTTCTGCATGGCTAATAAAACACAGGTTAAAACTAAAAGATGCTCAACTAAATGGTAGAAAATATTCACATGCATAATATTCAAGATATATAAGCACTCACAAGGATCAACAACATATGTGTATATATGTACATGTATAGATAAAATAGCCAAAACTGCATTGAGCAGGCCCTAGGCAAAAAGAAAATGGATGTTATGTATTATAATTATTAGTCATCAAAAACTCTCAGACATGTGATTTTTAAATTCTCATAGTGAAAGTTCAGTGTATTGTGATTTATTTTAGTAAGTGATCGGAATTGGATCTAGGACTTTATTCATATACTCTTGATTAAAGAGTAGTGATAAGAAATAATAAAACAAATGTAACACAATACAATAAAAATATATTTGATTACTTCCCAGCACCTTATATTACATAGCATTTTAGTGAATGAATGATTCTTTCATTTAAAAAAATCAGCTCATCGCACCAGCAGGATTGCTCCATAACTTAGAGGCCAGCCGGGTATTCTAGGGGAAAGGGCAGTTCAGATAGAGAAGGGAGCACGAAATAAAGGGTGTTTGGAGGATCCTCCCAGGAGGGGAGATGCATGTCGAAAGTAGACTATGGACTGAACATGTTTGCCACTCAATGCCTCTTTTGCAGACCACAACACCCAAAACGAGAGAGAGAACACAGGGGATTGCCCTGCCACAGAGGCAGGGGGGATGGGGGGATGGGGGTGGGAGGGATATTATCCATGGTGGTAGAAAATGGGCACTGGTGGAGGGATGGGTATCTGATCATTGTATAATCGAAACCCAAGCACAAAAAATTGTAAATCTACAACTGTACCTCATGGTGTTTCACTAATAAAAATTTTTTTTTAAAAATTAAAAAAAAATCAGCTCATCATCATTCAGCATTTACCAGTAGTTTTAAGACATCTGCTGGGGAAGCCAGAGAGTACAGTGAGTAAGGCGCTTTCTTTGAATGTGGGAGACCTGGGTTGGGTTTCTAGTACCACATATTGTTCCTCCCCTGAGCACAGCCAGGAGTGAACACTGGGCCAGAAGTAAGTCCTGAGTAAAGCCAAGTGTGATCCAAAAACAATTTTTTAAAATATATCTGCTAAAATCTAGGATATATGTAACATCTGGAGCTGGTTTCAATACTTGGTATGGTTTTATCTATCCTATATATTACACAATAAATCTCTAGAGTATTTAACTCTAACTTTATGTATCCATTTTTTTCATTCAGCATGTTTTGTGAGAGTCTGCTCTGTATCAAACTCTGTAAAAAAAAAAAGAATAGGTATTTATTAACTTATTCAGCACATAGTGTCTACTATGTCACAGATACAATCCTGTGTTCTTTATGTAGCAGTGAACAAAAAAATTATACTGGTATTTGCTTTCATGAGGGTCACACCCAGAATTTTTCAGGGGTGACTGTGTTAGGGGTCACTCTTGATGGTGCTTAAGGAACCATGTGGTGCCAGGGATAAAATACGTCCTCCTACATGTAAAGCTCACTCCAGCCATTGAGCTATCTCCAATCCAATGCTTATGCTATATTTTGATTTGGGGGGCCACACCTAGTGGTGGTTGGGGCTTACTCCTGACTATTAGGATCACTTCTAGGGGGACTTGGGAGACCATATGAGGTGCCAGAGATCA
This sequence comes from Sorex fumeus, assembly GCF_029834395.1. Classification (NCBI taxonomy): domain Eukaryota; kingdom Metazoa; phylum Chordata; class Mammalia; order Eulipotyphla; family Soricidae; genus Sorex; species Sorex fumeus. The sequence goes on along the minus strand of NW_026606104.1, from coordinate 740,572 downwards.
AACCTGTGTCAGCTGCGTGCAAGGCAAGTGCCCTTCATGCTGTGCTATCTCTCTGGCCATGGTCTATGCTATTTTGAGAAACACTATTGTCAACACTTTTTTCTAGTTGAGGAAAGAGAGAAACAGACCTTGAATTTTTATATATTGGTTTCCCACAGATACTGAATAAATGGTTATGTTCATCTTAAATTGTGTTTTCTTAAAGTGATGAATTAAACTGTGCAGAATTCAAATTTTAAAGGATTGACAGGTTTGAAAGTTATTTTAGTCACAAGATGAATTATAGCTATAACATCTATAACACATGATTTCCACGGTACCCTTTTTTTTTATTACAGTTGTAGATTTACAATTTTTTGTGCTTGGGTTTCGATTATACAATGATCAGATACCCATCCCTCCACCAGTGCCCATTTTCCACCACCATGGATAATATCCCCCCACCCCCATCCCCCTATCCCCCCCTGCCTCTGTGGCAGGGCAATCCCCTGTGTTCTCTCTCTCCTTTTGGGTGTTGTGGTCTGCAAAAGAGGCATTGAGTGGCAAACATGTTCAGTCCATAGTCTACTTTCGACATGCATCTCCCCTCCTGGGAGGATCCTCCAAACACCCTTTATTTCGTGCTCCCTTCTCTATCTGAACTGCCCTTTCCTCTAGGATACCCGGCTGGCCTCTAAGTTATGGAGTAATCCGCCTGGTGCTGATCTCAGCTATTCTTGGGTATTAATCTCATACTTTGTTACTTTATATCCCCCAGATGAATGCAATATTTCTATGTCTATCCCTCTCTTTCTGACTCATTTCGCTTAGCATGATACTTTCCATATTGACGGTACCCTTTTTGAGACTGTTTCTGCTCCCCTGCACTCCGCTATAATACTAATCTGAATTATGATCACCTCAGCAAGATGTTCAGCCAGAAAAGGAAAGTTCTTGGAAATGCATTGATGAAATTAGTGTATTATGTTCAGCAAGTAGGGCTTTGCCTTGCATGTGGCAAACCTGGGTTTGATCCTCAGCACCCCATATGGTCCCCTGAGCCTGTCAGTAGTGATCCCTGAGTGCAGAGCCAGGAGTAAACCCTGAGCGCTGCGGGTGTGACCCAAAACAAACAAACAAAAAATTAAATTGAACATTTCGTGTTAACGGTAGGGGGGAAATGCACCATGGAAACCGGAGAGATAGAACAGCAGGGATAGTGCTTGCCTTGCCCACAGATGACCTGGGTTCAATCCCTTGTAGCTTATCTGGTCCCTTGAGGCTTTCCTGGAGAGATTCCTGAGGAAAGGGCCAGGAATAAGGCCTGAGCACTGCCAGGCACACACACACCCCCCACAAAAAGAAGAAAAAAATGTACTGAAATTTTGAAAAATATAAAAACTAAAACACTTTATATTGACATAACATCATTAATTTAAAATATATATCTATACTTAGTAAATCATTGTGTTTCCTCTGTCCAACAGATACCTGAAGAACCCCACATAATGAATTCTAGAGCTTCACTGGCCAGTAGGAGGCTGGCTTTTGAATTGCCTAGCTCAAGAATGCAGTATTGGTTATGTTGCTGATGATTATGACCGAGCTGCTGGCCGTGCTTTCTGTTTCAATTGACATTAAATAACATGTCTTTAACAAAGAGTTGATGTAAAGGAACAGCTGTGACACTGGAGGATTCTCTTCTAATCATGTGCAATATAAGAGACGTTCTTCAAGAGATAATGAAGACCATTAAAATATTAAGGTATTATCATTTCATCCTTTTGACATTTTGATGAAATCTAATTATCCCAAAAGGAATCAGTACCAATGATGAAGAAAACCTAAATGTGTATTTCCAACAGACTGCCTATTGCTGTTTTCTTCTTTCAGTTAATTTAATCATGAGATACGTTCATATTATATTCCATGTTTGGGATTATGCACAACTTTACTTGTGAAAGTGTGTCCTGTACCAAAGGCTCTAACACATAGATTAGCCTATTTACATGTATTTGTATTTACATGTAAATGTAAATAAGTGAAGTCTACACTGTGCCCAGATAAATGAAATTAAAGACAGACTTGCCTAAAGGAAATGTGCCTTGCTTGATGAAACAGTCTTTTATTTTTTGATTCAAACTGATAGATTGGAAAATCAGTCTTGTAGGTAACTTTAAAAATACATTAGTACTAATTACATTGCTTGAGTTGTCTATCTTAACCAAATTTTTGACACAGTTATAGTTTTAATAGTTGTATATGCTCATTCAGTTTAGTTTTCCTGAGATGTTTGATGTGATGAAACAAAGCACATTCTTAAGTATATATACAATATTCCATCTGTGTTTATAGAATTTCTTTCAAAGTTGTATTTGACTTATTTTCTATTTTTATATTCTTTTAGAAATGAAAATTTTTTCAATTAAAAAGCAAAGTTTTCATTGGCAAAGTTTTTAGGAGGTCATGAAGATGATTTCCCATTTAGGTGACATTTCACTTCTGTGCCATTATTAATGTATTTACTGTGACATTTCAGCAGAATGGTAGCTATTTGTATATTATTTACTAAGCCTTAACTATGAACATTTAGCATAAAGACATTTTAATTTCCACATTTAATTCCTAAAATATTCTTGAACATAAATAAATATTAGCCTCTAACTCTATTTCATAACAGTGCTATTAAGTACCCTTGCATAATTTCAATTTCTATAGAATATTTTACTAACAAAACAGGATATATTCCTTTTTCATGCCCTGTAGGAGGAAACATGGTTGGTTAATTACATTCTTCACATATAAGAATTGGCAGCTAAAGCTGTCTTATTCCTACTAACAACAGAACAAATAAATAGGAGATGCAATCCACATGACTTTCTTTAATGCAAAATCTAAAATTAATTTTGCATATATGATGGTAATTTCCCCACGGTGTGGTCAGAGTTTTAAACAAGATCATGCAGGGAAAAGCGGAGTAATATAGTGAAGGATGTGAACTATATGAACCTTCGATCTGGATGCTTATAACTAGAGTGAAAATATAACCATCACTATGTTTTTCTTCTGGTATAGACCTTGAAGCAGAAACACTGACCTAGATAAAAGTCAGCCCATTCCAGACAACTTAGTACTCATAACTAATAACCAGACTCTAGTTAGCAATTAAGCAATTTCCATTAACTATTGGGATGATGAAAACAAATCAATGAACTGTCAATTAAGAGGTCTTAGAATTCATATATTTTAATAAGTGGATGTTACAAAAATTATGCACAGCAACTACCTTCATAAAATATCAATTACATAGCTTTGAGCATCATAGTTTGACATCATATCTGCTTGATTATTAAAACTAAAGTTTTAGGTCAAAATTAAAACTGAACTTACACACCAGAATGGTACTAGATTGTCATAACAAGAATGGTTCACCAAATGTAGAGTAAAAATAGTATTGGTCTATATCTCAGGAGACCAGGATTCTTACCCACTTTGCAATGTGGGGCCTGGATAAGTCACTTATCTTTGCTAGGTTTCAGCTTCCTTTGAATTGCAAAAGAATGTGCTGGGCCAACTGATCTCCAAAGGCATTTCTAGCTCCCAAATCCTCACATGCATTTGAAAAGACTTAGAACAATACTTAAAGTACTCAGATTTTCTTGGACCTCTGAAGAAAAGAATAAATTGGAGTAAGACTTAAGCCTTGAGAATGTCATAAATACATCCTTCTTCAAATTGATCATCAGAGAAGGAAATTAGATTTTTTTCTTTTCTAAAAATTGTTTCTGTTATATATTGGGAACATGAAAATACAGAAAAATCTTTGGAAGGGCTGGAAGGAGAGAGACTATAGTGGATAGGACACTTGCCCTGCACATAGCCAGCCCCAGTTCAATCCCTGGTATCCCATATGGTCCCCCAAGCATGGACAGGAGTAGTTCCAGAGCATGGAGCCAGGAGTAAGCCCTAAGCATTGCAGGGTAAGGTCTAAAAACTCTCCCCCCTCCCAAGAAAAAGAAAAGAAAAATATTTGGGGATTTGAAAATGATTTGTGAAATATCTAGAAAGGAGGAAATGTTATTAAATCAATAAAGTTCAATGTTAAGATAATTTGAAATTGTACATGAACCACTAAAACAATACCAGAGTCTTACAGCATATTTTTATTCTGGGAGGTGAAGAAGGTAGAAATGGTTGGATGGACAAGGTTTGCCTTATGATCTCTTGGTGTTTTTTCACCAGAAGCAGTTAGGTAGAACTTAAGTAGCCATCTGTGCTTTAGTGCCGGCTGTCATTAACCTATGTGTCCCCCTGGGAGAGTCCCATTAACCTCTCTACACCACAGTTTCATGGTGAATACAATGAAGATGTTGAATTTAGTAATCTGTGTGTTTCTTTACATCTTTGGAAAGTCTTTAACCTTTCATATTGTTGTGATATGTGTACAAAATATGCCCATGCTCCCCTCCTATCACTAAGATGCCATAGTCTCTACTCATGGGGCAGCAAGACTGGAAACTAAAGTGTTTGTTTTTCTAACATTGCCAGTTGACCTCAGCAAGATGTAAAATATTTCAAATTTATTTTGAATTTTCACCATGACTTAGTCATTATCATTTATCATTTCATGTTTGAATGTTGAACTAGTTATCTAAACAAAATGTTCAAGCAAATCTTTTATTTTAATTTTTCTAGTATAATAAACAGTTGGCCAATCAGAATCAAATATACCAATGAACTGTTTTTAACTATAAGACACAAATTTTTTCTATATTAAAAAGCTTATGCCCAGTTGGTCCCTGAAGCAAATGACTACAATTTAAAATAATATTCACAAAATTTTGTGAATTTTTCCAAATACAAAAGAGACTTGAGAGAGCTATATTATATTTAATTTTTCTCAGGAGTGAGAATTAAAATTCAGGGATAACCCAGATGATTCTGTTTGACTTTCATGGACACTTGGGAAAAGAAGGGTTATGTAGGTTTTGCACAATATAGGTAGGTAAGAAGTACCTATAATCATTGAAAATAAGAATATATTCTGGTTGCTGTTTTAATGGTAGAAAGATTAGAGGAATGCTCAAATGTGGACATTAGGGGAACATTAAAATGATAGCAGTCCATTTGAAGTATTCAAACAGAACTATTTTGTCATACTGAGATTATTTGTCCAGAGTTGTAGTCTTATATCCTTCAATACAGATGGGGGTGGGAGGCATTTTTAAAGTCTTCTATAATAATAGGAAATGTAGTTTTTGGTTAGTGGATCAATTTATCAAGGCATTTCATCTGATTACTTTTGTGAATCTGAATTTTCACTAAGTGTAATTGAGTCCCTATGTATTAGTGTCAGTGTTCTTTGTAAGAAGTAATTTCATTGTTTTTTTTCTTTAAGTTAGTGAAATTTGCTAAATTGTGGTTCTGGCATTATGTGCTAATAGTATAATAATATATCTTACAACAATTTGTGATCTGATCATAATAAAAATACCCATAGTAGTATTTCTTCTGGTAAATTGTTTCCAAAGTGTGATCTCTTAATGCTGGGCTCGGGGGAGGGGAAGTTAAGTGTTTTGTTTACGTACAACTGTGCTTTTCCTTCATGCCATAAAATTGCATGATCATCAACCAAAGGAATATCCTCTTTTTTCCCAGTTCTAAGGGCACTGTATAAACCATTTTTAATTACCGTATAAAATGGTATGATTTCTCATAAGTTCCTACATGTATATACTCAAGGCAAAGCAAACAGTGTATGTAGTATTTCTATGTATTACATTAAATGTTTCATAACAATTTATAAAATCTTATACAAGTAGAATGTAGATGTTATAATAACAAAACACTCATTTGTTTCATAGAGATAATTCACATCTGCTTATTATTACATCAAAAAGAATCCCTGTGTCTTATTCAATTAAAATATCTATATGAAGTAATTTATGTCATCGGATGTTTAAAGATTTAACAACAAAGAAGTATCAAATGACTTGTTCAACATCTTCTATCAGTAAATGCCGCTAACTTTTATGTTCTTTTCTCTGATCATCCTCTGTCATATTATTTTTTCCCCTATCATTGTCATTATATTTTAAAGTTTTATTTAAATTTGATTTTAAATGATATATGGGGTAGTTTTAGATTTTTACTATAAGGTGTGGTTTATGTGATTGACAAACTTTAGATACTTTCAAAATAAAGTCTCTTCATGAGGTGACAGCCAAATATTTTTCATTTCTCATCAAGGACATACTAGGTCCATGTACTCTAACCCCAACACTAAATCTTTACATCAAAATAATAGAATGAAAAATGATGTTCATTGATCTTCTTAATCTTTTTAAAAATGTATCCTATTTTTGATCTCTGAACAGTTGAAGCAATAATTATCCCAAGAAACTGTGGCCATTCTGATTCAAAGAAAAATGACTGTCATGAGTACCATCCACTATCCACTGTCCTCCCATTGTTCATTGATTTGCTCGAGTGGGCACCAGTAAAATCTCCATTGTGAGACTTGTTGTTACTGTTTTTGGCATATTGAGTATGCCACGGGGAACTTTGCCAGGCTCTGCCTTGCAGGCAGGATACTCTCAGTAGTTTGCCAGGCTCTCCAAGAGGGACAGAGGAATCGAACCCAGGTTGACTGCATGCAAGGCAAATGCCCTACCCGCTGTGCTATCACTTCAGCCCAATGAGCACCATAGTAAACACTTTTAGCGTCTTGTTTTTCATCACATGTATTCTGTAATCAGGATGACAGGGAAGCGGGAGTGACTAGAAAGTCTGACTTGAAGAAAACTCATTATTTCCTGTAACTATACCAGAACTGACTGTCAGGCATTACATGACAATAACATTTAGCTTTATTTAAAGTATACTCAAAAATCTACCTTCATATTTTTAAATCCACTTAGGTATTTTTTCCAGATAAAGTTAAAATCTGATGACTACTTAGTCTGAATATGAACATCCATGTGTTAATCCATGACATAATCACCACAATTTAATTCTTTTCTCAAACAACAGATACACTGTTACTGCTTCCCCTTGTACATCAACAGTCTGTCAGACATTCTGTACTTTTACTGACTAGCAATGCAATGTTAGTGTGAATATTTAAATGAATCATATGCTATATTATACCAGAATTTAAATTTTTCTAACCTTAAAGTTAGTTCTCATCAAACCGATAAGTCAAATATTATTTTGTATGGAATCAAATAGAAATCATTCTTAAACCATGGTCATAACAAATAATGGAATCCTGAATAAAATATAAAGTAAAACATTTTATATTTTTCTATATCCATAGTCTCAACATTGAATGATGTTAATCTGTGATATATTAAGGTAAACTTATAAAAACCTTCTATCATGTTATCTAGTATTCTTGTCATAGTAATTTTGGACTTCTTGTTAAGTAAATATCAGTAAATACCTGTGAGTTGGTTGTGATATTTTCACTTGACCTATTTTTTAAATGTGTCGTTGGATTTGTTTGATGTGTTTTCTTGCAAATGTTATATGCAAAATTCAATAAAATATTCTCAAAGTATTGTTACTCATATTAATAGTTCCAAGTTTTCTTCCCTGCATGTTTCCCTACGTCCTTTCTATTCCTTTCCTCTTTCTCTTTCCTCTCTCCTTTTTTATTTTGCAAGAGGAAACATCAAAAGCTGGACCTTGTCAACAGCTTGTGTGCATCAGCTACCTCTTTAGATATTGTGTATCTTCCCACATTACTAAAGGAAAGCCTTAGGCTTTACACTTAGCAAGATTTTTTGGATTCCATCATTGCCTTGATTATTCCACTGTTTCTGCGCACTATTGAGACCCCAGCCAGGGTTCAAGAAAGAAAATTTATAAGTAATGTCTGTTTTCTTTCTTTGTGTCAGTTATATGAGGAAATTGAGCCAGAACCAACATACACTTACGAAAAAGTAATGCTCATTATCAAAAATATGTATTGAGCATTTGCTGTGTGCCCTGCCTATTGAAAGCACTGTGAGGGGTTATGAAGGAGGCCCTGCTTCAGAAAGCATGTGTGATATACAATCACTGTTCTTCCATTGTTCATCGAGTTGCTCAAGTGGGCCCAGTAATGTCTCCACTGTGAGACTTGTTGTTACTGTGTTTGGCATATTGTATACGTCATGGGGAGCTTGCCAGGCTTTGTCGTGCGGGCAAGATACTCTCGGTAGCTTGCTGGGTTCTCCGAGAGGGGCAGAGGAATCCAACCTGGGTCAGCTGGGTCAGCCACGTGCAAGGCAAAAGCCCTACTGATGTGCTATCATTCCAGACAGTGCAGTGATATACAATACATAGTTCTAAACTTACAGGTTAGGAGTTTCCGTATTTAGATTCAGAACAGTCAAATGTTAAATAACATCTTCTCTTCCATGTATATTCTCAAAGTATGATTAACATTTTTTACCACAGAAAATTGTAATTTCTATTTGTATTTACATGCCCATTGTTCTTATTCTGTACTCGGCAATGTTGAGCTTAATTTTTTTTTTTTCTAAAAGAAGCTAGTTACTTCTCTGTGTTTGTGCTTTTGGAATGTCCACAAGTGCTGCATCTCCAAAACAAAGGCCTCTTGTTTCTATCTGGAATTTTACTTTGATAAAAAGAAAGGGGCGGTTGGGGCTGGAGTGATAGCACAGCGGGTAGGGCATTTGCCTTGCACGGGTCCGACCCCGGTTTGATTCCCGGCTTCCCATATGGTCCCCTGAGCACTGCCAGGGGTAATTCCTGAGTGCAGAGCCAGGAGTAACCCCTGTGCAACACCAGGTGTGACACCCACCCCCCCAAAAAAAGAAAGGGACGGGGGGGGGGAGATTTAGGCTGCTTTATACTTAAAGTAATTATTAAGAAATAAAATATATTTTATAAACCTGTCTGAATAATAATAGGAAATATTATTTTTAAGTGTTCTGCATGCAGTTTTCTCTCTAAGGCATCATAAATATTTCATTTTAAGGAACCAAATCTTTAATTTTGTTGTGAACATTTAGAGTGAATTAAGACATTTAGAGTGAATTAAGACATTGTTTATAAGGGCTTACAGTTACCTTTAAACCATACCCCATCTAATAGAATTCCTGTTGGACTTAGACAGAAATAAATTTCATAATTCTTCCTGCACATTCACTGTGGTCCAGAGCCGTCTCAATTCTCAATTCTTCTTTTTTGTACAAAAAATAATTTTTTACATTATTTTGTGTTATAACCTTTCTCAATATTTTGCTTTTCTCCACTAGGCCTATATATCATTAACTTATGATTGATTAAGTTAAAGAGATTACTTTATTACAAAACTAAATTTTTTTCTAAAAAATTTTCTTTGTTCACAATGAAAAAATGATACCTGATAACTTAAATTGTGGCAGAGGAGAAAAAAGACAAACAACCAGAAATTTCTGGTGACAATATCGTTGTAAAATTTAAGTTCAGTGAGATCATTTGTTTAGAAACGAAGCCACAAGGTGCTGGAGCATTAGCACAGCGGGTAAGGCGTTTGCCTTGCATGTGGTCAACCCGAGTTTGAATCCCAGCATTCCATATGGTCCCCTGAGCACCGCCAGGAGTAATTCCTGAGTGCAGAGCCAGGAGTAACCCCTGAGCATCAATGGGTGTGACCCAAAAAAAAGCAAAAAAAGAAAGAAATGAAGCCACAAAAGAGAAAGTAAATAACCCAGAAATCTTGTTTCAAAACATACAGTTGCCAAGAAAATTACTATATTGGACATAGTCCATCAATGTCTTGTTCAATATGGTATAATTTTAGAAATGAAAACCACAAATTGACTCATAAACACTATCTCATTAACCTTTACAATGTAGGTAAGTAGATGCCAGATATTAGTAGTTTAATTTATGTTCATTTATGTTCATTATGTCAGCAAAAACAAAAACAGACTTATTTCCACATGACCCAAATCTAGAATAATTAGTTTCTGCATGATGAAAGTTACTCAGAGGACCCAACAGGAATCTGTAAACTGAGCTAAAAAATGATAAATATGTCTTTAATTTTTATTTCTTTTATAGAGAAGATGCGGAACTGTGAAGGAAAATGCTCGTGCTGTCCTTTGATTTGTGGTGATGAAGGTGGAACTAATTAGAGAGAAGTTATTGCAACGTGGACACACTTTTTAAGTAGAGTTCATTTATATCTCATAATTTCTGGAGGCAGATTATAAAGTGTTTTGGACTTTACATGTCCTAGTCTCGAGGAAGTAATGATTTTTGTCATTTTAATATGCTTCTTTCTTCAGTCACTTTCTATACCAAAGGGTATGCACTTCATGATAAATCAAGCCAAACTTCAACATGTGTAAGCAGCCAAAAAGGAATCTGGTCAACAGTGCTCCAGGGCCATGCCATACATGTATGCTTAGATAGCTCCACAGGACACTCTGAAATACATACATGTTAATGGAGTATTTGCTTTGATGATACTTATATTTTAATAAGCACATATATGCATATCTTTACATATTGCTTTCAAACAATCTGTAAATGGCAGAAAATAGCACACACATATTTAATGTGGGGAGCATTTGGGCCACATGCAGCAATGCTTAGGGGGAGATCAAAAAGATAAGCATCCTACAACTGCTGAATTATCTCTCCAGGCCCAGCACACACTTTTTCTAAACAAGTGAAATAGATGCATAGTGGTATAATTTATAATACCACTATAATAATCCAAGATCATGCAGGTAACAGATTTTAGTAAAAAAGTAGAATCCCAGGTGTCCTAAGGCGTTCTCCAAGATTCTTTGCTTAAGCCCCATTTCTTACTGCCTATATCTGCCCTTTCTCAAATTATGGCCCCCTAAGGCAACTGAGGGAGTTGTCAGGGTCTGAAGCAAAGCTTTTTCCTGGTATTGTTCTGTACCACATTCAAGCTGACACGTCTAGGACTGCTTGAGCATGCCCCCAAGACATGTCCCTTCGCCTTAGTGTGAGATCCAAAAAAGAAATGAAAACCTATGTTCTGCAAACTCGCACAAGCACAAATCCATGGATACATATTTAAATGTCCTCAATACATTCAAGAATATGTACTAAGTACCTCTTATATGTCATTTCTTCCTCTCACTTTAGTAAAAGAAATTGCTGTCCCCTCCCATTCACCTGTCTCCTTAATTTTATCAAATACTGTGTCGCTTAGATTCAATGCCTCCCCACTTCATAATCTTAATTAGTTTCTATTTCCTGAACCATATATCCAACTTTAACTCTCTTTTTTCCTGTTTCTCCATTCAAAGACAAATTAATGATTTTTAAAAGCTACTCTCCCCTCATTTGTTTGACATTAGATGGCACTATTATTACTATAAACCAACTTCCATCTCCACTATCCAAAATGTCTCCAACATTTGAGGGAAAAAAAATACTGAATGTTTTCTCACTACTAGTGTCTTTGTCATCCTTCAGTTCTCATCTGACCCAATCGCTCTGGACCTTCACATCAATGACCTTCCCCTCCTTGGTTTCTGTGATAGGATTCTTTTCCTTATTTCTTTTCCACTTCTTATCAGCCGCATGCATAGACCTGTTTTCCTTTTGTTATTTATTAAGAATTGATGCTCTCTCACCGTTCTAATCTCAGTCCTGACCTTTTCCTGCAGTTAAATTCTGCCTGAGCAATCCCAATCAAGTCTTAATTCTAGTTACATCCCAAATCCTGAAAACCCACCTAGATTCTAAGTACACCTCTAACTATACACCAGGTATAAATTGTCTTCTCAGCCAATCATTTCCTCCCTACTTATATTTCATTCTTGGAGAACCTGCCAACCCAAAGCCTAGAAGGAACCGCTTAAACCCATGTAAGCCCATCATCTGTCCACAGGTGGCCACCTAAACTATCATCCTTTAACCTTTTAACACCTACATACTAGCACCTGTTCCTTCATACCTAGTTAGCAGTTAAAACCAACACAGTAGACAGTAGTTTTCAATCCTTCTATACCTGTGTACCTTGGACAAGTGGTTGAAGAACACTTGTCTAAACCAAACTGAATCAGTTAGAGGCTCTATCGCTGGAATTTGGACTGGAGTCCTGGAAACTTAGAGGTAGAAACAAGTAGAGATCTACGTCATATGGCAATGAGCCATGCTCAACCTCTTGATAGGCCCAAACCCAGGTAAGCTGTGTACTGATAAATCAGCAGTTTAATATGGTAGGATAGCACAGGTAATGAAACATATCTGAAGCGAACACCATACTAATTAGACAAAGTCTTAGTATGTAGAAGGTCCAACTCTACAACCTGCCATTGGAGCCTGAGGCTCTTTAACTGTGTATAAGCCAGAATTGTATTACCCAGATGCATGGGATTTCCTGACCCACACAGAAAACTCAATCTTTGTATAGCAAACTCTTTGTTAAAAATATGGATTGGTTCCTAGATTGCCCAAGATACTTCCACTCATCCTATCCAATCCAGAGTGACTCATTTCCTGTGTTCAAAATCATGTCCCACCCTAACAGTACTTCTTTTCCTAAGGAGAAAAACCACTTCCTTTACTCTTCAGAAAGTTTTTCTCAGGCTTCTCCTCACATTATTCACAGTCAATATATTCTTGAAGCTGCTTCCTCCATTCCTTCTACCTCTGAAGTATTTCTGTGTCTTCATGTTACTTGCCTACCTATTTTATGCAGTTGTCTGGTGAATTTTAGATACTCTAGAATGCTATCACCCTGATAAATGTAGTATAGGTAGTAGGCTCTCCCATATAGTTTCATATTTCCTGTTCCCTCTGTTCACACTTTCCCTGATCTACACATCCACATTGTTGTCATCTGCCAATTATTTTCAAGACTTGCTTAAGATGAAATATTCAGGAAGGCTTTGGTTTGCAATTCCACTGATGCCATCTCTGTTAAAGAACTTAATACAAAACAATACTCTCTACTCCTTTGTCTCCTTTTCAAAATTACAAGCAACTTAAGGACTCACTCTATGTCCTACTCATTTTTGTATTCACAGGACATTGCATATAAAGGATGCTCAATACTCAACTGTAGAATTAATATTCAACTGAATAATTGAATTTTTAGGTCTTTTTTATTGAATCACAGTGAGATACAGTTACAAAGCTTTCATGTTTTAGTTTCAGTCAGACAATGATCAAACACCCATCCCTCCACCAGTGCACATTTTCCGCCACCAATGCCCCCACTATCCTCCCCCATCCAAACCTCCCCCCTGCCTCTATGGCAGACAATTTCCCTCATACTCTCTAATGTTGGGCATTATGGTTTGCAATATAGATACTGAGAGTCTATCACATTTGGTCCTTGATCTACTTTCAGCACACATCTCCCATCCAGAATGATTCCTCCAACCATCACTGACTTACTGATCCTTCTCTATTTCAGCTGCTTCCCCCAGCTCATGATGTAGGCTTCCAACTATGGAGCAATAATCCTGGCCCTTGTGTCTACTGTTTTTGGGTGTCAGTCTCATATTATGTTATTTAATATTTCACAAATAAGTGCAGTCATTCTATGTCTGTCTCTGACTTTCTGAAACAAACAGAACTACATTAAACTAAGAAGCTTCTGCACCTCAAAAGAAACAATGAATAATAGAATTTTTGACCTCAGAGAAGTAGTGAACGCAGAGCAAAACTAAGGTGATGGCAAGTGTTATATCAGATAGGTTCAGGGTATAGAAAGAAGGGAAAGATAAACAGCTCAAGGTTATTCAAGATATAACACAAGTCAGGTTTGACAAAGAAATAGAAAAGACGGAGAGAGATGAATAAGAAAGGGGGAGAATATCAGATCCTTAAAGTCGGTGCCCATTTCTTATCCTTCCCAAGTTCTAAAAGCTGCCATGTATTTATCTACCTCTTTAAAAAGACTTTCCACTTTGGATTTATAAAATAAACGCACTCCAAGGAAACTAGATAGTATCTTAACAGTGCAAATGCTTTAAAAATTCAAACTATCATGGTACTTAAAATTAATTTAAGGGGGCGGAGTGATAGTACAGTGGGTAGGGCTTTTGCCTTGCATAAGGTGGACCTGGGTTTGATCCCCAGAATCCCATATGGTCCCCCAAGCACCGCCAGGAGTAATTCCTAAGTGTAAAGCCAGGAGTGACCCCTGAGAATCGTTAGGTGTGACCCAAAAAGAAAAAACTAATTTGAATTCAATAAAAATTCAAATATGCTTCTCTCTTGGAAATTTTTTCCTCTTAAGTTTGAGACACATAACTAACGTTGAGGAAATTAATCTGTACTTTCAAGTTAGCCACACTTATTTCATCCAGTTACTATTTTAGAAGATCTGTTTATTATTATTATAACCTTTCAGGATCTTTTTGTAAGACTTAGAAACAGGAAATAAGATTTTTTTGTCTCCAGTGTAATTTTAACCTCAAAGTTTAAACTTATTTAGTAGTTTCTGGGCTTCTTCAGAGGGCTACTTCAACCTCCAATCTTTTGACGCATTCAGCTTCAAATGGGTACAAACTACATAGGATTTGTCTGTTGATATCTATACGAATCATTCATATAAATCCCAGTTCACATGTATAATTACTTATTCTTATGAAACCTACCAGAAATTAACCTTCAGGATGTATCAGATTTTATATCATTATAACCATCAAGAACTATAGTCTATGACTTGAGACACTGATAATCCTAAATACACTATAAGACAACTGAAAATGTGAAAATGTGAATTTTCTTACCTGAAATATTGAGAAAGAGTACAGATTTGCTATAAAGTAAAATGCTAACTCTAAAAATTGTAAATGGAACTGAATCCATGCAATTCATTGTAACTCCTTCAGATCTAATAAAGAAGAATTTAGAGATCCAAAGACTAAGATATAATTAAAGTAACTTGGTGTTGGTGATTAATTCAGTGACAAATTACAAGGCTGTTACTGTAATGGGTTCTCACTAGCTTAGAAGGAACAAAGCTCTTCTGTTTAAAAGATAGGTCATGATAGCCATTTTCAGATAGATCTCATTTCATTTTCTTCCAACTGTTATCTCCCGACTGAGATGATTTTAATCCAGAATCCTATTGTGTGCTTTCTATTTGAAAAGAATTATAACATCTCTAAATCTCAAATCTCTAGTGCTGCATAAAAACTTTGAATTTTGGGAGGTATATTCAGGTCAGTATCCATCATCTTTTCCCATTGATGTTACCAGTTGACTGAATAGAAATCTGCCAGAGTTAAAGAGGCCACCAAAAGGACAAACCCTCATAATTAGCATGACATGGTTTGACCTGTGGGCCTTTTGAAAAACAATGCCAACCTTAATGACCTATAAGAAATTATTTCTTTTTTTTTCACTAATATAGATGCAATACTGATATAAAAATAAAGGCGGTAGATCACAAGGCTTGATTCAGTTGGATGACCTTTCTAATAGAATGCACATATATAAGTGTCCTATTCTGCATTCTGAAATTATGCTCTATCTAGAATCCAAGGATGTGTGCTTCACGTTTCCTACTCTAAGATCTCTTATTCCTTCAAAGGTTACCCATTTTCCAAAGAAAAACTCACAGCGACTAAGATTTTTTTTAATCACAGGACTTGTAATTGTGAGTCACTGGCTGATTCATCTTACAATGTAGTTAAACCTCTCATCTTATGACTTGGACCTTTAATTCTTCCACTGGTAATTCGGAAGTGAGCTTGCAGCTGGTATACATCACTATTACTGTTAGTTGTTAAAAAACATGTCAGAATTTTGTTTTGAGGCATTTTTCTTTTTGGCTTAGACTGAAGAGATTGCCAGAGATTTATAGTAGGAAAGCAGTGCTGTTACACAGGAGTAAAAATTTCAAGTTAATGTTTTAATAATTATGTCGTTATTTGGCTCAATTTCACTTGTGTTTTGATCCAATAATAACTTCCAAATATTTCAAATAAATCAACACACAGAAAAAATGTTAAACATGATGAGCTTTATTGGGCCCTGAAAATACTTCGAGTAAAAAACAAAGAGGGCTGGAGCGATAGCACAGCGTGTAGGGCGTTTGCCTTGCACGCAGCCAACATGGCCGACCCAAGTTCGATTCCTCCAGCCCTCTCGGAGAGCCGGGTAAGCTACTGAGAGTATCTCGCCCGCACGGCAAAGCCTGGCAAGCTCCCCATGACGTATTTGATATGCCAAACACAGTAACAACAAGTCTCACGATGGAGATGTTACTAAGCCCGCTCAAGCAAATTGATGAATAACAGGAAGACCTTGACCGTGAAAAAACAAAGAAAGTATATCACACTTGAAAAACCCTTGTTTAAGGAAGTCAGGCACCTCGAGCTTCCTGATAAAAAGTCGAAGAATTGTATATAGCTTTACTTGACTTTCTTTATCTCAAAAAACTTGGGGAAAGAAAAAAACTTGTAGTCCCTGCTGGTTGGACTCAGTCTCAGTCTTCCTTAGGAGTCCAGTCATGTTCTGATTAGGTAATTCCATCTTTGTATCTGAAGAGATACAAAGAAGAAGCCCCTTTCTCTAAACCATTGCCTCTGTCTAAAGGCATCTTTGAGAAAAAACAGCCTCATAAGCCTCCGCGAAGGCCTGATGGTGCCTAGGGTCCAGTAGCACCAGCAGCACCTCTTTAAGAATAATCAGAAATCTCACAGTCTAACCCAAGCTGGCTCAATTAGAATCTGAATTTTAACAGAACCCCCAAATGACTCATATATACACAAAGGCTCACAGAGCACAATTACTGGAGTGCTACTACATAACCTCATTCAGAGGCCCTCCACCTGTGAGCCATCAAAATGAATAAACAATATCTTAAATTCAAATAATCCAGAGTGCTTCTTAATTCATAGAAAAATTCATAAATTATTATAAGGCCCAAAAACAACATAAGAATGAATATTTTCATTACTGACACTAAAAATTAAAAATCCATTACTTTTTAAATTTAAATTTTAAGTGGTTGAAAGCTTGCCACAGGTGTGTGTGGGCTAAAAGGCAGTTAAGATAGAGAAGGAACCAGTATGACAAAAATAGTTGGAAATGATCGCTTTGGACAGGAACTGAGTGTTGAAAGTAAGTAAAGGGATATGCCTGATAGCCTTCCAGTATCTGTATTGTAAACCATTTTCCCAAAAGGGGGGGGGGGGGGAGAGAGAGAGAGAGAGAGAGAGAGAGAGAGAGAGAGAGAGAGAGAGAGAGAGAGAGAAGAAAAGTGCCTGCTACTGGGGATGGGGGTGGGGAGTGGAAATTGAGGACATTGGTGGTGAGAAATGTATACACTGGTCAAGGGTGTACACAGGTGTTGGAACATTATATGACTGAAACCCAGTCATAAATAACTTTGTAACTATGTATCTTACTGTGATTCAATTAAAAATAATTTTTCCGGGTCAATTTTTTTCTTTTTTTAAAATTTTTTTTAATGAATCATCATGAGATACGGTTACAGACTTACGAACTTTTGTGCTTATGTTTCAGTCATACAATGATCGAGTACCCATCCCTCCACCAGTGCCCGTTCTCCACCACCAATGTTCCCAGTATCCCTCCCACCACCCTCATGCCGTCTCCCCCAACCCCCTCCTCTGTGGTGAGTGGATTCCCTTTTACTCTCTCTCTCCTTTAGGGTGTTGTGATCTGAAATGCAGATATTAAGTGGCAATCATGTTCAATCTATATTCTACTTTCAGCACATATCTCCCATCCTGAGTGGGCCCTCTAAACACCCTTTACTTGGTGCTGTCTTCCAAACCGTGGAGCAATCCTCCTGGTCCTTATCTCTTCTAATCTTGGTTGTTAGTCTCCCATTTTGTTACTTTATAATCCACAAATGAATGCAGTCTTCCTATGTCTGTCCCTTTCTTTCTGACTCATTTCATTCACCATGATACTCTCCATGGTAATCCACTAATATGCAAATTTCATGACGTCCATCTTTTCTAACAGCTGCATAGTATTCCATTGTGTAGATGTACCAAAGTTTCTTTAGCCAGTCATCTATTCTCGGGCACTTGGGTATTTTACAGTTTCTGGCTATTGTAAATAGTGCTTTAAAATAAATTTAAGTTAAAATAAAATTATATTCTACTTTTAAATATAGCCTCAGTACTTCATTCCCATTCCTCTAACCAAATGATCCAAACCAAATTCTTCTACCAAGTCTCCCCTTCAATAGGCATGAACTCAGCTTTGAACCAGTCTTCATAGATGTTGATGAACTGGCAACATAATTATTCTTATTTATCAAATGCTGGTTACCAATGACAATGCATTTTAATAAGGACTGCTCTAAATCTTTACCATTTTAGCTTATTGGATCCTCAAAATAACCCTATAAGTTTTATATTATCACCTCCATTTTAGAGATGGGGAAGTTGATATACGTAATATATGATATAATATAATATTACGGAAGAGCCTGGCAAGCTATCCGCTGTGTATTCGATATGCCAAAACCAGTAACTACAACTGGTCTCATTCAGGTCTCCCAAAGAAGAATAGAAAGAGCTATGCTTGGAATATCACGTTTCACTCAAATGAGAGAACGAATCCGGAGTTCTGACATCCGTCGACGATCAAGGATCAGGGACGCTGTCTCATTTGCCAAGGTGTCGAAAATCAGATGGGCTGGTCACGTAATGAGATTTAAAGACGACCGTTGGACTAGAGCTGTTACTGATTGGATTCCATGGGATGTCAAAAGACCGCGTGGCCGCCCACCTACCAGATGGTCAGACTTCTTCGTCAAGATCATGAACGATCGGTTTGAGGCCCTTCATGTTCCTGGAGCGAACAGATGCCATTGGGCTACACTAGCACGCGACAGGGACAAATGGAGACGTTACTGGCGCCCGCTCGAGCAAATCGACGACTAACGGGAAGTTAAGTGATTAAGTGATTAAGTGATAATATTACCACACCATATTTCCATATTTGATGGGGTTCAGACAGTAGGCAAATCATACAGGGAAAAAATATATACCTCTCAGGGGCTGGAGCGATAGTACAGCGGGTAGGGCGTTTGCCTTGCTAGCAGCCAACATGGCCAACTTGAGTTCGATTCCTCGTCCCTTCTCAGAGAGCCTGGCAAGATACCAAGAGTATCTCGCCCGCACGGCAAAGCTTGGCAAGCTACCCGTGATGTATTCGATATGTCAAACACAGTAACAATGGTCACCATGGATGCATTACTGGGCCCACTCGAGAAAATCGATGAACAACGGGAGGACAGTGTCAGTGATATACCTCTCAGAGAGCGTGGCAAGCTACTGAGAGTATGCTGCCCTTACGGCAGAGCTTGTTTTGATATGCCAAAAACAGTAACAATAATGGGCTTCATTTCCCTGATCCTGAAAGAGCCTCCAATACAGTTGTTGGGAAAGACGAGTAAGGAGAAGCTGCTAAAATCTCAGGACTGGAACTAATGGAGACATTATTGATGCCCACTCGGGTAAGTCGATGAACAATGGGATGACAGGATACAGTGATATTAAGTGATATATATAAATATATACATGATGAACACCTCGGTAATGAGTTTTAAGTCATAAAACTTAACTGTGGCAGAGATGGGCTCATAAACCAATGCCAGAATCCAGACACTTAGCCCGAAAGCCCCATGACCACCAAATGACTGATCTGTAATAAGTCTACAGATCATTCTACAATTTCAATGGTGTACAGGTGAAAAAACTGAGATCTAACAGCTGATAAACGATTACACCTATTTTCCCCACAATTCCTGACTCCTTTGCTGTTGCGAATCTTAGGTGTTTCTTGCAGGCTGTCTACAACATCTCAGTTGGTGAGACTGAGTATCCTTGTCAGTGGGACAAGGATAAGAACTTACTTCCACCTTCTTCTCTTCAGCCAAATCCAGCCACATTCATATTTTATTTATAGTTTGTTTTACAAGGCTGAGTTTTTCAGCCCCATAAACTGTGATGCTTCAGAAATTCAGATGGAACCCTCGTCCTGAACACATATTTGACAAAGTGCTGGCTCTGGAGGTCTTCCTTGCTGCCTGCCTAGAAAGCCATGTTTGAGTCATTAGTATTCTGGTCAGACAGGAAACCGCCCTGACAGAGCTGCAGTAGAGCCTTGTGCACTATAAATAGTAATTTTATTAAAATGTAGAAAAATTGTTGAGGAACGTAAAGGAGATGGGGGTGGAGTTGCCATGGCAACTAAATCTTTCCTTCTGTTTTCAAAGAGCAGGGAAGACTAAAGAATAGTAAATAAAGAAAACGGAATAAAGGCAGTTCAGGATGACACGTGATCACACACGGAATGAGACAACTAGGACAAACTAATTCCAAAAGGAGGGATGAGCTCAGCAGAGGGAGGGTCTACCGAGGGAAGACCTTCCTCAGAGACCAGGGAGCCCGGCCATCTTTGCTCTCAGCCATATTCATGGCTCAGACACAGATATTCCCCGACAAAGGGGTCCTGGACAAGTGATTTGTGGACAAATGACTGTCTCTCACAAGAAGCAGAAATTGTCCTGACACCTCCCTGGGATCTGTCTTCCATGACCTCTGAGTCTATTTCTAAGTTTGTGTTCTGGAATTTTTGTTCTGCAGCTGATCTCTTTTTTAGCAATGGTTGATTGATCTGGGTACAATAAGAAAGATCAGAGTCATACAGAACTCCACACCATCATAAAACATGAGCTCTGGACACATAAGAAATCCAAAATATATTATTAAGGGAAGCCAGGATGAAAGGAGAGTCCAGACCTTTCCAGACTATCTACATTTTGTCTCCTTTGATGCATAGCCATGACCTCAGCAGTCTGGAATTACTCAGATCCACAGTAGCCCATGAAGGTTGGTGTGCAACTTAGACTAAAATTAATTAAAATCCCAGCAAGAATTTCCCATCTCTCTGGGAGAACGGAATTGATCCTGATGCTTTATGCAATTTTCGTCTGTCTCCACCACAAACTGTGGCAGCTTGAACAGTGTACTTATCCACATTAATTAACACTCCAGTTTTATGTGTGAGGGGTGTGTGTGTGTATGTGTGTGTGTGTGTGTGTGTGTGTGTGTGTGTGTGTGTGTACAGGGAGGTGAGAGAGAAACAAAAAGTTTATGTAGATATACACAAAAGCAACTAGCTCCAAATCATTACTGCTAATGGCAAGGAGCAATGCTAGAGAGTAACAAAATGCACTCCAAACGCCATTTTAATAGGGTCACACCAGCAACGTTTGAAGCCCTGGGTCACATCACATCTTGGCCCAGTGAGCACCAGTGGTGCTTATGGTGCTGCACAGTGACCAGGATCACACCCCAACAGCTGGAGATTGAACTCAGAGCCTCGCATATGCTGCGTATATACAATAGCTCCAGAGCTATCTCCTTATCCCCCAAAGTCATTTCTATGACTTTGTGATGAATGAAACATAGTGGTAGAGGAGGCTTCTAGTAGCAGATGTTTGAGGTGGTTTTTAAATGAAATTACCTTGGCTCCCACTCACTCTGAAAGAGATCACAAGGGACACACAGGCTTGAACTAAATACTGATAATCTGCAGATTACCTTACCAGAGTGGGAGCCATGACACATAAATTAGGGGTGCCTCTCCACTTCTCAGTACTCTTGCCCACAGAGAGGCACAAACAAGCTGACCTTGTGGCTGAGAGAGGAGCAATTTTGTTCATTTGAGTTTTGTTTTTCTTTTTCTCTTTGAGCCATACCTAGCTGTAGTCAGGGCTTACTCTTATCTCTGCGCTTAATGGTCACACCTGCCAGGGCTTGGGAGACCATATGTGGTACCAGGGATCAAATTTGGGTTGGTCAGGTGCAAGGGAAGCACCTTACATGCTCTACTATCTCTCTGGCCCTGAGAGGAGCATTGTCAGAGAAGTTACCTCGCCATGTAGCTCAAAGCAGTCTCGCCAATTGGAAAAACAGGATACAAAACAGAAAAAAATATTCTGGATGAGGTCATTGCACCAGAACCCATGTGATCACTATAGCCCATATTGTTCTCTCTAAAGAATACTCACCTCAACAACACATGGGGATGTATGTTGAGTAAGGCCATGGAAATTAAAAATGGTACAGAGAAGGCCATCCTCACAAAGGAGCAACAGACTCAGAAAGGTGGATTTAAACAGGCACCAACTCTCCTAGTCGAGTATCAGAGTCTTAGAATATTGATACTCTTGAGACACACAAAAGAATCTCACAAAAGAACTGAGCAGCTCGCTGCAGAGACGCCTCCAGAATTTGCCCCAGACCAATTTCACCAGGATGCCTCAGATGGGAGCAAGTGTTGTCCCTCCACTTGTCCCCTAGGAATCGCACCAGCTGCCAACTTCCAGAACCCAAAGAGAAGTGCAGGTACATGGAATCAGTGATTTTGCAAACATCAGTCCTCAAGGTGTAGGAGATGGGCCAGCCCCTTCCCATCTCTCCACCCCATGGGACCCTGGATGTCACGCCCACAAACTGCCCCCAGCTGCTATGTAAGCTCATTAAAGACCATGACCCAGAGACACACAAAAGAATCTTGGAACTGAGCAGCTCATAACAGAGATTTCTCCAGACCCTAATTATCTAAAATTTTAGAATTCTAGGAATGCGTGACTGCTCTTGCAGTCACATGACATCTTATGCTATTCATAACAAGCAATGCAAAATAAATTATCTAGCATCTGCCTGTTCCGCAGGTTTGAGTGGTGGCAGAAAAATTAAAAATAATGGTGGTGGGAAGGTGTAATGGTGGTGGGACCATTGAATATAATCCATCATTGTGAACAACTTTATGAAAATAAAATTTTAAAAAATATTGATACTGTGCTGGAGCTATAGCACAGCGGTAGGGCGTTTGCCTTGTGCACAGCCAGCCCAGCCAAGCTGGGTTCGATTCCTTCGCCCCTCTCGGAGAGCCTGGCAAGCTACCAAGAGTACCTTGCCTGCACGGCAAAGCCTGGCAAGCTACCCGTGATGTATTCGATATGCCAAACACAGTAACAAGTCTCACGATGGAGACGTTACTGGGCCTGCTCAAGCAAATTGATGAACAACAGGAGGACCGTGACCGTGACTGTGACTCTTGAAAACATCTGCAGGTTCAGTTAAAGTAGTTAATGAAGGACACCACTTATTCACAACTTCAAACTATAAGCCACAGGTTGGTGGTTTTCCTGTAGTTAAGTCAAGCATGCGATGGTGCAGTAGAATCCTTTTCTACCAGCCTGAGAATGCTTCCTTCTATCTAGTCTTATCATAGTCTCTTCCCATACAGAGATACACACACAAACTCATACATGTACTTCTGCTAATTTTTCAAACCTCTCCTTTCTCTTTCCTTTTCTATTTAGCCATACAGACTCTTTTGCTTCTATTTCATCTGCATTTATCTTACCGGGGCAAGAGTTTCTTTCACTAAGCCAACCTTCTCTTATGACTTCTGGAAAATACCATCATGATTTCAGTCACCCAGACAGGAAATTATAATTCATTCCTCTATCTTCTACACCCACTGTAGTCTTGAAATATAAAAATAGTCTAGCTCTGAAACCTCTTGCTGTTACCCTCTTCAAAAATGTCCGGTCATCCCCGATGACTATGGATGGAGCTCCAGCTCTCATCCTGTCTTTGTATTTCATCTCTTTGTTGGGAACTCAAACCACCACTTCTTCCCAGAGTTTGCTGCAACCAAAATAGTCTCTGTCCTTTACCTAAATATATTCCAAGATTTACCTGCCTCCACCCTGCCATTATTTATACTATTCCTGATTCCTCAAAAACTTCTAACCAAAACACATGAGATCTTTCTGGAATTCCCTACCCCACATTGAAGAGTCTTACTGAGTTTGGGTGATATTTATTTTATTATCTTTGGTTTTGCTTTTATATAATTGTGTGAGCCACCAAGGCCACACTTCATATTGCTGGAGAGAGGGAGGAATGTAATGCTTGGGAGGGAATCCAGGGATTCACACATGCTAGACATGTGCTCCTACGGAGAGAGGAAGCCTGTTTCCCGTTGGAAGCAGCTCCATTTGTACCTATCTCCATCCCACACTTTAAACATTTAAACATTCCTGACAATTCTGGGCTCTTTATACAGAAGGGAAGTTGTTAACGTCCCAAGACTACACAATCTGTCCCACTTAGGTTCACCAGAGACTAAGAGATAATGGACAACACCTAAGGCAAATGGTCAAGCAGATAACCCAAATGGCCTAAACCAGCCATGCCACTCTGTATGAACTTTACATTCTCTGTAACCTTTTTGTTAACCTACTTAACAAAAAGGTTACAGAGAATGTAAAGGTTACAGAGAATGTAAAGTAACGAGTAACACAAAGACCAAGTTTTCCAATAAAAAGCCCACAAAATGAGCCATAATTAACTTAGCCCTATAATACGTTTTTCCCCTCATGGGGAATTTCTTTCCCTTTCTCTTCTACTTTCTTATAAACTTTTCTATTGTCTCACTTTATCTGAGTATCTTTATTACTCAATATCTTCATTCTTTTTGTTTGTCTGTTTGTGATGCTCAAGAATTACTCCTGGCAGTGCTCAGGGAACCATATGGGATGTCAGAGATAGTATATGGGCTGGTTTCATGCACAACAAATGCTCGTCTGCTAAACTATCACTCCAGCCCCAGTACCTTCATTCTTTACAATATTGAAGAAACTGGGAACCATGACTTGCCACTTCTGCCCTGGCCTTATTATTAGTCGAATCACATCTGAACCCCCTCCTCTTTGTTCCCATCCACCTATTTGTGTACACTATGAACTCAATGCCCCAAACATCTCTACTCTCTTGCAACACAGTCATAACCTGGACATGGAAGATCCTCAATTTGTGCTTGATGGATAGAACTGAGTTGGGGTTCAGCAGCTGTATGGAAAGAATCTAGTGACCTGATCCTCTCTTCTCCTCAAACTAAACAAAAACGATCTTATTTGCCCCCACTTTACAAAAATACCTGAGAATTCACCATTTGCCCCTGTCAGCAGCAGTTCTTTGAAATGATGCCATAGCTACTGAGCACTGCCCACATGACAGGCACAGCCCAAAGCCAGACATGTCTAAACTTATTTAAAGATCTCAATCAGCAGAGAGAGAGAGAGAGAGAGAGAGAGAGAGAGAGAGAGAGAGAGAGAGAGAGAGAGAAAGTATCTGCCATAGAGCCAGGGGCAGGCCGGGGCCATGCAGAACAAAAACTGTGGACACTGATGGTAGGAATTGTAAGGAAATGTATACTGATGACAGGATGGGTGATGGAACATTATATGACTGACTGAAACCCAATCGTGAACAACTTTGTAATTGTCTATCTCATGGTGACTCAATAAAAAATATTTAGAAATTTTTAAAAATCTCAATCAGCAACTCAGTGAAGTAGGCACTGCCATGCCATCATTTCAGATGAGGAAACCAAAGCCCCAGTAGGATAAATTGCCTAAGTTCAGACAGCTTATATGGAGAAAACCAGATTCGCAGCCATACCCTCCACCCCCAGAATAACTTCTCCAGCCACAATGTCATCAAGAAATTGGGGAAATTTTACTTGTAGGCTCTGACAGAAAAAAAATCTCAACACTCACAAAATGCGGGGGTTGGGAGGTCTTCGCATGTGAGACATGTATACAGATGCAGAAACATCTCTCAATGGGAGGCATATCTGCCTGGAGTGAAATGAATGAGTGATTGTGCCTTTGCATTCTGTCCCTTAGCCAGTGTCAGTGTATTTCCTACTCTTTCCCCAATATGAAGTGTCCTAAACTGCCTAAAAGAAGACAGTACACTTATGACTTTACTCTGTCACCTGAATCTAAGCCAGGCCCACAATTTGATGGCTGAATTACATTTTCACGTATAGTCAGCGCCCAAGCTCTGCCTCTCCTTGAAAGCTTCCCTTGTCTTCCTTCACGTCTCTCAGCCTCCTGACACACACCCACTCTCTCCAAAGCAGGCGCAATTCAGTGGAATGGAAGCAAATCAGCTCTGCATGTCAAAACAGGATTTTACGCAATTATTAATTTGGGAGAACCAAGAGAACAGCAGCTATCCCAGTGAGATTGGGCTGAGAAGTATCGAAAATGCTCTCAGGTATAATATTGAACTTAGACTCTACTGTCTCACTTTCCAGCTTCTCAGATCCGCGGCCAGAGGTCACCACACATAGCTTGGGAAGACAAACTCAAGAGCCATAGGGACCCAAAGCAAAGGAGCAGGGCTGATGAAAGACTATTCACCAGGGATGGTTGTCCAGAGGCCAGAGACTGAGAAGTTTTCCAAAGAGACAAATTATCTTAAGGACAGAAACCCAAGCATAGCCTGACATCTGAGTAAGTTAGGTTGCAGGTCAGGCTTCGCCTAACAATTCTGCAGAAACCCAGTCTCTGGAACAGCTTTGCCTCCTGCTCTGCCTCTCTCTTCAAACCAACTCGAGGGCTGATGGCAGGAGAGAATACCACCAGGAGCTGAGGCAAGTGGGCAGGGTGCTGGCATGTGCTTTTGGTAGCAATATTTAGAGCCACCATGAATGCCAAAGAGAGGAGGAGAAGAAAGGAGTACAGAAACAAGGAGGGATGGATGGAACTTCCCAGAAAAAATTCCTTAGCTCATTCAGAAATGGAGTCAGCTCAAGTCACCCTATTTCACTCCCTGCCCTTGGATCCTTGTCCTTGTAGCCAATACTCTGACTCATGCAGCCTGCACACCTGGTGATTTCTCTTTCAAGCTTCTCACCAAGCATGTCTTATACCCCCTGGACCTCTTTCCTTATGTTCTGTGCTCAAAGCCATAGATTCCATATTCTCTCCTCCAAGAGCCAGCTTGCAAAGAACGTATCTGCTCTCTGCTCAGCACCCCAAGAGCATACATCAGACTCAATTTGCAGAGGCAGGAAATGCCTAGGGTCATGAATACAGACCTAATCTCTCTGTCACAAGGTGTTGCCCCAGCAGGGAACTTTCCCAAGACCCAGTGGGAACCAGCCCCCAAAGCCTCACTCAGCATGCTGGATCCAGACCACCTGAAGGGCACCCATCCCATCCAAGATCTACTCAGGGGCGGAGGGAGGCGGTGCAGGGTCTATGCTCCAACATATTAGTACCCAGTCCTGCATGGGCATGGGTTCAGCTACCATAGGGGCCGCCTCATCTGCAAAGCTGAGTGATGAATGCAATATATCTGTGAAGGGAGGAAATCCTGCTAGTGAGGAAAAAACCCGAGTGCCCAAGAACAGATGATTGGTTAAAGAAACTTTGGTACATCTATACAATGGAGTACTATGCAGTTGTTAGAAAAGATGAAGTCATGAAATTTACATACAAGTGGTACTAAATGGAAAATATTATGCTAAGTGAAATGAGTCAGAAAGAGAGGGACAGACATAGAAAGATTGCATTCATCTGGGGAAGATAAAGTAATAATATAGGAGACTAGCATCCAAGAATAGTCTAGATAAGTACCAGGAGGTTCACTCCATGGCTTGAAGGCCAACCACACATGCTAGGGGAAAGGGCAGCTCAGATAGAAAAGGGAACAAACACCAAGTAAAGGGTATTGTGAGGATCCTTCCAGGATGGGAGATGCATGCTGAAAGTAGACTATAGACGGAACATGACTGCCATTCAATGCCTCTTTTGCAAACCTCAGCAACCAATAGGAGAGAGAGAACAAAAGGGAATGCCCTGCCACAGAGGTGGGATGGGATTGGGGGGATGTGGGGGTTAGGAGGAATACTGGGATCATTGGTGGTGGCGAATGGGCACTGGTGGAAGGATGGGTACTCGATCATTGTATAACTGAAACCCAAGCACAAAAACTTGTAATGTCCACAACTGCATCTCATGGTGTTTCACTAATAAAAAATTTTTAAAAAGAAAAGAAAAGAAATCCTACTAGTGAATATAAGGTCACCCTGTAGAAAAAGAAGTGGCAAGAACATGCCTCCACCCCGCAGGCTGCTGAAGCCAGGAACACTGAATTGATGTGGAGCACGGAGCAGCCTCCCAAGCCGGTGGGTATGACTGGCATGTTCTTTCATATTGCTCAAGTTTCCTTCCAGACTAACCCTAAATTAAACCATCAAGTCCTTTGTTTTAATCATTCATGAATTCATGAATTTTAATAGTTTTAAAGATAGCCCTAAACCTTTGACTTGGAGGAAATCTGGCCCTGTTGGGAAGCGTGGAGAGCCACGGAGCAGGAGGGTAATAGCTACAAGAGAGAGCTTGCCACTGCTCTGTGGCTTGGCCACCACCATCCTCCTGGTGAGGTCCCCAGAGGCAAGTAGGTCTGGAAAAGGTCTACCAGGAGCATCTACACTGTGCACATGTTTGGGGTCCCTCAGTCCCCAAAGCTGCCATCAAGCTACACCTTTGACCCACTTGAATTGGCCTCTGCCACCCGAATTTTCAGAAAGCTGTGGAGTCAGGCTGAGGAGATCGTGCTGGGACCTATGTCTGTCTATGAACCTCCCAGCAACTTGATCTTATAGGTTCCAGCACTGTCCCTCCACATTTCTCAGGGTAGGTGGCAGTGGTCTAGAGGCTTTGTTAGTCCAATCTCCCCCTACCACTGTACAGCTCCCAGCAGCCGGGAGTCCATGCATTTCTGTATTAGCCACTTCCCACACGTTCTCCAACTCTTCAAAGGATGCATTGTTATGATTTCCAGGTTCCATTCTGGATACTGAGGTTTATGGAGGTGATTCACTTGTCTTGGCTCACAACAGCTTACAAGGAAAAGAGCCAGGAGTCAAACCCTGGGCCCTAACTAGAACAGATTTGCAATTTAGCACTCCTAAAGAGAATGGCACCAGAGCTGAGGGAAACTGCAGAGGCATGAGAAAGTTGGAGACAGTTCATCCGGAATGACCTGAGGTTCAGTTGTCTTACTGCGGAGGTAAATCCTCCTGGCTCCCATTTGCTATCCCACGAGAGAATATGAACCTGAGCTATCAGATGGTCAGACATTAAAAATAAAGATCTGTCAGCATAACCTCCCAATGACTGTTGGGTATTGATGCAACATTAAAAAAACACAGAGGGGAGCAGAAACATAGTACAGGGCTTATGGTTCTTGCCTCACACACAGCCCGTTCCAGTTGGATCTCCAGCACCACATATGGTCCCCTGAGCGATTCCTGAGCATAAAGCCAGGAGTCAGCCCTGAACGTTGCTGGGGGTGGCCTCCAAAGTCAAACAAATAAAAATAAAAGTACAGTGTGGGTCTCCTCATCTGAGCTCACATGTGCGAGCTCAGGCTGCCACCCACCATCATACTTCTCCAGAGCCTTTACTCTCCTAAAAGATGAGTCTGTCTCTCTTGGTGACTCACAATTTTTCTTCTTTTCCAACAACAGATCCCTGCCATCTGGAGCAAAGAGGATTCCAAAACACGATTCCCTGCCCTCTCCTCCAGGTGAAGTTTCCCCAACCCCATGCAAGTCCTCTCCAGGTGGTTCTTTCATAGGGTCACACTCATGCTGCTCCTTGGGACATGCTGATACTCCAGTCCTTGGGGCCTGACCCTCCCTCTGGGGTTGTTATGTGGAGCAGGGCTGTGCCCCACCTATTCCTCCAAGAAATGAACCTAACTTGGCTTTCAGGCCAGCTGGAGATTTGCCTTAGGCTCAGCAATGAGTTTCTGGTCCTCCTCCCAAATCGGGGGGCTGCTCTGGCTCTACAGCAGTCGGCACTGTGTGTAGAGTGGCATCCGCAGCTCTGCCACCACTCTCCTGAGCAGTCACTGCAGTGCTGGGAGGCTGCTCCCCGATTTCTTCTCCCCTGTGGCTGTTAGGTGCATACCTGCTGACCTGTCCTAGAGAGAAGGCAGCTTGTGGCACCAAGAATCCATCCAAGGGTCAGGAGATATTACAGTGCTCAAGGCACATGCCAGGCATGCAGCCAATCCCAGTTCTCCCCCTGTCTCTTCCTGGTCTCCATAAGCATTGCTGAATACAGCCCTAGAGTCCCCCGAGCACCACCACTGAATGGTGCTCACCACCAAGAATGGCTTCTTGGGCCCTAGCATTGAAGCACTTGCCTGGTGGGTCAAGAACTGCCTGGGAACTCCCCAGCCCTCAAATAGTAATAATAATAATAATAAATCTGCTTAGCAGAAGCTCCCTTCCCCCAATGTTTGTAGGGGATTACTATGATTTATCACACATGCTCTAAGATTTTCCCCATTTCCTGATACCCACTGCCCAGAACACCCCACATGCACCCCCCCCATGACACCAAAATCATGCTTCCCGAAGAAAAGGAGAAAGCTGGGGGCAGGGAGCCGAGGAAACTCTGGCCGTTAGGTTCAAACCACTACTCTCCTCCCTGTGGACCTAGTGGGGCCTCTTTGGGTGCCTGTCACAACCCACCCCCACTTCCCTTCTGAAACGGGGACATGCAAATGCAGTACGCCGCCTTGGAAACTGAGGAAGGCAAAGCAGCCTCCCTGCCTTTGCCTGCTGGCCCGTCACAGTTGCTGCCTGGTGAGAGCCCCACAGCTGGCCATCCCCTGAGCAGTGACTCACCTGTGTCGTGTCCGCGGCCCAGACTCTCTGAAAGGTCCCAGCTGAGAAGATTTCCTGATGGCCAAGTGATCCTTCACAGCTGCGAGCCCAGCTGCAAGGGGTCCCAGCTGGCCCCAGGTGACAGAGAACAGGCTCTGCTCTGTCCCGCTTGCTGACTCCGGATGTAATTCATCACCCAGGTCACTGAGGAGCTGGTTCAGTCCCCCAGAGTCATGTGTGTCAAATCAGATTCTGAGAGGAATCAGAATGCCCCAACAGTCCCACTGAGTGTGGCCCATTGAGCCAAGAGACACCAACTCTCCTTCCAAGTTCTGTGCAGGCTTTGTGGGGTCCTTTTATGGGGGGTGGGTGTGACACTGCCAGTGGGGGCATGTGGCAGGCATGTGCCTGGCCCAGCCTCTCTACTGCCTTAGCTGTGGGAATCCTCTGCCCCTCTGGGGGGCATCACTCTCCCAGACCCTTTCCATAGCTCTGGCCCAGTCTCTATTCCTGGGCACAGTGCCCTCTCCTGGGCATTCAAGTCTCCTGCCCCCCTCTCTGCTCTTCCGGGTCACTCACCTGTTCACACTCCAGAGGCCCACCAGAGAGCCAGCCCAGGTCCCTCTCACTCCAGGCAAGATCTAAGTCCACCACATGCCCTACTTGGAGCACCACTCTGACCTGGACCCACAAGGTCTGTGGCCTCCAGGGAGGCCCTATCTCTTGTCAGCCCCCACTCACATCACCTCCTCCTATCACCACTCACCTCCTGCACTGTCCCCTCCAACTCCATCCTACCACACCCCATCCTGCTACTTTCTGCCTCAGACCCTTTAAGTCCTGCTCCTCAAAGCATGGCTTCTACTTCCCTCTCCCTCAACCCTTTTCTCCCGGGTGCCACAGCACAGGCAAATACTGCCCAGACCACCTCCCACCCATCGCCTATTTGATCTGGAATTTATTTTTGATTGATACCCCTTGAGAAGTCAATTTCATTGTTGCTAAACATTTTTTCCAACTCCCACAATTCCAGTATGGTTTCAGCAGAGTCTTGGGGACATACTGTGAGGCCTGAAGCCTACCCCTCCTCTACACAATGCTTCCGCCAGAGCCAGTAATAACTTGAGCTCCCCACCTGCCCTCTGGTCTTCCCTGAACCTTTGCAGGTGCTGATAACTCTTAACAGGTGTCCGCATGGCCAACCCCATGCAGTCCTTCAGTGCAGGCTCTGAAGGCCATCCAGGACCATTTTCTACCCCAGTCCTCCCAGTCTGCACCTCCCCAGGGCCCCATGCTCCCTACTCATTGAATGTTCACTAGCCTCTTTCCGCCTTGGGCTTAAGGGCCTGGAGGACTGGCACTGGGCCTCTTCCCTGGGATTCTCAGTAGCTCGCAGACAGCCAGTCCTCAGTACTCCAATTATGAGTGAACAAATAAATGAATGAATGAATGAATGAATGAATGGAAGATCATTGAATGAAGAAAGCTTGATTGATTGAAGAGACTGGGTTTTCTTTGTGTTTTTGTTTCGTGTTTTTCTTACGTGCATGGTGCTCAGGGCTTACCCTGGCTCTGTGCTTGGGAATCACTCCTACTGGTGCTCAAGGAACTGTGTGGGGTGCGTGGGATTGAACCTGGGTCAGCTGCATGAAAAACAGCACCCTGCCTGCTGTGCTATCTCTACGGCCCAAAGAGAAGGAGAGTTCTCAGTAAGGACTGAATTGCCAAAAGCAATAAAAATCTAATTGCTTTGGAACTTTAGCTCCTTCCTCTTATCCTATTCACCAAGGAGGCCTGGGGACAGGGGGTAAGGAATCTGACTTTTCACCTGAAACCCTGGCACCTCTTACCCACAAACCCCTCCCATCCTTTCTTCACCCTCCCCAAACACACCTGTGACTTGTAAGTACTCAGTGAACTCATGGGGACTTTGAGAAAGGACTTGTTTTTCTCTTAAGAGAGAGGCCTAGTTTTGCCCTTTCTTGCCGAGGTGACAGGAAACGCAAGGAGATTGCTGATAAGACATGGTGCAACAGGCCGCCCAAGCCTGAAATTCAAAGAGCACTTGCT
The DNA here is from genome assembly GCF_029834395.1 of Sorex fumeus. Lineage (NCBI taxonomy): Eukaryota > Metazoa > Chordata > Mammalia > Eulipotyphla > Soricidae > Sorex > Sorex fumeus. Next base: position 708,028 of record NW_026606104.1, on the reverse strand, counting down.
GATGCGGCACACACCCGGGAAACTGACCCTGGGCTTCCTGGGGGCGTGGGGAAAGGACGACAGCAAAGGCGCCGTGTTCTTTGCAGGCAAGGAGAGTTGTGCTCAAGGGCAGAGTCAAGAGGAGGTGGTCGTGCACCGTGCTGAGGTGTGAGGGGGCACCAGTATCTCAACTGCACACAGGCGCCCTGAGCCTTCACCGAGGGGCTCTGTTTGCATGCTGAGGTGTACGGCAGGTGCCCGGGGTTAAGTCCAAGCTGAGGCTGGGCCACGAAGGGTGGGAAAGAATCCCAAAGCATTCGTTGTGATCGCGGAGGCTAAGAGCACATCAGAGTCGGAGGTCCAGGGGCGAGGTTCAGACCAGGCCTTGGGTCCTCATTCCGGCTCAGCCCCGCAGTCTGCGGGGTGAGTGCTGCCATCTGCTGGACGGGTCTGGCATTGACACGCCGTCTTGATGGTTCTGGGACTCGCTGGCCACATTAGGGAAAGGGATGTGAGCTTCCAAGTTGGCGGGACTTGGGGACCCTGGCATTGTCCAGACCTTCCTCATTCTGAAAAGCGCGATTTCCTTGCACTTTCAAGGGTTCCTTTTTACCTGGCGCTTAAGCACAGTTCTTAGCAAAGACTAAGGCATTTGGGGTGTATGTATATTGAATTCAGATACATTTTTAATAATCATAAGTAACTACGGTTGGACATCTACCATGAACGAGCTGCTTAGCTATGTTAGCTAAATTATTCTTGATGAGAAGCCTGAGATGAGGCTATTGCTGCATTTCAGTGGAAGAGGGAAGGGAGCCGGTAAGCACTGAGTGATGTCTCCTGAGGTGGGTGGGACCTGCCTTCTTGAAGCCTGGAAGAAACAGAGACTTTTTAAAACTAACCACCACCGTCATCATTAGTTGAATTAACTGTGACTGATTTTCTAAAATGAAGGAGAAGTTCACACTGCTTCCAGACAGTAACTGTTTTTTTTTCCTTTTGGGGTCACACCTGCCTTTGCTCAGGGGTTACTCCTGGCTCTGCACTCAGGAATAACTCGTGGCACTGTTTGGGGGACCATATGGGATGCCAGGGATTGAACTTGGGTTGGCCGCGTACAAGGCAAACGCCCTACCCACTATACTGTTACTCCGGCCCCAGTAACTAACTTTTTTTGTTTGTCTGTTTTTACAAAAAATTAAAAATGTTTTAAAGATAAGTTTTTTTATGCATGATTTTTTTATTATTATTTTTAGTGAAACACCATGAAGTACAGTTGTAGATTTACAATTTTTTGTGCTTGGGTTTCGATTATACAATGATCAAATACCCATCCCTCCACCAGTGCCCATTTTTTCCCCTGATCTGCGCAGGACGAGAACTGAGCCCCACGACTCAGCAACAAAGCTGAAGGGGACCCTCTCCTCATTTCAATCGGGTACCGCCCGCCTCCAGGGCCTGGGACTCTCTCTGGACATGCGCAGCTAGCTCGATCTCATAGTACAGCCGGGTTTTTCCCCTGATCTGCGCGGGACCAGCGCAGGGACACTTTCCGGAGTGTTCTCACACTACATATGCCCTAGGAACCATAAGCTACCTTCTTAGATGGAATCTTCTCTATTTTAGCTCAGCCACGAGAGTGAAACTTTCCTTCAGCTTGACTTACCTCCCACTGCATTATAAAAGACAGCTGAAGAGTTTTTTCTTCTTCAGCTTTTACTTTCATAGTTTAGATTTCAGTACACCATGGTATCCATTCTCTTTCCCTCTTCCTATTTTATGCTCTCTGCTATTGTTATTTCTTTCTGTCCACCACAAGCATCGCTGGTGAATGAGTGAATTTGTGGTCACATTTACATAAGCATATGTCAATGAACTTCTGTGGATCAAATACTTGGTGTGTTTGTGAAGATGTGCTTCTTGCTCTCAAATTTTTCACGTTCTGGAGAAGAGAAGCACATTACAGAGTTGAGCAACAGACAGTTAAAATACTCAAGGAAGGAGAAAGCCACTGTCCTTCAGGGAGATATGGAACACAGACATTTGTCAGGACAATCTGTGAATATCAGCAGCGTCTCGACAAATTCCTGCCATCACTCAGGCCCTTTCCTCTTTGATAAAAGGCCCCCAGTAGACTCTCCACCCATGTTGTGTCAGAGGCATGGTTGTCCTTATTAATTCAATTTCCTGGCTTAATGAGACTTGCTCAATTTCAGTAATGAAACTGCATTTCCCAGTCAAGCGGCTCCAAAACTTGGTGGCTATTGGGATCACCTGGGGATCTTTAAAAATCACAGTTGCCAGGATCCCTGATTTAAACCAGACATTCTCATTTAATTAATCTGAGATGCAAACTAGATATCAGGAATTTAAAAAGTGGCCACAAGAGATTCTAGTGTGCCTGAAGCCAGGCTGGCCAAGCACCAGAGATTCTCATGGAGCTGACCTGAGGATGGGGGAGTGTGAGGGGCAAGGAGAATTAAATGTGAGTGCAAGGGAGGCCAGTGACACCCTGAAGCCAAAGACTTCCTCCTGAGTTTGATCCTAGGGGGATCAGCCACACTGGCATTATGGCAAGCAAGTGTGAAGTTGTGTTAGCTTGTTCAACAATCAATTAACATCCATTTTGTTCTTTTTTAATTTTTTATTTTTTAATGAATCACCATGAGATACAATTACAGACTTACAGACTTTCGTGCTTATGTTTCAGTCATACAATGATTGAGTACCCATCCCTCCACCAGTGCCCATTCTCCACCACCAATATTCCCAGTATCCCTCTCACCACCAGCCCCAGTCCCCCAACCCCCCATCCCCCGCCTCTGTGGCAGGCGGGTTCCCTTTCACTCTCTCTCCTTTAGGGTGTTGTGGTCTGCAATGCAGGTATTAAGTGGCCATTGTGTTCGGTCTATAGTCTACTTTTGGCACAAATCTCCCATCCCGAGCAGGTCCTCCAAGCATCGTTTACTTGGTGGTCCCTTCTTTATCTGAGCTGCCTTTTCCCCCAGCATGTGAGGTTGGCTTCCAAGCCGTGGAGCATTCCTCCTGGTCCTTATCTCTACTATCCTTGGGTTTTAGTCTCCCATTTTGTTACTTTATATTCCACAAATGAGCGCAGTCTTCCTATGTCTGTCCCTCTCTTTCTGACTCATTTCACTCAGCAATTAGCATCCATTTTGTGCTGCCTTTGAGCACAAGTCAGCTCATCTAATTCTCTCTAAAATCTCAAAATGGGTCTAAATTATACGCACAGGTCTTGTATGATTGAGGATAGATATGAGGAGTTCAGGATGCTGCAGTGGAGAACCTAAAATATCCCCTACTACCCTTTCAAGTCCAACTTTTCTTGTCCAGTCTGAGGTTAGAGGGCCAACCCATAGGAGGAGACTGAGGCCACAGGAAGGAAACAAGGGTGGAGGAGACAACCATGGGGGGAAAATACTCCCCTAGAAAGAAAACCAGCAAGAACACATGGGGACTGTTACATGTTACATGCCAGGCATGGGTCAGGTTCCCATAAATACACCTGGCTGAATAAGGCAGGTCTCTGCTCTTAGATTCCACGGACACAGAGGGGCAGAGTGTTTCTCTCTCTCCTCTCTGTCACTCAACATCTGTGAGCAAATCCTGCCTCCAACTAGAAACCAGAGCTGGAGGAAGAGGGAGATCAGCTCTGATGACTGGTAGATTCTTTGCAGCAAATCTAAAGATGAGTGAGGTTTTCGAGACAAACGTGGAAGAGGAAAGCTTTTTATGTCTCCTCTACCGTTTTAGACTCTGTTCCATTTCCATCTCTTTTGCAAAGTCCATGGATCCAAACTGAGATACCAGCTCCCAGACAGGAGACACCCAGTGTGAAGAGCAAACATGAGGGTTGCCTCTCAGCCTTTGTCTGATGCACGCCCACAGAGCTCTGCCTGCACCTCGTCTTTTCCCTGTCTCAGGGATCAGTGCAAACTGCAATGGGTGAAAGCCCCCCAACCACCACCTTCACCCCTACCCATCATTCCCTTCCCTGGGAATCAACAGTGGGCTTTTTTGTCTCTGGTCTCGTATCTATATCCTGTTGAAATCAAAAATGGAAAACCTCAAATGGACCAAGAGCTGTTGCTCTGAGAATAAATGCTCGTCTCAATGCCTAGCACTGCTTTCAACACCTCATCCCTCGTTGTCGTTTCTCCTGGGGAGGGGGCACACTCGGCACATTCAGAGGCTACTCCTGACACTGTGCTCAGTGACAGTACTCTCTCTCCAGCTCTATGCTGGCTATTTCGCTTCCTGTCCATCTCCCTCACATCCTTCCCCGCCCAAGCCTGGCACTCACACTTTCTATAAATTAAGTTAGCCTTTAAATGCCTCTGGTTTTTATTTTTGTTTTCTCTCCCACTTCTTCCCCCGCCCTTCTTTAAGGGAGCTAACACTGTAGAATTGAAACTTAGGACACAGGGTTAGGATACCCTATCAAACCCTACTGATTGTGAGAATGGCATGTCCAGGTAAGAGTGCACATGTTCGTGTGTGTGCATGGGTATGCATGTATGAGTGTGTGTATGTGAGAAAGAGAGAGAGAAAAAGAGAGAGGGGGGTGTCTCATGGTGAACTTTAAAATAAGTTTTCTGCTCAGGGCTGGGAGAAAGCTCAGTGGCAGAGCACTCACCTAGCACTTGGGTGAATGTCCCTGAGCTCAACAACTACCCCCACATGGCCCTGAGCATAGCTGGCAGTGGCCCCTGTTTAAAAGAGTAGGTTTAGTTGTGGTTTTAAGTAGTACTTCTTCACACCAATCTCAGATAAAGGTAGTAGAGAAAGACAGAGGCAGATCTCTCTGAGTGAGTATCTCTCACTGCCGGATCCCCCAGATAACCTCAATTATTAGCTGCAGCTACCGCACTCTTCCACTTCCAGCATTTCCTTGTGCGTATATGAATATGCAAATATCTATATTTAACACCCCTGACTTTTGTACTCCAAAGTCAGCAGTCTAAACATGCTGTTTTCATTTGGGGTTTTTGTTTTGCTCACTTTTTGTGTATGCACGGAGCTTTGGGGGCTGGGTTTGGGGGAGAAGGCTTCCCAGGTGGTGCTGGGAGATCAAGGGCCCCTCCTGACAGGACTTAGCCTATCAGGATTGTATTGGGCAGGAAGCCAGAGGGGGCTTTGCTGCTCAGGGCCTGCAACGCCAGGGGCCACCAGGACCACGTGGACAACGCTCAGGAGGTCATGTGACCATCTCCCTAGTCCTGAGAGGTTTGTAGGGGAGCGTCTATATCAAAACATAAAGATGCTGCTCACTGCCCCCACATTTCTTTCCCATTTGTTGGTCTGTGATGACTAGGCCCATATATTTAGTGAGGAAGCATTGACTCTCCTGGCCTAGGTATTCTAACACCGAGTTGTGGGACACACTAAGGGTCTTACACATCTGTTGCCACGCCATGTGCTAAAATTTGCTCTCTCTGATAGCAGAGCCAAGTGGAAGGGCTTAACGCAGTGAGCACTGGGGTTGGGGGTTGGGATATCAAACTCCTGGCTTCCACTTGCAAGGCAGGTGTTTTTGCTGTTGAACAACCCCAGTCCCTGTTTTTCTTTTATCCAGCAGCATTGTATTCCATGAGTGACCATCCAGTCATGTATTTTACCAGCCTCCTAGTCATGGCAACCTGTGCTGTGCCCAGTCATTAGTAATTACCGATCATTCTACAGTGAATGATCTAGTTAGTTTTATATATTACAGCATGTGCATTGGAGAAATTTCTGAAAATGGGATTGCTGGATCAAATGATCAATGCACTTTTAGCTTTGAAAAAAATTGCCAAATTTTCCTCCATGGCAGTTGAGGAACAGTCCCACAAACTATATGGATAAGAGTGACTGTTTCTTCAGAGCCCAGAAAACCAAGTATATGATCCAACTTCTGATTTTTGCTGAATTATTAAGTGAGGAAAAATGACATCTTAGTATTGTCCGAATAAGCATTGTTTCTTCTAATTGTGAGTGAGACTCTATGTCTTAATAAGAAAAGGGGCATTTATATTTCTTTGTAGACTAGCTGTTCATGGTCATTTCCTGCTTGTCTTTTGTAGTTCTTGCTTTTCTCTTTAATGAATTCTTTCAACTCTTTATATATGGGATTAGCCTTTTGTCTGGAGCGATATATATATATATATATAACAGATATATATGATATATATACATATATATATCACTCCAGGGCTGGAGCGATAGCACAGTGGGTAGGGCGTTTGCCTTGCACGCAGCCAACATGGCTGACCCGAGTTCGATTCCTCCGCCCCTCTCAGAGAGCCCAGCAAGCTACCGAGAGTATCTCGCCCGAACGGCAGAGCCTGGCAAGCTCCCCGTGACGTATTCGATATGCCAGACACAGTAACAACAAAGTCTCCAATGGAGACGTTACTGGGCCCACTCAAGCAAATCGATGATCAACGGGAGGACCTTTACCTTACCTTTACCTTTAGCCTTTTGTCAAGATTAAGAGTTGCCAACAGTTTTTATCATCTGCTTTTTATTATAATTACTAATGTTCATAGTATCATGATGTTCTTTTATCCTTTTTCGGGGAGAGGGACTTCAAAGAACTCAGGATTGAACCCAGGACTCCACACATTGAAGAAGACAAGTGATCCACCATTGAGTCATATCCTCAACCTTTGAATGTGCCTTTCATTTGCATGTTCTGATGATTAAATGGGTCAAGTATCTATTCGTGTGCTTAGTAGTCATTTGTGTTGTTGTTACTTGGTCAGAAGTCCATCCCCAACTCTTGTTCATGCTTTTGTTTAAATAAAAACAACCGGTTTATAACACCAGAACACCTTGGAGATATTACACATGCCTTCCTCACTATGCCAATCATACCTCACTTTAGATTTAAAGTGAGGCCTTTCACTTTAATATTTAAATGTTTTCCTATGGCTATTCATTGGCATAATTTCAATATTGTCTTACCTTAGAGGATAAGAAGACCCGAGGAGAGAAAGAAAAATGTGGGAAGGACCAGACAGTGGTCAAGACACATGCATATTCCAATGAAATCTGCCATCTGGGCACAGTTTATGGTTCCCCCAAACAACTGCAAAAGTAATATAAAAGATCACAGAACACCTTAACTGTGAAGATCATAATAAGAAGGTTTAAACTAATGCAAAATGTGAGATCATTGCAGCATTGTTTACAATAGCCAGAATCTGGAAAAAACCTGAGTGCCCAAGGACAGATGACTGGTTAAAAAACTTTGGTACATCTACACAATGGAATACTATGCATCTGTTAGAAAAGATTAAGTCATAAAATTTGCATATAAGTGGATCAACATGGAGAGTATAATGCTAAGTGAAATGAGTCAGAAAGAGATGAACACACATAGAAGAACTGCACTCATTTGTGGAATATAAAGTAACAGAATGGGAGACTAACACCCAAGGATAGTAGAAATAAGGACCAGGAGGATTGCTCCATGGCTTGGAAGCTGGCCACACATGCAGAGAAAAGGCAACTGAGATAGAGAAAGGACCACCAAGTAAAGGATACTTGGAGGACCAGCGTGGAATGGGAGATGTGTGCTGAAAATAGACGGAACATGATGGTCACTTAACACCTGTATTGCAAACCACAACACCCGAAGAGAGAGAGAGAGAGAGAAGGAGAGAGAGAGAGAGAGAGAGAGAGAGAGAGAGAGAGAGAGCGTATAAGGGAATGTGCCTGCCACAAAGGTGGGGGAGGAGTGGGAAATGGTGGGGAGATGGGATGGGATGGGGTGGGAGAGATACTGGGAATACTGATGGTGGCGAATGGGCACTGGTGGAAGGATGGGTACTTGATCACTGTATAACTGAAACATAAGCACGAAAGTTTGTAAGTCTGTAACTGTACTTCACAGTGATTCATTAAAAAAATAATAAATTAAATAAAAATAAATAATTTTTTTATTTCCAAAATATGAGAAAGAACCATAAAGTGAACTCCCACTGCAACAGACTTATTCTGTGGTAAGTTTCCATACACCCTCCATTTGTGAAAGCGTAACATCTGTGAAGCATGATGAAGTGAAATGCAGTGAAATACACTGTGACTGTTTTAAGTGTTTTGTCCGTTTTATAAGTTGAACTCTTTTTCTTTTCTTTTGTTGAGTCTTAGAAATTGTTTATATGTTTGGTATACACACCCATTTTTACATATGAGATTTGCAAATATTTTCTCCCACTTTAGATTGACCTTTTCATTTTCTTAACGTTATCTCTTGGGGTCGAGCAATAGCACAGCGGGTAAGGCGTTTGCCTTGCACGAGGCCGACCCAGATTCGATTCTTCCACCCCTCTCGGAGAGCCCAGCAAGCTACCGAGAGTATTCTGCCCACACGGCAGAACCTGGCAAGCTCCCCATGGCATATTCGTTATGCCAAAAACAGTAACAACATGGGGCTGGAGCTATAGCACAATGGGTAGGGCATTTGCCTTGCACACAGCTGACTCGGGTTCGATTCCCAGCATCCCATATGGTCCTCCTGAGTACGGCCAGGAGTAATTCCTGAGTGCAAAGCCAGGAGTAACCAATTAAGCATTGCTGGGTGTGACCCAAAAAGAAAAAAAAAAGGTAACAACAAGTCTCACAATGAAAATGTTACCGATGCCCACTCGAGCAAATCAATGAACAATGAGAGGACAGTGCTACAGTGCTAATGTTATCTCTGAAGAACAAACGTTTTATCTGGAGGAAGTCTGATTTGTCAATGTGTTCTTCATAGTGCTTGTATTTTCTGCTATAGCTAAGAAATATTTGAGTGACCCTGGGTCATAGGTGACAAAAATTTTCCCCATTTTCTTTTATCTCTTCCACTTAGGTATGATTAACATTTTATTATTTCTATTTAAGGTATTAGGGAATGTTCTTGCATATGGACATAATTATACAATTGTTCCAAACTACTAGTTGACAAGACTATCATTGCTACACTGAATTGCGTTTGCAAAAGAGTATGTATATATGTGAGCCAATTTCTGGACTTTCTTTTCTAATCCTTTGATCAATTTGTCTATCTTGATATCACTCCTACTCTGTCATGATTACTGGGACACTATAAAATTTTTGGATCAGGTGGCTTTAACCGGCTGTTCTTCTTTCTCAGTGTTATTCTGATTATCCTCTGTCCTTTGCATTCCCATTTAAATTAATTTATCAGTTTCTACTAAAAATTATTTTGGGATTTTGATTTGTGATTGTATTGAGTAGAGAGAGAGACTGAGGGAGAGTTTCCACTTAACAACACTGGCGTTCCCTAACCGTCGAATATTGCTTAGTATATTGCTAGGCAATGTATCAATCTTAGTATATTGCTCTATTTATCTAGGCCTTTGATTCTGCCAGTGATGTTTCATGTTGATCTTTGCCATGTTCTGTCAGATTTTGTCTCTGCATAGTGAGTACATATTTCACTACAATTGTCAACAACAATGGTTTTTACACTTCCCAGTTGGGCGGAGATGTGTGGAAGGAATAAAGTCTATCCATGGCTCTCTTCTGGATGTTTTCTGTTTAATGTCAAGGCACTCCCTGGTTCTGATGCCCTCCCCAGCCTACACCAAAACAAACCAAGCAGGTCTGTGGTCTTTGCCATTTGTTATTAAGCCTTCTGCTTTTATTGAAAAACCGCTGAACAGGGGGCTTTAGTCCTCTACAGATCAAGGGAGCCCCCTGCAGACTAAGCTCCTAGATTTCAGAGCCAGCTACACCCTGGCATCAGGCGGCCAGGCATGGAGCAAGCACACCTCAGAACCACCCCACTTGTTCTGTTCAGCCATTTTATTTTTTCACAAATCAACATGAGTCAAGGTGTTATTTATTCGACCAGTCTCCAGAGTCCTCCATGATTATTTTGGACAAGGTTGTCCAGTTTAATGTTATTTTTGGTTGAGAGAATTTGCCCTTCCCCTCTAGCACAGATGTAAATCCCTCCCACCATTGTTTTCCATAGCATTATTGTTCTACTGTACTTATTAGTTTATGTTCCAGCGATACCTTCATTTTATTGGGGTCAGGAACTGTGCTGCCTGAGAGGGTTGTGGTTAAAATTAGCCTACTCATTCATTTTTGATGCAAACTTGTTATATATATATGTATATATACATATACATATTAATCTAATGTATCCTTATTCACTCAGCAAAGAACAGGGTTTTAAGAGGTGGGACTTCACATAACAAAACAATTCCCTGGCCAGAGCTGGTGGCCACCCTTAGAAATACTGGAGACAGTATCCCAGTGGTACAACTGAGGGGCTTTCATGAATTTCATTTTGGAAAGCCACAGCTACACTGGTGACAAAGCCATGCAGGCAGTAAACCACATGGGCAGGTCTTTCTGGGGTTGAAGTTTCTCCCTTTGCTGGGGCAGCCTGAAGCTGCCCATGCAAATCTGAAAATGCTGACCCTTTGCAATGTTCATCTGCTCCCACAGAGAGACTCTCAGCACTACACAATAAATGTGTTTTGCAGACAAAATGGTCCCACATGTTAGGGCAGCTGAGGTTGTGGGGAGAGGCTGTTAGCAAATGAACTTACAAGGGGGAAAGACCCCCAAAGCCGATAGTTTAGAGGGTAGGAAGGATGTGTCCAGCAGCCTGGCCACCACCACTCCAGGTATCCAGATCTCTGTGCTCACCCCTGCAGCTACAGCCTCTGCTCAGGCTCTCTGCAGACTAAGTCTACAGGTCACCCCCTCACTCACTCCCACACCCCACCTGGCCTGCTGCTGCCTGAGGAGCCTCTCTGAGCCACTGAGAAGATGTGGGGGCACTGCTCTCAGGGGACAGACAGAAGGTAGGATGTTTGCCTTGCACATGGCCGACCCAGTTTGATTCCTCCACCCCTTTAGGAGAGCCTGACAAGCTACCGAGAGTATCCTGCCCTCATGGCATAGCCTGGAAAGCTCCCTGTGGCATATTCGATATGTCAAAAACAGTAACAACAAGTCTCACAATGGAGAGAGTACTGGTGCCCGCTCGAGCAAATTGATGAACAACCGGAGGACAGTGCCACAGTGCTATTAGTAAGATGGACTCTACATAAGGAAGACCTGGGACAGGGTCAGGGTGCTGAGCCCTAAATTCCCCACCTTGGCTGCTGGATGTGCCCAGAAATGGTGAGGGAACCTCTAAGAAGCCTCTAGAACTGTCAGGCTGCAGAGCTGAGCTAGTTCCTGAGATGCCCTATGGGATGAAGGGGTGAAGGGACAGGTGCATGAGATCGGAGCTGGGGGTGAGCCAGAGAGGTTAAGCTTGACCTGCTGACAGTGACAGGTCTGAGCAGTGCAGTCTCTGTTGCTCTGTCTCTCTCTCTCTCTCTCTCTCTCTCTCTCTCTCTCTCTCTCTCTCTCTCTCTCTCCCTCTCTCCCCAACACACACACATACACACACACACACACACATTGATTCTCCAGAAAGCCACACAACTCACACCTGCAATAGTCAGTCTGTTCACTTATTACCCAAGGACAGTAGAAATGAGGGCCAAGAGAACTGGCCCACAGTTGGAAGCTTGCCACAAGATTGGGGGGGGGGGGGGGGAGGAGGGCGGAGGACAGGATAGAAAAGGGACCACTATGACAATGATAGTGGAAATGATCACTCTGGACAAAACTTGAGTGCTGGAAACAGGTAAAGGGACAAATACGATGACCTTTCAGTATCTGCATTGCATCGTAATGCCCCAAAGAGAAAGCACAAGAGAGAGAAGCAAAGTGCCTGTGTAGGGCAGATTGGGGGTGTGGATGGGGGTTGGAGGGCGGAAAACTGGGGACATTGTTGGTGGGAAATGTAAACTGGTGAAGGGACGAGTGTTGAACATTGTGTGACCTAAACCCAATCGCGAACAACTTTGTAATTCTGAAACTCCCCATGATTTAACTTTAAAAAAAATAATAATAATAAAGCTATTGTGAAAATTTTTTTAAAATGGTATTTAAAAAGCAGTCTGTTGTTCACAGTAGCTCCTGCTGCCCCAAGGGGTCAGAGAGGCGAGGAAGGGGTGCTTGGGTGCTTTGCCAGGCAGTGGGGAGCTCCCCAAAGGTCCATTCCTGGGTTCTGTATCTAGAGTGGGGGAGGGGTGACTGTCCCCAGGTGGCTGGAGGTGCTGGCCTTTTGCAGCTCAGCCAGGAGCAGGAGATGCCACTGAAACCTCCCAGCCCCCCAGGGAGCCCTCGCCTGCCCCTTTGGTAAAAAGCCTTGGGGCCTCTGCAGCTGGCGGGTGAGGCGGTGCGGTTTTGGAGCTCCGGAGGATGCGCCTGCACTGCGGAGCCGCCCGCGCCTGGCGCCCAGGGCGGCGGGTGGAGGCGCTGCCGCAGCCGCTGCCGCAGTGTCCGGGCCCTCTGGTGGCCACGGCCTGCGCCTGGCCCTTCTCTGCGGCGGGCTCCCCCTCTGCATAGGTCCAGACGCCTGGGGCTGGAGATCTCCCAGCTAGAAGGAACCCAGAGAGCTTAAGTCGAGCTATTAAGCTGTTGTTCCGGGCTGGTCATTACTAAGTGCTGCCTCCGTGCCTGGTCAGCGTTTCAAACAGGCATTAGCCACATTCATTCCGTTATTCCAGGCGTCTTCAAACAAGCCCCGGCGAGCACAGACCCTAAAAAGGAAGGAGCAAGTCCCGAGAATGGGAGGAAGAAAGGTCTCCCAGGTAGAGGTGGGGGGGCGGGGGTAGTCAGGGCACAGTTCTGCCGCAGGGACCCAGGGGCCGGGTTTGAGGCCCCGCCGGGAGGCAGCTGGCCTGGCAGAATGAGTGTGGGCGGTGCTGGAAAGGAGGTCAGAAAGGTTTCCAGGGCACAGATGGTGCAGAGCCAGGGAAGTACCAGCTTCAGCACTATGGGTTGGGGACAACCTTGAGTTTGGGATAAAAGTATGACCCACCTGATTTGCAGTCTTTTAAAAATCACCCTAGCTATTTCAGTATTTGTATTGCAAAGCCATAATGCCCCCCAAAAAAGAGAGAAAGAAAAGTGTCTGCCATAGGGGCTGGAGCGATAGCACAGCGGGTAGGGCGTTTGCCTTGTACGTGGCTGACCTGGGTTCAATTCCCAGCATCCCATATGGTCCCCCAAGCACTGCCAGGAGTAATTCCTGAGTGCATGAGCCAGGAGTAACCTCTGTGCATGGCCGGGTGTGACCCAAATAGCAAAAAAAAAAAAAAAAGGAAAGGAAAAAAGTGTCTGCCATAGAGGCTGGCTGGGGAAGGGAAACTAGGGACATTGGTGGTGGGAAGTGTTCACTGATGAAGGAACATTGTATGACTCAAACCCAATCATGAACAACTTTGTAACTGTATATCTTGAGGTGATTCAATTAAAAAAATAAATGAATTAACAACCCCCCCAATCATCCTGGTTAGTACCCAGCTTGGGTCAGGGCAAGGAGATTCCTTGGGAGTGCCCGTGGGAGGCAGCTCCACTGGGGCCGGGTCTGCTTCCTGAGGAGCTAAGCCAGCAGACTCAAAATAATACAGTTTCACACTCAGACAATGAAGAGTTGGGGGGTGGTGTCACTTTCAGACTTGAGGGAGCGTGAGAGGGCAGGGGGTGCAGAAATGACAATTCCCTTTTGGGTGCACCAAGTATGAGCTGCCTACAGACTGATCACTGCTACTTAAGTACTGCTGGGGAAGCCTCACTCCTTCGTTTTTCTCCAATGCATATTCAGTCACTGTGATTTGCAATACTGTTAATAATAGATTTTCCGGAGGCAGAGAGACAGCACAGCGGGTAAAGCACTTGCCTGGCTTGCAACAGTTCCAGGTTCAAATCCCCAGCACCACATATGTTCTCCCAAGCACTGCCAGGAGGGACCCCCCGAGCACAGAGCCAGGAGGAAGCACTGCCAAGTGTGACCCAAAAATCAAAACAGAAAGAACAAATAATAGACTTTCAAGCATACAATGTTCCAACTCAACACCCACCACCAGTGTCAGCTTCCCTGCACCCAGGTCCTACCTACCACCCCACCCTTCAGCAAACTTGAAGTTTTTCCAGTCTTATAGTTGACTCACATGTTTGAAATAGCCTTGATGTGTGTGATTTTGCTGTCTACACCACCATAGTGCCCAAGGCCCTCCGCCAATATTGCTCCAGTACCTCCATCTGCTCATCACCCCCACCTGATTCCTCTCAGAAGAGGCTACTTCAAGGTCCCCAGTGGGAAGCACACCCAGAGTGATGGGAACCCAGGGTGTCTGGATGTCCCTGGTCTGTGCCTGCAGCCAGCATCTGGGATTCTGGCTCCCTAGGTAAGAAGGAGAAAGAGGAAAGATAATATTTTAGCACGCGCGATCAGTTTCCGCTCTGGGTGGAGGGACAAGGATGCTGTGAACCCCATCATGGAGCAGAAGGGACCTTCCTTCCGTGGCTGTGAGTCCTCGTGTCTCTGCCACATGGTCACCAGCGGCCAAGTTCCTGGGGCAGTTGAGAACTCACCCCCCACACACACACACAGACATGGGGCCCTGCAGAGAGGGGTCAGCTCCGTGCTGCCCACCCCCTGCATCCTTGCTCAACTCAGATTATCCCACCCAGCCTTGCTCACACCCTGGGGGACTAGGGCACCTCCCTGGGGCCCACGCCCAGATCCTGGTTCACAGTCCAGGCTTTCATGCAGACCGTGGGAGAGAAGGAATGACTGAGCTTAGAACCCACGGGACTTCCAGAAAGGACATTGCAGTCAGATGTCACCTCTCTGTCTTCTTGTGTTGAGTCAGAGCCCCTGTTGTTGGTCCAACTCTGGTCCAGGGTCTGCAGGGCATTGGGACAGGGAAAGGGGTCAACCGAAGGGAGGGCAGAGCCTTGTTTTGGGGTTCTGGCTCGTAGGCCCCTCTCCCCACAATTCACAGCTCTCCCCCTCCTCTTCCTTCCTTTCTAATATGTGTCTGTATAGATGCCCACCCACTTCTTCTCAGCCATCCACACGCTCCCCCTGCACCACCTCCCTCCCAGGCCCATCTCCCTGAGCCCCAAGCCAGCACTGCTGTTTGCTTGATGATGGGGGCATCACTGCCTTGAGCCAGAACAGCCACTACATCAGCCCCCAAAACTCCATGCTAGTTCTCTCTCTCTCTCTCTCTCTCTCTCTCTCTCTCTCTCTCTCTCTCTCTCTCGGCCCTGGGTGACCCTCTCTCGGGGTTCTGCTCTGAGACCTCATGGCTGCCTCCTCTCTGCCCCATCAGGCCCCATCAGAAGCACCACCTCCTTCTTTTCTTCCTCCTCCTCCTCCTCCTCCTCCTCCTCCTCCTCCTCCTCCTCCTCCTCCTCCTTCTCCTCCTCTTCCTCCTCCTTACCTACTGCATCTCCCTGGAACCACACACTGCAAACCCCACTGCTTCCCTGTCCTCAAGGGACCCCTTACAGCTCCCTCTCCTGTCTGGACCACACAAGGCAGACCCCTCAGCCTGACTTTCCCTGGCCACCCACCCTCCAACCTTTGCTCCCTCCCTACCAGAAGACTGTGCACTCAGGGTCTTCTGTGCACTCAGAGGCAGATGGACCCCAGCCTGCCTCGATCCAGTCCTTCCTTCCTTCCTTCCTTCCTTCCTTCCTTCCTTCCTTCCTTCCTTCCTTCCTGTGCTCTTTCCTGAAGTGGAGATTTCACAAACGTGTACTGAGCACTGCCCCTGTATTCCAGGAGCTGGCAAGCCAGCAAGAAACAAAATTCTCCCCCTCCCCACTTACACGTGTGGCATCCTCATGAGGGCACGGTTCAGACAACGGTGACAGGTGGGATATTTATTATTGAGGGGGGTGTGGTCTCACAATGACGATAGAAGAAGCTGCACAAGATATACAGCTGAAGGTATAGATGCTGGACTTGCTCTTTCTTAAGAGCCTTGGGGCAGGGGTTGAGTAGGTGAATGACAAGGTGGGGGTGTAGCTTTCCTGTGCAGAAAGCCAGGCCCTTACATCAACACACCTTTCCTGTGGGGGTCTTTTAACATTCTCCAGAAAGAGATTTCTCCTCTGGACCAGCCCATCTGTCATCTGTTATGAGACCTTTTCTTTTCTTTCTTTCTGGGGGCAGAGAGACAGCACAGCAGGTTAAGAACTTGCCTGACTTGCAACAGTTCCAGGTTCAAATCCCCAGCACCACATATGGTCTCCCGAACACTGCCAGGAGGGACCCCCGAGCACAGAGCCAGGAGGAATTTTTTTGGAATGTGGGGGGTGATTGGGCCACACCCAGCAGTACTCAGAGCTTACTCCTGGCGGGGCTCTGGGAACTATATCAAGTGCCCAGGAGTGAACCAGAGCATGCAAGGCAAGTGCCTAAACCCCTTGACTCAACCCAGGTTGCAGGCTGACCATTGCAAGGCCAGCACCACACCTGCTGTTCTCTCTCTCTCTCTCTCTCTCTCTCTCTTTCTCTCTCTCTCTTCTTTCTCTCTCTCTCTCTCTCTCTCTCTCTCTCTCTCTCTCTCTCTCTCTCTCTCTCTCTCTCTCTCTCTCTCTCTCTCTCTCTCTCTCTCTCTCCCTCTCATAATGAGCCAGCTCCTTTCTCTACTTGACTGCCAGCTAAGCCAATTCACCTGCTTTGGATTACAGTCACATGCTGACAACTCCTCCCCGCCCTCCAGCAAGAGGCTGGGGTGGGCTGGCTCAGCTCCAAGAATGTGCCAGACTCTGCACGTCCATGCCCTGGGCACCTGGATCCAGGGTTCGAACCAGTGAATCAGATTCTTGGTTCAGCTCCACCTTCCACCAAACCTCTTTCTTGCCAGTGAACGGGCAAGTGGGGTCACTGACTTTAGGACTCCCCCACAAGCCTCTCAGCTTATGCCTTTGTAGAACAGGGTGAGAGATCATGCTCAGAAGTTCCTCTGGTCACAGTTGTCTGTGTGGAAGAATCACTCTGGTCCTCACTTCAGGATCCGGTGCATGCCTCTGGATACTCAGGACACCTTCTTGGCTGTTGAGCCCAGAAGCTCCCTTTCTCGGGCAGAACTGTTGATGAACTTCCCAAGGGCCATCAAGGAAGGAAATAATGTCCATTCCAGCCCCCAGCCCTGCCACTGTGACTGTGACCAGGAGCCAGAGGCCAAGGGCCAGTTGGCAGCTGCAGACCCAGTCCCTCGTCACCCCTGAAAAGCACTCCTGGGCGCCAGGCTGCAAACATCTCTTTCTGTTTTGGTCCACATTCAGACAAGCGGACCCCTAAAGGCTGGACTCCCTGAGAGCCCTGAAGATGCTGAGTCTCAGAGTGCAGATACCTTCTTTAGGGCATGTATGATCCTGACTTTAAAAAGTCTCTGTCAGGCTGGAGCAATAGCACAGCGGGGAGGGCGTTTGCATGCAGCCGACCCAGGTTCAGTTTCCAGCATCCCATATGGTCCCCCGAGCACCTCATGAACCACTCATGAGTGCATGAACAGAGTGCATGAACCAGTAGTAACTCCTGTGCATTGCTGGGTCTGACCCAAAGAGGAAAAAATAAATAAATAAAATTAAAAAGTCTCTGTCTAGGCCCAGAGGGTCCCAGGAAGTCCTGTACCACATCCGCAAGGCCTTTTGGGGTGAGCTGGCCCCAGCTGGGCAGGACTTTCCCTGGACACCTCCCTGCAGCTCTCCAAGATGACCTCTAGGTGGCACTGTTGGATGAGCCTGGAATTTCAGGCAACAAAGCCACTTCTAAAGGAGTGGGAGTGTGCAGGGAGGGGGTGTCCACCCAGTCCCCCTCATTGACCCCCCAATTAAGTGTCCCAATGAAGTGCCCCAAGACCCCCGCCCATATCTTCATTGCCCTCCCATGACCTCTGGCCTCCTCTATCTTGTCTATCCCTTCTCCCTTTTCCCAAGACATGTCATTGTAGCCTCCTCATTCAGGACTCCAGACTGCTACCTCTACAGACCAGGTCCCTTTCCAGTCATCAAACACACATTGGCTCTCGCATCTTCCATCCTTCATTCTCCTGGTTCTACCTCCCCAGCAACTGGGGAAAGGTCACAGCTGCAGAGCACAGAGCAGACAGGCCCCTACCCCCTCCTCATTCTTCAGAGTCTCCCCGGGCCCCTGGGTCTGCCGAATGCCCTGCAGAGACCCGGATGCCACTTTGCATCTTACTGAACCCTCTCTCTGTGGTGTCAATCCATCTTCTCTCTGTAGGCCTCCGAATAAAAGCCTCCCCAAGCTCTCCTTGTAATGACCCTCCTTGCATTCTGAGAACATCATTAAGATGCATTGAGCATCAGGTTTGCACTGTTTGAAATTTTATAGAATTCATTTTCAGAGTGATTTGGCAGCTCTGAAATTCCTCTCTTCCCTTTTCAACAGTGAGACAGGGGAGGGGGGCAGGGGGGAGGGTGACGGAGAGGGAGGGCTGACTAGGGATCCAAGAGGCTGGGATTCAATCCCAGCTCCACCACCCCTTTTAGGGCCCCATGACCTTGAGGAGGTCACACTTCCCCCTGGGCTCTGCATATCCTACCCTGAAAATATCACAGTAGGGACCCAGGAACACAGAAGCTGACAAATGCCAGCGTGGGACCACCCATAGCTTAGCCCCGGTGAAGGTGAAGAAATCATCATGGAAAAGGGGAGGTGGTAGAGGAGGAACAGATTCTTCATTTTTCAGGTGAGGAAACTGAGGCCCACAGAGGGAGAATGACCTTCCCAAGGTCACATGCCCCATGTCACTGGGTTGCAAAGCTGGGCCTGGAACGGCCAGGTCATTAGCCTTTCTGTGTTGGCAAGTCGCTTCTCGTTTGTTCTGTTCTCCTTCTCCAGCTGTCTCCAAAGGCAAAGGGGGGTGGGGGAGTGTGGGTGCAGAGGAAGAAGACACTGGGGTCAAACACCTGAGTCCCACGTTCACTGCACTAACAGGTCCCCACGTCTGGCTGACTGAGGTCCAAGGCTGGGCCTGGGGACCTTGCATGAGGCACATCTAGTGCTCAAATAATTTCAGCAGATAAAGAGGTGACATCGAGTCTCATGCCCCCCCATGTATTAAAAGATCTGGGACAAAAGTTGGAATCCAGGGCCAGAGCGACAGTACAGTAGGTAGGGTGTTTGCCTTGCACACGGCTGGCCCAGGTTCAATCCCCAGCATCCCATGTAGGATTCCCCCAAGCACTGCTAGGAAAAAATTCCTGAATCCAGAGCCAGGAGTAACCCCGGAGCACTGCTCGGTGTGGCCCCCACCTCCAAACATGTTTTTAAAATAGTGTTTTCACAAGTTGGAATTCTTGGTTCGTGTCTTCAGCTCTGCTGAGTGCTGGTCTCCAAGGGGCAGGAAGTGGAGCAGGGATTGGGGGAGAGGAAGGGTGGGGCTGGGGGAATGAGGACACTGTGCCTTCTGGCCTCCCCAGGAGGAGTAAGACTCCTAGACCAGGCTTCAGGGAGGATGATTCTAGCAACAAAAGTCAGACCAGGGGCCAGAGCGATAGTGCAGCGGGTAGGGCATTTGCCTTGCAAGCAACTGACCCGGGTCCAATTTCCGGCATCCCATATGGTCCTCCAAGCACCACCAGGAGTAATTCCGGAGTGCAGAGTCAGGAGTAACCCCTGAGCATCGCTGGGTGTGACCCAAAAAGCAAAAAAGAAAAAAAGTCAGGCCAAATGTAGCCCTGTCCAGGTTGAAAGAGTTTGCTCCTTGTGTGCAGGAAACTCTGAGTTCGATTCTCAGCACCAAACACCAACAAGCCAACAAGGGGCTCTGTCCAAAGTTGGGGTGGCCCACGGCGGGCGGCGATGAGCCTTGGGGCCTACAGGAGCTTCAGGAGCCCAAGTCAGTCCAAGGCCTGCAGGGTTTAAGTCATGGAATGATGAGCAGACAGAGCAAAGCACCGTCCCAGGCTGCCAAACACCCAAGTCAGGAACATAGAGAGGTTAAGTGCCTGAGTTCTGGGGCCAGAGCCCTGCCTTGGTCTGGCCCAGTTCTGCCAGCTGCAGCATGTGACCTAACCCATGAAACAGAGGGGACCCCGCTGCAGTCATCCTTCCCCTTTGCTCATCACTGCGGTGAGGGGCTGCCTGAGGTGGCTTAGGACTGGCTGTGCCTGTTCTGGAGCTGATCCCAGGAGTCTTCCTGTAGGAGGCAGCTTTTAGGTAAGAAGTCGACCAGGATGTGACTCATTCTATTTTTCAGGGGACACGCAAGCAGGGCACATGCTGGCAGGGCACAGCCCCACTCTCTTGGTCTGCAAAAGCACCCCACATAGCCCTGAGCACTGCAGGGATTCCAGAAACAGAAGCAGTGCCGCCCAGGGATGCCAAGTCTCAGAGCTGAGAGGCAGAGGGAGCTGCCAGAGCTGTCGGATGATGTTCACAGGTTCACTGACACTGTGGGGGTGTCGTTCTGTGCCTGGCAGGGACCAGACACAGGTGCAGGTCAGAGAGAGAGGCTCCTGTGCTCTCAGGACATGCCCCGTCTAGCAGAAAGCCTGCATCCACCCTGCCTTGCCAGGATCTTAGGGGAGCAGGCCCATGTCCCAAGTAATAGAGGGGTTTGAAATGGGGTTGAGACCAGGGAGAAGGTTCTAGAAGGCTTCACAGGGATATGGCATGGGATGGAAATGAGGGAAGGACCATTGGGTGGTGCCATTTGTGTCCAGGCAACAGTAAGCAGAACTGTCTGGCAGCTGTGAGTCTCCTGAGCCGGTCCTCAGATGAGCACCCCTGGCCCAGGCTCTTACACCCTCAGCAGGCGTTGGCCTGAGACCCCAGAAAACCTTCCCCCTGAGGTCACAGGGAGAGCAGGAAGCAGCCAGGGTACCGGGTTGCCCACTCCCAGACAGCTCAGTGGGCTGTGAGGACAGACTTATGCTAGGCAACACAGGAAATGGGAGACTTTAGGGGGTGAGACCCTGGGCTGCAGGAGAGTTGTGAGGAGGGAAGTGCCAGGAGGGGCTTCAGGCCTTAGGATCCCATCTTTGTGGGGGAGGAGGGAGCTACTGAGGAGGAAGGGGGTCAGAATTGGGCGCAGAGGTCTGGTCCCAGACATGCCTGGGATAAGCAGGGGATAAAGGAGGAAGAGGGAATAGAAAAGGAGCAAGTACCATGGCTTGGAGGCCAACCACACATGCTGGGGGAAAAGGGAGCTCAGATAGAGAAGGGAGCACCAAATAAAGGATGTTGGGAGGATCCTCCCAGAATGGGAGAAGCATGCTGAAAGTAGACTATAGACCAAACATGATTGCCGTTCAATGCCTCTTTTGCAAACCACAACACCCAAAAGGAGAGAGAGAACAAAGGGGAATGCCCTGCCACAGAGGCAGGGTGGGATGGGGGATGGGAGGTGGGAGGGATACTGGGATCCGTGGTGGTGGGAAATGGGCACTGGCGGAGGGATGGGTATTTGATCATTGTATAATTGAAACCCAAGCACAAAGATTTGTAAGTCTACAACTGTACCTCATGGTGTCTCGCTAATAAAAATTTTAAAAATAAAAGTAAAATAAGTAAAGGCCCTCCCGTTGTTCATCAATTTGCTCGAGCGGGCCCAGTAACGTCTCCATTGTAGACTTTGTTGTTACTGTGTCTGGCATATCGAATACGTCACAGGGAGCTTGCCAGGCTCTGCCATGCGGGCGAGATACTCTTGGTACCTTGCCGGGCTCTCCGAGAGGGGCGGAGGAATCGAACTTGGGTCAGCCATGTTGGCTGCGTGCAAGGCAAACGCCCTACCACTGTGCTATCGCTCCATTTTTATTTTAAAAAAATAAAAAATAAATTTTAAAAAAGAAAACTAAATATAGAAATTTAAAAGAAAAAGAAAAGGAGCAAGTAGATGTGAAGGGCAAGCAAGTGACAGATGTAAGGAGTTGTCAGGACAGGTGAGGAGGAGCAGAGAGCAGAGGATGTCCAGGTCTGGGCTGAGAGAGCAGGGTGAAAAATGGCCTTTCAGCCACTAAAGGGAGACTGAGGGGGAAGCAGACCTGGTCAGGGGGACCACTAGGGCCACAGCTGTGGACAGGCCCAGAAGCTGGATGGAGCAAACTTTGCTTCCTTTGACCCCACTGGGCCGGCGGGCTCTGGGCACCGAGCTGGAACTCACTGAGCTGTTCAATCTACATCCTGCACATGGAGTGGCCCTGTGGCACTTGCCACATGGCACGGAGTGTCCCCTGATAGCCAAGAGAGGCTGAAGCATTCAGAGTCACCTCCCCCACCACCAGTCACCTTGCCACCACCACCATGGCCTGTGAGAGTCCAGAGTCCCCCAAATGCCTTAACACTGGGAAGGGGACACAACCTTCCTGCTCAGGGACCAGCCTCCTCAGGCAACAGAAACTGCAGGGGAACTGGGGCCTGGTGGGAGGCAGTGCCCAGTCATCACTCCTCATGAGCCCCCCCCCCCCACCTTTTCTAACAGGAGAGACTGGAGAGGCCGTGAGGACAATGCTGAAAGCACTGTATACTAAGCGCTGGCAACACTGTGGGGTGAGCACCCTTCAAAGGATTGGGCACAACATTCACACAATCAGAACTCGCAGTTGAGGAGCTGAGTCACTGTCTGCCCTAGCCGGCACTCGTGGCTAGACTCTGATATGGCACAACTGTGCCCCTGGGGGTCAGTGAAGGTGGTGGGGGGCATGCACCCACAAAGCCCAAAACAGAGCAGGGGGCTCCAAAATGTGAGAGAGGCTAATACCTTGAGCCATTCCCTCACATGCTTTTTTGGTTTGGGCAAGATTTGCAGAACCATGCAAGGAGTGTGTAGCAACAAATCCAAGGCAAGTGCCTGGGCCCAGGCCCTCCACACGGGCATCCCTTGGAGGTAGCTGGAGATAATCACAGATGTCTTCCTGTAGGAGGCAGTCTTGAGGTAAGAAGAAGACCAGGATGAAGCTCATTCTAGTTCCAGGGAAAGTGCGGCCAGAAGACACCTGGCAGGGCACACACAGGAGATGAGCCCCGGCCATGACCAGAACAGCAGACTCTTCTACACTGATGACACTCTGCTTCTCCAAGTACGTTCACAACCTTGAGTCCATCACCAACAGCACCCACTTCTATCGGGTCCAGGCCCCTCCACAGGCTCTGTGGATCTACCCGAGAAGCTGCAAGTTTCACTGGATGAAATCCACGTTCCTAAGTGCAGGAACCGAGCCCAGAAGCCTGGCACCCAGCAAGCAGAGGAAGCAGGTAGCAGGCTGGAGTGGAGATTTGTCGAATCAGACTTGAGCACGGTCCCAGAATCACCACTTACCACTAAATCTCCCTGGACAGCGCCTTGTCCTGGAGGAGCTTCCGTGTCTTCATCTGTCATAGAGGGAGAATGGCATCTTTCCCACTGAGTGATTGCAAGGATTAAATCAAAGGACCTTTGGAAAGCTTTGTCAGCCCAGTGCCCAGGCTGCCCTTCCCACCGCCCTGCAGCACTGCCCCCTGCAGGCGGGTATGAAGTGGGGTGGGGGAAGGTAGAAGTTCACAGTCCTGTAAAGGAGAACCCAACCTTGGGGTGGGTCAATGAGAAGGGCGTTCTGGGAGACTGCCAATGCTAATAAGAGGTGCTGGAAGTGGGCAGAAAAATAGTTACAGGGCTCAAGGCCCTTGCCTTGCACATAGCCAACTGAGGTTTGAATCTCTTGGCACCACATAGGGGCCCCTGAGCACCACCAGGAGTGATCCCTAGGCACAGAACTAGAAGTAAACCCCGCAATCAGCTAGGTGTAGCCCACCCACCTACCCCCAAAATAAAGGTGATGGCAAGAACTAGAGATAGTCCTTCCTTGACCTTCCCTGAGTTGGCAGGGCAGCCTTGGAGTTTCATTGTCACCTCCTCCTTCCCATGGCCGGAGCATGGCCTGCAGGACCCCATGCTTTCCACATTGGGACAGACCCCCCACCACCCTGGCACCCTCCTGCTTCTCTGTGGAAGGCCAGGCCTGAGCCCCAAGCAGAGCAGCAAACTGAAGAAGGAAATGGTCTTAGGGGGCTAACCTGACCCAGGAAAGAGATCAGGTACCCTCCTATTTGGGGGACTCAGACTAAGAAATGGTGAGTGCGTTAGGGCTGGAAAGGGAGCTCGCGGCGACACGACTAGGTTCAGCTGGCTGGCGGTTTTCTCTCTGTAACTCATTTAATCCTCACCGCCCTGGGAAGCAATCTTTCTGTCCCACTCGACAAATTAGGAAACAGACTCTGGGAGTTTAAATAACTCACATTCACACAACTAGCAAGTGTGGAAGCTCGGAACCCGGCCCATGTTCTTCCCTCCCACGATGCTGCTGAAGCCAGGGACACCTTCAGGGCGGGCGCCAAGCCCGGTGCTCCCCATCAGCCCCTGCCAGGCTTCTCTCCTCGTCTCTCCTTCTTTAATTTATTGGAGGGGTATGTTCCCATTTAGAGCCATCTCTGTAAGGGGAGGAGGCCGACTAGCATATGTCAGTCAGGAATCACAGCAAGGATCAGAAGGGGGTGCCAAATGAGGGGCTGCTCATTTGTCCTGAGCCATGCATAAGATGGGGGGGGGGGGGGAGCTGTGAAGCAGATCCCTGTGCCACCACTAAAGTGACCTCCGACAGGTGACTGTGCCACACTGGGCTTCAGTTTCCTTTTCCATGTAAGATGAAGATAAGAGGTCAGGTGAAGTTCCTCCTGGAACTGTGAGGATCCTAGTGGCCCCCTGGGGTGCTTAGCTCAGTGTCTGATGCGTGGTGGCCAGATTTATCACCAACGAGCATGATTACAAATTCTCCCTCTAGAGCCATGGCTTGTTCGAACAAAGAGTGGGCAAAGGTAGCATATAAATAGGGTACTACGGAGACGGCATTTGGTGTTTAACTGACATAAGGACCCAGGGTGCCCAGAGGAGAGACAGAACTGCTGGCTGCAGAGGCAAAGTTGTTCTAGGATACAGAAGGAGGAGAGTTTGGTGAAGGAGGTGGGACTGGAAGGAAGCTCAAG
The DNA here is from genome assembly GCF_029834395.1 of Sorex fumeus. Lineage (NCBI taxonomy): Eukaryota > Metazoa > Chordata > Mammalia > Eulipotyphla > Soricidae > Sorex > Sorex fumeus. The sequence continues at coordinate 683,166 of NW_026606104.1, read as the reverse complement.
GAAAGTGAAAGATTGGGCAGCCCAGAGCAGAGAGAGGGTGATGGGTGATGGGTGACCAGATGCAGGAGCTGGGAGTGAGAAGGGCTTTCCTGGGGGTACCCAGGGAGACCTCATCTTTCCTGGAGTGTTTGCTGGGAGCTAAACTCTGTATCCCTAAAACGTAAGCATCATTCTAGCCCAGAGCTAGCCGATCTCACAGATGACACTGAGTCAGGAATCACTGGCTGGTCTGTCTAGTAGCTGCAGGGAATTGTCAGTCTGGCCCATCAAAAACACCGAGGCTGTGTTGTGTGGGACTCACACAGCCCCAGGCCCTAAGCCTCAACCAGCAGGCCTTGGAGCCACTGTCACCTCTGGACACCACCTAGGACACTGCCTTCCAAGACCCCCACCACCCCTCACACACACCCCATGCAGCTCCTGGGCATGCCCCCAAACAATCCTTTATGACAACTGGGGCAAGGCCAGCCCAGAGGGGAGAGTCAGAGATGGTTTCCCTGTCTGGATTCAGATCAAGGGGGGGGGGGGGGGGGGCAAGCCTGGAACAGTGGCCGAGGGATGCCAGAACAGGAGCGGCACGTGGGCCCTGAGGCGCTCATGGGGGGCGTGGGGGGGGTCGCCCCCAGGCCCCCCTCTGCAATCCGGACTGGTCTTCCCACACACATTCCCCCCCAAACAAAAGGGAACTCCCTCCTCTGCTCACTCCAGGGCGCACCCCAGAGTCTGGACGCCCCCATGCCAGCCGGCTCAGGCAGGGGTTAGGGACCGGTTTGCGCGGAGCGCCCTCGGCTGTCCTGGCCCCTGGGGGAAGGGAGTCGCCAGGGCCGGCTCTGCAGTTTGGCCTGTTTCTGCAGCAGCTCCCGCGGGCAGTGGCGAATTTCTGCCACCGCGCGGCCCCTCACCTGCTGCATTCCCCTGCCAGAGCCACGCCGGGCGGGTAAGCAGGCGGCGGGGAGGCGGGCAGGAGGAGGGGGCCCCGGCCAGGGGAGGGTCTGCAGATTGAAGCCTGGGAGGCTGGGCATAAGGGCAGCCGCTTCCCGCGGGACCGGTGACTGCTTAGGGCTGGGAGAGCGCCTATCGCTCTGCCCTCCGTGCCCGCCTCGGCCGTCGTCGCGAGCCTCGCCTTGCGCGCGCTCCTCCACTTCTGCCCCCCGGCGCCCACCGGCATCCCCGCGCCCGCCCCGCCCCCCCTGGCCCCGGGGAGCGTCCCGCGGAGCCCCCTCCACGACGCGCCGCTCCGCGACGCCGGGCGCTGCCTGCCAAACGCGCGGGCCGCTCTGCGGGCGGGCTGGGGCGCGGCGCCGGCTCGGGCCGCCCCCTCCGGCCCCTTGAATCCGAGTGCGCGGCCGGGCCAGGTGCGGCGCTGCGTGGCGCGGTGCGGCGCGGTGCGGCTGCGGGCGGGCGGCGGCCGGGGCGCTCCGTACGCGCCGCCCGCGGGACTGCAGAGCCGGCGCCCGGCTGGCCGCCCGCACCCGCCGCCGCCTGCGGCCCGCAGCGGCATGGAGGCTCCGGGGAGCGGCCCGCGAGGGTAAACGCGCGGGGGGCGCGGGGAGGCGGCGCGCGGGCAGGGCCGGGACCCCCGGCGCGGCGCGCGGAGAAGGGGCGGCTGCTCGCCGGGCCCGCGGCTGGACCGCGCCCTCGGGACCCCCGCGCCGAGCGGGCAGCCGGGCCCCGGGGGGCGCGGCGAGTTCCCCACCGCACCTGGGCGTTCGCGTTCCGCTGGACTCGGGCAGCCTCGCGCGTGCCCGGCGCGGACCTCGGCGTTGCGCCCGCCGCGGGAGCCCCCCGGGCCGGGCAGGAGCGGGTTAAGGCGGCGCTGGCGGCGGCGCGCGGGGAGGAATCCCGGCCGGAACCCCGGAGACGGGGCGCAGGGGTGGGGGGCGCAGACCCCGCAGCCCCCCGGATCCAGGCTGCGGGACTGGGCCCGGCGCGGGGGAGTCCTTAACCCACCGCGTCCTGCGGGCTCCCTGTGCCCGGGTCGCCCCGCAGCCTCGCGGCTTGCCGGCGGAGCATTTGTTGGGCGCTCGAGCGATTCTCTGTTGGGGAGAAATGGGTGATGGAGCTCCTGCCCCGTTCAAACGCCTCCTGCATCTCGGGGAGGCGGCCCAGGGACCCCGAGAGCAAATGAGTCCGGGGACCCAGGCCGCCGGCTTTGGCAACTTCAATCTCCGGGTAGGAGGGTTCTTCCTAGGTGACCCCCCACCCTCAAAGGCGTGTGTGCTGGAAAGGGAGGGTCGGTTTCCTCCTGGACCCCGATGGAGCCCGCACACCACCCCCCAACCCCGCGGGAAGGAAGCCCAGCCCTGAGAAGGCACGGGGTGGGGGGTCGAGGGGGAGCTCCTGGACTGGGGTACGGATATAGCCTGTGCTCCTGGCTGCTGAGGACCAGCGGGGCAACCGGCTCAGCCCAGGGACTCCCCCAGAGGAGACAGGCCCAGCTAAGCCTCCAGTCTTGTTTGCTGGGAGAAAAGGCTGTTGGTGGGCAGCTGCCTGCCCCAAGGAGGCCAGGAGAGGGGTGGGAGGGCTAGGACTCAGGTGTGACATCAGAAGGAAGGTGAGGATGGCAGGGAAGGGCTGAGACCCCCTAATCTTGGTACCTAAAGCTACGATTCCCCCTTGTTGCTGATTTCTCCACACCCCCGCCCTCCCCAGGACACCAGAAGGTCTCCAGCTTTTGCTGAGCTGTGCATCTTGCTTGCTTCCTTCAAAGGTTTCCCAGCCCAGCCCGACTGTCAAGCCCTGCTCTGCGCCCCTGACCAGGCATCCCCGCTCGCTGCCCCGGCCGCCTGGCGCAGCTCTGGAGCTCACCTCCGGGACCCGCAGCCTGCCCTCCTGCCCAGAATGACTCACCACTATTTCTAGAGTGTGAAGACGTGATGGGGCGTCAGGCCGCCAGTCCGAGCATCTAGGACTCCTGCGGCAGCGGAGCAGCCCTGTGAGGAAGAGGAAGAAGGCTCTTCCCAACCCCGCCTGGCCAGGTAAATCACCCTGTCGTTCAGTAAAAGCCACATGCATGGTGGCTGGGGTGTGGCAGAGAGAGAGGCCCAAGGTCCTAGCTGTGACCCCCCACCCCTGCCTCCCAGGCAGGCACAGGTATCATTGATGTTCTGGGGGAGGACTCCCTCTAACTCTCAGGTTTCTCCATAAAGCCCGTGCAGTGCACAGGGGTCCATGCAGGGCATTCTAGAACTTCCTTGAGGCTCTCCCTGCCTCTGTTCTCCTCTGATCTGGCTGCAAACTTGAATTAAAGGGTCAGAGAGCGCAGCCCAAGCCCTCCTTATCCTGAGCCTTATGAAAGTCAGGCTCACCTTTCAGCCATGCATGTGGCGCTCCCTGTCACCAGCTGTTGGCTTGGGGGCGTTGGGAGGGACGAAGTGGCAGCCCAGGGGTGGGGCTGTTGGTCAAGTGGTTGCACACACTGATTCTGCCTGTCTTTCAATGCAGCGAGGCTGTATCTGTGGTTACTGGGGGCTCTGTCACCCGAGCCCGGGCCAATGCTTCTACATTTCCTGGGGCCTTTAGCAGCACCCTGAGCTCCCTGCCGCCAGGCAGCTGGAAAGCATAGTGGGAGGTGCTTCTCTCAGTCTCCATTATGACAGTGGCTACTGGAGACCCGGCAGATGAGGCGGCAGCCCTGCCAGGGCACCCTCAGGACACCTACGACCCCGAAGCAGACCACGAGTGTTGTGAGAGAGTAGTGATCAACATCTCAGGGCTGCGGTTTGAAACCCAGCTCAAGACCCTTGCTCAGTTCCCCGAGACCCTCCTCGGGGACCCAAAGAAGCGGATGCGCTACTTTGACCCCCTTCGAAATGAGTACTTCTTTGACCGGAACCGCCCCAGCTTCGATGCCATTTTGTACTACTACCAGTCTGGGGGCCGCCTGCGGCGTCCTGTGAATGTGCCCTTAGACATCTTCTCCGAAGAGATCCGCTTCTACGAGCTGGGCGAGGAGGCCATGGAGATGTTTCGGGAAGATGAGGGCTACATCAAAGAGGAAGAGCGACCTCTGCCTGAGAACGAGTTTCAAAGACAGGTGTGGCTGCTCTTCGAGTACCCCGAGAGCTCGGGGCCGGCCAGGATTATAGCAATCGTGTCTGTCATGGTCATCCTGATCTCCATCGTCAGCTTCTGCCTAGAGACACTGCCCATCTTCCGGGACGAGAATGAAGACATGCACAGCAGTGGAGTGACATTCCACACCTATTCCAACAGCACCATGGGGTACCAGCAGTCCACGTCCTTCACCGACCCTTTCTTCATCGTTGAGACCCTCTGCATCATCTGGTTCTCCTTTGAATTCTTGGTGAGGTTCTTTGCCTGTCCCAGCAAAGCCGGCTTCTTCACCAACATCATGAACATCATCGACATCGTAGCCATCATCCCCTACTTCATCACCCTGGGCACCGAGCTGGCTGAGAAGCCAGAAGATGCCCAGCAGGGCCAGCAGGCCATGTCCCTGGCCATCCTCCGTGTCATCCGCTTGGTAAGAGTCTTTCGGATTTTCAAGTTGTCCAGACACTCCAAAGGTCTCCAGATTCTAGGTCAGACCCTCAAAGCTAGCATGAGAGAGTTGGGCCTCCTGATCTTCTTCCTCTTCATCGGGGTCATCCTGTTCTCTAGTGCTGTCTATTTCGCAGAGGCCGATGAGCGAGATTCCCAGTTCCCCAGCATCCCGGATGCCTTCTGGTGGGCAGTCGTCTCCATGACAACTGTAGGCTATGGAGACATGGTTCCAACTACCATTGGGGGAAAGATTGTGGGTTCCTTGTGTGCAATTGCAGGTGTATTAACCATTGCCTTACCGGTCCCCGTCATTGTGTCCAATTTCAACTATTTCTACCATCGGGAGACAGAGGGAGAGGAGCAGGCCCAGTACTTGCAGGTGACGAGCTGTCCAAAGATCCCCTCCTCCCCTGACCTAAAGAAAAGTAGAAGTGCCTCTACCATTAGTAAGTCTGATTACATGGAGATCCAGGAAGGGGTGAACAACAGTAGCGAGGACTTTAGAGAGGAGAACTTGAAAACAGCCAACTGTACCTTGGCTAATACAAACTATGTGAACATTACCAAAATGTTAACGGATGTCTGATTGAGACCTGCTCACATACTCACAGCCCAGTGGAACTAATGCAGATATTGCATAATAGCCTGCATTCTAGTCAGCGTGTTCTACAGTGTGTATCTGGTTTTGCATGGAAAGCAGTAGTCGTGCAAGTGACTTTTGATCTTTTGATTTTTGATTTAGAACACAGAATATCCAACCATGGCTTTCATGCAGATCTTCATCACCGGCTTAGGGGTTTTCAAAGAGGGGAGTCACCAGTGGAGCCAGGAGTTTAGAAAGATAGATTGGGGCCACCTCACATCCAGTGCAGAAACCTGCCACATCAGTGCCACGTTCCCTTCCTAGTTCAATGCGTACAGCACCCGGATGTGCCTCACGGCCCGCCCCCTACCCCCACCCCATTTCAACCTACCACCCTGCTTCACAGAGGAAAACCATGGTGGCTTCACGCTCAAGCTCTGGTAATAATTACAAAAGGTCATCCCCCTTTTTTTTTTTTGGCATTGAAAGGAACACACAGTCCTGCGTGTTGAAATTACTTTTTATGTCACAAAGCTGGGGTTTGTGAATTGGCGTTGCCAAGTAGCTACTCCAGAGGCTTGTGTTTCATAACGGAAAATGCTGCATTGGTTTTTTTTTTTCTCTGCAGTGTCTCTGTGAGGGAAACCCAGGGGAGGGACAGCTAGTTAATATGACCAAATGTGAGTTGTCAAGTTTCACATTGGCTCCCTTGGGCCAATGGAGAGAAGCAAACCCACCAAGGAGCCTCTTGACTTCAGAGTTGACCATTTCTGTGGGCTCTGGGCTAACCGAGGCCCATGTGTCTGTTGGAGTTTACAGACCTGTTTTCCCGAGCGCTGCCACCCAGCAAAGCCGACACTGCAGTGAAATCCCAGTGATGCGATCGAGCTGCATGGGTGTTTGTTGCATGAATCTCAATATATAAAACACAGGAGATAACCTATTTTTATTAGTAGCCTAACAGTATTCATATTTAGAGTATTAATAGCCTGGGAAGGGCACTGAACTAGGGTTTTGTTCCCCTGCACAGAGTGGCAGAAGCTCTCATTAAAAAGAAAAATCTTGGCTATCTTGACTGGGGAACCAAAACTTCTGGCCGTCCAACTTACCCCATCCTTGTTCTTCCAAACAGGCAGCACAGGCCTCTGCCTAGGCAGGAGAGTGAGCAGGAAGAATAGTGTCTAAACACTTCAGTGAAATGCATCTAGGGATGAAGCTAGACTTGGGCTTAACTGTATAGCTGACCAGGACATCAGGTCCTTAGAACTAATGGATCTGTGGATCCAGTGTACATAAATAAATATATATATATACATATATATATTGAGTATCTCTTACACGAGTCCCTCTACCTAGCTAGCTGTAGGAAAAAAATAATTGCATTTGAACCTTGTATACGCTTATGCAATATTTTTGACACAGGGCAATTTATGCATGTGTTTGACTATGTGCACTAGAGTGTATGTATATACATACACAGATACATAATACCTACGTGTGTGCATATGTTTCTCTATGTATGCACACACACATACATATACATATGTATATTCACTCTCTGGAGTTCAGGTTCGGGGGCAAATCCACTGCTCTGTGAGTTGGTTGTCTCAGAGGCCTCGTGAGTTCATTGGTTTCATGGGTAACCCTACTGGGCCTGGGTTTGCTGCCATTGCCTCAAACACTCCAGTCTTCATGGATTCTAGATGTTAGAATTGTCTTTCTGCCCTCCATGTGCTGCAGCTTCAGTCCCCCAGAGCTGAAGCTTGTCTTACTGAGTGCACAAGGGGCCTAAGGCCCTCACAGCTCCCACTGTCTTGGGCCAGACCCTCCCCCCTCCAAGCCCAGCCTCCTCTCTCCAGTGCATCCTGTGAATCATCTCCATGCTCACCTCTTCCCACCCTTCTGGGTTGGCATCATCATCATCGGTTCTTCATCAGTTCCTTTCCTCAATCTTTCCCAAAAGAGCCAACGTGGCAGGGCACCAAGGAGTAAGCTCTAGAGAACCCAGGTTCAGGGCCTGACCTCTGTGTGGAAGTTTCTGAATGTCAAAGACTAGACAATGAAGTTCCTAAGTCACCCCCAAGCATCCTTTCAAGTGCCCGACTCTAACTCTCTCCCTGTTGAACTGGCAAGCAGAGCTGTTCAAAGAGAACCAAAGATGGGTAAAGAAACCTTCCTTGGCCCAGAGCAGGCTGAGTGGATGAGCAACACACAGTCTAAAGGTAGAGGGCGGCTGGCCCTGGGAGGGAATGAGGAGGGGAAGCATTTGCGTCACAAGCTGGGCTTCTTTGCCTTTCAGTGAAATAGCTAAAATTTCACTCCCCGCCCCCCACTCCCAACCCAACACAGAGTTTCCCAGTGGTTACTCCAGCCCTACCCTCACTGTTGGCCATTTAGCACCTACAGTTACCTTGTGGGGTGGGGCACCACTCAGGGTGCTAAGGCCCAGGTGCTGATTAATTCCTGGTCACCCACATCCCCTGTGTCTGCAGGGCATCCTGGCCCAGTGCAAAGCCTCTTGGTTTCTCTTCTCCTTCATGGAAGGTGGTGCTGAATTTCCAAGACATGGGGGAGGAAGACACAGGCCTTTGGAAAATTGATAGCAAAACACTCTACTCAAAGGGTAGATAGTTTATTTCAGTGTCTTGATCTGAGCCTAGAAAATGTTCACAGGCATGCCTGCATGTTTTACCACCACAAAATAGATATTCTGTCACCGTGCACCAATATCAAATATGCAGCACATAGATAAAGTACACAGGAGACCAATTTAATGAGACGGGCATGCCCAGAAAATAGATAATTATACCTATATCCAAAATATGCATGTTCAGCTCAGAACATACACAGAGACCTACCTATACCTTGTACATAGAGGCAGTCTGCCATCAGACACAAAATACAAGACCTACATGAACATAATGTGGTATATAACTTCATGGATGCATTTATACCTTGGGCATAAATGCAAAAAAGATGCAGATATTTTACTGTTGTTTCTGCATACAAAATAGAATAAGTTCAATGTGTTCATGCAAGGCACATAAAAAAACTGTCATTCATAGAAGTAACACAGAACACAACGCACATGCCCAAGAACAGTCTTGATATCCATGCAGTACACACTCACACTCAGGTTCCCTTGCTCTGTCCCCAGAGTTGTGAAGGAATAGGTAGTAGCTAAAAGTTGTATTGTATTACCTTTTCCTAGCCTGCACCCATTCTTCTCAATACTCTTCAGGAAGATTCTTTTTCTCATCTCTTCTTTCATCCCCCAGATTTCAGAGAAATAGACCCCCCCCCCGCCCCTAAGATTTAAAGCAGAACGATGGGCTCTCCGTGCAAAGCATATCTCCAATTAATATTGGCATTTCATGGCCTTTCAGCCTGTCCACCTTCCTCCACCAGAAGAAGCACCTGGGACAGCTAGCAGCCCATGTGTGCATACACATGCGTGCATGTGCACACACACACATAAACACACACACACCCCTCACCTTGGCATACTCTTAGAAGGAAAGGAGCATCTCTACAATCCCATAGCTCAGGGTCCTCTGGTCTTTAGATTCAGCCTCATTCCCTTGCACTTGAAATCAGTGATAGTTCCAACACTGTGGGATCCTGAACTCAGAACCAGGATGAAGAGGTTCCCTAATGTTTTGTTTTGTTTTGTTTTGTTTTGTTTTGTTTTGTTTTGGTCTGCAGACCTGATTGTGCCTCCCTCCTCCCAAGGCTTGCTGGCTCAGAAAGCCCAGATCGGATATAGACTTGTCTTTGGGGCCAGCCACCACTCGCTGTGGCATTTCACTTCCTCATGGGGATTAGCCAGGTGGGATCAACCTTGTGTCCTCCCTGTGGTTGTTCAATTTAAGGCCTCCTCTGTCTCCCATCCCCTGCCCTCCAGCCTCCCATCCTGACACTGTGCTTTGAGGAAACACACTGCAGTTTACCAGTTCAGCTAAACTAAAATATGATTAAGGACATAAACCTCAATGCTCAGCAAGTTGACAGAAGTCTTTGAGAGGCTGATGTTTAGCCTTTATTTGAAGGTCAGATTTCCAGTTCTGGTCAGAGTACCTGGCCTGGAAAGGCTTCTGGGTGACCCCCAGAGCTGGGTCTGCCCACTGGGGTGAGTGAGAGCTCATGTTTGGCAAAGACGTTGCCTCCAATGAAGTGAGGACTTGAAGTCAGGTTTGCCATCAGGTTTTGAGGCCTTCACTCCTGTGGCCATCCCAGGAGTGCACCCCTTCCTCCCAAGGTGACTCAATGTTCGTGGAGTGAGCAGCCACAGTAGGGAATGCACATGGAATGTGGGCCTTTCTGAAATTTCCAGATCAAGGCACCAAGGTTCCCTTTAGCCTCAGCAGAAGCCTCCAAAGGCTCAAACTTTTAAGAAGGTTGGGATTTTCTGGAAGCTAAAAGAGGTCCAGGGGAAAAAATATGGGGGAGATTGTGATGAGGAGAGCATAAGTGAATGGGTCAAGTTTCAGATGCTTTTCAGGAGCCTACATTTAATCAGGACATAATAAAAGTCCCATGCTTCCTGACATTTGGGTGGCATCCACACCCTCTCCCTTCCTCTCTGGTTCTCTCTGTCCATCTGAGGTGGGGCACGCATGTAACCAGAAGGAGCACTTTCCCAAGGTACCCCAAGACGATGTACCTGAAGGCTTCTCCAGCACTGCTGACTTGAGTGCCCACCCTGGGTGTCATGTGTCTCATCCTCTCTGCTCAGGATTCTGCCTGGATCCCTCACTCCACTGCAGTGAAGTCTTTGGCCAAATTACCTTCATGGTCAGCTATGAAATAGAAATGCTGATGGAGTGAGCCTGGTATCCTCTAAAATCTCTGGCTAGGGCTTCAATGCTGCCCAATGGAGAAGAAAGGCTGAATTTCCCACAAGAATACCTGGAACAGCTTGGAAGTTGTGTAAGAGGGTGGCACTCCTGGGCAGCAGGAGCCCATGCTTTTAATAATCGCCCCAGGAATGGGAATAGCAGTGGGGTCCAGCTCCACCTATTCAGGGGTCCGTTGCTCTAACAAACCCTCTCTGGGCTGGCCCACGTAGACTGCAGGGTGCTCCCAGATGCCACATGGAGGCTCCCCTAGCCTGGTAGTGTCCAGGACCTTAACCTCAATAACTTCATTAGCTGCCTGAGTCAAGTGGTGGCCACGGAATGCAGGGAGGTGTCCCCATGTGGTGACCGTCCTTGGTATCAGGGTTGTTTACGTGTTTTCCACTTAAGACCCCTTTTCATCAGAGAAATTGTCACACAAGCCTGGGTGTATCTATAATTAGGATGCATAACAAACATTGACTCATCATAAATCATCATTGATTTTAAAACAGAGCTTTTGCAAAGCCCTTCTATGGGGTGGCACCCCCCAGTTTAAGAAGTTGAGCACACTCCTCATGCTGGGCCCTTGTTTACTCTAGGTTTATGCCCCAAGTCACAATGGGATGGAAGCAGATGGGAGTGGAACATGTTCTATAAACTCTGGTGGTTTTCTTTGTCAAACTAATCTAGTTTCCTTGTCCCAGCTTTTCCCCCCCACAGGGGGGTGGGAGTGGTGGTGTTGGGCCACACTTGGCAGTGCTCAGAGATGACTCCTCGCTCTGTGCTCAGAGCACTCCTGGCAGGGCTCGGAGGAATATATGGGGTGCCAGGGATCAAACCCAGATCAGCCACATGCAAGGCAAGTGCCCTCCCTGCTGTACTATGGCTCCAGCCCACCTTCTCCTGGCTTTCAGCTTCCCATTCTTCCACTGCTCACTCCATCTCTCATACTTTGTGTTTGAATAATTTTTTAAGAGGAAAAGTGCAATAACATAAATAGTGACTGTTTTCTTTAGCAATAGCTATTTCAAAAATCTTGTTCTCAGGACTGAAAAGGGATAGTACCTGGCTTCTCAGATAATGCCTTTGGCCTCTGGGCATTAGTTCACTGTCTCTGGAGTTCCCTCTACTTGACCCCAGTTCCCATGACTCTGGTCTTCTGAGACACTGACCTTCCTTCTGGAATAGACACCCCAAAGGTGTCTATGGAGGCTGGGAAGGCCCTTGAGAAGTCTCTTTGTCACACCATGCTTTTGTTTCCTTATGCACCTCTGTCCCTCTCTCCCTCCATCCATGCATCCGTTTGTCCATATGGTCTCACACAGCATTCACACAACCTCTGGACACGGGAACCTTGAGTTCGTGCATCTCGTTGACTGTTAGTCAATCTGGCAGAGTGTAATGGAAGCCTAGAGGAAAGCGCTTACGAGTAGATAAGAATAAAGCATCCTGAGCCATTACAGAAGATCATTTCCATGCACTAAAAGCCATTACTTGATCCATTTGTCTCCCTTCCTCCCCTCCCTTGGGAGATGGATGTTGGGGCAATGTGGCCTGGAGGTTTGCACCTGGGATCAGCAGCCTAGCCAACTTGGGGATTTGCCCTTGACTGTTCTTCAGAATAAGCTGACTTGCTTAACCAAAGGGACTCCAGAGGGAGCATCAAGGAGGGAACCACCATCTTGTAAGTAGAGATCTTTAGGGATAGACATTTGGGTGGTTAGGGCATAGCACGAGGGAAATAAAGTTCCCACTCTTTATGCAGTTGCACAAACATACAAATGTGTATACACATAATTAGTCTCCTTTCCTGAAAACTGTGTGGTGACTTAGACTCAGACTGGACGGTCAGGGAAGGCCGGAATCCCAGGGTCCCCTTCCATTCCTTTTTAATCTACCTTGCTCTCCACAGGAGTGTACAGCAAAACCTCAGTTAACTGACGGGGAAATCCTCAGGGAAGGAAGCATGCAGTTGCTTTACAATCATGGGTATTTGAATGGGAATGAGAAAATGTGTTTTGGTTCAACCTTTGTATTAAAAAAAAAAAAACCTAAGTAGGTTAGTATAAACTTTCCTGCCTTAGTCAGTGGGTTGTTTGACAGAAGACCTTGTGTCACTCAGGGCCAACACTCCAAACCTCAGTTCTCAGTGTATAGAAAAGTAGATGGAGAAGACCAAAGAGATGGGCTGAATGTATGCTGGCTACTGACAGACCCGGAAGTTGACCATTAGGGTGCATTCTGGCTCCTCAGATAATGCCCTTTGCTGTCATTAGCTGCTTTCTACTGAAAGTACAAAAAGACAATACAATTCTCATTAACTGAGGTTTGGGCTCATTGGTTCTGAGTTACCAGAGGTTTTCCATATATACATATATCTCTGTGTGTACATATATATATATGTATCTGTATATATATGTATAGTATATGTATATATGTACACTACTGTTTCAAAAAGGATACAGTTATACAGTGACCAATTCCCTTAGCTTCAGTATTGTGAAATAAATTTGGAAATTCAAGAAATAAAACGCATCTATTGAATTTTTTTAAAATTACCCTTCTCTGAGTTCTTACCACCCATCCAGTTGAGTTCCTTTCTTCTGCAGAGGGACCTCTCTTGAAGGTGGTCGCTAACAAAAGCTGGAGTTCCAAGGATCACCTCTCTCTTTTCCCTCCCAGGTGCTGCCTGATACCAGGATAAAAGGAAAATCAGATCTAGGGGCACAGTGCTTTAGCCTTTGTACTGTCTGCCCCTGACTGGCTGTAACCTCATCACTGAGCCCCAGAAAAGTTTTTTCCAACTTTGTTACTGTAGGTGGAGTAGGAAGCTGACTGTAAGACCTAGCCGCAGAGTGATCTGTTGAGGGTTTTGTTTTGTTTTTTTCTCCTTGGTATTGGTGATGTCTCAGGTTGGAATTTTTTGAGGGAGCTCAAAATTGACCTTCTTAAAAAAGTGAAGAGCTCAAGAATAGTACCTGCCTGGTGCAGGGAGAGATGAGTGGCAGCCAGTGGAAGGGACAAGTCCTTCCAATTTGGTGGATTCTGACCTAATCTCAGCCCAAAGGGCTTAGAGCTGCTGCCATCTGGTTGCCTCTTGGGAGAAACAGTTGAGTCTGAGCTAAAACATACTCTCGGTCTCCCTTTTTGTGAGCAGGCCAAAGGCTTACCCACTGACAGAGCTTTCTAGCCTCACTTCCTGCCTTTGACTGGGTGCCTTTCAGGAAGGAAAGATGATTCTTCACTAGTATTTGGGGGGCCGCTGGTGGAAGGAGAGTTGCCTGCCATCACCCACCACCCCCAGCAGTCCTCCATGCCGACTGAGCCAGCAGCAACTAAGAAGCCCATAACCCCAACTTAGCGTAGCTGGTTGAGGGGGGCAGTTGGAGAGCCTGTCTGGATGGACGTGGCTGACACAGCATGACCTCAGCGTGGCAGCAGGTCTAACTGACTGTGCTCCTCTGCACTCCTAAAATAGTCTAATATGTTCCAGACAAGTTTGCAGCTGAGCGCGCTTTATTCCAGTGACGGATGCATGGGGCAGGTGTGGTTACGTAAGCACCACAGACAGAAACGTGAGGCAGTGAGGATGTGGTTGCGAATCAAGATTGTAAGGAACTCCTCAGAGGGCAGAGTCTCCAGCCCCTGTGTCTCTTCAGTTCTCAGGAGACATTTCTAAGCTCTGCCTCTCCTTAAAAAGGGTTTCCTAGAGACCAACTACCTTGTTTGTGTGAGTGTATAAACATTCTGTCTGGTACAGAAAGCAGCAGGGAGGTGGGGGGGCTGGGAGGACGGGAGTACTTAGGCACCCACCCTGGCTCCCAACTTCTATGTCAGCTACTCGCTTCCCCACCCCCACCTTCGCGGCAGGTGAAGGGAAGGGCAAGGTCAGTGTCCTGCCAGGTCGCACTGGACAGGTGCAAGCAGCCACAGGCTGAGCAACGGGAGACAAAAGCAGAAAGAGCAGCCTGGCTGGCCCTGGCGAGGGCAATTCTCAGCGCTGGAGCTCTAAACATGCTCTGTGGCTGTCCCAGTTCTGCCTTCACGTGGGATCCAGCGACCCAGTTTCCTTTTGTTGTCGTGCTTGGATGATTCCTTCATTTTGAAGGCCTCGGGAAGCTGGAGAGTCCCATGATTGAGCTGCAGCCCTGCTGAGCGAACGGCGTCCTCGCCAAATGGGTCTCTGCCTGGGTTTCTGCATCCCTGCAGCCCTCGCTTCACTGAGGGTAGTCTTGGAACAGTCGGGATTAATGGTGCCAGCAATCAAGGAGAACTCTCTTTAGCATCACGGATGCAGCTGTCCAGCCCGTGAGTGCAGGAGGCTGTTTCCTTGTCAACACCCATGTGCTTATGTGCTTACAAAGCCTGTCTCTGGGGAGTTTTTATATATCTCTCTCTCGCGCGCGCACGTGCGCGCACACACACACACACACACACACACACGCACACACACACACACAGTGTGGAAATGGCCGCTCGGTAGGCTTAAGCAGCACAGACTCTCATTTGGGTTCGCCCTGGCTTCCTTGTTGCTCATGCATGACTGCGGCTGCCTTCCCACACCCTAATAATTGTCTCTAATAATTGCTGAAAACTCCAAAGAAGAGAGGCAGATAAATAAGCCTCCATGGGATCAATAAGAGAAGGAACTCCAAGGTTGATGGTAAAGCTTCGTAAGGATGATGCCGAAAGGGAACCGGGGTCTCCATGGTGATCAGAAGCTGGGGACCAATGGGAGCTGTAGGCGGAGCAGGACTGGGGGGAAACTCATGGGAGTTGGGAGTCACTTAACTATTTGTTTGCTTCATGAAAATGTAGACACCAGCTGTAACCACATTGCACAGGATGTATAGATAGTATCATTCTTGCTGACATGTTCTGGAAGCTTTCAGCCCCACCAACACTGCCCCGCCCAGGACTTCTGCAGCTGAGAGTTCCTGTGTCAGTAGGGTCTGATATTTGTACATAGGTTATACATATATGTGTACATATGTGCCTCAATGAACATTGCCTGTCCACCTGACCATGGGTGTACATAGACTTCATAGAGCTCCACCACCTTTTGTAAATACCAACACAAGTAAATACATATACAAATATATATTACTGAGGATTTATTTTAACATCGTTCTGTGTGAAATGAAAAACATAAATAAAATTTTTGACAGAGACTAGTCAGTCCCTTCTTCCTTGTAACCCAGATTAATGCTCTTCGGCATGCCAGTGTGCCCGCCTCTCCCCTGCTGCCATTCTGCTGGGCAGGATGGGGACAATGCTAGCTGCAGGTAGGGGGTCTGCATAACAGAGCTGGGGAGAGGTTTGCATCTTCCTCCTCACTTTGAAAGTGCTTCTAGGGGAAACTGGGAGGTGGGGCTCTCCAGGGTCGAAGATCAAAGGGACTCATTTCACTGCAGTTGCCCCCATCTTTGCAGGCCCAGTCCTCTGACCCTACCCCTCCAAGAGCCCGTTTCTGCTGGTGCCCAGAGCCTGGGATCAACCCTACTCTTTCTTTAACTCACAAAATAAGAAGCCCTTTGGTCTTTGCTCCCAAAGGATGTGGTTCTCCAGCCATACAGGACTCCTCCCAGGAGAAGCTGTTGAAATTCCTTCTTGTGTACACATGATGTGCATGCATGCACACACGGACAAGCACATGCACACATACACGCATATGTACACAAACACACATACACACGCCCCTCCCCCCACCATGCCCCCCCCCCCCACACACACACATGCACACACACTGATTCCTCTGAGGGGGTTCTGGTGCTTAGCTGGATCCCCCAGCATCCTGATGGCTGGAAAGCAGTCAGGGGTGTGATGGCCTTAACCTTAGCCCGCAGCCAGCACATCCATCCACACCCCACGCACCTGCCCACACCTTCCTAGTTCCCCTCTCAGTGTCTGCCCCAGCAGAACAGAGGCACTGAAAACTGAAACCACAGGCGCCCCACCCTACCTCCCTCACCTGCCACAAGAGTCTGTTTTCAACTGCACCCTTTTGAGGTGCCACAAGGGAGGGTGGAATGAGGAGAGTGGCCTTTGGGACCTCCACAGGATTCCTTACCCAGAAGGCTTTTCCCTCCCTTGTGGAATGGGAGTAGGGGGTGGGTACCCCCAGAGAGCCCTAGACTTCCGTATGGATGTGGCTCCTTACTCAAAGTCCTGGGAGACTGAGTTAGCTTCCCAGAGATCCCAGATCCCCCATCCTCCTGCTACAGCCTTCTCACAGACAGTACTCCTGCCCTAAGTGCAATGCAATGGGCACTGCGGGGAGTTCTGTCTCCCCACCACGTACATGAAGGGGAGACATCAAAGGGACTGAGGTACATGGGAGCCACGGCAGGTCCGTTGTCTCTGGGGCATGAGTGTGGGGGACAGTTCAAGTAGAGGCCACTCACACCACCAGAGGTCAGCTGGTGTGCTGGCGCGAGCACTGGCCTATCCATTCCCACCATGGAGGCTGGAATCTGGGCACTTATGGCAGGGGCTGAGGGCCAGAGCCCAGCCTGTCCTGGGGCAGGAGGAGCAAAGCGGCATGGAAATGGCTGAGCCCCAAAATGTACCTGGGGCAGGAGGACCAAAGCAGCATGGAAATAGCTGAGCCCCAAAATGCACCCGAGAGAAAGAGAAGCCACTGGAGTCCACTTCCAGCCCTGTCTCTCCCCAGCCTGTGACCCTGGGCAAACTATTTCATTCTCTTTGAGCTTCAAGTTCCTCTTCTCTATAAAAGGAATCCTGATGCCTACCTTATCTCGTGAAGATTAAATGAGTGCCTGGTACACAATGAAAGTCCAATAAATGCACACACACACACACACACACACACACACACACACACACTAAATGCATCCTCTCTCTCCTCTCTCTCTATCTCTCCTCTCTCCTCTCCTCTCCTCTCCCCTCCTCTTCTCTCTCTCTCTCTCTCTCTCTCTCTCTCTCTCTCTCTCTCTCTCTCTCTCTCTCTCTCTCTCTCGGATCCCCTTGTGGAAAGATACAAGTGAGATGGCTACTCAGAAATCTGAGCTACAGAAGTTAAAGGATATTCAACGGTGCTGGTCCAAGATCTCCAAATCTGGACTGAGCTCTACAAGAACTGACTTCAGAGAGTCTACGAAACTCCTGAAGTGATATCTAACACCTTACATGGTACGGTCATTTTTCCAATGAAGGCTAGTACCATCATGTTGAGGAAGGCAAAGTGATTTCCCCAGAGTCATTTTCATGCATCACCCCAAAATCATACCCAAAATATTCAACAAACACTTTTGTTAATATTCTGCTCTGGTAGATCTTCTCACCAAGAGTGAGACAGAAATTCACCCACCCAGGAAGATGATGGGGTGCAGAGCTAGACCTGGTCTTAGCTCAGGACAGCTCCTCAGTCCACTACCTGTGCTTCAGCTGTGTTGTCCTCAAGACTTAGAACCTAGAGCTTCCATATAGCAGTCGAAAACTGGCACATCTGCTGAGGAGAAATTAGTGCTATTAGTGCCAAGACTATCTACCTTGGATCCTAGGGCTGCAGTTCCTCAGTCTGCCTGCTTTGATTATTCTTTCTGTTTGTTTTGTTTGGGAGCCACGTCTGGCAGTGCTCACGGCTTACGCCTGTCTCTGTGACGCAGGGCCATGTGCAGTGCTAGGGTTGAGATGCTGTATTGTCTCTCCAGACCCTGATTATTCCTGTTTTTTTTCCCACTTTAGCCAGAGCCAGCTACCCGCCCCTCCCTGCCCACTCCACTAGGGTCAGTAAACACACCCTCGAAACCATTGCTTTTCAGGAAAAGATCAAGGCTCTTCGGACCTGAGCATATTCCAGTCTAAACAGGAACCAGGGCACCAGGCTTTCTGGTTTGCCGTCAAGTTTGAAGAAAAGACTTCCATATTTATGTCTTCCTTTACTGAGGGAAGCCTGTCTCTCTGCCCCATGTCTGTGCTAATGTGGTATTTACATTATTTCGCTCACCATCTGGGAAGCCCCCAACAGCTGTATTTAAAGCAAACCCACAACAAAACTACGGTACTTTCTCTCTGTCCACTTCAACTGGGCGCCTGTATGGGTCCTGTTACTCAGAATCTCCAGCCTCTGACATAGTGCTCGGTACAAGAAGTGTTTATTGAGTGCAGAACTAACTACATCACGTAGTCACAAGACAGTTGTGACATTGGCAAAGAATGGCCTTGGTGTAGGACTCCCTAGCTAACCCCTTTATTTCTCTCCAGTGCAAGAGACCTCAGATCTCCACTCCTGGGGCCAGAGATGGTAGAGATGGGTAGAGATGATCAGAGTCACTTGAGTCAAATGATCCACAGACAAGGTGCCACAGCTTTGCTGATGCCCTGTCCAGAAAACACTCTGGCAGGTCCTGGGGAAATTGTCCTCCAAGGCCTGTGCATACACCAGCCCCAGGGCCTAACCCATCCCACACCCTAGAGACTAGAGTTTAGTTTCTCAAACTGTGGGTAGCAACTTTATATGGAGTCTTATAACTTTTCTTTTTGCTTTTTGGGTCACACCCGGCGATGCACAGGGGTTACTCCTGGCTCTGCACTCAGGAATTACCCCTGGCAGTGCTCAGGGGTTATGGAATGCTGGGAATCAAACCCAGGTCGGCGGCATGCAAGGCAAACGCCCTACCCGCTGTGCTATTGCTCCAGCCCCGAGTCTTGTAACTTTTTAAAAAACTGCTTGGAAATAAATTTCTTGTCAACCATGGTGCCTTAATTAAAAAGAAAGTAGAGAAAGAAAGAAAGAAAGAAAGAAAGAAAGAAAGAAAGAAAGAAAGAAAGAAGAATTTCTTAGGTTTGGTTATAGTATCAGTGGTTAGGGCCTATGTGCTCTTTTTTTTGGGGGGGGGGGGTCACACCTGACAATGCACAGGGGTTACTCCTGGCTCTGCACTCAGGAGTTACTCCTGACGGTGCTCAGGGAACCATATGAGATGCTGGGAATCGAATCCAGGTCGGCTGCGTGCAAGGGAAACGCCCTACCCTCTGTGCTATCTCTCCAGCCCTGGGCCTATGTGCTCTTAACAAGAGAGTTTGTATTTCTCTTATTTTTTTTTCTGGGGTCCTTACCGGACAGAGTTTCGGTGACCATTTGGCACTGACAATAAAACCTGGAACCTCTGTATACAAAAAATTCACTTCAAGCTAACTTTCCAACCTTCCTTTTTTTCTCTCTCAGATTTAGATTGAAATGTCTAC
This sequence comes from Sorex fumeus, assembly GCF_029834395.1. Classification (NCBI taxonomy): domain Eukaryota; kingdom Metazoa; phylum Chordata; class Mammalia; order Eulipotyphla; family Soricidae; genus Sorex; species Sorex fumeus. Next base: position 664,029 of record NW_026606104.1, on the reverse strand, counting down.
CTCACAGGATTTTGTCATAAATTTCACCATTTGTACCAAATACATATGTTTAAAATATATATTTCATAGAGAGGGTATATAAATAAATAATTGCATAATACAGAATTGTGTGATATAAATTATATGAGGGACTTCATTATTATACAGGTAATATAGAAAATATCTCTATTGAGGACATGGTACCTAATGGTACCTAATGCACTGATGAGTGATTAAACATACATTATGTCATTTAGTTATTATCTATATCTTAAAAATCAGGAAAGTGGAAAGATAGGTCCAGTAGTGAGCCCAAAGTCACCCAGCTGGTAGGTAGTGAGCTTTTGTGAAGCCAAAGCCCATACTTTCCAAGAGTCTGTCATCATCAAAGTGGGACCATCACCCCCAGCACTTTCTTCCCTCACCAGGTTCAGAGTCTGTCTTCAAAAGCCTTGCTGCAACCAAAGCAGGACTCGCCTTGCCTGAGGGTCCCAGACAAGCAGGGAAGCCCATCTTCTCTCTCAGCCCTGTCCTACTGGGTCTTGGAGGTGATATCAAGGGTCAGTAGGAAGAAGGATGGCATCAAGCCCAAGAATGCCTCCTCCCCATTTCTGCCCTACTTCCCTAAGAATCAAGGAGCCAGGTAACTGCCACCTCAACCCACATACACCACACCCTATTTATCCAGGTCCTGGTAGGTGACAGACACCTAAACCCACACATCCCACATCTTGTGCATCCAGGTTCTGGCAGGTCACAACGATCTAACTCACACATCCCACAGCCCATGCATCTAGGTCCTGGAAAGTAACAGACAACTAACCCACACCTCCCACACCCCCATGTATCAAGTCCTGTCAGGTAACAGACAGCTAACCCACACATCCCATGCCTCATGCATCAGGTCCTGGCAGATAACAGACAGTTAACCCACACACCTTACATTTCATGCATCCAGGTCCTGGCAGGCTCATCATGCTTGTTCCATCAACCCTCTCCCCACTTTTTCCCAGCCCTGCATCCAATATGCTTCAGTTGGTAGCTAGGGATATTGTCATCTTCCTTCAAGTGTGAATAGGGGATCAGAACCACACTAGAAAACAAGCATATGATCACACACACACACACACACACACACACACACACACACACACATACACACACCTTTACCAAACCAAGACCTAGGACTTGCTTTCTCCTTTTCACCCTGACCTCTGGTCTTGATCCTTGCCAGTTAAAAAGAAGAAAGCACCTGCCATAGAGGCAGGCAGCATGTGGGGGTGGGAGGTGATGGGATGGAACCTGGGGACTGGGAAATGTACACTGGTAGAGGGATGGGTGTTGCAATATTGAATGATTGAAATCCAAGTATGGAACAGCTTTGTAAGGGTCTATCTCACAGTGAGTCAATAAAAAAGTTGAAAGAGAGAGAGAGAGAGAGAGAGAGAATCAAATCAAGAAAAAGAAGGTTTCCGTATACAGAGTGGTAAACATGCCAATCAAATAAATGATTCAAATCTAACTAAGATGTAAGCGACACCTGCCAAGTGTAGCCCGTGCTGGGTGTTTTGTCTGTCTTATCTTTTAAGTCCTCCTGGTCATCATTGTCACAGGGGTCTCAAGTTGCAGATGAGGAGTCTGAGGCTCAGAGAAGCTAAGTAATTGCCCCAATTCACACAGCTAAAGAGAAGCAAGCTTGGGACTCAGGCCCAAGGTCATTTTAAGCCATCAAAGCTTGATCCCTTGCTCTCCCAGGCACCTCCAGGAACACACAGAATTGAAAACCCCTGGGGAAAAACAGGAAGCTGAGGGATAGGAGGTGCAGTGGAATTGGATCACCCTCCTGGGGTATTTTTGTCAATGGGATTCACGAGCTGCAAGGTGTGAATGAGCAATTCGCTAATTTAAAATTTTCTGGAAAAGCTTTCCCTCTTTGGGCCTCAGCTCCCAAAAAGGGGGGAAAGCCTGGGGGTTCTGCACCCCTTTCCCTGCCCCCCTCTTCAATGGGGATTTTCAGGGTCCAGAAAGTGATTTAGGTAATGCTCACTGCTATGATCCCTTTCCTCCCAGCATTGGGCCCAGTTTTCTTTACAAAGGAGAGATTCAGGGTGGGAATCAATGCTCCCCCCAGGGTGGTCATGAGGGTGAAATGTGTGATGGAAGGTGCCCAGCACTCAGGGCTCCACAGACACAATTGTCAACTCAAGGGTGAAGTTTCCCCTTGAGACCTTGTGCTCCAACTCTGAGTCAAGGGGATTGTGGGGACTCCCAGCACTGCTTTCAAGCTTCCTGAATCCCACCTTCCCTGTCTGTAAAATGAGGGCACGCCCAACTTGGGAAGTTGTGGGGACTTACATAAAATGCCCATCAGAGAGCCTGACAGGATGGCAGTTAACAAACGAGTGCTACTCTCTGCCCTTCCTTCATGCAGGGCTCTTGTTCCCGGAGCCCCTGAGAGGCCCCAGCATGTGTCAGGCTCCAGGCCTCAGAGGGGAGCAGGATGCTGTGTCCAAAGTTCCACCCTGAAAGATAGTTCTTCTCTCAGAAGGGAAAGGTGGAAGAAAAGCCGAAGTACAACCTTTGAGCCTAAAGTAGTCTGTGAATAGATCTTGATGAATGAATGATCCCAGTTTTCCAAGAAAATGTTTAGAGGACACCTTCTCAGTGTCAAGCCCTGTTCTCAAATTTTATTCTGATGATGGCTCTATGCACCAGAGTCCCTGTTTTACCACTAAGGAAACAGAGATCCAGAGAGGCTTGCTTGACTTGAGGAGGATTTGAACCTTTGAACCCAGGTTGTTTGACTCTAAAGTCTCTGCTTCAAACTCTTCACCTCATGCACAACCCAGACTCCAGGCAATTTCTCATCCACTGGACCTCACAATGCTTCTATTGAATTTTCTGGACAGAACTTGCTCTATAGGCAAGATCATGCCAGGCACCCTCCATGCCTCACCCCTGTCTACAGAAGTGGAACGTCCTTTCCAAAGACACCCAGCTTGGAACATAAAAAGAAACTTGTGTTGTTATCATGAGTAAGGGAGGGGTGGGGAGTTTAAGGGCAATAAAATCCCACATTGCCCAGCCTCATGATCTCGGGGGTCAATTACATCCATTGCATTCTATTATGGAAGCGAGAATTAAGAACAGAACAAAGAGATCCAGCAACTTGCTGGAGGTGGCACAGCAAATTTGTCATGCAAGTCTGCCCAGGTCCAATATGCTAACTACCACACAATTCAGAAGAAGACCAGAGTCCTGGTATTTGATAATTCAGTGTCAAATAGTCAGCATGAATTAAACCCCTGTCGTGTTCCACGACCTCACTTAATTTTTGGAAGAAAACAAAGAGCAGACCTCCCATCCTTATCTGGACATACACAGAGCTCAACAGGACAGAACACCTGCTCTGTGGGGATGAGAGGGAGGGGGCCCTCCTTTCTGAAGGATGGGCAGGAAATGTCTCTCAGGTATAATGATACCTAAGCAGAGACCTGGCAGAGAGAGAGAGGGGAAGAGTGTTTCAGGCTCAGGGAATAGGAGCGAGAGCTATGTGACTGAGAGCTGGAGCAGAAGGCATGGGCCAGACAGTAGTCAAGGATGAATGGGGGACGTCCAAAAGGGCTTGAAGATCATGTCAGGACTTGCAGCTCCAGAAAAATCTCTGCATTCCAGCAGGGCAGGGTGAGAGACTGCTCAAAGGAGGGAGACTTGATTGGACATCTTGGGGTAGGGGTGGAGGGATTACACCAGCTACTGTGTTTAAAGGATACTGTAGCAGGAAAGGATGATGACCAGGACCAGTTAGACGGCTTTTGAAAAGATGAGAAGAGAGAACATGGCCCACGAAGGAATGGCAGCCTTTGGTAAGAAGTTGAATTCTAGATACAATGCATCTGCTAACCCTAAGTGAGCTAGGTATGAAGACGAAGCCAGCAGAATTTTTTGATGGAGTGAACATGTAGTGTAAGAAAAGCAAAGGCTCCTAAGATGATTCCAAGTTTTTGGTTTGACCATCTGGTTTAACAAAGCTGCCATTTCTCTCAATGAAGAAATCTATAAGAGCGATTCAAGTGCTCACTTACTCAAGATGTTCATCTAAGGAGTCTCACCTTCTAGAGTTTTCCTTGTGGGTAGCTGATCACTGGGGGGAGCCAACAACTTCGCCAACAACTGAACCAGTAAATCTCCTCTCACAGAATTCCACGTGGCCACACCTCTTCCCATGCCTTGAACCACTGCCTTCTCCAAGGCAAACTTAGGCCAGTCTGAGGATCCACGGGCCAGGACCCAAGTAGGGTCAGAGCCGAGCCAATGAGCCAGGCCTGACTCTGATTTAATTATGAGATCAATCCAACCAGCTGCCCTGCCAGCAGGAATGCCCCGGGCCTTCTCTTGGCCAGAGTAGGGCCCAGCTCCCAAGCTTGTCAGAGGGAGTTAGCCTCATACCACACCCTGGGTCCCCTCCAGCAGGCTGAGCAGGGCCATTCCTGCTGGTCTTCCAGATTCAAAGAAGAATCTAGTCTAGGTGAACACTCTCATGGGATTTGAGTACAGAGATTTGGGGTGGAGAGTTTGCCAGGATTCGCACAGATAGTACTCATGGGAAGGCAGATACTGGGTGGAGGATTTGATCTCTGGGCATCTAACTCAACTACTGAATTGGATTGAGGGAGCATCCAGAAGCAGAGACATCCAGAAACATCCAGTCTGGGGGTGTGTGCCTGGGGAAACCTAGAGGAACCGCAGAATCTATTTTAAATGGCTGGAGCGATAGTAACGTAGATAGTGTTTGCCTTGCCTGTGGCCAATTGGGGTTTGATCCCAGCATCCCATATGGTCCCCTGAGCACTGTCAGGACTGATTCCTGAGCACAGAGCCAGGAGTAATCCCTGAGCATCTGCAGGTGTGGCCCAGAAACAAAACAGATTCAAACAACTCTGGTGCCTGGCAGGTATCACCGATGGAGTTCAGGCTCAGGGCTCCCTCTCACCATCTTTGACTTCTCCCAGATAGTCATGCCAGTCTTCATCTTGAAAGTTTGTTTTTGTTCCACTTCTCTAAACTGAGTCCCCATACAGACCATAGGGACTCCCCTGGGTAAATTCATACTGAGAATTTTCCCAGAACCCCTGCCCAGAGCTCACCCCCACCACCAGGCCACCCAAGGAAATAACTCACACCTCTCATTCTATCCATTGTGAATCTGCACTTGAGACTGAGAAGAACTGGCTCACCTCTAAGGACATAGGGTGTTAGGAGCAGAAAGGCAATGGAGAGCTCATCTGGCTCAGGTACAGGGGGATGGAAAGGCTGAGGCCCAGCAATGGGAAGGGACTTATTCAAGGGCTCAGAATAAGCAGTTGCTAGAAACTGGCTCCCAGACCAGTTCTCTCTCTCTCTCTCTCTCTCTCTCTCTCTCTCTCTCTCTCTCTCTCTCTCTCTCTCTCATCTCTCTCTCCCAAGACCCTCAACTCTTCCAGCAAGTCTCCCCAGACCTCCTGGATCATCTCTCTTCCCCACACTCCCCAGCCAGTAGCTGATGGAGCACTGGGCTGGGTGTTGTGGATCCAGGACTATCCCACCCCATTCCACGCAACACCACATGTTGCCCCATGTGATCCTGGGTGCCACAACCCAGCGTGTGACCCTCCAGCATGCACCACAGTGACAATGACAACAACACAGGAACGAGGCAGGCGGGAGGGGCAGACAGGAGCCTTACCCAGCTGGAAAGCCGACACACGGAGCTCTGCCTGAGCCGAGCCTGACTCCCTGGAAGCCGGTTTGGCCAGACTGCACCAGACTAGCAGAGTGGGGCTTGAGGCCTGAAAGCTGCTCTTCCTTCTCCTGGGAAATGAAGGTCCTAGCCAAGGTGACTCCCTGGGCCCCAGACAATGGTCCAGAGGGGTCTGTGAGAAGCAGGGCGGCTGTGTTTTTCAGGAGGTGGGAGCTGATGCCTCAAGGGACCTCCACTGCAGGCTCTTCAGGGACCCTTCTTGGCTTTTCTCCTCCTAGACAGATCTTTGCTTTCTTAACATTGTATTCTTATGTCATACTTATATGCACTGGAATGGATGGTAAGACACACTTTGAAGAGGTGTGAATTTTGACGTCTGAATCATAGGGGATGCTGAGAAGATGATTCATAGGGGGAACCCCTGTACCTCACATGTGTGAGGCTGACCTGCACCCCTGGCACCAGACAGTCCCCCCCCCAGCACTGCTGGGTCTGAGCAAGCACCAAGTCTGTGTCAGCTTCCGTACTGCTGATCCAGTACTGCTGGGAGGCCCCAAAAATAAGAACAATAATTTAATAAGTAATTTTTAAAAATATGTCAACCAATATTAGCACTGTAGCACTGTCATCCCGTTGTTCATCAACTTGCTCGAGCAGACACCAGTAACATCTCCATTGTGAGACTTGTTGTTACTGTTTTTGGCATATCAAATATGCCACGGGTAGCTTGCCAGGAGTTGCTGTGCGGGCGGGGTACTCTTGGTAGCTTGCCCAGCTCTCGGGGAAGGACAGAGGAATCGAACCAAGGTTGGCCGCAGGCAAGGCAAATGCCCTACCCACTATGCTAGCGCTCCAGCCCATCAACCAATATTATCTCAATAAAAATAAAGGTACTAACGGAGGATTCTCTTAAAGACTATCTTCCCACACCTCCCCCTCTCCCCTCACCCCAAATTGAATAAGTTTCAGTCACCACAAAACAAGCTATGTCACTAGGAGTCAGACAGACCTAGGTTTAACTTTATGTGAGTGAGCTGTATGGTTCTGGTAAATTACCTGTATCATTTCTCAAACCCTACAGTGAGGAACCACTGGACACAACAGGGGCCTTTGAGGTGTCTAACTTGCCTCTGCTCCTTCTAGGTGTACAGAACTTGGCACCATGCTGAGTGCTCCTCCATCCACCTGAGGATGGGTGGGGCACATCTTAGCACAGTTAACTCATGAGTCCCCATCGACTCCCTCTAATGAGAATGCGCCAACTACAGCCCAAGGCTTGTGTGACCTTGCTGGGCCTGTGTTCCCCACTTTTCACAAGTGTCTTGTGAATAGAGAGATAGTGCAGGGTTCAGGCACTTGCCTTGCAGACAGCAGGCCCTAATTTAATCCCCAGCACCCTGTATGGTTCCCAAGCCCTGCCAGGAGTGATCCCTAAACACAGAGCCAGGAGTAAGGCCAGAGCATGTCGGGTGTAGCCAAAACCCACCATTAAAAAATAATAATAATAAGTGTCTCTAGTCTGTTTCTCTTCGGTTGGCTGGTGCATATTTTGGGGATACGTGCCTCCCTGGCTAGGACACAGAAATCATGCATAACATAGTACAGCAAAATTCACACCTTCCTTCCCTGCCTCACCACACAGCACTTGGAATATATTACCCTTAGGGCTGGAGAGATAGCACAGCGGTAGGGTGTTTGCCTTGCGCACAGCCAGCCTGGCCGAGTTGGGTTCGATTCCTCCGCCCCTCTCGGAGAGCCAGGCAAGCTACCGAGAGTATCTTGCCCGAACGGCAAAGCCTGGCAAGCTACCCATGACGTATTCAATATGCCAAACACAGTAACAAGAAGTCTCACAATGGAGATGTTACTGGGCCCGCTCGAGCAAATCAATGAACAACGGGAGAACAGTGACAGTGACAGTGATGTGCTCAGTTTGACAGTGATGTGCTCAGTTGTATCTGCCAGTAAGGGCCAGGCCGGAAGCATTTCTGCCTCTACAGATAAGGAAACTGATGCTCAGAAACACCAAGGAGCCTGCCAAGGTCAGCTAGGAACTAGACGAGCCACTGCTTGAAGGACAGCTCCTCCAAACACTTTCCTACCCAGCTGTGCTGCGGCCAGCCCAGGAAGCGACAATGACCCAGAGGATTCTCACAGAGACCCCCTCTACTCTCTGCCTTGCCATGGACTACAGGCAGCACATAGCAGAGCCCAGATAGAAACCAGGACCCGGATTCCTTGTTCAGTGCCTGAGTGGTCTTTGGGGCTGGGTGGTCTTTGGAGTTCCCTGGAAAAGGAATACATGCTGCAGTCTGACTCCCCATAGGACGGTCCAAACCCAAATCACAAAGTGTGGGGAGACTTGTAGGATCCCAGGGGTGGTGCAGGGGGACCCTGACCAGGCTGGGCTGTGATCCTCACAGCTCACCACTTGGGGAAGAAGTCATTATACCTCACCTTGAAACAAAGAGCCTAAAGCTCAGGAGCAAGTGACTTGCTTAAGGCCACACAGCTGAGCAGAGCTGACAGGGGCCCCCAAGGGCTGGCACCATCTCCCCTACTGTTACCGTCTGTTCAGGGCCCAGACAGCCCCCTCTCAGCAGGCCTTCCTAGACAGCATCGAGGCGGGCTCCGGCTGCTCGGGTGTCTGCACTCCATTTATTTACTTCCGAGTACTTACCGCAATCTGCACTTCCTGCTTCATGCCTCTCCTGTTTGTTTTCTGATTCTCCCACTAGCAGGGAAGTTCTCCAAGGATGAGCCCGGGGCTGCCTTGTGCCCTGTGGCATCGCCAGACAGGCTGGCCCATAACAGGTGGCCACCACAGAGCCCCACACGATCGGAATGAATATTCAAATGGGGACTCGCTCAGCACTGGCCCACAAGAGCCTGGCCCATGTTGCCATGAGTCTAGCTAGGTTCGGCAGGTGAGGGTGAAACTGGCAGGCCCAGCATAGAAACAGCAGCCAGACCTGGCTTCTAATCTCAGCATTTACTAGCGTGACTTTGGGCATGCTAGAATTCTTTTTCTTGGTGCTTCAACAGCAACCGTCATCACGCTTCTTTTCAAGGCCTGCAGTGAGAGTTAAAGAAGACAAAAGAGCATGTGGACCAAGAATTTGGAGATTTAGAGACTGGCACCCAATGTACCACCCCCACCCCTACCAGAGCTGCTCCCCCCACCCACCCCCACTAATAACAGGCCTTGGGACTCCAGGCTGGGAGAGGGCCAGGACCCCACTTGCATTAAGAAGTGACTACTGCCGGCAGCCTCAGAGCCTGTTACCGGCCCCCCCACCCCGCCCCACCCCGAGCATGCAGCAGCCAATTTCAAACTATGTAAATATGCCAAGCTGCCGCCTCAGCAAGGGAACAGCTATACTTAGTGCAATTTGCATGTATTTTAAGCTGACTTGTTCCAGGCAAAGAAGCCGATTCATGAATTTAATAACATTCATAGGTTTCCAGAATGTCAGCACTGAAGAGACGTCAGAGGCCATCTCGCCCAGCCCCCTCAGTTTTCGGAGGAGGATGCCGAGGGGTGCGGTGTGTCCAAGGTCATGTCGCTGGGGTGGTTGGAGCAGAGCTGGCTCAGCCCCTCAGCGTCTAGTTCCAAGTCTTTTCTAGGGCCAGCTGGATCTCTCTCAGCCCTGCCCGTGCTCCTCTGAGCAAGCAGGAATCTGCAGCTTTCAGCCCACATGCTGCCTGGACCACCTTCGCTGAAGGGGAGCAGTCCAGTTTCTGAGGCTGCTCCCAGGAGGGCAGAGGTGAGGGTTTGGGGCAAGCTGAGAAGGATCTGGGTGCACAGAACCAGTTCATGCAGTGGGTACCCAGCCCATGAGCTCTCTTCCTACCAGGGCACCAAGGGAGCCATAGAATGATATCTAGTAAGCATTCCCACTCCCCTTAACAGCCCATTACGATGATGCATTAGGTCATCCTGGGATTTACCTAGAGCATATTTTTAACTCCAGCCGACAGCTAACGCATCTGCCTGCCTGGCGAGCCTTCTCCCTTCTGGTAACTGCACGCTCCTCTGCTTTATGGGAATGCCCCCCCTCACCCCGCCCCACACAGTGCTGTGGATTCCAATGGGTCTGTCAATCAAAGGGTCCTCAGGCCTTGCCACAGGGCTGGTCACATGATCCAGACTCAAATTGGTCGTGGTCCAGGAGTGATTGTGTGACCAGGATAGTCCTTTTGAGAAAAGGAAGGTAGATGTTCACTTAGGGAGAAGATGTTTCCTTGAGTCAAGCTACAGGGATGCTGCAGGCCCAGCACTAGTAATGTCAGCTTTGTCCTCACAAGGAGAAAGCCTGGCTAAGGAAGATGTCAATGCATGGGAAGAGCAGCCTCATATGAGGAGACTGTGTGCTAAACCAGAGCTGGAATGCCTGTATCAGGCATGTCTGAAGCCTGATCAGCCTCCTTAGACACCCTTATCTTCTCAAGCTAATTTGGGTTGGATTTTTCCACCTGTATTAGAAATGCTCCCAATTCAGTCACTAAAATCTTCTTAAGTGAAAATGCTATGCAGTAACTCCTACCATGTAAAATTGTGTTTTATAGGAAGATTGGTGGTATTTCTAAACAGAACTTCTGAAACACTATGAGGATCATTATAATGTCTTTTCATTTGGAGTCAGGTACTCTTACATTAATTCACTGAGTTGTCCTGGCAATTATCATCATCATCATCATCATCGTCGTCATCATCATCATCATCATCATCATCATCATCATCCCTGCTTTTAGGAGATTAGGAAAATGAAGCTCATACGCTCAAACAACTTCACCAGGGTCATCCAATAGCTAAATGCTGGAGGCATAATCAAATCTAGGCTTACTGACTCCAAAATCACTAATAAGAGTGTTTCAACTGGGAAGAGGGTGTACATGGATTAAGGCATTTGCCTTTAGCACTCGGCTAAGCCTGTTTCTATCCACATATGTTCTCCAAGCCCAACTAGCAGTAATCCCTGAGCACAGAACCAGGAGTAAGCCCTGAGCATGTTTGATAGGGCCCAAACAAACAAACAAACAAACAAGTGTCTTGTGTGGCCAGGGAGATCGCTCAGGGGTTGGAGTTACACACAATAACCTGAATTTAATCACTATTCCATGACCCCCAAGCACCACAAGGTGTAGCCCCGGAGGCTCCCAGCCCTGCCAGGTGTGGCCCTGGTGGTCTCAAGTCCCACTGCGCTCAAGCAGCACCAAATCCTCAAGCCTAGTATTGATCTGTCTGGCCCAGTTGGCTGTGTATTGCTAGGAGTGGCCTCCAGAACTCCCAGAGCACTTCTTGAGAGACCCAAAATAATAATAAGAGAGTTCCATACTGACGCCGATGGTGGGACAGTTTCCAGCTATTGAGTGAATACTATGTGCCAGGTGCATGGCTAAGCAACTCACCTCCTCCCAACAACCTTGAAACTTTCCAGCTGAAGAAACTGAGGCTCAGATTTCTTGCCTAGCTAGGAAGTGGGGAGCAGGAATTGGCATCTCTCGTTCCAGGATCCCAGACAGTGGGTGAAGCTGGGCTCCATGGTTTAGGCTCTGTGAAGGGTTGGACCCACAGATAGACAGATGGATGTCTCCCCTTTGGACATTTGCCTCTCTGGGTAAGAAGCAGGCTGGCCTAGCTGCCCCGTATTCCTGGACTGTCAACCTGCCCTGAGCTCAGAGCCTGGGCTGACCAGACTTCCTGTACACTATACCAGGATCCTCTGCTACCAGCCGCAGAGACACTTTTGTTGATCATAAGGACCTCACAAAGGAGGATGGGACCCCCACCTGGGGCCACTGAGAACTGAAGGCCCCAGGTAGGGGTCCTCAGTCAACTGAGTGCTCCATCTCTCTCCTTGCCTGGCTGGGAACCCTACATGGAGCCATTTGGGGCTGCTGTTCCCTGGGGGTGCTGGGCAGCAGCTCCTTCTGTTTATTTACAGAATGAGAACAGTGCCCGCCTGGAACACTGGCTCCCTGCCTACCTTCCAGGAATAGCTCGTGACCTCGGCCAAAGAGTCCCCGTATTTGGCAGAGACCTTTGCACAGAACCCCAGAATGGTCCAGAATGCTGTCCTTTTCCAGGGCCACCGCTCCCAGACCCTAGACTTCATTGTCCAAGGACAGGTGCCTCTGGCTCACTCTAGGTCCCCCAGGTACTCCTAAGAGGACAGTCAGCAAGAGACAGGAATGGCCTCTCTGGCTCCAACCCATCTGGGAGCCCCCCAAGAAGACATAGGAACTAGACTGACGGGGCGCCCACTCATCTAGATGGTTCTTTGGGTTGGGAGGGTGCAGTCAGAAAATAACAAGCCATTCTTGGTAGGAAGGCCCAGGATAGAGGCACGGGTGTCTCCATCCACAGAAATCCTCAGTGGCCACTGAGGTCACTTTGGTCCATCGTGGTCCTTTGGCCAAGTTCTTAGCCTCCACTTCCTTGGTACAGGAGAAGCAAGAACTCTGTTTCCAAAAACTCAGAGTCTCACAGACCCACTTCTTGCCACCTGGTCTCGTGGGAACCTGCCTTTGACCTGTGTCCTGTACTGCCACCTCTGTCTAGTGATTCTGAGCCTCTAGTCACCAAAGACAGCTTGTGGCGCAGACAGATACCAGCCTCAGTGTCCAGCCTGAGTCTGGAAACCAGCCCTACCACTTACAGGCAGTGTGGCCTGTGCAGATAACTCAGCTGGCTCTCAACTTCGGTTCTCCTGGCTAGTGAGATAGGATGGGCTAGGATTCATGTTTGCATATGCCCCCAGGCTCCCTGGGCACTGCTGGATGTAAGCCTGGAGGCCCCAAGCACTGAAGCAGGGCCCGGAACTTCAGGGCTCAAACAGCAGCTTGTCCTCATGCCAGCACTGAGCCAAAAATTGCTGGGAGCGGGCCTCAGACTCCCTGAACACCTCCTGGGGAACTGCTTACCCGAACAATCTAAATAATGATTGTAAAATTAAAGAAATTTCTTCAAGCCAGGTGATTGTAAGGATTGGAAAGTAGGCCAAGGATAACTTGATTTGGGCTGTTATTTTTTTAAACGAGAACCCTCTGAGTCCGGGTCTTCCTCTGCACCAAGCCTCGGCCCACTTTCTCAAAAGACCTTGTCACTGGGGTTCTCCTCAAGCCCCTCTCAAGCTCTCTCCTCTGAGGTCTCCTGAAGGTGGTCCCAGTTCCAGCTGCCACGTCCAGCTGCAGCACAGCTAGTCCCCTCTCCTCTAAGGATGCTCAACTCATAAGCTTGCTTTCTTCTCTTGCACTGTTTACCACAGACCCCTAGAAAAAGGCCCAGTCCCCAGAAAATTCCACTGGTCACTCTCACCTGAGGAAAAATGATTTCAAACTGTCTCCTAGGGACCAAAAAGAGAGGACAGCAGGTAGGGAACTTGCCTTGCATGCGGCCACCCCAGGTTTGGTCCCTGGCAATTCACACAGTCTCCAGACCACTGCCAGGAGTAAGTCCTGAATGCAGAGTTAGGAGTAACCCCTGAACATCTCCTGAACATCTCAAAAAAAAAAAACCCTACTAAAAAGTATCCTAGCCCCAAAGGTATTATAAAACTTCTTGATGAAACTTGGAAGAAAATATCTTGATCTTTGTGGACATGGATTGGCATAAATAATTCTTGGAGATGGCACCAAATGTATCATCTATTCTTGTAATGATGAGTTCACTATGTGGTCTCTTACCAAGCCATAAAAAGAATAAAAAGCAAACAAACAAAACATGTGGTGCCGGAGAGATAGTACAGTATTTATGGCACACGTCTTGCATGCAGCTGACCCCAGTTCAATTCCCAGCACCACATGATCCCCTGAGGATTGCCCAGTGCAGCCTTGGAGAGCTCCAAGCACTACAAGTGTGGCTCTGGAGCACCTCCAGACTGTGGAACTCCCTGGGTCATCCCTGGCACCACAAGGAGAAAGCAGCACCCTGTCCCAGAACCCTGGCACTGAACCTCTAGCTTGGTTCACAAGGAGGGCCCTCCAGGCCTCCTGGTCACCATTTGGGAGGCCCAAACAAATAAATACATAAAGTATCAGTAAGGCACAAAGCGACAAACCACAGACTAGAAGAAAAATGTGCAAAATTACATATTTGGCAAAAGACATGTGTTCAGTGTTTTTGCAAAACTCTCAAAACTTAACATTATGAAAGACCGTTCCCAACATGGGTAAGTATTTGATCATTTTAACAAACATTATATGGATGGAAAACAAGCACATGAAATCGTGCTCCTTAGTCAGGAGAGAAATGCAAGCTGAAAGCACATATGTGGTTTTCCTGGCTGGGTGCCCCCCACCCCCACACCTACAGTTGCCACAAAGTCCCCTGACTACACCAAGTTTTGCTGAGGTGGGAGCCACTAGATACCCCTTCATTGCTGGCTTCAAGCTGCTGCAGTAGGTTCTTATAAAGTCAAACCTATGCTTGACATATACCCTACCAATCTGCCAGGAGATACTTACCCAAGAGAAAGGAAAAACCTATGTTCACACAAAAACCACGGGTGAGTGATTATAGTAGCTTTAGTCATAATCACTAAAAATGCAGGATAACTCAAATGTCCTTCGATCAGTTAATGGATAAACAAACTCCTGCAGTCAAACAAGCAAGTATGGCTCAGCAATGAATTACAACAAACTATATAAACAGACAATGACAATGAATGAATCGCAATGCATTTTGCTAAGTGAAAGAAACCAGTTCCCATAGGCTAGATAGTATACACTTCCTTTGTAGGACTTTTCCCAGAATAGCCTAACTATGGGGTTATAGAACAAGTCAGAGATTTCCAGGGATTACAGTTTGGGGAAGGAATTGATGCCACCAGAGAATTCCAGATCTTGATGGAGGGAAGTAGCTATACAACTCTGCATTGGCTCTGATCCATAGAACTATTACCACAAAGAGTTAATTGAACTGTCTGTAATCTTAAAAAAAAAACTAAATCTAACAAATGATTTTATTAAAAAGAAATGATAGTAATGAAAGAAAACATTAGTTGACAGTTCACGAAAAGAAATGAAAGAGAAAAATAAAAATATCACAACCATGAAAGACACATGAAAGGAATCTTAAAAATAGGACCGGGATGTGACTCAGTGGTAGAGCACATGACCTGCATGTGGAGGACCTGGATTCCATCCTCAGCACTGAAAAAAAAAATAGAATAAAAAATAGAATGGATGACAAGGAGAGAGAGCAGGAGTTAGGGTGCATGAACCCTAGCCCAACCCCTGGCACTATATGACTCCCAAGAATGTGGTTCATCACAGAATGTGGTTCCAGAGACCCCGGGACACCCAGAACTTGAGCATCTCTGCATCCTAGTGTCCTTGCATTCAATTGACTCCCCACTGGCTGAAAATAACCTAGAATACCCCAAGGTCCCCAAGAACAGCTTGGGAGCCCCTCAAAATAGAACACATATCACTAAAACTCTGCCAACAACATAGCAGACAGAAGAAGTTAAAACACAACAGAAAAAAAAAGACAAAAACCATTATGTGAAGCTCAAAAATTGCTTTGACCAAAAAAAAAAAAAAAAGCCGATCCAATGTGAACAACTCTGGTCTCTGTGGTGAAGAAACAGAATATCTTAAGAGAAAACTTGCCTTAAATTTTTGAATATCAAAAAGGGTACATAGTGTTTTAGAAAAAAATCTATATGGAACAATATAGAGAACAATCTATATGGAAACATTCCACTGAAATTACTGAACTTCAAGGATAAAGAGTGCAACACGAGAAAGGTAAAGTTTGTATGTAATGTGAAAAATATTAATTTGTTATTTGGAATTAGCCAGTACATATCTAGCACCCATATTACTCCCAGGCACTGTCTTAGGTGAAGTTTTAAAAATTCCTGATTCACAATGCTTACATTCTTGCAAGAGTAATCAATAAGGCACCTGCAAAACCAGCGGAAAGTATGAGTTATGAAGACTGTTGAGCAGGATGGGGTATAGGGAGTGTCAGGAACTCTGTTTTTTTTTTCTCTTATTGGGTCACACCCGGTGATGCACAGGGGTTACTCCTGGCTCTACACTCAGGAATTACTCCTGGCGGTGCTCAGGGAATCATATGGAATGCTGGGAATTGAATCCGGATCAGCCACGTGCAAGGCAAATGCCCTATCTTCTGTGCTATCACTCCAGCCCCTTGTATAATTTTTTGACCACTTATTTTGTAAAAATGGTCAAAAAGTTATTTTTGATAAGGATAACTTTGAACATTGATCTGAAAAGAATGTAGATGCCAAAAGAATATCTGAGGGGAGAACATTCCAAAAAGCAAAATAAACAAGTCCAAAGACCTTGGGGTGGAAATGACGATTTAGGAAAAATTGTGGCCAGCAAATCATTAAACCACAGCCAGATTTAGTGACATATGGAACTGAAGTCAGGTGGGTTTCTGGACAGAATTTTGTAAGGTCCTTTAGCACGGAGAACTTCCACGCCGCCCCTTCCTGATCCCGTGGCCCTTTGTATTCATTCCGGGTCAACCTGGACCCTGTTGATTATGCTTAGGCTTTGCAATGCTAGGGATCACCTAGGCCTCTGCAGAGGTGCAATGGGAGGGTCTCCAGGGCTCCAGGGTGCTCAGAGCACCATATGGTGGTAGTGATCAAACCAGGGTCGGGGCTGTACAAGGCTTGCACTTTAACCCCTGTCCTCTCTCCAGCCCTCTTGTAGGATAGACTCTAAATGTGGTAGAGACCTGAGTTACTGCGAGTTTTTTTTTAATTCTGGGTTTATGTGTGCAGCTCAAGGTAGAACACTTACCTGTGGGGACTCTTGAATTTGCTCCCCAATACTGAAAAAAAAAAAGACCATAGTATGCATATACTGGCTGGTGTGAGAATTTCTTGGCAGGTAGGATAGTAGAGGACAGGGCAGGTGAGGCAAGGTGAAGGAAGGACAGGACTGGGTTGAAACAAAACATTGGTAGAGGGTGTATGTGTTGGGGAAAATTGGGTGAGGTGTGGCGGCAAAAGGTGTTTAGAGATAATTTGAGGTCATACATGCTTTCTTTGCAAGCATGAGACCAAAAGTTTGATGACAGCACCATTTGGGAACCCCAGCAGCACACCTCCGTGCGGGATATCTGGCACACCCACCCCAGTGTATGCACACCCCTCCGCTAGCAAATGTGACTTCCGTGGAATCAGGTGCAAGCTCCACAACCAAGTGAGTGCAACCTCCAATCACCGTAGCAACATAAGAAAGAGGGTGAGGGGTGACACATATATCAAAATTGGGAGGTAATGACAACCACGCAAGAGAGAAGTGTGTGCAGTTACAAAAGAAAGAAATCCAAGGCAGAAATGTGAAGATGTCGGAATCTGGCTATATTTGGAAAGTGGTGTCACACTTTTTTTCCCCCCCTTCAGAAGGACTGAAATGTAGATACTGCAGAAGAAAGGATGACTCCAAGGGCTTGGTCTGGTCAAGTGAGGACACAGTCGTGCTGTTCAATGCACTGACAAACACTAGGCAAGGAGGAGTTAGTGATGAGTTGAACTGTGGCCGTGTAGGCTGTGTGGGCCTACTTAACGTCTATCAGGAAATGCCTCCTTCTTGTCCTTCGCAAGCAAAGACCAGGAGACAACACCAGCCACTTTCTGAGGGTACAAACAGCAGAGCTTCAAGTATCGAATAAGCAGCCATATATCAGTAAGTTTGCAAAATAAGGACACCCCCTTGGGAAAAAATTTGGCCATCATTTATTTAGCCAGATTCAAAGAGAGAAGAGAGTTATGAACCTACAACTAGCACTGAGCACACCATAGCAGTCCAGGAGCTGCAGAATAAGCAAGTAGAAATTTAAATTAGGGGTTTAAGGTGAACATGAGTACTCTGGACAATAACAAATTAAAATTTTCAATAAATGTCTTGTGTTATAGGGGAAAAGAAAATAATTTTTCCCATTTCTCGTAAGAGTCCCTATATCACATCTAAAATTGGAATTTCTCTAAAACTTTTCTTGATACTCATAATACTTATAATCTTGAGGGCTCTTTTAGGAACTGGTATTTCTTGTGGTTTTAAAAACAAAAATGTTCATCTTGTTCTCAGAAATTCTGTGTCAATTCCTTGAGAATAATTGTCCCATTGAAGATTTCAGAAACTGGAGAGATGGTACAGCAGGTAGAGTGTTTACATGTGGCCAACCCAGATTTGATCTCTGACATCCCACATAGTCCCCTGAGCTGTCCAGGAGTGATCCCTGAGTGCAGAGAAGCAAGCCCTGAAAAACACTGACTGGTTCCATCTTGATAAATTTCTCTCATGTTTTTCTACCTGCCCGTTCATCTGCTTCTCTTTAGGTAGATATGTACAGAGATGCAGTCAACCCGATAAACACCAATTGGTAATGATGATTCTTTTAGGGTAATATGGATTGAGTCACTTTTTTTTCTCAAGTCTTTTCTTTTACTACCAACTTTGCATTCAAATACAAAAGATGATGAGTTTTAAAGCATAGTGGCACATAACTGACAAGTAAAGGACAGTATCTGGAGGCTCTAGGAACAGGTGAGTTGGGTCACCTATTGTCATTGTCTAATTTTAGCCCTCCTGCCTGTCTGCACCAGTCCCTTGTGAGTAGTCACTGCATCAAGGTTATTATCAAGTCTTGGGAACACACGTTTCTCCACACTAAGAACAGGTATCCAGTAGCTTTCAAGTTTCAACCAGGGACTGTGTTTGGAAAACGTGTGCATGTGCACATGTACATGTGTTAGTACATACACGTGTGAGAGTGTATGTGTTTTCTGTTTGCAATTTCACCCTAGGTAATGTCCAGTTTTCAAGAGAGGGGAAAGCCGGAATTTCAATGAGAGCCCTCTTTACACCTTTAAAATAGCCAGCAGTTTCCAGTAGAAACCAAGTAGGATTTCTAAAAACACCGCCAACTTGCAAGATTCCTCTGTATGAGAATTAGTAGTTCAAATGTCAGAAAGACATTCAGCAGAGCCTCTCACTGGGCACTGGGGACCACTTAAAAAGTCTCCAAGGAGGGCAGTCTATGGGTTGGGGCTGTCCATCAGCCTAGCTGCAGCAACATTTGAATGGGACAATAGACTAAGGCTGGTCCAGGCTGAGATGGCATGAACCTGGAGGGACATCAGAGTTCCTCTGACCCAACACAGAAACCCCAGTTTCCAAAAGTTTGGGCTTTCAGTTGCTTTCTTTCCGTATGAGTGTATCATGTGATATTGTTCCCCAGTCATTCCCTGCAATCCCCAAGTGCTCTATGCTCTCCAGGCTGGGTAGAAGATGCTGATTCCTAGGTGCTTTTCTCACCAAGCCACTCCCTCCTCAAATCTCGTATGAAGTCAGTCATTTGGCCAGTCCAAAAAAGGCCTCCGTTCCCAACACTCTTCTGTACTGTCTGAACCATAACTGTTCTTGCCTAAGTATCCTGTCATCAGCAATGTCCTTTGTCTCTGCAATTGAACCCCGTTCTCCTACATTTGCTCCGTCCCCACACAGCCTATGATGACTGAGGAATGAATGCGGATGGATGGATGCATGGATGGATGGATGGATGGATGGATGGATGGATGGATGGATGGGTGGGTGGGTGGGTGAGAGGAGCAGGCCCTTGCAGTGGACAGAGAGTGAGTGGACACAGTGCAGCAGGCCCTCCCACTGAAGTAGCCAGGCCTAGGGACAAACAGCTCAAGCTGTGATCCACATTATCCTGGGGAGTGGGAACCTCAGCACAGTTCCAAACGCCTCAAGTATAAGGTTGGTGTGTGCCTCTGAGCTGAGCTAAAGCTCATCGATGGAGGTTGCTTATTCATGAAACGAGTAGCTGGATAAATGGCCCCAACCAAGGCCAACTTCATAGACATATGGGGCAGTCACTGTGGACTCAGTAGGACCCTGCACTGTCTTTGGAATTCTTCACTTTTGAACAAGCTGCCCCACATTTTTATTTAGCCACGAGCCCTGCAAATTATGTACCTGGTCCTATTCATCTGTGACTAGAAGAGAACTGCTTTGGATTTTACTGTAAAGTTAAGCCATTTGATGAATAGTAAAAGCTATGCCAACTTTCATCTAATCTCTGTCAGTTCATTGAACAAATATAGGTCTATGTTTTTGGTTTCCATCAGAAAACACACACTACTTAGACCTTTTCCCATTTATTATTTTGCATGTACATACTTGTCTGTGCCTTGACATAGTTCCCATATTTGTCATTTTTAATAGCTCTATCATATTCTAGAATGTAAATATACCATGAGTTTTAAGCCAAATTCTGATGGCTGGGCATTTGGGTTGCTTCCCGTTTTTATAAATAGCATTTCTAAGAGCAACTGAGTATAAATTACTTTCCTTTTTCTCCTTTAGTCTTATATTTCACTGGCGTATATTCTCAGAAGTGGAACTCTCAGGTCAAAGGGTAGGAATAATTTTAAACTTCTTAAACATTACTACACTTGTCTCATAAAAAAGCTGGACCAATTTATGGAGCCATGTAACCATAACTGTGTAAGTAACATGTAACTTCTCCCTTATTTTTTAAATAAGTATATAATGATAGCTTTTGTTTCTTTGCCTAAGTATGTGTTTGGCTTGGGAACACACCCAGCTATACTCAGGGCTTACTCCTAGCTCTGAACTCAGAGATCACACCTGGCAGTGCTCAGGGGACCATAGGTAGGGGTCAAACTCAGAGTTGGCTGCATGTAATGTGACTGCCTTAACCCACGTACTATCACTTCAGCCTGTAACATGAGATCTTAAAATTAAAAATTGCCCACAATAAGGAAGTGATGTCTAGAAGCATGGTGACATTATTTTCAAGGTGATCAGTGAAAGCCCCTCTGTGAAGCTGGAGCACAGATTGTGCATGTGGGAGTCCCAGATCTCATCCACAGTAATGATCCTGGAGTGTGTGACTGGGAGTAGCCACTGGGCAGTGTTGACTGACCAGGAAACAAAATAGAATAAGACAAAAAACAGCATTTATTTTTTTTAAGTTTGTCTTTGAGGGACAAGGATTTACAATACTGTCACTAATAGGGTTTCACCCATAGTGTTCCAACTCCACACTATCCACTGGTGCGTCCACTTCCCTCCAGCCAAGTCCACTGCCTCTTGCTGTTGGTCAGTTGGGCAGTTGGTCTCTCCTCTTGCTTTGTGCTCTGCTAGGAGACTTCAAGCACCAATATCTAGGGTGTGGAGGTCTCTTCCTGAGACCCACGCTTTCCGAGCTGACTCAACCTGAGCCTTGGCAACACCATTCCTAGCTGCATGTCATTGTGAGTACCGCTTGTATCTGTGACTTGGGGTGACCACCTCCAAGTGCTTCCCCAGCTGAGAGAGAGGATTAAAAAAATAATGTAGGGGGTACTCTTGGGTGGTATTCATGTAGTACACAGCATTACTTTCTGAGAACAAGAACTGGCTGAGCACAGCTAGGGAACCACCCTACTGTCCCTCTGCCCCGAGGCCCATGGCCCTGGGAGTAGAAGGCAGGATGCTGAATTCCCCCCACACAGCTCTTCTGGGGGGACACATTCTCCCTCATAAGTGGGTACACACAATTACTTCCCAAACATTTTATGTCGACAGGCCCTGTCCTAAGTATTTGACCCAACAGGGCTGGAGAATAGTACAGGAGTGAGGAGTGAGTCCCTCGCACTCAACCAAGCCTGGTTCCATCCCTGATACCATGTAAGTTTCCCCAAGCACCATCAGGAATGATCCCTGAGTATCATTGAACCAGAAAGAAGGAAGCTCAGAGCACTCCTAGGTGTGGCCCCAGAACTGTAAATAAATAAATAATAAATAAATAAAATTTTAAATTCCAAGCGTTTCACCCAATGGCCCCATTTAATCATCCTGTAATGAGGTAGATTACTTTTAGCAAGTCACAGGAAACCAGTCATGGGGTCGCGGTACAAGCCCAGGTTGTCCAGTAGATCCTGAATCCACAACCTATTCTAGGAGCTATGTGAGCTCTATGGTACCATTTCCCAGAGCCCCCACCCCTACGCTGCTCAGGATATTTCAAAGGATCATGGGTGAAAATCCATGTCAGTGGGGAGCAACATTATGAGAGTAGGGGCAAAGTCCTAGGAGAAGAGGAGCAAAGGAAGGAGAGAAGTTTGGAAGGAGGTCATGTAGGGAAAAGGCTGAGAAACGATGGTCTCAAGGAAGGCAGAACCCAGACAGCATCTCCAGATAAAGAGATAAATGGATAAATGGGGGATGAGGCGGCTAGAACACAGCAGATAGGGTGTTTGCCTTGCACAGAGCCGACCTGGGTTCAATTCCCAGCATCCCATAGGGTCCCCTGAGCACCGCCAGGAGTAATACCTGAGTGCATGAACCAGGAGTAACCCCTGTGCATCACCGGGTGTGACCCAAAAAGCAAAAAGAAAAAAAAGAGTTCAACCACTGGGGCTAGAGCCATAGCACAGCAAGTAGGGCATTTGCCTTGCAGGCAGCCAACCCGGGTTCGATTCCCAGCATCCTATATGGCCCCCCGAGCACCGTCAGGACTAATTCCTGAGTGCAGAGCCAGGAGTAACCCCTGAGCATCGCTGGGTGTAACCCAAAAAGAAAAGAGAGAGAGATAAATGGGGATGGGCCTGGAGCTCGCTGTGTCAGTGCCAGCCTTTCAAACACAAGACCCCGGGTTCAATCCTCAGCATGTGATCCATGCAGCCCTGCCATTTGAAAACCCCCAGTACCCAACAAATACTGCCCTCTCCAACACAATGCAATCCAGGTAGGACCTCCAGTCATGCAACCACTGCATAAAGGAGAAAAGGATGGGGTGGGGGGAGGGTCTTTAAAAGAATAAGTTGAGAGTTGATCAGAGATGACCTACCCCCCAGCATGCAGCCAGCAGGGCTCAAACTCCTGACTCCTGGGGGTTGTGCTCTTTGCCATGTAACCCCTGATGGGCTGAGAGGGTTCCTTCTGTGAGTGTGTGTGGAGATAACTCCCCTAGACCCCACTGCTTAGGGCCTACGCCAGGGGACTTAGTAATCGCAAAGCTGATGGAAAATCTGGCTGGACACGTCATCCCTGAACAAATCAAGCCAAGACTGTTTTCTGGAGAAACACCAAACCCACCATTTGCTCTGGGCCGCGGAGCAGTTTCTTTCAGGTTATTTCTGTCCAGGGGAGTCAAGGGCTGGGCAAGGGAGGCAGCTCCAGCCCATTTATTTTAAAGGACCTAATGCAGAAGGACAGGGCAGAAGGGCTCTCTGTGGCCCATCTCATCGACCCAGGAAAGGTACTGTCTGCCAGGCAGGACTGTCCCACATCCATACCCTGCTGTCCCCCACCCCCACCGTCCCAGCCCCCCAGCCCAGCCCAGCCCAGCCCAGCCCACCCGCACCTTCAGCTCCTGCTCTTTCTGAGGGGAATTCTGAGTTTCCCCCTACCTCCATTGACACGCCCCTTCTTCGAGCCTCTCAGGCTATAAATAAGTGAAGCCTGAATTGATTAGAGTATTGGTTTTCCTCCAGCAACAGCCCTGACCTATTAGTTCTGAAATCTCGCTGCCAAATAGCCTCACTCAAATTTCCTGTTGCATTGGGACTTAGCGGAAGGAGTCTTCACCTGGGAATACGAGATCACTAAATCTGGAGTAGGGAAAGGAGGGTTCCAGACCCCGTCCTGCCACCAGCTGGGTGCCCTTGAGCAACTCAACTCCATTCTAGGAGTCTTTTCAAAAGGGAGGACAGAGGCTAGAGCAATAGCACAGTGGGCAGGGTGTTTGTCTTGCATGCGGCCGACCCGGGTTCAATTCCCTGTATCCTATATGGTCCCCTGAGCACCGCCAGGAGTAATTCCTGAGTGCAGAGCCAGGAGTTACCCCTGAGCATTGCCAGGTGTGACCCAAAAAGAAAAAAAAAAGAGAGGACAGCTGGACAGAGTGATAGTACTGTGGTTAGGCCATATGACTGCCATGTGCCTGTGCCACATTTGATTCCCAGCATCATATGCTCCCTGCCCCCCAGCAAAACATTACTGGGTGCAACCTTGGAATTGCCAGCACTGCTGAGGTGACCTTGTTGTCCCTGACCCCACCAGATTGACACATAATCACATCCTGTGTATTGAACTGCAGGTCTGTTTGGCCACGAATCACCTGTAGGTCTCCTGGGGACTCCGGAGCATTATTTGGAAGCTTCCCCCCCCCCCCACTCACCCACCCACCCACCAAACACACACACAAAAGGATGGAGTTGGAAAACCTGGTCACCTTCTGTACAGAAAATCACTGGAAGGTGTGAACCAACGAAGGGTAAGAATACAGTCAGTTGGATGCCAACATCAGCTGCACATGCCTCCACCTTACTGCTGACCAGCTCTGTGACCTGGAAAAGCCTGAGCGATGGCTTTCAGTTTCCCTCTCCTCCCTCACAATAGGCAGAGTGACGTTTCTCTCTTCTCCAGTGTTGTTCTGAGAACAAAAATAACATCTGGGCTGGAGAGAGAGCTTAAGCAGTTACTTAGGTAAGCACTTACCTAACATGGACAAAATCCTGAGTTTGCTTCCCAGCATGGCAAGACCTCCTAGAGCATCACTGGGCATGACTGGTAACCCCCAATACAGCTTCAAACAGGACTTCAGCCCCAGAACCAGGTCCTGAATTATCTGACCCCAATTGTCAGACCTTGGGCCCCTGGGAACAAGAGCTAAAAAAAATACCATCTTTTCACCAGCAAGATAGTACAACAATAGTCAAAATAGTCATAGTCTGGAAATAATCCACATACCCAAGAACAGATGACTAGATAAAGAAGATATAATACATGCACACAACAGAATATTACTTGGCCATAAGAAGAGATAAAATCATGCAATTTGCTGCCACATGGACGGTTCTGGAGAGTGCGATGTTGAGTGAAATTAGGAGAGACACAGACACGGAATGATCTCCCATATGTTTATCTGTTATGTCTGTTTGCTCGCTTTGCTTTTAGTTTGGAGTCCAAACCCAGTAATGTTCAGGGGTTACTCGTGGTTCTGCATACAGTAATTACTCCTGGTAGGGATTGGGAGACCCTGTAAGATGCTGGGAATCGAACCCTGTTTGATTGCATGCAAGGGAGACACCCTCCCCACTGTACTATGGCCCCAGCCCCTCTCTCATATGTTTATGGATATAAAGAACGTAGTAGGAAAATAACAAATGTCCAAAGACATATAAATAAAGAACATCAGAACATGTTTCCAGTAGAAAACAGACATGGGGAGGTGGGGCGGGGAAACAGAACACTACAACAGTGGTGGAGGAAAGTGTTTAGCCAGGAGGAGAGGCGTGCTAAAAGGTGGTCGAGTGTTATGTATGAAACTTTATGAGTAGCAGAACTAAAGCACAGTGCCAAAGATCATAAAAAGTGCCTGTCATAGAGGCAAGTCTGCCTCTATGGGTGGAAGTCAAATTGGGGTGTGTGGGGGGGGTGCATGGTGGGGGGATCCACGTTGAACCATTGTACACTTAAAACCCAATCATGAATAACTAGGTCATCCGCAGTGGCTCAATTTTTAAAAATCAAAAGCAATACAAAAAATGAAGAAACTCTGCCTCCAGGGCTGCTTAACCAACCAGAGCCTGTTGAGCTCTCCCCCAGGGTTTTTACCCGAGTCCAGGTGACTCCAGGCCTCATGCCCTTTCCACTATGATGTCAAATTGTGGATGGTGGGGCTGGAGCAATAGCACAGCAGGTAGGGCATTTGCTTTGCACTTGGCTGACTCAGGTTCTAGTCCCAGAATACCATGTGGTCCCCCGAGGACCGCCAGGAGTAATCCTGAGTGCATGAGCCAGAAGTAACCCCTGTGCATCGCCAGGTGTGACCCAAAAAGAAAAAAAATTTGAGTGGTGAAGAAATCTCAGGGTGTAGATCACAGGCAACAAGAGAGGTTGGTGCCTGGCATTTATATCATAAGGAAAGTCAGTGAGGGCATCTCACTGCAAAGCAGCCCCCTCTGGTGCTATGACTGAGGCATGGGAATCCCAGAGTGCAGGTTTCTCCTCTGACCTTGACCTTGAGGAATGCAGCCACCCTTTGACTGTACCTCAAGTTCTGTTGGGAGGCTGGGGCTATTCTCTACCTGGCTTCCTAGAAACCCAAATTCCATCTCTCCTTCCCAGACCCACTTCAAACAACCATTTTGCTTTCAATTTTTCAAGCCAGTACTCATGGCCACTTCTTGCTACCTCAATCCATTTCTCAAGCCTCGCATCAGGATCTAATTTCTCTGCTCTTCATCTCTGCCTCTAGCACCTCTCCCAGAATCCACATAACTCATCACCCTCCTTCATCCTGCCCTCTCCAGAGTGGGGATTCAGCATCATCTCTCATTCTGTAAACTATCCCACCCAGGGACTTCCAGAAGGAGCCACCAGACCCCATAGTTTGGAGTTAACTCATTGCTAGTTTCCCAGCTGAGTATATTTTGCTTTCCCCTGCCTCAGAGCGGACCCACCTCTTTCCCATCACAGGGGAAACCCACAGTCTCCCTA
Source organism: Sorex fumeus (assembly GCF_029834395.1). NCBI lineage: Eukaryota > Metazoa > Chordata > Mammalia > Eulipotyphla > Soricidae > Sorex > Sorex fumeus. Next base: position 637,796 of record NW_026606104.1, on the reverse strand, counting down.
CCCCCACCCCCAGGCACCATTCTGCACACCAGAGACAGGAAGTATTCCTCCAATCACAGATGGTGAGTGGGGTTTCCAAGAGCACCCGCTGAAGCTGAGTGGGTCGTGACCATTCTGAAGGCTGACAGGTTGCTTCTCAATCTCCCTGTTCTTCTGCACACTCTCAGCCAACACACACACTGCATGCCTGCCACAGATACAGACGTTCAGACTGAGGCATTAGCACACTAGAAATCAGGGCTCCAGGACAGGCTCCCCCCTGCCCCAAATGCAGTCACCAGAGAAGCAGCCCTTGGCTACCTGCCCAGGAAGCTCCCCATCCTCTCTCTTAGCCTGCCCCTGGGTCCTCCAGGAAATAAGCTCCTGACAAACAGACAGTAGCCACAGGCCACCCCACATCCCCCTGCCCAGCCCAGAGAATCCCGTCCAAAGCAGACATGGCTTTTTAATGAACAATTAGCTTGAATTTTTCATTAGCTGCTGCTTCCTCTGCAGTTCTTGCCTCTCCCCTTCCCAGGGCCAAGCTATGTATAGCTGGGGAGGCTTCACAGTCCCTGCAGAAAGCTCGACTCATGGGGGAGTTACAGCTGTCATACACCCCCTCTGAAGTGGCCCCTAATGACATTGATTCTAGATTGAATCCATTTACTCCATGCAATCCACGGGTGGCCAACTTCGGGCTGGCATTTCCAAGAATACCAGCAATACCTGACCTGCAGCCAGTCGACTCTTCCCTGTTGATAAGGATGATAACAATGAGGCTGATACAGATGAAGAAAGTGATCACTGGTACAGTTAATCATAGGCAATGCTCTCTACTTTCAGGATCTCTCTTGTTTGGGCCTTCTAGTAGCTCCGTATGGTCACTGAGATAGTGATGATCTGTTTCTGTTTACAGAAGAGGAAACCAATTCAGTGATGAGTGACTACCTCCAAGGACACCAAATAAGAGAGTAGCTGAGATAGGACCAGGAATGAAAGACAATAGTAACTTCAGCTTGGGTCCATCTATGGGTTCCCTGTTCCTCTCTGAGATCCCAGATCTGGGAGATTTGGGGTGAATGGATTAATGGATGAAGGATGGATGATGGGTGGATAGATTGATGGACAACAGATGAATAGGTGGACAGATGGATGATGGGTGGGGTGGGTAGATGCATGATGGATGGAAGAGTGGATAGATGCATGCATAGATGGATGGATGATGGATGACAGGATGCATGAATAGATTGATCAATGGTTAATGGATGGATGGATGGATGGAAGGATGGATGTATGAATAGTGGATGACAGGATACATGAATGGGTAGACTGATGGACTGATGGATGGATGATAGCTGGAATGGCGGGTGTATGAATTGTGGATGACAGGATACATGAATGGGTGGATTGATGCATTGATGTGATGGATGGATGATAGCTGATGCATGATGGAAGATGGGTGGATGTACGCAGACATGCATGAGTGGAAGTATGCATGAATGGAGGGATGTTCAAGCATTGCTACTTCCAGATATCTCACCTCAGCACTCGTTGAGATGGGAGGCAGAGTGGTCCCCACTCCAGCCTGGAGATGCACAACCTAAAGATGGCCCAAGTACCCTCAGCAGACGGATGTTTAAGCAAAGGCTACTTGGAGGACAGAGAGTGGGAATAAGGGGGTCAGCGTACTAGGTGGGAGCAGAGCATGGAGAAGCAGGATGAGGGGTAGGGAGATGGGCTTCAGAGATACCAGTGAAGGTGGTCCCTCAAAGGCATGAGACTCCAAATTTAGCCCCTCCCACCACAGTGAGCCCCGAGCATGGCAGAGCGTGAGCCCGATGGACTCTGGCACCACTGGGTCTCGACAGCATTGCTGGGTCCAAGCACTGAACATTGGCCTGTGTGCCCAGCCCTCTAAATACTGTTTGGGAGCGGCCACCTCCCACCTCCCAACAAAATACAAAGATCTAAGGGCTGAATACCTAGTACAGCAGTTAGGGCACTTGTCTTGCACATGGCCGACCCAGGTTCAATCTCCCACAACCCATATGGCTCCCTGAGCACCACCTGAATACCAAGCCAGGAGTAAACTCTGATCATTGGATGGGACACAACTACCACCCCTCCCCCCAAACACACACACACAAATAATCCATATGGTCACGGAGTACAGCCTGTCCTGCAGGTGGGCGTAAGAAAGGTAGATTGCCCCCTGAGGACCGCCTGGAGCTTCTATAGGCTCCAATTTGTTTGCGAGAACCCCCCACCCCCAAACCCTGTGTGATATTGATGGCCGGTGCAGCAGGGGAAGTGAGGGGAGCGAGACCATGAATTATTGAGGCTTTACTTTTATCTTCGCCCCGGCTGCTGGCCGAGCAGGGACCCAGGGGAGCCCGAGCACTCTATGGGCATTAAGAGGTTCAGGAGGAAGCCGAGGCTCCAGGGTCCTGCTGGTCAGCGTGGTCAGAGGCTGCTGAACAGCACAGACCCTGCCGCTTCCTCTCAGGCTACAGGGTGCCCGTGATGAGTGATGGGTGGGGAGCCGGCGCTGCAGGCCTGGTTTCACCCGTCAGGGCCGTGGGGCTCCTGAACCCAGCATGTGACCCTGCTGGCTTCAGAGATGATGGGGAGAGACCCAGGCCACACTCTGCAGGGCATCTAACCCTGGACTGGGCAGGGGACACCTGAGAGGGCAGACCCCCTCCTTCCTGGCCCTCAGCGCAGGGCACTAGAAATACACACGCAGGCAACATGAGCCAGAAAAGCGTTTCCTACTCCCGGGCCAGCCCCGTTCACAGGACAGCAGCGGGGGCAGCGGGACCAGGAGTGAGAAGACACTCCTATAACCCAAACCTACCCCCCACCCCCAGCATTTGGAGGCCTAGAACTGGATCGAGAAGAGGCCTCCGGGAAGCCAGGGGAGCCAGACGGGCAGACAGAGGTACTGTTCGCACCAAGGCCTGTGCCCCCCACCCCCCGCCCCAAGCCAGCACCTCAGCTCCCAGCAGCACCAGCCGACAGCCAGGGCGACAAGCCACCAGCCATGTGACCCGGCGTGTGACCGGCCCCCACACCAGAGCATCTCCTCACGGCACATTTGTCCTTGCAGGCACGTGGTGTGAAGCAGCTGCCCCCCTCTGTCTCTCCAGGCTGCCCGCACTGACAGACCAGCCCAGAGGTGAGGGAAGGAACCAAGACTGGCATGGGGGCCACCCTGGAGTGACCTCGGGTCGCTGATCTCCTTCACGGACCCTGAGCCCTGCATTGCACATGCTAAGGAAGACCCCAACTCTTCCCCCACCTGGACTTCCGGGGAGCTCTCCTCCTCCAGCCCTGCAGCCCAGGGTCCCCCTCCCCACCCCCCCCAAAGCAGGCAGGAGGGAGCCTGCCCAGAGTTTCCACTTCTCACTTGCCTGCCACCTCCTGCCCCACTCTGGGCATGCTGTGAACTTTCAAAGCCAGCAGCTTCTGAATCTTCCCGAGAACAGGAGGGAGAGAGTGAAGAAATCACTAGAATTCTGGACGGGTGGCAGGGAGCTGGGCTAGAGACATAGACCGCAGATCAAAGGTTGCCGTCTGCACTGCAAGACAAAGATGGCAGCGTCTGGTGGGGGTCAGAGAGAAAGCATGGGCTGGCCACATAGGGGCGGGAGGGTGCTGGGTTTGACTCCCGGCCCCTCACAGCCACTCTCCACCCACCCCAGTGCTGAGCCAGGAGTAGCCCCTGTGTATTTGTCAGAAGCAGTCCAAACATTGGAAAAGTAACTGTCACCGTCACTGTCCTCCTGTTGTTCATCGATTTGCTCGAGTGGGCCCAGTAACGTCTCCATTGTGACCATTGTTACTGTGTTTGGCATATGGAATGCGTCACGGGGAGCTTGCCAGTAAATAAAGATGAAATGTTCCCGGTTGGGGTCGGATGGAGCTCGGGGGAGTAGAGCACATGTCCAGTGAGTTCAGGCCTCTGGTATGCCTGAGCACGGCCACGTAGGGGTCCTCAAAGTGAAACAATCATTAAAAATACCAATAAATTGCCCCAATTGCTAATCACTAAGGGTGATTAGCATTGCACATGCTAAGGAAGACCCCAATCACTAAGGGTGATTAGCAATTGGGGCAATTTATTGGTATTTTTACCTGAAGGGAGGCCCTCTGAGTGAACAATGAGCCCCTTCAGTCTATAGCCCTCACTTCCCAGGCCCTGGCACCTCCCACCTCTACTGCACTTCCTAAGTTGCAACCAGGCTCCTCCCAAGAGGGTCCTCTGGAGCTGGACTTGAGCCTCTCAGTCCCCTTTTCTGGGGAAAAACCTCTGCCAATGGCCTGTCTCAGCCGCTCCCCGCAGACACCCTTCTTCCTGCAGGACTCAGGGCTCCTGGCTGAGCTGCAAGCTTGGGGGGCAGGGGACACAGTCTGCCCTCAGCCATATTCTTAGGTTGATGCCCTCACAAGGGGGTGCTCACCTGCCCCGATGCCTTGCTCTGGAAGTTTCTGCCAGCTCCCTCGACAGACAGAGACTAGTTGCCTGGCTCCCAGCAGGCTTGCCTTTGTCTAGGCCCACTCCCCAGCCCCCATCTGCTTCTCTGTCTCAGCACCCGCACCCTGTAGGTCCCTAATTACCCATCCACTCACCTAACTCAGTACCCATATCCCTCATTCACTGACCTCAGGGCATCCAGAGTGGGTCAGCAGCCCCAGGACCTTCCTGCCAATGGGTGCTCCAGCGTGGCCTGGTCCAGAGGGTGTGACCTTCCTCTGGGGTCCCGCCCCATTCACACCTTGGTCAGCCTGCTGGCGAAGTCCTCTCCTGTCCTCCCTCCCTCCCAAATAAGCTCTCCCAAATCCTAACTTTCTTCCATATGTCAACACCCCCCCTTCATTGCCCCTGTTTGCCTGTCTCCCCATTTGCCTGTCTAACATATGCTCACGGGGCAGTGCTCATGGTACAATGACGCGGCCACACTGGTTCGTCCATCTCACTCCAGCAGCTCCTGCTTAAGACCACTTTCAGGGGCTGGAGCAATAGCACAGCAAGTAGGGTGTTTGTCATGCACATGGCCAACCTGGGTTCAATTCCCAGCATCCTATATGGTCCCCTGAGCACTGCCAGGAGTAATTCCTGAGTGCAGAGCCAGGAGTAAGCCCTGTGCATCACTATGACCCAAAAAGCAAAATAATAATAATAATAATAACACTTTCAAGTCCTTTGTCATCTCAAACTGCAGTGCTTGGAGCCTTCTCTGCCCCTCAGTTCACATGCATGTACTGAGCATCCACGGTGGACACAGAGAGAAACGGGCCAAACTCTTGCTGCTTATGGCTTCCTTGTGGCCAGGAGATAAAGTCACTGGAACTCAAGTGTCCCGTCTGCTGGGACGGAGATCCCGAGAACCCCAGGAGAATGGCCTTACCGCTCCCAGCATCACATGCATTTGGGACTCCTCTAGTCAGAGGACCACCTTTCCTGGGGACTGCGGGTGGGGGTCAGATGAAGGAAGAAATCTCTGCAAAGGCCAGATCATCTTAACAATCGTAGCATGGAAGACAAATGAGAACATGGCTCATGTTGCAGCTGAAGGTGAAGGTCACCTTGGTCAGAATGTTTCTCAAATATCCTACGTGGATACAAGGACTCAGCACCATGAATGACAGAGCGCCCCGACCCCCAGCCTGCCCCGAGAAAAGGGGCAGACCTATTGGCAACTCCGGATGATAATGAAATGCTTGTACCAGGGCTGCATTCGTGCAGACTCACTCCTGTCATCTCCTCCTTGTAATGACCGGAAGTCACATTCGCCTGACCGTGGCGCCTGCCCTTCAGCTGTGCGGTCATGCAGCAGATTGTGGAGCTCACACACTTGGCCGCAGTGCTCTCCAAGGGAATTCTTCGGTTGTAGGTCTGGCACACACGCAAGGGGTTCGAGCTCTGGCTGTGTCTGTAGTGGTCACCAGGGGGCGCTATGGTGCTCACACCTGTGCTGGCCAGGAGTGCCACATAGTGGGGGTCCTGCCCCTTGGTTGTCGCGTTTGGGCTATGGGGTGGTGGGAAATCTCTCGTGCACAGGATTGCACCCAGTTCACACAGCAGCACAGGGAAGGAGGGGTCTTGCAGCCTTGCCCCACCAGGCAGGCTGCCTAAGCCACAGGGATGTTCCCGGAGGAAGGAGTCAGATCACCCCTGCCCTGGAGAGCCCAAGGTGCTAGTTCGGAGCCTGGCTGGGGCGGCAGACACAGGGGAGGCACCCCACCATAACAAGGTGCTGCTTCCGGACGGAGGTTCATCCCCATGCCTCTGGGAGAGCTGAGGGCAGCAGCTCCCCACTGAGTGCTTCTTCAGGCTCTGCCTCCTCCTCCAAGGGACCCAGATGCCCGAAAGTCATCCAGGGAGGCCACATCCCGGGAATGATTGAGGGGCTGCAAAACCTCAGCTCCCCGGCCCTACGTGGGAATTTCTCGGGACAGTGAGTGCAGGTACAGAGCCCCACACCCCCCCCCCCACACCTACTCAGCTGACACAGTTGCTGCAGTGAAACAGCCCGGCCACCTCCTTTGCCTGACCCCCGAGAGGGTAGACCCCAAGTCCCGTTCCCAAGCAACACTATTCCCAACGGGGTCTATTGCCTTGGGAAACGGACCCGCAACAATGTTCCCCCTGCATAGCCCGTTTGCCACCCTCCCATCTCAACTCCTGCTCTGACTTTGGAGCCTCTCTGAAGGCACCTGCCAGCCATTTCTCACACAACCTTCATTCCTCCAGCATCCTGCATGTCATGAGCCACTTACAATCTCTCCTAACTCCAGATGATGAAATGTGCTTGTCCTGGCCTGGGGTGCCATCAACTCCACCAGCCTTCCCTCTGGACTTTTGGACTTCTTTACTTTAAAATAAATAAATAAATAAATAAATTTTTTTAAAATGCTTCCTCCTCCAGGAAGCCCTCCTTAATTACCTTCCACTGGACTTGAGGAATCCGAAATCCCAGAACTCTTGAAACCTCCAGCTGCAGGGACTCTGGAAACGTTTTTTTTTTTTTTTGTATGTTTATGGGTAGATATTTAAAACCGGGCTGGTGTGTTTCTTTGAAGTCTATATTTGTGCACTTCTCTGCCCTCAGGAATGTGCGCTCTGCTACAGTAAAGGAAAAGGGTGACCCCCCTGAGGTCAAGCCCTCCGCCCCCCCCCCCGCGCCCCCCCCCCCCCGCCCGGTCCGCAACTCCCCCGGCCTCTGCAGCTTGACTCTCCCTGGGCTGCCCACGGAAGTGACCAGCGAAGAGTGACGACAGCAGACCCCTCAGCAGGAACCTGAACAACCAACCTACTTTCCGGGCCTTTCTTCCATCAAAGGCTCGCATGCGTGTCTCTCCAGAACCAGGGAGGGGAGGGGCAGGTCAGATGAAGACCCTAAGGTCAGGTGAAGAGTCTAAGATCAGGTGAAAAGTCTAAGGTCAGGCTGGTCAGCCAAGGACGCCCAGCCAATAAAGGGACGAGGCTGGGGGGCAGCTTGTCACTGCAGCCCACCCCACCCGCTTGCAGGCCCAGTGTTGGGGAACACTGGCAGTGAATGGTAGGAGGGTCTGATCTGTCACCCGGCAGGGGCTCTGGGGGCCCAGGTGGCCCATGCCTACCCAGGGTCAGGGGGGAGGCTGGAGAGCACTTACAGTGACATCCCAGGGGCCACCCTTCTCCCAAAAGACCAACAGGGTCTCCCAGAAGGAGGCTGCTGATGCCCCCAAGGACGGGAGGGGAGGAAGGGGAGGGGAGCTTATCTGTCCAGCGCAGGGGATTGTGGGTTCCCCCTGGCAGTGTGAGGTCAGAGTGTTCCTGGGCTGTGAATCCAGGCAGGAGACGTTTCCTGCAGGAGTGTGGTCCCCCAGGTCATAGGGGTGGGTGGACATCTGCACTGCCCTCCGTCCTGCGGCTGCCCTAAGCTGACCTGCCTGGCCCTGCGTTCACCCTGGAGGGACACCCGCGTGCCTGGAAGGACACTGGGGGGGGAATGAAAACAAGCAGGAGGGCTGAGGCGGGGCCAGCTCTGCCCAGGCCTTTCCATGTTAAGTAGTAACTCGGCCAGCCTCCCGCCACCAGCGGCTGCTTTACTCAGCCCGGGGGGAGACAGGCGTGCCTGGGAACCACCTTGGGGAAGCTAGCGCGGGGGGCCAACCAGGTGGTCTGGGAGCCAAGTCTGCAGGGATGCAAGTTCAAGCCAGGGCCTCGGGCATGCACCCTACCACTGGGCTACACCCCCGTTATTCCGCACCCTGCAAGGCAAGAGCTTCCAGCCCTCCCTGCTCTACCGCCTCCCTAACGCAGGGTCCGGATGGCGCTGCCGTCCACTCCGCTGTCACCCTTTGCTGGTGGCCTCTGCAGAGCTGCCTGCAGTCTGGGCCTGGAAGGAAACCCCAGGCTGCGCGCGGCCTCCCGGCACAGTCCAGGGCCGCAGTCCAGGCCCCTGAGGGTTCCCCCTTTGATTTCACGATGAAGATCGGTTTCTTCTCCCGCAGCCCGGCCCGGGGACTGAGCCCCGCTGCCAGGACCGGGAGGGGCCGCCCACCGTGCACAGCGCGGTCTGCGCCGCTAGCTGCCTGCACAGCGCCCTCTGCTGGCAGACTGACTGTGCGGCTGCAAAGGAGCCTCCTCCGGGCCGTGCTGGGATGATGCCTAGGCGGGTGGTTGGGTGGTTGGGTGGTTGGAGGGGGGTCAGGGGAAGAGTCTTCGCAGGCCAGTCGAGCAGCCAGGGAGAGTGCGCTTCGGATGACCTCGGAAGGGTGGCAGAGAAGCACAGCCCCGTGGAGGAAACAAGAACCACGGGCTCCCGGAGCCGACGGTCCACCTTACTTCAGCTTGACCATCCGTCGCTGCTGTCCACACGGGAGTGGTGGCTCACCACCCCAAGGCTCTCAGGCCCAGATTCCTAGGAGGTGGCTGTGATTCCTTGCCTCAACCCACACCCCACCGACCGCTCCCGCTGTCCACTAACCTCCCCCCGCCCCCCAACGCACGGGTCTTCCCACCCACCCCAGCCACACAAACCCCAAGTTCTGCCCTTTGCACTGAGGAAGCTCTTGGCTCGACCTGCCTGATTTGAAGTTCCTTCTCTGCGCTTCCCCGTTAGAGGGAGGGGCGAGACAGGTCCTGGTTCTCAGACAGCAGACTTGCAACATACACAACACCTCCCAGGCTTCTGAAGAATCCAGATTCCCAGACTTCCTCCCCTGGGGTTCTGAGTTCACCAGTCACTGTGGAGCCTGGCACTTGTATGTAAACACCTCCCTGTGGCTGGGGAGAAAACTCAACTGGAACACATGTCCTGCATTCAGGTTAGATCCCCTGCACCACATGGCCTGGGCACAGCCAGAAGCCCTCAAATGCCACAGATTATGGCCCAAACATCCCCAAAATTAAATATCACTTGATCACTTGACATCCCATTACTCATCAATTTGCTCGAGCGGGCGCCAGTAATGTCTCCATTTGTCCCTGTGTTGCGTACTAGTGTAGCCCAATGGCGTCTGCTCGCTCCAGGAACACGAAGAGCCTCAAACTGATCATTCACAGTCTTGACGAAGTCTGACCATCTTGTAGGTGGGCGGCCATGTGATCTTTTGACGTCCCGTGGAATCCAGTTAGTAATGGCCCTAGTCCAGCAGTTGTCTCCAAATCGCATTACGTGTGCAGCCCATCTGATTTCTGACACCTTGGGAAACGAGACAGTGTCCCTGATTCTCGATCCTCGACGGAGATCAGAACTCTGAATTCTTTCTCTCACTTGAGTGAAGTGTGATACTCCAAGCATAGCTCTTTCAATTCCTCTTTGGGAGACCCGAATAGCACTCATTGTGTTTTCATAGGGCCCAGGTCTCTGAGGTTTATGTTAATGCAGGAAGAAAAGTAGAATTGAAGAGATGTGCCCAGAGCCGGAGGTCCTTTGTCCTCTTAGCTATTTCTTCAATGCTCATGAAGGCGTTTCAAGCCACTCTCTTCCTCCTGTTCAACTCAGGTGCCAGGTAATTCGTCATGTTGAGTTCTCGACCTAGGTACACATAACTGTTCATTCGGAGATGTTCGTTTCATTGAGAGTAAATGGAACATCAGGAATGAGACTGTTTCTCATAAACATTGTCTTCGTAAGATTCAGCTGAAGTCCGACCTTTCCAACTCATGGTTGAAGTCAACCAGCATTTGTGCCGCTTGGCTAATGTTTGGTGTTATTAGAACGATGTCATCAGCAAAGCAGAGATGGTATAGTTGCCAACTGTCTATCTTCACTCCCATTCCTTCCCATTCCAGTCGTCGCATGATGTTCTCAAGGGTGGCACTGAAGAGTTTCGGTGAAATAGTATCACCCTACTAAACCCCTCTCTTGACATCGATGTTCACTTCCTTATAGAATGGTGAGATCCTGGTAGTGAATCCATAATACAGCTCATGGAGGATCCTGATGTTTTGAGTTTGAATTCCCTGTTTGGCTAGGACTTTGATGACTGTTCAGTCTCAACAGAATCAAAGGCCTTCTTTAAATCAATGAAAGTTAGACAGAGCGGCATCTTGAACTCACGAGAAATCTCAATGAGCTTAGTTACCGTGTGGATATGGTCGATCATGCTGAATCCATTGTGGAACCTGGCTTGCTTGCATGGTTGTCCTTCATCTAGTGTTCTGCCAATCCTCTTCAGGATAACTCGAGTGAACAGCTTGTAGACTCGGATAAGAGACAGATAGGGTGATAGTTGCCAATGTCGTGGATGTCTCCCTTCTTGTACAGTAGAACAGTCCTGCTGGTTTTCCATTGGGATGGAACCTTGCATTCGTCAGGTAGCATGTGAAGAGCTGAGCCACTATATTGATGAGTTACTGACGGCAGGTTCTTCAGGTATTCGGGACTGATATTGTCTGGGCCAGGTGCTGTTCACTTCTTTACCAACAAAAAGGCGTGTCGGATTTCGGAAGGGAGAATGTTGGGAACGACATATCCATCCTGCGGAATTTGGTATGTGGGCAGGTGGATGTGGCTATCTAAGAGATCCAAGTAGAAGTCATGGATAATCTTCTCCATTGCCGTTCTGGAGGATGTGATGGATCCATCAGGACGTCGGAGGGCAGTCATCTTGGTCTTGTAGTTGGCGAAGGACAGGCAGGCATTGCAAATGCTTTTTCTGACTTCTGCCACATCGGCCAGCACTGCTGCTCTTCTCTCTCTGAGAAGATCGCTTCTCTGCACTGCTTTGCTAGCTCAAACATTCACTTGAGGTTGCCTGAGGCTCGCACCAAGCCATGTTGATGAATAAGCTTGAGAGTTTTCGAAGACAGGCATCTTTTGGTGGCTATCTCTTTCTTGGCATTCCTTGCACAATCATGGAGGTGCTGAACCAGTCAATTGTATTCTTCATCAATGTCATTAAAAACAGCATCTTCCCATGTTACCGCAATAGTGCCAAAGAGCTCCCAGTTGGTGGTTGTTCTGGGAGTTCTCTTCTTAAACTTTGCAGCCCTTTCTCCCCGCTTCATGAAGTAGAATTTTGCATGAAGGAGACGGTGTCGGATTTCGGAAGGGAGAAATCCCGTTAAGAATTTTGGGACACCGGCAACACTGGTCAGGCAAAACTGTTGATTGAATATGATATGGTCAGTTTTGTTGTTGAACCGTCCACCGGGAGACTCCCATGTCCAACGTTTAGGTTCAGCCTTCTGGAACTGTGAGTTACCATGGATGTTCTTGGTCTACATAATGAGCTCAGACAGTCTCTCATCCTATTCGTTCCATTCTAGACCATGGGTCCTGATGTGGAGTTCTTCAACTGATCTTCTCGGTCCTATCTTGGCATTAAAATCACCGACAATGATCTTGTAGAAGGTGTGGTCTTCTTTATAGAACTTCTCCAGCTCCAGGTAGAACTTCTCAATTTCTCCTTCATCATAATTGGATGTTGGTGCATAGACAACAAAGATAGAAACTGTTGGCAGTGAGCCACATCTATTCAAGTGTAATTGTCCAATTGGTGTTGTTAGGCATTTGAATGAATCAATGCTCAAGGCCAAGTTCATGTTGACAAGGACACCTACACCACCGACGCCTCTTTTGTCACATTTTCCAAGGAACAGTTCTTCTCCAGTGTCAAAAGTGGTGTGATGTGATTGGTGACTTCTCTTCTTGGTCACACCAATGATGTCGTACTTGATCTTTCACACTTGTGCCATCAATCCTCAATGGATGCAGCTGATGCCAGCATATGTGTATTGAAAGTACAGTCAATCTTGTCTTTCTTCGTTTCCTCTGCCTGCTCCCACCAATCTCCGGGCGACCAATGGATTAAAACCAGGAGCCCCACCCTACCCTGCCCTGTCTTCTTCCACCAACCCCTGGCGACCCAGGGATTACACTCAAAAGACCCACCCTACCGGTATCAGATAAATACCTCACCAGCAGACCTCCACTACCTCCACTACCCAGCCACCGACACGCTCCAGGACGTTTTCCGGACTGCACAGCCGTGCGACACAAAATAAGACACTTGATACCTATCTTTCAGGATTACCACACCATATTTGGTAGGGTTTAAATATGGTTTGAACCATGGGAACACCTGCAAGGGCGATTAGAGGCCGCCCTAAAAGCCTCTATCCCTCTCAGAGAGCCTGGCAAGCTACCGAGAATATCCCGCCTGCACAGCAGAGCCTGGCAAGCTATCCATGGCGTATTCGATATGCCAAAACCAGTAAATACAATGGGTCTCATTCTCCTGACCCTAAAGAGCCACCAATATGGCAGCGTTAAGAAGGATGAGGCTGGACGTGGCTGGGGGGCAGGAGCACTTCCCGGCTGGACACAATGGAGTACTATGTAGCTCTTAGAAAAGATGAAGTCATGAAATTTACATACAAGTGGTACAATATGGAAAGTATCATGCTAAGCGAAATGAGTCAGAAAGAGAGGGATAGACATAGAAAAATTGCATTCATCTGGGGGATATAAAGCAACAAAATATGAGATCAATACCTAAGAATAGCTGAGATCAACACCAGGAGGATTACTCCATAACTTAGAGGCCAGCCGGATATTCTAGGGGAAAGGGCAGTTCAGCTAGAGAAGGGAACACCAAATTAAAGGTGTTTGGAGGATCCTCCCAGGAGGGGAAATGCATGTTTCCCCTCCTGGGAGTAGACTATGGACTGAACATGATTGCCACTCAATGCCTCTTTTGCAGACCACAACACCCAAAAGGAGAGAGAGAACAAAGGGGAATGCCCTGCCACAGAGGCAGGGTGGGAGGGGGGGTGGGGGGAAATGGGCACTGGTGGAGGGATGGGTATTTGATCATTGTATGACCGAAACTCAGGCACAAGGATTTGTAAATCTACAACTGTACCTCATGGTGCTTCACTAACCAAAAAAAAAAAAAAAAAAAAGAAGGATGAGGAAGGAGAGGCTGATAAAATCTCAAGGCCGAACTAGGCTGCCAAATGACCAGCACCAGTCCATGGAAATTTCCTGATGGTGGGTGAAAAGTCCACCCCACCCCCACCCCAGTCCTGTATCACTGCATGGTTCGGGCACAACATTGTTTCAGGACAAGGGGTCCCCAGCAGGCTTGCAGGACACAGGTTGAAGTATTCCTCCTGTTTTCCCCAGTCCACAGCTGTAAATGGTTGAAGAACACTGGGTTACTTCATGTCTCTACTTCTCCTTGAAGGATTAAGGGAAATGGTTGTGGTTAGTAGATACTCTCCAATGCCTTTCCATTTTGCTAAGCCACGACTTAATTGTAGAAGCTGATTTTCATCTTTGACTTCCCTCAGTCACTTTCAGGCAACCTACTTCCTTCAGTTATTCAAGAAACATCCTATGAAGTCATCTGGGGTAAGTTTCCTTGAAGAAAATTCCTTTGGTGGGGTTTGGGAGGTCGATAAAGGTCTATTAAAAGAAGAAACCATAGGGTTGGGGGTTGAACCCAGGTCAGCCACATGTAAGGCAAGCGCGCTGCCCACTGAGCTATCTCTCTGGCCCGTGTTCTAGTGGTTGTTAAATCTGGTTGGTTTTTCCAACCTTCTGCTGCCCTCACTCTCTCATCCCTGAGGGAATGTGAGCAGCCATCTTTCAACTACGAGGTGGCTGGGGGGAGGGTGGTGCTGGGCAGTGGAGGACAAAGCTTACCAGCCAAGTGGAACACTAGGAATATCCTCCAGATTTCATTGTGAAGCTCCTGAGTGCATCAGCTCTGAAGGCCCTTTTCTCTGGGATCTGGGCTTCCTCTTGCTGATAACAGAAAATACCCTCACTGTTAAAGTTGCCTTCTCAACCATGGAAGGACCTTTGGGTGATGAGCTGAGGGTAGGTTTCCTCTACAGGAATCAGCTCTCTCCCAGTCCACCCCATTCTCAAGGTCTGTCCACTTAATCTCTGAAGTTGTTCTCCAGCGCCTGCCTAATCTCTGCTATCACCATCACCATGGGAACCGCCTCATTCACCTCTGCCCAGCTCTCACAGGGGCCCTTTCCCTCCCTGACCACTACCCCCCATAGGCACTGTGAGGACCCTGTCTCTCTCCTGTGTGAGACCCTTCCTTGGCTTTCCTGCTCCTTGAACAGTGTGTGTGTGTGTGTGTGTGTGTGTGTGTGTGTGTGTGTGTCTTCTACACCCCTTGCATCGTCTGTCTCCTCCATCCTTCCTCAGTCACCATATCTCCTTTCCCCACACTCTCCACTTCCGGCCACACTGGCTCCTGGGCATCTGACAAACTCCTGTCTCCTGGGAACCCAGACCCCACCTATCCCTCCACCTGGCATTCTCTGTACCACCCTCGTCTCCTTCACTGGCTTGACTCTTCCCTCAAGCATTAATCCTTCAGGTAAGGCGCCCCCTTACAAGGCACCCCCAACTCTCCCTGCTAAACCTTCTCAAACCTCCTGAGATTTGCCTTTCAAACACATCATCACTTGAAAGTCTACACACATGATTCAGTCAAAGCCTGTCCCCTGCCCCCGGACTCTGACTTCACAAGGTCAAAGACTATTTCTTCTGTTCATCACCGAGTCTTGGCCCCTGCATGTCCTCTAGTATAAATCGGAGACTCCAGACACCCTTGTGGGGTGAGACATAAACAAACCCAGATCTCCAAAAAAGGACAGTGCTGACTCAACCCCTACCCCTGTCCCGTCGACAGAGTCCTCAGGACAACTATCTCTGGGACTCAGGCTGTGGGTGCGAGAGGAGAGCCAAAGGTTTTCCCTCTTCGGCTGACTGTCAACAGCTTGGGCCTCTCAGCTGAGGCAGCGTGGGCCTTAAAGACCCACAGCCAGCCAGGGCGAGGCCCGCCCTCCTGAGCGCCTGTCTCTGCCTCCCCTCTGTCCTTCCCTTCCCCCGCCTTCCCCTGACCCACTTCTCCATCTGTCCTCTGAGGCTTTCAAGGCAAGTGCGACAGTAGGACACCATGGGGCCCGGGTACCCGCCCAGGGGTGACTCAGGGACTTCTTGAGAAGAAAGACAGAGAGGTGTCTAGAGGTTTAAGTGGAAGTCTTCCAGCTAGCCCATCGCCCACCAGGCCAGGAATCTGCTTTGCTGGAGAGTTTTCAGTGTCCAGCAGGCAGCGTGTGAGGGCCTCAAGCTGTCCAGTGTAACCTCGTGCATTAGAGAGAGCATTTAAAACATGCCAGTGGTGAAAGTTCAAGTTCCACCTCAGAAGATCAAAGCCCTAGACAAGGCCGCTCCTCCAGGGCCTCTTCTGTTCTAAGAAAGGGCCAACCTCACTGACCAGTGGAGGCCCCTGTCCACAATGACCAGGAACCTAGGGTGAGGAGGACACTGGGCTTGGGAAGTTGCTGGGTCTGGCTCTCAGGAAAGGGCTGAAAAAGGGGGGCTGATGAGGTCCCCAGGTATCCTTACCTGGAGTCTCCCCTGGGCCTGACCATCCCCATAGAGACGCCTTGCTCACAGCTGTTTCCACAGGCCACGCCTGTCCAGGCCTCACTGCCTCGCCCTCACAGAGGCCTCCCACAGAGCAGCAGACACAGGAGAACCAAATGCAGGAATGGGGCTCAGGGGAGAACAGCCAGAGCCTGGTGGTCGGGTCTTAGCCGGGGGTGGGGGGGCTCTGGGGTAGCAACTGAGTGGGGAGGGGGAAAATGAGGAGAGAAACTCGTCCAAGGAAAAAGCTGTTCCTTCATCCCTGAAATCCCTCCTCCCTGTTCCCTCCTCCCTCTCCTTCCCTCCACATCCCTCTCTTTGCCCTGCTCCGCTCCCTCCTACTCCCCGTCTCTCCCCTTCTCTCCCTCCTCCCTTCTCTCCTCAGCACCCCCCATCCTTTCCTTCACTTCCAGCACAGACAGGCTTCATACAATTAAAGTAGGACAAGAATGTTTTCCCCGAGCTTTAAAATATCCTTGCTAAGGAAATTCACTGAGAGGAAGAAACTCCGCTTGGTTTCATGGGAACTAGAAAGCATACGGTGGAAAGTGCTGCTCCCCTGAGCACCCCCACCCCACCCCTTCTCACCTGTCCTGCTGGGATGGGAGGGCCAGCTCCAACCTGCAGCCTCCCCTCTGGGTCCCCTCCTAAATTCTGCCTGGAGATGAGCTTCAGGGTCCAGAAAGTGCCTTTGAGCATGGATGTGTGAGGAAAGAAGGAATCTCTTCACACCCCTCTCTCTCCCTCAAGAGGCCCTCCCTACCTCAGGACCCCAGAACAGTTAGTGCCAGCAAGCCAGTTATATTGGGGGTGGGGTTACCTGAGAGATAATACAGCATCTGTATCCAGTTTGGGCTGGTAAGAATGGTAAAAGTGGTGGCTCTTAATTTTGCTTTATTTCTGGGTCACTTGGGGGATCTGATAAAAACTCTAAAGCCTCTTCCCCAGAAAACATCCATCCATCCAAGCAACAAGAGTTTGCACCTAATTTCAGTCAGTGTTCAGAACCCACGCCTTCATCTGAGGAAAGTATCTCCCTGACCCTGTGTCTAAAGCTTTTAAGGGTTCCAGATTGGCATTCCCTGTCCCCTTCACTCCCCACAAGACAGTAGTCCCCAGGGTACTCATACCTGTAGCTTTGGCCCCCTCTGGAACCTGTGATTCTTAGCCCAAACAGATCCAAGTCCATGTCCAGAAACTGCCAGGTTATTCTTGCCCTGGTTCATGCTCCCCTGGATAGACCTTGCAACCTCTGTGCTAATCTGGAGCAGCACAAAAGATGTTGACTGCAGGAGCAGAGCCGGGGACCTCCACATTGTCTGCAGAGACCCTGGGGGGGAAAGAATAAGGTTGCCCTCAGGATGTCTTTTCTCATGAGGCAAGAGGGACTTTGCAGATGTGGTCAAGTGAACGATCTTGTGATTCAGACAGTATCCTGGCTTATCCAGGTGTGCCCAGTGCAATCATAAAAGTACCAAGTGAAAGACAGAGGCAGGAGAGAGATGTCACTTGAAGATGCCACTTACTAGCTTTGAAATAAAAGCAGGGCAAAGAGCCATGGATTGGGGACGTCCAATGCTGGGGAAACAAGAAAACTCATTCTCCACTGGAGCCAAGGGTGCTAAGGTCCAACTGAGATCAATGCTATTCTTTTTTACTAATCATGTAACCTTGAGCAGAGCAGTCAACAGCTCTGAGATTAACTTCCACATTGGTTAAACAAGAGGAAGAATCGGTTATACTGCTGACCTCCCAGGGGTGTTGTGAAGTCACATAAGTAGGAAGCTCGTTTTGCACACAGCTAAGCCACGTTTGATCCCTGGCACCCCAGATGGTCCCCCAAGCCTACAAGGAGTGATCCCTGAGCACAAAGCCAAGAGTAAGCCCAGAGCACCACAGGGCGTGGCCCAAAGAACCAAAAATAAATACATGAATAAATAAAATTTTTAAATGGCTCCAGCTAAAGTCTAATACCTTCTCTCTGCCACATGGCTTGGATTCACTTTTTATCTTTAAGCCTGTGAAATGGGTCTCAGAACCTAGCACAAGTAGGAGCAGCCCAGAATCAGGTGGTTACTCTATTCCTCATGCATCCCATCGATGGCCACCAGATTCCTACTCAGAGTTTCTCCCATCCAGACTAGTTCAACTTTTCATTGGTTTTTATTAGCTGAACAAAGGTGGATAGTGGAATTCAAGGCTATAGGCTGTCGGATGGATAACGCTTGCAGGGGTCAGGAAGGTCTCTGAGTCTCACTGCAGATCTGGCTTTCTTTCTCTGCACTCTGGGACTTAGGCAGCACCCAGGATGGTTGGCACATAAGCTTGGGCTCAGGCTGTCTGAAAAAAGTTGACCCAGAGACAACTAAGAGTTATTTTATCCAGACTCACAAGTAAAAATCTAAGCCGCCAGTTAAGTCAAATAAACAGTCATTTTTAAAATGGTTGTTACATGAGGCATAAATAGACTAAACTGTGCTTTCAAACAAACAAACAACAACAACAACAAAAAGAAACCGGAAAACTGTATTATTCATGTGGAATTTAAATGTAACCTGGCGTCCCTGGGCCCAGGTCACTTGAGTTGCAGTTTCCCCTATTTACCACAAGAGGGCGAGGGTCTGAGCAGCTGGCTGGGGAGCCCAAAGTCATTTCACTCCCAGTTCTTTTCTCCCCTGCTGCCCAGGTCACCCGTGTGTGCCTCTGGCACTCCTCAGAGCCTCCACTCTCCTTGTCCACTGCCCTGTGCCCTGCTCCTTGCCAGGGCTGTGAACTGAATGGGCAAGCCAATTCTGGCACCTTTCCTGTGACCTGATGTGGCTGCGTGGATGCTGGCCAGATCCCCACCAGCACCCGATTCCTCCTGCGCTGGAAAATGCCCCTTTGGCAAACCGCTCATCCCAGCCACCGTCTTGTCCCTGAGATGCGAGAAGGCTGGGGAGGGAGACGTACTGGGTGGGAGAAGGATCTGGATGAGAAGCCATGGCAGGCAGGCTAGAAGCCCTTGTTAGCTTCTAAGAGGACAAAAGGGACGGTACAGCCAAGCCCAGTTCAACCTCCAAGACACCCTCCCCAGGGTCCCCTGAACACTGCCTGGAGCACAGTGTCAGGATTAAGCCCTGAGTGCAGCTGAGTGTGACCCCCCAACCCCAAAAAAGAAAAAAAAATCAATGAAAAATCAACCACACAATGGATCCAAGGTATTTCCAACACTCCCCTTCCCCAGTGTTGCATTTCTCAAGGAAAAAAAAGTGGTCATAAGTGGGGAAGATCTAAACAGCACCATCTAAGACAGCGATTCTCACATCCAATTCACACTCTGGAAGTACCTGAGTCACAAACTTAATCCTGAAGTCTGGCCCCCACCCATCCTCAGAGACTATTCTAGGGCATGGTATGGTCTGGCCTTCCACCATGGTCATGAGGAAAATTAGAAAGAATTTAGGAAGAGTCCTTGCCCAAACCTGACTTCAGACTTGCAGCCTCCGGAACCAAGAGAAAATTCTCTGTTTCTGAGCCACCCAGTCAGGATATTCTGAGCTAAGGACCCACCTATGCTGAACCCCTGGGACCCAACAGTCCTCTAGCCCCATGTGCCACATGCTGTCCATGTGCCTGGGGGTGAAGCACATCACTCAAACCCTCATTGCCTGGCATAAAACCCCAACCCTGCCACTACAGCCATGTAGCCTTACCTGCCTGTACCTCAGTTTATCCCTGTACAAGACAGGGCTCCTTAGGGTTGTTGTGGGACTCAAATGATTCGTGGGCAGAGGGCAGAATAGATCCGTCTGTGAGAATCCCAAGTGGCTCCTCTGTGCCTGGTACTGGGCATCCAGCCTGGGGCTTCTGACACGTCTTCCAAATTCATCTGAGAAATTTTAATATACATCCCAAGTATGTAAGTTTTATATACATTTTAGGTATATAAAAAGAGGTATTTAAGTCAAACACTTGCTTATCATCAATCATAAACTTATTTTTAAAAAATCTCTCAGATATTTTATGACTCCCCCTTATTCAAGACCCATTTCTGCTCTTACAAAATACGGAGGAGATGGACAATAAGACAAATCTGGGGCTGTAGACAGAGATCCATGGTTTGAGCATCTGCTGTACATGTGGGAGGCCTGGGTTCAATGCCCCGTACCGTACAATTTCCTAAACATTGCCAGGAGTGACCCCCGAGCACAGAGCTGGGAGTAGCCCCTGAGAAACCACCAGGTGTGGCTCAAAATAAAAGGAAAAATATATAAATGCATAGTAATAGAGGTGAGGAGTAGGATAGGGACTGGGTGGGGGGCTGCAATTTGGGGTGCCTGTCCAGAGATGGCTGATGGAAGTGATGAGAACAGAATCTACAGGACAAGCATTCCAGGTAGGGGACAGTGCAAAGGCCCTGGGGTGAAAGCATGGTGCCATGTCTCAGAAGCAGCACACAGACCAGTGTGGAGCAATGGCAGACACAGATTCAAGGTAACAGGTGGGAGTGGGGTGTGGGTCAGGTGCCACAGAACCCTCAGGCAGTGAAAGGATCTGTGTGTGGACTTAGGAGCCTGAGAAAATAGGAGATATGAGTTTGGTTCTTGCAGGGCCTCTAGTCTGCTATTTTTTTACTGTGTCTCAAATCATTCTTTCATTTTTTCTGAAGAGCTTTAAAAAATTCACAAAATATCATTAGCTTTCTCCACATTTCTCACCATGGAACCCAAGCCCTATAGTGGCACATACAGAAATAAATGATTCCACACGATCTATGGTAAATCAGCCAGCCCACCCCACCTCGGGGTCTCCTAGCAGAGCAAGTCTAGGAGTATTGAATGCTAACAGACAGAATGCTTGTTTACCCTCAAGGAATGAAGAACAGGCATAATATATGCAGAACATCAGACACACCTGGGGAAGGTCATCTGTTAGGATCCATTGGGTTATGGTATTTCACAGAACAATGCACATCCGAGCCCTGTTTCCATCCAGGAAAGGAGAACTGTTGAGTAGATCTGGGCTATTGGCTGCTCCCGCGGTCTGGTTTTTCCACCACTCCTCTCCCAGACCGTCTGCCATCTCCATGCGGACTCCTTCCTTGGTGGACCAGCACAGAGTGAGCCCCGAGTGCCTGGGGAGCGGAGCGGCAGCCATAGTCTGCTATTTGAGTACATTATGGGAGTATGTGGAAAACGTTCTGTGGAGAGCTCATCCAGGAAAGCCAATCAGGAAGCTACTGGAATCATAACTGGAGACCAACGACGGCCTGCACCAAGGTGAACTGGCGGTGCAGACCAGGTCAGGGAATTCTGGATATATTCTATCCGAAGGGTGAAATGACATGCATGGCAGGTTGCAGATAGAGAGTGAGAGAACGAGAAATCAAGGCCAGCAGCAAAGCTTCTGGCCTGAATAATTAAAAAACAGACTTGCCCCCTGCTGAGATGGGGGAGATGCCAAGAGAAGTTGGCTTTATGGAAAATACCAGACTACAAGTTCATTTAAAAATACCTGTTAGACAAGCAATACAAAATAAATTATTCAGCATCTGCCTTTGAGGTAGGCTTGGGTGGTGGTAGGAAAACTCGAAATAAAAGTGGTGGAAGGTGTAATGATGGGGGGATTGGTGTTGGAAATTGAATGTAATCAATTACTGTGAACAACTCTTGGAAAAAAATACCTGTTAAAAGGGGGTCAGAGCAATAGTACAGCAGCGGAGGAAGCAGGGACAGATGTAGAGCAATAGTACAGCAGGGAGGACTTTTGCCTTGCATGCAGCCAACCCGGGTTCGATCCCCGGCATTCCCATATGGTCCCCCGAGCACCACCAGGAGTAATTCCTGAGTGCAGAGCCAGGATTAACACCTGAACGCCACTGGGTATGACTCAAAAAGCAAATATATGTGTATGTGTGTGTGTGTGTGTGTGCGTACATATATATTAGTACATAAGGTAAGACATTTGCCTAGCACACAACCGACCTGGGTTTGATCCCTGATACCCCATATGGCCCCTCAAGCACTACCAGGAGGGATTCCTAAGCACAGAGCCAGAAGTAATCCCTGAGCACTGCTGGGTATGTGTGGCCCAAAACAAACAAAAATACCTATTAGAGGCCTGGAAGATAGTCCTGTAGTTAGAGCACAAGTTAGGTATGGGCCTGACATGGTTCAATCCCCAGCACATGGTTCCCTGAGCACACCCCTCTGAATCCCCCAGGCACCGCCAGGGTGTGACCCAAGAGTCCCCCAAGCACTGCCAGGGTAGCCTGAGTGATCGCTGCCATCAGAGGTCCCGGGCAGCCCCACATCCCAGAGCTCTTTCACTAAATTGCCCTCTGGGTTGGCCAAGAATCACGGGTTGGACCCCTCAGGCCTCCTGAGCACTGCTTGGGAAGTTCCAAAAATAACGAAATAAAAATACCTGTTAAGTATCTGAGTGGAGAAAGGTAGTGGCTGTACCAAAGTGGAGCTCAGGAGAGAAATCTGGGTTGGAGACAGTTTTTGAATCATCAGCATATAGAAGATATTTAAAGCATGAGAAGGAATGAGATCACTCCAGGAGCAAATATAGCCAGAAGAGAGGAGGCAGGGATTGAACTCTGGGTCACTCCCAGCCAGAGCTCAGGGATCTGGGGAGCAGCCTGGAAAGGAGATAGGAGTTGCCAGCACCCCTGGCTGACTTGCAGTTGCTCTAACTCTCATTTGTGTCACTGGTGCCGGTGGGATGGGCTGCAGCCAGGCAGTACCCCCGGCGCTCCCCCTCCAAAGATGCTACGGAAAGTTTACAGAAGGTGCAACAAATGTGAGAATTAGATAGAAACGCTCCTCTAGGCATCTCCAAACCAGAAGGAGAAAACAAAACAAAGACTTAGCTGCACCATGAGGAACAGCTAGTGCAATGGGCCCTAGGATTGCTCAGCAGCAAAGCAGCCACGGAGCATGAGTTCACGCCCTTGCATCACCCTGAATACACTGAGCACAGTCCCAGCAGTGCTGCTGTCCAGGATCCCCACAGGACAGCAAAGTGATCTCCAGTGTCCCGCAGTCAAAGGTGTTTGACCGCCACAGCAGGGTGTGTGACCTCAGCAAGTACCACAACCCAGTGTGCAATCCCCAGTGAGCACAGGCATAAGCAACACAATCAAAGGTGAGACACCTCCCATCCACCCCACAACAGAGACAACAAACGAAAAGAAGGTAAGGGGAATCAATGAAACTTGAACCAATAAAAAAATCTGGTTCAAGAAGGAAGAAAGGTCTTGCTAGAAACAAGGTGAAACTAGGAAAACAGTTCCCATGTTAGAAAGAAAGAAAGAGAGAAAGAGAGAAAGAGAGAAAGAAAGAAAGAGAGAAAGAGAGAAAGAGAGAAAGAGAGAAAGAGAGAGAGAAAGAAAGAAAGAAAGAAAGAAAGAAAGAAAGAAAGAAAGAAAGAAAGAAAGAGAGGAGGGAGGGAGAGAGGGAGGGAGGGAGGAAGGAAGGAAGGAAGGAAGGAAGGAAGGAAGGAAGGAAGGAAGGAAGGAAGGAAGGAAGGAAAGAAAGAGAAAGAAAGAAAGAAAGAAAGAAAGAAAGAAAGAAAGAAAGAAGGAAAGAAGGAAAGAGAGAAAGAGAGAGAAAGAAAGAAAGAAAGAAAGAAAGAAAGAAAGAAAGAAAGAAAGAAAGAAAGAAGGAAAGAGAGAAAGAGAGAGAAAGAAAGAAAGAAAGAAAGAAAGAAAGAAAGAAAGAAAGAAAGAGAGAGAGAGAGGAGGGAGGGAGGGAGGGAGGGAGGGAGGGAGGGAGGGAGGAAGGAAGGAAGGAAGGAAGGAAGGAAGGAAGGAAGGAAGGAAGGAAGGTTACTCCACTCCCATCCCCAAAAGCTACTCCTTCCTCCCAGCTGAATGACAGAGTAGCAGAAGACAATGAGAAGACAGAAGCATTTTTAAGTGCTGTCTTTATTTTAAAAGATCTGTAATTGTATAATTAAGGTGCCTTGTTTGATGGAAGGATTGAAAGTCATCTTTTATTAGGGCAGGAAATAATTAAAGAGGCTTCTTACAAGCTGTTTAATAACCAGCTGGCCTCTTTGACTTATATCCTAGAGGCACTGAGGAAGTTGATGTGGCCTAGGCATGCAGGGGAGGTTGGTCCACAGAGGACGGGAGATGTCCTGGGGACTATAATGGGGTGCCCATTGAAACAGCCGTTATTTGGAGATCCCAGGGAACTGTCCAGGTGCAAAGCCAACAACTCCGCGTGCATAAGGCAAGATGTGGAGCAAATATCCCAACCATCAATGTGTAGCCAT
Source organism: Sorex fumeus (assembly GCF_029834395.1). Classification (NCBI taxonomy): domain Eukaryota; kingdom Metazoa; phylum Chordata; class Mammalia; order Eulipotyphla; family Soricidae; genus Sorex; species Sorex fumeus. Next base: position 613,647 of record NW_026606104.1, on the reverse strand, counting down.
CTGGAAGATTACAAGATGGGACAAGATTGCTAATACATTCTTAAGGGAGAGCAGAAAGTGCAAGACGAAATCCAACCACCTCTCGGTGCAAGGAGCAGGAGCAAGAGGACAGGAAACTTGGGTCTACAGTTACTTGGCTACTGTTCACGAGCATCCACATATTCTATGGACATGCAGAATAAAAGAGCTGCCTTTTGTGAATCATTCATGGGCACTGGGCCTGTACAGAAATTAGCTTATTTAATCCCTGCTACAACTCTGCGCTCTTGTTCTCTCTTTATCTGAATGAATGTATCTAGGTTTAGGAGTGGCTCATTGACATTCCCAAGATCACACAGGTATTAAGCAGATGAACCAAGCCTTGGATCTGGGACTCTTGATTCTAGAGTCCATATCGATAGCCATAACATAATCTTCCTTCCTGAATTCCCATCAATTCACCTTTTGCCTCCCAGACCCCTTCCCCACTTTCTATCTGCTGTAGTCCCCCTCATCAGTAAGTCCTCAACTTCCACCTCCCAGAGAGTCGAGACGCATGATAAGTTCTAAGTAAATATTTCTTGAATTAAGTAGCTGGTATTGACTTTTAATCTTAACTGCAATTCATAGAGCACAAAGAAACTCATTCCAAAGGGAGGCTGAAGACCAAATCTTAAGCAAACTAAGAAGGGACCCTTCCCCCACATGGCCCAGAGGGATGGTCTGAAGAGACCCCACTTTGCTATTGGGCATCATTGGCTCCTGCCATGGGCCAGATTCTTCAACCATCATCAGGAGACTAATTCATCATAATTGTGCAATAGTTCCCATTCTGCCTCCTCTGTTGTATGAACACAGTGTCAAACAGCTGGTCAAGTAAATGGGAATGTGGTAGTGGGGGATGAAATCCCCCATTTCTCCTGATGCAATGTAAACAGTCAACTCTGCTTGGTCTTATGTTTCATCTTTGGTTGCTCTTATGTGAAGTTGAATAGGCCAATGACTCAGATAGAAATGCTTATTCCATTCCTTTCTTGCCCATAGCATGGGAACTTTATTTTATAACTTAGCTCTGGTCTCTAATCACGAAAGGATTTTATGAAAAAATATCCTGTAAGTTCCTCTGCCAGAGAATTTGTGATGTGACTAGGCTATCTCCATTTTAAGACTGCATGATCAGAGTCAGAAACCTAGACAGACATATGGTTGGGCAAAGGATGATCAAATTACTTCCATAATCAAGAATCAATCAGATAACCTAGAGCTGTGGTATAGATGGAAAGATGTTGGCATTCAGAGACTTTGCAAAGATTTTTTAAAACCATGTGGCCACATACTTGAAATGGAGTCAGTATGTGTGTGTGTGTAGTTACACCCAAAATCCAAGCTGTTCATGAAAAAACATTTTGCCTAACCATCCTGAAGACCTGAATAAAATTTTGTAGCAATAAAAAATCCTTAAGCCTTATGCTTGTAGCTTGCTTATTGGGTCAATTATTTTAGAAACTAAGTCCTAGAAGTTACCGACCATTTGATTGGTGCCACTATCCTGAAGCTGTCCTCAGCACCAAGGACAGAGCTCACCCAGTCATGGCGCCTGAGCTAGTCACATTCAGCCCTGCAGTTCTGTGAGTTCAAAATAAAACCCCAGGATATCAGTGCTAGAGATCCTTAAAGAGCTCGATAATTTCTGTTTTTTGTTTTACAGATGAAGAACCTGGGTCCCAAGAAGGCAAATGATCCAACTAACATTCCAGACACAGCACATTAGACCTGGGGCCTCATAATGCCAGCTTCATGCTTTCCCTGCTTGCTACTGAGACCTGCAATCATATCAAGACTATTCCCTGGTTCCTGCACAGGAAGCTTCCCTGATCTGACAGGACTCAGTCAACATTAGTGCCAAGCATAAATACCTTGGTAGTTGAGAAAGAGGGAAACATACAGAAGGATGAGAAATCTCCATGAGTCCAGAGTACTTCTCTTATTACCTTTTGGACGTGTGACCAGTTGGAAGGAGAGTACAGGTAATGAAGCACAAGTAAGTGGATTGCTCTGCCAAGATCACAGCTTGAAGGAAAGTATGGCAGACAGGAAGCCCCAGCCAGGCAAACCCAGGCCTAAGGAATAGGATTTGGAGACAGTTCTCAAATCCCAAACTTCAGCTAGAAAATAGCAGATGTTGAGACCCCAAAGAGCATACACAATACCAGGTTCTTGGTATCAAACACATACATAGATCCCCGTCTTAAGATGCACTCGGCCCAGCTTGCCAGATCTTGCCTAGGCAGCCACAACATAATACAAATGGGTGGTTCCCTGCAATGTGATTCCTCCTCTATGGAGAAGTCCAGGGGCTGAGAGAATTTATTTATGTTTTCGATTGGGGGACCACACTCAGTGTTGCTCAGGAGTTACTCTGGGATCAATACTCAGGGGATCACACACTACAGTAAATCGAATGTGGAGCTCCAGAATGCAAACTCTAGTCCTTTAAGTTATCTTCTGGACCCATGAATTTGGATAACTTCAACTCTGAGTCTGAGAGTGTTTTTCCAAAGAAAGTTGGACTAGATGGTCTGGAAACAACTTCCTGAGTCACCATCTCAGGAGTGTCTTTCTTAAAAGAGATACAAGGGATTAGAAACAAGCTATTAGGTAGTCGGTCTTTGAAGCTATAGGTCAAGCTCAGAATGTCCCTCCCCCAACCTTCTCTCTACTCTCTCTTCTTCCCCTGTCCCTAGCCACAGCATTAACATAGAAGAAGGAAATGGATATTGATGCAGACTAATGAAGCCAGCTGGTTATACATCAAAAGGCTGATACTATTCTGATGAGCCCACTTCTGACAAATTATAGCTCCTTTTCCTTCATACTGATAGCTCCAACTCTATCGTGATCCCAAATCAAATGTGGAAAAACTTGAAAACCTTACAGAAGATTTGGGAAAATCTGGATTTGGGAGAACTAGAAAAACTTTCAGAAGACCAATGAATTAGAACATAAAACTAATTAAGTCACAACAAGTAATATAGCTGTCAAGTGGATTGGAAGCATATCGAGCTGAACACAATATCTTCATAGGACACATTGAAGAACTAGCCAAGAGGGGTTAAAGTATTTGATTCTTTAATGGCATCAAGTGCTCTTACCCTTTTACATCCAGTTCCACAACTGGAGTTCATCTTTCAGTTGTGGAACTGAAATGGTTCTTTCCAAACCTTGTCAGATTGGGTCTACCCAAATGGGAGTTACAGGTTTTGCTACTCTCACCTGACTCCTTCTCCTGCTACAATTTCTGACTATTTTCTGATCTGGCAGGTACCGATCTGATACATCATCCATTGGTCTTGTAGTTTGATTATTACTCATGTTCCAAGTTTAGGAAATAGGGAAGGGACTGTGTGCCCATTAGATGTTGTAACATTACAGATTATCAAACTTGGTGACTTAGAACCACAATCCTTAATTATTTCTCATGCATCTGCTTATCTTGGCCACATCTGCTCTCATCTTTGGGTTTCTGCTACAATCATCTCCTCTAAGCTGGTATCTGTTGAGGCAGTGCTGGTGCTCATAACTCTCACCCTCTTAGTATAATCAGGTAGCAGAAGTTTGAGCTTTTAGAAGTCCAGTCAATAACTGCTTCAAAGAGACAAGATGAAGCCTAAAGACCTCCTAACTCAGAGTCACTTCTACTTCCTCTTAGTGGTCAAATAAATTTCATGGCTGAACCTCAAGTTAAGGAAGCTCCAAGTCAGATGAGAAAAGACTGTGCATTCAAAGAAGGGTAAAATACAGGACAATGACTCCACCACTAGCCCCATGGATTTTCTACAAAATAACCACTGACAACATTGTCAACATTGAAAGCACTACTTTTTATGCTGTTTCATTCTGTCCTGATAAGTGAGGATAGAATGAAATCTGGCCTTCTCTACAAATAAGAAAGCCAAAATTCTGAAGGATCTTGGTAGCTTGACTCCTATTCATCATGTCCAGGAGCATCCTTTCCACCCCCACCCCCACATTCATGTTGCTTCCTCTGCCAGACAAATCTTTGACACCGAATCGGGTGACCCCTGTGCCTCTTGAACCCCATGGCATCTCTCATGCCCATGAGACAGATCCCAGAGCCCAGCCTACATCACCAATGTCCTAGCTAGTCTCCCCCATACTGACCCCTCCCCCATCTCTGCATCCACAGCCAATAGCCAGCATTGTCGGGGTCTCAACCCACTGTCTCCAGGCACTATCTGGACTGTAGAAGCCTCTGACCCACTCCTGTGCTGTTCTTCCTCAGAGAAGCCAGAGCTGAAGTAGACTTCACCTCTGCACTGTGAACTAAGGGCCGAGAGGAGGCTAGGAGTGATGAACTGTCCTGAGGGCACAGCGTTTGCAGCCAGCCTCTCAGCTTCACACACTTCCTTCTAGCTCATCCAAGTACTTCATGGTGATCATTCAAACTTGAGAAGAAGAGTTTTCAGGCAATTTTCTGTGGGCCCACCAACTCTGTCTGGACCCCCCCCCAAATCCCCAAATCCTGAATCCTTTATTCAACAAGACTTGATTGAATGTGTACTGTTGGCCAAATTCTTTGCTAGTCAGAGATGATGCAAAGATGAGTTTGATTCTGTTCTGGTACATTAGTAAAGGTAAGACAAGCAATTGCATTTCAAATGCTGATCTGTAGAGAAATATGCCTGATTCTGTAGAAAAGGGCATTCTGAGAAGGAGGGAAGCCTAAATAATCATGTGACCAGGACAATGTTCTGAAAAGAATGTGAGGCTTGATCCAGGACAGAAGGAAGCGAAGCACTTACCAAGTGTACAAGCTTCTAGAAAATGGAGTGAGGAAAGCACTCAGGACGGAGGAGACCACAGGGATGGAGTCTAGGGGACTGTCACTTTGGAAGTGTTGATAGTTCCATAGAGGAAGTCAGGAGCAAAATGAGGAGGATGGTCTCTCTACTGAGAGCCATGGTGGATGACAGCCACCCCTACACCCCGTGAGCACCACCTCTCAGCCTGGTCACCAAACAGTGACAGCAACAAAGGGAAGGAAAAGGGAGAAAGAGGGTGTCTGTGGAGTGTGGAGAGCTGCCTGGGGCATGGGGAATATCAGATTGAGGGTTTTCTCCCAATGCCAAGGAGTGGGCAGGAGGCTACAGATTTGGTCTCAGTTGCTCACAGAAAGGGAAGGGGGTGCTTCACCTCCTAGCCCAGCTGCTTCAAGTGTGTTCAGAATTAGAATAAACAACCAGTTGAGACTATCATAGTTATTTCCTTATACTCACAGTTTTTTCACGTTTTTTTTGCTATTATGCCTGTGTCTCTGTTTAAATAAGAGGAAAATGAAATTTTAAATGCACACTCGTGTAGTACACACACACACACACACACACACACACACACATGCCCATTGACTCTAGACCCATTGAAAGATGAACTAGAGAGGGAGCTTACTGATTCTTTTCATAGGGTGCTATGACAGAGCTGCTGCCTCTCCCCATCACGGTCGCCCACCAGAAGCTAAGTCTCTCTGAAGGACTGGGAATGCTACCCTACTGCTCAGCCCTGGCTCGGCCACCCCCACACTCCAAGACTCCCTTCATTCCCGCAAACATCCTTTCGGTGACACCTGTTTGCCAGGAGCTGAGAACACAAAGATGACTCAGCCCTGGCCTGGGGCCTGGAGGCACTCACCTGGGGAGACCTATTAGGCCTGGCCTGCGCTGCCCATAGGGTTCTGGCTGGGGCTGAATGTTCGCGCTCCTTTGGCAGATGGAGATGGAGGGTTCTGGGCCAGGAGGCAGCGCCGGCTCTGCGGGCACAAAGCTGAGACAGGAACTCAGATTTGACGTCAGCACCCTCACTTCCCCAGAGAAGCCAAAGGAGCAATAAACAGAATCCCAACCCTAGCCTGAGGTCAGAGATCCAAAACACCATGTCCTGTGTCTAAAGCCCCTTCCCCCTTCCACCTGGGGATTCAGAGAGACCACCTGCATCCTTGCTGGCTGCCTCGCGGTGAAGGTGAGGCGAGAAATCTGGGGGTTATGGGAAACGGCGGGATGCCCTACAGTCCCTCCTGACACGTCTTGGGCTGGCTTGCATGAGTGCGGCCCCTGCTGGACGCTAGTGAGAATGCACCCCACTCCTACCCCTCTTCGCTTCTCGCTTAGGGGTGGGGGCAGCCGTCCTCCTCTCCAGGCTGCCTCTCCCCCTGGCAAGGCTGCCAGCTGGCCGGTGGGTTATTTTGTGAGTGTCAGAAAGGGAAGTGGCGCCTGCTGGGGAGACCGGGGACGCGTCTGCTTCTCTCCGAGCAGAATCTGATCCGTCAGAATCCAAGCCATCAGCGTCTGGTCCAACGTGGTTTTTTCCAAGCCCGTTTGATTGCAGCCACCGTCACCCAAAAGCCAAGACTGACGCATGTTCTCCAAGCCGCACCGGTGGCCCTTCTCAGGGAGCCCCTCTCGCCCCCTGCAGCCCCTCACAGGCATGCTAACAGGGAGGGGCGCCGTTGCACGGGGGCCAGAAGCTTGCAGACCGAGATGCCGCCCAGGCAGTTCTCAGGGCATCAATATTTCATGCCGCTGGAACGGTCTTTGTTTTCCTGCAGATCGCGCGGGCTGCCAGATGGGCCAGGGCTGGCAGCGCGATTCCTCAGCAGACTGTTCCCTCCTCGGCCACCCCGCCGGCCCCGAAAGCTCCGCAGGCTGCCCTCGGCTGCGACCCATCCTCTCGGTCTGCACCCCCAGCCGCCGCCTTTTTCTGAGCACGGGGGCGCAGGAAGGAAGCCAGAGCCAGGTTTGTGCTGGGGAAGGGCCTTAGGATGAGGCCGCACTTGCACCGTGCGTGCAGCTTTGATTTTTACCCAGGAAGAACCTCCGCGGTGGCCTCCCAGGACTTAGCATGAAATGCGTACGGGTGAAAACCTCGGTCGGGGAGCTACAGGAACGGCCGAGGTCACCCAGCAAAGGGAGTTGCAGGGCCAGCCGTGGGGTTGGGGTTAGAGGGTCCCCCAGTAGAGCAGTCACGGGTCTAATCCACCACTTGGGGGACCCTCTGCTCTACAGCGCCTCTGCTGAACGGAATATGCCATCACAGGCCTAACTCGCCGCTGTGAGGGGCACCTGTCTCTACAGCGCCCCTTGATGGACAGAGTGTGCCATCACAGGTCTGACTCACCACCCCACCGCTGTGAGGGGCACTCTCTGCTCCACAGCGCCCCTGCTGGACAGATTGTGCCATCACAGGTCTGACTCACCACCCCACCGCTGTGAGGGGCACTCTCTGCTCCACAGCGCCCCTGCTGGACATATTATGCTATCACAGGTCTAACCCACCACCGCTGTGAGGGGCACTCTCAGCTCCACAGCGCCCCTGCTGGACAGATTGTGCCATCACAGGTCTAACCCACCACCACTGTGAGGGGCATTCCCTGCAATCATAAATCTAACTCACCACCACTGTTCCTTTGGGCCCTCTCTGTCTCCAGCTCTGAACACAGTGCTTGCATCAGTTGTTACATGCACGCACACACACACACACACACACACACACACACACACACACACCTAAGTGTTTGGGGGACGAGGATCTTCGAACCCCCACCATCTTCAGGTGCTGAGAGGTGGAGCTGGTTCACATGTGGGGAACGTGAGCCAGAGCCCTTCAGAGCCCTAACCTGCACCACAAACCAACTTCTCAGTCAGTTCCCAGGGGCCGCTGTCTCTTTCCCCCGCAAGGAGATGGAGGCTCTGCCACTGCATGCCTTGGCCCTGCTCATCCCACTGCCTCGGAAACCGGAGCATGGGAGTTTGGGTCAGAAGGGCAAACCCCAGCTGAATCCTGAGAAGCCCCAGCTCCGATAGCAGAGTTGGCTTTCATAGCTCACTGTCCGATAGGTCAGACGGGGCCCCGACCTTGGCACTGCTCCCAGCCGCGGGTGGAAACAGAGCCAGGGGTCAAGGCGGAGGGAAGGCGATCGGGTTCCAGGCCCAGAACTGGATTGAACTGCATCACGCGGCCTGCACTCTGGGGACCCAGCTGGTCAGGGAGGTCAGACTTCACCTGGGCACTGCCGGAAAGTGAAGTGACGTTGACCAACTTTTGCCAGAGCGTGTGACAGGGAGCTGAGATAGTTCTGAGGGCGGGGGTTAGAAGGCTCCAACGATAGATCCCAGAACCTCAGATCTGCTCACGCAGGATTGTTTCTAATTCAGAGACTGGACTCTCAGGCCGGAGCAAAAGAAACAAAGGGTTGTACCGGGAGGCATGATCACAACAGGCAGAGGGGGTGTCAGGGAGGAGGAGGGGTCGCCCTGTCTTAGAACAGAAATACCCCGGTTTTGGAACTTTTCTCCCTCATCGCTGTCACCCAGCCTCATACTCAGCAGGGCTCACTGCCCTCCCATGCGTAGAGCTTGCTCTCCAGTTCATTTCACCGTGTCTCCAGTTCTGACAATGACATCTTTTAAAAACCTGTAGTGCCCAGGGCATGGTCCCTGGTCTCTGCTGTCCACAGTTCCTGCAAAGGCACCTTGGGGCACAGGCAATGCTGCTGGGATTCAGATGAATACGTGTTGTCCTAATTCACATATCTAGCCCCAAAGAAATCTTTTCCTCCTGATTCTAGCTCCCTCGCATCTGCTAAGAGATTTGACACACGCAGTGTTCAATCCTGGTCAAGATCAAGTACCTAGGCTCATTCATGAGCAGAATATACCAACCCGTCCACTGTCCGCCCAGATCCTGCTGCATTCCTCCAGCAGATGGACATCTCAGAGGCTGCTCAGAAGCCCAGTTGGGTTGGGTTGGGTTGAGTTTGTTTTGGTTTGAACTATACCTAGTTTTTCTCAGGACTTACTCCTGACTCTGTGCTCAGGGATCCCTCATGGCAAGGCTTTGGGGACCCTATGTAGTGCCACGAATTGAACCTACGTCAGTTGCATACAAGGCAAATGCCTTATCCCTGTACTATCTCTCTGGCTTTGAACCTCAGTTTGATCTGAGAGGAGACCTGGGATAGAGATGTGATGTATCTTACTACCGGGTACGCACATTTCCATTGGAACTGGGGTTCACCCCAGGCAGGACAGCGGGGACTGCCCTCCTAGCCTAGTTCCTGCAGCTCTGGAATTATTACTTCTTGTCCACCACTCACAAGACAGGCCAATGGGGTGACCATGAGTGGGAGTCTACCACAGAGAGGAGAAAGGTCAAGGGATGGTGGGTTCATCTTTATTGATGAACCCATTAGTCACTGATGAGAAGGGTCTTCATGTTGGCCCCGTGGTCTGCTGCAGGGAGCTGAGCTGTGAGGGCAGGGACCAGGGCAGGCATTTATGGGGAATCCAAAAATGCTTCCCAGAATTCCTATTTGGACTTAAGGAATAGGCAGGAAGGTTCCCTATCTCTGTGGAGAACCAGTATGTCTCAGAGATGAAGGCTGAGAATAAAGAAACAAAGCCCCAGGCTGCTGCATCCCTGGGGAAAGAGGCAGCCTGCAGCAGTCCCCCACCCCTGAACCACAGCCCTCGATTCTGTGGCCATGCTCTGAGCATATTATATGCATTAATGCACTTCAACTTCTTACCCACATGACAGGGGGCTGTTATTCTCATCCTCATTTCACACAGGGGAACATGGAGGCTCAGAGAGGTTGGGTCACTTACCCAAGGTACCTAGCAAGTCACAAAGCCTGAGTATGGACCCAAGCAATGAACTCCAGAACCTCTGTGCAGAACCAGGGTGCTGCCAGGCCCTGAGACCCACAGAAGTGCTCGCAAGGAGCTCAGGATCGTTCTAGACTCCAGCACGGGATCTTCAGATGTTGAGGCGCTTCTCCTTCCACTCGGCCTCTCCTTGCACCTAAGGGACCCTGTGGATGGTGAGGACAGACAACCACACTGTGGGCCACAGGATCCTTCCTGGCACTGCCCTCCTCTCATCAGGAACTGCAAGGGGTGCTGGGGCGGGGGGCAGTGATTGGAGGTGGAGGAAGGGGCCTTCCCCAGTGGCTCAGGCCAAGCTCGGTTCCCAGGCCAATGGGACCCTGCTCACAGGTTATGGAGTTCATGAGAAAAACCCAGACAGAACCTCCCACCAGGGCTCGATCACAAGTCCTATCATGAAGGTCTCCTATGAGCTGGGGAAAAGGGGAAGAGATGTGAGCCCACGATGCCACCTCTGTGCCCTCTGTGTCAGTGCCAGCTCTCTGGAGACCCCTCAGTCCACCGCTGTCAGCCTCTACATGAGAGTCTGAGCTTGCATCTGCAGCCATGACCAGAGGACTACAGGCTTACTTCAGAAAAAAAAAGCCTACTTCCCATTTTGTTATTTAAAAAAAAAATCACTCAGGTTTGGGGAGACAGAACAATGGGAAGGGCTCTTGTCTTGCATACCAAGAACGCTGATTTGATCCCCAGCACTACATATGGTTCCGCGACCCCTGAGCACTGAGCCAGGAGTAAGCCTTGAGCACATCCAGTGTGTAATGTGTGAGAGGAAGAGAGAAAGAGAGAGGAGTTGATGAGACCTTACACAAGTAAGGCACGTATCTTGCACAAAGCCAGCTCCAGTTCAATCTCTACCATCCTTGATCCCCACCAGGAGTGATCCCTGAGCACTGAGCCAAGAGTAAGCCCTGAGTACTGCCAGGCATGACCCAAAAAAAACAAATAAATGAATAAGTAAATAAATCACTTTCTGCCCTGCCCCCAAATCTACCGTTAAATGCCCCCCAGTGACCCCCAACTACCACCCACTGGGTGGTTTTGGCAGCCCCTCAGGGTCAGGGGGGTTTATATCCTCCACTCCGGGAAACTCTGGCCGTGGCTTACAGGTGGTGGGGTGTCCTCTCCAGGCTCAACTGGTGCATTTGGACCCCACCAGCTGCACCTGCCCACGCCCCAGCTTCTCCCCAGCTTCCCCTGAGTCGGGGCTGGGCGATCCTGTTTCACAAGAGGATAGGATTTCTGGATCCCAGCCCCAGAGCAGCTTCCCCCCGCCCCTTCCACCCCCAGCATCCTGAGTCCTGAGGCCAGCAGGGCCCCTGCTGCAGGAGCTCACTTAGTCGGCGGCCTCGGCTCCCACTGGCTTCAACGAGAATCTTCTCCTCCACGGTCCTGCTGGTGAGTTCCAGTCCACGCTGGTGCCCCCCGAGCCAGCCACAGCCCCTGCATCTTAACCTGAGAGTGTCCTTTTTCCAGACTTCCTGAGGTATTCTGGGACGAGGCCACCACACCAGGAGCCCTGAGCACGAGTTCCTGGTTTGGTTCCCAGCAGGCCCTGGGGGGAGACCGTGTTCCTGGGGACTCGGTTCTAGCTCAGGGAGCACAGAGCCAGGCAAGAGCATCAGTTTCCATCCCGGCCCCTACCTAAGCATAGCGGTCTCCAAGCCCCCATCCATGCACTGGGCCCACGTCTGCTCAGAGATTCTAGAGTCTTCAGGGGTGGAATTAAGGAGGCCCTCAGCCCCGCAGCTTATGGACCACCCCCAACCCCCTGCACAACTGTCAATAGTAGATTCCCAGAGCCCCTCTTAGGAGAATCTTCTCCAGAGGACCAAACTGTGGCCTCAGGGATTTTCCGTGGGTTCCCAAGGAGCTTCCACCCCTGCCCCCCTACCACAGATACCTGCTGTTCCCCCATCCCTGGGCCCCCCGTGGTGCTTGGAGGAGCACTGCACCCAGGAGCATATTAGGGACCTGCCATGGAACGTCCTGTCCTTTGTTACTGCAGTGCCCTTATTGTCTCTGCCAACAGCTGCCCACACGGGCTCACGAATGTCCCTGAGATCATTCAGCTCAGCACATCCTGGAACCCAGGTCCAGGAGTTCTTGAAAGACCATCTCCCTCCCCTCCCACCCACCCACCACACACACACACACACACACACACACACACACACACACACACACACACAGAGTATTCAAGATCCAGGATGCTTGTAAAAAGAGGGGCTGGTACTTGGCGTTTTGCATTTCAGTGTCATAGCTAGTCACTGGCCTGGTGGTCCTGAGTTGCTGGAGGAGGGGAGGAGGGCAAGAAGCTGTCCTCGACTGCCGGGAGTGAACCCATGTGCCTGCAGACCCTAGAATCAGCCGCAGAGACCAGATGGCCCAGCCTATGGACCCAGCGAGGGGAGCGAGGAGCTGTGTGGGTGGAGGGGAATCTGCCACGACTCTGTCCAGGGGACCCACCAGCTGGGGTGTGGGGAGGGACGCATGTGGTTCCCACTCAGGAAAGTCAGGCTAGGGGTGAGGCATGAGCAGGTTGGCAGTGGGTGAGTGGGAAGGGGCAAAACCTGCAGGATTGGGCAATTTAGCAAAAGGAGCATTGTAGGGCGCTTCCCAAAAAGCTCAGGGATGTGCTAGGCACATGCCCCTCACTAGCTCCATCTGCACCCCAACCTTACATGACAGTTGCTGCCACACCGTAAAGCATGGGTGCCGACACCTCTAAAGCATACACCTCTGGCTGCCGTCATAGCATCAGCCAAAGGAACTGCGAGTTGTGGGGCGGGGGAGATGCAGAGCTGAGCCTGTGGTGCAGGTTTGGTGGATCCAGTCCCCCAGCATCGTCGTGCACATCAGGAACCTGCAGAAAGATACTGAGCATCGCAGGCCCCTGACTTCTCTGCCACGGTTCCTGGTACCCAAAGACTGACCCATTCTCCAGGGCGGGGGGGTTGGGGGCGGGGAGAGGAAAGCCAAAGGTGGCCCTGAGGACACGCAGAATCAAGAGGTCCATGAAATTCCCCTGAGTCTTGCCTCCAGGCCCACTGGCAGAGTGGGGAGCGGGGGTGGCGGGCGCCTGTTCACAGCTGCTCACTGTCAGCCCTCCTATTCCCCCTGCATCTCCCGCCACCCTCCCAGCAGCGCTCCGGGCTCAGATGCGAAAGGAAACCAGCTCTTGCCTGGTGGGTTCTGCCTCTTTAGGGGGGTGGCTCCATTCCTGAGCGGTGCCTGCAGGGGAGGCCCAGGCTGTCCACACATCACTCCTCCCCCCCCCCCCCGCCCACCTCCCTTCCCCCTTAATAAGAAAAGGAGATCCTTACTGGCTTCCCAAGTTCCCCCAACCCTCCTCGTCTTTTTCCACCTGCTGCAATAACAGTACAACCTCCTGTTCACGGAGATGAGCTGCGTGGGCGAGACAGGGAAGTGCGGGGAGGCGCCGGGCACACCTGGAATAGAAACATCTGTGTGTGCCGGGCTTTCTGGGGCTGCAGGTCTGTGTCCGGGAGTCTGCTCTCGCAGCTCTGCATGTCGGTGCAGGCGCCCCTGTCTGCCCGCGGGTTTGGGGGTCTGGCTAGTTTAAGATGCAGCACTTGTGCCTGAAAAGGTCCAAATAACCATTGGATACATCAGAGTTGGTCTGTGTGATTGTGTGTGTGTGTGTGTCTGTGTGACTGTGTCTGTGAGTCTGTGTCTGTGTGTGCACTGTAGAGAGCTTCCCAAAAAGCTCAGGGATGTGGTAGGCACATGTGTACCTACCATGTATGTATATCTGTGGGAGTATCTGTGCGGGTCTGTGTGTGTGACTGTGTGGAGTTGTGTGGGGGTGTATGTGGGTCTGTGTATATGTGGGGGGCAGGGGTGACTGTGTTTCTCACCTCCTGCTTGCCCACATCTGAGTGTGTGAGCCCCAAGCAGAGTTCATGGCAGGATGTAAACAAGAGCATCCATGCATGCCCATGCTAGCGCGCACACACACACACACACACACACACACACACACACACACACACATCAAACATATCATAGCAGCTCCACTGCTCTGGGGGCCGCAGGGTAGATAAAATCTGTTGGTATAGGGACTAGAAAACTGGGACATGAGTCACGGCCCCCTTCTTTGGCCTGTCACACACCTTTTAAGGTCCATTTTGTGATCAGGGACCATGATCGCTCCCTCCCTGTGAGGCCTTTGTGAAGTTCATGACATCACTGGGCAGCCAGTGTGGAGGTGGCCGGAGTGGGGCCAGGAGGGGTCAGCTTTGCCCTGGTCGAAGGGCCCCACCTCCTCCCAAGGTGTCCCCCCAAGGCGCCAACAGGCTTGCGTGAGCAGGGACAGTCCCCAGTGGCTGGGACCCACACACCTGCCCCGTGGCCCTGCTGAGTCAACACCCCATTCCATACAGACTGGTGCTTTCTCCAAGCCCCCCAGGCACTGACTCCTGCCCGCTGAACCCCCAGCCTGCTGACAGCCTTTGCCTTCCCTCCAAGGCTGCCATTGCCTGCCCCCAGCTTCTGCTCAGGAGACTAGGAGAGTTGGGGTCTGGGGCCACCTCCCCCTGGGGGCCGAGAGACTGAGCTCTCCAGTGTGGTCTAGAATAGATGCCTGACTGCATAGAAGAGCTGGCTGGGTCTTCTATTTCCAGGCCAGAGGAGCCTGTGCTGCAGAAACCTCCTTCCCCCGCTGGGAGGACGGACAGGCCCTGAGTCCAGCCCGGTGCTAGGAATAGATTCTCTCACCACAGTGATGGGTTAGCTCAGGCTGACGCAGTGTCTGGGGTGAGACAGGGCTGGGCCTGCACATTCCCCCCAGAGGGAGCACAGTGGGTGCTGAGGAGTAAAGGGGCCTCTCAAAGGGAAGGGAGGGGCCTGGCAATATCGAGCCCAGCAGACCTAAGAACATGCCCTGCCAGCCTCCTGGGCAGCCCCCATGCGCTGAGACCACCCCCCCTCAAACTATAATATCTGAGCTCCTCAACCCTCCCCTCACCTCTGTGCCCTGTCCCTGTCCAGCACCCCAGTGTCTTTGCCTGATGATCTCTCCCCATTTTCCCACTTGCCCAGCTGCCGCTTCACCTGAATGTGCAGGAGCTGAGGGGTTGCTAAGCAACCCAGGAAAGAGATGAGGAAGGCCGGGAGAGGCTGGGCCCAGCTCTGTGTGTTCCAGAAGTCAGGCTACAGCCTGCTGGGGAAGGCTCAGGGAAACACCCACCCCACCCAGCCCTATTGGCTGATTATTGCCAGGAGAGGTGCGAGGGGCCCTGAGCACCACTTGGGTACCCCCATTAGACATAAAGGTCAAGGACTGGAGCAATAGTACAATGGGTAGAACATTTGCCTTGAACACAGCTGACCTGGGTTCGATTCCCAGCATCCCGTATGGTCCCTCGAGCACTGCCAGTGGTGAGTTGGGTGTGGCGAGTGACCATCCTGCCCTCAGAAACAACGAACTGAGGGACCTAAAGAAGTCACAGCACTTGGGGAGAAATGACAGGGATGGAGTGAGGTGATACTTGACCCTGTGCTCACCATGAGGGTGGCCTCCACTGCCCACTCTGCAGACCCGTGGCCTTGGATACAGATGTTCTCTCTCAACTGTTAGAGGTGCTGGTGCTGGGCTGAGAGCCAAGCCAGGCCCTGTCCCCTCTCCCTCCACATGACCTGGCAGTCACAAAACATCCACATGACCACTTGGGTCTTTACAAAAAATGGTGACACATCATTGGATGACTGTGTACTTGTGTTTGTGTTTGTGGAGAAGCACATGTCACTTTGCCGTGTGTGTATTTATTAAGTCCACGTGAAGGGCCCTAGATTTAAAAGCGTACAACCTGAAAAGTTCAGCCATATGTACGTACTCTGTGTTGTCTCATCACAGATGGGAAAAACGAATCTTGATGATGAAAACCAAGTAGCCAGTGATCATGAAGCACCAGCCAGCATGTGCCGACTCTGCACCCAGCATGCTGCCAGCCACACTGCCTTCAACTAACACTCATTCCTTCCCTCATACTTTCTGCAGTGCCTGAGCCCTCTGGCCGTGAATCCTGGGCATCGTGCTGGAATCCAGTGAACTAAACAGATACTGCCCCTGCCCTCATGGGGGCGCACTTGCATTTGTGTCTCCACCTGCCTCCAGATAGTAGCCGCGCATGCGCGGAAATCACGCGTGTCCTTGATCTGCCTCTTTACCTCCTGCCCAGACCCAGTCACCCCTTTGTCTTCCAGTTTGAGCCAGGCACTGGGGCTGTTACGTGGCATCAGAGGCAAATCCTGTCCTCTGAGATCATGCTTAGCACTGTAGCACTCTCCTCCGGTTGTTCATCAATTTGCTAGAGCGGACACCAGTAAGGTCTCCAGTTCAAGACTTGTTCTTACTGGTTTTGGAATAATGAATATGCCATGGGGAGCTTGCCAGGCTCTGTGAGATACTCTCTGTAGCTTGCCAGGCTCTCCGAGAGGGATGGAGGAATAAAACCCAGGTTGGCCATGTGCAAGGCAAACGCCCTACGTGCTGTGCTAGCTCTCCAGCCCGAGATGATGCTAGTTGGAAGGAAAACGTTCAGCTGCCATCTTGCTCCCTGAAAGGTAACTAAAGAGGGTACTATAGAGTAAGGCATCCCTTGCCCGCAGACAGGTGCCCACAAGGGATGGGGCAAAAAAGTCAGAGGCTGCGGGGAGGGCCTCTGAGGCTGGACCGGCTGCCCGTTGGGAGGACCCAAAGGGCCGGGTGGAGAAGTAGAAAGGGGAGAATAAGGGCAAAGTGTATGCCAGGCCCTGCAGTATGGGAGCAGGAAGGGCAAAGCTGAAGAGGGAGTGGAGCATTCTCCCAGAGGTACACCAGGGCACAGGAAAGATACGTTGTTTGCCCCCAAGAATGAGTCACTGGATTGATGTCATGCCTACTGTATGCCTGATCTGGGTCCAATCCCTGATGCCTCATGAGCCTCCCGGGAACTGCCGGGTATGGCGGGGCAGCCCCCAGCACTGTAGGGCCCAGGCAGCACCTCATCCTCAGGCCCTTGCACTGACCCACTGGCCCTGCTGACCAAGAATCGCCAGTGGGGCCAGAGAGATAGTACAGCAGGTAGGGCATTTGCTCTACACGTGGCTAACCGGGGTTCGATACCCAGCATCCCATATGGTCCTCCCGTGCAGCACCAGGAGTAATTCCTGAGTGCAGAGCTAGGAGTAACTCCTGAGCATTGCTGGGGGTAGCCCAAACACCAAAAAATGAGTTGATTCATTAAACATTCCTGCTATGTGGAAGTATTAGCAAAAAGCGCTAGCTTGGTGATTTTCCATTGGGCTTTCTAGAAATATCACATTTAATGAAGCCTCAATGCCCTAGAGAGGGGGGAGAAGAGGCCAACTTGTCTGCCACTGGAGAGCACACCATTGGCTGCCCTCAACCTCTTGCTCTTGCTGCCAAGAGATTCCCTGCTGAACTTGTGGGCCCACCAATCCCTTGTTCTGAGAGAGAGTGCAATGGTGCTGGGACATGACCGAGTTCTAGATGTTTTGAGATGTGAGAGAAAGGAAAGCATTGGTGATGAGGTATGGAAAAAAATGTCAGGCAAAGTGCTCAACTTGATCCAGAAGCAGAATTTTCCTATCAAGAAACAATAGTTTATGGGGCCAGAGAGATAGTGCTTTGCCCATAGGGACCTGGGCTCAATCCCCAACACCCCATATGTTTCCCCAAGCCCCACCAGAGTGATCCCTGAGCACAGATCCAGGAGTAAATCCTGAGCTCTGCTGGGTGTGAACCAAAAACAAAACACACAAAAATATTTTTTTAAGGTTGCTTTAGCTTACTCTTTTATCATGGCTGCTCTCTGTGCATGGAGACCACAATGTTGTGCTGGAGAAAGTCCCACCCTCTCAGCCAGGGCCCTGCTTTGCAATTTCTCCTGGTTGACTAACAAGTGTAGAGTCAGGGTGCAAATTAAGGGTGCAAAAGGGGGGAAATGTTGCCAAAACAACCATGAGGTTCCTCTCCAAGCTGAAAATCAGTCACTTTTGTTTGTTTTTGTTTCTTTAATTTTATTTTTTAATAAAGTTGTTTTGATGATTAGTTGGGGCTGGAGCAATAGCACAGCGGTAGGGCGTTTGCCTTACAAGCGGCCAACATGGCCGACCCAAGTTCGATTCCTCAGCCCCTCTCGGAGAGCCCAGCAAGCTACCGAGAGTATTCGATATGCCAAACACAGTAACAACAAAGTCTCCAATGAAGACGTTACCGGGCCCACTCGAGCAAATCGATGAACAACAGGAGGACCGTGACTGTGACAGTGATGATTAGTTACCTTCAATATTCCAACACCAATCCCACCACCACTGCACCTTCCCACCACCATTATTCCCAATTTTCCCAAACACGCCCTCGAGCTTGCCCCTATAGCAGAATCAGCCATTTTGTAATCCCCTGGTCTACCTCACCTCCAAGATCAGGAGCCAGCACCCCCTTCCTGGCTCTTCTCTAACGGCCCTTCTTCTTCTCCACAGCTTGCAGCAGGCAGGGAAGGCTGAGGGTCTTCATGCTGCTTCCCCGTGTCTCCTAGGATGGATGTGTGTGGCTGGAAAGAAATGCAGGTCGCTCTGGTCAATTTCGATAACTCGGATGAAATCCAGGAGGAACCAGGTTACACCACAGACTTTGACCCAACCAGCTCAAAAGGCCGTCCTGGAAGCAGCCCCTTCTCCAACTGGAGAATCCTGGTCAGTGATGGCACAAACCACGAGACGGCCTTCACCAAGCTGCCAGCAGATAGTGTGGATGGCCCAGGGCCGGAGTCAGGGGTCCTGAGTGAAGGGACCCAGAGGGTCATCATCAACATCGCTGGACTGCGGTTCGAGACTCAGCTCAGAACCCTCAACCAGTTCCCGGAGACGCTGCTGGGAGACCAGGAAAAGAGGATGCAGTTCTTTGACTCCATGAGAAATGAGTATTTCTTTGACCGGAACCGGCCAAGCTTTGACGGCATTCTGTATTATTACCAATCTGGCGGCAAAATCCGGCGCCCGGCCAATGTCCCAATCGATATCTTTGCTGATGAGATCTCCTTCTACGAGCTGGGGAGCGAGGCCATGGACCAATTCCGGGAGGACGAGGGCTTTATCAAAGACCCTGAAATCCCACTCCCCACCAATGACTTCCACCGGCAGTTCTGGCTCCTCTTTGAGTACCCCGAGAGCTCCAGCGCTGCCCGAGGTGTGGCCGTGGTCTCCGTGTTGGTAGTGGTCATCTCCATCACCATCTTCTGCCTGGAGACACTCCCTGAGTTCCGGGAGGAGAGGGAACTGAAAGTGATAAGGGACCCAAGCCTCAACAGCAGCAAGACGCCCCTCCCGCACACCATGTTCACCGACCCTTTCTTCATGGTGGAGTCCACCTGCATCGTGTGGTTCACCTTCGAACTGGTACTCCGTTTCGTGGTCTGCCCCAGCAAGACCGACTTCTTCCGGAACATCATGAACATCATCGACATCATCTCCATCATCCCCTACTTCGCCACCCTCATCACCGAGCTGGTCCAGGAGACCGAGCAGAGCGCCCAACAGAACATGTCCCTGGCCATCCTGAGAATCATCCGCCTGGTGCGGGTCTTCCGCATCTTCAAGCTCTCCCGCCACTCCAAGGGGCTGCAGATCCTGGGCCAGACCCTGAAGGCTTCCATGCGGGAGCTGGGGCTGCTCATCTTCTTCCTCTTCATCGGTGTCATCCTCTTCTCCAGCGCCGTCTACTTTGCCGAGGTGGACGAGCCTGAGTCCCATTTCTCCAGCATCCCTGATGGCTTCTGGTGGGCTGTGGTCACCATGACAACCGTAGGCTATGGGGACATGTGCCCCACCACCCCAGGAGGGAAGATTGTGGGTACCCTGTGTGCCATTGCCGGAGTCCTCACCATCGCCCTCCCTGTGCCGGTCATTGTCTCCAACTTTAACTACTTCTACCATCGGGAGACTGAGAATGAGGAAAAGCAAAACATCCCCGGAGAAATTGACAAGATCCTCAACAGTGGCTGCTCGCAGATGGGGAGCTCCGAGTTGCTGAGTAAGACCAACAGTGGCTGCTCTGGAGGGAAGTCCAGAAAGTGACGCAGCGGCCAGGGTTCTTGAGCCCAACCTCTCCTTTCTCCTCTTCCCATTTCCCTCGCCAGCCCTCCACAGCCTCTCTCTGTTCTTCCAAACACAGAAGTGTATCTCTTGCGAACAACATGCCATATTTGACGACAGGTCCTTGGAAGAAGCCCTACTTCCTGCTGCACTTCCCAAGCTCTTTCTTCCCCCACCAACTAGTGGAAGATCTCAGGACTGAAAAGATAGCACAGCGGCTAGGGTACTTGCCTTGCATGAGGCTGACTTGGGTTCAATCCCTACCTTCCCATATGGTCCTTGAGCCCACTAGGACTGATCCCAGAGCCAGGAATAAGCCCTTAGCAAAGCCGGATATGACCCAAAAAATACAAACGAGACAGAGAGAGAGACAAAACAAGAGAGAGAGAGAGAGAGAGAGAGAGAGAGAGAGAGAGAGAGAGATTTCATTCTTCTTTGCTGTGAGGAGTTAGTTCAGTCCTTGCCATTATGAACCAACAGTATTTTCCTCTCTGCCAGCACAAAAATTCAGGCTCCAGAACCTGCTTCAGAATCGATCTCTCCAAAGATGCCAGGTGGGTACTTTTTCCACTAAAGGGATGTGGGGCAGTGCTGTCTTTGGTTTCCATCTGAGCATCATGTTCAAAAGTCAGTGAGTGACTCTGAACAAGAAATGAGAGCTGAGTTTGATTTTTGGGGACTATTCTTCGCACTATGGAATACGGCATAGCTTTTCCAAAGCTCTTTCACCCACAGTAACTCACCATATCTCAAAATCACCCCGAGAACAAATTTGGTGATTACTCACATATGGCAGATAAACAAGCCAGGGGGCGGAGGCCTCTAAGGCCCCCCAGAAGCACTCACACAAATGGAACCCAAATCTCCCACCTACGAGTCTAGTGCTCCCTACTGATGGGTATGATAGAACCAGTGGAAGGAGAGAGGCATTTGGGGGTTCCATCTGTCAGAGGATCCAGGAAGCAAATCTCTGGGTAGGAACATTCTTCACTAGGGCTCCCAATATCTCAGCACAACTGAGGGTAGCAGCTTCACCGTCCCTGGCCCCTCCTTTGGACACTGGATGAGAACAAACGTTCCTGGGACCTTCCCACTTAGCTCATCTCTATGAATTTATACAAAGACCAGAGTTCCTGAGTGTCAGGTGCAGGTATGTGTAGACCCCAAATCCCCATAGGAGTGCTCCAGCAAAATGCACATGTCCTTCTGCCTTGGGGTTCAGCTCCCACCAAGTTCTCAGAAATTGGCCAGTTGGGCCTGAGGGAAATACAACAGGTAAGGCGCTTGCTTTGCATGCAGCCCTGCAAGACTTTGTTCCTGGGCATTACATCTGGTTCCCCAAGTCCTGCCAGGAGTTATCCCTGAGCACTGAGTGAGCCAGGAGTGAGCCCTGAGCACCACCAGATATAACCTACTCAAATGGAAGGAATTACTACTCCTGAAAAAGGAACAGTTTGGAGGCCAGAGAGTTAGCTCAATGGTCTGAGCACATACTTTGCATGTGGGAGACCTGGGTTCAGCCTCAAGTAAAAAGCAGAACTAGCTTGCTGCCCTCAAGCATCCCTGGGAGTAGCCTCAAAGCAAAATAAAATCATTAATTTTTTTAAGTTATGCTGGAGAGATACCACTGAAGAACAGATCCAGAAGCCTTGCCAGAATTGCCTCCCCACCATTACTTCCAAAAAATAGTTATTGCTTTGGACCATTTAACACCTGCCCAAATAAGCACTGAACTCGCCTTTGTGATCCGAGTCAGGTGAGCGCCCTCAGTAATAATGATTGATTTCAGTGACAGCATAAAAATAGAAACAAGGACTGTGGGGCCGGGAGGGGAGTCGGGGAAGTGCAATGTGATGTTCCCAAAACAACCAGCTGCTGGGAAAATGTCCTATACATGCTTCATCTCATCCCAAACCAAGACGCTTGCCTTGCAGGTGGCCCAGCCCAGCTTGAATATCAGCACCACACAGGGTCCCCCGGGCACCTCCAGGAGTGATACCCGAGCACAGAGCCAGGAGTCAGCCCTGAGCACAGCTGGGTGTGGCCCAACATCCCTCCCCCAATAAAAATTAAATAATCTCTCCCAGACACCCGTGAATGAAACACAAATTCAGGGTCAGGCATGGATTGTCCCTCCCTGTCCTATCCTTCCACTTTCCTACCGGAAGACCCCCAACCCTGTATCTGTCACCTTTTCCCACCAGCAAACGAAAGGGTGAGGTGTGGCCTTGGGCTTCAGCATCAGTCTTGGGGTAGGGACCTTGGAGAAGCTGAGATTGGAGCCGCCTCCTCACACTGATCCCTCTTGTCCACCCATGCCTTGCAGAGGCCACTCGGAGGCACTCATCCAGCCATGGAGCAGGAGGGGTCAGCAGGCCTGGGGAGCAATCCCGTGGGCACTGGGAGTTGTATGTAGTGCAGGACACTTCCAGCTGGCGGTTAAAGGCTCTGCAGTCCCCATTCCAAGCCCACTGAGGCTCTGTCCCAGGGCTTTCCCCGGTCAACCACCCATAGGGCCAGATTCTTAGGGCTGAACGCTGCTGGCTGCCAGTGACGGGAACCAGCTCAAAGGAAGCCAGAGAGGGGTCTGTTGCTGACCCGCATAACAGAGGCATGGAGAGAGGTGCCACGCAGCGGCCACGGAGACTGGGATGCAAACAGCAGCTTTGGAGCCTGCTCACCTGCTCCCCCTTCCTCATAGCCTAAAGGTCCCTGCTGGGAGATGGGCGATGGGGCACACAGCCGGGCACAGCCTAGTCTTTTAACCCCAAGGATCCCAAACTTCGTGGGCCTATTTCCTCATTTTCAAGACAAAGAAAAGCCCTCTGGGCACCCCGGAAATCTACCTTCTTTAAGTGAACACATAGAAAGCACCCCCTCGGGGTGGTGTCACTGCAGGAAAGATGGATCCAGCCAAAGCAAACAGC
The DNA here is from genome assembly GCF_029834395.1 of Sorex fumeus. Taxonomy (NCBI): domain Eukaryota; kingdom Metazoa; phylum Chordata; class Mammalia; order Eulipotyphla; family Soricidae; genus Sorex; species Sorex fumeus. The sequence goes on along the minus strand of NW_026606104.1, from coordinate 590,885 downwards.
GCACACATGGGGTCATACCCCGTAGTCCAGGATGGCTAGAGGCAGAGAAGCACGTTAGAGGCAAAGAAATGAAGGTTTGTGTGGGTCTGGTCCTCTGTTGTGTCCCCAGGACCCAGCAGACTATCAATCAGTGAGTGAGTGGTCCCCACAAGCTTTCCCCCCCCAAGATCCCAGCGCAGACAGGAGTCTGTTCTTCACCTCTTGGTCCCTACAAGCTACAGCCAGACTCTCAGTAAAGAGGCGTGTGACCAGGGCTGAAGCGATAGTACAGCAGGCAGGGTGTTTGCCTTGCATGCAGTCGACCCGGGTTCAATTCCCAGCATCCCAAAATGTCCCCTGAGCACCGCCAGGAGTCATTCCTGAGTACAGAGCCAGGAGTAACCCCTGAGCATCACCAGGTATGACCCCCCCCCCAAAAAAAAAGAGGCATGTGCCCACGGGGGCCTTGGTGGGGGTGGCCCCTGGCCCTGGTGCTGTCCTGGGGGGAGCCAGAGAAAGTCTGGCCACACCACCTGCAGGCTCCCCAGCAAGGCTGGGTCCGGGCGCCCCCATGCAGCCCACCTGCTGGCAGCCACATCTCTTTAGCCCACAACTGCTTCCCAAAGCAATGAGACAACACTGATGACTCACCTTTACTGCTCACCTTTTCACAGAATCTTAATTTTGAAAGTGGACCAATGAGAGAATGGCCAGTTTGGTCATTACCGAGTCCAGGGACCCAGCCTGCAGCAGCCTATTTGTGTGTGTTTGACAATTTTCATACTAGGAATTTGTGTTTCTGTTCGACCTCCCTGCCTGGCCTTGTCTCCTTGGCCAACCCCTGTTTCAGGGGTACCTGGGCCCACATCCTGTTGAGGACACGCCTCCCACTTCCCCTCCAGGCCACCAGCCCATGGTGGTGTTCAATTTGCAAGACTGAAGTGGGGCAAGTTATGGGATTCCCCCAATCTGCATTGGCACTGAGGGTTACTAAACAACTCCCTGGGACAGGTGTCGTCTCTCACCCCGAAAACACCATCTGAGTCATGAGGAGGAGGGGCTCCCGGGAGGAAGGAGGAAGCGGCCAACTCAAGCATCAGTCAACCTGGATGCATCCAGCCCCATCCCAGGTCCCGCCTCCCCTTAGATCAGAGAAGGCAAGGAGAATAGGCTCCCTCCCAGCCCTGACACCCTCCCCAGGCCCCCTCTTAGCCCTTCCTGGGTTTCCAAGTGGAGCCCAGGCCTTGGAACCTTCTGGAAGAGCTCCTGGAAGGCCTGGTCTGGACAGTGAGGATTGTACCCCTGACCCCATCTTAGCCCACTTTCCTGCTATTGCCCCCGCAGCAGACCTTGCTCCACAGCTCAGGGGGGGCAATGGGGGTCTTACAGGGGCACAGTGCCTGCCTCAGCCCTCTCCCTGCAAACGCATCCTGTCCCCCATCGCCTTCTTGGGCCCTGCGATGGGTTAGGGAAGGAAACTGCCAGGACTCCCCAGTCCAGCTCAGCAGCTGCCTCGGCTTCCTAGATCATAAGCCACATCCACCATCCCCGGAGTGAAGCTGCCAAAGGCCCTTTGAAGCGACAGGAAGAAGCCGTCCTGGCGTCCCCCGAGAGTTGTGTGTCACCAGCTGGCACACGGAGGATGCCTGCCCTCAAATACAAGGATGAAAAGGACTTGGGGGTGGCGGGGAGCAGAGGGGTAGGGAAGAGGAAGATCAGACGAACCTTCGTGGTCGCCTCTCTGGGGAGGCAGAGGTAGAGCTCAGCGTGGAAATGTCACCAGATAATGAGCGCGCGTGCGGACTGAGTGACGGCAGCCTCACGAGGAACTTCAGGGGGCTCTTCTCAGCTGGGCTGAGCCCCCCTTCTAGCCCCTTTCTTCCTTACTGTCCCACTTTCACAAACGCGATAAATATCAGCAAGATAAGAAATACAGCCCCAGCTCCCCAGGTGACGGCGAGAGTGAAATGCGATCCAGGTCATGCTCCCAAGCATGGAAGGAATGCGTTCAGAGAGAATGGAGATAAAGGAGGCGCAGGATGAATGCTTAGTTCTCAGGCCTCGCCTGTGCCTGAAATCCGTCATGGTGCATAATAAATGCTCAATAAAGGGAAGAAGAAAAGGAGGGGAAGAGACAAGTCCGACATACAGGGAAGAGATGAAAGGGCTGGAGTACATGCTAAGCGTATGGAAGGCCAGGGTTCCAGCCAGCGTTCGCGTGATCCCCCGTCATTGCTGGGGGTGACCCCCAAACACTGCACCGATACCACACACACACACAGGAGCAACTCGAGACAGAAGAGAGGCTCCCCTCAGTATATCCCACAACCCTCAAATAATGACTGTGCTCCCTCTGTACCAGCTCTGAAGTCTCCGTTTGCTCCTGAGGTTCTAAGCAGGAGCTGACAGCAAACATGTCATGTGTTCCCGATAAACGTTCTCGGGCTCCACACCATGCCCATCTCTCTTCTCGAACACGAGCTCCTGGGAAGGGCCAGATGCTGAGAGGGGCTCTGGGTCTGGAGAGGCCTCCCGAAGGCCCATCCTCCCATTCCTTGGCTCCTGTAAAGCCCAGACGTGCGGCCCCACGTTCTGAGTTGTCTTGAAACAGAGGTGAGGGAGCCATGAGGAGGCCCCCAGCCACCTGCACCCCAGCATCCTCTCCCTGGGAACGTGCTCAACCCCACACACTCACCAGCAGGGAATCTCGAAGCCCAGGGGGTAGGCGTGCCAGTGCAGAGGGTTCAAGCAGGGAGCTGCCACTGGGCCTGAAGATGTCCCTGTAGGATGCCGCTGAGGGCAGCGGAGGGGACCCATGCTTTCCTGGAGGAGGCAGCCTGCCCCTGCAGTGGGTGGGCCAAGCTATCTGGGACTGTTCTGTCTAGTTTGGGCCAACAGGGAGAAGGAGGTGGGGCAGAACGGACCCGAGAGAGAAGGTTTTAGGACTCTGGGAGGGAGAGGTAAGGTCCACCATAAGAAATGAAAGCAGGGGTTCAAGCGATAGCACAGCGGGTAGGGCATTTGTCTTGCACACAGCCAACACAGGTTCGATTCCCAACATCCCATATGGTTCCCTGAGCACTGCTAGGAGTAATTCCTGAGTGCATGAACCAGGAGTAACCCCTGTGCGTCACTGGGTGTGATCCAAAAAGCAAAAAAAAAAAAAAAAAAAAGAAATGAAATGAAACTTTTTTTTTAAATCACTTAATCACTTAACGTCCCGTTAGTCGTCTATTTGCTCGAGCGGGCACCAGTAACGTCTCCATTTGTCCCTGTCGCGTGCTAGTGTAGCCCAATGGCATCTGTTCGCTCCGGGAACATGAAGGGCCTCAAACTGATCATTCATGATCTTGACGAAGAAGTCTGACCATCTGGTAGGTGGGCGGCCACGCGGTCTTTTGACATCCCGTGGAATCCAGTCGGTAACAGCTCTACTCCAGCGGTCGTCTTTAAATCTCATTACGTGACCAGCCCATCTGATTTTCGACACCTTGGCAAATGAGACAGTGTCCCTGATTCTTGATCGTCGACGGATGTCAGAACTCCGGATTCTTTCTCTTATTTGAGTGAAACGTGATATTCCTTTTTTTAAAAAAAAAAGGTGCGAACAGCGGGGGGGACTAGAGCAACAGTACAACAGGTAGGGCATTTGTCTTGCATACAGCCAACCTGGGTTCAATCCCATGTGGTCCCCCAAGCCGGCCGGCAGTGATCCCCTGAATATAGGCCAAGAGTCAACCCCGCGCACTATCAGTATGACCCCCAAACCAAACAAGGGAATTAAAAACAAAAGGTACAACTGGGATACCTGGAAGCACCCCATCACCACCAGCACCAAAACAAAGTACAACTTGTAAATCACAGTACCTCCATAAGGATTTAAAGTTTAAAGAAAAACATTAAAAACAAAACAAATCAATATGAGACAAGAACAGTATCTGAGGGACTCGAATGCCCTGAGCCTGAGGAGGTGCCCCTGAGAACTGGGGCTCACTCTCCTCTAGACTCTTCATAGCTAAGCCAGGGCTGCCCCAATATCACCCAGTGGACCGAGGGCCTGGGCAGCAGATGCTCCTCGTAGACTGGAGGCTTCCAAGGCAGGACCAGGAGCCCACAGAGGATCACTGGCAGAGGGACAACCTTGTCTCTCCTCTCTTCACACCCTCTTGGGCCCAAAGGCCCCCCTTGAGGGATGTGGCTGAGTGACAGAGCGTTTCCCTGCCCGCATGGGACCTGGGATCTGCAGCATCTCAACTGAGTTGCCCCTCTAGCCAGGACACAGTTAGAGATGAGCCCCACGCCTACCCTGGGGGGCTCACTTTAACGTCCTAACTCTGGAAAGACCCTGCGGACACACATGGTCCCATCATGGTACACTGGGGTGAGGCTTCCCACACCCCTTCTATCTCACAGAATCCCACCCACATCAACCATGTCCCACTGGAGAGGGAAGCAACTGAAAGCAGCTGGAGAGCAGCACCCTGAGCAGAAATGCCCACAGGCCTCCCGGATATCCCCCCACCTCCTTCCGCCCTCAGCACCCAGAAGCCCACAACCTGCCCCCCTGACAAGCCACCCCCGGCAGAGCCTGAGTGAGGGGCCCTGTGGGAGAGACGCCCCTACAGGTCACCTGGGGGGATACCTCGGGGACAGCCTGCCAAGATGCAGAGGGTCTCGGCAAGTGCCTGCCCACCTCCTCACCCCTCACCTGCTCTGGGTGTGGTCAGCAGAGAAGTGTGAGCAGCTTCCAGAAAGAGCCCCTACACACACACACACACACACACACACACACACACACACACACACGTCATGATGCACCTCTGCTCACCCCCTACTTGAATCATTGGAGGGATTTCTTTTTGTTTTTATTGATTTTTTATTTAAAAACACTGTGGTTTACAACGTTTCTCATTATACAGTTATTTCAAGCATTTAGTGTTCCAACACCACCAGCGAGACCTTTCTTCCACCAATGTCCCCAGTTTCCTTCTTAGTCACAATCTGCCCATGAGAGGAATGTCTTAGTGACCTGGTTCCCTCCTCACACTCCCCCACGGGACCCCAGGAGACCGTCTTTGGGAGCAGGGCCTCTGCGGGAGCCCCACAGTTCAGTACTTGACTGAGCTGCTCCATGCGGACACAGGGCCAGCATGTTGAGGGGAGACCTCGGAGTGGGGACTTCATGGAGGACCAGAAGCAGCCGCTCTGCGGGACAGGAGTGAGGCAGAGGGGACCCTTCTCTGTTCACAGAGGCAGGTGGAACCCTTCTGTGCTATAGACCAGCACTTTGGAAGCACTTTCTGCGCCGGACCCCTTTTTACCTGAGAAGTTTAACCTGAGCTCTGGGCATATCATTCTCTGCAATAGGCGAACAAATAAGAATGGACCATACATTTCTGTTCTTATTTGGCTCTGGAGTCACACCCAGCAAAGCCCAGGACTGGCTCCTGGCTCTGCACTCAGGGATCACTCCTGGCAGGGCTCCGCAGATCGAGCCTGGGTTGGCCCCATGCAAGGCAAGAACCCCGTGCCTGCTGTCCTATCTCTCTGGTTTCTCTCTCTTCCACCCCCACCTGCTGGGCCCAGTCAGGATACTCAAGACACTTTTTTCCACCAAGACCAGGAAAACGTGGGTGTTGGGTTCCGGGCTTAGGGCCTGTCTGAGGGACCACGAAAACAGGTTTCTCTCATGTCCAAGTCCAGCAGGATGCTGGGTGCAGTGGGAGACAGCCACAGTCCTGGCAGCTGCCAACAGTGGACTGGGAAACCCCCGCAGCCCGCCCCTGCCGGGACCACCCCATGTCAGCCACTTGGCTGCTTCTCTGGGGTATTCTGCGTGGAGGGCATCATTCAAAGGTGGGAGGATGATTGCAGAGGTCCTAACCTGTGACCCTGGGACACTGCTGTGTGCTCCCAAGGCAGTGAGACAGGTCCCAGAGTGGGGGGCGCAGGTGTGCTCCCTCTGCCCTGGTTTTTGTTTGCAAATGGATGGACAAGCGGTCCAAAGGTGGATTTGAGGTTTGGTCACTAGAGGGCGCTCCAGGACAAAGCAGCGTCCTGAGCTGCTCTGTCTGCTCCAAACAGGAAGAACTGTGATGAAGATTTGAGTCCTGCCTCCAAGACAAGGTCTGTCCTCTTAAAAAGAGACAGAAGCAGGACCGGAACGGTTGTACAGCTAATCAGGTGTTTGCCTTGCATGCACCTAATCTGTATTCCATCCCCAGCACTCTACAGGGTCCCCTAAGCCCACCAGGAGTGATCCCCAAGCAAAGAGTCAGGAGTAAGCCATGAGCACCACTGGGTGTGATCCCCAAACAAACAAAAGAAACAAAAGTGACCGATAAGGTACCCATCTTTATATTCCAGGAGCTTCTCTTTGTGAAGTGCTGTCTAACCACACTGTTCCTTCTTCTTCGTCCACTCCTCTTATCACTTCCTTTGTCCTTGCTCAGATATCACCTCAGAGAGCCTTTCCCCCCAACACACACACATCTTTATTTTAGCCGCTTTTTAGACTTTTTAAAATTGATTGAGGTAATCATTGTATAACTGAAACCCAAGCACAGAAATTTGTAAGTCTACAACTGTACCTCATGGTGTTTCACTAATAAAATTTTTTTTAAATGATTGAGGTATTGTGATTTATGTTTTATACAAAAATTATGATTTATGCAAAGAGAGGTAAGGCCACTTCTCCAGAAGATCAACTCAAGGACAAAATCTCATCTAAGGAGATCACTCCAGATTACTTGGAGATCTGTAGCGATAGCACAGCAGGTAGGGCATTTGCCCTGCACGCAGCTGACCCGGGTTTGATTCCTCTGTCACTCTCGGAGAGCCTGGCAAGCTACCCAGAGTATCCTGCCCGCACGGCAGAGCCTGGCAAGCTATCCGTGGCATATTCTATATGCCAAAAACAGTAACAACAAGTCTCATAAAGGAGATGTTACTGGTGCCCACTCGAGCAAATCGATGAACAACGGGAGGACAGTGCTACAAAGTGCTACAGTGCTACGTGATTCATAATACTGTTAATGATGACTTCCTGTGTACATAATTCCAACACCACACTCATCACCAGTGTACTCCTCACCCTCCCTCAAGGACCCCCAGTGCCCTTCCCTCTCACACACAACCCACAAACTCACCCTCCTATTTGGTTTGACAATTAACTTTCCTGTTGTGTAGCCTTTGGCCTTTGTTGCTCCCGTGTGCTGTATCTCTTTAAGTCCCACCTATGAGAGAAATCATTCTGTATCTGTCCCTCTTCCAACTGACTTCACTCAGCCTGATATCCTCCAGTTCCATCCACGTTGCAGCAAATTTTGTTCTTTCTTAAAGCTGTACAGTATTGCATTGTGTACAAATCCTTGATCAATGCATCCACAGTTAGGCATTTGAGTCATTTCCGTGTCTTGGATATTGTACTAAGTGCTGTGATGAACATAGATGTGCATATGTCCTTTTGAATTGATGATTTGATCGGGGGAGGTTGGAGATAGATACGAAGAACTGGTATTGGTAGGTCATATGGAAGTTCTAGTTCTTGGAGAGATCTCCCTATTGCCCTCCAATAGAGGCTGAACCAGATGATATTCCCACCCACTGTGGGTGAGTGTTCATTTCTCGCCACAACCCTGCCAAACAATGGCTGTTTCCAGACTTTTTGGTCTGTGCCATTCCCACTGACATGAGATAGTATCTTAACTGTTGCTTTGATTTGTATTTTTCTAATCATGAATGACCATGAGCACTTTCTCATATGCCTCCTGGCCATCTGTTTGTCTTCTTGGGGAAAGTGTCTGCTTGCCTTCCTGTTGCGTTTTCTTTCTTTCTTTCTTTCTTTCTTTCTTTCTTTCTTTCTTCCTTCTTTCTTTCTTCTTTCTTTCTTTCTTCCTTTCTTCCTTTTTATCCACAAACCATAGACAAAAGCATTTATTGTCTTTAATTCTACCAGAGACTACTTTGGACAAACTTGCAGGCTATCGAATGTAGCCTGCCCACAGGGCAGAGTCTGGCAAACTCCAAATATGCCAAATACCAAATATGCCAAGTACCAAATATGCCAAGTACCAAATATGCCAAGTACCAAATATGCCAAGTACCAAATATGCCGAATACCAGTAACAATGATGGGTCTCATTCTCCTAAAGAGCCGTGAATATAATCTCAGGGCTAGGATGAAAGAGACGTTACTGGGGCCTGCTCGAGGCAATCGACGATTAACAGGATGATGAAATGAAATGAAAATGAAATTCTACCAGAAATGCTAAGTGGTGTTGATTATAAGGCAACTGAAATCCCATTTGAAAGCAGTAATAACACACATCAAAGAACCGTAAAGTGGGGGAAGAAGGAGCTCAATAATGGGATAGTCCAGAATAATCTTGAGACTTACTGCATTTAAACTTAAAAGTTAAAACAAGTTTAGAACTTTAGATATAAAAACTGCATGGTGATATTAGACAAAATTTCGATTTGCTCGAGCGGGCCCAGTAACGTCTCCATCGTGAGACTTGTTGTTACTGTGCTTGGCATATCGAATACATCACGGGTAGTTTGCAGGCTCTGCCATGTGGGCGAGATACTCTGGGTAGCTTGCCGGGCTCTCCGAGAGGGACGGAGGAATCGAACTCGGGTCGGCCATATTGGCTGCGTGCAAGGCAAACGCCCTACCGCTGTGCTATCGCTCCAGCCCTAGACAAAAATACTTAATGAAATAAACAAGAGTGTCAAGTGGAAACTGATCACCACACAAAAGATCAATTTTAGTGTGTTAGTAGAGAAAATAGGGGAAGGCAAAAGAAAAAAGACAAACACCTAAAATAATCACAGGTAAATAACAATAAATTATTAATGCCAGGGGCTGGAAAGATAGTACAGAGGGAAGTACATTTGCCTTGCATACTCCTTACCCAGTTTCAATACAAAATATATTATTTCAGTTGTGTTTTGAGACAGGGATTGGGGTTTGGGATGGAAACATCCCGAATTTGGTGGTGGGAAGGTGTAATGGTGGTGGGATTGGTGTTTGAATATTGAATGTAATCAAACATTGTGAACTAACTTATAAAATTTTTTTTAAATATTTTTTAAATTACTGGAATGGGAAGAAATGGGAGTGAAGATAGATGGTCGGCAACTACACCACCTCTGCTTTGCTGATGACATTGTTCTAATAACACCAAACATTAGCCAAGCGGCACAAATGCTGCCCGACTTCAGCCATGAGTGTGGAAAGGTCAGACTACAGCTGAATCTTACGAAGACAATGTTTATGAGAAACAGCCTCGTTCCTGATGCTCCATTCGCTCTCAATGGAACGACCATCTTCGAATGCAACAGTTATGTGTACCTAGGTCAAGAAGTCAACGTGGCAAATGACCTGGCACCTGAGTTGCACAGGAGGAAGAGAGCGGCTTGGAACGCCTTCAAGAGCGTTGAAGAAATAGCTAAGAGAATGAAGAACCTCCGGCTCCGGGCACATCTCTTTGATTCCACAGTTCTTTTTGCATTAACATACGCCTCAGAGACCTGGGCCCTACGCAAACAGGATGAGAACGCTATTCGGGTCTCCCAAAGAGGAATTGAAAGAGCTATGCTTGGAATATCATGTTTCACTCAAATGAGAGAAAGAATCCGGAGTTTCAACCTCCGTCGACGATCAAGAATCAGGGACTCTGTCTTGTTTGCCAAGGCGTCAAAAATCAGATGGGCTGGACATGTAATGAGATTTAGAGATGACCGTTGGACTAGAGCCGTTACTGACTGGATTCCACGGGACATCAAAAGACCACATGGCCGCCCACCTACCAGATGGTAAGACTTCTTCGTCAAGATCATGAACGATCGGTTTGAAGCTCTTCGTGTTCCTAGAACAGACGCCATTGGGCTACACCAGCACGCAACAGGGACAAATGGAGACGTTACTGGCGCCCGCTCAAGCAAATCGACGATTAATGGGAAGTCAAGTTATTTTTAAAAAGTAATGAACGATAGCACAGTGGGTAAGGCATTTGCCTTGCACATGGCTGACCTGGGTTTGATTCCTCCGCCCCTCTCTGAGAGCCCGTCACGCTACCGAGAGTATCTCGCCTGTGCGGCAAAGCCTGGCAAGCTACTCATGTATTCGATATGCCAAACACAGCTACGACAAGTCTCACAATGGAGATGTTACTGGGCCCACTTGAGCAAGTCGATGAACAATGGGAGGACAGTGTAGTACAGCGCAGTGCAGTGCTCCTACATTATAAAAAAAAATTATCGATTTTTTGGTTTTTGTCCATACCCAATGGTACTCAAGATTTACTCCTGGCTCTGTAGTCATGTAGTCAGAGATCAGGGATCATTCCTGGTGGGGCATGGGGGATCATATGGGATGCTGGGAATTGATCCTGATCCATTTTCTAATGAGGTTATTGGACTTTTTGTTGTTGAGTTTGGTGAGTGATTTATAGATTTTTGTATATTGGTACTTATTGAATGCAAATATTTCCTTCCACTCAGTAGGTTGTCTTTTTAATTTTATTTTGAGTTTCTTTTGCTGTACAGAAGTTTTATAATTTGACGTAGTCCCATTGTTTAGCTTTGGTGGTTTTTTTAACTTTTATTAGTAAAACACCATGAGGTACAGTTTGTACCTTAAAGTTTGTAGACTTACAAACTTTTGTGCTTGGGTTTCAGTTATACAATGATTGAGTGCCCATCCCTCCACCAGTGCCCATTCTCCACCACCAATGATCCCAGTATCCCTCCCACCACCCCATCCCATCCCCCTCCACCCCACCCCTGCTCTATGGCAGGGCATTCCCTTTTGCTCTCTTTCCTTTAGGGTGTTGTGGTTTGCAATAGAAGTATTGAGTGGCCATCATGTTTGGTCTATAGTCTATTTCAGCACTACTTTCAACACGCATCTTCCATCCCAAGCGGATCCTCCAAACATCCTTTACTTGGTGTTCCCTTCTCTATCTGAGCTGCTTTTTCCCCCAGCATGTGCTGCCAGCTTCCAAGCCATGGAGCAAACCTCCTGGTACTTATCTCAACTATTCTTGGGTGTTCATCTCCCATTCTGTGCTCATTCTACAGATGAGTGCAATCTTTCTATGTCTATCCCTCTTTCTGACTCATTTCACTTAGCATGTTACTTTCCATGTAGAACCACTTGTATACAAATTTTATGACTTCATCTTTTCTAATGGCTGCATAGTATTCCATTGTGTAGATGTACCAAAGTTTTTTAACCAGTACTCTGTTCTCTGGCGCTCGGATTTTTTCCAGATTTTGGCTATTGTAAACAATGCAACAGTGAACATACAAGTGCAGATGTCGTTTCGACTATACTTTTTTGACTCTCCAGGATATTGCCTTTGCCTCTGTGGTCATCTCATTGAAGACATGTTTGCAGTCAATTTTCCCCGTCCCATGATAATGTCCAGTTTGTCCATTCGCAGCCTCTCATCACCTCCACGGGGATCCATACTCTCCCCCAGTGCCATATGCTATGTGCCTGTCTGTGTCCCCCAGGGGACCCCAGAAGAGTCGTGGGGTCTATCTGTTGTTTTCACAAGAAGCACAGTGCACAGGAGTGTGCTTTCCTCGCCAGGGCAGTCAAAATACATTTCTGGTAAATAAGAAAGGTGACTGTTCTAGTGAATGCAGGGTTAGCTGGTGTTTGGAGGGTTTGGGAGAAAGTGGGCATCACAGACAGGAGTCTTCTCTGAGGAGGGACTTTTTATTGCTCTTTTAGGAGTAGGTCCATTTCTTACAGTGGAAAAGAGCCTGGGGCCAATGGATCAGTATATTCAAAGGCCCTGAGGCCAGCAGTATAGGGTGCTGCTTCAAGGACTGAGAGACTGCTGAACATTCCTCCTGGCCTCAGCAAAAACTGCTGAGGGCCCCAACTGGATCCAGAGCCCCAGATGCCCCCTGGGATCCTGGACAGTTCCAAGCTCTGTCCTTTCCCCACACCAGACATTCCCTCACCACAAGGTCCATTGTTGGCTTCCTGTTCCTGGTGTGCAAATTGCACTAGAATTTCTTGCTATCTGGGGCTTCCTGACAAGGGGCAACCTCCACCACCGCATCCCAGTTAGTCTCTCTTCTGCTGCAAGCAAGAAACAAATGCACAACTCAGAAAACAATCCATCATTCTGTCACAGCATTTCCATTTCAAAGACTTCCTCTCCAAGCTTCTCTCCACCGCTGAAGCTTCCTCTCATTACCAGGAGAACTGGCAAGAAAATGAATGGCTAATGAGGAAAGGAAGAGCCCAAGGATTTGGGCCTGAGGCCTCTGCCTACAGCTACAGGGACAGGCACTGGTAGAAGACTCTGTGTGTGTGTGTGTGTGTGTGTGTGTGTGTGTGTGTGTGTGTGTGTGTGTGTTTATGTATACATGAGCATGTGTGAGAATGTTTTGTCAGTGTATGAGTGTGTGAGTCTATGTGATGGACATATGAGTGAGTGACTGTGTGAGATTGCAGATTGTGTGAGAGTGTATGAGTGTGTGAGAATGAGACTGTGTGAGAGTGTGTGTGCGAGTATGAGTGCGTGTGTGAAACTGAGACTATGAGAGTGTATGTGAGTGTATGAGCATGTGAGGGTTTGTATGCATGAGTGAGTGTTTGGTATATATGTGTAAGTAGATGAGTGTGTGTGAGTAAATCAGTGTGTGAGAGTGAGTGTGAGTGAGTGTGTGTCAGTGTATGTGTGTGTGTTTGTATGAGTGAATGTGTGAAATTGAGCCTGTGTGAGTATGAGTATGTGAGAGTGTCTGTGTTGTGTATGTGTGTGAGTATATAGAGCGTGTGTGAGTGTATGAGTGTGTTGGATTGATGTTGTGTGAGTGTATGAGTGAATGTGTGAGACTGAGACTCTGAGAATGTGTGTGAGAGTGTATGTGTGTGAGTATATGAGCGTGTGTGTGAGTGTGTGAGAGAGTTTGTGAGACCTAGAATATGTGAGATTGTGTTTGCATGTGTGTCTGTTTGCTTGTGCACATGCGTGCAGAATACATTGTTTTAGTCAGAGATTTGCCACTCACTGACCAGAGAAGCCCCTTTGGGCACTTGCTCAGCCTGCAGGAGGCACAAGACTCCCTCTGGAGAGAAGATTCCAAGAGAAGAGCAGGTGCTCCAGGGACAGCAGCGGAAGTGACCCACCAGGACAAGTTCTGCACTGCTGTGAAGATGCCACTGAAGGGGTGGGAGGATAGTACAGTGGGCAGGGCCCTGGCCTAACCCAGCCTGCTGGGAGGCAGCTAGGTTTGAAAGAAACCCAGTTGCTGACAAAGGGGTGAGGCCAAGAGAAATGTCAGGAGGGAAGGGAGGCTGCCCAGCTCCCAGGACCCTCAGGAGGGGCCCCATGTCCACATGGCCCAGAGAGGGTCCTGCAGCAAAGGTGGGCACATCACGTCCCCAAAGGGGACAATCGTCTGCTGGAGCTTTCTCACCATCACCAGCCCAGGCCCACATATTTAAAATTTTATTTGCTAAGTACAGACCTTTCAGATACAACAGCTTTGTGAGCCTGTTTGGCATTTTACTTTTTAATCTACAAGAAGCCTAAAAATAATGAATGTGACCCAGTTCTGTCTCATTCTTGGCAAACAGGCAGTCACTGGTCTTAGAGGAAAAAAGGAGAAAACTCAGAGCCAGGACTGACTCCCAGGCAACAGCCCCCACACCCTCCTCTTGCCCCACTCACACACACACACTTCCCCTTCCCTGCCAGGGTCTCTGGGTACCCCTGCGGGCAGCACGGTCCCTGCCCTGCATTCTCATGGGGGAAAGATGCCAAGAGAAGCCCTGGGAAGGGCCTGCCCAGCCCCGGGCCTGAGGATCCTCCTTCCACACAGCCTCATCTGTGATGGGCAGATGCTGGCATCCTGCCGCTCCCCAAAACCCCCTGTGACAGGGAGAGCCAGTGTTGGGGTGAGGTGGAGCCAGGGATGGCAAAGTACCACCCCAGTCCAAGGCCCCAGAGTGGCCAGCTGCTGCCCATCACAGACATAAGTCTCCATCTAGGATGCAGGAGCTGTTCTCTGCCATTAGGCAGACCCGTGCTGAGAGGTGCCAGGGCTAGGGGAGCACAACTTTGTGTGTATGTGGAGGGGTATCACCCAGCAATGGGGGACATCCTTGTTCCCACCCTCTGCCATGTGTTCTCACCTCCTTGGGTCAGTCCCTCTGGGTGCACATGAGCTTATGCCCCCTTAGCCTCTGTGAGTCCCTTAGGGCATCCATGCCAGCCTGGGCTGAAGACCAGTGGGTGAGGGCCAGTGGGATGAGGGTGGAGGGGCCATTGGGGATGGTTCTGCCCCCAAGGAGACAGCACCCCAACCTCGGCCCACCAGCACTGCAGGCCACATCCTAGAGGGTCTGCCCTCCATGCAGCACCCCTGACTACGGCGCCCACTGCAGGTGGGGGCATCCTGTGACCGATGGCACCCCTTGCCCAGAAAGAGCTCAAAGCCCAACAGGAAGGCCGTGTCTTGGTGGTACCTGATCTGAGTTCTCAACGGCCAATTCCCTTCAGCAAGTCCATGCCCTCCCCTCACTCCTGCCTGCCCCCAGAAACACACAACACCAGAACTTGCAGAGATGCGGTATTTATTGAGGACCCTCTGTGAGGAACCGCGATTGGCCGTGCCTTTACACAGCCTTGGCCAGCCCCAGGCGGTTGTTGGCCCTGTCGAAGACACTGAAGTACTCTCGGATGAAGACATCCCCCAGGATCCACTGGTCAGAGTCGGTCTCACCCTGGAAACCGCTGGTGCAGACGCCCTGGTCCTGGGGATGGTGAGGCCGGGATGAGTCACAAGCACCTCCCTCTCCCCTTGCCTCTCATTTCCTCCTCCATCCTGAAACCCTTGCCCAGCTGCACACAAGCATCGGTGTGTCTCCCGCAGCCAGGAAAGACAGAGACAGTGGGAAAATAAAGCCGCTTCATTCAAGACAGCCTAGTGGGATCCTCTGCAGAGCCCTAGCCGCCGCCGCCTCCTCCTCCTCCTCCTCCTCCTCCTCCTCCTCCTCCTCCTCCTCCTCCTCTTCCAACCCCTCCTCCTCCTCCCTCTCCTCCTCCCTCTCTTCCACCTCTTCCTCCTCCTCCTCCTCCTCCTCCTGCCCCCTTCCTACCCCTTTCCTCCTCCTCCTCCTCCTCCTCCTCCTCCTCTTCCTCCTCTTCCTCCTCCTCCTCCTCCTCCTTCTCCTCCTCCTCCTCCTGTCACCCACTTCCCTGATGACCCCAAAGAACCCGCCATCTGAGGCCTGAGGCCTCAGTTTTGGGTTCCTGGGGTTAGGACAAAGCCAAGGCCAGAGGTCAAGGCTGAGGGCAGAGGGTTTGTGGGGACAGCACATCCTACTCAGAAGGTCCCAGGGGTCTCATGTTCTGGTCATGTCTGAGCCTGCCCTCACCGACAGCAGATGGGGGAGGTGAGCCCAGGCCCCTCTAGAGACTGACCTCGCTGGTGTAGGCCGAGGGGGGCAGCGGGTACTTCTTGCCGTTGATCTCGAAGACCACCGAGGGCATTTTGCTCAGGTTCCCACAGTTGATGTCGAACTACAGGACAGAGAGCGTGAGAAAAAAAGGGTGGTCTCGGTGTGTTGTCCCCCCCACCCACAGAGAGCCAGGGGAGATGTGGCGTCATGGAGGAATCGGGAATGGGGACCATCACAGGCCCAGGACTCAGGGACCCCGGAAGCTCCAACAAGGAACAGTGATGGGCTGGAGTCTAAGACCCCCAGGTCCTGGAGGTTCTGGGGGCAGCCCAGCTCACCTCGCCGTACTGGCCCTGGGTGGCTCCGATGACCGACTGGATGTTGAGGATGTCGTTGCTGGGTCCCACCAGCATGGAGGTGCCGGTGTCCAGGATGGCCTGGCAGCCGCCCTCACAGGCCACGACCACACCGTCCACGGTGACGCTGCAGGAGGTATGGGGGGGGGGGGGGGGAACACTCATGTTGCAGCCTCCTGCTCTCCTCCCTGACCCGCTCCCCCTGCACCCACTCCCCTGGGCATCTCTCTGGGCCATCCCAGAAGCCATTCCCCCTTACTCTGTGACTGGCCCTGCCCAGGAGACCACGGGCACAGGGGGCTGGAGGCACAATGAGGGGGCTGGAGCCTGGGGTCAGGCTCCTCCTGCACAGTAGAGCCTGGCCTCAGTTCTCACAGGTCACCCCTCTGGCCGCTCTGGGACTCGGCATTCGTGAGCCAGGCACATTGCAGCGGGGACGAGATTAGGACCCGAGAGTTCAGAGTTAGGAGACAGGGCAGCCCTGCGCAGGCTCATGGAAGAATGGACAAGGAGGTCTGAGGTCGGTCCCTCTCGGGGCACTGGCTGGTCACCCACCTGTCCAGGGTGAACTGCCAGTACTGCTGCACGGTGACGGGGACCCAGTGCAGGGTGCCGGTGTAGTGGGAGTGGTCGATGGCACCCAGAGTGAGCATGCTGCCCGGGCCGTTCCTGGAAGCAGGACAAAAGGTTTGTGGGGACCTGCTCGGCACAGTGAGTAGCACAAAACCCCTCCTGTCCCCGCAGCCCCTCCTCCACCCCCACTTCCAGGACCCCTGATTCCCCAGCCCCTTCTGCGCTTGCTCCTCCATCAGCTTGCGCACGGCCATCAGGTTCAGCACGAGCTGCGCCCTCGCTCCCGACCCTCACCCCACCTCACTGGGGAGACGCTTCACAGCCTCGGCTGAGCCCCCTCACCCGCTGGGCTGCAGCCCTGCCCCCCCAGGGCACACGGATGGCACTTGTTAAACTGCAACTCTGTGTGCATGTGTGCGTGTGTGAGTGTGAGAGTATGAGAGTGTGGGAGTAGGAGAGTGTATGAGTGTGAGTGTGTGTGTGGTATATATGTGTGTGTGAGTGTGTGTGGTATACGTGCATGTGTGTTTTGTGTGGTGTGTGTGGTATATATGTATGTGTGTGGAATGTGTGTAAGTATGTGTGTTTGGTGTGTGAGTGTGTGTGGTATATGTGTGTGAGAATGTGTATTTGGTATTTGTGTGAGTGTGCGAGCATGTGTGGGATATATGTGTGTGAGTGTGTGTGTGTTGTATATGTGTGTGAGCGTATATGTGGTATATGTGTGAGTGTGTGTGGTATGAGTGTATGTGGTATGTGTGTGTGTGTGTGTGCGTGTGTGTGGCTCACAGTTCCCACTGCCCTGCACTGTGGAGTGCTAAAACACGCCTCCAGATTCTCCTTGTCTGTTGATGGACCATCTCTGAGTGCACCCCTGCCACTTGGGGTCAAACCTCCACAACATAAACGAATGAACGAACCAATCCACTGATCTGCCCTTGCCCAGTCTCTCCCTCACCAGCCCCCAGTGCCTCCCCCTGTCCTGTCACGCCCCCCTCTGTCACCCTCACAGGAGCAGGTAGAGACCTGAGGACGGTCACTGCAGTGAAGGAGGTGGAAGGTCTCTGCAGAGACAAGGCCGGATGGGGGCCATCGGCAGCCCAGTGACTGCTGGGGATCGGGGTGGGGGGTGGGGGTGCTCTGATGTGCCAAGAAAGCAGCAGCAGTGGGTGGGGGTGCAGGACTCCCCAGAGTCCTCCCGGGCTCTCCAACCGGGCGCCTACCTGCTCATGTACACAGAGAACAGGTCTTGGGCCACCAGGTGCTTGTCCATCATGTTGTCAAACACGGGCACAGAGTACTCAGAGGCCAGGGACGGGTAGGCCAGGCCCAGGATGCCATCGAACTCGGAGTAGGTGAAGACGTCTCCGGGCTCCACGGTGCTCAGGCCCACGGTCTGGTGGGTGTCCACGATGTTGGAGACCTGCATGAAGAGCCCGGGTCAGAGGCCGGCGGGGACAGCCAGTAACTGTCCCTGTCTGGGCGGGCGGAGGGCGCAGATTCCAGGCTCCTGCTGTAGGAGCTGGGGCACACCCAACCAGCCAAAGCAGGAGCCAAGGAAGGGTGGCAGGTGGGGAGAGTCTGGGGCTCAGGAAACAAGCATGCTGGGCTGAGTGGCTCGGAGCTGGAGCACACGCCTTGCACGGGGCAGCCCTGGGCTGGGTCCTAGCACCACCAGGAAGATTTGGGTTTAACTGAAAAAAACAACAACATTGGATGGACTCAAGGAAGAACCACAGGACAGTGAAGGGGTGGGAGGGAGGAGATATCACCTAGACCTGCTGCCCCCTCAGATGGCCCCTGGGCTCCCAGGGTGGGTGGGGCTCCCAACACCACCACAGGTAAGTGGGCTTATTTGAAAGAAGCTGCGACCACCAGGAATCTCGGGGTCTGGCCACTACAGGGTCTGGCACACTGTTGGGAGGAGGTGAGGGGAGGGGGGATTATCCACTTAAAATGCTGCCCTGGGGCCCTTCCACCAGGGGTTCCTCTGCCTCTATCTCACTCCTCTCAGCTACTGGCACCCCTTGACACAGCCCGTGTCAGCATCAGAGAAGCCCCCCCACCCCCACCCCAGTAATCACACCGCTAGGGTGTCCCCGGCAGCCACATGGGGCCCCAGCGTCAGGCACTCACAGTGACGGTGTCGTAGCCCAGGATGCCCTGCATGCTGCCGGTGCCATAAGCGATGGACAGGGGCTTGTGCATGTTCTGGAAGGTGGAGGACTTGGCGGGGTTGAAGCGGTGGTGGTTCTCTGGAATAGAGGGGAGGATGAGGCAGCCGTGAACGCCTCTTGGCCCGGACAGCTCCCACGGGGGCTAAAACCACCCAGGCCTCCCAGATCGTGGCCCAGTGCCACAGAGAATCCACGTCCTGTTCACACTTCCTCATAGTGGACAGACACCAAAAAAACACAGTTGGTACTGCCCCACCCACCTCTCTGATCCCAACCCGAGACAGAGAGAGAGACAGAGACAGAGACAGAGACAGAGAGGTAGAGACAGACAGAGACAGAGACGGACAGAGATGGACAGAGACAGACAGAGACAGAGACAGAGACAGAGACAGAGACAGAGTGGGGGAGCATCCCTGGTGGGTTCTAGGATACTTTACCTCCACCAGCTGAGTAATAACAGGCAGCCCCTCCCCTCTGTGCCCTGAACCCATGGCTTCTGTGGCTGATAAATGAATTAAAAAAAAAAACGCCCGGACCCGTGGAGCTGGCTTGAAGGACTGGAGCAGGCCTGAAGGAGGCCTGGGTTCGACTGCCCAGCCCCACATGGTCCCCCTAGCAATGCCAGAAACAAGTCCCAAACTACAAGCCAGGAGTGGCCACTGGACAGAGATGTGATCTCCAAACCAAAACAAGACAAAAAAGAACAAAAAGAGTGACCAGTTCCAGGGAGAGTGCTGAGGGGACCTGAGTGCATGTGGGAGGTTCTGAGTTTGATCCCCAGCATTGCACCAGTCCATCACCCTCCCCCCGCCCACACACACACTCCAACACTGCAGATATAACCCTGATGGCCTCCAGCACTGCCGGGAGCCCCCCAGAAAGGAAAAAAAGAGCATCCACCTCTGGGAATTGCTGGAAAAGTGAGAGACTGGTGTGTATTAAATGTCCCTTAGGGCTGGAGAGTGAGGTCAGCCAGTAGGGCATTTGCCTTGCACACGCCCAACCCTGATTCCATCCCCGCCATCCCACAAGGTCCCCTGAGTAATTCCTGAGTGCAGAGCCAGGAGTAACCCCCGAGCATTGTCAGGTATGATCCAAAAGCAAAACCAAGCAAACAAAAAACGCCGCCTCTTCATCCATCACAGGTTTTCTCTCTTTTTCCCAACACAGCCAGAGCCCCCACTTGTAGAAAGGAAAAATGAGCCCCCAGGAAGGGGGACGAGCCACTGTCATGGCCTGCAGAGGTGCCCTGCTCCATGCTGCTGGTCTCTCACTCGTGATTCTCCACCTCCCTGAGAGTGTGCCTCAGGGTTGAGAGTCAAAGCTTCTCCCCTGCCCGCCCACACCCAGCTTCCCCGAGGGCCCTGGTGTGTGTGTGTGGGGGGGGGGGGGGACAGCAACTCACGGCAGGCATCACTCTGGCAGTAGACGGAGGGCACCCAGAGGTCAGAAGAGCCAGTGTCGAACACCACAGTGAACTCCTGGGGTGGGGTCCCGATCTGGATCTTGCCGAAGTACTGACACTGAGGGCAGACGACAAGGGTCAGGGCAGGTAGGCAGTGGGAAGCCCAGGCCCAGAGCCAGCGCGGTGTTGGGGGGGAGGTTTATGCTCTGGGCAGGGGCTTCATCTCCAGCCCCCCACATGGGACCCCTTCCCACAAGCCAACCATCACTGCTGGGCTCAGCCCAGAAGCAGCTCTGGCAACAGCACTCGACCGGGACAGTGTTGGGATGCCCACCTAAGCCCCAGCTGCCCTGCATCCTCTCCGTGCCGGTCCTGCCAGGTCCATGCTGGGGCAGGTGTATGGGGATAAGAAGTACTGAACAGGGACTGGGGCTATAGTACAGCATTTCATTTGGTTCCCCAAGCACTGCCAGGAGAGTAATTCCTGAGTCCAAAGTCAAGAGTAACCCCTGTGCGGGGATTGCCCTGCCACAGAGACAGGGGGGGATGGGGGGATGGGGGTGGGAGGGATATTATCCATGGTGGTGAAAAATGGGCACTGGTGGAGGGATGGGTATCTGATCATTGTATAATTGAAACCCAAGCACAAAAAATTGTAAATCTACAACTGTAAAAAAAAAGAATAATAAAGGGGAAAAAAATGAAAAAAAAAAAAGAGTAACCCCTGTGCATCACTGGTGTGACCCAAAAAGGAAAAAAAAAAAGAATTGAGCACAGGGGCGGGGGTTGGGAGGCAGACAGGCTAGCTGGCCCCCAAAAAGGAAAAAAGAGCATCCATCTCTGGTCATTGCTGGAAAAGTGAGAGAGTGGTGTGTATTAAATGTCCCTTACGGCTGGAGAGTGGGGTCAGCTAGTAGGGCGTTTGCCTTGCACACGGTCAACCCTGGTCCCATCCCCGCCATCTCATATGGTCCCCTGAGCACTGCCAGGAGTAATTCCTGAGGAACTACTGAGGGAGGGAAACGGGTCCCTGAGAGGAGGCCTGCACAATCCTGCCTTGTGCGGGCCCTCGAGCCGCCCACCCTTCTGAGCCCAGTCTCGGAGGAGTTCAGGGTTGGCTGGAGTAGGCTGGAGCTGATTCTCTGCAGAAAGGGCACCTGGGCAGCCCACACGTACACACAGTGAGGCGAGGTGAGACTCAGGGACACTCACGTCCAGGAAGTTGGTCAGGGGCTCACTGGCCACCTCCCCGAAATTGGAGAACTTCCTGTTGGTCTTGTGCTTCATCAGAAACTCGTCCAGAAGCCCGTGCTCCTTCAGGGACTTGCGCAGAGACTTGCCTCTGTGCAGAGGGATCCTGGGGACACGAATGGGGAGCTTAGCCCCTGAGCCGGGAGGCCAGGCCTCCAGACAAACCACTCTCCCACCTTTTTACCATTACCCAAACCAAACCACACATTCCAGTTGACAAATCTATGCCCCCTTTTTTAGCAGTGACCCACACTGATACGTCTTGTTCCTTTCCATGTCTTCCTACCAGAGACCCAATAGTTGCATTTTGTTTCGTGTGTCGGACAGGTTGGATTCTGTCGGGAGCCATACCCAACAGGGCTCAGGGATTACTTGAGCATCTTGCTCAGGGTGAGTCGGAGATCAAATCTGGACCCCAAGGGCTGGAGAGGTAGTACAGGAGCTATGCACTCGCCTTGCATACAGCAGACCCCTGATGGGTCCCTGGCACCACCACGTACATGGGCACCTGAGCCCCGCCAGGAGTAATCCCTGCGCCCAGAGCCAGGAATAAGTCCTGAGCACAGCTGGGTTTGGCCCAAAATAAAAATAAATAAAAAGGCCAGCCCCCCTGCCTGCATAGAATGTGCCCTGGCCCTTCAACCATCTCCTGTGCCCCTCGGCTATGTTCTAGAAGTCACACACTATTACCAAGCAGGTTCTCTGCATGTGGCAGGAAGCTACAGTGCTAGTCACTGTCTGGGCACAGGAGTGAGTGGGAGAAAGATGCCTAGGCTCTGTGGAGGGCGCGGAGTCCCCACCCTCCGGTGAGTTCTCTAACCGCATCCTATCATGACCAGCCTGGTTCTCTGGTCCTGGGCATATGGAGTACTCTAGAGGGTTTCAATCCAGAGCCTGGAGTGCAGGCAGAAACACAGACTAGTTGGAGGGACGTGGGCGGTGCTGGTTGCAGGACCCTCTCCTCCCTGCCTGTGACCACCCAGAGGCCAGGCCTCTCGTACGTCAGTGTCCTGTCCTATGGGCTGAAGGGTGGATTGGGAGTGAGGGACGGTGACCCTGCCAGCTCTGAGAGTGCTGGGGTCCACGGAGGACAGTGAAGATGGCAAGCGTGGAATTTCATGCCATGACTGAGGGCTGGAACCCACAGAGAAAGTGGGTTTCCACACAGTGCTCATAGCCCAGACAGCTCCCAGAGGGATAGGCCATGCAATAGTACAGTGGGGAGGACGTTTGCCTTGCACACAGCCAACCCAGGTTCAAGCCCCGGCATCCCATATGGTCCCCTGAGCCCACCAGGAGTGATCTTTGAGTGCAGAGCCAGGAGTCAGCCCTGAGTCCTGGATTCCCAAACACCACTGGTGTATCTCCCAAAAAATAAAAGAGGGAGAGGGAGAGAATCAGAGAACAACAACCCTTCTGCCCCAGGACCAAGCAGGACCTCTTCAATACCAACCATATGCCTGAGTCGGCTCAGAGTCCTCCCAGAACAAATTTCCTCACCCACCATATGCCAATGTTGATGCCTGCCTAGTCCAATGCTGATGCCTGCCTAGTCCACGAGAGTTCATGACGTGATAGAAGCCCCCAGTCTGATTTCCCTTCCAAATAGGACCCTGGAAGCCAAGCCCCCCACACCCACTCCCTCTGACCTCTGCTCTCGTCCCGAGCAGCCCAAGGGCAGCGCAAGACTTCAGGGACTTCGGTGGAAAAGTCCCAGCACACAGCAGCCAGCCCAGGAACCTGCCGAAGTGCCCCTAAAGACCCCCACAGGGGGAGTGATGGGAGCAGCCAGGGCAGCAACCCCACCCAGGGACAGGGCAGCAATGCCCTCCCCGCTCGGGGGTCAACACCCACCTGGTGATCCCATTGCCCTGGGAGAGAGCCAGGAAGGCCAGGAGAAGCACAAGGCACCTCATGGTGGCACTGGAGCAGCTCACTGCTGTGACCACTACCTGTGCCCGCGGCTTTTATAGAGGGATCCGAGCCCCTCTGGCCAGGAGCCAGGGTGGCAGAGATGACCTCTGACTCCAGGCCTCTCCACAAAACTATTAAGATAATGCCAGGGCTACCTAACACCCACTCTGATAAGGGTATCAGCCACAGCCAGGGACTTCAAAGCGGAGGGTAATGCATGCCTGGTCCTCAGGCCAGGAAATGTCCCAGGGCCTCCGGTATCTGATGCCCCTGCAAACAGGGCTTGCTGAGCTAACACAGGTGGGGCTGACCAGTGCCTGTGTCGGCTGCCTCCTGACATCAGCCCTTGGGGTGGAGGGAGGGGGAGCAGAACTGGGACAGGGGCCAGCCTGGGCAGGGAAAGGGTCCTCCTGTGTATCACTGAGAGGAGGCCCTCAGGACCTCACTGCACTGGCAGCCCCCCTTAGAGCAGCCTAAGCCCTTCAAGTTTCTCTCAGTCCTGCAGCTTAAACCCTGGTCACTGTTTCCCAGAATGTTGCCCTGTAATTCTGTTAAAATATAAACTCAATGGAACAGACTCCAAGGTCCCTCCCTCCCCTTCGGGTGCTTTCTCAGATGGTGGCTGTGTGACCCTGGTCTCTGAACCGTGCACAAGACAATGGGACAGCCTGGGGTCACAGCCATGGCTGTGACTAATGGCCACAGGGCCCTCTTTGATAACCCAGAGACCCTGCCCTGTAAGTGGGTGGGCTCGGCTTTGGCGTCTTGCTGGCCCCCTTGCCTGGCTGTACGGAACAAGCCTTTCCCTTTGGTCCCAAACTGTGTTCTGTGGGGTGGGCTTCGGGGCATGGAGTGCTGGAGACTTGGTTTCCTTAAGCCCCCCCCTCCCGCAGTGTCTGCCCTGGAACCTGCGCCCCTCCCCCAGAATGCAAAGACACGGTGCCCTCGCCCTTGGTAGCACCAGCCCAGAGCACCAGCTCATCTACAGTCCTCATGGGCCCTTCCTCCCCCAGGCCAGAGAGAGCATTCAGGGAAACAGTAAGGCCATTTCCTATTTTCTTCCCACGGGATATTGATCTCCTAGATCAATCCCCAGAGCCCTGTGGGAGTGGTGATGCTTCTTTCTCACACACTGGTACAAGCATGATGCAGAGCAAGCACCCAGGGAAGGAAGAAAGGAAGGAAAGAAGGAAGGAAGGGAGGGAGGGAGGGAGGAAGGAGGGAGGGAGGGGAGGAGGAGGAAGGAGAGAGGAAAGAAGGAGGGAGGGAGGGAGGGAGGGAGGGAGGGAGGGAGGGAGGGAGGAAAGAAGGAGGAAGGGAGGGAGGGAAGGAAAGAAGGAAGGGAGGGGAGGAGGGAGGGAGGGCACAAGGGAGGGAGGAGGGAAGGAGGGAAGGAAAGAGGAAGGGGAAGGAGGAAAGGGAGGGAGGGAGGGAGGGAGGGAGGGAGGGAGGGAGAGAAGTCGTCTGGCTCTTACAACCATCTTCATTTTGTCATAAAGATGAGGGAGTCAA
Source organism: Sorex fumeus (assembly GCF_029834395.1). Taxonomy (NCBI): domain Eukaryota; kingdom Metazoa; phylum Chordata; class Mammalia; order Eulipotyphla; family Soricidae; genus Sorex; species Sorex fumeus. The sequence goes on along the minus strand of NW_026606104.1, from coordinate 566,282 downwards.
CATGGAAAGTATCATGCTAAGTGAAATGAGTCAGAAAAAGAGGGACAGACATAGAAAGATTGCATTCAACTGGGGAACATAAAGTAACAAAATAGGAGAGTAACACCCAAGAGTGGCCGAGATAAGTACCAGGAGTTTCACTCCATGGCTTGGAGGCCAGCCGGGCATGCTAGGGGAAAAGGCAGCTCAGATAGTGAAGGGAGCACCAAATAAAGGGTGTTGGGAGGATCCTCCCAGGATGGCAGATGCACGCTGAAAGTAGACTATAGACCAAACATGATTGCCACTCAGTGCCTCTCTTGCAAGCCACAGAACCCAAAAGGAGAGAGAGAGAACAAAAGGGAATGCCCTGCCACAGAGGCAGGGTGGGATGGGGGGGGATGGAAGGTGGGAGGGATACTGGGATCAGTGGTGGTGGAAAATGGACACTGGTGGAGGAATGGGTACTTCATCATTGTATAATTGAAACCCAAGCACAAAAACGTGTAAGTCTACAACTGTACCTCATGGTGTTTCACTAATAAATAAGTTTTTAAACCAAATAAAATAATAGTTGAATCAAAAAAAAAGAGAGTCAGAGAAAAATAATTCAGGGCTCAGGAGCACAAGCCTCACATGCAAAGGCCCCTAGTTCAATCCCCAGTACAACATAACCCACCCTGGACCGTGGGTGTAGCCCTGGAGGCCCTTAAACACTGCTGGACCCAAGCAGCCTGGCATTGCCAGACATAAGCACTGGACTACCAGACTCAAGTATCCCAAGAGTGGAAAACCCCACCAGAAAACTAGGAAGACTTGAACTTTCAGGAGACAAATGAACACTTGCTTGCTACAGGGCCCAGCATGCTGGGGGGGTGGGGGTGGGAGCCATCAGCTTAAAACACCAACATGGGGGATGCTCTGCTAGAGCTCGCTTCCTCCATCCCTCGGACACCCCTTGTCAGAGCCACACACGCGGGGCCCCATCGACACTCACTGGGGCTGAGCCCCATCAAAGGCCAGCGCCGCCTCCTCTGCCCCCGAGCCTGGCCAGCAGTGCCCACAGCCAGCAGTGCCCAGGAAGTCAGGCTCAGCCCCTGCACACCTGGAGAGAGGACCCGAGGCTCGGAGCCCAGGATCCCTCTGTGCCGGCTGCAGTGTTTGTTCTCCAGACTGGGATCGCTCTGACATTCAGGTTGCGTCCAAGTGCGCACTACGGGCCGCATGGATTTTTCCGAGCTCTCGCTGCTTATGCCCAGGGCCGGCCAAGAGCAGTACAAACCCTTCAGAAAGTCAAGATAAGATTCCATCGCAGGTTCTCCCATGCCAGGTGGGGACAACCCTCCTTGGTCTGAAAGGGGACAAAAGTGACTCCAGCACCCTGGCATCACCCATCACCCCTGGCATGAGCTGGCATCACCCCATTCCAGCTCCATGGGCTGATCCAACTTCTCCTCGGCAGCCCACCATGGGGTGGCTGATGGGACTGGGTTCCTAAGGGGTGGAACTCAAAGGGACAGACCACCAGCCCCCAAGATGCAGGGAGACAGGACAGGGGACACAGCTTCCAGAAGGTTCCCATGTCCCACTCCTGGGCTTGTGTGCTGGGTCTGCTGCACGGTGTAGGGATTTGGGGCAAGTCTGCTGGCTTCTGGGTGCCAAGGCTCCCACTTCAGTGAAAACGACCATACTGAGAGGGTCACGGGAGGGCCCGAGAGGAGGGTCCGGGGCTAACCTGTGCCAGGAGTCGCAGGACTGCTGTGGGGCCTTGAACCCGCTCAAGCAGGTGGGCAGGGTTCCTCCATTCCTCGGCTTTGTATATGGCACCAGTTCCCTTCCTGTTCTAGAGCCAACCGCATCTCCAGCTAAGGCTCCTCAAATCCACAGAAGTGCTTTGGCACTTGACTCCAGCAGCCCGCGCTGCAGCTGCTGCCCTGCTGACTCTTTTGTGCCCCCCCCCCCCCCGCCTTCATCTCTCCAGAACCTATCAGAGTTCTGGAAGGCATCTTGGCCATCCACACTGACAAATCACACAGCACCTCCCTCCTCTCTGATCTGGTCCACCTCCCGCTCCCCCTTCCCCCCAACACCCATCCTCAATCCAGACCGGCTGCAGGACGCAGATCCCAGTTTCTGCCACCTGGCCCCTGCTGTGTTTCTTCCTTGTACCTCCTCCAAGGACCCCCCGCATTCTCCAGCTCCAATGGATTAGGCTCCAGCCACCAAGTCCAGATCAAGAACTTCTGTGGTCACTGCCCTCTCAGCCCCGCCCATGTCAAAGGAAGGCACAGCGGGCTCTTCCTATGCTCAGGAGAGCTAAGGGACAGGGCAGATGAAGAAATGACTGTAGCTCCATGTGGCGTGGTGCCTGGCAAACATGAGACTGCCATGACTGCAAAAACCCTGGGTCCACCCGTACACACAGAGCACAGACCTGCAGCTCTGCTCCCTGCGGCGCCCACACCCCTGCACTGTATCATCTCGGGGCCCAGATGGGTGTGTGCAAGTGTTCACCCCCTCCATGCCCCCCCACCAGGCACATGCACCCCCCTCACTGCAGTACTGGCAGCCAGGGAAGAGGGCCAGCATGCATCGCAAACTGGCATCTCCAGCGATGACTCAGCCACCCTGAGTGTTGACAGCAGGTGCCGTGCACTTAGTGGTAGACATCGCACATCGACTCCCTTAAAATATCTCCCTTCGCAGCTGAGTAACCGGACTCGAGAACCTAGACTGATGTTCCAAGTGGCTCAGCTAATGAGAAACACCAGGCTGGGCGCTTGCATCTCAGCTGCCCCAGGCGCCTTAACTCTCAGCTCAACCAGCACCAAGAAGTTGTATTTTGCCAGCGGTGTCTACCCCAGCCCATGCCCACACTTGGCAAATCTCAGGCTGAAGAAGATCGAGGGGCCTGGGGGTTCTTTAATGCCAAACAGAGATAAAAACTGACTAGCTAAGTGAGACCCCAGGAGGGTGGAGTTCTTGAAAATATATGAGGAGGAGATGAAGAGATCGTACAGCGGGAAGGGCACTCACCTTGCAGGCACCCGCCTGCGTTCAATCCCCAGCATCCCAGAGAGAATCCCCTGAGCACCCCTAGGAGTGATTCCTGAGTGCAGAGCTAGGAGTCAGCCATGAACACCACCAGGCATGGTCCCAAAAGACAAAAGCAAAAGGAAGAAAAGGAAATGCATGAGGAGTCTGTTCTGCACATTGGAAAAGCCCCCTCCCCTCTTGTTCAGCCCCCACAAGGTTTCCTGAGAGGTACAGGCCAACCTGTCCTCCCTCCAGCCATGGACAGCAGAACTTCGGAGTGAACTGCCCCAAACCTCCAACCTTACATGTCCTTTGTTTTGTGTCAGGATCTGAGCGGGAGAAACCTCTTCCCGTTGCATCAAGGAACCTCCAGAAGGGTGGGGTTGAGGGACACCTGGGTGGGGCTGGGACCACCAAGACACGAGGAGCACAGTGTCAGTTATGGGAAGCGTCAGCTGAGCTTCCCATGGGGCAGAGGAGGTGAGGTGAATGGCTCTAATCTCTGACTCACATCCTCCAGCCGGGTTTTTGTTTGTTTGTTTGTTTGTTTGTTTGTTTGTTTGTTTGTTTTTTAGAGCTGGGGAGCCCTTAACACAAGCAGTGTTAAGGGGAGCCAGAGACCATTCCCAGGGATGCTTGGCCAGCACAGCTGGAGGGTTCAGTGCTTGAGCCCAGGGACTGGGAGACAGTTCAAAGGGGTGAGCACCTGCTTTGCATGCAGAAGCCCTGAGTTCAATCTCCAGAACCCGAAGGTCCTTCCAAACCGCGCTGAGGGAGATACCTCCGTCCCACCAACTTTGGTTTAAAAATGACTCTACTTCTCATGCTGAGTCTGACACGGAGCTGCCTCCCCACCATTGAGGTTTTATTTTAATCATTTTTTAAATGTCCTTGTTTTCAGAGGTACCTCCTGAGATAGAGGTGCTGAGTGAATGGGGTGCCACGAAATGCAAGGGATCAAGCTTAGATCCTTGACCACACAAGACGTGAACCGCTGGCCACTGGGCTATCTCCTTGGAACTATAAGTAAGTTTTCATCTACTTGTTTGTTTTTGGTTTTGGGCCACTCCCATAAATGTTCCTAGTGCTGAGAACAAGGGCTTACTCCTGACTCTGTGCTCAAGGATTACTCCTGATGGGACTCAGGGGAACCACATGCTGTGCCAGGGATTAAACCCAGGTTGGCCTCAGGCAAGGCAAAGGCCTTACCCACTGTACTATCTCTCCGGCCCCTATAAGTAAGGTCTGGAGGAATCGCTGATAGCTAGGTAGGGACACTTGGCCAAAAACGTAAGTAACAGTGTATGTGGATGCCAATTTCCTGACTCTGATATTTGAATGGGGCTTTATTTAAAAAATTACAATTTTCATTTTCATTTTTAATGTATTTATTGATTGATTTTTATAAAGTTGTTCATGATGATTTATAACACTCAATATTCCAACATCAATCCCACCATCGTTACACCTTCCCACCACCATTGGGGTTTAATTTTAATAGTAAAGTAAGTAAGTAAAGGCCCTCCCGTTGATCGTCGATTTGCTCGAGCGGGCCCAGTAACGTCTCCATTGGAGACTTTGTTGTTACTGTGTCTGGCATATCGAATACTCTCGGTAGCTTGCCGGGCTCTCCGAGAGGGGCGGAGGAATCGAACTCGGGTCGGCCATGTTGGCCGCTTGTAAGGCGAACGCCCTACCCGCTGTGCTATCGCTCCAGCCCCCTTAATTTTAATATTTTTTTAAATGTCCTTGATTTCAGAGGTACCTCCTGAGATAGAGGAGTATCTGGTCTACAACTTCCTTTCTAGGGGTCGGGGAGGGCATATGTAAGAGCCTCAGCACTGGGTGTGTCTGGGGAAAGGTATGCAGGAATTCTTTCTACCCTTTCTGTGTGCTTTAAATTGTTTCTAAATAAATAGATGCTGGTGATTGGGATCTCCCGAAGGCCTGTTCACATGCATTCCATAGGTATTAATTTGACACACACCATCGAGTTCCTGAGAAGAAGGAAACAGATAGAAATCAGCCAGGGCAAAAATTTAAAAAAAGAAAGCAGTCAGGGAACTCCAGCCAGGCCCCTCTGCCAGCTCCCGAGTCCCTCTCTGCTGTTGCTAAGAGGCTTCTACACTCAGGTAAACACCTTCCAGCACCTAAGTTCGTATGATGGAGGAGACCCACCTGCTAAAGATAGGTAGACACCAGCCTTTGTGTTTATTCATTCTCCTCCTGTGAGGGCAAAACTGATGCCATGACAAGCTGCAGCTAACATTAAGTCTCAGCTAGGCCTCAGTTTCTGTTTCCCCAAAGCAGGACTTGCGGTTGCGGTAAACTCCCAGTTGAGTAATTTGCCAAGAAAAGGGAACTGGGCAGTTGGGCCTGGCCGGTCATGAGGGGTCACTGTAGCCTCCTTCGAAACTGTTACTAACCACTGCCTAATTGCTGACCACCATTGTAATAGGGCCGATGCTAAAAATAGATCAGTATATAAATTGCTTCTTAACTCTGATCACTTCACTTGATCACTTGACATCCCATTACTCATCGATTTGCTGGAGTGGGCACCAGTAACATCTCCATTCTTCCTTTTCACGTGCTAGTGTAGCCCAAAGGTATCTGCTCGCTCCAGGAACATGAAGAGCCTCAAACCAATCGTTCAGGGTCTTGACGAAGAAGTCTGACCATCTTATAGGTGGGGAGTCATGCGTTCTTTTGATGTCCTGTGGAATCCAGTCGGTAACGGCTCTAGTCCAGCACTCATCTTCAAATTGCATTACGGCTCCAACCCATCTGATTTTTGACGCCTTGGCAAACGAGACAGCGTCCCTGATTCTTGATCATCAACAGAGGTCGGAACTCCGGATTCCTTCTCTCATTTGAGTGAAGCGTGATACTTCAAGTATAGCTCTTTCAATTCCTCTTTGAGACACCTGAATAGCGTTCTCATCGTGTTTTCATAGGGCCCAGGTTTCTGAGGCTTATGTTAGTGCAAGGAGAATGGTGGAGTTGAAGAGATGTGCCCAGAGCCATAGGGAGCCAATGTTCTCCCTTCCAAAATCCAACACACCATTTCGTCAATAAAGAGGCAAACAGCACCTGGCCCAGACAAGGTCAGTCCTAAACACCTGAAGAATCTGCTGTCAGTACTCATCAATACACTGGCTCGGCTCTTCACACGCTACCTATCTGAATGCAAGGTTCCGTCCCAGTGGAAAACCAGCAGGACCATTCTACCGTACAAGAAGGGAAACATACACGACATTGGCAACTATCACTCGATCTGCCTGTTGTCCGTCATCTACAAGCTGTTCACTCGAGTCATCCTGAATAGGATTGGAAGAACACTAGATGAAGGACAACCATGCGAGCAAGCTGGGTTCCGAAAAGGATTCAGCGCGATCGACTGTATCCAGAGAGTAACCAAACTCATTGAGGTTTCTCGGGAGTTCAAGATGCCACTCTGTCTAATGTTCATTGATTTAAAGAAGGCCTTTGATTCTGTTGAGACTGAAGCAGTCATCAAAGCCCTAGCCAAACAGGGCGTCCAAACTCAATACATCAGGATCCTCCATGAGCTGTATTACGAATTCACTACCAGGATCTCACCATTCTACAAGGAAGTGATCATCGATGTAAAGAGAGGGGGTTGGCAGGGCGATACCATTTCACCAAAACTCTTCAGTGCCACCCTCAAGAACATCACACGATGACTGGAATGGGAAGGAATGGGAGTGAAGATAGACGGTCAGCAACTACACCACCTCTGCTTCACTGATGACATCATTCTAATAACACCGAACATTAGCCAAGCGTCACAAATGCTGGCCGACTTCAACTGTGAGTGTGGAAAGGTCGGACTGCAGCTAAATCTCATGAAGACAATGCTCATGGAAAAACGGACTTGTTCCTGATGTTCCATTTGCTCTCAACAAAACGAACATCTCCAAATGCAGCAGTTATGTGTACCTAGGTCAAGAACTCCACATGACGAACAACCTGGCACCTGGGCTGCGCAGGAGAAAGAGAGCGGCTTGGAATGCCTTCAAGAGTGTCAAAAAAAAATAGCTAAGAGGACGAAGAATCTCTTAACTCTGAACCCTATATAAATTGCTTATGATTTGGAGTCGGGGGTCTTTGTCAAGACTCCACTGCGTAGGATGAGACTTGGACCCTAGCTTGAGCTAGTGCCTGTTCAGGCTAGTAAAAAAGTTCCTTTGCTTTTGCATTATCGCGTGTGGACTTTGTCTCTCTGCAATTGGGGATCTGAAACTCGGGCACAACATTCCCCTTGATTGTCACTCAAACCACACAGAACAGGCACGATCAAAATATTCATGCAAATGAGTAAAACGAAGTTTTCAGAGGGTAAGCACCGGCTCCCAGATCAGAATGCGGTGGGGTCTGGCCAATTCAGACCTCCAAACCTGTGATCTCTCTTCTGATCCCCACAACCCCTCCGTGTGGGTCTTCTCGACAGACTCGAAACTCCTTAACAATGAGCAGCAGAGGGTGATAGTAGCGTAAGGGTAGAGACCACCAAGGAGTCTTTGTTTTATTCATTCCAGGTTAGGGACTAGTGCAAGAGTCTATAGGATATTACGGAGTGTGTCTCAATTCTAACTGATAGAGGAAATGTCCAACATAGAAAGATGTGAAGCCAGAGCCATAGTACAGCAGGTAGTGTTTTGCCTTCCACATGGCTGATCTGGGTTCGATTCCCAGCATCCCATATGGTCCCCTGAGCACCACCAGGAGTGATCCCTGAGCTCCATTGGGTGGCCAAAACCAAACAAAAGACCCAGAAAGAAACGATGAATCCTTTTCAGCGTTTGCTGTGACTCAGGCAAAATCACTGCACTGCAATGCAATTAGCTTCCGTGAATCCAAACAGCCTATAGGTCCTGGGCAAACCCAGCCCCTGATGGCCGGCCAGAGCCATGCCAGGAGAAGGCCTAGTTAGTGTGGCTTCCAGGCATACCTCACGGCCAGAGGCTGCCACATAGAAAATTCAGCCTGGCAGGGCCAAGGCTCTCCCTTTTCTGAGAGACAGTGGAAATGCATATTTGGAAATAAGTCTCACAACTTTTCAGCTAGGGCAATCAGGGGTGGAGAGGGATCAGGAGCCTGTTTCACATTCTACCAACCTCACCCCTGGCTCCACAAAGGGTCCCCCAGACATTGACAGGAGCCATTCCTGAGCACAGAGCCAGGAGTAAGCCCCAAGCACCACCAATTTTCTCCTAAATCCAAAAATAAACGAATAGATAATTAAATAAGGGCAACCAGTTACTGTTGTCATCTGCAGAGAGACTAAGACAGCTAGAGAGTAACATCCCCAAGAATCCACGTCCAGGATGAACCACTCCAGACTGTGGGAAATCTCCATCTCCAGGCCACAAGGAAACTAAGGGACAGACACTCCAGCCAGGACAGGAGCAGAAGACACAGAGACCAAGGGGACGAGGGTGGTGGATGCCCACACCGGACAGACTCCAGCATGACCCAGCCAGGAGAAGGAGGATCTACCTATCTTCTTCCATCCCACTTCTGCTTGATGTTACTCGCAAAGGTATCCTATAAGCCACATGCTTTCAAGATGATTTCTCCTCTCCAGGATGAAAGTGTTAAAAATATCAAATATTCATCACTGGTAACAATAATTTATATGAGTACTTGCCTTCCTCTTAGCTTCCAAGTAGACATCTGGCTGGCGGCCGTGGAGACTGGCAGTCACTCCATCACTCCGTTGTGGAAATTATAAACAGCCCCAAGGTCTGGCTCTTCACTCCACGAGGAAAGTTGCCCAGAGCAGAGAGTCCTGGGTGGGTCTGTTGGCTACAGCATTAAGAAATGGTTCATGAAATGAGGAAAGACACCACTGGCCACGTTGGGGGGGGGGGAGGGGAGGTAGCGTGTGAGCTGGGAGGTGGGGGTGGGGACTTGGGTGCAGGACTAGGGGTCTCCTTTCCTTTTCCCCTCCCCTGGGTCCATGTCTTGCAGGACTGGGAGTGACCCAGCTACTCACTTCCTCCTGGAGCCCACGATCTAATTTCTACGTGTGCCTTTGGGGGCTGGAGCAGAACAAACAGTATTCTTGTTTTGTTTCTTTTACGGCCATATCCAGCAGAGCTCAGGGCTTACTCCTGTCTCTGGGCTTAGGGGACAGTCCTGGCTCAGGGGACCCTGAGGGGTGGCAGGGTTGGCTGCATACAAGGCAAACATCTTCACCTCAGGCCCTATGTCAGCGGCCTTGCTGAAAGAGGTGGAAGCCACTTTGCAGAAATAGAAAGGAAACCCTTTTCTCTACAGAGAGCCCTTTCCTGTGCCTGGATCCTCTGAGACTAGCTGTCCATGTGCTGGGCATTCCCTAGGGCCAGGTCCCCATGGCCGCATCACCCTCCCTGGAGCACCAATCACAGGGTCTTGGCAGAAGCTGCTGCCCCCTAGTGGAGCTGGCAGGTGTGGGCGGACAGGACTCAAGATGAGAAGGACAGTAGCCAAGGTCTCCAGGCTGATGCCCTTCAAGCCATGTCCTGGCTCCTCTGCCCGGAGCCTCAGGCCGCTCTCCAGGAATCCCCACTCAGCAGCTCTGGGGTGCGGATCTGCACAGTTACCTAACAAAGCGCTCCTCCTTCCCCGGATGCTCGACTCCTGGGAAGGTTGGGGCTGGGGTGCTCTGTGGAACCCTGGGGACAGCAGGAATCACTGTCCCCACAGATGAGGTGCAGGAGCTTTACCAGGGAGTGGGGACAGAAGAACCGACCTTGGTCCCTCTGCCTCCCTGAGCAATGGGTCCCGAGATCCAGGCCACCAAGAGGCACCTCAGAGCAGGAAGAGACAGGCAGGAGTGGAGAGGGATACGTCTCTGAAAGAAGGCTGGGCGTGGGGGACTGACCCCATTATCCCCACCCCCAAGGTCTCTGGGCATCTCTGGGAAACCCAGAAGAACTTCCTCCTGGTCTATGGGCTTGTGATCGTATTCACAACCTGCATCCCCCAACTGGGGCACCCAGGACTGTTTTAGAGGTTGTACTGCAGAAAGTCTCATCAAAAGCCAACAAGAACCCAAGCAGTATGCCTTAGGGGTGGGGAAGAGCTGCTTCATTTCACTGCAACCCAGCTGAGCTCGTGCTCAAAAAACCTGAGCCCAGGATACAGACAAGTGCTCTTGTTTTCTAGGACATCTGAAGGGGGTAGAGCACTAGCAAGCAGCTGGCAGCAGAGGACAGAAGCAGAAATCCTCAGGCATCATATTTGACAAAGTAGGGTCTGGATGACCTCAAGGCCATGAGCATGTTTGGAGAACATCCTCAGGTTACCAAGGATACAGAGCAAGACTAAGACCTTCTCAAGGACAGCCTAGATGCTCTCCACGATGACTCAGCTGCCTCTTGGCAGCTCCTGCTTGATAATACTAGCCTGTCTGAAATGTGGACAGGAAGAGAGAGAGAGAAAGAGAGAGAGAGAATGACAGAGAGAGAGAGAGAAAGAGAGAGAGAGAAGGAAAGTGGCTGCCAAAGAGGCAGACTGGCGGGTGGGGTGGGGGTGGGAAACTGGGGACATTGGTGGTGGGAAATATACACTGGTGAAAGGACAGGTGTTGGAACACTGTATGACTGAAACTCAATCGTGAACAGCTTTGTAACTGTGTATCTCAGAGCGATTCAATAAAAATAAATAAATAGATTTTTAAAAAATGTGGGCAGGGGCCCATTTTCCTCAACAGTTGGTTTGTTTAGCTTTGGTTTGGGGGTGCTCTGGGGGACCACATGGGGCCAGGGATCAAACCCAGGCGCCTCCTGCATGCAGAGGATGTGGTCCAGCTCTCTGGACCCCAGGGTTGCTGGGAGGGTTCAGGCTGGGGCCAGGGGACCACGGGCAGTTTTTCCATGACGTGGGGCACCCATGCCATCAGAAGAGAAAGAAAGTGCAGAGCCTCCAACGGGCCCACGAGGGCTCTCTGTGGCCCTCACAGCTCAGTCAGGCCGCCAGGGAGTGTGTGTCCCCCACAGAGGTCTGAGAAGAAGCTTCTTGCCCACAGGAATGTGCCTCAGTAGTTAGAGGGCCTTACTAGCAAAACCCACAAATCTCTGTGGAGTTGGAGAGGAGGCCGGATGGGCCAGGCTCAGCTCTGCATCCGGGACAGCCAGTCTGACCCCCGGCCCCGGGAATGAGCCTGAGCATGGCAGGGCAAGGCCCGAAGAAGCAGCTTCTCTCCCAGTTTCCTCCGGCTGGAGTCGCCCTGCTCCGGCTCGGCTCCCAGAACAGGCCATTCCTGCTGGGCCCCACTCACAGCCTCAAGGGGCCTCACGACAGCCTTGAGGGACAAGAGCAGACACTGCCAGATCTCCAGAGGCCGACTTCCTGCTCCCAGGACCCCCAGCAGAGGGAGTTGGGGCCCCGTTTTCTGTTGACTGCTGCCCTAACACCCCCTTGCAGACGCCAAGCACCCCTGCACCTCCGTCTTGCAGCTGGGCGACAGCTGGGGGTACGGAGCATGTACAGCATAGACACACGCTGGCCTGCAGCCTCTGTCTGGGAGCTGCTGGCCAGCTGTGTCACCTCTCCACCTGCGTGCCCCCCACCCCATCATTGTGTCCAGGTGCCGGCCAGCTGTGGCCCTCCAGGGAAAGGAAATCTCAGCTGCCAGGAGCTCCTCCCCTGCCCCTCTTATTCCTTCCTCCCCTTGGCCACTTTGATGACTGGAGTTTTGCACAGAGCAATCATACCCCCCGCTAAAACCTAATTCCGGATGGAGGCTGAGCCCCGGCACAGACACCCAGACCCCCTTTTCCTGCCTTGCAGCCCCGAAACCCAGGTCTGACTTAATGGCTCTGACTTGAAGTGTTAGGATCATGCTCAGCCCTTTGGAAAGAAAATGTCTCCTTTGTTTTTGTGATGCGTATGTTTAACTGGTTTCCTCCAAAGGTTTGGGGTGACAACAATAACATTTGGAGGCACAAGGAACAGCTACGCCAGCCATTCCTCAGGAGGGGCAAGTTAAAGTCCCCAGTGAGGGAACTAGAGTGGCAGTACAGTAAGGAGGCCTTGCACATGGCCAAACCGGGTTCTATCCCTGGCACCACACATGGTCCCCCAAATCCTGCCAGGAATGATCCCTGAACACAACGTGAGGAATAGGCCTGACCGCCCCCAGGAATGGTCCCTCAGAAAAATAAAATAGAATATTAAGTCCCCACTGAATTTAAGTTTCACCAGTAATTCCCAAGTCAACATTCTAACATCTTCTTCCGGGCCTTCATTGATTTGGTTTTGTTTTGGGGTCTGCCCAGCAGCACTCGGCGGCTACTACTGGCTCTAGGTTCAAGGGTCACTCCCTGAGGTGCTCAGGAAACCATACAGTGCTGGAGATGGAGCAGGGCCGCTGCTCACTGCTCTCTCTCTCTCTCTCTCTCTCTCTCTCTCTCTCTCTCTCTCTCGCTCTCTCTCTCTCACTCTCGCTCTCGCTCTCTCACACATGCTTGCTCACTCGCTCCATCTGGCGTTTCTAAATCACTAACAGCTTGTGTGCTGCAGGCCTGAAGTCGATCCTACTTTTGCTGGTTCTGCTTGGACCCAGGGACCATCCATCCTGACACACACACACACACACACACACACACACACACACACACACACACACACACACACACGCTCTGACAGGTCTAATCTGAACTCTGAGGAGAACCCGCATTGCATTCAAAGCCCACTGGCCTTATGCTGAGAAAACACTCTGTTTCCTTCTGAAATGGTGACTCATGCATCTCAGAAGGTATCTAGAGGCCCGGAGATAAGATTTCTATATTTGTGTCCCAAACAGAGTGTGATTGAGCTTTGCCAACACAAACCTGTACTTCCAAACTTCATCACGGTCACAGAACACAGCCGGACAAACTCAAATTTCTTTGGATCTCAGAATTTAAACATTCTTAGGAACTGAATTCTATCCAGGAAAACATTTCTGAGCTTCCTGGCTGTGTGGGGAAGGGTCAGCGGCGCTCAGGGCTTACTCCTGGCTCTGTGCTCATGAATCACTCCTAGAGGTGCTCCGGACACCAGACGTAGCTGACCAAGGGATGGAGCTGGGGACAACCATGTGTAAGCACCTACCCGCTGTGCTATCCCCCTGGCCCTCTTACTGGAACTCTCATCCCTTTACCGCCCAGAGACGATGCATCCAGGTAACAATGGAGTGGAGAGGTGGGTACCAGAGGCTGGATGGCCCAGATATCTTCCTAAAAAAGCAAAGAAGCACAATATCCTCCTCAGCTCCCCCACCCTCACCTTGGATGCCTCCTCCCAAGGTGCATTACAGGCTCTGAGGCTCAATCCTCATGGAATCCTCAGAAGCAGGTACCACTGCCATTATTGCCACTTTACAGATGGGGAAACCAAGGCACCGACGTGTTTTGCAGTTTGCCCCTTATGCACCACTAACCACAACCTGACCCTCTCCAGACTCCCAGCCTGAGCACGCTGAAGTGGCCACCAGGTAACTCTGCTGCTAATTCCTGAGAAATGCCAACTGAGCCAAACAGAGGGTGACAGGAAAATGCCCCACTATCATCTGACATGTTTGTTTACTTAGTCTGTAGGGCTGAGCTTTGTGACAGAATCTCACGGAAGATGCTTCAGTGACACGGCTCTGTCAGACTGTGCCCACGGCTGCTTCCTCATTAGCGCCCCTCTCTTCAGACCCGGTAGAACCACACCCGAGGGTGCAGGGCATGACTGAGTGGCTAAGAGCACTGAGGACAACCCCACATGAAGACGGAGCCGCAGCTCACTCTAGAAACCCCCAAACCTGCCGCCCACAGGGTGTCCTTCCTCAGAGAGTGACAGATTTCCTTTGTTGGCATGTGTGTTGGTTGGTTTGGGGGCCACCTGGTGGTGCTCAGGGCTGACTCCTGGTTCTGTATTCAGGGATCATTCCTGGCAATGCTCGGGTTACTGTATGGGATGCCAGGGGTGGAACCCGGGGTCGACTGTTTGCAAGGTCAGTGCCCGATCTGCCGTATTATCTCTCAAGCCCCTAAGATATGCTTTCAAATGTGCTTTTGGCCTGGAGAGATAATCCAGCAGGTAAGGCACTTGCTTTGCTCTTGCCAACCAGGGTTTGATCCCCAACATGGCGTAGAGGTCCCCAGGAGTGATCTCTGAGACAGGAGTAAACCCTGAGCACCACCAGGTGTGGCCAAAAACTCAACCCCACCACCACCACCACCACCACCACAAAAACAAAATTTTTAAAAACAGTGTTTTCGGGACCAGAGTGATAGTACAGAGGGGAAGGCGTTTGCCTTGTATGCGGATGACCTGGGTTCAAGCACAATATCCCATATGATCCCCTGAGCACCCCCAGGAGTGTTCCCTGAGTGCAGAGCCAGGAGTAACCCCTGAGCACCACCAGGTGTGACCCAAAAAAAGCAAAAAACATAGTGTTTTCCAGGTGTGTGCCTGCAGCATGAAGCGAACCGTGGGTCCTTTTCTGCAGGGCAGCACATGTGGTCGGGCTAAGGCCTGTGCTTGCTGCCACCTGGGAGGGAGCAGTCTTTGCTCTCCTTTCCTGTCCCCATCCGCAGGCAGGAAACCAGCAAAAGACTGTTCATGGCTACTCTCCTCTCCAGAGAGTTTGTTTTCTGTGGGTTTTAATTTTTTTTCTTTTTAGGGATCCCTATGGGATGCTGGGAATCGAACACGGGTCAGCCACATGCAAGGCAAACTTCCTACCTTCTCTGCTATTGCTCCAGCCCCGGGTTTTAATTTTTTTGAAGCTCCATGCAGTGCTCAGTGTCCCCGGGCCATTCCCAAGGACGCTTAGGCAGTCCAGCACAAGGGCTTGCGTACAGGGCCGGGCCCTGCCGTGCCAGGGATGACCCAGACCACCTCAGCAGTGCATGGTCACTTCACCTGGCAGTGCTCCGGGGCCCAGGTGAGGAGCAAACCTGACGTGCACTGTCTCCCCAGCCCTCCGGCAATCAACTCTCTCTGTATATACTCCAGGCCAGTCCTTCGGGTTGACTCCGATCTAAGGGCTGGCACTGACTTCGGCTCCCAGTATCAATGTCTCAAATCCAGAGCTTACCCCTGTGGGGGGTGGAAAGGAGCAGAAACATCAAGTGCTATCCTGGGGTGGGGGTGGGGAGCATCTTGAGGAACTTCACTCCATCCACACCCCTCCACAGCCAGGGCTACCCACTTAACCACCAGGTGAAGTCAGTGTTTGCTGAGCAAACTCAATGGGGAGGCTCGTCCCCTGTCCCGGGCCCTCTTGGCTCACCTTTCCCTGGCTTCCTGCCCCTTCCCTGGCACCCCTGCATCCACACCACCCTGCTGGGGGAGGGAAGGCAGTCTTAGAGCAGTGAGATCTTCTAGATGGGGCAGCACGTTGCCACTCAACCCCTGGGCAGTGAGGCTCTACTCTAGCCTACTCTGGGGGGTCGACCCACCCCTGCAGGCCCCTAGGGGAGGTAGAGGGGGGATTGCTCCAGCCAAGACCCCAAGGCCACCTCCTGTCTCCACGAGACTGCTCCATCCCCTCTCTCCATAGGCCCCGAAGCTCGCCTTCTCTTCGGCAGATCCTTTGGTCTTTCTCTTCCCATCTTGACAGATCTAACTAATGAGACCAAATGCTCTTTCCCTCAGCAGTGTCCTTGCCCGAGCAACAGCTCTGTGTGCCTCACCCGGCCTCCTGCAGACCCATCCTCTTATTTCACCTCATCTCTCGGCCCCCTCTGAACCCCAGATCTGCATGGTCGTGCTCAGGTCAGAGAGAAACCGGAAGGGGACCCAGGGAGGCTGAGGACAGGGAGGGGAAGCTAAGAAAACACAGATCCCTGCGGCCACCAGGACCCTCCCCAGCCAGTACCCTCCTCCTAGGAGCTGAGGCGGCTTCATTCCTTCACCTGGTGTGTACCAAGCACAAAGGAAAACCATGGTTCTGTGTTCTGGCCTAGAATGTCAGCTTTGCAAGCATGTGGTCAAGGGTTCGAATCCCTGGTGTCATCACATGCCTCCCACTCCTCTCGGCAGCTCTGCTGTCTGTAGTCCCCAAGGACAAAGGGACCTGGGGCTGCTGGGTGGAGTAAGCACCTCAGAGGGACGCTGCACCCCCACCCCCGCACGATCCCTATAGTTCCAAAGGTGTGAGAGCAGAAAAGTCAGCCTGGTGAGCACATGGTGAACCCCACGGGGACCCCAGCCCGCACACCTCCAGAATGGGCCTCAGCCAGAACTAAGCACCCAGCAGGCAAGCTGCAAGTTTCACAGCCAATATGTGAGCCCTGGAAACACCCCAGCTAAAAATGTGCAAACATCACAGCGGCCGTGAGCAACCCTCAGTCACGGCAACGTCCATATGGTCCCCAGTAATGAAGTGGGGACCCAGGGTCAGGGATGGGGGCATTTCCCTTGCATGTGTGAGACGTGGGTGGGGGCGAGCACACACAGAGGGGCAGGAGAGGGGACGGGAATTTAAAACGCAAAGAGCAGAGTTCCGAGCCCCCAGCATTTGGCAGGGAAAAGATTCTTAGCTAAGACTCGTGAGTTCATTTTAGGGTACCAGATACTCCTCAGCTGTCCCTGGGCCCTCCCTCGTGAGCTGTCCCACTCGTGGTATGAAAAGCCTCCCCTCCACCCAGCCCCTAGATGTCCGAGGGTGCGGGACAGAGGCCAGCCCCAGAGCCCGCAATGAGGCAGGAGGACACTACCCAGAGTAGCCGCCAGAGGGCAGCCGCCACGCCCAGGCCGCCTGGAGAAGAGCCGGAGCCGGCTTGACCCGCGCTGGGAGCAGCCTGGGGACCACCAGATTTGCGGCACTGATGGGCAGGCAGGCTCCTGCCCGAGGGTCAGCGCCCAGAGCCCCGCCTCTCCCTCTCCTGTCCGCATACCCCTGGGGGTCAGTGGGCTTGAGTCAGGGGGGCTGGGCGAGGCGGGGCAGCAGCTCCCGCGGGGCTAAGGAGAAGCTGATGGAGCGGGCACGGGCGGCGGGCGGAGATGGAGCCTTGGGGTGCGGGGGGCCAGGGAAGAGAGCCGCGCTCCTTGGGGAGGCCGGGCCCCGATCCCCACCCCCAGCAGCTGCCCCCCTCCGCGCCCAGGGGGAGGCAGGCCTGACCCAGGCTAAGGAAGGCACCTGGCCTCTAGTTTCCCGAGGGCTGACCCGGGCCTTTCTGCTGGACGGTGCAGGTCGAGGGCCGCGCGCCTTGCAAGCTGCCCCTGGCGATGCATCGAAATCACCGAAATGGGTCCTGGGGCCAGAAAAGCCCGATGCGTGGGAGAGAGGAGCGAGGAACGCTGAGCAGGCCTGGACGGCCCCACCTGTGCCAGGCTTCACCTCTGGCTGCGCGGAGGAGAGGTCCGGCTGGGTGTCCGGGGTGGCACCGAAGCACGAGCAGAGGTTGGAAGCGACACTGCCTGCAGCGAGGCTTACCCAGCGGCGACTGCAGAGGGACGGTAGAGGAGGGGGCGAGAGAAACAGAGGCTGGGGGTGGGGGTGGGGGCGGTCACAGGTGACCCAGAGCCCAGCGCCAGCCCGAGAAGCTCCACCAGGGGGATGTCTCTGAGCAGATTCCAAGGGAAGTGTCAGGATGGGTCAGGGCCAAGGGGGCGGTGGAGCATTGTCGCTCTAAGCCGGGGTTAGGTCTAATGCGAGGAGGAGGATGGGGGGGTGGGGGGAGTCAGGTCCAGCGTTTCTCAACTACATGCACCCAAGCGGGACATAGGTGAAAATCTTGGACATTGGGGACCATGGCTTGAGTATAGGGGGCCAACTGTAAGTACAGGAGGCCACAGAAAGGGAAAAAAGGTGAGGAGGGGGCTAGGGCCGGGCAGAGTCTGAGAAACACCGCACAAAGGAGTGATACCCGGCTATTGGATCGCTCTTCTGAAGCATCCCGGCTTTCTCCTCGGCCGGCTGGCCATTCCCAATTTTGGCCACTAGGTGGCACCAAACTCCACCAGTTGGGAGAAAGGCTTTGCACGTAGGGCGTTTTCACATAATCCTAATTGAAGTCCATCTTTTAGGAGGCACTTTTTTCACTCTTATTTTCTTTGTTTTGGCGAAGGTGGATCACACCCATAGAAGCTCAGGGGCTACTCTTGCCAGTTCTCAGGAGAGCAATATGAACACACACACACACACACACACACACGCAAAGTATGTTTCCAGCCCTTTGAGCTGTTGCTCTGGCTATAGAGTGCATTCTGATTATAGATATTCTGGTTTTGGGGGTACAGGGAGCACCCTGTGGTACCCAGGGCTTACACCTGGCTTGTGTTCAGGTACTTCTCCTAGCTGAATTCAGGGGACGTTGTGCAATGCAATACCAGCAATGTGCAAGCTCCTTAAGCCCTTTGGCAACTATTTTCATAAATTAATCATCTTTATAACTATATTATGAATACTACATTCCTGAATCTATATACCTTTCTCATCCTCTCTCATCCTCAATCTTCAGAGTAAAATAAAAGCAGAACACTGGAGAGGAGAGCAATTATACCTTCTTTGAAATCTGATGCTAGGAATCATCAATAGTACAGTGGGTGAGGCACTTGCCCTGTATGCAACTGACCAGGGATCGATCCTCGGCAACCTCTATCTGTCCCCTGCTCCTGCCAGGAGTGATCCTTGAACACAAAGCCAAGAGGAAGCCCTGGGCACAGCCGAGTATGACCCAAGAAATAAATAAATAAAAGTATAATGAGAATCATGCTGATGACTTTGAAAAGGTAGCTGGGCCCACTGACAGCTCTGCAGGCCTGCCAACTCCCAGTGAGAGTCAGAATACAGCCCTGGGTTTCACTCAGGCCCCCTGTTGTTCTGAAGGATGTCCCAGGACCTCACCTAGGATACTCTGCTTCTGGGCGCCCACTAAGGAGCTGGCTCAGACAGCCACACCTGAGAGCCCAAGGTCAAGGATGGGCATGTTGGAATCTTGGACATGGAACAGATTCTGTCCAGATCCTGAGTGCAACATTAAGTAAAAGGGACAAGCATGCAAAAATGGGAAACACCTCCAGCCGAGGTAGTCACCCTGCGATGCCAGCTCAGCCCGGCGACCTCCGACAGTCAGCCAGGCTGAGCCACCCACCCTGTCCAGAGCCCTCTGAGCAGCTTCTGCTCAACATGAGAACAAACAAATACACTGGAAATGTACTTTTTCCAAACACCTGTCGTGTCAAGAGAAAGAACAGCACACAGCCCCGCCCTGAGCCACACCCGCCCTCACCCCTGCCTACCCCCCCCGCCCCGCCCACCAGACACCCTGCACTACACCACATTCATTCTCTTGCTTTTATTGTGAGGGGTGGGGCGTGGTTACCCCTGGGACATGTTGAGGGAGGGCGCCCAGGGTGGGTGTGCAGGTCAGGATGGTTGCAGGGGGACGTGCAGAGCGGGCGGACAGAAGCCCAGAAAACCAGCAAGGACGTCGCTTCCCTCTCCAGGGCACCTGGGCTGCCTGCCCTGGAACCCATGTGGTAACTGTCCTCCCCACGCCTTCCCACTTCCTGTCTCACACCGAGCAAACACCTGTACCTGTCCCCAAGGTCTCGACCTGCTTCTAGTGGTGAGTCTTGGGGCAGATCTGTTGGTTGGTTGGTTTGGGGGGAGTCACACCTGACCAGGTGCATAGGCTACTCGTGGTTCTGTGCTCGGGAGCTTGCTTGCTCCTGGTGGTGTTCGGGACACCAGGAGGTGCTGGAGATCAAACCTAGGCCCTCATTTGCGAAGCTCGTGTCAGGATGTGGATTGTCTGCATGCATGCGCACACGGGTGCTGGGGAAGGAGAGACGTGGTCTCTGTAGGGAATAGGCAGCAGGCAGGGAACAAGGCCATGTGGCCAGAAGCCCAAGTCCGTACAGGATGCTCCGTCACGGCACTCAGGCAGCAGCCACAGAATCCGGAGCTAGCATACCCCTAAAAGTTGATGCTCTCCAAGTCCATGGAGCAGCGGTACCTGCCGTCCAGACACCTGGCACACAGCAGGCTGGGCAGACAGGGGCAGCTGTGGTACTGGCGCTTCCTGAAGAAGGGCACCTGGGGAGAGAGAGGAAGAACAAAGTCCACCACCCACCCAGTGCAACCAGACGGAAGAGGGTCATTTCCCCTGCCCTGCCCTGCCTCCCCGGGACGTGAAGGGGTCCTCCTCCCCGCATGTGCCTTCTGCCTGGACGCGCGATAGCTGAGCACAGGCCCTGGGTACATTTCTGAATCTCCAGCCCACTCAGAAGCCCTGTGAGGCTCTACCAGTCCAATGACGCTGAGACCCAGAGCAATACACCAGGCTGACCTCGCTGGTCTCTGGAAGAGCCGGGACTTGAACCCAGGCAGCTGGCTCTGGACACAGCTGGGCTGGTCAGCCCCTCCCAGAGGCCCTTCAGGGGCCAGCACTGCCCATCCGGTCCCCAGGAGTCAGGTTGAAAATGTCACTCAGAGTTGACCTACTGGAGCCACACACTAGTGGATGGTAGGGATGCAGCTAGTTAGGATAGCCCCCAGCTCAGCCCTGTACCCCACCCAGAGGAGAGGGGGCCTCTGCGGCTTTTCCTCCAGGGAAATTGGACGAGGTGCCCCCTCGGGAGCATGGGAGGTGTCAGACAGGCTGGGTTCCACAGGCAGTGTCACTGCCCCGCTGGGCTACCTCTCTGTGCCTCAACTCTACTGTCTGTGGGATGGGTGTGAGAGCTGCACACCCCACATTGGGCCAAGAGGGTTAAAGCACGCGTGTGTGCGAACAGCACTGGAGAGAGAGGCTCTTCTCTTTATGAGAACACAGACCTACAGCTGACCTACTTCACCCAGCCAGGGTACAGTCTTCCCCATCTCCCCAAGCCAGCCCCTCCCCAGGGACACCTCCTGACGGCTGTGCCGCGTCCTAATCAAACCAGGGCTCCAGGATGGGGACCGGGTGCCCAGCTGAGCATAAGGGGACCCTGCACCACACACAGAAAGCTGTGCAAATAGGTTTGGAAAGTCCCGTGAAGACCCGCCTCCTGAAAAGTCTCCTCCCCACTGAGCCCCGCCCCCAGAAAGGCCCCGCCCCATGGTAACCACGCCCCCAAGCCGGTTTTGGCCCAGGATAACCCGCCCCTGGGTGGCCCCGCCCAAAGAGGACCTCGCCCCCCAGGTGGGCCCGCCCCCAGGACGGCCCCGCCCCGTGATAACCACGCCCCCAAGATGACCCGCCCCGTGACGACCACGCCCCCAAGCCGGTTTTGCCCCGGGTGGCCCCACCCCCATGTGGCCCCGCCCAATGATGACCACGCCCCCAAGGTGGCCCCGGCCCGGGTGGCCCCTTCAGTGGGACGTTCAGAGGCTGCAACCAACCACCGTCTCACCGTCTCACCGTCGCACACGCACACGCACACGCACGGGCCCCGTGGGCCTTCTTTGCCGTCTGTGCTGGGAGGGGCCTGGGAGGGGCTGGACGAGCGCCGGAGCCGGCAGGGCGGGGTCCCTAAGGGTGAGCGCGCCTGGAAACTTGAGACGGGAGCCGGTGTCCAGCTTGCCTCGCCCTGGCCAGGCCCTGGGTGGGAAGCGGCTCGTCCGTGCTCCCGGAGCCCCTCCCAAACCCCGTGCACCAGATCCGAAGGGGCCCTCAGGGGCCACCACGGCGGCTGGGCCGGCGGCTGCCAGGACCCGTCCCCGAGGCCGGTACCTTGTGGCTGACCGGGTGACACTCGTCGCCTTCCCGCCCCAGCGGCGTGCACATGCGCAGCCCGCGCAGCCACAGGCTGACGGCGCAGCAGGTCCCCGGCCCGCACTGCGCGTCCCGCTCGCAGGCCTGCAGAGAGAGGGTCGGGGCCGTCAGAGCCGCCCCGCAAACACCGCCCTGGGGCCTCCCTCCCCCCGCAGGCGCCTGGGCCTGCCCGCTGGCCCCGCCGCCCGCGGGACCCCGAGCCGCGCAGGGCCCCGCCCCGGGAGGCAGCGCCCTCTTCTGGCGAGTCTGGAGATGCGCGCGCAGAGCTCGGGGCGCGGCAGCCGACGTTCCGAGCAGGTGGGACTCGGTTCCTTCGAATTCCTGCAGAGAAGAGGGACTCGGACCCCGGCCTCCCCTCCCCGCAGAAGCGCCCCCCGGAATCTCCCCAGAAGTAGCCCCCAGCCCCAGAAGCACCCCTAGGACCCCCCAGGTGGCAGCCCCCTGCCCAGAACTCCGGTCCCACCCACCGTGCCCTGCTTTTGCGCGGGTCCCCCCGGTCTCAGAGAGGGTCTGGCCCGTCTTGCAACCCGAGCCAAGTAGTTCTGGAAGGGACCTTGGAAAGAAGTGGCTCTGGAAGGTGCCCCCAACCTACTTCAGACAAAACTCTGAGCCGCCTCTGATCCCACCGGCTCCGACTGATTCACATCCAGAGAAGCTTCTGTGCTTTTCTCAGCCGGTGTTGGCGATCTTCTTCTCCCAAAAAGGCACCCCTGGCTGCCCCAAGAGGGCAGGAGGTACAGGGCGCAGCCCCCTGACTCTGGCGGCCTCTAGCTAGGAGGACCAAAAGCTTCGGCCAGAGCCAACAGTTCCTAAGTCTGACCCTGCAAAGGTGGGGGTGTCGCTGTCCCCTTCTGAGAAAAGGGGCCTTGGGGGAGAGAAGGATCCGTGGAGATGATGGTGAGGGTCTCAGGGAAAGTAGAGGAGGCTGATGGTCCTAACTCCCCCCAGCGCTCATGGAACCACCATCACCTGGGCCCAGCTCCCCCTATCATTGTGCACAGAATCTACTGCAAATATGGACCTCTCTCAGCTGGGCCTGTCCTGCTGGGTTGAGGTGGAGGGATGCAGGGCAGTACCACTTCTTTCCTTTCCCTGACCGCCTCTCCTGGATCTTCCGCTACTCACTTGGGGGGACTGGATGTCCCTCCTGCCCTCCCTCCATGCTTCCCCATAAGGCCTGACCCCACCCTTACAATAGCATTGGTGCTGGGGCCTCCAGAGCCTGGCCTCTCGTGTGGCTCCTACTTTTGAACACAGACTTTTTCTTTCACAAAGAAGAAAGAAATCTCCCTTTCTGTGAACATGGAAACGCCTCCAGTTCCAGGAAGGACTTGTCACTTCCTGCATTTTTATTCTCTCAGCTGTTGGAGGAGGTTGGAATCAAAGGGAGTTTTTTTTCGGGGGGGGGGTTGGTTTTCATGTGGATTGTATCTGGAGAGCTCCTTGGGTAACTAGTGTTTTTTCTGTTTTGATAAGATTGTTCCCACCAAGGCATTCACTTGATGGTGGTTCCAAGGCAAGTCAAACTTTTGATCTATGGGGGAGTCCTGTGGGTGGTGCCCAGGAATGCTCAGACTTGGGGGTAAGGTCAATTTCTACCTGTCTGGAGTGCTCTCAGTCTAATGTCAGCGCCATCCATATGCCTACCGGAACAGGGCACAGAACATAGAAGCAGCAAGAAATGAAGCTTCTACTCAAGCAGGTCTTTTGAACAAAAAGAGAAAACAAGGGGGGTTGGGGGGGGGGTACCCAATAGAAGCTAGTGTAGTTACTGTCTTTAATTAAGCCAACATGCTAAAAAAATTAAACTTGACATGTGGACCAGACCTTCTGTGAAAACCAAAACTTACACAAAAGATCAATTACCGTTGCTAATCCACTTCCTAAGGAATTCCTTATTTCATGTTGGGTACTGTTCTCTGGCCCTGGTGGGAGACATTAGTATTTTTGGTGCCCTCCAAGCAAATTGGAAAAAGGGTTTTGTTTACACACAGCATCTCCACTGCAGCTTGAGGTCTCAGTCACACAGAAGTCTGGTGAACCCCTTCCTGGGACCACCAGATCTTCCACCACCATTCCATTTGCTGGTGACACCTGAGTGGTATCGATCACAGAGACCATGGCCCCCGCCTAACCCCATCCCCCTTCCCACATCCTCTGAAAACCCTGGACAAGAACATTCACACACTTACCCCGGTGATCACAGCACCCTCAGACCCGGTCACCAGGAGAAGCAGCAGTGAAAGTTGCAGGAGCCCCCTCATGATCCCCGGGGGTGAAGCTGCCCACGGCCGCCCAGTGTCACCCACTTCTTCCCTCTCAACCCCGTGCCCAGAGAGCTGGCCAGGCTGGGCTCGCCTGAGCCCTCGCAGATTTATAGGTTCCATCCAGGCTGCCCGTGGACGCCCGTCTCCCTCACTGCCTTCCCATCACCAGTGTTATTCAGATGATCTCCCCGGTGAAGATGAGATCTGAATCCCTAATGACCTCAAACCACCGTCAAGACCAATAAAGACAAATACATCAGGGCCCGTGACAGGGGCTCTAACTCTCCCCGGAACACAGCGGTCCCCTTCGGTTATGTATAAGTCATCTTCTCGGCTCTGGGACCGTGTCCTGCGCGCCTGCGGCAGGGGTGAGAGAGTCGGTCATGAATTGAGTGATTAACAGTGTTGCTGCTCAGACTTCCCTGAACCAGACCACGCAGAACATACCTCCTCCTGTTCCTTCCCGCTCAGGACAACACGAATCGTCTGAGCACACCACTGACTGAGCTAGGAGGACTCCCATGGGTGGGGTGGAGGGTCCCTGATCCTCCAGTTTGCCATTCCAGTAGGAGATGAGCAACGTTAACTGCTCCTGCCTGCCTCCCACAGGGAATTGTGCTCACAAGATCGGGCCCGACACTCAACATCACTGGGTGTGGGAACTTAGGGCAAGAGATGGACTAGCAGCCAGGTCCCTGCAGACAAGCATGTGCGTGAGACAGGGTGGAGGTGAGAGGTGCTGGAAGCGATGCGTTGCTGTATGTTGCACGCAGCGAGCTGAGGAGAGCCAGGTCCAGTAAGTGGCCAGTCTTGTGGGAAGCCAACTTGGGCAGGCTCCACCTGTTCGCAGAGAGCAAGCCCCAGAATCCATAAGCAGATTCTCTTTCTCTCCAAAAGGAGAAAAATCCCACTGTTTCCCAAGGCTATGCCCCAGAACCCTCCTCGTCTCTCATTTTTGCCCTTCTCCCACCCAATATACAACACCAATTATCCCACAGAGCAGCCTGAAGAAGCGTGGAAGCAAAAAGGGCTGTCAGGAACCCAACCCATTATAAATAAATAACATTCTATTTATCTTGCACGTTGACACTCAAGACAATCCCAGTTTAATTAGAGGAAGGTGAGGGATAGAGAGTGACTGGGTGAAAATCTCAGAAGAGATTTTGGGGCACTTCAGGGGCATTTTATCCAATAACTCAATTAAGCAAAGGCTCGTAAAGAGCCTTCCCCGAGATGGAACAGGAGCTCAGGATGATGAGTTTATTTCTGTCTGGAACTCCAAGCTCTCCCAATCCAGGTAAATATAAGTCATGAGTCTCGGCTGGACGCCTGGGCAGGATCAGGCTTCGGGCTGACAGGAGACAGGAGCATGGGAAGGAGAGGGGCTGCCTGAGGCAATCAGAGTGCTGTGGGGAAACAGGCACTATCATTAGACTTGGTGCCCTTGGAAGGAAAGCAGCCCATGAGGCAATTCTAGCCAGGCAAGCCCCTCCTTACCATCCTGCCAGTGGGCAGACGGGCGGGCAGCCGGGGCAGTACACAGGTGAGACAGCACCTTGAGAGTAGCATTCTTCAACCGTTAGAGGTGCTCAGGCACCTCTCTGCATACGGGTCCACGTTCCTATGGCTTCCAGTCTTTCTCCATCTGCAATCCTGTGAGAGGCTGGCATCTATTTCTCTGCTTTCATCCATACTAAGGTCAACTCATCTTTGTCTTGTTTTTGTCTGTTTTTTGGCTGTACCAGAAGTGGTCAGGGTCTACACCCATCTCCGTGCTCAAGGGGTCTACAGCAGAGCTGAGGGGACCATGCAGTGCTAAAGCCAAACTCATGTCGCAGTTCTCTGGGCCATCTCCCTGGCCCAAAACGATTATTTTTGATAGAAATTTTGATAGCCAAATTTCAACAAGATTGCTTTCATTTGTGCATTACAGACTTTATGCACAAACACATGGTTGGGGGGTCAGGAACTTCAGAGGGTGCTGTGGTCTGCAAGTAGCTGCTGAGACTCTTGAGGCAGTTGGAGGTGATGGAGAGAAAAGGTTTGATCAGACCAGTGGGGGGCGGGGGGGTCAAGGTTCCGGCTGAAGGGCAATACACTAATGATGTATTTGATTGGGAGAATTTTCCCAAGAAGCAGAAGCAACAAGAAGTTGAGTGACGTCTTGACACAGCAGAGGACTGTGGGTGAGACAGCAGAGAGAGTGGGGTGCCCAGGGGCCATAGGCAGAACTGCAAGTTATATGTACCCAGGGAAATGCCACCCTGGGTCCTAGAATCTCCTTAACCCCGTCCTCCACCACCTTCAGAACTCTCTGGGTCTCTCTATTCTACAACTTGAAGAGATCTTTTTGTTTTCTAGTGGGGACCCCACCTAGTGGTGCTCAGAAAGCCTTTAGAGCTGGGCCAGGACTGAGAACCTGGCCCACACCAGCATGTGCTCTGCCATTGGAGCAGTCTCCTTGGCCCCTTGGAGGTAAATTCCAGAACAATACCGCTATGTAGGGAATGCCTGGTACCCAAACATTCCTGAGCACCCTCACCTGATGACCCTGCTATGTTCCCAGCCCATCAACAGTACAAGCCCTGGCTCCCAGCAGCTCCTGCCTCCCAGCTTAAGTACATCTCTGGGCCCATTCTCTCCACATCAGCCTGTGCTTCCTGCCTCCTCCCGGCACACGGAGGTTCTTGAAAGCCAGTCTGCCTTCCGCAAGGACAAGACTCCGCCTTATCCTCCCCACACTCCCACTGGCCTTCTGTCCCTCACCCCACACATACACTGGGACTCTGCTTTCTCTCATCACCTGCGTCCCTCTAAAGGCAGATGCACAGCACTGGGGTCAGTCCACATCTCCCTGCAACTCTTTTTCCTTTCCGCTCTTCTCTCTCAGGTTGCAGGCTATAGTTCTCTCCAGGCCCCCATCTTCCAGACTCCCCTCTCCTCACCTCTCTTCCTTTTCATCCCCCAGAGCAGGCTGATCCTGGGCAGGTGTTTCTCCTGCTACCCATGCAAATGAGCGCTCAGGCCACCTAAGAGCTTGTGATCCCAAATCTGACTACCCAGTGCTAAAGGGTAAGCGGAGAGTGGTGGAGGTTGTGTGCAAGAATGTGTTAGACACCCTCTTTTAACAGTACACATCATCAACCATGATAACTAAAATAAAATTAAAAAAAAATCTGTCTCTCCAATTCAGGCCATCCTGTCTGGGTTCTACACAGCCAGTAGCCTCTTGGAAGTCACTATAGGGTTCCCCCCTGGGCATGCCACATTCCACCTACCCCTGTCTTCAGGTATCCCCTTTAACCACAGATGTTACTCAGGGATCTTAGTTTCAAATAACAGGACAGCTGGAGCCAAAAGGAAGATAGTTATGGCGCTTACCAAATGGAGTGGGTTTCTAGGAAGCTGGACAGGGGTCTCCACAGCAATGTCCAGATGCACCCCACACAGTTGCCTGAGGGAATCACAGCCCAGTGCCAGATCCTCCCTGCCACCAGTCCCCCAAAGGTACTCCTCAAGAAGGCTGTCTGCCACCAGTGGGGGTCACATGCTTGCACCTTCCCTCCCAAAGGGGCCCTGGGGAATAAGTGGGCCATGATTAAAATGCCACAGGCTTTTCTACAGATCGAACCCAGGCACCTTGCCCTGCACAGTTAGAAATGTGCACAGAACGTCCAGGGTCCCGAGCCGTAACCCCTGGTAGTGTCTGTGTGGGTCTGATGAAGACAGCATTTGTAGACTCCCTGTATTAGACTTGATTCTGACAACTGCTAGATTTGAGACTCCTGTCCAGCGCAGACAGAGGGACAGAGATGAATAAAGTGAAGGGAATAGGAGAAGTTTATTGGGGTGTGCTCCTGGGCAGAACTCTACGAACTTCTGATGACACTGGGGTAGAGCTGCACTCTGAGAGAGACTGAGGGGGCTTTTAAGGTGTCTGGGTTGGGGTGAGGGGAAGGGGAGTTGGGAACAACGACCAGTGGAACCAGAGTGCTTGGTCTGGCCTGTTATCCTTGGGGATGGATGTGAGGAAGTAGGGAATACAACCTGGTGGCTTCCTGTCACCAGGTGGGCCGTAAGTCCTGTCTTTTGAACTGGGGGCAGGGTGATCTTTGATTCCGTGAATGTCACTATCTCATCAGCCAGCTGCCATTCGGTCCTAGGAAATCTCATAACAACAAAGAGAAGAAAGTGCAACTGTGAAGGTAAATATCAGAAAATACATTCAAGGGGCTGGAGTGATAGCACAGCGGGTAGGGCGTTTGTCTTGCATGCAGCCAACCCGGGTTCGATTCCCAGCATCCCATATGGTCCCCCAAGCACCACCAGGAGTGATTCCTGAGTGCAAAGCCAGGAGTAACCTCTGAGCATCACCGGGTGTGATCCAAAAAGAAAAAACAAATACATTCAAGGCACTGTACCGAAATAACACTGATGGTAGACATCATCTGTTTACAAGAAAACGAGCCGATTCACAGCCCTTCACAGTTCTACCCTGTGGAGCCCCAGGCCAGCAGCAGCCAGAAACGTGCCTGTGTGCAGGTCAGCTTGGGGGCACAGTGCCTGCTGACCCCGCGTCCCATCCCAGCTCTCGGAACCCTTCGAAGCCCACCTTGCAGTTCCCAGTTGCAGTTCCCAGCTCCGACTCCCCATCATTCACGACTCGCCCCTCTCAGCCTCTCCTCCATTCTGCCCTCACAACTGCCTCACTGCCTCCCTCCTCCCCTTCCACACATCCCAGAAAGGTGATCCTCACTTCTTGGAGCTCAAAGGTTCTTGAAGGAGTCCTCCCTGACTTCAGGAGCAAGCCAGAGTGCCCAGGTCTGCTCTGGTTCAGCCCCCCCCCCAACGCCGGCCCCGTGCTCTGTCCACACCAGTCACCTCTCGTGTGCTGGGCCCTTCCTCTCAGCCAGCTGGGTCCAGATGCTTAGGGGTGGCAGGAAACTTGGCTACTTATCTCGGGTCTCTGAACCTCAGTTTTCTCTTCTGAAAAAGAAAATAGTGCAACCCTCCTAGAGGCAATGGGTCAGCGGTCAGGGACAGTTCCTGCAGGAGCAGGGACTTGTGTATGAACCCTGTCACTGCACGAATCCGTGCAAATGGAGACAGACTAAGGGAGGGAGGAGCCGAGGAATGCTGGAGGAGGCAAGGCAGGTGAGGCCCTAGAATCTCTGAGGGAGCCCGGTTCTGCCCACACTTGGTTCAGACGTCTGGTCTCCAGCACCGTGAGAGCGTTCCTCATGGGGTGCTCAGGGCTTACTCTGGGCTCTGTGCTCAGGGGTCTACCCTGGTAGGACTTGGGAAACAGCCCCAGTGGGCTGAATGCAAGGTCAGAGCCTATACCAGCTGCTCTGTATCTCTGGCTTTGCTTCAGTCAGTTGCTATAGATAAAGCAAGTGCTGATGCTGCTGGAGAGAGGTCTCTGGCCTCTGCATTTTTGTTCTTTTAACCCACCAAGTTTGTGGCAAGTTGGGTAGCCAGAGGGAGGAGTATGAACACTCCAGAAACACCATTTCTCTTATCCCTTCTGGCTTGGGTCCCATGCAGCACACCCCTGGTCTGGGGACAGAGGAGGGACCAATGGAGAACAACAAACCCCATTTCCTCCACAAGCATGAGAAGGATTCTCTGAAGGCAGTACTTCACTACAGACACTCCAGGAAGCAATTGGGCTCCCCAGATGTTCCAGAACAAATAAATCCCGGGGACCAGAGATAAACAGCTTGTTGAACAGCTTCCTCACTCAGACTAGGACAGAAAGATGACTTGTCATTTATCTTAGCTTGCTGAATACACTCTCGGGACTTGCAGCTTGTAATTGTGTATATCTTTTTTTCTCTCTTTTATTTGCTTTTGTTTTATGACCGCACCTGCTCAGGGATTACTCCAGTGCTCTGTGTTCAGGGATCACTCCTGGCAGTGCTCAGGGGATTGTATGAGGTGCTGGTGATCAAACCCAGGTAGGTATACATACACGGCAAAATCAAGCGTCTTAGCCCTTTGTTCTATTGATGTCAGTGGGCCCCATGGGTGACCTATGTGAAGCGGGGAGGAGAAAGACAGTCACTTTCTCCCCAACCGCCTCTGCCACCCGGGACCCATGCGTCGCCCGCATCTCCCCTCTTGAGATGTGTACTTTCATGCTTTCGTGTCCAATGCTAGGATGTGTGTAGGGGCTCTCTCTGCCCTTGGAGAAGCCCGTGTTCTCTCTTGAGTACATTACTCTACTCTCTCACTCTCTCCCCCTCAACACCCTAAAAATCCTCCAAATAAAATCTATTTCACTGCTTGTCTACTCCTGAAATTCCTTTCTGCGAGGCGAGACAAGAACCCAGTAACCCTGGGAACCGGGTGGCAGAGGCGGTTGGGGAAAAAGTGACTGTCTTTCTCCTCCCTGCTTCACATAAGTCACCTGCAGGGCCCGCCGACATCACTATCTCTCCAGCCTCTGGTGTTTGCTTTTTCTTTTCTTTTTATGCTCAGGGATCACTCCTGGCAGTGCTCAGGGGACCTTATGGAGAGCCAGGGATGGAACCCGGTCCACTGCATGCAAGGCAAGTGCCCTGCCCACTGCATTATCTCTCAGGCCCCTTGTTTATTTCTTAACATCAACTAAGCAATGCCTTAAAGGCTTTTCTTTCTTGTGGAAATCTGTTCCCTGTGGCCTCTGTTGATCTTGACTGAGCTTCCCCAGCAAAGTTCCTAGGCATCTCCACAAGGACTGAAGAGACCCAGGCCTTAGCTGCTTTCTTGCATCATTGCCCAGAGCAATACCACGCCTGGCTGGCAGAGAAGATCCCATTTTAGGAGGATCCCATTTGGGAGGACCTGCAGCTCTCCAACTCCACTGCTAGAGGATTCCATGTTGCATTTTCAGGCAACCTAGTCTCTCCCTGACTCTGCAGAGAAGGAGCTGAGCCCAGAGAGGATACACAGTGGCCCAGAGACACACAGCTGGACAGTGGCAGAACCCAGACTTCCAGCCCAGCTGTTGAAGAGGAGGGAGAAAATGAGGCCTAAAATGAGAAGTCATCTGCCATGGCGTGGGGTCGGAGTGCTAGTACAGCAGGGAGGGCATTTGTCTTATACTCAGCCTCTGGTGTTTGCTTTTTCTTTTCTTTTTGTGCTCAGGGATCACTCCTGGCAGTGCTCAGGGGACCTTATGGAGAGCCAGGGATGGAACCCGGTTCACTGCATGCAAGGCAAGGATTCGATCCCCAGCATCCCATACAATCCCTGGGGTCCCTGGTTACTGACAGGAGCCAGGAGCAACCCAGGAACATCACTGGGTATGACCCAAAAAAACAAAAGGCAAAACAAAACATAATCTGCCACAGGCGTATGGGGCTCTTGAAAAACCCAACGAACAGACACCGAGTGTTCAACAACAGAGAAGCTTTTCTGACTCGTGGCAGCTCACACCTTAGGGTAAACTAAGAAGCTAAACAAGTTCCTGGAACCCACCGCATGGGCTGCTCAGTTTCTGGTTACCCCTCTGCCAGCAGCCTCCCATCAAGACATCACTGAGGTACCTGACACTCCACTCTGAGCCTTCCTCATTTCTCCACCTGTCCTTGTGATGTAGGCAGGTAGATAGGGAAAGGCCCTCGGCAATGAAACTCAGGCCAACAAAACTTCTAGGAGGAAAATTCTAGGCTGATCCACCCTGTGGATACAGATAAGGAAATTCCTGAATACTCTCAGACCTCTCCCTTAATCTGATTAACTTTTTATGATTCAGCCCAAAGAAGACCATCACCACTCCCAATCCCGCTGGTAACCTCCTTAGCAACAGACTTTGACCTAGGTAGAAGCCCTAGGTGGGGGCAGGTTGGAGAAACCCTATAAAGACCACCTTGAACAAAGGAAGGGCTCGCATATGCTGCCTGAGCCCAGGTGCTGCTTCTGCCCACGTGGCAGAACACATGTGTTGCCCGCACCTCGCCTCTTCAGATGTGTATTTTCATGCTTTCATGTCTAATGCTGGGATGTGTGTAGGGCTCTCTCTGCCCTTGGAGAAGCCCGCGTTCTCTCTCGTTCACGTTACTCTCTATCTCACTATCTTCCCCCTCCACACCTTCAAAAACCCTCTATATAAAATCTATCTATTTCACTGCTTGTCTACTCCTGAAATTCCTTTCTACAAGTCTAAACAAGAACCCAGTAACCATGGGTCCCGGGTGGCAGAGGCACATGGGGAGAAAGTGGCCATCTTTCTCCTCCCCGCTTTGTATAAGTCACCTGTGGGGCCATCAACATCACTTGCAGTTCTGTCAGATCATATGATGGGGGCATAGCACAGCAATGCTGTTCTCATTAGTCTTATTTCTCCGTCCTTTCCATGGCTGAGTATTAGATGAAGGAGATGATGATGATTTTTGTGTATGTGTAACAGAGACAGACACAGAGAGACAGGACAGAGAGACAGGCAGAGGCAGCATCTGTGTCTTTATTCCGGTACCAGGTTAGGAAGACACACAAAATGCACCTCATATGTTTGTGTTTGCCAATGAAACCCTGGGTTCCTGGGCCCAGCTCCCCGAGTTTCTGAGACTTTGATAAGAGTCTGGAGTCAGCACCCGCTGCTGTTCCCTATAACACGGTGTATCCCCAGCTCGCGTCCCATCAGAGTAGCTGAGCCGGAACCGTAGGACCACCAGCCCTCTGTGCTGACAGGCTCCGTCTCTACAGAGTCATGCCCTCCCACTAGCTGCCTGAATGCCTTCTCTGCCCTGTGGGAGCTCAGCTACCCAGTGGAAATTCCCACCTCGCCCCAGGCACCCCACCAGCAGGGGAAAGGATGGGGAAGCCCCCCCACCAGTGAGAGCTTTGAGACAACCCAGTCCCCATCCCAGAGACCCTTTTCACAGGCACTTCCACCTTCCCTGCCTCCCTTTCCCTCTCCTCCCTCTAATTTTCCAGACCCACCTGCCTAATAAATGACCTCAGGCCCTGTTCCCTATCTCTCAGCACCTTGGGACCCCACTGTTCTCTGCTGAGGACAAGATTTCAGATGTGGGGCCGCAGAGCCTGTCCAGATGCAGAAGGGGGACTTCCTGTGGCTGCCTCCATCCTCCCTACCACCACCACCACCAGTCAGGACAACAGTTCTTACATACTGGGGTTCCATGTCAATGCATGTTGAGCACCACCAGGTTACTTACTGGTCTTAAATGTTCCCTCCCAGACCTGGAGAGGTGCCAGAGAGAAGCACAGAAGCCCCCAGCCAGCCTAAGCCAGTGCTGAGCCATAACCCCTACCCAGCTCTGAGGCCGCCTCCTGGGACCTGTTCTCTAACCCTCTGCCAGTCTCCTCCTGCTGCAGCCAGCATACATACACCCTTGACTAGGCACCACCCATACATTTCTGCACATTCCTGCCTGGGATGGATTTCTTCTTCCCGTTAGAGGATCCCCAGGCACTAGCAACCTCTCTGGTTCATTAAATCTTCATCCCCCTATAACTGTCAGCGAGCAGAGCAGCCGAGTCTTTGAAGTGTCTGTGTCTGCAATGGCCCCCTACTGTGTTGCTAATGACAGAGCCAGAGGTGCTGAGAGACCATCAGAGGCCTTCAGCAGTCACCTCCCTCCTAATTACCCCTCACCCCATCCCCCAACTTCCAAGAGTTGGAAGAGAAAGGAGGGCAATTGCAAAAAGCCAGCAACAAGGAAACTAGAGTGCAGCTGGGCCGGGCACCCTGCTCTGAGGGTAGGGAGTGAGTTTGCTCCCTGGGCCAAGTCACAGTAATGCCCCAGGAGAGGGGCAGGACTTCTGGACTGCTCCCGCCTGGCAACATCCACACAGGCCTCCTTCTAGGCACGGCTGGGACTTGAGTCAAAGCACTAGATCAGCACTAAAGCCTCGAGTGCTGAAGGAAGGGGTTGGTTTTCCACCCAAGCGTCTGCATGTGCCGGACTAACGTCACAGTCTGAAATCTCAGACTGGGAGGCCAGGAAGTCATTCAGCACCATTGTTCATCTTTGTGCAAGGCAGGAGACACTGCGCCAGGCTCTGCTGAGCCAGAAGAGGCATGGACTCCTGAGGCTGCCATGGAGGTGGAGGCTCCCATGGAGGTGGAGGCTCCAGGTCTCCACCTCCATGGGAGAAACCTTTAGTCCAGTCCCAGGGGGTCAGCTTCCTCCCTCTTGACTCCTCAGACTCTGCCTATCCACTTAGCACCCAAATGTCAGTGGCACCTTCTCCTGAACCCAAGCATCTGTCCCCAGCTCTTGGCCTCATAGGGATGCCAGTGACAGCCATATCAGGAACAGCACGCTGACAGATGTCCAGAAGAAGCTATTGCCGTGTCAAAAACAAATATGGCTTCTGTGCCATTTTCAAACTGTTTTGAGGGGTTGGAGCAATATTACAGTGGGTAGCATGTTTGCCTTACATGCCGCTGACCAGGTTCAATCCCCAGCACCCCATATGGCCCTCAGAGCACCACAGGGAGTGATTCCTGAGCACAGAATCAGGAACAATCCCCAAACATCACCAGATGTGGCCCCCTAAACAAAAACAATTTTTTTATGAAACTGTTTTGAACAGAACCCACCATCGGAAGTAAATGATGTTAGCTGGGCAGACAATGCAGAGGTCTAGAGGGCATGCCAAGCACACACAAGGACCACGGTTCTGATCCCTGGTACCAAATTTCTCCCTCGGTGAGCACTTGCATGGGTTATCCTGGTCTCCCTCAGCATTGCTGAGAAGCCCACTCCTCCCCTCCCCCCCCCCGCCCACCCACCACCTCACAAAAGACAAAGAAGCAAAAGATAGCACCTCAGTTCAAGCATGAATATATTGAAGTAAAAAAAAAACCAGAGGCAGGACTTTTGAGTGACCCATCCTAGGAGCTGGGCAAAGAGGAACAGGTTATAAATCATGAAGGTTCAAGAACAGAACAAGTGGATAAACCAACCAGGCTGATTGAGCCGGAACAGAGCAGGTCTCAGAAACAATTAGCAACCATTTATATGGAACCTGAAACTGATTGTATTAATCACTGATTGTACAGCTATGCACATGTTACCAACCATTATGTATGTTAGATGGAAAATGTTTTTCTAGAAATAACGTGACCTGTACCAAAACTATAAAAGCTCCTTGTGAGCTGCCTTTGAGGCTTGGCCCATTTTGGTAATAGCCAAGTCAAATCTATATGCGTCAATGAACATAGGCCTCCCTCTTATCTTCAAGTGCAGCCTGTTTCTTGGTCAGATTTCTGTAACAATGTGGTTGTATAAAGTTGAATGGAAGACTTTTGCAATAGTCCTCATCCCCTGCAATAGTCCTCATCCCCTGCAATGTGCTCAGACCTTTCTAGCCTTATCTTGTCTGTTTCATCTTTTAATAACATGGCCGACCCGAGTTCGATTCCTCCATCCCTCTCGGAGAGCCCGGCAAGCTACCGAGAGTATTCGATATGCCAGACACAGTAACAACAAAGTCTCCAATGGAGACGTTACTGGGCCCGCTCGAGCAAATCGATGATCAACGGGAGGGCCTTTTTATTCTCTAAGTCAGGGATCAACAATATTTTTTTCTGTAGAGGTCCAGAGAGTAAATAGTTCAGACTTTGACAACATATGACATCTCACCCACCCTTACTGTTGAAAAACTGTCTAGGGGATAGGAAATCTAGAGGGGTACGGGGTCCTCATGAAGCTTTATTCACAAAGGGGATGAGCTAACATTGACCCAAGAGAAACTGAAATTGACTTAATGCCCATGGATGAGTTTCAATCCCAAGGT
This sequence comes from Sorex fumeus, assembly GCF_029834395.1. NCBI lineage: Eukaryota > Metazoa > Chordata > Mammalia > Eulipotyphla > Soricidae > Sorex > Sorex fumeus. The sequence goes on along the minus strand of NW_026606104.1, from coordinate 530,551 downwards.
TTGAAAAATACAGTTCTAGGAGACCTTTTCCCCCACACCTTTCCTTCTAACAAAAACCAAGTTTTGTTTGGTGAACACCCTTGCTTCATCTAGCATAATCCTGGGTGCTATGTTCTGTGACTTAGTCACAATGACAATATCCTCTGTCCTGGCTGGCTCCTCCTCAGTTGACGCATCACATTGTCATTCACCTGAGAACAATTCTTGCTCCAGATACCAGAGTAGGCAAATCCCACCCCCCAACCCCCCCAACCCCCCCGACACACACACACGTGGATACCATCATCCTGGTCCATGCTTGGTTTCCTTCTCAGCTGAATCAACCCAAGAAGCACAGAACCCTGACTTCCCTGGTACCACAGAGAAGCTGAAGGGTTGGACTTATAAGACTGACCCATCTTAGAGAAAAGCTGATGCTGAGAATAAAAGAGCAGGGCCAACATGATAGTACAGGGAGTAGGGCGTTTGCCTTGTATGCAGCTGATGCTGGTTCTATCCATATGGTCCTCTGAGAACTGTTGGGTGTGGCCCAAAACCGAGAAAGAAAGAGAGAGAGAGAGAGAGAGAGAGAGAGAGAGAGAGAAGAGAGAGAATAAAAGAGGTGAAGAGTGAGAAAACTCTGGACCCTTGATATGACCTCGTGTTAATACAATCACACCAAGTGTGAACCACCTGTGGCTCACTTGAATGAGATTTAATGAACAAAGATTGCAGTGCACCACTGTTAAGTAAGTCGTGTTAAGTTGGTTGTTGCAGCCAAAAGCATTACTGGCTCAGCTGCTGCACGTCAGAAAAGCTTTGACTTTGTCAAGAAGCAAAACCTAGAATTTCTCTCTAAACTTCGAATGGAAGCACAGTCCCCTCAACCAGTTTCAAGTTCCTGCTTCAAACTACCTTCCAGCCCCTTCTTCAAACTACCCTGCCACTGTCCTCTCTCTAGGGACCCTCCTGCATTTTAGGGTCTGCATCCAAGGCTCTCCTCTTACTCAAACACGTGAGAAGAGCAGAGTGACCCATTCTGAAGTCAGGTTCAAGTAAGTCACTTTAGGTTTTATTATATAAACGGGTGCTCATTGAACTTCAGTGAAGGAAAGGTTCATGCAGTAGGACATTCATATTTGTCAAAGTGGATGCTGAGGGGCCGGAGAGATAGCACAACACATAGGGCATTTGCCTTATATGTGGCAAACCCAGGTTTGATCCCTGGCATCCTGTATAGTCCCCCAAGCACTGCCAGGACTAATTCCTGAGTGCAGAGCAAGGACTAACCCCTGAACATCATCGCCAGGTGTGACCGAAAAAGCCTCCCTCTCCCTCAAAAAAAGTGGATGCTGAACAGTTCAAGTATTTACAGGGTAGAGTCGAAATGATCAAATGAGGAGCTGTGTTGATCTTCTCCTGCAGTCAGAACAAACACACCTCAAAACTTGGATTGACCTCAGTATTGGCCTGCTTCCCCCATAAACAAAACTCTCTAAGCAAAAGACTGAAGGACAGCATCCAGGGGCTGGGGAAATAGTTTAAAGGCAGAAATGCATGCGAGGCATGGACTAAGCCTTACCAGGGCACTACCTGGTCCCCTGAACACCTCCGAATGCAACTCTGATGACTTCCAACACCACTGGACCCAAGTAGCATAGTATCAAGGGCCTGAGATAATTATTGAATGTGCCCCACAAACAGGCTAAATATTACCAGGAGTAGCTTCTGGGCACCCTGAGAACTGCTTTGGGAGCCCCCCCCCACCCAAAAAGAGACATATTTAGCACAAAAAGATGCCCTTACCGCCCCCTCCCCCCAAAAAGAGGCCACTTACCATGGCAAAACAAGCAGCAATTAAGAAAAGTTTTGGAGCCAGGGAGGGCACTTGCCTTGCATACTGCTGACCTAGATTCAATTCCTGGCACCCCATGTGGACCCCTGAACCCTATCAAGAATGATCCCTGAGCACAGAGCCAGGAGTAAGTCCTGAACATGGTATGGTCATGGTCAAATGAGGAGCTGTGTTGATCAAAGGTATGGCCAGGTATGTCCCCAAAACAAACAGAAAATTTAAAAGTAAAAAAATTAAGTGAAGGGTCTTTGAAAGAACTCAAACCAGGGTCACTACATGATCCAAGGGCATGGTCCAGCGGAGTGGGACCAGGGACAGAGTCAGCATGACCTGAAAAGAGGACGCCCCCCCTGAGCTCTTGCTTCAAACTGCCCTACCAGAGGTTTGATAAGGGCAGGTTAGGAAGAGGCAGGAGTGCTTCCATCAGAAAGTGATAGGACGGGCCAGAGAGACAGTACAGGAGGTAAGGCATTTGCCTTGCATGTGACTGTTGGTCATGACCCTGGTTTAAATCCATGGCATTACACATGGTCCTCTGTGCAAGACTAAGGGTCACCCCTGAGCACAGAGCCCTTAGCACTACTGATATGTCCTGAAAAATAAAAGAAAAAGAAAAGACAATAAAATGGTAGGACATGAACCGGGACATAGTCCCAGTGATAAGAGCATATGCTTAGCCTGTGCCAGGCCCTGAGTTAGGTCCCCAGCACCACAGAAACCAACCCCATGCCCAGCATTGCTAGGTGTGGCCACAGGCCTGCAGCCACTGGAGTGGCCACACTCTCCAGCACCACTTTTTGAAGGAAGGAAGGAAGGAAGGAAGGAAGGAAGGAAGGAAGGAAGGAAGGAAAAAGGAGAGTGGTAGGAACATATAAAGGCTTCTTAGCTTCTCCTCTTGGGGCCATACTCAGTGGTGCTCAGGGCTTACTCCTGGCTATGTGCTCAGAGATCAGTCCTGGAGGTGCTCAGGGAAGTGTATATGGTGCTGGGGATCAAATCTGGGTCAGCCAAAGGTAAAGCTTTAACCCCAACACTATGTCTCCAGCCCCTTAGCGTCTCCTTAACCTAACTTCTATCTCATGCTACCTCCAGTGCTCCCAGACATCTTCTACTATTTTTGAAACAAAGAATTCAACAAAACAGAGGTCTTTTAAAATTTTTTTAGTTTATTTTTTAAATTGAATCACAGTGAGATACACAGTTACAAAGTTGTTCGTGATTGGATTTCAGTCATAATGTTCCAACACCCTTCCCTTCACCAATGTACATTATGCACCACCAATGTCCCCAGTTTCTCTCCCACCCACCCCCACCTCTATGGCAGGCACTTTTCTTCTTCTCTCTCTGTCTCTCTGTCTCTATCTGTCTCTGTCTGTCTGTCTGTCTGTCTGTCTGTCTCTCTCTCTCTCTCTCTCTCAACAGAGGCCTTCTGGTAAGTATTCTATACAACGGCACTAGATATACAGCTCCACCTGTAATTGCAAACCAATTCGGAGAGTGTCAGTGCCCAGGCCAACGATGATGGATGGAGATGGAAATGGGTTAAGGCTGTGTCTGCAGCACCTCTGCGTGGGTGAAGGTGCAGCATCTGCCTTGAAAACAGGGCGAGAAATGCTGGCGATCAATCAGGCATGCCATTTCTCACTAGGGGACTCTACGCACTGACTGCAGAATATATGAACAAGGCAGCAACCACAAACTCAAGGTCTCAGGAGTATTGATTTCTGGGGGAGGCCCCCAATATATTTTTGCTTTGGATCACAGAATCACAGAAATGAGTTCTGAAGATGCATTTCCTGTTCTGCTTCGATCCCCCAGATAAAACCACACTGTTTCTTTGGAAAGCTGTGAATTCTTAGGAAATGGGGCTTTGACTCATCAATGCCTTCTCCATTTCTACAGCCTCTTGAAATTAACTATTTTTCTCTTTTTTTAAAATTTTTTAAAAGTTTTTTCACAAATTACCCTGGAAAGGCTGATCAAAACCCTGTCAGCTGAGGTGACAGTCCTTCTTAGGGATATCGTCCCGCACTGGTCTGAGTAGAGGCAATGCCACAGACACTCATGCTCAGAGGTGTTCTCCCAAACTGAGAACTATTCTTCATTTTGTTCTTGGTTAGCATTAACCCTTGCAAAATGACTCTTTTTCAGCTTGGAGCAAAATCATACCTAGCATGTCTCTAAGGTGTCAAGGTGACAAGCTCTGGTCTTGAGGTCAGTGGTTCTCACCATGACCACGCAAACCCACTCTGAGAATACTTTTCTATAGATGAGTGCCTGGCCCCCTGAGGAAATAGAATGGGGTGCTGACCACCCCCCACACAAACCCCTCTGTTCTCTTCCTCCTTTACTCCACCTCTTCCTCTTTCTCGTTGAAGATAGTCTTTCCTGATTCAAGTTGGCACATTTAAAGTGGGTATGTACCTAAAGGATATAGAGACAAGGGCCAGGAGTATCACTCCATGGTTTGGAAGCTTGCCTCATGCTGGGGGAAAAGGCAGTTGGGATGGAGAAGGGACCACTAAGTCAATGATGGTTGGAGGGATCGTTTGAGATGGAAGACGTGTGCTGAAAGTAGACTAAGAACCAAACATGATGGCCTTTCAGTACCTATATTGCAAACCATAATGTCTAAAAGTAGAGAGAGAGTAAGAAGGAAGGTGCCTGGGGCAGGAGCGATAGTACAGGGAGTAGGGCATTTGCCTTGCATGCGACTGACCTAGGTCTAACCCCCGGCAACCCATATGTTCCCCCAAGCACCGCCAGGAGTAATCCCTGAGCACCGCTGCATGTGACCCCAAAAAGAAAAAAAAAGAAGATGAAGAAAAGAAGAAGGAAGGTGCCTGCCACAGAAGCAGGGGGTGGGATGAGATGGGGGTGGTGGGAGGGATACGGGTAACATTGGTGGTGGAAAATGCGCACTGGTGGAGGGATGGGTGTTCGATCATTGTATCGCTGAAACTAATCATGAAAGCTTTGTAACTATCTCAGTGATTTAATTAAATAAATAAAATGGGTATGTGTCAAAGTGGGTATGCAAAGCAAACCCCTCAGACATAAGTCAGCTCATTTGGTGGGAAATTTCAGTGTCCTCCTGGGGTGCATCCCAGTACACCCGTGAAGTATAGGGGTCTGGGCACAGACAAAAACAAAGTTGTGCACAAACTGTTTTGGATGAACATGGAGCTGGAGGCCATTGATTGACACGGGGCAATGTTCACATTTATTGGTAAGTAGAGGAGCTGGGAATCAAACAAAATGTACAATGGCATTCTATTTGGGGCCTTAGAGGTATGCATGCACAGAAAAAGAGGAAAAGAGAAAGGAACTGAAGTGTCAAAAGTTTTACTTGATTGTTTTGTTGTTATGGTCACATGGTAGTGCTCAAGGCTTACTCCTCTCTCTGTGTTCAAGGCTCAGCCCTGACAGAGCTCAGAGACCACCTGGGGTCCCAGGGATCAATCCTGGGCTGCCACATGCAAAGCAAACACCCTACCTACTGTGTACAATTGTTTGGCCCTTCAAGTGTCAACATTTTATCTCAGCAAGGAAGACTAGTTAATGAATTTGGGTGGGGCTAGGTTTGTCTTAATGATTCTTTTTGCCTTCTATGTTTCTGTTTTCTCAATTTTCTGTTTGAACATATCTTCTTTATAATACAAAATGGAGCACACGTTAATTGAGGATAATTATCAAAGGAAAGAGAAAAATATGGAAAAGAACATGAGGGTTGGGATTGTTTAGAACAGTTCTCAGATCTTCTATTCCTTTTAGCCAGTGCTCTCAGGCAAATTGTTTCTTTTCCCTGAACCTCCCTCTGTTTCTTCTCCCTAAACCACCTAGATAATACCTGCTTGGAACAGAGAAGGCAGGTCTGTTGCTTTTTTTGTGGCAGTTGTTTATTATTGTCAAGGTAAGTAGGCTTAGTAACAAGTGGTGTGGTACAAGGGAAAGGGTTTGGATTTTCTCTGTTGAGACTGGGGTTCTGGAGAGGTCTTACTGCAGCCTGGGGGACCCCAGAAAATGGTATAATTGGGATGCCACACTTACCACCCAAATGCCCACTGTGCCTCCAACCCTGGAATGGGGGACGAGGAAAACCAAAGACTCTGGGATTGTCACCAGCCAGGGTTCAGCCCTACTCTGTGGCCATGGTTAATGGGGCCTGGCACTCAAGGGTCTAGAAGACTGTCTTCAAACAGGGCCCAGCACGTTCTTTTTGAAATACTGGTACGTGCTTTCCCCTTTGGTATGGGTAAGAAGGAAGACAGGCAGTCACAAGCTGGGCTGGGAAGAGACAGATAGTTGGGTTCACCTGCAAGTTCGTGAGATCCCCAACCGGGCAGTGTCTGAGCCCCCAAGGAAGTGGGGACGCCAGAGAGGGCTAAACATGGCTCTGAAGGTCTTTGGGGACATTGCAACCATGGGAAAAATTGTGGCCAGATCCTCAGCAGCACAGCAGAGCCTGCCAAAAGGAACAGCGGGGGCTCCAGGCTGCACGTAAATCTCTCTCCAAAGCACTTTTGTTAATTCCAGCAAGCACTCCCTGGAGCTCCCCTCTGGGCACACAATTTCATCTTCTTAATGAATCATCCTGAATCCCACCGTCCTCAGAAAAACAAGAAGAACAGCCAGAATTTGTCAAAAAATTAATTGAAAACAGCAATGAGAGCCAAGGAATACATAATAAGACAATACTTCGCTCCTTTCTCTAAGGCAGACTTGGATGTGGGTCCTAGGCCCTGGGGTGTCTGGGAGGAGGCTGTCCTGCCACCCGCAAACAACAGCTGTTCCCTGTCCAGTCAAGCGACACAATAACACGTTTTCATCCACTTCCCGACCCAGGATCTGGGGCCCAGACGTCACTTGGCATCTAGAATTGTTCTTCCAAGAAAAGACAAAAAAAAAAAAAAAAGCACTTCTATATTACATGTGCCTGAAAAGGGCTCTTCTACTTGTACATCATGTACTTTCATCCGTGTGTTTGCGTTGAGAAATGCCCTTCTTGTGTGGAAGACAAGGTCAAACTTGGATCCTGGCATTTGAGGGCTGCAAGAACCATCACCAGCTTCGCACAGAAGCACACAGCAGCCCGGATGAGGTGAGAGGTTTGGTTTTGAGAACAGAGGTTTCTAAATGTAATAAACATACTGGCCCCATTTTATAAAAAATGAAAACACACAGCAGTTCCCTAGAAACCTACTTTTTTTAGTTGTGGTGGTGGGAGGTGGGCATTTGGGGCCATACCTGGTGCTGTTCAAGGCTTACCCCTGGCTCTGTGCTTAGGGGCCATTCCTGGCAGTGCTCAGGGGACCATATGCAGAGGTAGGGATTGAGCCAGGCCATGTACAAAGCAAATGCCTTACCCCCATCCTACCTCCAGCCCCGATCTACCATTTAAAATGAACAAACAGTATCTCCAGTTGCACCGAAGGCAGCTACTGCCCCTCAACCCTACCCCCACTGTTCTAGTTACACCCTGTATAATGGTCTCGTCCATTTTCGGCAACAATAGGTGAGAATATGGAGGTCTGGGTATTCACATGAAAACGAGTTTGCTGTTCCCAACATCTTCTGCCATGCTTGTTCTGTCTTCAGCTCTATTCATCAAAGGGTAAGGAGGCCAAGACCAATCCCCTCAAGGGACTGGTGGGAAAAATAAGGTTGTAAATGTCTACGACGTTAAATAAATTTTATAGGAATCATCTAAAACCTGGAACCAAGGCCAAGAGGGGCCAGCGGTGCTTCTCAGCGTCACTCAGTCATTGTTTCACAAGCCCACCCAAGGATTGCTTAATGACTGAGGCCATGAAGCTCTGACGCTTCCTTGGGAACTGAGGCCCAGACCTTGTGAAGTGACAGGCTGACTTATAGATGTTGTCTGGTGAAATACAATTTCTATCCAATAGAAAAGATCACATCAAAGAATCTTTTTTAATCATCCTGTAACATTACCCTGTGTTTTTTTGTACTGTTAATTGCAGTAAAACACACATAACATAAAATTTTCGCCACAGAGCCATCTTTAAATGTGCAGTTTGATGTCATTAAGTACGTTCACACTGTTGTTCAATCATTCGACCACCCTTCCTCTGAACTCTCCCTTGAATAACTAAATTTCTATATTTCTATATCCACTAAACCATGAATTCTCATTTGTCCTCTCCCAGCTCCTGGGAGCTTCCTGTTCTCAATGAATCTCACTATCCTAGGAAACTCATATAAGTGAAATCATATAGCATCTAACTTTGTGACTTTGTCACTTCATGTGATGTTCTTAAAGTTCATTCATATTTAAGTGCATAAGAATTTCTTCATGCTTTAAGGCAGACAATGGTAATATTCCATTGTCTGTCTATCCCACATTCCCTTCTCCAACCATCCATCAATGGGTGTTTCAGTTCCTTCCGCCTTGACTGCTTATGAACAATGTTGCCATAAAAACGTCAGTTCTTTTGCATTATACTCAGAAATGGAATTGCTGGATCATAAAATAATTTATTTCAAACCAAAGAGTTCGTATAGCAGGCAAAGAGCTGAGCTTGCATTGAATTGAATTGATCCTGACTCAATTTCCAGCACCACATATGGTCCGTGAGCACTGCAGGGGTCAGATCTGCGGAATAGCCTTCTCAGTGCTGCTAGATGTGGCCTAAGAAGAATAAGTATATATTTTTCTTTTTTTCAGGAACTACTATACAATTTTCCACAACAGTGATGTTTTGCATTCTTAACAATATTGTACAAAACTTCCACTTTCTCCAGAACTTCACCAAATGGTGTTATTCTTTTGGATCCTACTGGATATGAAGAGGTAAATCATTATAGTCTTGTTTGAGTTATTTCCCTAATGATTGGTGGTGCTGAGTATTTTTTTCATGTACTTACAGGGCTTTGGTACACTTTGCAGATTCTATTCAAATCCTCTGCTGATTTTTAAAATTATGTGTGAAATCACTGCAAAATTTATGCCTCTGGCCAGACTCCATTGTCTTGGGATCAAGCTTCACCCAGAAATTAACCTGTTGAAAATTTCGGTATGTGGGGTTTTTGTGACTGAAATCTCCAGGTTTTCTCAGAGTTTAGATGGGTTACCTTCCCCATACCTTCCTGTACTTTTGGAAGCCTTACCAGTCACATCACGTGCCAAAGCCACCAACCAGTTAAAAATTTGGCTCCAGCTGTACCATCCAGTTAAAAACTCTGGACTCCCGGAGTATGTGTCCACTTTTGCAGCCATACAACATCTCCAAACTGCAACACTGATAATCCAGTAGTACCACCTATATTGGATAGGATGTAACATAGAAGATAACCAGTCTCAACTGACCAAATAGTAACACAGAATGCTTAACCTGTAACAACATTTTAGTAATCCCTCAAACAAGAATTTAATGTCTCCATGAAGAAATACAACAATTTATACTAATTTTCTTCTAAGAAAATATTTTTGTTCATTCTATTAGCAATTTATTTATAACAAGCAATATAGCACTGCACTGTAGCACTGTTCATTGACTTGCTCAAGCTGGCACCAGTAACGTCTCCATTGTGAGACTTGTTGTTACTGTTTTTGGCGTATTGAATATGCCAGGGGAGCTTGCCAGGCTCTGCCATGTGGGCGGGATACTCTCGGTAGTTTGCTGGGCTCTCTGAGAGGGTCGGAGGAATCGAACCCAGGTTGGCTGCGTGTGCTGCTCAGAGCTGACTCCTGCCTCTGCATTCAGGGATCACTCCTGGCGGTGCTCAGGGGACCATATAGGATGCCTGGCCTCGAACCCAAGTCAGCCACATATAAATCAAACACCCTCCCCGCTCTACTATCACTCTAGTCCCCAAAACACTGTCTTTTAAAATTTTGTTTTTGTGGTGTTGGTGTTGGTGTTGGTGGTGGGGGGGGGGGGGGGTTGAGTTTTTGGCCACATCTGGTGGTGCTCAGGGTTTACTCCCATCTCAGAGATCATTCCTGGGAACCTCTATGCCATGCTGGATATCAAACCCTGGTTGGCAAGAGCAAGACAAATGCCTTAGCTGCTGTATTATCTCTCCAGGCCAAAAGCACAATTTAAAAACATATCTTAGGGTCTGGAGAGGTAATACAGCAAATCGGGCACTTATCTTGCACACAGCTGACCCCAGGTTCCACCCCTGGCATCCCATACAGTAACCCGAGCCTTGCCAGGAGTGATCCCTGAGTGCAGAACCAGGAGTGAGCCCTGAACACCACCAGGTGGCCCCAAAACAAACTAACAAACAGGTCAACAAAGGAAATCTGTCACTTTCCGAGGAAGGACAGCCCTGTGAGCTGCAGGTTTGAGGGTTTCTGTGAGCTGAGGAACTTTGCTGGTTTCCAGAGGCAAGTAAGAAGTGACTAGGGCCAGCCAGCTCACACAGTGATACTCATCTATTACAAGTGTTTACTCTCATTCCATGGGCTGTCTTTTCTCTGTGTTGATTGTTTTGGTATACAATTTTTATTTTTTCTATAACACATTTTATGCATTTTTTTTTAGTTTCTGGGTCACACCTGGCGATGCACAGGGGTTACTTCTGGCTCATGCACTCAGGAATTACTTCTGGCAGTGCTTGGGGGACCATATGGGATGCTGGGAATTGAACCTGGGTCAGCTGCTTGCAAGGCAAACGCCCTACCCGCTGTGCATGGCCCTAGCCCTGTATTTTTTCTTTGTTGCTTGTGCATTTGGTCTTATATCCAAGAAGCCATGGACAAATACAGTCCACTGTCCACTGATTGGTCCTCCCATTGTTCATCGATTTGCTCGAGCGGGCCCAATAATGTCTCCATTGTGAGACTTGTTGTTACTGTGTTTGGCATATTGAATATGTCACGGGCAGCTTGCCAGGTTTTGCCGTGTGGGCGAGATACTCTCAATAGCTTGCTGGGCTTTACAAGAGGGGCGGAGGAATCGAACCCGGATAGCTGGGCCGGCCACATGCAAGGCAAATGCCCTACCACTGTGGTATAGCGGTAGCACATGTATATGGACAAATACAGTATCATGAAACATTTCTTTGGGTTTTCTTCTGTGTTTTATAGATTTAACTCAATATATTTAAGTTTTTGATCCACTTTGAATTTTGTAAATGGTATAAGACTCCAACTTTAACTATCCATATCCTTCAGTTCATCAGATTGTCTTTTCCCACTTTGAATAGTAGTGGCATCCTTGTCAAAAATCATGTAAGAAGTTAGAGAGATAATACAGTGGGGAGGGCACTTGTCTTACATGCAGCCAACCCAGGTTCAATCCCTGGCATCATATATCATCCCCTGGGCACCACCAGGAGTGATTCTGGATTGATTCCTGAGTGCAGAACCAAAAGTAACTCCTGAGCATTGCCAGCTGTGGCCCCAAAGCAAAACAAACAAAAAATTATTTGAGGAACTAGAGTCATACTACAGCAGGTAGGGCTTTCTTGCTTCGCACACAGCTGACCCAGCTTCAAGGCCTGAGGCCCCAGTTGGTTCTCTGAATCCCTCCAGGAGTGATTCCTGAGTGCAGAGCCAAAAATAGCCCTGAGTGTCAACAGGTGTGACCCAAAACACACTCACACACACACACACCCACACACACACACACGAATCATTTAATTTGAACAGGAGAGATAGATCAAGGATAGTTAGTTCTATCTAAGTGTCTAAGAATAAGACATTTGCCTCCCATGTGTCTGACCCAGTTTGACTCTGGCACCACCTGTCATTCCCAGAGGATCACCTGGAGTGATCCTTGAGCACAGAGCCAGGAGTTATCCCTATATACAGAACCAAGAAAAACCTATGAGCACTGCTGGGTGAGAGTCAACCACTCTACCCTCCACCCTGAATCACTTTATCATACGTGAAATTATTTTATCATAGAAGACAGAATTTTTGTTTGCTTTGTTTGTTTTTGTGTCTCTCCCAGACCTTAGCCTGGGAGCCCCAATGAGTTAGTCAGAGATGGTTGAGTCACTTAGAGACAGGTCGTTAGAATTCCTGTCGCAGTGGAGTGGAATCCGCAAGTCATAGCAGACTAACAGATCACAAACAGTACTCCATTAACAAACTTTTATTCCAGTATTTCCTCTGTGTGTGTGTGTGTGTGTGTGTGTGTGTGTGTGTGTGTGTGTGTGTGTGTACGCGCGCGGTCCTGAGGATCAAACCTGGATCTTCTGCATGGCAGCATGAGCTTCACCACTGAGCCACATCCCAGCCCCTTCAGTGTTATCATCTAGAGGCTTATAATTCCTCAAAATGTCACTCAGAACATCTTTCCATTTTACTGGCTTTCTCATTCATGCTTTGACCCCTGTCCACTCCACATTTCACAAGAGACCAGTTCTGACATGTTAAACACTAGCTGTGACCACAGGGAAAGAGCCTGGGGACTTTCCAGTGGGGGGGGGGGCACACCCCTCTCAAAGGATTTGTGTGTGGGGGAATTCCAAACACCTTCCACCTTGAGATCCACCTCCTGGTTAACAAGGGCACCCTGGGCAGGTAGAAGCAGAGTTTGGTCTGATGTCTCCAGCCCCTTGCACAGCAGGCAACATGCTTTGCCTCCTACCCTCTCGCCCTGGTGAGTTTACCTTGGCTCACATCTGCGAGCCACTGATGGGAGGAAGGCTGCTTGGGCTCCAGCATTACCCCACCCCCGCCCCACAGGTCCTTGCCACAGCTCCTGGCCAGCTCAATGCCTCCTGCACCTCACCCTCTTCCCCACCCCCACAAAAGGTTCCAGGAGCTTTTCCAGCTGCATCTCAAAGACAGCTTTCACGGAGGGAGAATCGCATTTCCTGGCTGTCTCGCTCCCACCGCATGAGGCATCCATGAAATATCTTCCTGACAGACTGGAAAGGTTACCGGCATCAATCACAGGGAGGGAGCACAAACAGGGCCCAGACCCAGCTGCTGCCTCTGTCAGATGGCAAACGGCATCAATTCAAAACCTTACTTCTGACTCAGAGGGGGAGGTCCACAGCAGCCCTGGCCTCAGTTCTGGGCGTCCACAGCCCAGGCCACTGGTGAAGCACGTATCCCAGGGTCCCTTTCCTGGTCCCGCCTCTGCTGCTCCTGCTGAGGAACAGCAGGGTCAGAGCTTCACGCAGGGACTTGTTTTCCGAGAACCTCTCAGGTCCCCATTCAGAGGTGCCCGAGACACTTGAGGAGAACGATGATGATGATGATGATGATGATGATGATGATTTTGGTTTTGAGGCCACACCTAGCAGGGCTCAGGGCTTCTTCCTGGCTCTGCATGGCACTCAGAGGACCATATGGGGTGCCTGAAACTTCTGCATGTCCTGGTCTCTGTCTGTCTGCAGCACTGAGCCGACCTCTCCTCCCTCCACTGGCAATTCCTGCACAGCCTGAACCCCAAGACTCATCGGCAGAGTCCATGGCTGCTCACTGTGGACATCCTTCACTGGCCTTCACTGGAACCAGCCCTCTCTCCAACTCCCACCCCCAAACCTCAGCCTGTAGAAGCCCCAGCCCCCTTGGACTCTGTAACTGATAAAAGAGACATCCCTTAGGGGTCCCCTGGGGGCTGACCAAGAAAGAAGAGAAGGCCCAGGGGTATTCTAGCAGGGCTGGGGGCGGGGGTGGGGGGGGCTACTGCACAGGTTGAAAAGCATTACACAGGGGGTATGGTGCCGCCAGCAGGTCAATCTGTACCTGTGAGGTGAGTGCATCAGCAGCCTGATGGCGCCTTCAGACTTCCAGATACCCTAAAATTGCTGCTGTACCTTTGGCCAGACCCCAAAACTTGGGGCAAAGTTTACCAAGAAAGTAAACGGCCAAAAGTTAGGTATGTGGGAGACACACCCACAAAAAACCTCCGGCTCAGCTATATAATTGGAGGCAAGGCCTCTTTGGTTCCTGATTGGACTGCTTAATGGACATGATCCCAGAGACTCAGAAACAAATCTCAAACCCAGCAGCTTTTGACAGAAATGCGTCTGGGCCCGCAGTAGATTACTGTCGCTGGGCCACCCCAGGGGGGAAAGGGTGCTGTCCCTCCACCTGCTCTCCCTTGGTGGCTCGGTGGTCGCCATTTGCCAGAGGCCATTGGACAGTAAGGTTTGGACCCTCAGTGACGAGACAAGTTGGGCCTCATGGGATGAGGGTGGACCTGGCCCTTTCCTCCCCACCACAACTAGACCCCAAGTCAATCGCCCATGAACAGCCTCTCTGGCTCCTGATCAAGCTGCTTAACAGCCATGATCCAAGAGACTCAGAAACAAATCTCGGAACCCAGTGGCTTTTGGCAGAAATGTATCAGGACCCCATAGTAGGTTACTATCGCCGGGTCACCCGAGGGAGGAAAGGGTGTTGTCCCTCCGCCTGCTCCTCCAAGGCGGCTCGGTGGCCACCATCCTCCAGAGGCCACTGGACAGTCAGGTTTGGGCCCTCAGTGACAAGACACAGGGGGCCTCACGGGATGGGGGTGGAGCCGGCCCTTTCCTTCCCGTCCCAACTAGACCCTGAGTCGCCGCCCATGAATGTCCTTTCTGACTCCTGATCAAGCTGCTTAACGGCCATGATCCCAGAGACTCAGGAACAAATCTCTCAGAACTCAGCAGGTTTTGGCAGAAATTCCTCCAGATGTAAGTGTTAAAATTTCGGAATTTCAAAATCGCGCAGTCACTACTGCAGCCACGCAACATCATATGTTATTCTTAACCAGCAATAGAAAACAAATTGTCTACTGTTGCCTTTTCAGCAGATCTGAGTGTAGGGGTAAAATCCCAAATAATAATGGTGGGTCTTGTGTCAAAATATTGAATGTGATCAAAGTAGAGAGAGAATAATGTGGAAATCATCTGCCCCACAGGTAGGGGGAGGGTGTGGATAGGCATATACTGGGATTTTTGGTGGTGGAGAATGGGCACTGGTGAAGGTATGGGTGTTTCATTGTATAACTGAGACTTAAACCCGAGAGCTTTGTAACTGTTCTCACGGTGATTCAACAAATAAAATTATAAAAAAATGAAAAAAAAGAAAAAAGAAAAGCATCACACATGTGCATGCCTGGGGGCAGTTGTGGGGTGGAGCCTGAACCCCATCTATATGTCCCCCTTCACACACGTGCAGGCCTCCTGCCTCCTGTCTCTTTTGTGCTTCTTCTCAGCGACAGCTCCCCCAGGCCAGCCCAGCACCCCCACCCCCACCTCCAAAACCTCCAACCCTTTGTCCACCCCATTGAAGGTTTGAAAAAGGGTCACTCAACATCTATAGCCTGTCTCTGCCTCTGTAAGCAGGAGCTACAAGAACCCTCGTAAAGGCTGGTCCTGCCTGTCAACACCTGCTCCTCAGCAGAGGTGGAGGACAGCAGGGAGGAGGGGCTTTCATCTTGCTTGTGTACCCCTGAGAAGATGACAGAGTCTTCACAAGATGACCAGCAGGAAGGAGGCCAGGGCAGGGCCTGCTCTCCCCTCAGACCTGTCTGTTGATCGATGTCTCTCTGGACTCAAAGAGCAGATTCGTCCTGCTTTCATATTCCCTTGTCCAAAGAGTGATGAAATGTTATCTCTTGAAAGGAATAGTGCTGCCCCCTCCACCTTGAAAGATGGGGTGATCTTCCTCTGACTTCCCCGTCGGCGATCGAAAGAGCAATGAGCCCTGAGTCTCCTTGTCTCAAACTCCCTCCTTGGGGACAGAAAGTGGATGGCTCGGAATTAATGTGGCAGCTGATTTACTGTGTAGCGTCTGAGGGCTCGGGACAAGGCAGCCCTTCCCTTTTCACTTTACAGGACTGGCTGGCCTGCCCATGTAGTCCCTGACTGAGACTGTGGGCCTTGGTGAGGTTGGTGGCTGGGGTGTTTGTGGGGGTGTGGTCATCTGTGCCATTAAAACTAGAGAGAGGACCAGAGAGATCATACAGTGGGCTGGATATTTACCTTGCACATGCTGACCTGGGTTGATCTTCGGCACCACAGAAGGTGCCTTGGGCAACACTAGGAGTGATCCCCAAGTGCAGAGCCAGGAGTGAGTCCTGAGCACTGCCAAGTGTGGTCAAAAAACAAAGCCAAAATGAAAACAAGACCAGAAGGAGTGATAGACGTCTCAGGGAGGGGCTGGTCCTGCCTCCCAAGACCATGGGCACGTTCAACTTCTCAGACTTGGACAGAGAAGCTGGTCTCTGCAGACCTCAGTGACTTCATCCATGAAAGGGGAAAGCTCCCTCCTGGAGCACGGTGGGATTGAAATGAGACACTGTGGGTCAAGAGATGTGCTTGGCAAATACCAACTGCCCATCTTCAGGTATGTGAGTACGTGCAGGTCCACAGATTCTCCCACACACCTGGACCAGGCAGGCCCTCATCATCTTAGCCTGACTTCCAGATCTACTAGGTTTTGGATGGTAGGAACTGTATCGGGGGCGGGGGAGGGGAGGGGGGATAAGTTGCTATAAGTTCACTGTGCTTAAACCCAAAAACTAGATGGCCTGACAGAATTCAGAAATCAGTGTGCCATGGGGGATGTTGAGACATGGGGAAGGCTGGTCTCCTTCAGCGTGCACCGTAACTCTGACATGTAAGGAATTTCTTTGGGTTGGATTCCACAGACATTTGTGCTCAGATCTGAAACCTAAATATCTGGGCTGAGGATTGGTATCTCTGGGTAAATAAACAATTAACAAGTAATTAAAAATAAAACTCACAAGGCCCCACTGGTGAGATCCTGAGCAGATAGGCCAATTGGGAGGACAGACCGACCCTCCGCTGCTGTGGGCACTGGTGATTGGCCCCGGGCTGGAGGGGCTCTGTTCCCTAGGATTTTCAGCATTGGTTTCTTTACTAATAGAACAGACATGATCTGAAGCCCTTCTAGGTACAAGATGCTCTTCCAGGTCTAGAGTGATAGCATGGGAAGTCTGGTTGCTTGCCTTGCATGTGGCCAACCCTGGTTTGAATCCCAAGCACCACATATGGCCCCCAAGAACCTCCAGGAGTCACTCTTGAGCATAGAGCCAGGAATAGCACTCTAGCATGGCCAGGTGTGATACAATCTCCCTCCCTCTCCCCCCCTCAAAAACGATGCTTTTCCAGGCAATACCCTCAAGTTCCGAAAAAACCTTTGTTAGTATAAAAAGTGGATTTTTTCCTGAGGTCCTGGGTTCTTAAGAATTGTGTGCAGGGGGCTGGAGCGATGGCACAGAGGGTAGGGCATTTGCCTTGCACACGGCCGACCCCGGGTTCGATTCCCAGCATCCCATATGGTCCCCTGAGCACTGCCAAGAGTAATTCCTGAGTGCAGAGCCAGAAGTAACCTCTGTGCATCGCCAGGTGTGACCCAAAAAGAAAAAAAAAAAGAATTGTATGCAAGATTTGTATAAAAAACTTGAAAGCTTAAGAAGCAAGAGTATATTTAGAGTTCAAGTTGATGGACTCGTGTCCCTCCCAATGTCCAGGCCTCTCCTTGACCCGTGAAGGACATCACTCACTCTGTCCCTCGGTGCCTGCCCCCTTCAGTGTCCCTTGCCCTTTGCTCACTGCCAGTGTATGATGGCCTGGTCTTGTCTCTCTGCTGTTCTCTATCCAGTGTAAGCTCTTCTGGTCTGAAATCTGCAGCTGGAGTTCTGCCACTCTTTTGGACTGTACCCCAGGAGCTGCCTGTTGTCCCAGCTTTCCTCAATATCTGCCCGCATCCATGTGTGTGATGTGTGTGTGTGTGTGTGTGTGTGTGTGTGTGTGTGTGTGTAGGCGGGGGGGCGGGGGCAGGGGAAAGGTGAGATCCTGAGCACAAGGCCTGCCTGGCCCTACTGTTAGTCTGGGTGTAGGTGAGGGGACAAAGAGTGTTGCCTGCATGGAAACTTCCTTTTACCTGTGGCCATCTCCCACCCCAGCTATCCCATTACCTGTTTTGATTGGACTACTTTCTCAGTGGAAGAGATTTCAAGCGATTCAATTAACCAGTTCCTGGAGCTCCACCCTTCCACTCATGGCGTCACCTTTAACTGAGAGTTAGCAGTCTCTTTTTCATTCTCCTATTCCCTCTCTTGTTCCCCCCCTCCCCCCAGAAGCATGGAAGAGACAGATGCTTCCCCTGAGTCCTCTCCTTAGATTCTGGAGCCTGAAAAGTTGTGCTCTCAGGCTGCATTTAGGGCCAAGCAAGCTGGTTAATACTGGGTTAAGGACCTTGTACTGAAAAAGCTCAAAAGATTGTTGGTCTGAGAAGTTTCCCTGCATCTAAGCAGAACATGGGTGGTTGTTGAATTTTTCATCCTCTTTAGCTTCTTTACTGGATCCAGCCCAAGCTCCTGAGTGAGGAAGCCGCGCCTGTATCACTGTGCTCCCAGCAGTGACTGTGTCACCCTGGGAGTGAGAAATCGACAAAGATGGAACTGCAGAGCCCGGGGGAGCCCCAGCATGAAGCACACTCTGAGCATCGTGACAGCTTTCCCTCAGGACCACAAAGCAGAACGGCACGCTTCAATTCCAAATAAACTGGATCCTGCAGGAGAGAGAGCTGGCACTCCCCCCACCCCTTCCCCCAGAAGATATGCCAGAGCAACGGAAGGGGCTGTGGGCTTCCTACCTCAGTTTTCCCAACGCAAAGCAAGAATCCTGCTGAAGGCGTCGCTTGACATGCTTTGAGCCTTCCCTCTGGCCTGTGTTCTTTCAAAACACGGAGGAAAGGGCTGGAACATAGCTGAAAGTTGTTGGAGCTTGTGATTCGCATATGTGAGACCCAGGATGGCTGGGTTTGGTCCCTGAGAACTGTCAGGTGTGGTTCTGGTTGCCCCCTCACCGAGAGCACCCCCTGGACCTCTGATCATCTCTGGGAGACTGCACCCCAATAAATAAATATAAAACAAAACAGAGAAAGCTGTTTCCTCCTTGGTTGCCCTGGTAATTCACTCCCCCCTTTGTTGTCGTAATGTCTCGGGGGCTGCTCATGCTTGGTTATGGTGCTCGCACCCTCCGTCAACAGATATGCTCACTGGAGATCCCCACTCTGTTGCGACTCCAGGGATCCCCAACAGCAGAGCCACCAGGATCGTGCTCTGTACCGGAGCAGCCTGAGGACCAAATGGGGCAGATGCTTTAAGCCATTAGACCATTCCCAGGACTCCCCTCTGTCTCCTTCGGCGTGAGTCCGGTGTGAACTCATGTCCAACTGTGCATTTCTCTACACAAAGCTCTAAGTTCAGAGGCGCTGGGGGAAATCCTGTGAACATGGGCGCCAGCCACAGGATCTGGCTGGGACATCCGGTGTGCTGGTTTAGCTGCTTGCAGCAGAAACCCAAGACCCATGGGGTTGCAAGCTGCTGTGAGACATTCAGGCTGATGACAGGGACAGGAAGGAGTAGAAGGGGTGTTATCCTCATGTGGGATTTGGTGGTTTGTTCCTGGATACTTTGACCGAATTTTGCAGCTCTCAGAATAACCACAAGAGACCTAGTGTCATTTTATTTATTTATTTATTTATTTATTTTGCTTTTTGGGTCACACCCAACTGTTGCTCAGGGGTTACTCCTGGCTCTGCACTCGGGAATCACTCCTGGCGGTACTTGGGGGACCATATGGGGTGCTAGGAATCGAACCCAGGTTCGCCACATGCAAGGCAAACGTCATGCCCACTGTGCTATTGCTCCAGCCCCCATAGTGTCATTTTAAAATGTCCTTCCCTATTCTGCAAGCCAGTATCAGCTTCTGCTGCTTGCAGTTAAAAACCCTGAATGACGCTTAGTTGAGATTTGCCTCAACTATGGGACTGGGGTGCAAGTTTTGCTTGTAGAAGCCCAAGGTTCCATCTGTCACCACATTCTTTCCCTAAGCACTGAGCAGGGAATAGCACTGCTGGATGCGATCAAACAACCAAAAAACAAAAGCTTGGGTTGGCAAGGTAGAACATCTGGTAAAGCGCTTTCCTTCAACGTGGTTGATTCGAGTTTGATCCCCACTTGATTGCCCAAGCACCACCTGGAGTGATCCCTGAGCACAGAGTAAGCCCTGAGCACAGCTGAGTGTAACCTGATCCACCCCCTACCCCCCCAACACCAAAAGATGTTTCTCTTTTGAACATCAAATTTTCCTTTTTTCCCCTCTTGTTCTTTTCCAATTCTCATTCCTTGAGATTCTAGCAAGGAATCTTTTTTTTTTTTTAGGGGGGTGCACACCTGGAGGTTCTCAGGACTTATTCCTGGCTCTGAGCTCAGGAATAATTCCTAGCAGTGTTTAAACTTAGATTAGCTCAGGGGGCTGGAGTGACAGCACAGAGGGTAGGGCGTTTGCCTTGCATGCAGCCGACCTGGGTTCAATTCCCAGCATCCCATATGGTGCCCTGACCACGGCCAGGCGTGATTCCTGAGTGCAAATCCAGGAGTAACCCCTGAGCATCGCCAGGTGTGACCCGAAAAGCAAAAAAAAAAAAAAAAAAAAAAAAAAGAAAACCCAACTTAGGTTGGTTTGGTGCAAGGAAGCATACTCTCTTTGGTCCCAACAGTAGAGATACTGTGCTAGAGACTTTACCTGCATTGCTGAGGAGTTCCTGGGATTCCTGCTCCCACCATGGGGGAGGTGTCTTCACTGATACTGAGGAAATCAGACATCTACACTTCAGAGCACTGACTAACTTACCCAGGGGTAACAGATGTCAATAATAGAGCAGCTCTTCGGGATTAAAGCTCCCCTCCGCTATCTGGGCTGGAAGGGGTGGTAGAATGAGACTGTCTCATCTGCACAAGGACCCCTTTCCAGAGTTGGGACCAGTTGCATCTTACTGTTTGTAGATGGTGAAAGAGACACTTCACCAGTGGGGAAGGGTTTTCCAGGCTAAGTGGCAGAACCTTTGGTCCATGGAACTTACTGTTTGTGAAACCTACCATTGTAGCTCTGAAACCCTCCGGTGTATGTGTGTGTGTAGGGGGTGTTTAGGGGACAGCAGGGCTGGGGACAACTGTCCAGCAGGCAGTAGAGTGGAGCCAAAGAAGCTGAAAGCCTGCATTTGGCTAAAAGCATCAGTGCACAGGGCTGCACAGCGAGTGCATTTTAATACAGGTAATTTGTTTTCCATTCATTTTCCAACTCTTATTGCATTTACACAATTCTAGAGCCAATATATCTTGGCATTAAGGCTGATCTGATGTGTGATGCAGACAGACTAATTAAGGAGAGGGTATTTTATCTGCTCCTCTAAATTTTCTTTTCTCTGCTCTACAATTTTTTATATGAGGTTGATCTTTTTTTTATTCATAAGGGCTTCTTTCCCATTCGTCATGACTCCATTAACTGGGCATCTAATGAAGACTTGGATATGGAAGCCTGCCTCTCATTTATCCTCAGGAGAAAATTATTAAAGCAGCCAGAAAATAGCTTCCTGTGCCAGAACTTCTTTAACCCATCCTGAGTCAGTTCAGATATATTTTGCTTGTGATTTTCCAGCACTGGAGTTCAGCTCTGAACTTCAGGTAACAAGGTCCCATTGCAACTCCTCCCCACGGACCTCACTGTACCCCAGCCCAACTCATTGTCTAGAGAGACTTGAACCAGTGTGACACCAAATTAACTTCCCACGAACTCTTCCATGTATCTTCATGAAGCCCCTTTCAGTGGCCAGGCTCAGGAATATGGAACTGGACCCGGGCCAATGCCACCACTCTCATCCAAATTAGAAAAATATCTTAGCCAAGTAGCAAGGCTGAGTACAACCAGAAGGATTAGCCACTTTCTCATTTTATCTCTAGAAGGACGACCCTTCTAACCAGTTTTTCTCTTAGTTCAGACTGTCAGGGTACTGTGATATCTCAACGATGACTTGTAGGTTGATGGACACGTGAATGACTTTGTATCAGTTAACCCATGGTAAAAATCAGTTTAGTCAAACGTTCTTTCACTTAAAGCAGACATTTCCAAGAATGTGGATCACATGAGGCGAGAAGCGTCTGTATTCATCTTCTGAGGTTCAAGGTTTCTGATTTTTTCCCATTGGTTTGATTATTCTGTTTGTTTTGGTTTGGGAGCCATACCAAACCAAAACAAACAGGAGTGCTAGAGACTACTCCTGACTTGGTAGTTGGGGATCATTTCAGTGGTGTTCAAAGGACCACAAGGAGCAAACCCAGAACACCAAGCACGCAGAGCACACGCTCCAGTACTTTGAGTCCTCTCCCCAGCACTCAG
The DNA here is from genome assembly GCF_029834395.1 of Sorex fumeus. Lineage (NCBI taxonomy): Eukaryota > Metazoa > Chordata > Mammalia > Eulipotyphla > Soricidae > Sorex > Sorex fumeus. The sequence continues at coordinate 508,587 of NW_026606104.1, read as the reverse complement.
TATCTTTTGTACTTTTTATACCAGCGGGAAGTGTGAAGAAGTAGATTGTGGGGCTGGGAGCTGGCTCAAAGGGCTGGTGTGCGGCTTTGCCCAGGGCAGCCTCAGGCTTAACTCCCAGCACTGAGTGGTCCCTGCCATTCCCACAGCAGTGTGCAGCTTGAGGAAGTCAACAGCTGAGTTTCATGTCCCCACTCCCACCATCACCAGCCCAATGGGAGGAATCAGGGAATGGGACCCCCACATCCTAGAGGAGCCCAGCAGCTGAGGGGCCACAGGGGTCCCCCACCCAGTCTGAGGGTGCTCTTCCCGGGCCTGCCTTCCTGAGGAGGGTTTTCTGGGTCCCACCTGATCCCTGGTGGCACAGGACTTCTCAGCTGCCTCTGGGCACATTCCCTAGTAGGCCTGTGACTTCATGCCCTCATGTGACCAGAGTGCCCCTGTAGGCTAGCAGAGCTTTCTGTGCCCAGGGAAGAGCCAGCCGCTGTCTCAGAAACACACTTCTTGGGGCTGGAGCGATAGCACAGCGGGTAGGGTGTCTGCTTTGCACGTGGCTGACCCGGGTTCGATTCCCAGCATCCCATATGTTCCCTGAGCACCACCAGGAGTAATTCCTGAGTGCATGAGCCAGGAGTAACCTCTGTGCATCAACAGATGTGATCCCAAAAAGCAAAAAGAAAAAAAAAGAAAAAACAAAGAAATGCACTTCTTTTTTTTTTTTTTGAAATGCACTTCTTAAGTGGGTTCAGCAAGAGGAGTAAGGGTCTCAGTCCAGGGCAGTGAGCTGACCCCCATGCTCTGGTCCCTGCTGCTGTCTCCTGGTCAGGCCATGTGCCAGCAGCATTTTCTGCCCATCCTTCTTGGGGGTGGGGTGTGTCTTCATTTTCAAAAATTTGTTTATGGGGAAGATGGGAAAGAAGGGAACAAAGGTAGCTCGAAGTTAGGATTTCAAGGTCCCAGGACCACCCAAGGACCACCCAAATCCTTCAGTAATCGCCACTGAGTTCCTATCCTGCTCCAGTGCTTAGGATGCAGAAATGGAAGAGAGGCTCTCCCTGACATTAAAAACTAAATATACAAATATATATGTATACATAATTTTTAAATAATCACATAGCAATCCACACAGTAAGGAACAAGGGTGCAGGTCTGGGTCAGGATTAAAAGCAAAGGATTAGGAACCATTCTACAATCCACCACAATCGGTTAAAAATAGAATTGCTTGCAAGTAACAGAAAAATATATAGGTATATAATTAAAATTAATTTCACCTTTTCTGCTCTTTTAATGTTGTTCTTATTCAATTTCAATTGTAGCCATAGCCCACATTACCTAGCTATTGGATTGCACTGCCTTAGGACATGAAAAAAAGTTAAGTCACGGGGTTGGAGAGAAAGTACAGCAGGTAGGGCACTTTGCCTTGCATGTGTCTGACTGTGATGCAATTTCTGGCATCCCATATGGTCTTCCTCCAGCCCACCACTGCCAAGCCAAGCCCCCCTATCCCCAAGCTCTGCCAGGAGAAAGCCCTGAGCACCACCAAGTGTGGAAAGAGCGAGCTAAGCCATATAGCTGAGCAAGGCTTATACCACATGGGGGCGATGCTGCCAAGCTTCACTGGACAGGGCTTTCTCGAGCTTCCAGCTAATTGTCTGTTGCAAGCTGGCTTCAAGTTAATTGGCACAAACTTGATCCACGTAATCAGCTTGTGTATTTCCTAACATTGTTATTGGATAGTTTAAAAGCATTTTCTCTACAATTTAAATGTCCCTTTATGTTGCCACTAAATTAAGTATCCCTAAAGAAGCATGAAGTTTCACTGTCTAGCTAAGGGATGGGGAGGAATTCTTTTTTTTTTCTTTTTGGGTCACACCCAGCAATGCACAGGGGTTCCTCCTGGCTCTGCACTCAGGAATTACCCCTGGCGGTGCTCAGGGGACCATATGGGATGCTGGGAATCGAACCCGGGTTGGCCGCGTGCAAGGCAAACGCCCTACCCGCTGTGCTATTGCTCCAGCCCCGGGGAGGGATTCTTAAATCAAGTTCAGAGGAGCTTTGTGGCAAGAGTTCTGGTCAGGGTGGGTGGAGAGTGCGTGTAAAAGCTGGTGGTGTGAGTGTTGGTGAGCACCGAGACCCAGGAGTGATGAGAGGAGAAAGAAGTACAGAGAGAGGGTAGGAGATTGAGGCAAGAGTCTATAGCCACTCTTAGGTGTGATGAGGTGACTTCAAAGTTAGCAGAGAAGCAGGTGGCTGCTAAAAGCTAGCAGAAAAGCAAGGTGAGACCCTCCAAGGACACAGGGACAGGATGTCCAGAGGAAAATCCAGAGTTTAGACTAAGTAACTATCGAATGTTGCTCTTTTCTGCTGCCAAGCAGAAAAACTGCTAACCATTCAAGGCTGACCTCAAACATCTAGCTTCTGGACAAGGCTTGCTTGCTCAGTGAAAAGAAAGTTGATTGATGTTGCAAGGTGGGATGTGATAAAAATGGAGGGGCTGGAGCGATAGCACAGCAGGTAGGGTGTTTGCCTTGCACGCGGCCAACCTGGGTTCGATTCCCAGCATCCCACGTAGTCCCCCAAGGACCGCCAGGAGTAATTCCTGAGTGCAGAGCCAGGAGTAACCCCTGTGCATTCTGAATGTGACTCCCCCCACCCCCCCAAAAAAAAAGAATGCATAAAAACTCTGTGCCTGGGCTAGGGTTTGGAGCTATTTTTTGCACTGAGACTCTTGCTCACAGACTCAGTAGCTCCTGTAGGTTAATAAAGGCTCTTAACTTTGGAAAACAAGTGTGTTCAAGACTCCTTGGGTAATCTCTACCCCCTGCAACATACATTTGCATCAAAATGCTCCTCATCTGTTCATTGGCACCACCTTTCTAGGGAATGGCTGGTATGTGCTAAAAATAAATGGGGACCCCCCCACCCCACAGCTACCCTAAGGAGAGAGCTGGATCATGAGCCAAAGTCTCTTACAGCCAGACCTATGGGTCAGTTGCTAGAGGCAGCCACACAGCGACCTTCCTGGCACCTGAGGGAAGCCAAGCTTTGCTTGACAAAAAAAAGCCAGTAAGAGGATCAGACACCTACCCGACTGGTCTCCAGGAGAGTTTTCACAAGTCAGAGCATCAATTCAAATCCCCAAGGGTTGGCCTAGGTTTGATTCTCAGCACTGCATAGTCCTTCCAGCGCCATACCAGATCCTACAGATGGGACACCAATGCAAAATAACAACAGAACCAAAAGGCCCTGGTGTGTGCCCTGCTTTGTGCATAACTGCACGGATCTCCTTTAAGTTAAGACAGTTCAGGAGAGGCCCAATAGTACAGCAGATACAATGCTTGCCTGCCACACAATTGACCTGAGTCCAATCCCTGGCACTGCATATAGTCCCCCAAATCCCACCAGGAGTAATCCCTGAGCACAGAGCTAGAAGCCAGCCCTGAGCTCAGCTGGGTGTAGCCCAAGTATCAAAAGATTAAAAAAAAAAGAAAACACTTGGGGATTTAAAAAAAAAAAAGACAGTTCAGGATATCAAGAGATCAAATCCTACAAAGGAAAACTAGAAATCCCTGCCAGAAATATTGCATTTGTGACATAAGTGATTACAGTTCCTGTCTTTTCTGGCACATACACTGCTCTGCAACAAGATATATAATCAGGAGGCAGGCTTTTCCTGCCTATCTTTGTTTAACTTTCACTAAAAACTTTGATGATGGTGGTGGTGGTGGTGATGGTATGTGTGTGTGTGTGTGTGTGTGTGTGTGTGTGTGTGTGTGGCAGAGGGGGTGGAGTATTGGACCACACTTAGCAATGTCCACAAGCTACTCTTGGCTCACAGTGCTCTGGTGGCTGCTCTTGGAAATGCTTGACTGAACAAGGGCTGGAAATTAGATTTGAGGCTCCTGCAGGCAAAATAGTGCTCCGTCCATTGAACTATCTCTCTGACCCTCAGAACCTTCATTCTAGTTGATAGGATATAAAACAATTTTAAAAATGCCTTTATCCTTTGCTCTGATACTTACCAGTCTAGTCACTAATCATAAGGAACATTTTAAGCTGCACAAATATTTAGCTACAAGTATACTCACCTAGAATTTGGAAGAGTCAGACACACACACACACCCCTGTAAGCAAATGGAACTGGTTAAACTTAGGTAAAGCTGTAACATGGATTATTTTTCAATTACACAAAGGATGCAAATGAATACTTATAAAATGGAAATAGACGTTCATGTCCAACACTGTGAAAGAGCCCAGCTACAGATGTAATGATGCATGCCAATGTTGCTTACAAAAGAAAAACACTGAATGGATAAGTGGGCCAGGGATCTGTTTCAGGACAGGCTCAGTGTGGTACCCATGACTTGCAAATGGAGGTTCTAGGCTTGTTCTCAGCACCATGCACAAGTTTTGTTGTTGTTTTTTTTTTTCCAAATAAAACAAGCAAGTAGACATCTGCAAAGACAATCTGCTGGGTCTGTTTTCCCTCCTCTCCCCTGGTCCTCCCAACCCCCACCATGGAATTTAGGTTTCATGTATGCAAGGCTGAGCCACGAAGTGTAGTGAGAACAAAGCACCAAAAAGGCATTCTGCGTGGAATTCGTAGTTCGGACAGAGATTAGAGGTGGCTTCTTTCCTTGTTTTCACAAGTGTGCTTTAACTTGGGGGTGTAGTGGAGCACATCAGGCAATGCTCAGGAGTTACTTCCAGTTTAGTGCTCTGGGGTCTTCGCAGGAGGTCAGAGGAGCCATCTGCAGTGCCGGAGATGGAACCCAGGCCTCCTGCACGCAGAGCACGCGCTCTCACCCCATCTGCGAACTGTCCCTGGTCTTCTTCCAAACGGCTCTGGGGCCCTGCCGTCGGAAGCACCCTCGTCTTCCTTAAAACCCTGACGGCTTCTCGGGGGCTGGGGGCGAACTGTGCTCCACCTGGTCCACAAAGCAAGTCGCTTGTGTATGTCTTATCCCGCGAGTCTGGTCAGTTTCTCTGGCGTCCTGTCTCTCTCCTGCCCCCACCCAGCGCCTGGATCAGTCCGACCCTGCGTGACCCGCCGATTCCGAGTCGGCGGAGTCGGGATCCAAAGGTTCAAAGGAACTAGGGCACTCCGGCGGCGGGCGAGGAATAGCCGCGCCGTCAGGACCTGGAGGCGCGCCAGGGCCGGGTGTCGGCGGGCGTGAGTCCGGAGCGGCCACCCGCATCCTCCTCCTCACCAACAACGCGGACCTAGCAAAAACGCGGAGCCGGCGCCGGGAAGTTTGTCCCTCCAGAGCCGCCGTCCCGGCCCCCGCCCGCTCGGGTCACGTGGCCGCTGAGCGCTCGCGGCCTGTGGGGAGGACGAACGCTCGGTTCGGTGGGGTCTTGGGCTGGAGCGGCCGGCGGCCGGCGGCGGGATGGAGTCGACCTTGGAGCAGCACTTGGAGGACACGTGAGTGGCGCGGCATCTCCGGCCCGGCCGCGGGCGGCGGCGGGAGCGGCGTGGGGACCCGCGCGGCCACTCGGAGCCGCCGTCACCGCCGCTCCGGCCGCGGCGCAGCGGGCTCGCGTGACCCGGAATTAAAACTCCGCGGCGCCCCACCCCCTCCTTCCGGGAGCGTCTGCGCGGCCCGGGCCTGGGTCCCCGACGTCCTTCCAGCCGAACCGGGTCGTGCCGCGGTAGCTTCCGGAAATGGGCCCGTGGGGGCGGGAGGCACCGGCCGTGCGAGGCAGGCCCAGCGCGTGGGCGCGCCTTTGGGTCCCATCCGGTGCCCGCGGGGATGAAGGGCAGGCCGGCTGTTTTCCGCACTTAGAGCCCAAAATGGACGAGGAGTCAAGGACGGTGAAGCACCGTCGCGGCTCCTTGCGTCCCCCCGTAAGCTCCGTGTTTGTGCAGTTTTAATCGATAGGTTCTTTTTATTGGTTGGTTGGAGTTTTGCCCCTCCCCCACCCGGGGCGGGGCTCAGGAGACTTCGACGATCAGACCCCTGCCCTCCGTAGTGCCCAGTGGCCCCTTCGACGGTTGCTTTAAATGAGTTGGCATGCTGCTCGTGCATTCTTAAGGCGGCTACGAAATCTAGATGATGCAGTGTCTGCAGTCCCTCAGAATGCCCCTGCCCCTCCCACCCTGGTTTCTTTCATCAGAAAGGATTTTGGCTGCTTAAGTCACCGATCACCTAGGTGCTCGCCTATAGAGGCAGTAATGCAACAAGGAGAAAAAGGTGGAGATATGCGGAGTTAAAATGCTTAACGTTAAATGCTTTCTAGTTATTACGGTCAGGGCCCTCCCGTTGTTCATCGATTTGCTCGAGTGGGCCCAGTAACGTCTCCATTGGAGACTTTGTTGTTACTGTGTTTGGCATATCGAATACGTCACGGGTGGCTTGCCAGGCTCTGCCGTGCGGGCGAGATACTCTCGGTAGCTTGCCGGGCTCTCCGAGAGGGGCGGAAAGGCAAACGCCCTACCGCTGTGCTATCGCTCCGTGAATTTCACTTCCTCTCATCCTCTGCTTTATCCCTTTTGTTCCCGACTCAGAATGAAGAATCCCTCCATTGTCGGTGTCCTGTGCACAGACTCACAAGGGCTGAACCTGGGCTGTGAGTATCTGCCCTCAACCCCTGCTAGATCGCACCCTTAGTTTTGGGTGTTGGCTGGGAGCCTAGTGCGGTAGTGCTCGTTTTCCTTTTCCACTCCTTTAGGATTTTCTGGATACTTTTGTCAGAGATGAAGAGATGAGATTGTCACCAGATTGTAAGATTGGAAATGGAAAATTTTTGGTTGGCATTTTTGTTTTGTTTTAGGGACCACACCCAGCTGGGCTCAGGGCTTACTCTCGGCTCTCTCTCAGGGTCCTAGTTGCACGTTGGGGACCATATAGGGTGCCCGGGATTGAACTTGGGTCAGCTGCGTGCAGGGCAAGTGCCTTAGCCCCTGTACCCCGGCCCCTCAGTTGAAATTTTTGAAGATAGAAATGTACCTTGCAGCTTCAGCACTGCGTATCTATACTGTGATCATTTTTGATTATGGTGAAGAAAGACTTGAGATGGTGACTCCAGTTACCATTTATTGATTGGCAGTGGGAAGAACCGAGGAAACGAGGCTTGACTGGCTGTTGTCTAGCATTCTCTAGTTACCATTTGCTGTCACTGCTAGATTTATATAGTACATCACCTCATTTTCAGTATGACCCTGTTTATTCTAACTTTTGTCTAACTACATTTAACAGTAAGAGAATAGGTAGTAAAAATAGGAGATTCAGACTTAAACATATCTGGATTCGACCTGTTCTCTCCTTTGCTAGCTAAATAAACTTGGACCAGAAAGAAACTTTCTGGGGACTGGAGAGATAGTACAGAAGTTAAGGAACCTGCCTTGCATGTGGCTGAGGCTGTGACAGCCAGATGAATCCTTATATATGGCCCCTAGAAGCACCGCAAGGTGTAGCCAAAACAAAGAACCATTCTGAGCCCTGAGCCTGTTTCTTTAGAGTTACTATTTGGTAATTAAAATGAAAAAGAATTGCATCTGTTGAGCTCTTATGTATGCCAGGCACCATTGTAAGTCCTCTCAAATATACTGAGTCCTTCAATCAATATATTTAATCAGTAACCTTACCAACCCTGTGAGGTAAAGACATGGAAGCACATGGGTCAGGGAGATGGCACAATAGGCTGGAGCTCATGCTTAGAATGCAGGAGCCCCGGGTCCAGCCTCCAGCAACACATCGTCCCAAGATCAGAGCCAGGAGTAGCTACCAAGCACTGTTGGATGTGGCTCAAAAACCAGGGGTGGGGGTGGGGGGAAATCGAGGCACAGTTACTCAAGAGGTGTTGAGTAACTTGCCTAAAGATACACAGCTGTTAAGGGGTTGAGCTAGGATTTTGGGACTAGCTTTAAAGCTTCTTGCTCAACACTGTTACAGCTACAGATTACATAATATTTGTAAAATACTTAGCACAGAACCCAGACATAATAGTTAATAGATAGTAACAATTACAGGCAAGGAAACAAATCCAGAAAGGTGAATAAAGCATTCAGCGAATTCATCTCAGGACTAGTAAATTAAGAATTCTTAAACTTGTTTTCTTTACCGTAAAAATCTTTATAAAGATCTGGATGGGCAGGTAAAAAGTCATTTGTTAACTGTTATGTTTTACATGTAATCAGCTGGGAGAAGACAGGAAAAAAGTGTTTTGGTGGAGAGGCCTCTTAAGCAGTGCTCATTAGACCTGGGGGACTGGCCATTAGGACACAGATCTGAGGATCGCTGCTTGTTCAGGGGTCTCCAGAGCTGTACCCAGCAATGCTGTACCCAACCAGGAATCACAGGGTTGGCGTGTGCTTGGCATGCGTGCAAAGCTGTACTATCTCCCAGTCCCCAGACAAAAAAATAAAATACGTATGTATATTTTGTATGTATACTTTAATACCTGTATTTTTAAGTCACTTTCCAGGTCCATTAATGGGATAGCTAAAATTCAAGTTTAGAAGTCTAAAGGTAAATTAATTCCAAGAAATATTCAGAGCCCAAAAGGGAAGTTGCATTTTGCCTAGTTACTGTGTGACAGGGAATCAGTCATCTCTGACAGGGCAGCAGGTCACCTGGGTAACTTCAGGCAGGCCAAGAAGACTTGTGCTAGACATACTGAGACTTGAATGGTTTTAGAACTGTTGTCTGGCTTTCTCAGTGATGTGACCTGCTGAGCGTCCAGACAAAATCTTTCATGTCAGCACCCGGTCTACAAGACACTGAGTTAAACCTTTGTGTGAATACTTCAATAAAAGATACTTCTGTGGCTCTCTACTCATTTCTGCACAGCCAGCCAGCATGATGTCATTCCTGTCTTCCAGGCCGTGGGACCCTATCAGACGAACATGCTGGAGTGATCTCTGTTCTAGCTCAGCAGGCAGCTAAACTGACCTCGGACCCCACTGATATTCCCGTGGTGTGTCTGGAATCTGATAATGGGTAAGTTGATGTCAGCACATCCTTCTTTTCATTTTTTTTTTTTTTTGTTTTGTTTTGTTTACTGGGCAGTGCTCCGGCTTACTCGTATCTCTGTGGTCAGGGATCACTCCTGGCAGTGCTCAGGAGACCATATGGGATGCAAGGCAAATGCTGTACCACTGGACGACTGCTCTGGCCCCATTCCTTTCCTTTTTGATGCAGAAAAATTCCAGGGCCAGGAGAAGTGGGAGTCAGAGGCGAAGCTCAATGGGCAGAGCACATGCTTTGCATGCCCGAGCTCTCTGTTCAGTCCTGGCACTGCCAGGAGCAGCCTCCAAGTACCATTGACTTGTTCCAAAAACAAAGACAAAAAACAAACAAACAAAAAAAAAACCATTTTGGGGGGGGGGGGGAGATTTCATTTTTCTGAATAAAATAATCCTCTAGAGTTGAATAAAATAATCTTTAGAGTTAGGTATAAAATCATGACTCCCAAAGAAAGGCTACATGTAATTTGATTTTCACTGTCACTGTCCTCCCATTGTTCATCGGTTTGCTTGAGCGGGCCCAGTAACGTCTCCATTGGAGACTTTGCGCGACAAGAACTTTTTGCATACCTAAAATTAAGTCAGCTCTGGTTGTGAGGGTGCCTTTGGGGTAGGAATGGAGAGGAACCAACCTGGTTTTGGCCCCCAAAAAACAGTCCTCTGGAGAATGTTCCCTGCTGCTCAAGGACACAGTAATAAGCTTGGCTGCTTTTGGGGGGCGGGGGTGCTGGGAAAGGTACTACATCTTCAGTACTCGGGTCAGAGCCTGCTGGTGCTGAGGTACCGGTCGTCCTGCCGGCAGAGCACGCACTCAGCCCTATTAACCTTGACTGAAGCGTTTGTGGGCATGCGCTTTGAGCGGCAGTGAGCAGTGACACTGAGACTGAGGCCAGTCCTGAATTCCCAGTCTCTCCCAGGAGACTACCAAAAGCAGAAGAGTCTTGTGATAAAAGAGTTGTGGGGAAAGCAGGACATAAACCTCGTTACAGTACGATCAGAAAAGAGAGGAGGGCAAAACCGTTGATAGAGTGTGCATGCAGAGAAGTGCTTTTGGTCAGCTGTGAGTGACAAGATTATAGGCTTCATTTCCGTTTTGTATTTTATTATTTTCTGCATTTCCCAAATATTTTTGTTGTCTTTGTACGTTGTTTTAAAGATGGAAAAATGATGAATATTTTAGTTGTGTCCTGAACCAGTGTTTCCCAGCCTTTTTCTGACTGTGGCCTCTCCCGCACCAGTCCTCCTAGTTAACGTGGTTTCGACCTGTGCTGACTTAGAATACCCTGGGGGCCCGAAACCAAACAGCACCTTGACCCTTTCCCACCGGTGACTCCATCCTTATCTGCTTGCCCCTTCCCTTTCAGGAACATCATGATCCAGAAGCACGATGGTATCACTGTGGCCCTGCACAAAATGGCCTCTTGACACCTCCTGCCTGTCTCCAGCCACCTGGCTGAAGAAGGATGGGGACCTCCTTGTGGCAGAGCCGATCGTGTTCTGAGACCACAGAGCCAGTTCAACTTTGTACATAGAATTTTGTTATGTTCAATAAATCTTATTGGAGGAAAGCTTGTGTCCTTTCTGGATTCGTTTGTTCTTTTCATTTCTTTTTTCCGGTGCTGGGAATTTGAACCCAGCACATAAACGGCAAAAGTGCTCTGCCACCGACCTACACCCCTGGCCCTTTTCCAGATTCTTTCAAGTCTTACCAGAGATTCATTTTCTTTCAGCATCCCCATCTCCTACTCTTCTCGCTTTCAGAAACTTCCTGAAATAACACATACTATCTCAAAAGTACCTACAGGTATTTAAAATAACACCCACTCCATCATAATAGCAGCAACTTGTATCAGTATGTACTAGGCAGGTACTAAGAACTCATATTCTCACTAACAACCCAGCATGATAGTTCCTTGTGCACTTTACCTGTGTGTGTACACAGGAGTGACTCTTGTCTTTTAAGCATTGTTTCAGCCCACGACCAATGGTGACTCTCTTCTAGGAATAGAGCCAGCATGTACCATAATCATTAACTGTGACAGAACAAACAAGCACATAGCGTGTCTCTGGGGATACTGGCATCCGTATTTTTATGTGAACCTGTATTTTGTTTTTTGGGCCCACACTTAGGGGTGTTCAGGACTTACTCCTCAGGGTTTAAACTCAGGGCTGGCACTAAACTCAGGGATCACTCTTGAGAGGGCTCAAGGACCACATGTGGTGTCAGGGATCCAATCTGAGCCAGCAGCATACAAGGCAAGCACTTGCTGTACTCTCTGCAGCCCCCACAAACATATCACTGGATAGTAAAATGAAACATTCTGGGCTCAGGAAGATAGCTCAAAAGGCTGGAGCATAGGCCTTACCTGCTGGGGGCCCAGATTTCCTCACAGACACCATGTGTTCTCCTGAGCACCATCCAGTGAGTGCCACAACCAAATGCAAGACTCCTGACAAGCTCCACCATCGCTGTATACAAATGCCACAAAGTATCAGCCTTCCAAGTGTGTGCCCCTGGTCACTGCAACAAGGGGAAGGGATTGGGGAAATACTTTTGGAGGGAGGGGACACATCTAGCAGTGCTCAATGGTTAGGATGTACGTGTTACTTTGGTCTGTGAGGTGGGAGGTAAGATGTTGGCAGGTACAAAACTACCCTCAGGTACACGTCTAACTGCTTTTTAGGAATTCTAGCCTGGAGCTGGTCCCTGAGCACTGCCAGAACTTAACTGCTGGGAGTGCAGAGCCTGGAGTGATCCCTGAGCATTGCTGGGTGTGGCCCCCAAACACAGGAGAATCCCAGGCCATATTCAGTTTGTAGAATGGGGTTTGTGGGGCTGGATAAAGCTTAGTGGGTTAAGTGGATGCTTTCTTGCTGGAGGCCCAGGTCCACCCCAAGCCACTCATGGTCCCTGGAGTACCACTGAGAGCTACCCCTGAGCACTGCTCAGTGTGGCTCGAAAACAAGAGAGAACATAGATGGCAACAAGAGAGAGTCCAAGTTAGTTTTGGGGGGGGGTTGGGGGGTCTGGGGTTTGAGTTCACACCCAGCAGTGCTGGGGGACCATGGGTGCCAGAAGTCAAATCTGGGTCCAGCCTCCTACGCCATGTCTTCAGCCCCTTTGATTTCACTCCTACACAGTCCAGTGCTTTTCACTGTGTCCATTTGGGGCTCGTTTTTTCAAGGAGAAAAGCTTCCTGTTGCTCTGTTATGGATTAGGGGGGTCATACCAGTAACCCAGTGGTGCTCAGGGGTCACTCCTGGCTGATCAAACCAGAGTCAGCTGCAAGAGAGGAGTCCTCACTCCCATGCTCTTTCCAGCCCTCTTGCTTTTTGATCAACTTCCCACAGTCAGCCTAGAGTAATCAGAACCAACGCTGAGTAAGGTTTGGGTGGTTTTCTTGGGCCACACTGGACAGTACTTAGGGGCATCCCGTGCTGAGGTGCTCATGCATCATTCCTGGCAGTCCTTGGGAAGATCATTAATCTTACAGGGGACCTTTTCATCTTAAGAGGCATTGGCCCCATTTTACAAAGGAAGAAACAGGCTCGGCAAGATGATTAGCTCAAAAGGAGAAAGGGGCAGAAAGGGAGCAGGAGAAAATGCAGCATCAGGGAACTGAGTTGTGCAGCTGGACAGAAATGGTACCTATGAGGGCATCACAGTTGAACTGGTCTGACATCCTGGTGGTTCTCTCAGTAACACACACACCCTGGGTGCTTGCTATGTACTGGGGAGGTGCCAAACCTCATTCCCTGGTGCAGTTAGAGCAAACACTGGGATTCACCAAGGGCTCCCCAGCTCCTATTTTCCCACATGCCACACAGCTCTTGCCCCTGTGCCCACAAACCCTGCCTGGCACCTTGAGTGAAGTCAGTTAATGAACAAATACCTAAACCTACTGTCTCATTTACTTCCCCTTCTTCCCTTTGACTCTGGACAAACTGGCAGGCTACCGAATGTAGCCTGCCCACACGGCAGAGTCTGGCAGAGTCTGGCAAACTCCCCGTGGCGTACCCAATATGCCAAATACCAGTAACAATGATGGGTCTCATTCTCCTAAAGAGCCTTGAGTATAGCACTTTCTTAAAAATCTCAGGGCTAGGATGAAGGAGACGTTACTGGGGCCTGCTCGAGGCAATCGACGAATAACAGGATGGTTGTGATTCGTGTTTCTTCCCTTTGACACTGTTGTTGCAATGGCTACAGGGCTTGTACACTTGGTTGTGGTGCACTAGAGAGCACAAACTTTTGTATACAAGATGCTCAGGATCCCAGAGTTCAGTGCTGTGGGGACCGGGCTGGGCATATGGGAGGTACAGGGGATCAGAGTTTCGGCCTCATACATGAAAGACTGATACTGTATTACTGAGCCAATGTTCTTGGGAATCGTTCATTTTTTTTTTTTTTTTTTTGCTTTTTGGGTCACACCTGGCGATGCACAGGGGTTACTTCTGGTTCATGTACTCAGGAATTACTCCTGGCGGTGCTCGGGGGACCATATGGGATGCTGGGAATCGAACCTGGGTCGGCTGTGTCCAAGGCAAACGCTCTACCCGCTGTGCTATCGCTCCAGCCCCCCTCGTTCATTCTTAAGAACTGCCTTTGAAGTAGGAGACAGCACACCCAGGTTTGCTCACAAAACAAAAGATTTGAGTTTGGGAAAGGCCCTGGACTGGAGATGACTGATGCTCAGAGCTGGAGCCAGATTGTACCGAGGGTTACCAACACTGCCTTTGTGGGGAATAATTTTGGTTTAGTGGAGGGTTGTTTTGTTTGGGGGCCACACTAAGCAGAGTCAGAGGCTACTCCTGCTGGGATGCTGAAGCCTCACTCCTGGCATGCTCAGAGTCCCTGTGATGCCAGCGACTGAACCCAGACCTCCTGAATTCAAAGCATGCTCCTTAGCCTTTGAGCTCTCTCCATGGTCTCCGGGGTGACTGAGCCACAGGGCACTCTGACCTCTGGCTAAATATTATTTGGGTGACTAGAATGATGTTACTAGGCGAAAGGGACATTTTAATCAGTAGCCAGGACAAAACTGTCTGCAAGTGTATAGGTCTCACTGAATTCTTTGAAATTCTTTGAATAAGTAAAGATTCTTCCTTTGTGTGATCGTCTCTTGAGCTGGGACACGGTACATTCAACCTTCACTTATCCTAGAACCTTCAGTATGAGCATTTGGGAGGCAACCCCAGAATCTGTTATCTGGCTCCTACTAGGGACAGGTCATTCTCTCCAATCCATCCATTCTGCCTCTCTGTGAACTCCAGCTAATACAACACCCCAGGTCTGATTGACTGGGATGATGCACAGGATCCAGCGCGGAATTTTACTCGTGCAATTTACTATGGTGAATGGGTACAAAGCAGAATCATCAATGGGAAGAAGGCCAAAGCCAGAAGAGCAGAGTACATGCTTCCCCAAGTCCTTTCTCCGAGTCACAGAGATGTACTTTATCCCTGCGGGAGGGGTGGTGGAAGTTGAGACAAAAAGCGGTGGGTAATGATGCCCACCAGGGGCTCGTAAGAGATTCGATACCCAAGGGGATTTTTTACTGAGGGAGACAGTAGCTGTCTCCCTGGAGTTTGCTCAAAGTCCAGACTTGCAGAAGGAAAGCAAGAGTTCAGCATAAGCCACTTTGGGGGAGGGGGGGTGGTAATAATAATTTATGCACAGTGGTCTGCTCATTATTCAGAAAATGTGCACTAGAGCACTGTAGCACTGTCCTCCCGTTGTTCATTGATTTGCTCGAACGGGCCCAGTAATGTCTCCATTGTGAGACGTGTTGTTACTGTGTTTGGCATATCAGATACATCACGGGGAGCTTGCCAGGCTTTGCCGTGCGGGCAAGATACTCTTGGTAGCTTGCCAGGCTCTCTGAGAGGGGTGGAGGAATCGAACCCAGCTCGGCTGGGCTGGCTGCGCACAAGGCAAACACCCTACCGCTGTGCTAGTGCAACCTTCAGGAAATCTAAACTCCCAGATGTCAAGTAGAAGGCAGCCTTGTTAGTCTGAATGAGAACATGAAAAGGTCCAACTGAAAATAAAATCTCTGAACTTTACAAGGAAGTGCTGTATTATATTCTAAGTCCCCAAGGGTTTGTCTGTCAGTGGAGCGAGGGAGTAGTGGTGACTTAGGAAATCTTATTACATTCTCACTGGACAGATTTAAGAACAGGAGTTAGATCAGAAGTGGAGGGAATTATGTTTATGAAGTTCCTTGAGTAATAGATGTTAAAGTGTTTTTTTTTTCTGTTGTCATTTTCCATTTGTTTTTTTGTTTGGGGGGCCACACCTGTTGATGCTCAGGACTTATACATGGCTCTGTGCTCTGTGATTACTCCTGGCAGAGTTTGGGGGACCATATGAGACATATGAGATACTGGGGATCGAACACGGGTCAGACAAAGCATGTAAGGCAAATGCCCTACCCGTTCCACTATCTCTCCAGCCCCAAGAGAATCACTCACTCTTGATGTTAGAAGGTCCAACCTGATCCTTGGCACAGGAATCTTTATTTTCTTTTGTTCCTGTGCCATGGATTGAATCCAGGGTCTCATAGACATGTGTTCTGTGGCTCAGCCATAGTTTCGGTACCCTGTTTTTTTTGGGGGGTGGGGAGGGCGGTGAACACCTGAAAGTACTCAGGGTCAGTCCTTTCTTTTGGGTTTTCTCCTACTGAAGGTTCGTCAAGCTGTACCCCATCAATGAATCAGCTTTTCCACCCTCACACTCTAGGACCTCTTCCCAAACCCAAACCACTATGTTGTCCTGCTAGCACTTGAAACAAAGTAGCTGTGTTCAGTTTTTTTCAAAAGGAACATGCATAAATATGTACAGATCTTCCCAGATAAAATATGAAAAATACACTTCGGCCTCAAAAATACACTTCGGTTTAAAAACCTGGAATGCTGGTGCTGGAGAGATGAAAGGCACTTTCCTGTTGACTTAAAAAAATTTTTATTATGTTTTTGATGTGGAAGGTGGAGCAGAGGAAGGAAATGGAATAAGAAGGTTGAATTATCTCAGTAGTTTTCCAGGAAGTTCAATTGTAAGCAAGTCCAAAATTCAAGAAGAAAATCAAGTTTTGTTAAAATTACTCTAAGTATCCACCTTTCATGGGAGGTGTTGGGGAGCAGATAATTCAGTTAAAAGCCATTAAAATGAGCATGAGGCAGAGGGTTCAGACTCCACTGAACTAACCTGAATCTTCCATAGCAATAGGTGACAAAAGTGCTAAACTTACTGCAAATTGCTGGGCTTGGTTTCAGAAATATGAACATCTCATCCCCACTCTGAGTGAACTGCACATTTTCCCCAGTAAAAGAAGCATGGCCAACTCCAGGAAGATGGCTCTCAGAGCCATTAGGCCTCACTTTGCCTGCAAGTGGTTCCCTTCAGTACTGCAGGGAACCCTAAGCACCCCTGGCAGTGACCTCTGAGCACTGCACCAGGAGTGGCCCCACAATTTAAGGAATCACAGAGGCAGAGGTACCTGGATTCTGTGTCCCACCCCTGGGAAACTGAGACACACGCAATATTTTTTTCAGTTTATCTCAGCAAAATCAATCCGCACAGGCAGAATCAAACCAGAAATGGTTGGGGCCAGAGCAATAGGACAGTGGGTAGGGCGTCTGCCTTGCACAACCCTGGTTCAATTCCTGGCACTCCATATGGTCCCTCAAACACTGCCAGGAGTAACCCCTGAGCAAAGCTGGGTATGACCCAAAACACAAAACCAAATCCAACCCTAAAGTGGTTAAAAGTGCTCAGCTAAAGGAAGATGAGGGGCGTGTGTGCGTGTGTATGTCTATGTGTGTGTATCTGTATGTAATACAAGAGGGAACAGTAGAGGTCATTGGCTAAACAAGGATATTTGGATTCAAGATCGCTTAAAACCTACTTGGTTAGGACTGGTTGTCCTTAGGCTTCACTTTGGTAACTCCGAGACCTCTGCACTTAGATTTTGGTTTTGCTTATGTCTGTCACCACGGATGGTATTCAAGTCACCTCAACATAATGGTTTTTCCTATGTTTTATTTATGTATTTGTTTTGGGATCACACCCGGTAGTGCTCAGGGCTTAGCTTACTCCTGGTGGGCTCCAGGGCCCATATGGGATGCTGGGGATTGAAACTAGGTCAGCTGTGTACTAAGCAAGCCCTATCCACTTGCTCTGGCTCCTTTCCTACTGTTCTAGCTGACTTCCCTGGGTTTGCTACAATACCAGCGGTGCTCGCTAAGGTACAACACTGTATATATTTGCTGGGGCACAAACTCTTCCTTGTCCAGCCAATAAGTAATTCTATGATCTAAAACCAACTTAGTAAGAAAGCCCAGCAACTTTGGTTGCGTAGCTGTGTGGCTGTGCCTTCATGAGAGAGTTAAGGATAGTTGCATGAGTTCAGGAACATTATCTTCCTGTGCACTAACAGGAAAAGCAATTGGTGAAAAGGTCAAAGAAGTAAGAGCTTCATGATGGAGATCAAAATTCAAATCCATGAATTTAGAAGAGCTATCTCAAGATACTCTGTTTTGGGACCGGAAATGCCCACACAGATTTTAAGTTTATTTCTATCTCTGGCAGGTGTACCATTTCCAGAGTCTGGAGGTGCACTTTCCATTGCAAGGTGTAACCCCAGCATTCAGGTCCCTCAAATCTGACGGCCACTTGGGTACCTAAGAGAACTTGCTACATTCCCATTCAAGAAAATTCAAGGGTGGTCTTAGTTCTTGGGTAGAGGATATTGAAACTGTTTTGTTTGGCTTTTCTGTTTGAGAGCCACACCCAACTGTGCTCAGGGCTTACTCCTGGCTCTGTGCTCAGAAATTACTCTAGGCAATGCTCAGGGAACCATATGGGGTGCCGGGGATAGAATCAGGGCCAGCCACATACAAGGCAAGAGACTTACCCCAGTATTGTTCTTGCTGGGGTACTGGTTACAGGGCTTGTACACACAGAGTTGAGTTGGAGGTTGAACCCTCTGCTCGGCATGCCCTGGGGACCTTAAAGTGAGTTATCACTGCCCCCCCCCCCCCCCACGACTGATCTTCTAAAAGCCTCTCCAGGGTAAGACGCCTAACCCAGGACTCACCGTCAGTCTTTGGAGGATATTTCCTCTCTTCTCAAGGTCTCCCACGATATCCTGAGGATCCTGCCAGGAAACGACCATCGTTACTCACCAGATCAGTCTGCTGGGAGCCCTGCAAACAGTGTGCTGGGACTTTATTGGCTCCATAAAGTCAAACTTCCTTTACTACAACTGTCTGATAGGATCTTGTTTTAGGCAGATTCCCAAATCCTCTACATTCCAGTCAAAGTCTTGGGAATAAAAACAGCACTTCCCATTGTGTCCTATTCTAGGGACCAATTTTTATGGAGTGCATCCACGTAACAACATTGCATGAAAATAAATTTCCAAGTTCTGGATGAATCAGGTAGGGAGGAAAATAAAGGTTTCAGTTACAAAGGTATACATTACCAGAGTTGTATGTCAGAGACAGCTTAAGAGAAAAATCAAGGTTTCCTTAAACCTGGAAAACAAAACATTAAGGAATTAGAAATGTCTCGAGGAATAACAGTTAAAGAAGTTATAATCAGCATCAGTTCATTTAATCCTACGTTACTGACTCTTGTTCTGCTTGAATGCTGTCTTTTTATTAGTTCTAAAATTCTTGTCCCACTGAGGATTATCATCTTAAAGTTACCAGAAACCTGTCTTTCCCCTGAAGCTCTTTGAATATGAACTTCTGCAAAAGCATGAGGGTAAAAGAGTAACTGCAAATGTCAAAAAGAATTTAGGGCCAAGAGTATACGGTACACGACGAGTAAGTCCACCATCCACACGCTGTGGACCTGTTGTTTAACAAAGCGCTCTTTCTCCATATCACCTCATCTCTCTCAATCAACTGGCACCAAAAAGCAACTGCAAGCTGGCCTTTGTGACCGCAAACTAACCACCACGTGTGCCACGACAGGCAGAAAGCCACGTTTCCTGGACTTAGAAGGAGACAAAGGAGAAAGCCATCACTTTCTCTGGGAAGCATTCGCTGACTTCAGTGTCTGATAAAGTCTTACATGCAATCACCAGGTACTAGGAACGGGGAAAGCCTCAGGCAGCGCCAGAGGCATCGGAGAGCCAGGAGCTTGAGTGGCCCAAGTATGCAGTACCACACCACGGCTGGCCACTTACCACACCTGGGGGATCCAAGTCTCTCCTGACACCAAAAACTGGTAGGAGATAACATTTCAAAACTTTATTATTAAGATGCCTGGGGTAGGAACAATCAATGAAAAGCAGAGCCAACCTGGAATGCTTAGGAGAGCCCCATCAAGAGACAGATGCTCAGGAGCGATGGACAAGAGAAAAGGCGGCGGGACAGCGCAGACAGGTCAGTTTCTGGTTCACGTGGCTGTCCGTGACCCCTACAGCGTTCGCTGGTTTGGATGCTGGGCCACGTGGTGCCACCTCAGCTCAGGGCCGTCTGGTGGGGTTAATTTAAACAATTCTTACCAGCGGATTTTCCCCCTGGTTTAGTGTCAAAACCGCCTCTGGATAAACTGTGCCTGTGAGGCGTGGTGCGGGGGGAGGGTGGCCTGGGAGGGCCTCCAATGACGGCCTTTCCCCCGCCCCGCAGGAAGTAAAGTCCACTGGCCAAGGCGCCCAAATTGGCTCTGACCTTGGGCTCCGACAAGGCTCGCTTGTGTTCACAGCCCAACTAACTGCCCGGGAATGCAAGGTACAGTCTCGAGAACTTCCTAGTTTCTCTGTTTTTCTCTTGGCTTCATCTGTGGAGAGGGCTCTGGCTGAACAGCACATAGTAGGTAAGATGAAAAGGGGGTTGTGCGCTGGGATGGCTTTCTGGCATGGCTGGAGGGACTGGCATCTTCGGAGATTCCCCCTTGCCCCTCCCCCCGCCCCCTCTTCCCCCCTTCTCCCGCCGGCCAGCTGGCCTGTCCACACCCACTGGGTGGAGCCTCCCCGGCAGTGCAAGCCCGCCTTCCTGCGGGAGAGCCGGTGGCTGTCCCCTGCCTCTCAGGGTTAACTCTCTTCTCTTTACCTGGTCACAGAATTATATCATGGAATCACTGGCAAAAAGGCAGGGGCACAGGGGCCATCCGCTCTTGAACACTTATGAGCACATTACCTCCTAACAACACAACGTTCTCCAGCGACTACCAGCACATCCAAGACCTGCTGCTCTGTCTCAGTCTACCTTCACACCTCCTCAGTGCTCTTTCTGTAGCAGAGTGCCCCCTCAAGGCTGTCGCTGTACTGTTCTGTCCCTTAGGACATTATTTCTCCTGGAGCAAATGCTTGGGAAAGTAGCTCCCAGGGGCCTGAACCCCTTTGCACTTTATTTCTCTTAAGTCTAGAGCTCCCCCGAGGACCTCACCCAGCTTCCCCAGGCTTTTGGCTGGTGGGAGGACACCAGGGACAGTTCTTGGCGTGGTCACCCCCCATGGATCAGTAGCTCTGACTTTGCTGCTGTCTGCTCTGCAAGTCCTGCTGGAAAGGGCCAGTGTTCTGACGTGACATCTTCCAGGCGCCATTCAAGCTAGTGGCAGATTTTTGTGGTGGCTTTGATGTTCCTCAATTCATTCATACTCTTTCCCTAGCGTTCATCCAGTTCAAGGATCTGCCTTGATTGTGGTTACGGAAGACAGAGCCAGAGAGTATTTGAGGCCGTCAGGCTTCCAGGCAACTAAGGACAATCGGAGTGAGCTCTCAAAAACCCTGTGTCGTTGTCACATGAAACCAGGCAACACGCCCCCAGAAAAGCCCCAGCAAAGCCCCGTGTGAGGAGTCTCCCAAGCAATACTCCTTAAGGGGGTGCTAAGGAATCCCTCAGTGTTTCAGGACCTCAGGGTCACACCTGGAAGTGCTCCAGAGTCTTCCACAGCTGCACCCTGCAATGTCTGGGAACCATGTGTGGTGCTGAGGATTAGTCACTTGCGAGGGAAACACCTTAGCCACTATATCATCTGCCTGGCCCTCTTGCTTGAATTAAAAAGCAAAACAAGCAAAACGGGGGCCTCCCCAATGGTGCTCAGAGGGCAGTGCAGACCAAACAGTGCATTCCTCTATTGGCAATGAGGTGCTGCTCAGGCTAGCAGTGCTGTGGGTGGGAGGTGGTTGGGGGGGATCTTCTCAAATGCCAGGCATGAGCTCCTCCCCCTTCAGCTCCTGTGTGGGGAGGGGCATGGATCGAAGCCCCCCCCCCCCCACTCACCAAGTTTGAAGTTGAGTTCGGAGTGTCTAGAAACAACCGCCGAAATGAGAGTAAATCATCCTCTCTTAAAGCAGGTGTCTTTAAAACAATTACACTTCAAGTAATTGTAATTACTTTTGCTTGGGGGGGGGCATACCTGGTGATGATCAGGAGCTACTCTGGGCGCTTTGGTCCCTGGCAGTGATCTGGGGACCATGTGTTGCCAGAGATAGAATCTGGGTCTCCTGTATACTCTAGCCTGTTGAGGGGGTCTGGCCCCTGATCTAAACTTTCAAACTTTTAAAAAACATACATATATTTTAAATTTTTATTGAATCACTGTGAGATACACAGTTACAAAGTTGTTCATGATTGGGTCTACCACCAATGTCCCCAGTCTCCCCGTTCCCCTGCCTCTATGGCAGGTTGGTCTCTCCCCTCTCCCTCCCCCTCCCCTCTTATCACCCCCTTTGGCCATTATGGTCTGCAATACAGATACTGAAAGGGTATCATATATATATATATATCCCTTTACCTCCTCTCAACACTAAACATTCAACCTTTCTCTGTGATACGAAACTACTTGTACCAGGCCAGGACAGTAACTAAGAGGGCAGAGAACATGCTTTGCATGCCGAGGCCCAGATTGATCTTCAGCACCACATGGTCCACAACAAGCAGGTGTAGTCCCTGAGTGACTGAAAATTTTAAAAAACAGCAATGTTTAGGTCAGTATCCTGTAAACTGACACAGCGATGTCTCGGGTTTGACACAGGAGCCTGAGGCTAAGGCGTCATGCCGAGAAGGGAGGGGAAGGCCCGTACCTACGCACAAGCCCCAGATGGAGGCTGGGGATGGATGGTCGTGCTCCACTTCTTCCTGGTAAGAGAACGCTCTACTCTTCTACGGTCTGGCAGGAAGCCCCCCCCCCCCCCCCCCCCCGAACAACCCAGAACAGCCTGACTACAAGATCATCTATGAATTCCTCAGCACACGAATGTGGAGAGGGAAAGACCTGAACTGCCATTACCTGCTCAGCCCACTGCCTACAGTGCACAGTGAAAAAAATGCACCCCCAACCCCCCAGTGGAGCAAAGAATACCCATCCAGCAACTCCACTCCTCCCCACCCCTTAAACCACGGTGTGCCCCCTCACCACCTGCTGCCAGGCTCTGGGCACACTGAAGTTAAGAGTTTGGGGACAATCACACACTTAACCATCCCACCCAGACAGCTTATGCTAGAATCAGGCCTGGTGTCTGTTTCAAGAGAGAGAATGCAGTTTCTGAAACCAGAGCTGGATTTTTCCACTAAAGCTACCAGCAAGCGGAGCACATGCTCTGGGTTTGCTTTTGACGGTGTGCAGTGCTTCTGACTCTGTGCTCAGGGATCACTCCCAGCAGTGCCCAGGGAAACATATGCAGTGCCAGGGAATGAACTGGGATTGGCCATGTGCAGGCAAGAGCTCCCGCTGGGCCTTGTCTCTGGCCTCTCTGACTCTCAAGTAAGCCCCTTGCCCTCACCCTGCTTCTTGGTTAGGTATGTGAACAGTGGAGAGGTGAGCCACTGGCATGGCTATTCTAGAATGTTCGGGAATCCATTCCTGTTCTCCAAAAGACCATACTGGCTCCACTCTGAAGGGAGTGGGGGTTCTGAAGGGTCCCAGAGAAGTTCTGTTCCCTTTGCGATGGGCTCACAAAGACTCTGTCTGTGGGTCTCCCCATATTCTACTCTGAGGACAAAGAATACAGATCCGAGTGCCGATAAACAATCCTGTCACCTGCAAGCTGGGTATCTAGATCTGTAAATAGGATGAGAACACATTACAACACAGGATGGGGCAGAAGTTCTCAGCCAAAGGTTTATATAAAACCAAGCTACCAAAATGCTTAGGGCTGGAGTGATAGTACAGCGAGGAAGGCATTTACCTTGCACACAGCCAACCAGGGTTCGATCCTCAGCATCCCATATGCTCCCCACAGCACCACCAGAAGTGATTCCTGAATGCAGAGCCAGAGCATTGCTGGCCTGATCACTGCTTGGTGTGACCCCCGCCCGCAAAAGAGCCAAAGATAAACAAACTACCCAAATGGCCAATTTATTCAATTTGAAATTATCAAAGAATGTGTGTGTGTATGGGGGGGGTTCCTAAAATGTTACCAACAAGGAAACTAAGCGCGTCCTAACTGAGAGTCCGTCCTTCTCGTGGAGGCAGCCCAACTCAAGGCTTCGCGTGCCCAACGAGATGCTCAGTTCCTTACCTTTCTCTCCAGGAGTCACCCTCCCTTTCCCTACTTTGCCCTAGGAGGGTCAGGAAGTCATTTGACCAACTTGGTTTCTCTTAAGAAAAATAATCTACAGTTCGGGGAGATGACACAGGGATGAAGATTCTTGCTTTGCACCCCAATGACCCTGGTTCAACTCCCCAGGCTTTGTTCCCTGAGTACAGATTCAGGAATAGCCCCTGAATACCACAGGGGACGGCCCAAGTCCTCCCACTCCAAGGAAAGAAAAATGATTTAACAATTAGATTAATAATAAGGCATATCTCACTTTTTTTTTTAGGTTTGCCTATAAAATACACACACAAAAATCCAGATCCTTAAAATGTTAACAGCTAACACAGGCCAATGACCCACTGTAGTTAATGAATGACTTTGCCTTAGTTTCCTGTGACAAGTGCTCTTTCCCACAGTAGCTGAACTGTAAACGTGAGGGAAAAGTCCCAGTGCTGGTTTATTTTTTTTGGGGGGGGGGGTGGAGTGATGTTTGGGCCACACCCAGAGTGATGCTCAGGTGCTACTCAGAAATTACTCCTGACAGTGCTTGGGGGAACCACATGAGGTGAAGTGCCAGGGATCAAACCCAGGTCAGCCAAAGGCAGGGCATGTTTTCTTCCCCTGATCTACCTTTCTGGCACCTTCCTTTCTTTCCTCCTTCTCTTAGTGGTATGATCATATTAAAGACTCAATTAGTACTTGTTAATGGACGAAAAACTGGATGGATGAGTCTTATTGATGGAAACACTTAAGCATAAACAAGGAAGAAGGTGGTAACGACATGGCAGGGTCTGTATGACACAAGAACATTATCTCTATCATTACGTAAAGAGGAACTCGTCAAACAAGGATACAGGGCCATGGGGGGGCGGGGACAGTGGTGGTGAGGCATGGCAGGGATGGCTTTGGCTAGAAATAGCTGTAAAGGGTCATTCAGGTGGGTAACAGGTTGGTCGGACACAAGCCTAGGACCGCTGCAAGAATCGAGGAAGAAAACATAAAGCAGGAAATCAAGGGAGTAGTTATGGAGATGGAGAGAAAATATAACGAGTGACAGGTGGAGGACTATAAGACTTGGAGAACAAGAGAGCATGTCAGGGGATCCTGGGTTGCTGCTCTGGGCAGCTTGGAGAATACATATGCTGTTCACTGGAAGACAAAGGAGAGGAGACAATCAGGCTAGCTTCATGGTTGTTTTTGGACATTCTGAGGAACTTGTGACATAACCTGCAATACGTTCAGCACGGTCCGTGTGCCCCTGAAGCAGAGGCTCTGGGTAGAAACAGTGCCATCAGCACACATGACAATCTAATCAAGGGTGTGTATGTGTGTGTGTATCCGCATGAAAATCAGAGCCATCAGCACCCATGACAATCTGAGGGTATAATGTGTCTGTGAATTAGCGTCATCAAGACTGAGGGTGTGTGTACGCAGACATGTGTGTAATCACCAGGGCGAGGGCAGAGCAAACAGGACAGTAGCCTGCAAACACAATGCCTGGGGACAGCAAGGGTCGAAGGCACCCTCCTACCCCTGTCCCCAGAAGACAGAGGGCAGCAGAGAAGCAGGCAGGAAACGTTTAGTTGATGAGCACATAGGCCTGAGGTCAATATCCAGCCCTTGTTCCAAAACAAGGAAACCTAATACTTCCCTGGGTCCTTGGAGTAGGGGCCTGAGAGGAGATAGGCACTGCCCATTACAGACCTTTGGGAAGGTCAGTTAAGAACAGTCATGTTAAGAGAGGAACCAGGGACAGGAACTTGTTACTACAGACTTACTGACCGGGTCTAGTGCTCTGCATTCAAATAGGGCTGCTGGAACTGATCCAATCCCCATCCTTTAGACAATATTCTTACTATCTGATAAGGGAGCTCTTTCCCTACTGCTAAGGGGAAGTAAACTTAAGGACGACCAAGAACTGAGTGGGCTGGGATCAATCACAGGAGCATGTCTAAGGGCTCGGGGCTTCTAGATTTGGGGGGAGGCTGCTCAAGGCAGTGCCCAGGGCACCACACAGTGTCGGAAATTGTGCTCAGCCCTTTGCACCATCTCCCCAGTCCTGCGGTGGGGGTGGGGAGGCCTTGATTTTGGAGTGCACCCATTCACAAGTCTGATGGGGTCTCTGGGGCAGACCTGAAACCTGGGAGCAAAGTGTGGGACAAAACAGTGTGTAAGAAGAGATTTATTGGGGGCTGGAGCGACAGCACAGTGGATAGGGCATTTGTCTTGCAGGCGGCCGACCCGGGTTTGACTCCCAGCATCCCATATGGCCCCCTGAGCACCGCCAGGGATAATTCCTGAGTGCAGAGCCAGAAGTAACCCCTGTGCATCGCCAGGTGTGACCCAAAAAGCAAAGAAAAAAAATCTAGACTGGGGGGAAGAGTTTTTTAATATCCCCGTGTCAAAATAAAAACAAAGGAAGGTTACAACTCAAGAGGCAAGGAAGGTGTGAAAGTGTGTCCTTGACCTTCCTGCTAACACTCAGTGGAAAACAAACTCCGCCTGTCTGTCTGCAGTGCACCCTGGGGATCCAACTCAGGGCCTCACACATGCAAGGCTCTGTCCCAAGCTATATTCACAGCCCCAGACTCAGCTATTAAAGACAAATCCTATTTACCACTCCTATGTCCAGACATCAAGAACAGAGCAGAAGGAAAGACCCTGAATTGGGGGTGGGGTAGGGGTGGCAGCAGCTAGCCAGTCAGGTGACTGAGAACGCAGAGCTCAGCATCACAAAGATGCCAGTGCAGAAGTCACAACTGCACAGACCAGGCAGTCCCACTTACAGACTGTGGCATCACTCCAGTGCTCCCCAAGGAGCACTGCTTGTGTTCTGAACCCAGAGACAAGAGTCTGGCTTGAATCAGATCTCTGTATATTCTCTAGTACTGCTTTCTGGAAGGGAGCAACAGGACAAGACATCCTGTTTCACTACTGAATATACAGACCTGGGGCTTGTAGCACTATTGGCTCCAAACAAGGAAAAGTTTTGTATCATCTCTCCGATCAAAATGGGAAACTGATATGGAGGGGCTTGCTTTTCCCCAGCTCAGACTTTTATCGTCCGGGAGCATCACTCCAGACGATGAATAATGCTATCCAAAGAGCCAGAGCAGTCTTGATTACTACTAGGAGGTAAGGGCTGAAGGAAGTGGCTAAGAGGAGGCAGGTAAATACCAACCAAAGGAAAAGGAGAGGGGGGAGAGGGGGAAAGGGAGGGGGGGATGAGAGAGAGAGAGAGAGAGAGAGAGAGAGAGAGAGAGAGAGAGAGAATGGGTTGAGTGAGTACAGGGGCTAAGACTGTGCCTTGCAGAAGGCTGATCCCACTTTAATCCTCTGCACCACCTGGTCCCCCACAGCATCGCTGGCTGTAGCCCAGGGTGGTCCCGGGTGACCCCTGCTATGGCAGGGCCCAAGTAGCATCACATCCTCAGAGCCTCATTTTGATGAAAAAAATCATCACTGGAAAGAAAGGGCCCCCAGGAGCCCACCAGGACACTGACGACCCAGCCCTACGCCCCAATAAAAGGGAGAAAAAGAATAGGACGAGCAGTTGTGGGGTAAAAACAAGAATGTTTAGTTTGGGATGGGCTGACTTAAGATAGAAATAAGACAAAGGAGTCTGAGGCTCTAAGAAAAGCAAAATTTCATGAGAACTGAGCGTTAAGTATTGCCCGGTGAGGACTTCCTCAGTCTTCACATGAGCCAGACAACATTTTTTTAGGTCAGCTTTGCTCTGTCTGCTTTCGAGTTGAATACCCTTCTTTCTTCTCTTAGATGATTCAAATTGAAACATTTTCCAGGTATTAAAAAAGTGGTAATACTGCATTCACAGAAGAGGATGCATAACTGCTGCAAAGCTGTTTGCCCAAGGTCCTTAGTCTTGCCCAAGGCTACCAGGGAGGCAGGATACAGGCCAAGGGAGACTAACTCAAGCTCAGGACTCAGAACTCCTCCACCACGTGCTGTCCATGGCCATAACTTTGAGACTGAGCAATTGTTCATGGAGTAGGTGTTAAGTTAAAGAGGGCAGCATCCCAGGGAGAAAGCCTCTCCCTGATCGGCAAGAAAAAGACTGTGTATGTGGAAGGGAGCTGAGGTTTTGCAGTGCTTCTGAAGTAATGCACGGCCAGGCTGAAAGCAAAACTGTAGGCTTGTGAAACCACGGGAAGGAATGTGGGGAGCCAAGAAGTCCTTGGAGAGAGTGTACAGACATGGGGCCTAAGCTAAGGGTCTGTACACTCTGATGGGTTCCCCTAACTATTTGCCCTCCTGGCTGCAGCTGAAAGTATTCAACTAGTAAGAAAAAAAAAATAGAAAGGATGAAGAATAACTCTTCATTGCCTCCCAAGCTCAACAGACTGACAAGGTAACAAAAGCACTAAGCAGAAGGCCCAGAGTGCAGTGAGTAAGGCCCCTGCCTTGCACGCAGCCAACAGATTCCATCCTTGGCACTGCATATGGTCGCTGAGTCCCCCGCAGGAGTGATCAATTTGAATCATCTAAGAGAAGAAAGAAGGGTATTCAACTTGAAAGCAGACAGAGAAATGCTGACCTAAAAAAAGTGGCAATATTGTATCTTTTTGGCCCAATGTGTTTCTTTCAAGGTTAAGTAGAATTAGCTGACAGAGGCCAGTGTAACAGACTCAGGACAGCTGATCTGGGGCTAATTCTATCTAGGTTTAAACCTCAGCTCTGGCACTATTTTGAACAACATTTACTCTCTACCCTTCAACTTCCTGATCTCTAATACAATATTGGCATACCCGTCCTATAGCCTTGTAATGAAGTTCTAAGAGGTTACCCACTCCATAAAATATGAAATCTTTAACAAGGAACCACCTAGTCAGTAAATCCTAGTGAGCTGGGGCATCCTCACCCCCTGTGGCTGTAATTTTCTCTGTAATGACCCACCACCTGACTTGCACTCTTATCTGCTAATGACTCACCACCTGACTTGCACTCTTATCTGCTTTGACTTAGGTAAATGTGATTGTGATGGGGATGACCAAGACATTTGCAATTTTCTTTGTGATTTTTCAAGAAGAGTTTGAAAGCACCTCAAAGCAAACTGGTTGGATTGGATCCATCATGTCCTCACTTCGTTTCTCTGCAGGTACAAGGCAGCAATAAGCTTGGCATCCAAGGACCTGGGCCCAACAATACTCACCTGATGGTCAAGCAAGGCAGGAGCATTGCTACAACGTAGCTTCAAGTATTAATATGTAAAGCTGACACAAGGATGGAGTGTTTAGCTTTCAAGTGACTTGATAAAGTTGAAAATACTTTCAGAGAAAGAAAGCACAAGAGCCCACCTCTTCCTTAATTCCACAACTCAGTTTTTAATCCCTTCGTTCCAGTCCCTTCGTTCCAGTGCCTTAACTTCTGTTCAGGGACCTAGTTTCTCAACTGGGATGCCAGTTCATTAAGATCTAATCACCAATGTATATTTAAGCCAAAATACACATTTTTTTTTTTTTTTGGCCATGGGATTGGGGTCATACCTGGCAGTGCTCAGGAATTGCTCCTAGAAGTGCCTTGGGGAACCATATTCAGTTCTGAGGACCAGACCAGGGTTAGCCTCTTGTAAGGCAAGTCCTGTAAAACCTTAACCATTGTACAGTCTCTCCAGCTGTCCTCTAGTTTTATCTGGAAATGTAACATGATAGAGGGAACAGATTAATGATAGTACCTTGTTCTTGTGATTGTCACTGGATACAACCTTGTTTGCAGTGGTTTTACAACGTACAATTAAGAAATTTCTCCTTCAATCAACTTAATGAAAAAATAAATAAAAAAAGTATGTGGAGGAAAGTTGACACTGGTGGTATTGTATACCAGCAACTATCAGTAACTAAACCATGGCTCTTGCAATAGTGGGTAAGGTGCTTGCCCTGCACATGACTGACCTGGATTAGATCATATCGTCCCATATGATCTCCCTAGCACCACCAAGAACGATCTCTAAGCAATGCCAGGTGTGCCACTTCCCAGCCCCTCCCAGCAATGCCAGATGTGCCACTTGTCCCCCGCTGTCCCCCAAACAAAGTAACAAGGCCAGGATGATAGCTCAAAGGACGCAGGGTTCATTCTTGGGTACCACATGACCCACTGAGCACAACTGGGAGAGACCGCTGAGCAATGCACTGGAAGTAGCCGCGTATTCCCGGGTGTGGACCCAAACGCAAGCGGAAGTCCCCAACAAAACCCTTTCAAAAAGGAAAAAAAATGTAGAATTGGGATTAAGAAATCCAACAAAATGATTTTTTCTTTGTTGCTATGAGAACTGGGTGGTCGGGGTGGGAGTGTGGGGGGTATCTAAACACATCTGATTGCAGTGCATTTGGATTCTTGGACACTCAGGGATTGAATCTTGTCCTCATGCATCTGCTATATAATTTTGAGGAATATATAATACTCCAAAGTAGAATCCTCGTTTCTTTAGCCCCTCATTTAAGTGGTATACTCTAGAGAGGGGTCAGACATTGGTCTTGCACACAGCTTACCTGGATTTGAGCCCCGGCACCCCGGAGTCCCCTGAGCCCTCTAGAATAATCTCTGAGTGCAGAGCCAGTAGTAAGTCCCCTGAACGCCACTGGTCATGGCTCCCCAAACTCACACATAAATTGTAAACGGAGGGGTGTCAGAGCACATTTACAGTCTCTGCCTTTCTTTCTCTTCCTAAGGCCCTCTGGCTGCCATTATCTGTGACATCACTGGAGAGAGAACTGCCTCCCTTCTTGGGGCGCTCCTCTTCACTGGCGGATATCTAATCAGTAGCTGGGCTACAAGCATTTCCTTTCTCTGTGTGACTATGGGATTTTTACCTGGTAAGTCTAGTGTAAAAATAAGACTGTTTAATAAAGTTGGGCCTCAGAATCTTTCCTTTTACTGTTCATGAATCCAAAAGGCCTCGTTACACGATCAAGAAGGAAAATCTTGTCTGGTACCAAGTCACTTAACGTGAAAGCAGCTGAAGCTGTGAACGTTTGTCTTTTAGGTCTGGGTTCCGCTTTCTTGTATCAAGCAGCTGCTGTGGAAATTACGAAATACTTCAAAAAACGCCTGGCTCTTTCCACAGCTATTGCTCGTTCTGGGATGGGATTCACATTTCTCCTAGCACCTTTTACAAAATTCCTGGTAGATCTGTATGATTGGACAGGTGAGTCATTCGAAATTCCTGAATTCGAAATTCTAGCTCTGCAAGTCTTGATGTTCAACTCTTTTAACTCTGAAGGGAAACAAATTCTTATAGCCAACGTGTGCCTTTTTCTTGGAGCTTCAAGACTAGAGGTCTTGAAGCACTTGCAGGGTTCCCCTTCCACCCTTAGCAAAGCAGTCCCTAGTCCAATTTCCCCTTTAAGAAAAAAACCTATTAAAAAATGCCGGGACTGGAACAACAGTACCGCGGAGAGGGCATTTGCTTTGCACACAGCCAAGCTGGGTTTGATCCCCAGCATCCCATATGGTCCCCTGAGCCACCCCTAGGAGTAATTCCTGAGTAGAGAGCCAGGAGTAACCGCTGAGTATCACCAGGTATGACCCAAAAAGCAAAAAAGAAAGAAAAAAAAAAAGCTTCCTCCATCAGATTCACTCGACAGATTGGGGGGGTGGTGGGATCCTCAGGTAAAAAATTAAAAGGGCCATGTTTCTTAAAGGTTCATTTTTTGTTAAAGTCAACTACACCAGTTTGAAAATGAGAAATCACACATTTCTTGTACTTGAAACAAAACTAGATCCAAATAACTTAAAAATGCATAGTTATAACTATCACCTATAAGTTTAGTTTCATCTTGAGCAGGATCTGCTGACAAATCCCTACGACAAGTTAGTAGATCCAATAGTCAACTCTATCTAGAACCTCACATGAGTCACAGCTTTGGTCAGGACATGCTGAAACCAAACTAACTTGGCTTCAAAGGCAAGACAAGCATCTGTCTCATTTCAAGGAAATAAAAAATGTCAAGGAAGAAAGGCAATCTGCTCTCCTAACGCAGTTTCCAAATGAATATATCATCTAATTCTCCCTTTTTATTCACTACTGAAATCTATATCCTCCCGTCAGGATATTTAAAATCCCTATTTAAAAAACAGTGTAATTTTCTTGATGTTGCCAGAAATCACGCACCTCAGTTGCGGTGCTCGTACACCTAATTGTGGCGCTTGGGATCACACTTGGCATGTGGGGTGGTGGCAGGGATCAAACTCATGGCCTCATGCCCACAAAGCAGATGCTTTCTACCAGTGAGCATCCCCGGTCCCCAATTTTCTAACACTGGAAATATCTCTCCCTCCCAAACTGGTTTTATTCTTGTTGCAAAAAATAGCTCTCTCCTTCCACGCCATCTGTTGGTGCAGTTTCCTTGGTTTTCTATCTCAAAAGGACGCTCTGTTTTCATAGATACGAATGTACACAGTTAGCAATGAAATGAACAGACTTAAATAAGGGCTTTCAGCTAAATTTGCAGAAAAGCTTTCAGGACTTTTCACTACCTTTTCATGGTCAGGTTTATTCATTTTAACTTGTCAATGTCTCCTCTTCAGGTGCCCTTATATTATTTGGAGCCATCACACTGAATCTGGTGCCTTCCAGTATGCTACTAAGGCCTATCTATATCAAAAGCAAGAGCATTCCTGATGTTAAAGAGAGAGGTGGCAGCATGATTGCAAGTTCTCCAGATGCTGCGTCTGAGCCAGAAATATCACAAGTCAATGAGACACATGCATCGACCACTGGGGACACAGCAGTGTACGAGGCCAGAGAGCCCAGGACAAGTTTAATGGTCTCACAAAACCAAAGAAGAGAGTTTAACAGTGCGCCTAACAGAAATGCAGGACTGCACCTAACAACTAATGAAAGTGACAAGGTCACTTCAGGGTGCTGTAAACAAAACCTCTTTGACATGTCTGTTTTAAAGAATCCTTTCTTCTACATATATACCTGGTCTTTTCTCCTCAGTCAGCTTGCGTACTTCATCCCTACCTTTCACCTGGTTGCCAGAGCCAAAACACTGGGAATTGACATCATGGATGCCTCCTACCTTGTATCTGCAGCTGGTAAGAAAACCTTCCATTCCACACTCAAATAAGAACTTGATTTTACAAAGACTTACTAGGCTTAACAAGCTAAAAAAATGTTGTGGGTGACCCAGGAAACCCGGTTTCTGGAAGTTAGAGGAAGCAGTGGATAGTTCCCTGCCCTCACCTAACACTGTGACTTGTACTCATCTTCCTCCGATACTGGACCCCAAACCAAGTTTTACTCAATTTCCATGTATCAGTGCTGGACCCAGTAAACTTTATTAGTTGTGTAAATCCTGCATTCTGCATGGTGTGCAAGGGCAATAGTGACTCTGAGGAGGGGGGAATGGGGGGAGGGGGAGGGAAATCTTAAGATAGCATACATAGTTCATTAGCTAAAGAGACTGGCTGTAAGGCTAAACTTTTTTTTTTCTTTTTGGGTCACACCCAACGATGCTCAGGGGTCACTCCTGGCTCTGCACTCAGGAATTACTCCTGGCGATGCTTGGGGGACCATATGGGATGCCGGGGATCGAACCCGGTTCGGCCACATGCAAGGCAAATAAATGCCCTACCTGCTGTGCTATCGCTCCAGCCCCAAGGCTAAACTTATTGGATTCACTTTCTTGGTCTGTATTCTTCTTTTTTAAAAAAAGTAAAACAGATTTTATTTGGAGGGTTTTAAGGTGTGGAGGGAGAGAGGGTGAGAGAGAGTAATGCGCTCAAGAGAGAATGCAGGCTTCTCCAAGGGCGCAGAGAGCCCCTACACACATCCCATCATTAGACGCGAAAGCATGAAAGTACACATCTCAAGAGGGGAGATGCGGGCGACACGTGCTCGGCCACCACATGTGCTCGGCCATGTGGGCAGAAGCAGCACAGAGCTCAGGCAGCATACGCGCGCCGGTCTGTATTCTTAGGGTTAACCTCTGGCAAATTACCTCCCTTCTATGTGCCTATATTTCTTCTTCTAGACGTAGTACCTACCATTGCCAGGATTCAATAAGTAATGCTACTGAGTTAAAATAGCGCCTGGCCCACTGTAATCATTAACTAATGCTCTATTAATATTTGTAAAAAAAAATTTGTAAATAAGTGTTTTACCTCTTGAACTAAGAGTAAAACATGAAGTATAGCTTAGGTATAGTAAATAATCAGGTAACATTTAAAATTAAATGTAATTTAATCATTTTAGTTGTGTGTATGAAGTCACTGAAACAATGTATTCTACTCAACTGAAAAAATAAGGAGTCGAAAAACAAAAAGGATGAAAAAAATGGTTTTCTCTGATTCTCTAGAAATTCTCAATGGCTCAATATTCACTTTTCCATACTATTTTGAAGTCTTGTTTACCAAGTCTTATACTGCCTGCCACTTCTAATTGCAAAGATAACTCTGCTTCAAATAAGGCACATGTACACACGACACATTTCATTTGGATCTCTGGTAGTATCAATTTAGATCAATTAGAGATGTAAAATGAACATAAGCCCCTAACCCTGCCTACTTTTACCTTCGCTAACTTCCCAGTTCAAGCACACGTCCTAGCCCAGCTCCACTACCGTCTCCCATGCAGCTAGGTTTACAATGCATTTTAAAATAAAGGTGCAAATATTCTGAGAGGAAAAAATTGGTCTTTTATAAAATTATAAAAATATATGTAAATATACCTGTATATAGCACTGTCCTCCCATTGTTCATTGATTTGCTTGAGTGGGCCCAGTAACATCTCCATTATGAGACTTGTTACTGTGTTTGGCAAATCGAATACACCACGGGGAGCTTGCCAGGCTCTGCCGTGCGGGCGAGATACTCTCGGTAGCTTGCAGGGCTCTCTGAGAGGGGCACAGAAATTGAACTCGGATCAGCCAGGCAAATGCCCTACCTGCTGTGCTATCTCTCCAGCCCATAACCTATATATACACACACAAATGAGGTTATCTTGCCCCTCCTTTTTTTTGTGGGGTAATTTGTTTCAATCACAAAAATTTAAAAGTATAAAGCGACAGGTCATGCTACCCTTGGAGAAAATCTTTTAGTAGTGCTGTTATATTAGCATATATGATAATAGATAACATCATGCAATAAAGTGAAAACTGTGTTTCTGAAATTTGAAGCTATACTGTAGCTCTAACATTCCATCTTCCATTTCCAGACTTGCTAATTTTTTTTCAAGTTAAGCATAATAATCTTTGGGGGGAGTTAATCACCAATATATGTTCTTTATTTATTCTTTTTTGGGTCACACCCAGTGATGCTCAGGGGTTACTCCTGGCTCTGCACTCAGGAATAACTCCTGGTGATGCTGGAGGACCATATGGGATGCTGGGGATCGAACTGGGTCGGCTGCGTGCAAGGCAAACACCCCACCTGCTATACTATCGCTCCGGCCCCAAAATATGTTGTAAGAGGAGGGGTCCCAATATAATTTTTTTCAGCCTAACTTTATTAATCTCATAGCTTCCAACATGTCCTCCCTAGTATACAACTCGGTCTTTAGAAATCTCACCTCACCTGTTGCAGGACTTCTGGGAAGACCTCGAGCCCACTGTTAGGGATTCCTAGTTTGGTGGTAAGAGTTTTCCAAATACAATCAGAACACACAACTGACAGGTCTCCTACCCAACTTTGTTACATTTTATGATATGTTACAGGAATAGTTAATTAAACTGACAGAGCCTACTGATGGATGCTTCCTTATATAACCTATCCCTATAATGAAGCCCCTGATTTAAGAAAAGATGTCCTTACACTTTCAGACTGTTTCAGAGAAAAACAAAAATTTGAACTTCGTAAGATCTTTCCGATGCTCTTTCAGGTATCATTGAGACAGTCAGTCAGATTATCTCTGGATGGATTGCTGATCAAAACTGGATCAAGAAGTACCACTACCATAAGACTTACCTTATCCTCTGTGGTATCACTAACCTGCTGGCACCCTTAGCCACCACATTTCCACTCCTTATGACCTACACCATCTTCTTTGCCATTTTTTCTGGTGGCTACATGGCACTGATACTTCCTGTACTGGTAAGTAGACACACTTAAAAAACCATTTAGACAAGCAAGAACTATAAGCTGGAGAAAGTACATGGTTAAGGCGCTTGTCTTGCATCCTGCTGACCCTAGTTCAAATTCCTGGCATCTCATATGGTTTCTAGAGCAGAGGCAGGATCAGTCACTGAGAACCGCTGGGTATGGCACACTGCCAAAATAAATGTGAAAGATTTTAAAGCAAGAATAATTCCCCCCCAAAGAGAACACTTAATTTATATTAACTTTATGCAAGAGCTCCCAGTTCAATTTCTGGCACTACATGGTGCCCTGAATACCAATGAGAGCAGCCCCCAGGAAGGCGCCCAAACCAAAAACCAATTCTCAAGGCCTAGAAAGCCTGTTGCTACATTTCTGCCCAGACAGACATTTAGACCTTGGAGTGTGGTGGAGATAATAAGGTCTATTCACATAGAACAGAAAAAAAAAGGGGGGGGGGAGATTATAAAAGGGTCAGGAGAATTCTATTTTTACCTCTCAGACCCCAGGAAGGACTCAAGGTCAACTTCTTTTACATTTCTAAAATTTCTGTGTGATACTAGGGACTGAATCCCTGGACCTTCCACACGCACAGGTGCCCTACAACTAAATCAAATCCCCAGTCCCACTTCTAGTTTCAGAAATGGCTTTGGTTCCTTCGAGGGCATATCTGTTTTGGATGTGATGGGAATGGGTTTGGGTCATATTCAAGTGGTGATGGGGGCCCCATATAGTCCTGAGGATTAAACCATTGTTCTCCTGCTTGCAAATCATGTTCTCCCGTCCTTTGAACTCATTCCCTGGTCCCCAGGACACAATCTTAAAGGATACCTGAGAAAAGGGGGCTTCCTGACTAGAAAGAAACTGCTTCTTTCTCCAGAGAAACTATTATTCCTAACACACACATTGTGGAGGACTGGGGAGATTAACTCAAAGGGCTCGAGTGCATGCTTTGGCTGGGGAAGCCAGGGTGCTAGCCCAGGACCCCATGCCTCCCAGCACAGCACTGGAAGGAGCCCCTAACATCTACCAGGTGTGGCCCAAAGGAGAAAAAAAAATAAAAGGAACATTGCTTTCTTCCCCCATCTCTCCACTTTTACCCAAAGCTAACTTAAAAAAAAAATTCTTAGAACTAAGTGAAACAATATACCTATACAAATATTCCTGGAACTACTCAGAATCCTGTGGATTCTTCTCAGAACCAGATCCCCAGAGCTCCAGAATGGAATTCGAGGGGATGATAATAGTATTAGCATAAGCGCTCCAAGATACAAGATTCAAACTAAAATTCATTCCTTAAATTCACAGGTTTTAGGCCACAAGCAGAGATACTCAGGGGATACTCCTGGTGCCTGGCAGTCAATCCTGGCTATACTCGGCATAAAACCTACGACTTCTATAATAAACAAGGCCTGCACAGCAGCCCTGACTCATTGAATTCTTACAAACCAATGGGTGGTTCTCAACCATAGGTAGATTCAAGAGAAATTCCACTGCCTAATAGAAATGAGCAAAGCCCAGGGAAGGAAAACAAACAAAAAGAATGAAAGCTGAAGCTGAAAATAGTAGAGGGGGCTTCGCTGCATGCTTTGCATGTGTAAAAGCGAACTTGAATCCCCAGCCACCACCATTAGCAATTCCCAACACCAAGCTGGGAGCAGGCCCTGAAGACCACTAGCTGTGCCCTCTCCACCCCAAATAGTTCAACAACTAACCAGTATTTCTTACTAATACTGAAAACATTGTTTGATGAAATTACTATCCCTGAATTGCTTCAGCTGTTTGTAATAGTGGGGGCAAACGACCATCTAAATCTCCTTAGACGTTAACTGCTCACAGTTTGAGGTGACACAGTCATGTCTTCTGTAGGTCACAGGTCTATTAAATTTTATCTTCCATATGGCTGACACACTGAATTCTAATCCCTACAGGTTGATCTGTCTGGGATTTCTAAAGTACACAGCTTTCTGGGACTTGCAGCCTTCTTTGCTGGGATGGGTGTCCTTTCTGGACCACCTTTGGCAGGTAAGTTTAGCAACATTCTGAGCCAAGTTCAATAGCAATTGAAAACCTGTGATCCATGCTTAATGGTAAGATGAAAACATCAGGTTAAAAGAAACTGGTGATACCTCTGCTCCTCTATACCAGCAATCATACTAATTCATCACTGATGGATTAATTAATGATCCACCATCACTAATGCTGAGGACTAATGTAGTATTGTTGGGCTGGAGAGACAGTACAGCAGGCAGGGCACTTGCCTTGGATGTAGCCAACTTGAAGCCAGCACCCCACATGGTCCCCAAGCACTGCCAGAAGTGATCCCTGAGCACTGCTGGGCATGAACCAAAACCAAGCCAAAAAAAGTAATGCGCACTAAGCAGACTTCTCTTAAGGGATTTAGAAGAATAATTTATGTCTGCCTGTCTAGAAGACAATCTAGAGGGGCTGGAGAGATGGCTCAATAAGCTGAACACATGCAAAGTTTGCATGAGGGGAAGCCCAGTTCATCTGTGGCGCTGATCTGAGAGCAACCATCGAAGCAGTGTTGGGAGTAACCCCCTGCACTTTCAGGTGTGACCCAACAACCAGAATAAAAAATTTTTATCAAATTCTCTATCTAAAATGCACCAAGGAAGCAAAGGAAAAAAGAAAAGAAAGAAAGAGGAAAAGGGGAAAAAAGAAAAGGAAGGAAGAAAAAGAACCACTACCACCTATTATTTGGCCAACAGTGTCCTGGGTATCTCAGCATCCTTCATTTCCTAAGAGGGATGAAGATTCTTCATATTCTATCTGTTCTGGAGAAGGCAGAGGGAATGTGGCTTAAAGACCTACGTAGATGTTATTGGGATCACTGGTGAACATTAATTAGCAAGGAGAGTAATAACTGAAAGAGACTTTACACTGAATAATTGTTTCATTTTCTATTCTTCGCCCAATTAGGTAATTTGGGGGCATCCTGAATATTTAATCCAAGATTATGAAAAGTTTAACTGGTCATACAAACATATTTCCAGTGAACAAATTTAAAGTATAGTACTTTTATCACTGAAGTTCTGAATATATTTCGATGTACCAATCACTGCAGTGTTTCTAAACATTCACAAAAAAAGAAGCTGAGCCTAAGATTCACTGGGTTCCTTCAATGCTGAACTGAGACAAAGGGATCTGATCTTGCGCCAGTATACTTTCCTACATTCTAGTTCTGTACCGGTGTTAAGAGTTTTACCTCTATCAACTTAAGACTTAGAAACAACAAACATCAAAGCTTACAATGACAAAAATTATTACTGGCAGGGAAAACATTCATCACTATTAATGGTTCCGTTTTGGTACCCATTCTAAAAAAAATATTCAATTATAAGATCAATACCTTATGAACATATTTTCTTATGTAACCCAACTCATCCTCGAGTTCAGACTTGCAACACAGGGTAGAATTTTAAAGTCAAGCCCAGACCAGTGACCAGTCTGGGAACAGTGAATGGAATCCAAACATCAAAGATGCCTACCAGAGCAACTCTATGGTTAAAGCACAGGTTAATGTGAT
The DNA here is from genome assembly GCF_029834395.1 of Sorex fumeus. NCBI lineage: Eukaryota > Metazoa > Chordata > Mammalia > Eulipotyphla > Soricidae > Sorex > Sorex fumeus. Next base: position 469,523 of record NW_026606104.1, on the reverse strand, counting down.
AGAGAAAACAAAGCTCAAATAGTTTCCTTAGGTATTTTCTCATTCTCAATTCATATTCACTGGCAGTTTCACTGGGAACTTTTCAAGTCAAGTAATTAGGCCAAAAGCATAAGGCAATAACAAGTACAAAGGAACAGAATATCTTGTTCAAATGATCAAGTAACAAAACAGCAAGTTTAAAGATTATATGTTCCATGTTTTTGCATACAACTTAAAATGTTTAGAAAGGTTCAAAAAACACCATGACAAAGCAAGTTCTGTGAGGACTTTTACTTGCAAGGAAAAAAGCTGTATGTGCAGATCTTGAAATCTATTTGTCGAATTGTACAGTTTGAAAATTATTTTAATACAAAAGAGTAAGTTACAGCAAAGTTGATTAGAAAACAGGGCATCAGTTTATTGTAAAACTTTTACTTCATACAACATAAATAGTGTAAAATACTCCTCTCTCAGTAAGGAAAAAACAATTTACAGCTTTCTATCACTCAAAGTTCTCTTATCCTAGCACTACATGTGAGGCTAGAGAGCGCTCATGACAGACCCTAGCCTTCTCAGGAAGTTTATAATTCCAACCCAACCAATAAAGAAAATGGTAAGGTTGTTGCTAGAAAAGGATGCTGCTTTATAGAAATGAGTTCAGATTATAATTCCATTTCATTTCTCTGTATCATGAGCTCTCGCTGACTACAGCATTGTGCTAAATGTCCTGATCACCTTAGGAAACACCTCTGCTCTTGTGAATCACTCCTCTGTGACATAACGAAGGACATTTCACAAAGGTCATTAGAGTCCTTCTTTACTTTGACTCCTGCAGCAACAACCAAATAAGAAACAGGTACGTCGCTCAGTTCTCAACAGGAAGGAGAAGCTACCTTATTCTTTTAGCTTCGACTAAACCAAAAGACTTACTCGTTATAAAATATTAAATTCTCAACCAAATTTACATCTTCAGCACTCTGTGATTCTCAGTTCTTACTTACCTATGTCTGGTTTTATCAAACTTCAAGAGTTAAAATTTCTAAATAAGATTACAAGCATTTTAAATTAGTAATGTAGCAAATAGTAAAACTTTTCACAATAACCCTCAGTCAGAACACTACCTTAAAACTAATAATGATTATTTAATTTTTCCTTCCTACTTTGAAATGAGAAACAGTCCCACATAATATATTTTAATGATTCAAAAAAAAAAAAATCTAAGATGAAAAAACCAAAGGATCTAAAATCACAAACCCTTTAGGAAATCAACTAAAGTTTTTTATTTAAGATGTCTTTTAAAATAATAGCGCATATGGATAAGAAAATTTTTATATCCTTTTCAAATGTGCATAATGGAAACAGCAACAACAGAATTCTTTATTAGATCTTTGCTGAAACAGTGTAACAAGGATGGAAACGGGTCAAGTTAAAAATTACCATCAGTTCCCCCATATCTTCACAACTCACTGCCTTTGTCCACCCACCTCATTCCTTTCTAAGTCCCTTCTTTTCCTTTTTAAATACTAACAAATTCAATATATTGAAAATACAAACTGCTTCAGACTCGATCAGTTTTAAAGTTGGTCTGTTTCCTGATCTTATGGTGGTCAGTAGACCACCAGTTGATCAGACTATAGACCTTGTATCATAGCTCACCCAAACCCAAATACTGTTTTCTTTTGCTGGAAGTTGGCATCTAGAACAATATACTGGATCCAAGAAAGAATCTGAAGAAAAAGGTGTTGAAATCTGAAAAGATTATATTTCTACCATATTCCCTTGAACAAAAGCAATCCCACAGAAAGCAAAATACCTTGGACAACAAGAGACAGTATGTACTATCCTACAACATAGAAGCCAGACTTAAGCTGTGTACGTGAAAGCCCTAAACAGAAGTCAAGGTATCTAATAAATGAGCTCAAAATGTTAAAGGCTGAGTTTCACTTAAAAAAAAAAAAGTAGAATGATTGGTCTATTTGCTGTCCTAAAGCCCCAACTGACTTCTCCCTGTATTGTGCTAGATACTTACTTAAATCAATCACAACTGCTGGCAAAACTTCTCTTTAATACCACAAATATTATTACTCAGCATTCATTCAATGAACAGTAAGCAACTTCTCAGCAGAGCATTGTTACCTGTTATTTGATCCGAGACCATAAGTTACTCTCGGTACGCTTCCGCAGTTTACATGTGGGCATGACAGAGTACTTACCCTGCCACATCTTCAGCTAGGGCTTTAATAATAGGGACAGCAGAGAACACTGTTTCCCAAACTGGTGATACCATCCCTGGAGGTCTCTGCAACACCACCAAGGGGCAGGGGATGGGGGAGGGCAGCAGCCTAGGGGGCAACTAGGGTTGTCCACTTTCTGTTTGTCCACTTTAAAAAAGCAAAGATTTCCGAGTAATCCCTCCCCCCCCGCACTGAAAAGGGACAGTAAGCCAAATACATCTGGGAACCTCTAGTCTAGAACCTCTAATACTGAGAATCAGAATTTCTAGTCTTCTGTCTCACTGATTGTAAACAAAGTCAAGCAACCCATGTCTCCATATTTCTTACAGTAGAGAGTTCAATAAAGCAGGTATTTCACAGAAGTGTTCCCCTCACTGTCCCTACCCCTCCAAAAAAACACAGAGAAAAGCCACTCTTAATCCTGATTAACTCTAAACTGATTGTACTCCAAAATAAATCTTGTTACTGTTTACTAAACCATTGGGGGCTCCTTCCGGCTTAGTATTTGGGGATCATATAGGCTGTAGTCAGGGACAATGTAATGGTGGGAACTAAGCCTAGGTTTCTGCAAGTAAAACATGTGTTCAGTCCATTGAATTATTCCCTAGGTCTTAACTGTTGTTTTTTTCTAAGGGAAAACACACACACACACACACACACACACACGACTGAAATGAAAACCCATTTATCTAAGATTAACTCTATTCCATTATCACTGACAAGTTCATCTTCTCACATTAGATCACTCTTTTCTATCTCTCTTTCCATCCTTATTTTAGATATATTTAATATTCCACCAGGACATTATGCTACCTTTTGGGCACATCAATTACCAATTTCTCTATAAACTGATAATTTATTTGGAAAAACAAAAGCAAAATCCATTCATAATGCCCTCCAAAAGGGCATCCAATCCATGCTGTCCTTCTGGAGGCTGGGAGTAAGTCGAGGACAAGTGAGAAGGTCAATCAAAGTTTTCTGTCCTCTAAATCCTAAAAAATATATTATCATTTAAGAGGCAAAAAAATATATTATCATTTAAGAGAAAAAATAAAGGCAGATCATTTATTTATTCAGTAATCATTTTTCATACTCCGAAGATTGATGAATACCTGCAAAAACACTTTTTTGCAGAAATTTCAATTTAAAAACAATGAGGGGCCAGAGAGATACTACAGTAAGAGGTTTATATTGCATGCAGCCAAACCAGGTTCAATCCCTGGCACTACATTTGGTCCCCAATCCCATGAGGACTGTTCCCTGAACACAGAGCCAGGTATAAGCCTTGAGCACAGCTAAGCACACAAAACCAAACAATAACAAAAGAATTCTAAATAGCTCCCTATTTAAAAGGGAGTAGAGACAGTTCCTTCCTTTGCAAAAATAGACTCCTTTGCAAGGCCAAGAAATCAAGTTTCAAAATACTAATACAGAACATCATCCTTTTATATAAAAATACAGAGCCAATACTAAAAGCACTCCCAATATAATCTTACTAATAATTTCTATCATGAGATCTTTAGAGAGTTGTCTTAAAATGCCCTAAGGGGGTTAAATTGCTAAACTCTGATTCCCAAGACTTCCCATTGTGGCACACACAGAAAATATTTGTACAGCACAGTGAAAAAAAATTACTGCTAATAGTCAGCCAATAGTGGCTTCAATGAGAGGTCAGAGGTCACTGTCTGTACTCTGCTGCAGCCCAGCAGCTAGAAGTGCTGGTTCAATACTGGGCACTTACAGAGCTCACAATCACTAATTTGAATATGCACCCTGGAATTAAAAGTTGTCTTGGTGTACTTCAAGTTGTCTTTGTAATTTTTTTCTGAAGGGGTGGGGGTCTCTAGCAGTGCTCAAGAGGCCTGAGGCCCCCTCCTGGTTATTCTCAGCCAACCAGGCTGTGGTTCAATTTGAGGGCCTGAGAGATGCAGTGCTTTTTCAGGGAAGATCTCCCATGAAGCACACAGGTGGCCTGGGGTCCTTCTCAGACATTCTCAACAACTGGATTGGCAATTCAAAACAAGGGTTCAAGTATGCAGTGCTGGGGATTACCTGGACCACCCACAATGTGCTGGACTGAGAGTGGACTCTAGGCAGAACTGTATCTCATGACGCTCAGAGCACCATATGGTGCCAGGAATTGAACCCACATCTGAAACATGCACAAGTTCCTGAACCTCTGTACAATCCCTCTGGTCGTTGTATTTCAAGTTTTAACAACGTGAACAACAAGTAAACTTACAGCAGTAAACATAATAAAAATTTTTATTTGTTCAATAATCAAGACTGAGATAATAGAGGTATGAATACTGTCTAGACGGGTTAAACTAATTACTAAAAGTATAAATTAGTGATTGTGAGCTCTGTAAGTGCCCAGTATTGAACCAGCACTTCTAGCTGCTGGGCTGCAGCAGAGTACAGACAGTGACCTCTGACCTCTCATTGAAGCCACTATTGGCTGACTATTAGCAGTAATTTTTTTTCACTGTGCTGTACAAATATTTTCTGTGTGTGCCACAATGGGAAGTCTTGGGAATCAGAGTTTAGCAATTTAACCCCCTTAGGGCATTTTAAGACAACTCTCTAAAGATCTCATGATAGAAATTATTAGTAAGATTATACTACAACCTACAAGATGATGGTATAGTTTTAAAAATGTTAACACTGGGCCAGAAGTGTGAGCTTACAGAATTGAATGCATGATTGAGTGCAGGTGGGAAGTCTGGTTTGATAACTGGCACTGGATGTTGCCAACAATCTCCAGCCAATGACCCACAAGAACAGATCCAGGAGTAGCTCTTGAGCACTGCCAGGTGTAGCCCCCCAAACACAACAAAAATAAAGGGAGAGAGATAGTATAGGAGATAAGGTGTTTACTTAACATTTAGCTGGCATGGGTTCGATCCCTGGCACTACATATGAGGTTCCCGAAGCCGTCAGGGGTCAGTTCTGAGCACTAAGGCAGGAATGGTATTCTGAGCACCACTGGGTATGGCCCAAATAATGCCCCCCCAAATGAAAGTAAATAAAAATAAATTTAAGATACTTATAATAATCAATATCCAACTTGAACGATAATACTATTTCCATTTTTGTTCACTGTAAGGAAGTTCTAAAACTGTTAAAGAAGCGAAGTATTTCCCTATAATAAAAGTAAGATATTCCTGTCCCAAACAAGAGTTACAGTCACAGGTGTAAAGACATAATTTAGACAATTTTATTGTACATAAGAATCATCTGGATTGGGGCCGGTGCAATAGTATAGGGTAAGGCATTTTGCCTTACATATGGTTTACCAGGGTTCAATCTCTTGACACCCATATGGTCCCCTGAGCCTCACCAGGCGTGATCCCTAAATGAAGAACCAGAAATAAGCTCTAAGCACTTCTGGACATAGACCCAAAACCAAAAGATAAAAAGAGCAAGAATCATCTGTATGCCAGGAGAATGAACTGCTGATGCTTGAGGGAAGTCGATGCATCTGTGCAACTAACAATCTTAGGTAAACTGAATGCAGCTAAGGGACTGGAGTGATAGCTCAAGTGATAGAGCACATATTTAGTTTGTCTATAGCCCTGAGCTCAATCCCTGACAATGCACAAACCCCTGAATGCTACCTGGCGTGGTTCTGGTGTCCTATGCATGGCCCTACACTGAGAAGCACTAAACTGTTCTAGGGTTGAAAGTGCATTTGTGGTGTCACAGTAACAGTACAGTGGGGAAGGCGATTGTCCTGCTCACAGCCAACCCCAGTTCAATCTTTGATACCATTATATGGTACTGCAAGCTCTGCCAGGAGTGATCCCTGAGCCCAGAGCCAAGAATAAGGCCTGACTCCCACCAAGAAAAAGTGCATTTATGGGTATACTCTACCCCAGAGGCTGGCCATATTACAACGCTGTGTCCATTATCTTTCCTTTATAACAATACCCCATTGGAAGTTGCCTATAACCTTCTCTGGGCATGCCACTTCTAACTTCTAACCTCTAACCTTTAACTTCTAACTTCCAATCTTCTAACTTCTAACCTTTCTTTACTTTATCCTAGCTTAGGGTACGTATTTTCTCTTCTTTTACTTTATGGAATTTTCTCTCTCCTAATATTTCTTACATGCCCCAAGCATTTCTGGATGTAGCCCCAAAACAAGAGAATGAAAAACCTAAACAACAAAAGAAAATAAAATGCATTTGAAGAAGGAAAGAGAATAGTGTATTTGATCATAGCCCCTTCACATTTTTGCAAAAAAAAAAAAAAAAAAAAGAACTCTGACCTCTGTCTAACACCAGGCACAAAAGTCAGATCAATATCAGACCTGAATCAATAAGGTACATGGAGGAGAATGTAGGCAGAACCCCCCCATGATACCGAAGGTAAAAGCATCTTTAAGGATGAAACACCAATGACCAAGCAAGTGGAAACAAACAAGTGAGACTGCATTAAACAAAGAAGCTTCTGCACCTCAAAGGAAACAGTGACCAAAATACAGAGAACCCACGGAATGGAAAAGAATATTTGCTGAATACCCATCTGATAAGGGGTTAATATCCAGGATATACAAGACTCTAGTAGAATTGTACAAGAAAAAAAAAACCTTCAACCCTATCAAAAAATGGGGAGAAGAAATGAACAGAAGCTTCCTCAAAAAAGAAATGCAAATGGCCAAAAGGCACATTAGCTCTACATTGCTAATCATCAGGGAAATGCAAATCAAAACAATAATGAGATATCATCTCACACCACAGAAACTAGCACACATCAAAAAGAATAAGAACAACCAGTGCTGGCGCAGATGTGGGGAGAAAGGGACTCTCTTTCATTGTTGGTGGGAATGCCAACTGGTCCAGCATTTCTGGAAAATATGAGTATTCCTTAAAAAACTAGAAATTGAGGGGCTGGAGTAGTATTTCAGTGGGTAGGGCATTTGCCTTGCACGCAGCCAACCCGGGTTCAATTCCTGGCATCTCATATGGTCCCCCAAGCAATTCCAGGAGTAATTCCTGAGTGCAGAGCCAGAAGTAACCCGAGTATTATTGGATGCTGGGTCTGACCCAAAAGGCAAAAAAAAAAGAAATTGAGCTTCCATATGCATATGACCCAGCAATACCACTTCTGGGGAATACCCGAGGTTGCAAAAGAGCAGAAGCACAAGAAGAGTCTGAACTTCCATGAGGCTACACATATGATGAGCAGTCAACAAGCAAAAAAGCAACTTAAAGTTGCTGACTTTTAAGAGGTTACATTGTTTTCTATTCACTCATTACATTAAGACCAAGAAACATAAAGCAAACAAAAACCTTGAAGTCTGTATAAGAGCCATAAAGAGAACAAGGAAATTAGAAGACAAATGCACAAATAATCAGATCAATTAGAAATCATTTTCTCATATATATATATATATATATAAAACCTAACACTAGCTCCCTAAGGACATGTATTTTCATCTATTTTATTATGGGTGTACCCACCAGACTACAGAGCTAGTATGGCACACAGCACCTACATTTTCTGAGTAAATGATTAGAGTGACAGTCTGAACTTCTAAAGTATTTCTAGGATATTAAATTTTAAGGAGCAAGGTTCAATCTCCACGTAGATCCCCAAGCATCACGTCATTGCCCAAGCACCAATGGGCATATCTCTACTGGCTCCCAACCACTGTTGGGGTGTGGCCCTGGCGGTCCTCAGCACCATCAGACCCAAGTAACCAAGTGCACAATTATCAGGCTCTCAGAGTCAACCACTGAAAATGACTAGAGTGGCTCCAAAGTGCTGCCGGGAAACATTCTCCACATCCACTCCCCCTCCCCCCAAAAAAGAAAAAAGAAAAACCCTAAAAAACACTAAGATGTCTTTTTCACAGGGTTGACTTCCACAACAATTGATTAAAACATCAGTAACTTGAGGTCAAAGTGACAGCACACGGGGTAGGGTGCTTGCTTTCCAAGGAGCCAATGCAGGTTTGATCCCAGGCGCCACATCTAGTCGCCAAAGCCCTGCCAGGAGTGACCCTAAGCAGAGTCGAGTAAGTCTTGAGAACCACTGTGTGTGGCCAAAAAGGGAAAAAAAAGAAAAAAGTAGGGCGGGAGCGATAGTATATCAAATAGCGTTAGCCCTAATAGAGTTTGATCCCCAGTACCCCTTATTGCACACCATCAGAAGTGACTCCTGAGCACAAAGGGTAAGCCCTGAGCATTACTGGGTGTGCAAAAAAAAAAAAATGGGGGTGGCTGGAGTGACAGTACAGCAGGTAGGATGTTTGCCTTGCACGCAGCAGACCTGGGTTTGATCCCCAGCACCCCATATGGTCTCCCAGCACCTTGCCCTGTACCTAGCTGGCCTGGGATCAATCCCTGGCAATCCATCTGGTTCCTGAGTCCAACAGGAGTGATGATCCCTGAGCTTAGAGCCAGGAGTAAGTCCTGAGTACCAGGTGTGGCCCTAAAACAAAATAAAATGTTGGGGGGAGGGGCGGGAAGGGGAGTCAGTAGCTTCCACAAATACTCTGCCTCCCCGCTCAGTGGGGAAAAAAAGCTTTTCTTAAGTTCTAGTATCATCAGAGCTTAAGTTCTACGGTCAGAATCTTTAATGATTTTGAGAACTCTTCTTTCTTGTTTTTAAAAACACATCCTGGCTTCAAGGGGACTGCAGGTCATCATTTAACCTATTCGATGAAGCAGCCTATTCCTGCAAATGCTCTTAGCCGCCCCTGATCTGTCACCTCTTAGTCCTTTTCACATATGTGATTCAAACAATGAGACCTCTCCACTAAAACTGTGAGGTCTGGAACCATGTTTGCCTTGGTTCTTCTTTTTTTTTTTTTTTTTTTTGGTGCCACACCCCAAGATTGCTGGAGCTATAGCACAGCGGGTAGGGTGTCTGCCTTGCACGCAGCCAACATGGCCGACCCGAGTTCGATTCCTCCGCCCCTCTCGGAGAGCCCGCCAAGCTACCGAGAGTATTCGATGTGCCAGACACAGTAACAACAAAGTCTCCAATGGAGACGTTACTGGGCCCGCTCGAGCAAATCGACGATCAACGGGAGGGCCTTTACTTTACTTTACTTTTACCCCAAGATGGTGAGGTTACTTCTGGTTCTGCACTCAGGAATTACTCCTGGTAGTGTTGGGGTACCATATGGAATGCCAATGATCAAACCCAGGTCAGCCATGTGCAAGGCACATGCCCTACCCACTGTACTCTTTCCCCTATCGTGGCTCATTACTGTATCCTCAACACCTAGCACATTACTGAAAACATCAAGTACTCTGGTCAATGAAGAAAAGCAGAGAATCAGCACTTTCAGGAGAAGAGGAGAGAAAGGGAAGAGGGGAGAAAGGGAGAGGAAGGAAGGAGGAGGTATAGAGATGATTGTGTTTGTGTGTGCTTTCGATAGAAGGGCATCTTATCTGGTTTCAAAAACAAAGAGATGAATAGATGGTTTAATCGTAGGAGTTTGTCATGTTTTTCTTACCAGAAATATATTGTAGAACTTGAATCTTTTCCATATCAATTAGCCTACATTACAGGATGTTTTGTTATTAAGTTGCAAAAGTTAGTTCTTGGAACTAACTTGCTGTACATAGCAATTCATAATTATTTTCCTCATAACACTGGCCCTTGGAGGCTGGGGAGATAGCTCCAGAAGCACAAACTTTGCATGTAGTTGGCCCTGGGTTCAAATCCTGTCACATGTGACTACCAAGCACCACAGTGAGAATAACTCCCAAGCACTATCAGAACAGTCCCCGGACTAAAATATGATAGTGGGTTTCTAACACACTTAATTATGAAAAGTCGTATGTTCCAAAATTTCTCCAAGTTCCACTGTAGCACTCACTGTAGCACTGTTGTCCCACTGTTTATCAATTTGCTTGAGCGGGCACCAGTAAGTAACGTCTCCACTGTGAGACTTGTTACTGTTTTTGGCATATTGAATGGGAAGCACCATGGGGAGCTTGCCAGGCTCTGCTGTGCAGGTGGGATACTCTTGGTAGCTTGCTGGGCTCTCTGAGAGGGACAGAGGAATCGAACCTGGGTCGGCTGAGTGCAAGGCAAACGCCCTACCCACTGTGCTATTGCTCCAGTCCATTGTAAGAAGTTACAAATTCTGTTATAAGAGTTCTGGGTCCACAGTGAATTTTTCTCCACAGATTTAACTCTGTCCTCTGGTTGAACTGGTTAAATTTTAACAACCAAAAATAAAAAAGAGAAGGCGGCTTATCTAACTTTCCAATGAGTTACAAAACTGATTTCTATCAGTCCTGAAGAGCAGTTCAGGACTGATAATTACTAATGGAAAGATCTGCTTCACTAACAGAAATCATTCCTTCCTTCTAGGTTGGTTATATGATTATACCCAGACATATACTGGTTCCTTCTACTTTTCTGGCACCTGCTATGTACTTTCTTCAGTTTCCTTTTTCTTTGTACCATTGGTTGAGAGATGGAAAAACAGAGTCTGATCAGAAAGAAAGAAGACTGCAAACAAATGAGCTTTAAAAATGGAAATTCAAGTTACTGGAGGCAAAAGCTTAAAAGAAAATGTCCCCACTTGCAAGATAACAATGTGAACTGATGGATGGCTTTTCAGGTTCATCTTTTTTTTTTTGCTTCAGCATTCTGAGGAAAGTCTACATTACAGTAAGAAAAACAGTAAGAAAAAGTAATAGCAATTAAGCTACTTTTTAGTATTTAATCGACTAGGATTAAAATTTTGTGTTTATAAATCAGTTGAAACAGCTACTTTACATATGAAACAAAAATTAGATGGAGTTAATAAATTAGGTTCAGGGATATAACTCAAAGGGCTCAAGCACATGTTTGCATGTGCCAGTTTGATCCCCGGCACCACGTGGCCCCCTGAGCACAGGAGTGACTCCTGCTGTAGCCCCCAGAGCACCAGCAGGAATCCCCTCAAACCAAAATAAATGAGTAACAAAATCAAACTTGCAACTGTGTCATGGTTCTTCAGCAATTAAAATATTTGATGGAAAACTTCTTTAAAAAAATGTATTAAAAATATAGCATGTGGAAAGAGAAAGAGAACAAAAGGGAATGCCCTGCCACAGAGGCAGGGTGGGAAGGGGGGATGGGGGGTGGGAGGGATACTGGGATCCGTGGTGGTGGGAAATGGGCACTGGCGGAGGGATGGGTATTTGATCATTGTATAATTTAAACCCAAGCACAAAATTTGTAAGTCTATAACTGTACCTTATGGTGTCTCACCAATAAAAAAAAAATTTAAAAAAAATATAGCATGTGGATAACTAGAACTTTGGAATGTGAATGACTATTAAAACTTTAATAATTATTGACATGGTAAATATATCCCTCTCCAAAACTTATCTTTGCTTATTGATTTGGGGTAATCCTTATTTTCATTATTTTATTAAAAATTCCACCAATATAAAACTTTAGTCACTTACATGGTAATTATATTTCTCTCCAAAGTTGATCTCTGCTTATTAAACAGAGGTAATCTTTACTTCCTTTTCAGTATTTTGTTTCTTAAAAATCCTAGGATTGGGGCAGAGAGGTTCAATCCCAGCATTCCATACAGTCCACCAAGCCTGCCAGGAGTACTTTCTGAGAGCAGAGCCAGGAGTAACCCCTGAGCACTGCCAAGTTTGGCCCCCAAAACAAAAACCCTAAAATAAACATGTTATTCATTTAAAAATAAATAAGAAATGGGGCTGGAGAGATAGCAGAGCTTGTAGGACTTGCTTTGCATGTGGTTAAACCAGGTTCAATCCCTAGCACCTCATTCAGTCCCGATTCCACCAGGAGTAATCCCTGAACACAGAGCAGCAGTAAGGCCTGAGCACAGCGGGGTGTGGCCGACCCCCCCCCCCCATTTTTTTTTTTAAGAATTGTCTTACGAAGATCTTTATTTCAAAATCTGAACAGTATTTTAGTCCAACTCACTTTTCCACTACATCTAGTTATCTAAAATATTCAAAGCATGTCATGAAAACTCTACATTTTATATGAAGCCAAACAAGTGCATTTTGGGTTTGTTTCAGTTTGTTGTTTGGGGAGCCACACCCAACTGTGTCCACAAGACTCCTAGAGCATCTTGAGTGTTTCTCCAAATGGTACTCAGGTGACCACATGGTCGTGGTACCAGGAACCGAACCCAGCATTCCACAAGCAAAGCAAGTGCCCTAGTCCTTTGAAGTTATGGCTCTAGCCTGACTAGGTGGTTTTTAATGAGAGGAATACAAGAAGTTGAAAATATGGGATAATTATGTTAACTATAATGCTTAGACTAAAACAACTACATGCGAAGAGAAAGCCCTTCATTATTCAAGTGATTTTAAACAGGAAAAAACCTTCTTTAGAAAAATCCTTCAGAATGTTCCATAAAATGATTACTCTTATATTCTTCCATTTCTCTCTGTCTAAAAATTTTACTCTCTTTTATAAACTCAAAGTCTGGTTTTGGCTCCAAAATACCATTTGTTCCCTGGGTTTCTGTGCAAGTTTTGCTACCAGCTACAATCTCAAAAGGTCTGTCTTTCTCTGCCAAAAACATTCTCGCTCAGGGTTCAAAATCCACTCACTCAAAGGCCACCTCTTCTGGAAAACAGTCCCCAGCATTGCCATTCCCTCACTGTAATCTCAAATAACCTTAATAGAGTCCTCCACACATTTATATGTCAATATTTTCATCTGCAAAATCAGTAAAATGCATACTTATCTTTGATACCCCAAAGTACAGCAAAACAAAATTACGTTGGGTTCAAATACTGGGTTATCTTAAAAACAGTACTTAGCCACATTTAAAATATATGAGTTTTACACTTAAACGTGAATATCTAACATTTTCTATCTCACATTTTAGACATACAGACATCACCCCCTTCACATGCAAACAGCAAAATAGTTCATGCCCAATCCTACCTCTACTGCTTGTGACCAGGAGGCTCTATAAAAGTTACTCAACCTGAGTCCCAATTTCCTCCTCTATAAAATGACGATAACACCAACAATCTATCACAAAAATATATTGTGAAAATGGAATGAAAACATACATTATATGCCTCTTATATAGAGAGGCATTTTGCTAATGACCTTTCTTCTGCTTTCTATGACTTCATATAAAATTCACAGTTCTTATAACATACTTAGCTTGAATATTTTAGATAAGCAGATATAGTGAAAAAGTGAGATTTTCCACTGGAATACTATTCAGATTTTAAAATAAAGATAAAGATATAATAATTAACAGAAGATAAAGTAATAATTTACTAGGAACCTCTCTTCTATCTTCCCTTCCCTTCTGAGCAATAACTGTTCTCTCAACCAAGACTTTACCTAGGGCAACTAGAGCCATTTCCCTAATGAAAGCGAAGTCGGCCTAACTGAAGTTGTTCGACTGACTTGATCTACACAGGCAGTTTTTTATCCTCCTCTATGGTAACAGATCCTCTAAGCCTGAAGCAGGTGTAAGTTAATAATGTTATAATCCCTATAACAGGAAGCTAAAGACTTCTATACAACTAATGTATCAGTTGTGTCAACAATTAACTCATGGGGGCTGGAGCAATAGCACAGCGGGTAGGGTGTTTGCCTTGCATGCGGCCAACCTGAGTTCGATTCCCAGCATCCCATATGGTCCCCTGAGCACTGCCAGGAGTAATTCCTGAGTGCAGAGCCAGGAATAACCCCTGTGCATTGCTGGGTGTAACCCAAAAAGCAAAAAAACAAAACAAAACAAAAAACCCAATTAACTCATGATGTTCCTATTCACTTAATATTTTATTTATTTAATTTTTGCTTTTTGGGTCACACCCAGCAATGCTCAGGAGATACTCCTGGATCTTCACTCGAGAATTACTCCTGGCGGTGCTGGGGGAACATATGGGATGCCGGGGATAGAACCTTAGTCAGCTGCATGGAAGGCAGACACCCTACCCACTGTGCTATCGCTCTGGCCCCATCATTTAGTATTTTTTCCTCTGAGATCTCTATGGTGGGGATGAGTACATGTAGCTGACCCATTAGATCTCCAGTATCCCATGTAATCCTCCAAGCCCACCAACAGTGATCCCTGGGTACAGAGCCAGGAATAACCCCTGAACTGGGTGTGGCCAAACAGAAAGAAAGATCTCTATGGAACAAAAAAATAGCAAATTAATAGACTAAGGGTACACAATGCACCTGTGTTTGAAGTCTCAGCACTGAGTAATTTATGTCTTGCTTATTTGTTTTTGGGCCATACCTGGCAGTGCTCAGGAGCCAGGGATCTAATCTGGGTCAATCACAGGCAAGGCAAGCACCTTACCTGCTGTATTATGTATTATTTCTCTGACCCCACAGATCCTTTATGTTTCTATTTTTGGACAACATCTGGCAGTGCTCAGGGCTTACCCCGGGCTGTGCTCAGGAATCACCCCTGAAAGGACTGGGAAGCAAAACAGGGTGAGCAGCATGCAAGGCAAGTGTCTTAATCTCTGTACTATCTCTCAGTCCCAAGAGTAACTTTATTCAACACTAATAATATACAACTAGTCACTGAGGTAGGCATATCTCACTAAAGTTAAAAAAAAAAATTTTTTTTTCAGCAAAAAAATTTAGTAAGAAGAGTTACAATTCAAACACAGACTGAGACAAAACCTCCTTTCCTCCAGCTAGATTAGCATTCCTCAACTAGGGGACCATACGGCCCTTCGTGGGTACCTAGGATATTCCAGGAGGGTCACAGTGAAAATAGTGTCAGTAGGGGGAAACCTTGGGAGAAGACTTGTGGGGGAAGGAGCAACAGGAAAGGAGAGGAAGGAGTCACCAAAATTTTAAAAAAGTCAACTGGGGGCCACAGTTGGAAAACAGTTGACAAAAACTGCCCCTGACCACAATGGTTCCTTGAGACTACCATAGAATTGTAAAGCAAACATAACTAAAAGGAATTAAAATGAATTTGTCCAATACAGACTGGAACAAAATTTTAGGATTGATAGTATAGTGGGTAGGGCATTTGCCTTGCAAGCGGCCAACCCAGGTTCGATTCCTCTCCCCCTCTCGGAGAGCCCGGCAAGCTAACGAGAGTATCCTGCCCACAGAGCAACAGAGCCTGGCAAGCTACCTGTGACATATTAGATATGCCAAACACAGTAACAAGTCTCACAATGGAGACGTTACTGGGCCCGCTCGAGCAAATCGATGAACAACGGGAGGACAGTGCATTGCGGTGCTACCCAGAAAGAAATGTCCCGGACTTACTCCTGGCTCTGTACTCGGGATTCACTGCTGGCAGTTCTCAGGGGACAATAAGTGATGCTGTGGATTGAATCTGGATCAGTCGCACACAAGGCGAGTGCCTTACCCGCTGTACTCTTGCCCCGCCCCCTGGAGTATATATTTAATAATCTCTATAAAATACATGCCATTCATAATGGCTTTCTTTAAAATTGTTAAGATAACATTTTTTGTTTCTAGTACTCTGAGGAAATGTCATTACCATCAATACACAAAGTGTTTCTGGGAGATGCAGAGATAGTACAGTGGGTAAAGCGCTTGCCTTAAACACAGTTGACTTAGTTTCTCTTCCCAGCACTACATATGGTCCCCAAAATTCTGCCAGGAGTGATCCCTGAGCACAGAATCAGGAGTAAGCCCTAATCCCTTCTGGGTTTGGACCCAAATAAAAACAGAAGGAGTTTTCTATCTATGTATGCTGAAGTTCTTTATCACCTACAAAGCCATTATTTTCATGTCAACCATGTGAGGAAGTTGGATAGGTGTCATTATTCTTGTTACAAACATAAGGAACTAAAAACAAAGTTAAATTTGCCTAAACCTACAGATAGTCCTTAGCAGAGCCAAGTCTGAAACCTAGAAGTGTGAATTATATCATGAGCCCTGGCTTTTCTTCTTTAATGAGTCACCAGTTTAAAATTTATTAAGAGCAATAATCACACTTAAGTAAACTGAAATATTTAAAATGATTTAAACATTTTGCTAAAATCTAGCACTTTAGTAAATAAACTTGCCTAACTGCTTTTAAAAACTGTTTTGGTTTGCTTTTGGGCCGCACCCAGAGATGTTCAGAGGTCACTCCTGACTGAATTTTCAGGACTATTCCTGGTGGTGCCTGGGGAACCTATTCCTAATAAACAAGATGTTGGGAACTGAACCTGGGTCTGCTGTGTGTAAGGCAAATGAAATACCTGCTGTTACTATCGCTCCAGCCCCTTAAAAAACTTGAGTGTTGGGGCTGGAGCCATAACACAGCGGGTAGGGCATTCGCCTTGCACACAGCTGACCTGGGTTTGACCCTGGCATCTCCCATATGGTCCCCCAAGCACCGTCAGGAGTAATTCCTGAGTGCAGAGCCCGGAATAACCCCTGAGCATTGCTGGGTGTGACCTAAAAAAAGAAAAAAAAAAAAACCCAAATAACTTCTGAGTGTTTCTTTTAAGCCAACCAACCTAGATGAGACTGCTTTTATATCCATTTATTTGTGTCATCTGGCTCTTCATTTGCCACAACTATTTATGTAAAAATACCTCCATATACCCTCACGGCCTAACATATTATGCACAAAAGAAAAAGAAAGTTGTCAAAATCAACTTTTTGTTTGTTTCTGGGCCACAACTGGTACAGAAACAAGAAAACAAAAATACCAGTTTTGGAGTGATAGTACAGTGGGTAGAACACTTGCTTGGCACCCAGCCAACAAGGGTCTGATCGTCAGTGTTCCATATGGTCGCTGAGAACCACCAAGAGAAACTCCTGAGTGCAGCAACAGGAGTAAACCCTAAGCACCGCAGGTGTGGCCCAGCAACCCCTTTCCCAAATATTATCCCAAATAATAATAAATAGGGGTCAGAGAGATAGTACAGGGTGAGTATCTGATTTCAGGCCCAAATAGTCCAGCTGTGCAGCACAATTCTCTCAAGTTAGAGCAGTAAGATGACTCACCAACTGACAGGTGGCTTAGGTTTTACCAACAACGGATGTCTGTCTGGATGAAAACAAATGTTTCTGCCCAATAGACGACCTCATCCTGCTTGGTCAAGAGGAGAGAGGCTAAAAATCTGGTCAATAGTACAGAATTTTATCTTTTATAACAGAATCAGACTTTGTGCAAAGGAGAGACTTAGAATTCATGCAACCCTAAAAAATGTCCTCTGTACGTATTTTATATTCCAACGGTCACTTAGCAGAAAAGTAAACTAGAGTAAGATCTCAGGATAAAAATCAATTTTATGGTCCCTAAGTTAGAAATAAATGGTGAGAAATAGCATACTGAGTTCGTCACTTTAAGAAATGTGAAGTCAGAGTCATGAGAAAAATAAATCCATATTTAAACCCTCCTATTATTTTTAATGACTTGATATCAGTTTCCACACAAGAGAAAATTAGTAGTTCATATCTGAGTCCTGGTTCACTGATACATATACATATATATATCCTTATGTGAAAACTGACATCAGGCCACAGTTAATAAGATATGGGTTTATAAATATGGAATTAAAAGAAACTTACCCTTTCCCTTTGTGCAGCTCTGACTTCCAACCCAGTTTCTATAGAAACAGGAGGACAAGTGCCAGTGCCAGAAGTCTGCCAATTAGAACTCATCTTTTAGCTGCTGAATAATAAAGTCATATCCCAAAGTCGGCTATAGGTTTTTGATTGTCAGTAGCTCCTACAAAGAAACCCAGGAGGAAAAAAAGTTGTTTAACCAATCACTGTATTTAGAAATGTTCCCTCCTTATTAAAAAAAGAAAAAGAAAGGAAGAAAAAAAGGAAGAAAGAAAAAAAGAAAGGAAAAAAAAGAGAGAGGGAGGAGGGGGATTCTACGGGGGTAGATGCAATACGTGTCACAGGTTTTTGGGTTTTATTTTTTAAAGTCAGGGCTTCTCTCACGGCGATTCAATAAATAAAATTATAAAAAATGAAAAAAAATAGTCAGGGCTTCAGAAATCTCTAAAATTAAGGTACGGTAAGCAGAAGGTGTTTTAGAACATTCAAAACTCTTTTTAAAACTGTATATTAAGAAAATTCACATCATGTACCATAGAATTAAGGAATTTTCAGTTACCAACCACCTAAAAGTTCAGATGAATTCATTTTTTTCATGAAATGAATTTTCAACAATATCTATAATATCACAGAATTGGTAGCCTTCCCAATAAAATTTATCAAGATAAATAAATGATATAGTTAAATCTTCAAACAGAAGCTGATTTCTCAAGAGAAATCTATAAATCATGTATCAGTCCTAGTAGCAAAGTTTTACAGAAACTGCTGTTTCTAATAAAAATTCCCTCTACTACACTGGTGATGCTCCAGAGTCATTCCTGGTGGTGCTTGGGGATCAAACCAGGGTCAGCTGAGCACAGGCCACATGCAAGGCCTTCTGTACTATCACTCAAGCCCAAAGTGCTTTAAAGTAAATGTCACTGACTAATCACAAATATAAAAATCTTACACTGGAGCAGTAAGATTCTAACCATCCATTTTATTACACAGAATATTTCTGTATCTTAAACAATGCTTCTCAACAAATCACACAGGGATCTTGTTCCAATCCATGAGTCTTGCAATTCTAACAAGGTAGGTGATGCTAAGGTGCTGGTCTGGGAACTGCACTTGAAATAGAAAACAAAGTGACACACATGCTGCAGTGAATCTAAATTGTATTCTTGAAAGTCTGGTTTTGATTTTTAAACAATTCTTAAGACATTACATCTCGGGGCCGGAGGGATAGCACAGCGGGTAGGGCGTTTGCCTTGCACGCGGCCGACCTGGGTTCAATCCCTGGCATCCCATATGGTCCCCCAAGCACCGCCAGGAGTAATTCCTGAGTGCAGAGTCAGGAGTAACTCCTGAGCATTGCTGGGTGTGACTCAAAAAGAAAAAAAAAAAAAAGACATTACTTCTCTATGTGTATATTTTGTAAGACTTGTCTTTAAGTTCTCAGCACTGTATTAGAAGCATCTAAGTCACTTAAAACAAAAACAGTTATCTAGGTCTTCGCAGGGTCTCAGCCTACATCAATTTAAATGAATTTCCAAAAGTTCTACCTTTTTATACTAAAAAGCTCCTTAGGTGATTCTAATGTACTGTCAAGGTGTGAGATCTCTACTATAGAATGCAGAGAAATTCTAAAGTGGCCAACATGGCCGACCCGAGTTCGATTCCTCCACCCCTCTCGGGGAGCCTGGCAAGCTCCCCGTGAGCCAGACACAGTAACAAAGGAGACGTTACTGGGCCTGCTCGAGCAAATCGATGAACAACGGGAGGACAGTGACTGTGACTTATACATAAAGAATATATTGGGCCATAGTAACAGCACAGCAGGTAGGGCATTTGCCTTGCACGCAGTTCACCTGAGTTCAATCCCCGGCATCCCATACGGTCCCCCAACCACCGCCAGGAATAATTCCTGAGTGCAGAGCCAGGAGTAACCCCGGAGCATGGCTGGGTGTAACCCAAAAAGAAAAAAAGAAAAAAAAAACCCATAGTAATAATGCACATAAATTCTATATGTGCTTATCTTGGGAGCAAAGTAAAACTACTGAGAGTCAAAAACTATTGTCAATTCCTATATGTCAATTTATAATTATAAAAATTTGTAAGTCAATTTATAATTTAAAGTTAAAACTTTGTGAAATATAAAATTTCCCAATGTACCTAAAAATATTTATGTACATAGCATTTTGAAGTGTTTATTTTGCCTATAATGACAATTCTGTTCTGGATATATAACATATTTACACAAAAGTTTTAAGTGTAAAAAGAAAAATCTGTGAATGAGAGAAGATAGTTCAAAGGGCCAGAAGTGGGCCAGAGCAAAGATTCACAGGGTTGGAGCAGATTTTATATGCGGGAGGTCTAAAATTGATGCCCTGAACCACAGGGTTCCTCGAGCACTACCAGGAATCTTCCCTTAACACCCACTCAGCAAGAGCCCACAAGTACTGGCAGATATGACCCCCAAATAAAATGACATACAAGGGCACAGTGCTTGCTCAGCATACAGGAGGTCCCTGGTATCACATGGTCCCCTAAACACTTGGGAGTGAACCCTGACCACCCAGCCAACAGAAGCTCCCAAACACCACCAAATGTGGCCACCAAACAGCACCACCCCAAACCCCTGTCCCCCAAATATTGGTCATCCGAAGGTCAAATAATATTGCAATATATAAAATTGTACATACTTATATCTAATTTGCACAGGATAACCATTTTACAAAGGTGCTCTAAACTTTTTTGCTTTGGCTTGAAATCGTTTCTGGTAATTTTTTGCCACCATAAAAATTTAAGTTAATGGCACAGAAATGGCCAATAAGCCATGTATCAGTAACTAAGACTATAGTTGCCAGTAACTAAGAGGAAACTGTCATGACAGTATTCTGAAAGCAAAGAGAACAGACATGTTGAGAAAACAAGGATATGAAGGAAGGAAGACTGCTCTGAAATCCCAGTGGGCAACAATGACAAGCCCAAAACCCAAAATTTTTATGATAGTATTAAAGTAAAAGAACACTGCCAATCTCTGAATAGGAACTGATACTCAGTCTTAGCATCTGAAGCGTTAATTCATCATTGAAGGAAGTATTTCTGACTTGTAAATAGCCGAAAGATTTCCCATTTTAAATTCCTTATACTGCATTGCTCGGCCAGGCCAGCCATGCGCAAGGCAAAACGCCCTACCACTGTTCTATCGCTCCAGCCCAGATGTTAATACTTCTTCACATATCTGGGTACCTATTACATATTAGGTATTATTCTAGATCTTGGGAGTAACTAAAATTTGTATTAATTTCTTGATCAAAATCATGACCAAATCACATCACTGCTTAAAAATTTCTAATGGTTTTCCACTGTATTCAGCATTGCACCGTACAAACCATTTGCCCTTGGCAACAAGGCCCTAACTTATAGCTTGTATTTCACTCTTCCATTAGAATGTAACCTTAAGAAGAGAAATGTGGGGCTGGAGAGACAGTACAGCAGGGACCTGGGCTCAATCCACAGCATCCCATATGATCCCCATCCTCCTAACCCATCAGTCGTGATTCCTGATTGCAGAGTCAGGAGTAGTCCATGAACACCACTGGGTATGGTCCCCCAAAATAAAAAGATTAACATAATTTCAACATTTTAATACTTGACTTGAGAGATCCCTAAATATCTGAAGAATTTGCTCACTAACAGAAGACACTAATATTTACACTAACTGAAGAAAAACCCAGCCCAGAAAATATATTATTTATAAGTCAAAGATACATTCTGCTTTCATTACTTTGTTTCAATCCTATTACCTAGGAAGAAGTAGGTAGTAGAAATAAGTGATGGAAATGGAAAACAACTCACATATATACATACACACAATCCTACCATTTATATATATATATATGTTTTTGCTTTTTGGGTCATATCCAGCAATGCACAGGCTTTGCACTCAGAAATTACTCTTTGAAGTGCTCAATCGAACCCGCGTCAGCCTCATGCAAGAAAAACACCCTACCCACTATACTATTGCTCCACCCCCCTACCATTTTGAACTTTAAGACAGACTCTAGCTGTGTTACATTTATATTAATATCTAAAAACTCAAAAGATTACTCAATATGTTCCTTGCAAGTCACAAAATTTTTGGTACTCCTTGCTGGTTCATCAACTAAATAGTCGATTTTTTCAGAGGATTATTAGGTAGAGTTAATCTAAATTCCACTAGAATCATACAGATTAGGAAACTGTTACTTAATAAAATGAATTTAAGCAATAAATCCCAAGGCCCTTCGCATTTCCGTCTGCTTATCTTTATTAACAGCTTTGAACTGGTCATTTGTAAGCTCCTCCTCCGCTTCAGAGTCTGAACACTACTGACTCTTCAAATCAACTTGCCTAATGCAATAGTCCCTTCTGATTCCTTGACTATGATTTTCCTGGGCCAGCAAGTGTTACTCAGTATGTGGATACTGACCACATGTGCACATGTCAACATTAGCCTGGGGGTGGAGGGGTGGAGAGCGGAGTGTGTGTATGTGTGTGTGTGTGTGTGTGTGTGTGTGTGTAGGTACTGTAAAACCTCAAAATATTTTAAGATACGATGGCCCTAACAAAAACCAAAGTATCTGGGTTAAGAGTCAAGGGTCTAGGGGGCTGGAGCGATAGCACAGCGGGTAGGGCGTTTGCCTTGCACGCAGCCAACATGGCCGACCCAGGTTCGATTCCCAGCATCCCATATGGTCCCCCGAGCACCGCCGGAAGCAATTCCTGAGTGCATGAGCCAGGAGTAACCCCTGAGCATCGCCGGGTGTGACCCAAAAAGCAAAAAAAAAAAAGTCAAGGGTCTATATACTTCCCAAGAATCATAAATACTACCATTGAAGTAGTGAAGGTACAGGAAAAAGTACTTGACTTGCATATGGGCAACCTGGGTTCAAACCCTAGCATCCCATATGGTCCCAGGCCCTCCAGGAGTGATCCCTGAGTGCAGTGCAGAATCAGGAGTAAGCCCTGAGCACTGCCGGGTATGGACCCCTCATCCACCCCCCCTAAAAATATCACCCACAAAACCCCATAAACTTTAATACACTAGAGTTTGAAATCCTCTATCCTGACATTTTTTTCTCAAAACTGCAGCTTTAACCCCGTCCACTTCTAGAAAATGGTGATATATGACAGTACAGTGACCAGAAGACAACATAAACTCTTGATTAGAACCCTGGATTTATCACTAGTTAAGATGATGGTCTACAGTATGTGTGCAGGATTTGACAGAAATCTTGACTGTAAGTGGGTATTCAATAAATCATTATTCTATAACTCTAATTATTGTAGCATTATATTATGCTTCGAGTGATTATTCTTCCTCACACTCTAGTCTTACTCTTCTCAAACATCTTGTTAAGATTCCCTATTTTTTTTTTTTTTTTGCTTTTTGGGTCACACCTAGCAATGCTCAGGGGTTCATATAGGATGCTGGGAATCGAACCTGGGTCCTCCACGTGCAAGGCAAACGCCCTGCCCGCTGTGCTATTGCTCCAGCCCCAGGATTCCCTTTCTTTTGATCCAACCATCTTAGTAGTTTCCCAAACTTCATCTTTTCCACTTATCAACAATATTCTGCATTTCAATTTGTGCATATTTGTATGCCATGTCAAACCTTCCAGCACTCAAGTTCTTCTCCATCAAATTCTTTTAGAGCATCTGTTTACCATTTCAATTTAAAGGGATTCATTTATATAAACATTTACAAACCCATATACCCTGTAAAAAATTCAATGGCAATTATTCAAATATTGACTCGTAACAACTCTATGATAGTTGTCCTAAAACTAGTACTATCTTAACTGTTTCTCTCTACTTTCTGATTTAGTTTTAAGTTGCTGACAGGGAAAAACCCAAACTGACAATTTACTCTGCATGTTCAGTATCTTAATTCACAATATGCAGATGGTATTCAAATGATTATAAAGAAATGTTACCTGTAGAGATTACTATTACAGTCATATTAATTTTACCTCAGTCAAAATTTTTGACTAAGAATCTTATCCAAGTTTAAATGAGTTTTATTATTCATTAAATTCCCGTGATAAAATTGTCATCTTTTCATTTCTGAATAGTTTAACATACACATAAAAACTAAATGTTTGCAACATTTTTTCTTATTCTTAAGGTCTGAGTTCTTAGAAAGATAATAAAAAAGAAATATATTCTTCCTCAAAATGTTTTAAAAACATCTGCTTACAAATACTTATGTGTTTTTAGTGTGAACTAGCCAGAGATAAAAAATAGTGGAAACTTCATTCCCAACAAGTATTAAAGGTTTAAAGACGTGAGAGAATAGTCTAACAACAGAGAAATTAGTCTAGCAACACATTAGATGACATAAAGAAAAAGCTGATGTTTAAAAATGACATCTAAGAACCTAAGAAAACACACTGAATTTCACTTTTCCACTTTTACTGTAATAAAGTATAGGTAATAAGTTGTCAAGCTAAACAATCCAAGGACTTCAATCAACTTATACAAAAAATAGATTGGGTTGGAGATATAGTAAAGGGTGTAAGGTGCTTAATCTGGATGCAGCTGACCCTGACTCGATCCCCCTCATTCCATACTGTCACCTGAGCACTGCCACGTGTGGTTTCAAAAGAAAAAATATGAAAAAATGAAAAAGTAGATAGTACGAAATTTGCTACCTAGTTACACAGTTCTTCTGGAATGAAAATGTATCGAAGAGGGGCTGGAGTGATAGCACAGCGGGTAGGGCTCTGCCCTGCAAGTGACCAACATGGGTTCGAGTCCCAGCATCCCATATGGTCCCCTGAGCACTGCCAAGAGTAATTCCTGAGTGCAGAGCCAGGAGTAACCCCTGTGCATTGCCAGGTGTGACTCAAAAAGAAACAAAAATGTATAGAAGAAAAATCGTACTAAAAATTTTTTTATCCCATGTGCTTAAAGGTACCCCAAACTGTATCATACATTTAAAAAGTGTCTAAAAGATACCAATGCTTCACATCTGATTAATGAACTACTGGACGGGTTCTAGAGGTAGAACTAAAGAGAACTAAATGGAAATGGGAGATGAAAGTCAGACTTTGCTCAACATTTTCCACTCTCTTCCCTCAAACCTTTTCTCTTAGTTAATCTCTGAAAGAGTAGAAAAATTAATCAATTTGGCTAACTTATCATAACTATCTTATAGCAACTTTAAAATTTTTGCTATGAATTAAAAGTATTTTTAACTTAGAGGTTTAGAAATCAGTTTTATTTTTTCTGTTGTGGGGGGTGGGGCCATAACTGGTGGTGCTGGGGCCTGTAGGGTCACACCCAAGTGTGTTTCTGAGGATGTGTGATGTCATGGACCAAATTCGGCATACCTAAGCCATCCCCAAGTAATTAGTGCTCATAAAGAACATAGCAGACAGTTCTGGCTTATTAAATCACAACGAAGATTGAAGGTCACCCTTTATGGACGTCAAAATTTTAAAGGGCTTCAAGGCAGTAGGACCCAATTCCTTAAACAAAATTTTAATACTTTGTTCCCCATAATTAAAGAACTCTACCAATGTTAAAATAAATTTTCTAAAAAAGAACTTCACGTATAATTAAAAATACTGGTCTGGAACTTCGCAAACACACTTTGGTGAGAGCAGAAAGCCACTAATAGCAGAACGCTCAAAAACGTTTTCATTGAGAAAAACATGCCCCAAACATTAAAAGCCCTCTATTAAGCACAACGCATTTTTTACTTCTAAAAACCCTCTTACCTGGTTACAAGAGTTTATACAGATGTTTGCCACTGGAACACCACCTTGCAGCGTATAACCATGGCATCCTTTGTTGATAATCACCTGTTGCCTAAGTAATCATCATCCCGCATGGAGACAGACAGCACTAGGGCTCTTCCATCCGAGGTTAAAATTCAAAACAAGCCCAACAAGCCTGCATTTCAAGGTGGTCTTCGTCTGCAACTAGTTAAGTTTAAAACTGGCAAACAACAATGGTGTCTGAAGCCAAATGGTGCAGCATTGCTGGCTTCCTCTTGAACTCCAGCGTTGTCACTGTGCACCGAAGTTTCCTGCTGCCAACAGGGAGAGTTGTTCTCCTGTACTGGGAACAGCTTCCAAAGCTCAGGAGCCCCTGTACAGGATAATGCTGGAACTAAAGGCAAACACCTTTTCCTCCTTAAGGACGCCTCCATTTTTTTCCTCACAATCTGTACTACCAACCGAAGTGACTGGGCCTGAGTGTGCGTTCGTACCTACGAAACCGTCACGGTGCATGCGCATCCAAGGCATGTGGAACCACAGGTGAAATAAGGCACAGAAACCATGTAACGGTTCTAATTACAAACGCTAGCTCTCAGGAGCTCTTCATCCATTCAGAACTAAACCCATCACTGCATAACTCTGGCAAGAAGCCCCTGGAGACGGAGGAGCTCCTCAAATGTGTCAGGAAAGGCTTTATTAACATCACCATTAACATTCTAAAAGCAAACGGAGCATTTCTCCTTCTTTTGGCAATTTGGTGCAAATGTTAAGTGCAAGATAAAGCAATTTCAAACTTCTCTTCAAATTAAAAATGAAACTAAGGCCAAACGTGATGGGTGAACAAAATAAATCAAAACTTAAATTTCAGCAACTCCGGCTCTTCAAACCAGCAAAGCCCCAGACTCGTGCATTGTGGTGAGGCTTACGGTGCTTGCCCCGGCTTCTTGTGCGCCAGCCAACAGCACCATTTCCTCATCAAGTTGAGGACTCAGAAGCAAACGATCCCCTTCACTGCAAACAAAGGGGGGTCACAGTAACGCTAGTGATCCTTCAGAATTGACACACCGCGATAGTCAGAATGATGGTCTCCCTGCTTCTTGCTCAAGACTTACAGGATCTGTCTGAGCAGCAGCAAGTACCCCCTCAGCTGCAAACAAAGGGGTCAAAGGTTTGCCGTCAATTCACTTCCAGGCAGAAAAACATTTTCCTCAAAAGAAACAATTTATTTAGAATAAAACAAAAGCAGCTCAACTGTGAGCGCATGTTTGAGTGACAGCTACTTTTAAGCTGTGTGAGCCATAAAAAGGGTTTTTCTTTACTTTTCCAGAAATCTTGTGTACACAGCACAAAAGCAAAGAGGTCATTTTTTTTCCACTTAAAACACCGGCATTGGCATCACAATAGCAGATACACAACTTTAAGCTGCCATTTTAGTAAAATGCACAAATACTAAACAGATTAGCTTTCTTCCATCAAGAGGCCCATGTAAACTCCACATGAGCCATAACTTGTCTTCAAAAAGGTCCATTAGATCTTTGAATTCCATGTCTTCATCTGCTGTTCACCAGTTTTGCTTGCAGGGGGGGAAAAAAAGGTTATTCAGTACAAATGTTTACAATATTAAAAATATATATATATTTATATTTCCCCTATGCCATTA
The DNA here is from genome assembly GCF_029834395.1 of Sorex fumeus. Classification (NCBI taxonomy): domain Eukaryota; kingdom Metazoa; phylum Chordata; class Mammalia; order Eulipotyphla; family Soricidae; genus Sorex; species Sorex fumeus. Next base: position 442,410 of record NW_026606104.1, on the reverse strand, counting down.
TAGATGAACATAACATTAACAAGACCTTCCTGGATAGTCCACCTTGACTTCAAAAAGCACCAATAATATCCACTGGCACAAACCTTGAAATGAATTTACTGTGTGAATAGACAAAAAACAAGTGGAATAGGGTGGGTTTTTTTTTTAAAGACTGCAATTAAGTGAGGACTACAGATCTCAATGTACCCTTTGTACTCATGTAACTGAGTAAAACAGTCAAGAATTTAAGAAAAAGAACGTTTATAATCAATATCTGGATATAACTTGAAAAAAATGAACAGAATAAAAGGGTGGAGTTTTGTTAGTTTTACCCCGTCTACTTTCATTATATAATTTTTATGGAGCAACAGAGAATTACTTGTAACTGTAGAAAAGGGTCAAAATACAATGCCGTTCAAATCCCACCTCATGTGAGTTACCAAAGACAGCAGTTGCCATTTTAAGAAAACATTCAAACTATTAAGCAATAAAAGAACACTTTAGGGCTTCTCCTTTTTTAACTGTTTAAATCATAAGTATGTCCCCATTAAGTTTAACAGTTCACTGTGGTTACCTAGTCATTTTTATCCCTTTAAGGGCATCACTATAACCAGAATGTAACATGGTCAATTCTATTTCTTTTCTTGTTCTCATTTCTTTCTCCTTTCTCAAAGCCAAACACTGTGGCAGAGACCAAAAGAAAAAAAAATTCTATTCCTTTTCCAGTCCCTCACACACAAGGTCATTATTAAGGCCCTCTTTTCAAGAGGATTTCCCAATTCTGTTACCAGAGTTTTTGGTGAATGGTTCCTATATGGACACAACTACAGTTTAAATTGTACCTGCAAGAGCAATTTTAAAGTATTAAAGAAAAAAAACAAAAGGAAAAAAAAATGAATGAATTAAAAAAAAAAAACCATTGCCAGTGAAAACCTGCTCATAAATGTTTTTAAATTAAACAGTGTTTGACTCTGAAAGCAATAAAAACATACACCTTATTTTTTTACTACTAGACTAATGTGACCTTAATCAAGTCAAGAATATAGTCAAGACATGACAAAAACTTTTAACACCAGCCAGAGGATGGACATTTAAAGACGTAATCCTTAAAGGTATCCCAGTTATACCAATTATAAACAAGAACTTTAAAAAATTAAGCCAGGACCTGAATAATTGCTTAATTTTCCACAAAACAAAGTTGTGATCTAAATCTTAATGTTTTCCACCAATAATACTAATTTAGTCATTAAATCCTACATTAAAGATTTTCTTTCCATTCGAGTTCAAAAAAAAATCAAAGTAGCAATTTTTTAAAAGTAAAAGAAAATGAATTGAATTGGTTGTTGCAAAGAACATCCAATGTTGAGATTATGAAACTCTGGCTAATGAGAATTAAAACCAGATAGTTTTCAAATTTGTTTTCATTCTACTTTTAAGCAGTTTACAAATACTAAGAATCTGCACAACAGAATGGGCAACACAAATAAGAGAATCATCTGAAATGATGGCACTCTACAGGTAAGCATCAAACTAAACATAATTTGCTTTTATAACATATACATTTAGAAATGGTACCAAACCACTTTTCCTAAAACAGACGCACAATACTGCCAAGACCTAAAAAAAGTTGCAACGCTGGATAGCCTTAAACATGGAGCAAAAACCACTATACTCTTTGACAGCTGTCAATCAACTTTCAAAAAGGCAGAATTGAAAACAAAGGGAACCCCCCCCACATTTTGTATTATAGCAAAATTAGGTGCTCATTCTCTAATAGAGCAAAATCATTTGTCCAAGCCATCTTATCAAATGATATTCGTAAGTTAATGTTTAGTGATTATTTAAACTGGAAAAATGCATTTAGCCATAAATTGTACTTTGACCCCAGTAGACACACACTGCAAAGTTCCATTAGTTTCTGAACAGGTGTCTGTATATTAGCATGTCAACGACAGCTTTTTATAAAGCATTAATTGTAAAATAACTGATTGTAGTTATTTCCATATAGGCACACCAAGAAACCTCTATGATCACAGCCCCTTGCTCTCAAAATGGCTAATTTTTCCAGTTTAACAACAAAAACAAAAAACATCCCCACAATAACCTCCAAACATTAAAAAAAAAAGTATCAATGAATAGTGAAACCCAAAAAGGATGACACAGCACTGATGAGGTTTTCATGCTGACATGCATTTAGACACCTGTCATAACGGAAAATAATAAATTACATGACATTTCCCTGGGTTATTATTGGTGCTATTTCAAAACTAACAGTTTTGATAATAGAAAGAAAACAGTTAAGTTCTGCCAGGCATTCAATAAGTCACTTTCACAGAATAGAAACATGACCATGATCCAAAAGGTCCTAAAGTTTCTAATCATAATGACATATTCTAAAGTTTCTAATCATAATTTATCATTAAAAACCTTAGCTTACGTCCTCAGCATTTAAATCAAGGCAGGGGAAACATACCTGAGAAACTAGGGGTGGAAGCAAGGCATAACACAAGATTTTTTTTTAAATAAAAGGACCACAAAAAAAAAAAAACCAACCATTAGTATTAAGCAGCAAAAGTCCTTGTTAAGAGCCAGACATCTGTATCATCTTCAGCTCTGAAAAAAAAACTCTGAGTAGGTTAATTTTTTAAAAATTAAATTCCATGTGTCTGGGAAAATAAAACAAGTTTTAAAAAGGGCTTCCCTACTCTGACATTTTACTTCTCCATGGCTAGAAATACTAAACTAAAATTTCAAAGATATTCAAAATATTTTCCAACAATTTAATTTTTCACTACTGTTTAAATATGAAAATACAAGCAAAATTTAAAAGGAGTATGTCAAAGGCATTTCACAAAAACTAGAAAATCCTGCAACCCAAAAAGGGATCATTAATGCCAGCTGAAATAAAAAAAAATAAATAAAAACCGTGACTTACAAGCCCGCAGACAACTCTTCTTTCTATTATTGAAGTCAGAAATTTAAATGGATACAAAAATGCAAAACTACAATTGTACCTGCTACACTTCTCTGAAAAAGTTAAAAAATAAAAACAAAAAACAAAAACCCCAAAAATAAACCACAAAAAAAAAAAACCCACCACACTGGTAACTGATCCAAAATTATCTGATGTTAAAAGCACCTACTCACTTCTTGCATACTAGTGTAAGCTTAAGACATATGGTTTGTAACACTCTTCAATTTTTACTGAAGTTACAGCTACAAACCAAAAGTGCAAATACGGGATACAGAACTCAGAACTAATGATAAAAATGTATTATGTTAAAGCAAACTCTCTGGGAACAAATCATGTATTTTAAGAGAAACATTCAAATACCTGATTAAAATGCATCGCTATACCATTTACCAGCTTATACTTTTGAGATTCTGATCAAATTTCTGCCACGCCAATAACATTTCTGGTACAGAATTTACCATATACCAGTCAAGCCATTTTAGGTGTACATTACCATTTTTTCTAGTCAGTGGGCTTTTTCCTCCAAATTCTGACTTTTCCAAAATTTGACTTTGTAACTTTGAGGAATTTTTGTTAAAGCTCAAGGTTAAAAAAGAAAAACCTGAAATGCAGGAAAATATTACTCATAAGAATGGGAACTCCTAATTAAAGCAAATCCATTTACCTGCTACCCTCAGGGCATCCCTTTCACTTAAGAGGTACTGTCCTGACTTCTATTTCAAAGAGGTTTATAAAAATATATATATAAAAATCAAAAAAAAAAGCTACAACTAAACAACTAATTAAACAAAAATTGTTATCTGATGCTGTATCCCATTACACATCACAAAACAGGAACCATGTCAAATAGTAAATACAAGTTACACATGGACTTTAGGACGCACCACGGACAATGATCATGACCAGGTAATCTTCTTCAGATTTGGCCAGTGCCTTGGCAGGGGAATCCAGGAACTGCTGGGAGAACTCACAGGGTGGGAAGGCATGAAGAACCCCGGTGTTTTCTTTGTCTTTGTTGCCCCCCACAGGAAGGCTGATCACCCCAGCTGCCTGCTTTTGCTTTAAATAGGACACAAGGTTCCTAAGTGGCCTCTGAGTAGAGGTGGCAGTGTCTGATGTGGCTGATGAAGAGGATCGGCTGTCAGAACTTCCAGGCACAGCAAGAAGAATGGCATAACCATTGGGCCCTGCCACTTTGATACGACGCGTTACTTCATCCAACTTGGGCTGGTCCAAACGAAGCCGCTGAGTGATCTTGAGCTGGGCCACTTTGCCTCCAGTTGTGCCCTCCACAAGAAGACTACTAGCCACTTGGAGATCACCCTGCAAGAGATGCATATTGGACGGGAAGTTGCTGTTCTTCAACAGAAGCATACCTTGCCAGGCCAAACAGAGTTTTGGCGAGGTGGAAGCGGTGGAGGCTGACCCGCTGTCCTGTTTCTGGGCAGGAGACTTGAGCTTCGATGAAGCTGTGCTGGTGCTGGGTGCGCTCCCATCGGACCGGTCTTCCTTTTTCAGTGGGCTTTTCCCCTCAGTGGGAGCAGCTGTCCGGTGCTTCCTATCTCGTTCGGCCGACGCAGAGTTTTTACGGTCCCTCTTGTCACCCTGGCTCTTCTCCAAACTACCCCTTCTGTCTCTGATAGGAGAGGGCCTTTCCAAGAGGAGGCGGGAAGAGCGATCGTTGTCACTGTTGTAGCGGTCCCGGCTGCTGCTGAGTTCTGGACTGCGGTCAGGTGAAGGTGCACAGTGGCGTTTCCGGGGCCGGTCACTCTCAGGGGACCGATCCAGATGCCTTCCCCCACTCTCCTCCGCCAGCCTCCTCTTCCTGGGCTGGTCTCTGCTGCTGGGCAAATCCCGGTCACCTCGGTCCCGGTCCAAGGACCAGCCATCCCGCCTGCGATCCAGGCTATCCAGAGGCTCATATGCAGGCACAGCAGCAGCTGTAGTCCGCGTGCTGCGTTCGCGGACTGGGGGTGGAGGCGGGGCCCAATCAGAGTCAGGATAAAGGTCCCTATCACGATCTCTGTACAGTAAGGGCGGTGTTCGATCTCGCGCACCCCTCAAAGGGTCGGGTGCCCGATGTCCAAAAGCATCTGTCACCAAGTCATAATGCGTTAAGGGCAAAGGCTGCAGATACTGCTGCTGGTAACGATGTTCTGTGTCAGCAAAGTCAACTCTAAGGCGACGATCGGGGCCCCCCAGGGGGAAGCCCCGCATATGGGTCCAGGCAGCATGAGCTGCGTCCAGGCTCTCGTACTGGATATACGCCCAACTATCACCTTTGCGGTAGTCGATGGTGCGGATGGTGCCGAAGCGGTCAAACTCACGAGCCAGAGCCGCCAGGGGCACCCAAGGTCCCAGGCCCCCCACCCAAAGGCGGGTGGTGGGCGTCGCTTTGCCGTAACCGATCTTGATAGGATTGCGAATGATGATCTTGCCCGACATGGCCAACTTGGCCCGGTGGGACATGTCTAGGTTCTCAAATTTGAGGAAGCCATAGGTGCTCGTCTGGCCCCGGGAAGGTCGCTTGATGTCCACCTCCGTGATGACGCCAAAGCGGTCGAAAGCGCGTCGCAAGTCGCTCTCGGTCACAGTGATGTCGAGGTTTCCCAGGAAAAGCGTCCGGTTGGCGCGCTGGTCATCTTCGGGCGAGATCTCGTCCACCTCGCGGAAAGGGGCCGCGCCGCCGGCGCCGCCCACCCGGGGCTCCAGGCTGTAGGCGGGGCGCACCCGGTCGTAGAACTGGTAGTCGCGCTCCCGCTCCAGCTCGCGGGGCAGCGGGGGCGGCGGGGGCGGGGGCAGGCGGCCGAGCGCCAGCTGCTGCAGCCGGTAGTCGCGGTAGCCCAGGGCCGCGCCCCCCGGGGACAGGGACCGCTGGCCGCCGCCGCCCGGGGCGTGCCGGTGGCCGCCCACCGCCATGCCCGCCAGGCCGGACGACAGCCCGTAGGCGTCCTTGTCCAGCGGCGAGCGGCTGCGGCGCCGGCTCACGTACACCGCCTCGATCTTCAGCGGCCGGTCGTAGAGCACCAGGCGGCCTCTGGCGTGCTTGGCCGCCCGCGCGTCCTCGGCCCGCCGGAAGTTCACGAAGGCGACGCGCTCGTCGCCGCCCGAGCCCGAGAGGTGGCTGATCTTGACGCTGACGTCGCCGAAGCGCTTGAACTCGTGGAAGAGCCCGTCCTCCACCGCCTCGTCGCTCAGCTGGGACCCCAGCTCGCTGATCTTGAGGGTCTTGTACTCCCCGCCGTCGGGCGCGGAGGCGGCGGCCCCGGAGGAGCGCGACTCCCCGCCTCCACCCCGGGAGCTGCTGCGCGACTCGCCCCCGCCCGAGGAATTTTTGGCGCTCGGGGAGCTGTAGCTGTGCAAGCGGCTGCTGGAGCCGCCCCCGCCGGCGTCATATTCGCGGCTGCCGCCTCGGCTGCTGGACTTGTCCAGGTGGAGGCTGCGCCGCGACCCGCCGCCGCTGTCGGTCTTCCCGCTGCTGCTCCCGTTGCTGCCGCCAGAGCCCCCCAACTTCTTGCTCCGCTCCCCACGCGAGGTCGATTCCTCACCACCACGGGAGCGCTTGGGCTTCACCGGCGAGCGCTCTTTCCCCTTCATTGTCGTGGGTCGCCGGAGGTCGTCCCCGCGGAGCCGAGTAACCCGCCGCCCCGCGCTCGCTTCACACAGCGGAACCGCACGCCGCCATTTTGGACTCCGCCGCGGCAAAGGGTCCCGCCCCGCACTCCTCATTGGTCTGTCGGCTCCGCTCGTCTACAGGCTCATTGGGAAGACGATTTGTCCGTCTTCACATCGCCCCGCGCTCCGGGAAGGCGCCCGCCCGGCCACCGCTATTGGGCGCCAAACGCCGAGTCGGAGCACCTCATTGGTCGCACCTGTTGTCCATCTTAACGGTTCCTCGCGCCAGGCCGTAGCTCCACCCCTCGCACTCTGAGGTCATCTGACCCAGAGTCGGCCGGCGTTGATTGGACGTAAAGTCTGCCCTGTAACGGTACTTCTTGCGCGCTGAAACCCGTGGGCCCGCCTCCTCGGGCCTCTCATTGGCTCGTGCCTCTGTCCTTTTGCATCCTACTTGGGAAGTCGGACCATCTGCTCAGGCGTGTTTTTTTTTTTTCCCCGAGAGGCCGGCTCTCGGCGATCTCGCGAGACGAGAAGCACAGCTCTGGCGACCTCCTCCTCCGAACACCTCGGGCCGCTGGAAGAAGTTCAAATCTGATTGGACGCTAACAAGGAAGTCGATAGGCTGAAGCGATTGTCCGTCACGCTCTTAAAGGTGCAGGCCCGGATACGATGGAGGCTGGGTGAAGGTGAAAGAGCGGGACACGCGCCGGCCGTGCGACCTCGCTCCGTCGCCGCGAGGGGCAGACGGAGAGTCAGGCCCGCGCTTCCGGCGTTCTCCCCTTGAACATCAGTTAAAGTTCCGTAGCCGGCTGAGCCAGGCTTCGGTCGGTCGTCGGGGCTGGACACTCGGGGCTCCCGGCTTCTTCCTACCTGTGCAGGGCGAGGGCGGGGCCGGCCGTCCGGCGGCGGGGGCCCACGAGCGCCTCAGGAAGCCGCCCCGGGGCGCCTAGCAGGACCCCGTCTTCCTCGCTCCGGCCGCGGCCCGGATCGCCTGCGGCCGCCCCACCCCGCGCGCGAGGAAGCGCCGCCCGCCGAGCCGGGTGCCGCGGGGCGGGAGCGGGTCACAGTTCACGGGGCTGCGGGTCACACGGGCTCCCGGGGGCGGGCGCCCGGGGAGGGGCCCCCAGCTCCAGCTCCGGGCCGCTCTGCGCGTGGTCGCGCGTCCGGGGCGCCTCGGGGCGGGCGCGATCGCGGGCGGCGTCCCGCGTCTTCTGCCGCCTTCCCCGCGGAATGGCTCTTCTTGAGCGGCTCCCCGCGCGCACGGCGGCCCAACTCCGCTTTCTGTTCCGTGACTCAGTGACCCCGGGACTGGCACCCGGGAGCCCCGCCTTAGCTCCTGGCCGTTTGTTCAGCCACTTCGCGGAGTCTGCGGGGGCGCAGGTGATTCCTGTGATCGATCACACGGCGGCGGGGCTTCCGTTGGGCAGAAGAGACTCGACTTTTAAGGGCTTTTTGGATTATCCGGTGCTTTATTCGAACCGTTTCGCCCTATAGCGCTCCGAACTTTGATTTGTTTTGGTTCGGGGAGGGCCATACCTGGAACATCACCGGGCTTACTCCTGGCTCTGAGCGCGGGGATCTCACCTGGTGCCCTCGGGGGACCGTAGGTGGGGCACCAGAGATTGAATCCCCTGTCAGCCACGTGCAAGTACCCTATATCCTCTGTACTATCGCATTACCCTCTAGTTTTTTTTAAAGTAAAATCCCAAGTCCTTTGAACTTTACCGTAGTTTTATGGAACATTTTTTTAAAATAGATGAGAATATTTTTTTTAAATATATTTTTTTAAAATAGATGAGAATATTTTTTTAAAATAGATGAGAATATGCTCAAGAACTTCCAACTGCTGTAAGCCTGGTCACCACAATAAAAAAACTTTTTTCAAAAAAGCATGTCCCCGAGGTGGGAGCCTTAGTACAGAGGGTAGGGCGATTGCCTTGCACATTGCAGGCATACCTGGGTTCGATCCCCAGCATTCCATATGGTTCCTTCCCTTCCCCCCGCCGCCCCCCCCCAAAAGGCCCGTTGGGACTCAAAAAAGCAAATAAATAAATAAATGAAACACATTCCTGTCCTGGGTTATAGTATAGGGACAGCCTTCCGGAAACACTGATAATACCGTAGCAGATCACACTGCCTAACTGAAAAATAAGACAGAACTTCATGCACACCCAATTGCAACAATTCTCAAACCATGAATTTCACCTTGTCAATGTCATTTCACCTATACTGTCTTTTCTTAGTGCTATTATTTTGTTCCAGACCTCTCTGGAACATGTCCTTGCCCCAATCATGGAGTCAACTCTGTCTCCAAGGAGTTCTGACTCCTTTTAGTGGGGAATGATGTTTAAAGATAAAGATCTGGTTGCTAGGGGACTGGGGGGGAGGCTAGGGGAACTGCATATTATTTGTAAAAGCACAAAAGCCCGGGAAGACCTTTGATGCTTTTAATGTTTGAAGGTTATGTTAATATAATATAAGATTGAATTTAAGTCAATAAATACCTGTTTATTCAATGTAATAGAAAATCCAAATAAATCATACTCCAGTAACTATTTTGGTCTAAATTGACTTAGTAGATGACTCAGATAAAAGGAGAAAATTTTGTTTGTTTTTATAAAAGTCAGGATAGTTTGCCCAGCCTTATGATAGACATTGAAGAAGCAGAGTCAAGGGAGAGAATTCAGGGAGCTGGTATATGTGACAGTGCCTGAGGCATTGCTGGACTTAGTAGCTTATCATTTGAAATACCAGGAAGCATGACAGAAGTGACTGCCCATGGCTGGCTGCAGCATGGCTACTTGCCTAAAGAGACTGACCAGCAAACCATAAAGGAAGGTAAATCTAATAGTAGAAAAGGTCTGGAAACCATTATCTGGACTAGCCAACTAAGGTGTGTGTGTGTGTGTGTGTGTGTGTGTGTGTGGTGTGTGTCTAGAATAGCCAACAAAGGGTGTGTGTGTGTGTGTGTGTGTGTGTGTGTATGTGTAATAGCCAACACAGAGGGGGTATATGTGTTTGTGTAGTAGCCAACATAGATGATGTGTGAGAGCCAGCATAGAAAGATAGAGTGTGTATGTATGTGTGTAATAGCCAACACAGAGGATGCATGTGTGTGTGTGTGTGTATAAGAGCCACCATAGAGAGACTGTATTTGTGTGTATGTTTAGTAGCCAACACAGAGGGTGTGTGTGTGTGTGTTTGTGTAATAGCCAACATAGAGGGGGTGTGTGTGTAATAGCCAGTAAAGCGGGGGAGGGTGATAGACATTTTGTGTGTGTGTGCATGTGTGTGTATAATAGCCAATAGGGAGGGGAGTGTGTGTTCAAAACAATTGAATAATGATATAATAGATTGTGGCAGACTGGTTAAGTGCTTTTTATTTTATTGTCTTTTCTTTATGAAGCTGCTCAGGTAGTATCAGTGTGGGGTTTTGGGTTGGTTTTTTTGCCTTTTTTTTTTAATATGTGGACTTTACAGAGGCCTGAAAGGATAAAAGGATAGTTTTCAGATGCTCAAGATTAGGAGGGGAGATGGTGCTCAGAGGGTTGAACATGTGCACTGCATGCTGGAGGTCTGCCTTCAGTCCCCAGCATTACAGAGCGGGTACAGGGTCAGGAGTAGTTTGTGCATCCCTACTCCCCAAAATAAAAAGACAACCCTCTTTCCAGTGTTGGTGATGAGATATAGTCCAAACTTTCCCCTGATTCTCTTGTGATCTGAGTCCAGATTTGTGAGGAGAAAGGTTGTTTTGTGCTCATGAGAATAGATTTAAGTGCCAAATAGATTCCCTAAAATAGATTCCCTGAGCATCATAGCACCTGGATCTGAGTGGCCTGTCAAACATAACCTGTTGTGTTACAGCTGCCATAACCCATTCCTGGGTATCAATACAGGTCCCTTCTAGCTAAACAACATACAGCCCAGCAGGAAAGCGGCCACCCATCTTCTCAATCAGTTTTAGATTTTGTTTTTCATTTGGTTTGGGGGCCACATTCAGCATTACTGAGGGGCCACTCCCACCTCTGTGCTCAGGGTTTGCCCTTGGTTGTGCCCAGGGAACCATGTAGTTCTGGGACTCATACATTTGGCCTCATACAAGGTCACTGTCACTGTCACTGTCCTCCCGTTGTTCATCGATTTCCTCGAGCGGGCCCTGTAACATTTTGAGACTTGTTAACTGTGTTTGGCATATCAAATACATCATGGGGAGCTTGCCAGGCTTTGCCGTGCGGGCGAGATACTCTCAGTAGCTTGCTGGGTTCTCCGAGAAGGGGGGAGGAATCGAACTCGGGTTGGCCTGGTAGGTAGGGGGGCAAACTATCTCTCCAACCCCAAACAGTTTTATATTTAAAAAGAAAAATGCAAAATAAGTTATACTCATGAAGAGGGGCAGGAGAAATAGTTCAACAGCTAGGGTAGTTGCCTTGCATTTGTCTGACCCCAGTTTGATCCCTAGCATCCCATCTGGCCCCCGAAAACAGCCAAAAGTAATTCCTGAGTGCAGAACCAGGATTAACTCCTGAGCATTGCTGGATGTGCTCCCTGCCCCGCAAAACATTGGAAGAGAACAGAACAATGAAAAGGTAGCAGAATGTTTTTAGTCTTCTTTCTCCCCTCTTCCTATGTTTCATTGTTAATCCTTAAAACATGCACAGACAATTATGATTGCAATATGAAATTTATCTTGGGAGTTGAGAGACATTATTTGATTTCCTGACAAATATAAAAAAAAAGCTGAAGCTGGGAATTGAAAATTTTTTTTCCATCCCACAGTAATGAATTAAAGTTTCCTATTTCATCTCCATTTATAAACTGCATGGTCTCCTGACAGTGGGGTTTGTTTTGTTTGGTCTTCAGGGAAAAGGTTTATATTTTATCCATAAGCATATATTAAATCCCTGCAATAGCAAACAGGATCCAGTTTGCATTTGAAAGTTAATTATTTGTGGTTTGGAGGGTGGGAAAGGATTAGTGCTGGTGATTTTGATTTGGGGACCACACTGGCAGTGCTTGGAGACTTGCCTCCAGCCAGGTTATTGGTAGGAGTCACTCCCAGCACTGTTTGGGGGCAATGTAGTACCTGAGATCAAACCTGGAGCATTTAGTATGAGGGATCAAACCCAGGCTTCCTGTGTGCAAAATATGCACTCAGTTTGTTGAGCTATCTGTCCCGCCTGGTTTCCAGACTGTTTAAAATAGTTTTATTAGGATATGATTTATATGCCATAAAGTTTGCCCCATTAAAGTAGACAATTTAGTGGTTTGTTTTTGTTTTGTTTTGTTTTGTTTTTTTGCTTTTTTGGGTCACACCCAGCAATGCTCAGGGGTTACTTCTGGCTTTGCACTCAGGAATTACTCCTGGCGGTGCTTGGGGGACCATATGGGATGCCAGGGATCGAACCCGGGTCAGCCACGTGCAAGGCAAACGCCCTACCCGCTGTGTTATCGCTCCGGCCCCTTCAGTGGGTTTTTAAAAAATACTTACAGAGCTGTGCATATGGTTTATTATCATAGTTCTAGAAAGCATTCTTGCTATAACTTCCATGTGGCAAAGCCTTAATATAATTATTTATCATTTATTTAGATGTTTTACAGAGAGGTTGTCAAAGGTATGAACTCTAGAACCAACCAACATGCTTGGGGGCCTTAGAAGAATAACTATTAATTTGTCTGAGCTTTAGTTCTCTCACCTATAAAATGGGAATAATGGCAGAATCTCATTTCTTTTAATGGAAAAGTTAAAACATTAGCACCTCGTATATGGTGATCACTTTTAAATGCTTGCTATTACCAATATATTTTCTCTTTGAACTTTAAAACACCGAATTAGGTTAATCATAATTCTCAGTTTAGGACACAAATCATCAGTGGCTTATCCATGACCCTTTAAATATTTTATTTATGGAGCCAAAGAGGTTGGTTAATAGGCTGAGTACATATTTTGCACTCAGCCTCAGGAGGTCCAGGTTCAGTCTGTGCACTGCATGGTCCTCTGAGCACTGCCCAGTGTGGTCCCCAAAACAAAAAACACCTAAGGTTTTTATTTGTTTTTATCAATAGCACAGTGTGAGTGTCCATGAGGCCATCACTCAATTTAAGAAATAGAGGCTGGAATGATAGCACAGCGAGTAGGGCATTTGCCTTGCACGCGGCCAACCCAGGTTCGATTCCCAGCATCCCATAGGGTTCCCCGAGCACGACCAGGAGTAACTCCTGTGCATCGCTGGGTGTGACCCAAAAAGGAAAAAAAATAGGAAGTTTCCTATAACTTTGTTATTTAAATGCTCTTCCCTCATCCATTGTTTACTTTGACAAGAAGCTTTCACTATGTTTGGCTGTGTTTTTGTTTTGGGGACACATCTGGTGATGCCCAGGGGTAACTCCTGACTGCACTCAAGAATTACTCCTGGCAGGACTGGAGAGATAGTACAGTGCTTGCCTTGTATGCAGCCCACCCAGGTTCAACCTATGGCATCCTATATGGTCCCCTGAGCATTACCTAGAGTAATTCCTGGTAGTGCTAGTACCAAACTAGGATACTAATACAGAGTCAGGAGTAACTCCTAAGCATCGATGAGTATGGCTCTTCCAAAACAGCAACAAAAAATACTTCAGAAGTTGTTTAGAGAACAGACATGGGATGCTAAGGATTGAACCTGAGTCAACCATATGCAAGGCAAGCACCCTACCCTATGTACTGTTGGTCCAGCTCAATAGCTACTATCCTGAGTCTGGTATTCAGCAATCCTTTTTATTTAAGGAGCCCTAATGTTTTCAGAGAATTTTAAGAATTTTTATACATATGTGTATGCATATATGAATTCTCATGTACACATATGCTCCTTGAAAGTGTTTATTTGGGAATAGTACAGAGGTACTTGCTTAGCTTGCACTTTATGTGTCTGCAGCTGCTGCCATAACCCTGGTTTGAATCCTGGCACTACATATGGTCCTCTGAGCACCACCACATATGGTCCAAAGTCAGGTTTGACCCCTGAACACTGCTGGGTGTGACCTCACCCCACAAAAACGTATTTTACCAGAAGTGACTCACAAGCACCCAGCTGGGAATAGTTCCTGTGTACCAGCAGGTGTGAGCATTAAAAAAGTCCTCTAGCCCTGATTTAAAACGTGCCATTTCATGATTTCATTTGCATTATCTGTAGATATACATAAAAATCATGTGCATTAGGAAAATATGATTATTTTAATTGCAGATAGGACTCAGATTGACCAACAATAGGTTGTTGTGGGTGATGTGGTAGCTTTCATCTGTTTTTTTTGTTTGTTTTGTTTTATTTTTTTGCTTTTTGGGTCATACCTGGCAATGCTCAGGGGTTACTCCTGGCTCTGCACTCAGGAATTACTCCTGGCTGTGCTGGGGGGACCATATGGGATGCTGGGGATTGAACCCGAGTCGGTCGCATGCAAGGCAAACACCCTACCCGCTGTACTATTGCTCCAGCCCCTCATCTGTTTTGTTTTAAGGAAGGAGGCAGTAGAGGCAAGTGTGACAGTTCTTGAGCCCAAGCGTCTCCAGGCAGAATGTGCCTTGCTGCTCTTACCAGTTTGCTGCAATCCTGTAATTAATTCTAAGTTCTGAGATGTTCTTAGTCTGATTCATTGTTCTGCAAGATGTTGGACAGGATGCAGGTCCACTGACTGCCACTGTGAGACATGTTTCACTCTAACCCCTATAAACCAACTCACTGGCAGTGACATGACGATAGAAGTCACCTCCTCTTCCCATGAGTAGAAAGAGGAACACATAAATCATATCAATGATCCATTCAGTAGCGAATAGAAATTAAAACCATCCTTTACTGAATCCAAACTATTGGTACTCTGTTACATACTCGACTTACCTTACTTCATCTTCATGATAACCCCAGGAGATAGACAAATAATCCTTTAACCCCCCTTTCACAAAGGAGAATTGAGACTTAGTGATATACTTTATAAATAATCAAGAACAATACGACGTTCTAAGAAAGTTTGGTGTTTTCCAGCCCATAAAAAGCTTTTGATTTTATGTCATCTTTGCAAAGACTAGGTGACTCACCTGGTTGTCCAACAAATATCCACTCTCCCATTCTTTCTTGGGAGAAAATATGGACTTTATAACAAACAATATAGGCAATTCCACTGATGATGCGGGAAAATATATCCTAGCTATATCAGTGTCTGCTTGCCTTCTGAAGGGTACTCTAACCTGGCAGTTTAGCAATTCGTAGTTTCATTTGACTGGAGGCAGGTTAGAGGCAAATTTTTTTTCTCTTGCAAAGGAAATGAAGATTCAGGTGTTGGACAAATCTAAAGGCAGGGGCAGCAAACGCTGATTCGCTACTCGTCAGTAAGTGAAACCCTCTTGCTGCTTGCCCTGTGAAATGGTGATTCCAGCGTAAAGAGCTTTTGATAGTATAAACTCCACCATAGCCCTCTTCTCATATGCCAGATAGATGATACCTGTAAAAATTAGTGTGGCTACCAGCCTAATAGAATGTGAGTCTCTGTTTCAGTTGGGCAAACAGTTGTAGATTCTGAACTGGAGAGTAAAGAACATGAAGCGGCCATTTCACCTGGCACAGCATATAGTCCCTTGAGCACCAGCAGGCGTCACTCCTGAACACTGAGCGCTCCAGGTGTGGCCAAAGCATCCCACCCAATAAGAAAGTTGTAGATATTTACTGGCATCCTGACTATATAACATTCACATAAAAATACAGTCCACCTGAGCTCTCACAACAATCTCTCTGAAGTTGCTCTGAGCTAGAAGAGAAACCTCATCCCTCAACCCAGCTGTAAATCAGGCAGTAGGAAAACGAACCCCAAATGTTTGTGTGCACGTAGCATGACTAAAACAGTATTTCCAATACAATTTTAAAATGTTGAGCTCCTTTGAGTTCCATTTACCCTCAACGGGACAAACATCTCCGAATGCAGCAGTTATGTGTACCTAGGTCGAGAGGTCAACATGACGAATGACCTGGCACCTGAGTTGCGCAGGAGGAAGAGAGCGGCTTGGACCGCCTTCAGGAGCATTGAAGAAATAGCTAAGAGGACGAAGAACCTCTGGCTCCGGGCACATCTCTTCAATTCCACTGTTCTTCCTGCATTAACATATGCCTCAGAGACCTGGGCCCTGCGTAAACAGGATGAGAACACTATTCGCTATTCGGGTTGCCAATGAGGAATTGAAAGAGCTATGCTTGGAGTATCACGTTTCACTCAAATGAGAGAAAGAATCTGGACTTCCGAGCTCCATTGACGGTCAAGACTCAGGGATGCTATCTCGTTTGCCAAGGCGTCGAAAATCAGATGGGCTGGACATGTAATGAGATTTGGAGACGACCGCTGGACTAGAGCCATTACCGACTGGATTCCACGGGATGTCAAAAGACCGCGTGGCCGCCCATCTACCAGATGGTCAGGCTTCTTCATCAAGACCCTGAACGATTGGTTTGAGGCTCTTCATATTCCTAGAACGAACAGATGCCATTATGCTACAGCACGCGAACGGGACAAATGGAGACGTTACTGGTGCCCACTCGAGCAAATCAATGATTAATGGGAAGTCAAGTGATCAAGTGAGCTCCTTTAACTAATCAATCAATAATAAGAATGTTTTATGTGTGAGGACAGTGAAAATACAAGGAGAAGTTATATGATCTGATCCCTGTCCAGAAAATTTTTGAATGGGGACAAAATTCAAGTACATTTAAAATTACTAAAATGAATTTTTAAATTATAAAAAAAGTTCAGTATGAAAGTTTAGTGATAGAAATTCTTGTGCAGACTGGAGTAGCTCGGGTTGAAGGCTTATATGTTTGGGGATGGTGGTAAGATTTAGACAGTATAGATTGAACTGTATAGGTCCAAGAAAAAAATTAATTTTTATCAGGGCATTGGAACTGCATCTGGCTGTTCTCAGGGCTTCACTGAGAATCTGGTCTCAGGGGTGACCCAGCAAGGATCGGGAGCTCATATACAGTGGCAGGTAGTGAATTGAACTGGGTATTTCTTTGTGCAAGACAAGTACTTTACCCCCATCCTATCTCTTCAGCCTAGCAAACAATGTTTTATAAAAGATGCTAATCCTAAATTTTCTTATTGTGTTATTTTGAATCTGTTGCTATTGGTGCTTGATTGTTTAGTTGGTGGTGCTCAGAGCTTACTCTTGGCTCTGCTTTCTGGGGTCACTCTTGGCAGGCTGAGGGTTCTAGGGTTTGAAACTGAGTTGGCTGTATGCAAAACGAACGCTCTACCTGCTATACTATCTCTTTGGCCCCTAGTGGGAGAATTCTATAATATACATATATATATTTAAATCATTGTGAAGTAAACAGTTATAAAGTTGTCCATGATTGGGTGGTTTCAGTCATACCATGCTCCAACACCCATCTCTTCACCAGTGTATATTTCCCAACACCAGTGTCCCAAATTCTCTCTCTCTCTCTCTCTCTCTCTCTCTCTCTCTCTCTCTCTCTCTCTCTCCTCTTTTGGTCATTATGGTTTCTGGTACAAGTACTATAAGGTTATCATGTATATCCTTTTACCTACTTTTAGCATTCAATTCAATTCTTGTCCAGAGTGATCTTTTCCAACTGTCATTGTCATAGCCGTCCCTTCTCTATCCTAACTGCCCTCTTCTCCTCCCCCCCACTTGTGACAAACTTCCAAACTTTCAACTGCAGTCCAATTATCCTGGCCCTCATTCCTATTGTCCATGGGTAATAATCTCATGCTGTCTTTTTTTCATATCCCACAAATGAGTGCAACCATTCTTTGTCTATCCTTCTCCTGCTGACTCATTTCACTCAGCACGATACTCTCCATGTTCATCCATTTATAAGCAAATTTCATGACTTCATTTTTCCTGACAGCTGTGTAGTATTCCATTGTGCAGATTTGCCATAGTTTCTTTATCCAGTTGTCTGTTCTTGGGCACTCAGGTTGTTTCTAGATTCTGGCTATTGTGAATAGTGCTGCAATGAACATAAAAGTACAGATGGCATTTCTGCGTGTGCTTTTGGGTTCCCAGTGTATATTCCTACAAGTGGTATTTCTGGGTCTTATGGAAGTTCTAATTTTTTGTTTTTTGAGGAATTTCCATAAA
The DNA here is from genome assembly GCF_029834395.1 of Sorex fumeus. Classification (NCBI taxonomy): domain Eukaryota; kingdom Metazoa; phylum Chordata; class Mammalia; order Eulipotyphla; family Soricidae; genus Sorex; species Sorex fumeus. Next base: position 424,720 of record NW_026606104.1, on the reverse strand, counting down.
GGCTGGACCAGTCGGCATACCCATCAATAATGAATGAGAGTTTCTTTCTCACCACATCTCCACCAGCACTGGTGGTTCTTGTAGTTTTTGATCAGAGAGCCCGGCAAGCTACCAAGAGTATCTCACCCACACGGCAGAGCCTGGCAAGCTACCCGTGATGTATCCGATATGCCAAACACAGTAACAACAAAGTCTCCAATGGAGATGTTACTGGGCCCGCTCGAGCAAATCGATGAACAATGGGAGGACAGTGACAGTGACAGTGACAGCTGAAAGTAGATTATAGACCAAATATGATTGCCACTCAATTCCTCTTTTGCAAACCACAGCACCCAAAAGGAGAGAGAGAACAAAAGGGAATGCCCTGCCACGGAGGCAGGGTGAGATACTGGGATTAGTAGTGGTGGAGAATGGGCACTGGTGGAGGGATGGGTACTCAAACATTGTATAACTGAAACCCAAGCACAAAAATTTGTAAGTCTACAACTGTACCTCATGGTATTTCACTAATAAAATTTTTTTTAAAATTTAGAATTTCAGGATCACGTGGCCACTCTCAAGGCCACACAACATCATATGCTATTCACAACAAGCAATACAAAATAAATTATCTTAGCATTGCCTTTTCAGCAGGTTTGAGTGGTGGCGGGAAAATTCCAAGTAATAATGGTGGGACTGGTATCAAAATATTGAATGTAATCAAAATAGAGAGAGAATATTGTGGAAATTGTCTACCACACAGATAGGGGAAGGGTTGGGATGGGATGGGGGGGGCAGGATACTGGGGACTTTGGTTGTAGAAAATGTGCACTGGTGAAGGAATGGGTATTTGATCATTGCAAGACCAAAACTCAAACATGAAAGCTTTGTAACTGTATTTCATGGTGATTCAATTTAAAAAATAAAAAAAAATTAAGACTTCAAAATTAAAAAAAAATCGACTGTCTAATCCTACAGCAAAGTCCCCCTCCATTAAATTTGATCACAAAATGTAAATCACAGTTCCCTAGGACATAATCTGGGTAAAACTTCAAATCAAGAAAAGTACCATAGATACCTATATTAATGCTCTTTCAGGAAGCAGCAAGTGTCAGGAAGAGTTGTGAATGTTTGCTGAGAGGAATTTCTCAGGAATTATGCTGCCTGGGAACCCACTCAGCACAGTTTGTAACTCAATAATACTGTTCAAAAGATGGAAGGAGGGAGGGAGAAAGTATATAAGTTGATAACATTTCGGCTAGTGGCCCCATCTAAGAATAACCGTGTGGTTACTGTTAAAGTTGAAGTATGGGAGGAAGAGTTTTTAAACCTTGATCGCTAATATATGGGCATTTGAAGTAGATGGTGAAGACTAGTATAATAAACCAGAGGGTTTATAGGACCTTACCCAGTGAATGGGTTTATTACTATTGCTAGTAGTAATAGTAGTAGTAACAGCCGCAGTAGTAGTAACAAGTACCAGTAGTATGCTGCTGTTATTGTTGTGTTGTTGTTTTGTTTGGGGGGGCATTCCCCTCTATGCCCAAGAGCTACTCCTATCTATGTGCATGGGGATGACTCCCAGAGGAGCTTGGGTGACTCCAAACCTGGGCTGGAAATCCAAACCTGCCCCCTGCATGCGTAGCCCATTGAGCTCTCTCAAGCCTTCCCTCAAAGTGGACTTAAAGAGCTACTGCTAGCACTCTGGCAGGTGAAAAAAAAAATACTAATCTCCTCTTAGTGTTGTGATAAACATTTTGTCAATTGTTCTTTATTCTAGGATTTGACAGTAGCTTCCTTTTGGTCAGACCTAATGATTTATCATCTCGTGTTTCTCTGCTTTTTGACAGTGTTTACCAGCCCATCCTTCTCGAAAGTCTCTGCCCTCATTTCTGCGACCTGCCCTTTTGATTCAGTTGCATTTCAACCAGTATTTATTGATCATTTGTGATATGCCAGACACAGGGCTCTCATCATTCATTCATGACCTCATTCATCAGCGTTAATTGAGTTCCTCCTAGGTATGAGGCATTGTGCCAGTGATCAGTCAAAGATGAACAAGATGTACCCCTGACCCCAGAAGCAGTGCAGTTGAGTGAAGGGGACAACTAACTCTTGTGGAATGCTGAGGCTTGTGGATAAAGGCCAAACTCAGGAGCTGAGGCGGGCAGAGAATGAATCCGTCGCTTTTCTCCGGGAGAGGTTGAGGACTCTGTTTAGCACAGTGCTTGCCACATGCTAGATTATTTTTTTCTTTGGGGGCTCGCACATGGCAGTGCTCAGGGATTACACCTGGTTCTGCATTCAGGGATCATTCCAGGTAGTGATCAGGGGTCATATGGGGTGTCAGGAATAAGCCTGGGTAGACTGTGTGGGGGTCAAGTGCCCTGCCACCCCCAAGAGTAGCCCCTATAAAGTAAATAAGCTGCATGTGGGAGCCACAGGGTCAATCCCTAGCACCTCATGATTCCTGAGCACTGTGCTGAGAGCAGAACCTGGCACCGCCAGCTAGGACTCTCCCCCTCAAAAGAAACAAAGTTCAGGACTCCAACCAATCAGGCCTGCCCAGAGGAACAGTAGGGCATATAGTATTCTATAGGATATAGGATACATTTGCATATATGTGTTGTTAATGCATACATTTTCAAGTCTAAGCAGAACTTATTAAAACCATCCTCTAATCCAACAAGCTTAATACTTCGGTAACAGGAAAATATTTTCTTTTACAGGAAAATATTTTTAAAATGTAGATGAAATCTTTTTTTTTTGGGGGGGGGGGGGGATGGATGTCCTCTCAAGCCCAGGAGTCTGCGGTTGTGGGCCTGGCTATGTGGGCCCATGTGTGCCCTCAATTATCAGGCACAGTGATAAACCACGGCTTGGACCCACAGTGCTGAGGACCCCCAGGACTAGTTCACCTGTGCTCAGGGGCCATATGGTCCCGAGACAGGATCCTGGCCTCGTGTCTGTAAGGCATGCACCTCTGGCCTCTTCGTTATTTCCTTGGCACCTGGACTAAACCTTTTCCCTTGAACCCACCTCTCCATAAAAATAAGCTGCTGGCATGAGACTGGTCTTTTTCTCCCTCTTATTGGTTCAGGGATTGTCTCTGGCCCCTTAACTCACCCTGGGCCCACTCCACCTCACCCTGACCATAGTGTTAGTCTGGTCCCCTCTGTCCTCTCCCTTGCCTTTCTACATTGCCTGGCCTGGTCAGTGATTAAAAATCTCATACCCTGCTTTCTTTCCTCTTCAGCCTTCTGCTGTGGCCCTAAGGCATCCCCTGTTACCTCTTTCTTTTTCTTTTTGGGTCATACTTGGTGATGCACAGGGGTTACTATTGGCTCTGCACTCAGGAATTGCTCCTGCAGGTGTTTAGGGGACCATATGGAATGCTGGGATTCGAACCCGGGTTGGCCGCATGCAAGGCAAACACCCTACTCACTGTGCTATCGCTCCAGCCCATTACCTCTTTATGAGGATGACTCCGCACAGAGGAGCTGGCTGTTTCAGAAGGGGCACAGTGAGATGGATACCCATAGGAAGAAGAGGAAGAAACTTTGGGGGAGAAAAGAGGGGTGCAGTAAGAACCCTACAGCTTCTTTTGGGGGAGATCACACCCAGTGATGCTCAGGGGTTACCCCTGCTCTAGGCTCTGCATTCAAGAATCACTCCTGGTAGCGCTTGGGGGACCATGTGGGATCGAACCCGTATTGGCCACATGCAAGACAACCGCCAGCTTACTGTCCTACTACTCTGGCCCATAACAGCCTCTTGGCTGAGCACTGGAGAACTCGGGGAGCAAGTTAGGGTAGGTAGACTCTGACCCTGGTCCCTGGATTCCAGAGTGGTTTCAAGCCAGTAGAGTTGTCAGGCCTCTGGACTTCTGCCAGGGTTACTGTCACATGGAAAGGGGTGTGGTTTTTACCTTGGACAGGGCAACTGTTCTCAAAGGGCTAGAAGCTGTGGGCTGTCCCTTGTCATGTTTGGAGCAACTCCACGGCAGCCATCCCCGAGAACCCCCGTTGCAGGAGGCCCAACCAGGGTGCTGTTCGGACGCCTTCATGCCGCCATGGTAATCCTCCTCCCCAAGGCTCCTGGCTGGAACTTCAGGCTCTCTCCTTCACCTTCAGCTCACTGCACTCTGTGGCCCCCACCTCCACCCCTGCTGGTCTCCTGTCAGAGGAAGGAGCAGAGGCCAGCCTGAAGCCCAGGATGTGCAGCTCAGTGAGGAGGCCACAGGGCACAGCCAGTGCTCCATGCACACGAGGCAGTAGACCAGACGCTCTGGCTCATGTCCAGGTTGCTCAGCGCTCACTATGGCAGAGCAGAAGGTCTGAAAGAACCAAAGGGTCAGGGAAGCATCACTTCAGTGTCTTTCTGGTGGAGAAGAGAAGCCAGAGTAGGCCACAGTGGGCAACACCACCCAGACCCAAGCTGGAGCTCCTGCCCCCAAAGCTGAGCCCAGGGGTGCTGGACTCAGGGGCTGTGAATATTTAACTCATCGATGGCAGTAAAGTGTTGCCCAAGTGCTGGCATAATTAGGGCTACTAATTATTATTGCCAAGAGAGGCAGTGTTCTGGCCTTGGCTGACGGAGGAGAGATGCCAATGTCCCCTCTGAGAGCCTTGGGAGCTACAGCATTTTTCTGCCCCTCCAAGGGTCAGGAACCTGCATTTCAGTCCTTTCTCAGATTAGCTTCCTCATGTCCTGGGTGTACCTACGTCAGACTTCTGCTCAGCCACGCTTGGTTTGCTTTGTGGATTTTCCTACCTGCTGTGGGGAGAGGGAAAGGCCAGAAAATTCCACCCAGGTTGCTCCTGGGCACTGGGAAGAGAGCTCAGAGGACCAGAGCGTATCCTGGGAATGCAGAAGACCCTGAGTTCAACCCGAAACAATGCATCTTAGCAGGGGGCAGTAGGGTGGTCTGAGTACAGCTTGGGAGGAGGAAAAAAGGAAGAATGAAAGAGAGACCAAAAAAAGTCACTCCGGGGCTGGAGCGATAGCATAGCAGGTAGGGCATTTGCCTTGTAGGCGCCGACCCAGGTTCGATTCCCAGCATCCCATATGGTCCCCTGAGCACCGCCAGGAGTAATCCCTAAGTGCAGAGCCAGGAGTAACCCAGTAACCCAGTAACACCTGTGCATCACCGGATGTGACCCAAAAAGCAAAAAGAAAAAAAAAGTCACTCCTTCCTCTGACCTCAGAGAAGTTGTGGGCATAATTTATATGTAGGGTTCTCCTACCACCCAGGAGTTTGAAATTGAAGAATGGCCTCTACAAAAAAAATCCTGTGGGACTGGGGCTGTGGCTCAGTGGAAGAACACTCACTCTGCATGTGTGAGACCCTGGATTCAATCCCATAAAAAAATAAAATGGAGTAAAATCCTATTAAGATGCCCTCTGGCTGGCAGCTTCTCTGGACAGCAGAGAAGCCTTTTCCCAGGGGACTGGAAAGCTTCTTAGGAATGCTTTCCCAAGTCACCCCTCCCAGTGTCTCCCAGGATCTAGGAAGGAGTATTGAAATCTCTTTGTGTAAAATGTAAGTCTTGCCCCTTAGATGATCAGGACAAAAGATGTTCTTTCATCTGAAAAACTTTTGTTTTTGTTTTTTTTTTCCTTTTTGGGTCACACCTTGCAATTCTCAGGGGTCACTTCTGGCATTGGGACCATATGCAATGCTAGGAATTGAACCCGGGTCGGCCCTGTGTAAGGCAAACGCCCTACTCGCTGTGCTATTGCTCCAGTCCCTCATCTGAAAAACCTTTACACACTCAGGGGTGATGTCTTATTCCCTTCTACCAAGTACCCTGGGCTCAGTCTAGGCCAGTCCTGGCCCATCACTTGCTGGAAGAAACATTGCAAACTTTTCCTTCCAAGCCTACAGTTCTGTGTAGGGTAATGTGTTGGCATAACTGTCTGCCAGATATTCCTGCTTTAACAGATTGCAAGCCCCAAGGAGCAGCACTGGCATCTGGGTCACTTTGTGCGGCATGCCTCTGATATAGCCCAATGCTGGGCCTAGGGGAGGCCTCCTCACCTCCTCAGAGGAAGCAAAGATGCTCTCAAAATCCTGCCCGAGCTGAGCAGCCTATTCCTCTGAAGTGGTTGGAGAGTCCAGTGAATTATTTTCAGACCACAGAAAGATTCAGGACACAGTTCCAGTCATGTTGGAAGGGAGAATGTGTCTGTCTGCTGCAGTCACAGTTCCGAATCTTGGTTCTGGAGTCAAACGGTCTGGGATCACCACCCACTGCAGCATGCCGGTCAAGGGCTTCACCCTCTTGGTGCGTTTACTCCCTCCTGAGGGAAGTGAGGCTAAATCAAGGTCAAAGCAATGATGTAAAAAATGGGGACCTACACAAGAGAGGGTTCAGCACCACACCTGGGGCACAGGAACCCACAGGTTGTCAGTGTAGCTCAGAACCCATGCAGATTTGTAGGACATTCATATTCCTCTGACTTCTCTTCCTGCAAACTGCCTGATTTGCCACTTCCTGAGATTTCCTTGGGCTGGAGTGGTAACATCGTGGGTAGGGCATTTGCCTTGTACGCAGCTGACCCGGGTTCGATTCCCAGCATCCCACATGGTCCCCCTGAGCACTGCCAGGAGTAATTCCTGAGTGCAGAGCCAGGAGTAACCCCTGTGCATGTTCGGGTGTGACCCAAAAAGCAAAAGAGAGAGAGAGAGAGAGAGAGAAAGAGAGAGAGAGAGAGAAAGAAAGAAAGAAGCCTTGAGAAAATACCACACCCACCCAGTGCAATCCAGGGGCTGTGTTCAGCCTCTTAGACTGAAGTTTCTTCAGAGGGGTCAGGCAGGAGGAACCCTCCGGAGCAGAATGTGGGGGCTATCTGATCACTATTTTTGCAGCATCTAAGATTTTAGAGTTTCTTCTTTTTCACTTATTTGAGGCACCATGAGGCGGGAAGAATAGTCGGAGGGATTTGAAGGATGTCTTCAAGGAGCTCAGTCTCTCAGACAGTGGCTCCCTCAGGAAGTCAGTACTGGGCTTGGGCCTGAGACCGAGTAGAGTGGGTAAAGTGCTCACCTTTCATACGTCTGTCCTGGGTTCCATCCTGGGTACCACATAGAGTCCCCAGAAAAGTGCCAGGATTGATCCCTGAAAGCACAGCTGGGATTAAGCCCTGAGCACCGCCAGGTTTGGAGCCCCCAAAACCATCCCCCCACAAAAAAGAACTTTGGTTTGCGTGACAGGGGCCAGATTTAGGGCAGAGAGGAAAGAAAGATGGCTCTATTCTCCATCTATTTAAAAACTGGGCTTCTGTGGGTCCCATCTCACTGCAATTTTTAAAAAGTTAGAGTGGGGGAATGATGGGTATTGTCCTTCCTGCCCTCCTCCTGGCACCTGCTGGGCACTGTATGGGGGATGGCAAAAGCAGAGGTCTGTGGAGCAAGGCACTGCGAGGGGGCCACTGGGCAGGGGAGGGTGGGGGGGGGAGAGAGAGAGAGAGAGAGAGAGAGAGAGAGAGTTCCCAGGCTAGAGGTGCTCAAGCAGAGATGGTGACCACTCCGGACGCTGTGGCGGAGGACCTAGGAGGCAGAGCGATGGGAGGAGTAACCCTAGGCCTGCTGTGAAGGGAAGGTCAAAGGGCACCGGGCAAGCTGAAGGGGTCCCAGGTTCACTCCCACCCAATTCACAGCTTGGCAAAGGGCAGTCCCTGTCGCTTTAGGCTCTAGAAACTGCAACGATGCATAATCCACTCCTTCGGCGAATTCAGTAGACGTTTGCCGCCCACAAAGCCGCCCCCCACCCACAAATCCCCGCCCGGCCCCTCCCTCCCGCACCCGGTGGGAGCCCCCGCGGGAGCACCAGGCGCATCGCGCCAGCCGGTCGGCAGGGGGCAGGAGAGACACGCGCAGGCCCCAGCCCGCAGCCCGCTCGCACCGCTTCCCCGCAGGGAAAACTGGGTCACTTGGTCCTGCCGAGCTGCAAGACCTGAGGGTGGTGGGCCCTGGGGCGGCGCAGTGAGGCCACCCTCACCCTTGGGCTTCTGCACTGGCAGAAAGCAGTCCCTCCTTGAGGGCGGTAGAAAGGAGAGGTTCCCAAGAGGGGGTGGTGGAAGACTGAGAGAGGAGGTTTGGGCTGGGGTTGGGTCTTCGCCCAGCAGCTGGGCATGGGGGGCAGCGCTTTGAAGGAGAGCAGGGCGGAGGGAGAGGGTGGGTGCTGCTTCTGAGAAAACCTGTGACCTCTCTGAGGACGAGCAGGTGCCCTGGGGGGTGGGGGGCAAGAGCAAGACCCCCACTTGAGGTTTGGGAGAAGTGCTCACTGAGTCAGTGGCAGACCAGATGGCCCAGTGGGTAGGAGGTAGGCTTGGGGTCCCACGTGACCCGGTATTGCCCCCTGTCCGTTATCAAACCCTGGTTGGAACCATTTCAGATGTTTTCTTTTCCACACTACAGTCTCCTGAGGGGGCAGGCATAGTGAGGTAGGTCGAGTCTAGAGCACATGCCAGGCTCCTGTAGGTCCCATCCCACTGCACTTAATCACTTAATCACTTAACTTCCCGTTAGTAGTCGATTTGCTCGAGCGGGCGCCAGTAACGTCTCCATTTGTCCCTGTCACGTGCTAGTGTAGCCCAATGGCATCTGTTCGCTCCGGGAACATGAAGGGCCTCAAACCGATCGTTCATGATCTTGACGAAGAAGTCTAACCATCTGGTAGGTGGGCGGCCACGTGGTCTCTTGACATCCCGTGGAATCCAATCAGTAACAGCTCTAGTCCAACGGTCGTCTTTAAATCTCATTACGTGACCAGCCCATCTGATTTTCGACACCTTGGCAAATGAGACAGCGTCCCTGATCCTTGATCGTCGACGGATGTCAGAACTCCGGATTCGTTCTCTCATTTGAGTGAAACGTGATATTCCAAGCATAGCTCTTTCTATTCTTCTTTGGGAGACCTGAATAGCGTTCTCATCTTGTTTGCGTAGGGCCCAGGTCTCTGAGGCATATGTTAATGCAGGAAGAACAGTGGAATCAAAGAGATGTGCCCGGAGCCGGAGGTTCTTCGTCCTCTTAGCTATTTCTTCGACGTTCTTCAAGGCGTTCCAAGCCGCTCTCTTCCTCCTGCGCAGCTCGGGTGCCAGGTCATTTGTCATGTTGACCTCTCGACCTAGGTACACATAGCTGTTGCATTCGGAGATGGTCGTTCCATTGAGAGCGAATGGGGCGTCAGGAACAAGGCTGTTTCTCATAAACATTGTCTTCGTAAGATTCAGCTGTAGTCCTACCTTTCCACACTCACGGTCAAAGTCGGCCAGCATTTGTGCCGCTTGGCTGATGTTTGGTGTTATTAAAACAATGTCATCAGCAAAGCGGAGGTGGTGTAGTTGCCGACCATCTATCTTCACTCCCATTCCTTCCCATTCCAGTCGTCGCATGATGTTCTCGAGGGTGGCACTGAAGAGTTTCGGTGAAATGGTATCACCCTGCCGCACCCCTCTCTTGACATCAACGATCACTTCTTTGTAGAATGGTGAGATCCTGGTAGTGAATTCGCAATACAGCTCACGGAGGATCCTGATGTATTGGGCTTGAATGCCCTGATTGACTAGGGCTTCAATGACCGCTTCCGTCTCAACAGAATCAAAGGCCTTCTTTAAATCAATGAACGTTAAGCAGAGCGGCATCTTGAACTCCCGAGAAACCTCAATGAGCTTGGTTATCGTGTGGATATGGTCGATGGTGCTGAATCCTTTGCGGAACCCTGCTTGCTTGCATGGTTGTCCTTCATCTAGTGTTCTGCCAATCCTATTCAGGATGACTCAAGTGAACAACTTGTAGATGACAGACAATAGGCAGATCGGGCGATAGTTGCCAATGTCATGGATGTCTCCCTTCTTGAACAGTAGTATGGTCCTGCTGGTTTTCCATTGGGATAAACCTTGCATTCAGACAGGTAGCGAGTGAAGAGTCGAGCCAGTGTATTGATGAGTACTGACGGCAGGTTCTTCAGGTGTTCAGGTCTGACCTTGTCTGGGCCGGGTGCTGTTTGTTTCTTTACCCACGAAATGGCGTGTCGGATTTCAGAAGGGAGAACGTTGGGAACGACATATCCATCCTGTGGAATTGGGTATGTCGGCAAGTGGACATGGCTATCAAAGAGATTTGAGTAGAAGTCATGGATAATCTTCTCCATTGCCGTTCTGGAGGATGTGATGGATCCCACTGCAAGTTAAAAAAAAGGTGGAGTGGAGGAATGATGGGTATTGCCCTTCCTGCCCTGCTCCCGACACCCTCTGGGCGCCGTCTGGGGATGGCGAAAGCAGAGGTCTGTGGAGTAGGGCGCTGAGGGTTTCATCCGGCTGTCAGTCTGGGCAGGGGCACTGCTGTCTAGGGAACTCGCAGGGCCCCTCTCCCCCTCTCTCCCTCCACCCCCATAAGAGATGCGAGTGTCTGAGGATGCACTTTCTCTTCCACCCTGAAGCTGTGACCTCTTGCGGTCTCCAAAGGTGGAGAAATCTGGATGGTGGAAGAGGACTAGAGTGAGGGGGGCTGTGATGGCTCAAAGGCTCTGGAACCTGCAGTCAAGGCCCTTTTATGCTCTTTTTCAGACTGTCAGGAGTGATTCCTGTGCTGGATACACCCTGAGCACCACCAGGTGTGACCGCAACCCTCCACCCCCCACAAAAGAGAGTAACTGGATTCCTAGAGTGAATGTCCCATACCTAAGAGGCTGTTCCTTTTGGCCTCGTCTTCCTTGCGTCCCCTCAGCCCACAGTTTTCCCTTATCAAGACCAGGTCTGAGACACACTGAGTTCTCCCAACCCCCTCCTGATCGCTGGGCTCCAAGGAGCTGCCAGGGCTGGTGAAAGTGAAAGGGATTGGCAACATAGTGTCCTAACACTGCTGCTTGGCACTTCATGCTTCCATGTATTGACTGTGGTGGACAAGAGATGTAAGTTTTCTTACATCTGGGCAAACCTCAGTTTTCTTCTCTGTAAAATGGGAGGCCATGATAACATTTTTCTTAGAGATACTATTATTATTATTATTGGGTTGGAGTGATAGCATAGCCGGTAGGGCGTTTGCTTTGCACGTGTCTGACCCGAGTTTAATTCCTCCTCCCCTCTCGGAGAGCCCGGCAAGCTCCCGAGAGTATTCCGCCCGCACGGCAGAGCCTGGCAAGCTCCCCGGGATGTATTTGATATGCCAAAAACAGTAACAAGAAGTCTCACAATGGAGACATTACTGGTGCCCGCTCGAGCAAATTGATAAACAACGGGGGGACAGTGCTACAGTGCAGTGCTATTATTATTGTTGTTGTTGTTGTTGTTATTTGGGGCCACATCCTGTGGTGCTCAGGAGCAACTCCTGACTCTGTTCAGAGCTCATTTCCAAGCCCTCTCAGGAGACCATGCCATGCTGGAGGCTAAATCTGGGCCTCTTGCATGCAAAGTATGCCCACTAGCTATCTCTTTGGTCCCTAGAGATATTATTCATTCCAGTAACCCTCTTCATCTGGAATTGGAAGCAAGGATAACTTGAAAAGCCACCCCCTCTGCTCCTTGGGGAGCCAAACTGCAGTCCCCAAAGGAGCCAGACGGCTGGCAGACTCCGTATTCTTCTAGACCAGACACAGAAACCGTGGCCCAGGCAGGTGGTCACAGTAGCCCGGGGCTAGGAACAGGCTGTGGCCAGCACATCTCTGCCCAGGAGCTTAGTCCCTGCCTTCTCTCTCTGCCCTCCGGCTCCGGAGTCTCAGCCTCAGACTGGGGCTCATTCTTTGGGAGGCAGCCCAGGACTCAGACAGCCACAGAAGCTAAAGAGGCTGGACCGCTTTGGGCTGGACCTTCTTCCCAGGCAGGTCGCTTACTGGCTCCCCAGTCCCACTCTTCGCAGAAACTGCAGTTTGCTGGTTTGAAGCCTCTGGGGGGCCAAGCGGCTGGAACCTTGATTCAGGGCCGAGGCTCCCTTCCTGTGACCTTGCTTTGGATTCCACAGCCTGAGCCACCTGGGAAACGATGCAGACTTGTCAGGGCCCAGGGCCCAGGGGAGGTTTCCTGTCTGAAAAGATGGGGAAGGGAGGAAGAAAGTACTGGAAGGAGGAGGCCCTGGGGAGACAACGGGCCAGGCCAGAGCCAGACCCCAGGGCTCCTTCATCACTAAACAGTGATTCAGCATGTCCTTGGTGCAGGGACCTGGGCGGCAGCTGTGGGGGTGTCATCAGAGATGTGAGATGGGGCTGGCTTGGAGGCCTTTATGATTCATGAAAAATGTGTGTGATCTGGACTACAAACATAGGGGTGGCTGGGAATTGGGGCTCAGCCCCAGGGGCTCCTGGGAGGTGGTCATGAGTTAGAGGTTATCCGCTCTCAGGCATGAGTAGGGGGCTTCCCCTCAGCCCTTGGGCAATGCCCTGAGCACTAACCCCACCCTGACCTGTGGTGTGGCCACTGCTGGAGGCTTGTGTGTGGGGGGGGAGGGGTGTTGGGGGGAGTCAGCTTCCTCCCCACTCTCTTGTCTGCACACAAGTAAATGCAGGATCTTTTTATTTATTTTTATTTATTGATTGATTTATTTTTGCTTTTTTGGTCATACCTGACAATGCACAGGAGTTACTGGCTCTGTGCTCAGGAATTACCCCTGGCAGTGCTCAGGGGATCATATGGGATGCTGGGAATCAAACCCAGATTGGCTGCGTGCAAGAAAAATGCCCTACCTACTGTGCTATTGCTCTAGCCCCAATGCAGGATTTTTTTAAAGTGCTCGCCCAGCTTTTAAAGCTTGCAGAGCCTGACTTCAGTTTCGGGTCCCGCCCCCTTCGAATCAGGTGCCTGGCCCATAGGGCGTTGGTTCCTACCACCCTCCTACCCTGGTTGCGAGGATGGACAATTCTGCCCCCTTTCCATGCAGTCTGATTTTGCTAAAAATGTGGATCTTTCTAGAAAAACAGGAAAGGCTGACTGCTTTGGTCGCCTGTCCCTGCCACAAGTGGGGAAACAGCTTGGTGCTTGCAGGGTTCCCAGGAGAAAGGGCCACTTTCGGAGATGCCACGTCCCCTGCGTCCTCCTGCCTCTTGATGCGCCACTTCCTCTCAGTGACTCCACTCCAGGACTTCTAGGTGACTCATGCAGAAGAAAAAGCGTGGCCTGACCCAGCCCGCAGAGTCCACTGAGGAGTCTGGGTGAAGGCCTGCAGTAACCAGATGACCTTGAGCGCATCTCGCATATCTCGGAACCTCTGAGCCCCATTAGAACGGTGACAAGCAGCCCTGCCAAGCAGAAAGGCAGAGCTTCGCTCTGAGCTGTGAGGGAGAAAACCCTGGTGGAGCGTCAAAGTCTGAGAAGCTATTTGGCCAGTACTATTCTCGTGGGGGTGGGAGTCAGGAACTTGATGGCAAGAAGAAAGGCTGGGGGGATGAAAATCAGCGAACATTTGCCACGTGCTATGCTCCATCCTTAACCGGAACTATGTCACCTAGGTCCTCCAACCTGCCTCTAAAGGAGGTAGTGTGTGTTCCCATTTTACAGACAGTGACTGAGGTTTCAAGGTCAGGTCACTCATCAAGGTCAAGGATGAAAAATCTGGCCCAGAGTTTCAGTGCTGAGGCTCAAAGATGCCCGGCATTCTCCCTCCCGGCTCCTGGATTCTTCCCTGAAACAAACTCTATCTTTAGATTTTCGTTTCCTGTTAGCAAGAACGTCCTGAGGGAGGCTTCACATCCCTCCACTAATACTTCTCCTCCTAAGTGCTCAGAACACTGTAGTTATGTTGATCCCTTATACTTTCCGTGGCTTATCGGTATTTACTCAAGCTCCAGCACTAAGAGGTCACTCTTGGAGAGTGTGGGCAGAGGCTGCTTTTCTCAGCTTTTCCTCTCCAAGGGACCGTTACCCACAGTGCTTTGCAGGAGGTGGGCTTTTGAGAAACGTCGACTTGAGGCCTGTTCGGTCCAATGGGCAGGGAGCCTGGCAGAATTCCTGTTCCCACTGGCTATGCAGCCCTGGGTAAGTCTCTCCACTCACTCAACAGGCCCTGCCCTTTCCTCATCTTTAAAATGCAACGATGGGATCACCAGTCGGGGGTGTTGTAAGAATGAAACAGAGGCAAAGAAAAATGCAGGCAAAGAACTGAGCCAGTGCCGATGTCTATCCAACACTCAGTGAATGATGTGCCCTATGACACAGCTGAGGTGGTGGTGGTGGTGGGGGCTAGGGGAATGGGTTAGGCCCAGGGTGATGGTGAGGAAAGAAATAGACACCCCCAACGTGTAGAATCATGGTGGCAGCTGAGTAACAGAGCAGCTTACTTCTCGGGCACGGTGGAGTGGAGAGAGATAAAAAGGAGATATTTTAAGGCAAGAGCAGTGAAATGGAAAGGGGCCAGCCCAGTGCGCGCGAGGCTGCCGGGACGAGCGGGGTTGGGGGGGACATGGGGGAGAAGCGAGGTGTCTGCGGCAGGGAGCCAGGGACTTCATCCAAGGGACCAAAAGGACCCCAAATGGCGCCTGCCTAAGCGGGAAAAGGAAAAGGAGGGGAGAGCGTGTGGCTGTTGGAGGTGTGCAGAGGGTGACATGACAAACTAAGGTGGCTGTGGAAGGAGCAGTTTCTGTCTGGAACCCAGAGGAGGCTCTGGAAGCCAAAAGGAATGAATAATCCCGGCATCGGGCTCAAGGTGGGAGGCAGCTGCTCACTTACGCCTGACAGCACTAGCTGAGGCTCTTCCGCGAGTTTCAGGAACTCTTCCGATTAGGTCTGGGACCATGCGCGGTGAGTGGGTGCACTTGCTCACCCCAGAGCCCACTCGAGAGAGCGAGCAGAGAGCAAAGCCAGCTCCAGGCCCCCAGACCGCTGCTCCCCCTCTTTTTTTATTAGTGAAACACCATGAGGTACAGTTGTAGACTTACATATTTTTGTGTTTATGTTTCAGTTTATGTTTATGAGAAACAGCCTCGTTCCTGATGTTCCATTCGCTCTCAACGGAACGACCATCTCCGAATGCAACAGTTATGTGTACCTAGGTCGAGAAGTCAACATTACGAATGACCTGGCGCCTGAGTTGTGCAGGAGGAAGAGAGCGGCTTCGAACACCTTCAAGAGCGCTGAAGAAATAGCTAAGAGGACGAAGAACCTCCGGCTCCAGGCACTTCTCTTTGATTCCACTGTTCTTCCTGCATTAACATATGCCTCAGAGACCTGGGCCCTACGCAAACAGGATGAGAACGCTATTCGGGTCTCCCAAAGAGGAATCAAAAGAGCTATGCTTAGAGTATCACGTTTCACTCAAATGAGAGAAAGAATCCGGAGTTCCGACCTCCGTAGAGGATCAAGAATCAGGGACGCTGTCTCGCTGTCTTGTTTGCCAAGGCGTCAAAAATCAGATGGGCTGGACACATAATGAGATTTGGAAACAAATGCTGGACTAGAGCCATTACCGACTGGATTCCACGGGAGGTCAAAAGACCGCATGGCCGCCCACCTATCAGATAGTCAGACTTCTTCATCAAGATCCTGAACCATTGATTTGAGGCTCTTCGTGTTCCTAGAACGAACAGATGCCATTGGGCTACACTAGCATGCGACAGGGACAAATGGAGACGTTACTGGCGCCCGCTCGAGCAAATCGATGATTAATGGGAAGTCAAGTGATCGAGTGATGTTTCAGTTACACAAAGATCAAGTACCCATCCCTCCACCAGTGCCTATTCTCCACCACCAATGAACCCAGTATCCCTCCCATCCCCCCCTACACCCCCCACTCTGCCCCACCTCTATGGCAGGGCATTTCTTTTTGCTCTCTCTTTCCTTTTGGGTGTTGTGTTTTGCAATAGAGGTATTGAGTGACCATCATGTTTGGTCTATAGTCTACTTTCAGTATGCGTCTTGCATCCCGAGCGAGTCCTACAAACACCCTTTACTTGGTGTTCCCTTCTCTATCTGAGCTTCATTTTCTCTCAGTATGTGCTGCCAGTCTCCAAGCCGTGGAGCAGACCTCCTGGTACTTATCTCAACTATTCTTGGGTGTTCACCTCACATTCTGTTACTTTATATTCCCCAGTTGAGTGCAGTCTTTCTATGTCTGTCCCTCTCTTTCTTATTCATTTCACTTAGCATGATACTTTCCATGTAGAACCACTTGTTTGCAAATTTGATGCCTTCATCCTTTCTAAATGCTGCATAATATTCCATTGTGGAACTGTACCAAAGTTTCTTTAACCAGTCAACTGTTCTCAGACACTTGGGTTTTTTCCAGATTTTGGCTATTGTGAACAGTGCAGCAATGAACATACAAGTGCAGGTGTTATTTCGACTACACTTTTTTGCCTTTCTGGGATATATTCCCAGGAGTGGTATTGCTGGGTAAAATGGGAGCTCAATTTCTAATTTTTTTTAGAATCGTTCATACTGTTTTCCAAAAGGGCTGAACCAGTTGGCATTCCCACCAGCAGTGAAGGAGAGTCCCTTTCTCGCCACAACTGTGCCAACACCGGTTTCTTTTGTTCTTTTGGATGTGGGTCAGTCTCTGTGGTGTGAAGTGATATCTCATTGTGGTTTTGATATAGATCTCCCTGATTATTAGTGATGTAGAGCATTTTCTCATATGCCTTTTAACTATTTGGATTTCTTCTTTGAGAAAGCTTCTGTTCATTTCGTCACCCCATTTTTTTATGGGGTTGGATGTTTTCTTTTTGTGTAGTTCAACCAGTGCTTTGTATATCCTTGATATCAACCTCTTATCAGATAGGTATTGGGTGAATATCCTTTCCCATTCTGTAGATTATCTTTGTATTTTGGTCACTGTATCTTTTGCTGTGCAGAAACTTCCTAGTTTTATATAGTCCCATTTGTTTTTCTCTGTTTCCACTTGGTTGGTCAGTGGCATGTCATTCTCCCCACTTCTGTTCAATATAGTACTGGAAGTACTTGCTATAGCAGTTAGGCAAGAAAAAGATATTAAGGGAATCCAGATAGGAAAGGAAGAAATCAAGCTTTCATTATTCGCAGATGACATGATACTAAATCTAGAGAATCCTAAAGCTTCTACCAAGAAACTCCTAGAAACAATAGACTTGTACAGTAAAGTCGCAGGCTATAAAATCACTTAATCACTTAACTTCCCGTTAGTCGTCGATTTGCTCGAGCGGGCGCCAGTAACGTCTCCATTTGTCCCTGTCGCGTGCTAGTGTAGCCCACTGGCATCTCTTCGCTCCGGGAACATGGAGGGCCTCAAACCGATCGTTCATGATCTTGACAAAGAAGTCTGACCATCTGGTAGGTGGGCGGCCACGCGGTCTCTTGACATCCCGTGGAATCCAATCAGTAACAGCTCTAGTCCAACGGTCGTCTTTAAATCTCATTACGTGACCAGCCCATCTGATTTTCGACACCTTGGCATATGAGACAGCGTCCCTGATCCTTGATCGTCGACGGATGTCAGAACTCCGGATTCGTTCTCTCATTTGAGTGAAACGTGTTACTCCAAGCATAGCTCTTTCTATTCTTCTTTGGGAGACCTGAATAGCGTTCTCATCTTGTTTGCGTAGGGCCCAGGTCTCTGAGGCATATGTTAATGCAGGAAGAACAGTGGAATCAAAGAGATGTGCCCGGAGCCGGAGGTTCTTCGTCCTCTTAGCTATTTCTTCGACGTTCTTGAAGGCGTTCCAAGCCGCTCTCTTCCTCCTGCGCAGCTCGGGTGCCAGGTCATTTCTCATGTTGACCTCTCGACCTAGGTACACATAGCTGTTGCATTCGGAGATGGTCGTTCCATTGAGAGTGAATGGGGCGTCAGGAACAAGGCTGTTTCTCATAAACATTGTCTTCGTAAGATTCAGCTGTAGTCCTACCTTTCCACACTCACGGTCAAAGTCGGCCAGCATTTGTGCCGCTTGGCTGATGTTTGGTGTTATTAAAACAATGTCATCAGCAAAGCGGAGGTGGTGTAGTTGCCGACCATCTATCTTCACTCCCATTCCTTCCCATTCCAGTCGTCGCATGATGTTCTCGAGGGTGGCACTGAAGAGTTTCGGTGAAATGGTATCACCCTGCCGCACCCCTCTCTTGACATCAACGATCACTTCTTTGTAGAATGGTGAGATCCTGGTAGTGAATCCGCAATAGAGCTCACGGAGGATCCTGATGTATTGGGCTTGAATGCCCTGATTGGCTAGGGCTTCAATGACCGCTTCTGTCTCAACAGAATCAAAGGCCTTCTTTAAATCAATGAACGTTAAGCAGAGCGGCATCTTGAACTCCCGAGAAACCTCAATGAGCTTGGTTACCGTGTGGATATGGTCGATGGTGCTGAATCCTTTGCGGAACCCTGCTTGCTCGCATGGTTGTCCTTCATCTAGTGTTCTGCCAATCCTATTCAGGATGACTCGAGTGAACAGCTTGTAGATGACAGACAATAGGCAGATCGGGCGATAGTTGCCAATGTCATGGATGTCTCCCTTCTTGAACAGTAGTACGGTCCTGCTGGTTTTCCATTGGGACGGAACCTTGCATTCAGACAGGTAGCGAGTGAAGAGCCGAGCCAGTGTATTGATGAGTACTGACGGCAGGTTCTTCAGGTGTTCAGGTCTGACCTTGTCTGGGCCGGGTGCTGTTTGCTTCTTTACCAACGAAATGGCGTGTCGGATTTCGGAAGGGAGAACGTTAGGAACGACATACCCATCCTGTGGAATTTGGTATGTCGGCAAGTGGACATGGCTATCGAAGAGATTTGAGTAGAAGTCATGGATAATCTTCTCCATTGCCGTTCTGGAGGATGTGATGGATCCATCAGGACGTCGGAGGGCAGTCATCTTGGTCTTATAGTTGGCGAAGGACAGGCGGGCGTTACGAATACTTTTCCCGGCTTCTGCCGCATCTACCAGTACTTCTGCTCTTCTCTCTTTGAGGTCTTCCTTGATCGCAACTCTGCACTGCTTTGCAAGCTCGGACGTTAGCTTGCGGTTGCCTGAGGCATGCGCCAAACCACGCTGGCGAATTAGCTCAAGAGTTTTCGAAGATAGGCGACTTTTTGTGGCTATCTCTCTCTTGGCGTTCCTCGCACATTCATGGAGGTGCTGAACCAGTCGATCGTATTCCTCGTCAATGTTGTCAACAATGGCATCTTCCCATGTTGCCGCAATAGTACCAAAGAGTTCCCAGTTGGTGGTCATTCTGGGAGTTCTCTTTTTGAACTTTGCAGCCCTTTCTCCCCGCTCTGTGAAGTAGAATTTTGCACGAAGGAGACTTGTACAGTAAAGTCGCAGGCTATAAAATCAATACCCAAAAATCTATGGCCTTCCTATACGCAAATAATGAGACAGAAGAAAGAGACATGAAAAAAGCAATCCTGTTCACAATCGTGCCTCAGAAAATCAAGTACCTCGGAATCAACCTAACTAAGGAGGTAAAGGACCTCTACAAAGAAAACTACAAAATGCTACTCCATGAAATAAAAGAGGATATGAGGAAATGGAAACATATCCCCTACTCATGGATAGGAAGAATTAACATTGTCAAAATGGCAGTACTCCCCAATGCACTATACAGATTCAATGCGATCCCTATAAGGATACCCATGAAATTCTTCAAAGAAATGGATCAAGCACTCCTAAAATTCATTTGGAACAACAAATGTTCACGAATAGCTAAAACAATTCTTGGGAAAAAAGACAATGGGAGGCATCACCCTCCCAACCTCAAACTCTACTACAAAGTGGTAACAATTAAAACAGTATGGTATTGGAACAAAGGCAGAACCGTAGATCAATGAAACAGGGTGGAATATCCCTACATAAAACCCCAAATGTATGAACATCTAATCTTTGATAAGGGAGCAAGAAATGTGAAGTGGAGCAAGGAAAGCCTCTTTAACAAATGGTGCTAGCATAACTGGACAACCACATGCTGCTCCTTTTGGCCAAGAGGTGGAGTGGCAGGAGGCTGGGGAGGCTGGAAGGAAGAAAGGCCTACCTGGGCAGTGAGCTGGCCTTTTTGTCAGAGTCAGAAGTGCCTGAGATTCTGATGATGTGTGTGTGTGTGTGTGTGTGTGTGTGTGAGAGAGAGAGAGAGAGAGAGAGAGAGAGAGAGAGTATGTGTGTGAATGTGTGAGTGTATGTATGAGTGTGTGTGAATGTATGTGTGAGTGTGAGTGTGAGTGTGTGAGCATGTGTGAGTGAATGTGTGTATATGTGTGTGTGTTGTGTGTGAGTGTGCTGTCTTCTTCCTGCAAAAAAAAACAAAAGATGGAGACAGGAGGGGAGGATGGCTGGTGGAGATGAGAGCCTCCTTTCCTGCTCTGGAAACAGGGCAGCTCTCCCCTGGCATCTCTGCCCCTCCCCTGGCCTCACCCAGCTCCTCCTCCACAGGGAGGGAAGACCTGTCAGGAGGCAGCACCCAATCCTGACCAGCCTGCAGGGGCGGCAACCAAGAACTTTCTGGCCTCTGAATCTGAGTGAAACTGTCCAGAATAATGTACAGAGCACCCTGAAAGGTGGGAGGGGCAGGGCAGTGGCGGGGGAAACTGAGGCTCCTTTGCCTACTGGGCCACACTCCCCCGGCTGTTGGGTGTAAAGAGGAGGGCCACCATGTAAGCGAGCAGGACAGATGAGTGCCTGACAGACATAAGAGCGGGGACAGATGTGTGCCCATGCTCATGTCCCTCCCTCTCCAGCGCAGGTCCAGGAGGTGGTGGGGATGGAGTTCCATTCTCCTCAGTGCTCCAGTTTTTCCAAATTTCTGTCTGATTTCTGGGTCATTCTTGGGGTACCAGGGGTGAGACCTGGGCCTCCACGAGCCGAGCATGTGCTCAGGGCTGAGCTGTGCTCCAACCTCCACCTGGTAGGGAGAGATCACGGGCTACACCTGAGCCATCTTCATATGAGGTGGTCAGGCCCTGGGAGTGATACATGTCACCTCGCGTGCCACTGCCCAGAGCTCGCGCCCAAGGACACAGCTGAGCTGCCAGGAGAGCTGGGAAAGGAAGCCAAGGAGTGTGTCCAAGAGGGCTGGCCATGGTGGCCTCAGCAGTCTCTGCCATGCAGCCCTTGTTTCACCAGACTTGGGTGACGGAGAGATGGGAAGCTGATTTATGAACAGTTTGACAAGACCAGGCAGGGAGTTGGGGGTGCTCAGGACAACATTCTGCCATGGGGTGGAAGTCTTAATCAAGTCCCTTCCATCGCCTTCGGCTGGGGCTGATGGGGCGCCTTTAGTAGGAAGAATTGATAGGAGCTGGGTTGCTCTGGTCTAGGCTGAGGGCTGGTCACTCAGTGTGGACACTAGGCCCCTTGAGGCCAGTGCTGGGAGCAGGTACTTGCAGGGCCCAGAACACTCCTCCCTGTGGCTGGAGGGAGGGGAACGAACAGGAGAGGGCCATCAGGGGGAGAGCAACAGTTTTGAAGATCAGGCCAAAATATGGGGAAGGAAGCTCTGAGACTCTGGTGAGGGCCAGGGAAGCGGTACCACCACCCCACAGAAAAGCAGAGCCATGGACACTGCTTAGTCCTGATAGAAGAGGTGTGACTTCATTTTCATGCTGCCATGGATATGGGGAGATACGGAGGTGGTAGGTGCCAGGAGTCACACCCTGGCACATAAAGACAAGTGCCCGACCCCCTGTATTCTCTCTTGGGCTCCACCCATGGACATCTGTGTGTGTGCTACCCAGTATGGTCACCCCTAAACCCAAGCGACTCTGGAGCACTTAAGGTGTGGAAGTGTCTCTGAGGAGCTAACCTTTATTTATCATTTATGCAGCACTGCAGGGATGCTCACTGGACCCTCAGTGTGATACCTAGCAGTGCTTGGGAGGCCATGAAGAGGGAACTGGGACTGTGGGCAGGCCAGGCCTGTGCTCCATCCCTTTGAGCAGTCTCCCTGGCCCTGAAGAACTCGAGTTTAAGTGGTATCCAATTTTAATTAAGTTGAACTTTAAACAGCCCAGTGTGGCGATCAGCTACAGTACTGGCCAGCATGGGCAGAGCTGAAGCTGAGAGGGAACAGGCTGTAGGCTGCCAGTCATTGCAACTGGACCCCCTTTCCTTGGGGAGCAGCATGCCTGGGCTCCTGCTCACTCCTGACTTCACCCTGCAGATGAGCCTCAGTGAAGTGGGTAGAGGTACAGCGGTAAAATTCTATCCTTCCACTGGGACCTCAGAAATCCAACCTGAGATGACCAGCAGGACAGGGGGAGAAAGCTTAGAGAGGGAAGCCAGGGAGTGTGGCTTAATCTTGGGGGACCTCGTTCTGGATCTGCAGAAGCATCGTGGGCCCAGCTTGCTCAGCCCTTGGTCAATTGAGTGTTGGGCATTGGCCAGGGGGAGTGTCTGGTCCCCTCTCATCCTCCATCCAGTCTTGCCCTGGCAAGTGAGGCAGCTCAGAGAGGGGAGAAGCTGCCCATGTGCGCCACTTGCCTGCTCCGTGCCCAGACTCTGGAAAGGGGAAGGACTCTGATGCCAGCTCTCCCTCCCTGGCCCCCAGCTCTGTTTGGAACCATCAGCATTTGGTTCCTTTCTAGCACATCCCTCTCCCGGCTCTCAGACCAGTGGAACCAGCTGTGCTTGGAAGCCTATTGTCACCGCCATCCTCTTGTCACTTCCAAATGTCGAAGGAGAGCTGTGTGAATAGACACGGCAGTGTGTCACAGTCCCTGAGCCACCCCCAGCCCTGGACTCCCCTCCAGTCCTTGAAGCAACACTCCAATCCCCAGATTCTGGTCTCTCTGCCCCTCTGCCCACCTTCTGGCCGAGATGTCAAGGTGGAGGGGAGGGGGCCCCATCGAGCCACCCCCAACCCTTGCTCACAACATAGAATGGGCCTAATGGGGAAGTAGGGCAGACTTAGGGGGGATCTAGTCTGCTTCCTGGGCCTCATGCTGGAGTCAGCTTGGCTTCAGGCTGGTCTCATGGTGCCTCCTAGGCCTTCTTAGAAGAGACATCAGAGGGCCTAAGAGACAGAACAAGGGTTAATGCTACCTGGCTTGCCGCCGACCCCAGTTTAATCCCTGGCAACACCTGTGGTTCCCTGAGTACAGCCAGGAGTGGCCTCTGACTATAGAGCTAAGTGCACTGTCAAGCGTTGTCCCAAAAATAAACATCCCCCCAAAACCAAAACAAACAAAAAGAATTAGTGCTGGGGCTGGAGCAATAGCATAGTGGGTAGGGTGTTTGCCTTGCACACAGCCAACCAGGGTTTGATTCCCAACATCCCATATGGTCCCCTGAGCACCGCCAGGAGTAATTCCTGAGTGCATGAGCCAGGAGTAACCCCTGTGCATCACCAGGTGTGACCCAAAAAGGAAAAAAAGAAAGAAAAGAATTAGTGCCAGAAACCTCTTTCCATAGGTGTGGTGTGTCCTGCCATGTGTGATGTCCTCCAGTGGACCCATAGGAGTTCCCCATCAAACTCCCTGGCATGAAATAGAAAGTGTGTCCTAACTCTCCTCTGCTCCAGCGCACCCCCTCTCACCAGGCATAGTGCTCCCCTCCACGCCTCTCCTGGTCCAAGGTGCCAAGTGTTGGTGCCAGGGAAGCACCATTCTCTGGGTTTAAGCCAAGATTATCCCCAGCTTCCTTTGAGCTGGACTAAGTCTGCTCCTCTCTCTTCTGCTCATACAATGTCCTCGTCCCATGCTACCTCTCATGCCCATTCATGCCAGCTCTGTGGCAAGTCCTTGTCTCCCTCACACCAGACAGCTAGTTCACTCCTCCCAAAGTTCAGCAAAGAACCTCTTTCAGTTTTGTAGCTTGACTTTCCTCATTTTCCCTGCACTGGCCCCCAGCCCCAGCTAATCTGTTTGGGCTTACTCATGTCAGTGGAGGTGGCACGAGATGAGTTCCACCCTGGCTGTTCATCTGCCCACCCGCCTTGGGAGTTTTCTCACTGCCAGTCAAAGTCAGATTGCTGGGCCAGGCTGGGAGCTGACAGCCCAGAGTACGAACACGGGCCCTGCAGTTGATATCATTTATCAAGTGCTTTTCACGCACTGTCTCCTCTTGAAAGCGCCTGTTTGCCATGCGTGGTCTCTAGCCCTGGCTCGCTCCTCTCGTGAAGGATAGAGACCCAGGTGGGGCTAGAAGAGCCTCTTTCACAGAGCAGATGCTCCATAAATATTTATTGGATGATTAACTCCCAGGGCTCAGCTCTCGGGATGAAGCTGAGCTCAGATTCCGTTTTGTTGTTGTTGTTTTTTTTATTCTTGGTTGTTGTCTGTTCTACAGGGTAGTAGTGCCAGAGACAGCCTTGGGGACACTGATGTCAACCACTCCTCCTGGCCCCTGGCCCCCGCCCCTTTGATGAATCTCAAGTCGGATATTGCAAAGCGGAGGCAAGCCGTTTCTCTCCCACCTCTGGGCGATCTCCCCCAGCCCCCATCCCTGGGCTGCTCTCTTGGGACCAGCTTCCCACGGCCTCCCCCGTTGCTGTGAGCAGCCAAGACTTCTTATTCGCGGCGGCTCCTTCTGTGCAGGCCTTTGGCGGTGGCGCTGCTCGCTCAGCCCAGCCCTGCCAACTTGACTCCTCCACACCTCATGGTGCACCTGGCCAGGTTCTCAGCCCTACTCGGAATGGCTTGCTTCAGTTCCAAACCAGGCGGCCTTTCCGCTTCTTGGGGCCAGCACTGAACCGTCACCTGATTCCTAGCCACTCCCTCAGGTCCCCTCCCTTGGTTCTCATGCCCCTGTCTCTGACCCTGCACCATTTTTGGCCACCCTGGACCTCTGTGGCATGGGAAGGTTTGCCCACCTCCAGTGCTCTACCTTCAGTGCTCCTCCTTCCATGGATTCCTTGACAGCAGGCTCCCCGGCTGAATAGAGCTCGGTGGCCTCCCACATGCTCTACATTCTGCCACTGGGCCTGGCACGTACTGAGCTTTAATGCTTTTTTATTGATTAGGTGTAAGTGGAAGCTCATTAAGGGGTTAGTGGGAGCTGGGTCCTCACCCATCAGGCCCCAGGATGCGGGAGAGACGCAGGAGACCTTCCATCGGTACTGCTTCCCAAGGTGTGCTCTGTGGGCTGTAGGGTATTAATAGGTGCTGTAGGATAATGAGATCCATGTTCATGTAAAACACATTTCTTATAGCCCCCAGAAGACTCAATGTGGTGTGATCTAAGAATATGTGGTGCAGACAATCCCAAATTTTACTGGCCTCTTTGGGGGGAAGGGGGAAATCACTCAGTGTTTCCTAGAAATCTACCTTCTTGAAGTAAATAGACAGAAAGTGCACTGCCCACCCCACCCCAACCCCCATTCCAGCACCCTCAGAGTAAGGGCGGCATTGTTCACCTTGGAAGAACACTGAGTTAGGGCCTGTGGGCACCTGCAGAGTCCTGAGATGGGTGACCAGGATAGCAGATGACACCGCATTTTCCAGTCAGGAGAGAAGGTGACCCACAGTAGGTGACGAGCTGGATAAGAGCAGGAGAAAGCCAGCCCCACAGAGATTCTTGGGGGCTCTCGGGCTCACAAGACTAATAACAGTTGGGGATTTTTATGAGATGAGAATAGGAATCATCTCTTCCTATTCTCAGTAGAGGCTGATTGGACTGGTGTCAAATCTTTGACTTCAACCACCACAGACCCAGACCCAACAGTTACATTCTGTTTACAGCCTTCTTCAGCTCCAGACAGATCTAGAAATTTCTAACCTGGGACTTCTGAGTGAGACAGGAAGCTTTCTCTGAGGCAGGACTAGATGAAGTCAAATACCATGTCTACTTGGGAAACTGCTCATGTGATCAACATGTCTAGAAATGCACCATGGTCAAGGGTCCCACCTGCCCTTTTGATGGTTCCTCCCCATGGGTGCTTTGTGGATTTTTTGTTCAGAAAGCACCCCTGGGCCTCTGTCTTTGCATGGAATTCTCTCCGCCTGCCTCTGGATGGTGAGACGAATGTAACTGCCACTGTTGTCACTGTGCAGGTGACAAAAGGCAGAGGGGACTCGGGTAGGGGGAGAGAAGCATGCCTCGCACTGACATTCTGCTTCCCCACTTTCGCTTTCCTATATCACAGGGTTCCTGAAACCCAAAGTCTGTTGGAGGGTCATACAAAGCCCATCACTCCAGGGAAACATGTGGGTGCTTCCCGGATGCTATTTCATATAATAATTGTGGAGTTGATCATTCTATTGGGGGAAGGTGGGGTGGTACTTGTGGGGTGCCACAACCTATTCCTGGTTCTGTGCTCAGAAGTGATGCCTAGTGGAGCACAGGGGACCATGCTGTGGTCAATGAGGTTCTGGAGATCAAACCTGGGTTGGCTGCATGCAAAGCCAATTGTCTTACCTGTTTACTCTCTCTCTCTGGTCCTGGGGCTGGTCATTCTGACCTCTACTTTATCCATAAGAAACTGGGTTTAGTGATTTGATATTTGTCCAAGTTTATGCACCTATAGAGACACTCAGGAAATAGGCCCTCAGAGCCAAATCTGAAGGCCACACGCTATATTAGGAGTCAAAAATGAAGATCTTAGCGACCAAAAAAGAATTTTTAAATAGATACGAAAATAAGCACGAAAAAATAAGTCTACAAAAAATAAATGAAAAACCTACTGGTTCTAAGCTACGTTGTATGGGGTTCTAAATAACAAGGTTGAATAGTATTAACGCTCATGTCTAAATTAAAAGCAGCAAAGTGGTGTTAAAAGACATGTGTTCACAGCTCAGTTTCATGAGTTACTGGTGTGGCAAATCTCTTTTCCTCTTCATCTTGGAATTTTCCCTCTCCGGAAAACCCAGGAAATTGCCACTATTTCTCAAGGCTGTTGCAAGAAGTGAATTGACCTAGAATATGCGAAAGCAGCTACAATAGTGTCTGACTCTTGGCAGGCACTCAATCCGTTATAGCTAAATGAGGTTCTTTGTAGCTTATAATGTAGCTATGACACACCAACACGGTGCAGATACACTGATTTTTAACACTGAGCATAATGCCGGTGACGCCATCCACGCTCTTTTTCATAATAGTGCTTTGGCAATCAGGTGGGAAGGCAGGAAGACAGAGTTGATGCAGGCAGAACAGCCTCACGGTCGAGACACCCCCACACCCACCCCCCACCCACAGCCTCATCGGATCCACATCCCAGTTTTGGGCCCTTGGAAATCGCTCAGCCTCTCCACGCACATCCCTCGCCTGAGAGATGGCAGGTGGAATGAGGATTCAAAGATCTAGTACAGGAAAAAAGCTCACAGAATACTGAGTGGCACTGGGTAAGGATGATGTCACCCCGCTCCACCCCCAACCCTGGCAGCTGCCCTCCCTCTTCTGAACGCTTGTCAGACTCATGCATGTCAAGGATGGATTTGGGTAGTTTTTGTGCTTTGGATTAGGGGCTGGTTTTGTTTTTGTTTCAGGAGTGACCTGAGGTGGTGCTCAAGGGACCAGATGCAGTGCTGGGGGTTGAATCCTGGCTTGGCCGCATGCAAAGCAAGTGCCTTATCCTCTGTAGTTTCTCTCCAGCTCTGGTTTTAGGTTTTTGGGTTTTTTTTACTCTCTTTTATATATAATTGCTTCATCACTCCTCCTATAGGGAATCAGTTTGAGGAGAGGAAGCTGTCTGACTAGGAATCAAGGCTCAAAGAGAGTCAACATCATATACCTAAGCCCCATAGTTAACAAGTAGAGGTGTGGAATTTGAATCAGTCGGCTCCAGTACCACCCTGCCCCCCACCCACCAACCCCATGAACCCCAAACCTTGTTAGGTACCTTCGATAATTTTGTTGTTGTTGTTGTCTCATTTTGTTTTATTTTGTTTTTGAGCCACACCCAGGGGTGCTCAGGACTGACTTCTTGGCTCTAGGCTCAGGGATCACTCCTGATGGGGCTCCCAGGACCACATGGGGTGCCGGGGATCGAACCCAGGTTGGCTGTGTGCAAGGCAAGCTACTCACCCACTGTTCTGTTGCTCTGTCCTTCATACTTGAAATAATATTGTTATTTTTCTTTTTTGATAAAATTTTGGGGCTATTCCTGGCTCTATGCTCAAGAGTTACTCCTGGGGGTATCTGGGGGACCATACGGGGTTATGGGGACAAAACCTGGGTTATCTGCATGCAAGGCAAGAGCCTTTCCTCCTGTACTATGTTTCTAGCCCCACATGCAGAGTTTATCCTCTCCATATCCCTGGACCCTCGGCCTCCAGCAGAGCTTGGGAGGGTGTACTCTGAAATAAGGAAGCTGTCCTCACTAAGTGCCTTGTCTGTAGTCGAAACATTCACATAAGGTACTTTGTTTGTTCCTCACTAGCACTCCACTAACTCTGGTGACACTGGCCACAAGGCAAAAAATCAGGTTTGGACAATGTGGTAACTTGCCCACCATCACAGATGAAGAATGGGAGAGTGGATGGGGAGCACCACGCCATCCAGCCCTCCTCCCAGTACTCCCTCTGCACCTGACGATGTTGCTTTCTCCCACCCTCACCCTGTTCTTCACCCCTTCTCTGCACTCAGGAGCCTCTGGGCTCCCTCATCCCCTGCCTGCCACTGTGTGTCTATGAACAGAAAGCCATGGCAGCATATCAAGGCAAGGAGAAAGGTCAGGATGTTTGGCTGCTTCCTCCTGCCAGGCTGCTCGGGATCTGTGGGGAGAGCTTCCCTGGACACCCCTTTGCAAAGCTCCTACTGTGGCTGGTGGTGAGAACACAGCTGGTCTAGTGCCCCCTCTGGCCTGGGGGTGGAGGAATGTGTGAATGTGTGCTGGCTGTCTCCAGCTGCCTCTCTCTCTCTCCCTCTCTCTCTCTCTCTCTCTTTCTCTCTCTCTCTCTCTCTCTCCTCTCTCTCTCTCATCAAACCTAGAGCCTCACATGTGCTAGGCATGTGCTCTGACACTGAGTCACCTCCCTGGCCCTTTTTCCACCTTGCCACGGGTTCCTTTCTCAGCCATCGTAAGGACACCAGTGAAGTGTCCCATCTCCTGCTGGGTCCCATGCAAGCCTCCTAAGTGTTCCTGAGACAGCTCCTCTTGGGGGCCCTTGAAGAGAGCCAGGCTCCATGCCTGGTGGGGGAGGTCCAGGCTTCCCCAGGCAGAGGCAAGACTGATAGCCAGTGCTCAGGGCCTCTACTACTTCCAACAGCAGCTGGGGGGCATCACCGCTCCCTCAGCTTTCATATGTGGGACTCCACGAGCACTTCTCTCTACTCCCTCCCTGAAACCCAGGGCCTGCAGGTAAAAGGCTTGCTGGCCTAGTGGTACGAGTACTATATTCCGAGGCTGGGTCTCTGCCTCCCTCCACTGTGTCTCCTTCGCAGCTCAAGACGTTTCCTCGGCTGACTCAGGCCTCGCTCTCCTAGGTCCACTAGCTCTGTCACTGCTCTTGGACATAGCCTGCCGCTCTCTATCCTCAGGTGTCCTGGCTCTTGCTTACTGCGGGCCTTTCTGACATGAAAGCCACATGGTCAGATAGGCGCCGGGTCCCTCCCCACAGGGGGCATTAGAGAAAAGGCGATGTCATGGGAGGCCACAAGGTCCAAGGCTCAGTGGGAAAGGAGAACGGGCTGGAGACCAAGTGTGCAGAGATGCGTCAGGGGCTTGGACCTCTGATACTTTGGGGGGGCAAAACAGAGAAGGTCCCACAGAAAGTGTGCAGGGACTCAAGAGTGGGTATCAGTCTCTGGGTCCCCAGCACCCTGCGTGGAAGGAAATGTCACTTCCTTATTATATAGCCAGTTGGCGTGACAAACCCAACACTCTTCATGGCAGGTGGAACCGGGAAGGTGGGGGAGCTGCCTGCGCCTGAGCTCCTGGGAAGAAGTGATGGCAGCTATCCCAAGGGGAGAGGGGAGAGAGGATCCCCAGGCACCAGGCTGGGAAGGAGGAAGCTAGTCTGGGAGGTGGAGGCAGGCTGGCCAGAGCCAGGGAAGCTGGGGGAGGCTGCCAGCAGAGGGCACATGGGGCAAGGCAAGGAGTGGGGGAGCAGAGATGTAGGTGAAAGAGAAGGAGCCACCATTTCTCCATTTCCTTTCTGCCTTTTGCTGTTGAATTGAGTAATTCCTGGCTCCGGGGCAACCCAGTCTTTTTGGCACATACTGCAGATGTCAAGCTCAGAGCCAGCTTGGGGTTTTTTCTTCTGAATTTCATCAAATGGCCCAGCTTGCCCCAGACTGCTACGTTTTGGTGTGCTTTGTTTGCTTTATAAGCTAAGAATTGATTTTCTCAAAAAATTTTTTAGAAAAAAAATTCTTTCTGAAAGTCTCAGAGGGCTTCCGTCTGACGTCTGGGCCAGACCTGGGAAGACCTATAGCTGGGCTGCCCACATGGCCCCACAAACCCTCAGGCGGTGTCTGATATGCCCCCAGAAGGACAGAACTCATGGTAGTTCCTTGGAAGAAAATGCTGTGGAGATAGGATAGAGGTTAGGGCGCTTGCTTAGCATTGGCCGGACCTGGGTTTGATTCCTGGCACCACACGGTCCCCTGAGCATCGCCCAGGTGGTCTGGGGAATCCCAGCTTGCAGGGCCAGACCAGCATCTCATTCTCGGGCTTTTGCATTGAGCCACTGGCTTGGTTGGCTGAGAATTGCCCACGGGGGCTGCAGATCTCCTCAGTATGGCTGAGGAGAACCTACAAAGAAAAAAGAAAGTGTTGACTCTTCTTTGGGCTTTTGGGTTAAAAAGATAGAACCAGGCCAGGCCAGGCTGTGGCTCAGTGGTCAAGCTCATACCTTGCTTGAGTTTGATCCCCAACACTAAAACTAGAGAAGCAAATAAAAATAAAATACAATATAGACTCAGAGGGAGTTGGGACACCTTGCCAGCTCAGGGACGATTTTTCATCCCCTGAGAATAACTGTCCAGCCAGGCCTGTCCTCAGCTCCCCTCTGAAACCTAGGGCTCACACTGGCTGCTCTGACCACAAGTCTCCCATCTTTTCAACTTACACCCCCGCCCCCCAGGCTCGCCACTCTTCCTGAAGACGGCCATCCCTAGGCACCCTGCCCTTCTCAGTCCTTCCCCACCTCACTCCCTTTCTCACTAGGTCTCTCCCGTGGTTGACCCTTGACCCAACTCTCACCCACAGTTTGAGCCCTGTGGTGCCACTTCCCAGGGACGCTGCACCAAAATGACAAAATTCTACCAGCCTGGGGGGTACAGCAATGGGATACTTATCACCTCATAGTTCGGGAAGCTGGAAGTGCCAGGCAAGGTGTTGGTATCAAGGGTTCTTTCTTATCTCCTGCTGTGCTTTGGCTAGTGACAACATCCCGCCAGTCTCTGCCTCTGTGTTCTCTGTTCCTTTCCCCGTGGGTCTGTTTCTCCTTTCCATGTATTATAATGACAGTCATTGGATTTGAGGTCTCTCCTGATCCAAAAGGATACCCCCTCAGATTTGACTGAAAGCATTCCAAAGAACCTTGGGAATATTCCCTGCTGAGAGCTAATACAACATAGGCACCTTTTGTAACACTAAGAAGTATTTGAAAGCGCCTCGTTGGCAGTGGCCAACAGGGATAACAATGTGTGTGATTCAATGGTTGGAATTTCAGTCCCACCCTGACCTGCCACCCTCCCCTCACTTCCTGAGGAGGGAAGATGGTCTGGAGATTAATCCGTTATCCTTAGCTCCAGTCAAGGCGAAGCAAGCAAGCCTCTGCAGAAACCCAAAAGGACAGAATTTGGGGGCTGCCAGGTGGGTGAACACTTGAGATCCCAGGGGAGGTATGGCCCCGGTGAGGCATGGAAGCAACACATCCACACCACATCCATACCCACACCACATCCATACTCTCTCTTTCCCCCCAGGCACCGCTTCCATCTGACTGTCCGCTAGTCAACCAGTGAGCCAATAGGTGAAATATTTCCAAGTTCCGTGAGCAAATCCGGCCAACCCAAGGTGGAAACTCCAATTATAGTTTTGTTGAGTGGCACAATTGAGAAACTGTACTTCTCATTGATGTCTGAAGTTGGGCGGGGGTGGGGTGCAATTTTGCAGGAATGAGCCCTTAGTTTGTGGCTCTGGTGTCTCATCAGAGATGGAAGATCAGAATTGAGTTAAACTGCTGGACAAGCAGTAACATCAGAGACTGGCTTGATGTTTCAGGAAGAAAGCCCTGGTGAGAAACCCTACCAGGTCATCCTTCACCCCTCCAGCCCCCCCTCCATCCCCCGCTCCTGCCCCTGGCTTTTCCCTGAGGAAACCTATGGGGCCGAAGGACTGGTGGAGAGTGACACGGCCAGCAAGTGGCCTCAAATGGAGACCCACGTGTGCACCCCAAAACAGCACTGGAATTCTGCCTGACCAGGTGGTTCATGTTGGGGTCTGGGCCTAGGCAGTCACCGAACAATCTTCCCAGAACTTAGAGCTCAAATCATTTTTCAGGAAGGCAAAACAGCTAAAAAGGACCCCAGAATAGATCCAGTTAGCCGTTTATAGAAAATATTTGAATGCTGCTTTGTAAATGCGTAATGAAGAGAGGTTGGGAAATACCCAATCCAAGACAAGGTGACCAGGACTAAATGCAGCGAAAGACACTGCAGCCCAATCAATAGCTTTTGAGTGAACGGTGGAGGCCTGTGGGTGGCCTGTGCTGGAAGAGAGGGCGGCGGGAGGGACAGCAGCCAAGCTGTCCACAGCTCACCTGCAGGAGCCTTCCGACTCTGAAGGATGCTACCAAGGGCAGGCAGCGGTCACTGTTTCCTGCCACCTTGACCAAATGTCCCTTCACTCACTACGCACCCTTCCTCCTGTTTGTTTTCTGGGTTAGCTCAAACCACAAAGCAACACCTGATAGGAATTGTCACCCTGATTTATATTTGTCTTAATTTCCTCAGTTGAATGATTGTGAGGGAGCATCTGGAAGCTTTGCTGCACAGGTCCTCGACTCGGCCCTAAATACTACTTGTGCCAGAAATGAACCTTCAGTTGAAATACGACTGCTGACTTCAATCAGATGAGCATCGAAGGCCACACAGAGCCACACAGTACAAGCACTTAGCACCTATTTTTGCATGTTGGTGTTGATTAGCTAATAAACTGCACATGCAAAAACTGTTAATAAAAGTTTATTTCTCAAAAATAAAGGTATTGACCTTTTGATTTTTGCTTAAACGGGTACCAGTAACGTCTCACAACAAATTGTGAGACTTGTTGTTACTGTGTTTGGCATATCAAATATGTCACAGGCTTGCCAGGCTTTGCCGTGTGGGCGAGATACTCTCGGTAGCTTGCCGGACTCTCTGAGAGGGATGGAGGAATCGAACTCGGGTCGGCCATGTCAGCCGCTTGCAAGGCAACCGCCTTATCCACTGTGCTATCGACCTTTTGATTAGGACCCCAAATTTGGTACTGACCTCGGGAACATTTTTAGCATCTTATGAATTTAGTAATTCTAAGTTACTATCTTTTGGCCTAAACAACATCAATTTCTCACCTCTGGGGATTGAGGGAAGCTCAATGGATTAATACATCTGCCCTATAAGCTCAAGGCTATAGGTTCGATCCCTGCTGGCCCCAGTAATGCCCATATGTGCCGAGCATGGTCCTAGTGGTACCAGAGCCAGGTGTGTGAGGGCACCATCACCAACACAGGTGACCCTGGCTATGTGGAGAAGCACCTTTGCTAGGTATAGGCACCCCTTATTATCTCAAAGACGACAGCCACAGAGGGAAAGGAAAGGTCGAAACCCACACAAGGCAACACGACTCCAATGTCTGAGGTAGGAAAGCAGAGTAAGGGCCACCCCAGGGTCCAGGTGACACCCTGAGGTTGTCTGTCCTGGGAGGTTGCTCCTGACCCACCAGACACACAGGGACATCCTTATCCTTCAGCTGCCACCACTTGCCTGCAGAGTCAGTGATGTTCACTGTTCAAGGGCCCGGGACTTTCTCGGCAGAACTGAGAATGAGGCAAGTAAGGGAAGAAAAGGGCTGAGGGAAGAGACAGCGTCCAGGCCGTCTGGTCCCCCAAGGCAAAGGAAAACAAAACAAAGCCCTTCTTCCCTCTTGCTTAGCTCCACTGGCTGAGAAGAGAGGAGCAAGGAGGGGGTATCCGGAGTCAGGACATGGGGGTCTGTAAACACTAGGTGCATTCACCAATTGGCGGGGCCCTCCGGCACCACTCAAGAAATGACAGTTTCTGGCCCCGGGGGATTTGGGCTGTGATTGAGATAATTTACTGTTTAATGTGGGCAGATGGCTTAATTAAGCTAAACCGGAAGGCATTCCGAGTGGCTTTGAGTGTGTGAAGGGCTCGGGGGTAGGGCCTGCCAGATGTGTCCTCTACCTTGGCCGGACCAACTGGCAGGGTCCTTAGGTGCCCACGGGTGCAGGCCAGCTCTTGGGGAATTCAGGATCCTGACTCAGCGGGCAGATTCCTCCCAGGGTCTGTGCCAGGTAAGCTTGGTAATCCTTACTTCCACATGGAGAAAGACCCCTAGTTGGGTGGCTGGTCTCAAGTCCCCAGCACCCAGAAGCTTCTGTGATGGCTTTGTAAATCTGACTTTGGAGGTGCCACAGGCTGGCTGAGAAGTGGATCTGAGTCACCCACTAGCTATGCATTTCGGCATGGATTCAGGCCCCTTGAGCTTGACTTCTGAGAAAGAGCAGGGAGTGGTAAAAAGGAAGCCCACCTAAAATTGTCATCTGAGTGGGTTCATGCTGATTAACATATCTTTATAGGGGCCACACTGATTGTTCTGGGGGTCTGGGACCACTCCTGGCAGAGCTAACCCACAACCAATGGGGCTCAACATAGAAACACACAGAGATTCCCAGGGTTGTACATGGTGGAGCAGGGCTGCAGGGGTGGAGGGCGTGAATGGGGGAGGGTGGAGGATAATAGATGAAGTAGTGCCAGGACTCTGACACCTAGCCCTTGAGCCATTTCCCTGGCACACGCATTACAGCTGGCATTGCTGGACCTTCCCTAAGGCTGGCTGGCTCTAGGGAACTCAGGAGTCATCTAGAACTTGAAACCAAGCCCATCCCTGTCTCAGGAACTTCAAAGCTGGGTAAAGACATCCAACTCCTGAACCTTCATCAGAGTCTAGTCATTCTAGCTCTTTCTGATGAGAAGACCAAGGATTCAGCCTCTGGGCTTTGTGCTGTGAGCAACAGGCATGTGCATATGACATGGGTGTGCAAGTACTAATGTATGCAATGGCCATGTGCTTGCAAACACACACGTGTGTGTGTGTGTGTGTGTGTGTGTGTGTGCGCGCGCGCACCCCTCTGGGGTAGGGCACACAACATCTCAGCTCCTCTCATCCTCTTGCTTCTCCCCATACCCTGCCTGTCTCCCTTCATGTGGGGCCCTGCTAGATGGCCAGCCGGGTCCTTTCCCATCTCTAGTTACGTGAGAAGGGGTGAATGGGAGGCCTCGCCAGGCTGCGTGCTCCCAGGTGCCACCCGTTACCAGCGCCAAAGCTTTGCAGCCTCCCAGCCTCAGAGAACAGCCCCCAGGGGGGAGGGTGGTCCCGCATCATTTCCTGAGTGGATTCTATTTCCACAGCTCATTAACCTGTCCTGTCTGCAGTTGGCAAGTCTCCAGGGGGAAACCAACAACAAACCACCCTCCTTTCAATCCCCGCCCCACCCTCTAAACACCTTAAAATGATTGTTTTGGACCAGAGCCAGGGAAGTGATGAAGTTTTCCAAACCCAGAAGACATTTCTTGGCTCATTAGCTTCATGCCTTTGCCAGCCTGAAGCCCCTCATCAACTGTCCTCTCCGGGAAGCCTGCCATTCAGTGTCTAATGTCCCCAGAGAAGCTGAGTGACTTGGGTATGGATGCTAACGTGCCTCTATTTGCTCCAAGAAGGATTCCAGAAACCAGATCCCTGGGGTCCCCGGAGACAGGGAATAGGACATAGGAATTCAAGGACTTTGGGGGGCCACAGTGTAACATTGTGGAAAGTGGGCAAGGGAGCATGGCATGGTGGAACAGTAGAATGAGGGATGATGGGGCAGCAAGCCAGGGAATGGCGAGTGAACTGCTACAAAAAACTGCAGAACATCCCATGAATCTGAATTTCCAATAAATAACAAAGGATGTCTGAGAATCAGCAGGTTCTAAAGATTCCATGGGACCTACTTGTCCTAAAATATTGTTTTCTGCAAAGCAAAAAAAATCTGGGGATTTTCAAGGTGGGTGAGACCACTGGGAGGTGGTGGGACTGTAGGTCAGATAAGACAGAAGAGAAGACAAAGCTGTTAGGAAAGTAATCAGGGGATCAAGGGACATTCAAGCAGAAATATGCTGCCCTTTTGGGGCTTGAAGTCTCTCTCTCCCTCTACGCACAATGGGTTTCCCAGAGTTGAGTTCTTTTTCCTAAGCAGGCCAACTCCAAGGGGCTTCCTTCTGCCTCCCCTCATGACTCAGGCGCTCTTCTGCCTCCAGTCATTCTCTTTCTTCTCTCCCCAAACTCAGGGGAGAGCGGGATTGAATCTCTCCAACAAATATAAGCACCCAGATTCTGTCCTGATGGGTTTGTGAATCCCAGCTTGGGAGGGGTCCAGTCCTGTGGGGGAAGCAAGTGCAGACACCCACCAGCGGTGCATCTGGGCATGGAATTAGGCCTCTGAGCTTCTGGAAATGAGGGGTAAAAGAAAACCAATCTATTGGCATTCTCTAAGTGGGTTAATGTGTATAAAGCTGTTAAAACATAGCACCCCATAAATGATCACTTAAGATGCCCTAAATTTTCCAATTGTGACAGAGAACCAGGAAGGGGGAAAGAAAAATGAATAAACATGGGGGAGTTGCAAAAGTTCTGGATTCTTTCAAAACTGTCTCTCATTCATGGTATTACCCTCCTCTTAGAAATAACGGAAACTGTTTTCTACCTCAGAGCTGAGCTCACTGAATCACCTTCTCTCCTTCAGTGCCTTTCTCCCCAGAACGACTCTAGCCAACATTAGCTCAGAAGATCAATTGGATTAGCATCTGTTCACCTGCGGGAGCCAGTAGCAGCATGTGTCTTAGAGAAGCTTCAGCTAGGAGTTTCCTCATTCATTAGCAAACCTGGGAGGAGCCCCCCTGGATATATTGCAGATGCACTAGTGAAGAATGCAAACCCTGTTCTTGTCCTCATAGACTTACCATATATTTGGGGTCTTATCTTATTGCTCTTCCAACTGTTGCTACATTACCAGAATGGTTCCAAGATGGGAGGGCCAAATGATTCAGATTAGAATGCAGCTCTGGTTCATGGGAGTTGTCTAGGCTGTCTGTGACCAGGCTCCAGTTCCAGGGGTCACATGTCTGTGATACTTAGTGCTGCTATTGGCCATAAGAGCAGGAGGGAGCAGGGATCCCACAGGCGTCATTGATAATGCACATGGACTATCTCCTTGCATTCTAAATCTTGGGATAAAAGCTCATAATATTTTTCCCATATACTTATTGGCTATCTGTATGTCTTCTTTGAGGAACTGTCTATTCACCTCTTCTCTTCATTTTTCTGATGGGGTTGCCAATTATGGTTGTTAAGTTTGATAAGTGTTAAATATATCTTTGGGATGGTGAGATAGCGCAGCAGGTAAGGCGCTTGCCTTGCATGCTGCTGAACTGAGTTTGATCTCTGGAACCCTGTACAGTCCCCTGAGCACTGTTAAGAGTGATCTCTGAGTACTCTATGTTTAGAAATTTTCTGTGTTTCCCTCAATACATCAGGTCTGAGACCAGTAATTTATTTTGAAACTTTTAAATTGACTATTGTATAAGACATAAGATTCTGGTGTTTTTTTTTTTGTCATGCCTGGTGATGCTCAGTGATTACTCCTGGCTCTGCACTCAGGAATTACTCCTGGCAGTGCTCAGGGGACCATATTGCATATATGATTCTGGGGATCAAACCCGGGTCCACCACATATAAGGCAAATGTCCTACTTGCTATCTATTGATCTGGCTCCTATTGGTTTTTTTGTTATTACTTTTTATTCATTTATTTTACAAATAGTTGACCAGTTTCCCCAACATCATTTGTAGAAGAGGATTTTTTTTGGTTCCACTTCATACTCCCAGCTCTTTTACTGAAGATTAAGGTAAAAGGTAAAGGTAAAGGCCCTCCCGTTGATCGTCGATTTGCTCGAGCGGGCCCAGTAACGTCTCCATTGGAGACTTTGTTGTTACTGTGTCTGGCATATCGAATACTCTCGGTAGCTTGCCGGGCTCTCCGAGAGGGGCGGAGGAATCGAACTCGGGTCGGCCATGTTGGCCGCGTGTAAGGCGAACGCCCTACCCGCTGTGCTATAGCTAACCATATACCTAAAAATCTTTCTCTGGGCTTTTGATTCTATTCCATTAGTCTAAAAGTATGTCTTTATTCCAGTATCATATGTTGGATATATAAGGAAACATGGTAAGAAAATAAGAAATGGTGAAAGGCACAGACCCTGAAAACTGAGATATAGAACTGAGCTTACCAGTGGGGGGTAGGGAGTAGGAAGTGGTGGACAGAAGATAAGAGGGGACACGTTAAAAAGGGTGGAGGAGAGGACTCTCTGGTGGAGGTGTAGTTCTTGGAACTTATACTCATGAAAGTCTCTCACTAACAGTGATGTCAGTTGTGGTGCCTCAATAAAAATGGAAAAAATCAAAGTTGATGACTTGAATCTCTTCAGTTCTAAAGGGCTCTCTTTAGGACTGTCAGCCCAAGTCTCCAGAGGGAAGAAAAGAACTGGAATATAGTTCAAGGGAAGAAGAGTGTTCAGAACTGGCAGACCCAGAAGAAAACGGACAAGAGACAGTGCAATAAGATTGTGGTCATGGGCCTTGATGGCCATGACACACAAAAACAGCACACAGGTTGAAGAGAGAAAGCTGGCTCTGAGAGAAGCCCCGGGACAAGTGACAACCTAACCCGCTGATGGGTTGATGCCATCAGAGGCGCCACCCCCTCAAGCCTCTTGAGCTGATAATGCCTTCCTGGATAGTGAACGTTTGCTGATGCTAAGGCGATGACAGAGAAGACAGCAGCAGGTGGCCCTGGGTCTTGGCTTCGAAGATGAGCTTCAGGAGACATGGACAAAAGTAGGACACCCTCCTCCTATCCCAGATAGGTGCCTTGGGCCTTGCCACCAAACCTCAGGACGTTCTCACTATATGTATCCAGGTGAGGTTTAAATGTTCATGTGAAAGAGCAGATATTCTTATAAACTGAGAGGAACTTGAAAATCGTGTACTCTAGGAGTTCTCAACCCTGTCATCATTGCCATTATAAAACAGCAACAACAAAAAATACTCCCAGCAATGCTCAGGAGAAGCTCCTGGCTCTGAACTCAGGAATCACTCCTCACAAGTGACTTACACGCTGTACGATCCCTCCGGCACTCAAACCAAATAATTTTTGGGGTGTGGGAGGTACCCAGGATCGAACCCAGGGTTTTTCATGCATGAGTCATGCCCTCTGCGGCTGAGCTCCATCCTCAGCCCTAAATAGCTTTGTTGTGAGTGCTGTTCTCTGCATTCTCAGGCAATCGGCAGCATCTGTTGGTGCTGGGAGGACTGCGCACTCCCCCATATTACTACAACCCCAAATGCCTCCAGATGCTGCCAAAAGGCCCCGAGGGGGCAAAATCCCTTCCTCTCCCCCCTCCCCCATTGAAGCAACTGACTGAAATCATCTCAAGTTGTGGATACAAAAAACACGGTCTAGGAGGATGGACACCTAAGGGTCTTCCTGGAGAACACTTCTCTGACCCTCCGCCCCTCCCCCCACTCTCCCACCAAGCCCCTTATAACTAGGCACCTAATGTCACTTAGGGAACAACAATAGGAAACTGTTGAGAGCCCATATTTATGCAGAAGTGGGCTCTGCTCCTGGTTCCTCTCCTGGGGGTACAATATTGCTTCCCACTCAGCCCTTCCTGGAATCCAGTTTAGAACAAAATGTTCCAGGCTCTAGTTGTCATTCTCCTCTCCTAAGCAGTCCGGCCAACTTGGGTATCAAGCTTTACAGGTCCGGGTAATGAAGCTCCAGGCACCCAGGGATCTAGGTTTCATCAGGATGGGAAGAGGGTCGAGGTGAGCAGCGAACAGGGATTGCAGGGCAAAGAGGACTGAATGAGAAATGCAGTGAGCTATCGATTCCATCCATTCATCTTATTTTTATTTCTTAAAGAAAAGAACATCCCACTGTGAACCTGTTTTGTCCAAAGTTGCCCACGGCATTAAACGTGGTGCAGAGACTAGCCTTGCTTTTTCTATTATCTTCCTAATGCAGGCATCAAGACCTGCGCCCACTAGGCTGGTTCAGGTTTCCAGCTAGAAAGCAAAAAGCAATTTTCAAAGCCATTTTGTTGGCCCTGAACATTTTAATGATGTGTGTTCTTTCTTGACTTCACTTGCAATATCACCCCGATAAGTGAGTCTGAACCTCTGTGATTTCTGAAATGGCAAAAGCGGGTGGCTGAATTTAGATTTTTACCCAGTTGCGAGATGGTCGGCAATGCTGAGAGCAGAAGATGGAGAAGAAAAAGACACAACAGGCCCTTTGTTTGTTGTTGTTTGTTTTGTGCTCAGGGCTAATTGTGCACAAATATGACCTTGGCCCCAGTTTAAGTGCTGACAGTACGGTAAGGAACACAAAAGTCTTATTCCTTGTTGGTTGGTGCTAGCTCTAAACCTTTAGAATGGTAACTCTTCTATGACAGTTATTTACCTTTGATAGTAAGTGCTCAGGGCTTACTCCTGCTCAGGGATCACTCCTGGGGGTGGGGTAGAGGGTCAGGTGAACCTATGTGGTTTAGGAGACCAAACCCAAGTGAGACACATGGAAGGCAAACGCTTTACCCACGCTACAATCTCTCTGGGAGGCCCTTTGAAATTCAGTGAGGTTGGAGGCTCTAGTCCAAAATATGAAAGCTTTGCTGCTAAAGGCATAGGAGCTAAATTTCAGTGGGGTGGGAAGTTATGGGGGTACTTCCCTGATATACACTCACTATTAGCAGCTGCACCCCTTACCCCACCCTCTACCCCGCAGTGACTCTGTATTTGCCAATTCTTTCATTGCTGCTTGGTTTGGTGACTCGAGGCACTGTTTCTGCATAAGCTATGAAGCTGTCAGGCTGTTTGTTCCTATGCTGCTTTGAATGTGGAATGCCCTGCTCTCTCTGTCTAAAGATTATGCTCTTTCACGAGACGCGCTAAAGGACTCACCCATGCCAACAAACCTCCTGAGAACTTGATGCTAAGGCAGAATTGTCTTGAGAAATGTCACATCCAAATAGCCTGGTGCCCGGGCATTGTGTGGAAGAGACTGAAGCAGAATGCAGGGCAGGGGAGAC
This sequence comes from Sorex fumeus, assembly GCF_029834395.1. Classification (NCBI taxonomy): domain Eukaryota; kingdom Metazoa; phylum Chordata; class Mammalia; order Eulipotyphla; family Soricidae; genus Sorex; species Sorex fumeus. Next base: position 383,563 of record NW_026606104.1, on the reverse strand, counting down.
AGTTAGTGTACACTTTTGTTGGTCAACATAGTGTGCCACCAGAGCCAACAATCTACATGTTTTCTCCAAAATAATTCATGCCAAGGGGTCCAGGGACCCACGGGAGCCTGTCAAGTCTCTCTTGACTTCTGCCAACACTAGACACATTGATATTGTCTCTTATTTACCTGGATTTCATAAAAATATATCCATTTCTACTTACTCGTTTTTCCTGTATCCAGCTTACAAACCCGTATATACTTCTTAGTGCCATTTTAATCCTGGGAATGAATATTTTGGGAAACCCATTTTATAACCAGCTTGACTCCCAGACGAGTGACTTTATAAGGCCAATCTATGGCACCACTCAGCCACACTCAGGGGCATGTGCTTTAGGTTCTTTCTGCAGCAAGGACATGAGAGGACTTCCTCACAATCCTCATCCTTCCCCAGTCTCCTTTTGTGACCCAGGGGGCACATATGCTCAAGTTGGCCATTCAGATGCAGGGTCACCCTCAATGGATCTAGGGGAGCAGTACAATTCAAATCCACAGTCCAGACCCTCAGTCCATTCTCTCATTTCTTCCAGAATGCCCGATGCACACCAGTCTGAGTGGGAAGAGGCAAGATGGTAACCTGGGGTCCCTGTTGTCTTGGGGTTTTCATCTCATAGAGGAGATGGGTGCAGGTAAATAACTCACAAGGCACAGAATTCTAAAGGTTTAAAGTTAACACCAACCAACAAGGAATAAGAGTTTGTGTTTCTTATTGAACTGTCAGCACCCAGACTGGGGCCAAGGTCGTATTTATGCACAATAAATGCTTATGGAATAAACTAGAGAACCGCTTGAGGAAAGACAGCACATCCCCTCTAGGGAGCAAGCCAAGTCCATGAAAGACATGTTTTTGCTCTAACGAGATGCCCTCTTTCAGCTCCAGGGCTCATTTTCTCCAGGAAACTTGCTCTGCAGTCACTGAAGTGGAGCTTCCTGCCTTCCTCTCCTCACTCTGCTTCTTAATGGTCCTTTGTTCTGCCAAGGCAGTCATCACAGGAACCAGGGAAACTCGGACAGACACACCACCAACTCCAGGGCTATTCCTTGGAGATTTAGGAGTGATCATTTTTATAATACATGAAATTAGATTACTTGAAGAAGAAGCCATTTTAGAATGGATTTATTAGATAGAAGGGATAGAAAAGCAACCCTGCAAACCCAAATAAAGGAGATAACTATTGTAGGGTTACAGGGAAGCTGAAGGAAATAAAGTAGAGGCCAGTCTATTGAAATCTGAGAAATTGGAACTCATGGGGTTAGAAGTAGACATTGTCCTGGATTCTCTTTCTCTGGCATCTCCAAATCTCCAAATATTTACATGTGCGTGGCTTTCCCTTTTCCAACTTGCTTAAGAAGCTTCTATCCTTGCTGTCACTTTGATCTGTTCACAGCGTTGGCTGGTGGGTGAAGCCTCGAATCTCCATCACCTTGAATTCTTATTGTTCCTTGATTCTGTTGTCAAGTAATAATTCTCAACTGGGTGAATCTAACTGAGTATTGACCATGCAAGAAACTGTACAATATTGAGATCAGACCTTATTTTGGTCCAGTTAGTTAAAACTGGGGGATCTTATGAAATAAATATGACAGTATCAAAACTGGTGAAGGAGAGAGACATCTTGGAACTTCAGAACAAAATGACTATTCAATAGTTTTGAGGTGATCAGAATCCGTAACATTAGGGCACACTGTGACATAGGAAGAGGGGATGTGAATGGTCATGGTGTTGATAATTTAGAGAAAATGTGGGCAATGATGGGAGATTGTGTGGTGTAAGCTCCAGGTCACTCTTAGCCTTTTTGCTTGAGCTGAGCCTCCTCCTCCACCCCCACCAGCTGCCTCCCTGAGTCACTGTACAACTGTCAGCAGGAGGGAAGATTCCCAAAGCATGTGGTGGGGACAGTGTCCTCCCCCAGCCCAGGGCCCACCCCCCTTCTGCCATACCCTAAACTAGAAACAACCACACATGGTTGTCTGCTTTCTGGCAAAACCAGGCCTAAATGTTTCCAGGAGCAGTGAGCCCACTTACTGTTGGTCCTCTGAAGGCAGAGAAAGCGTCTGCCTGTGCCACATTCTTAAGCTTAAACCTCAGTAGCTACAGGCCACAGCGTGCAGGTGTTTTGAAGAGGAACCCTTTGAGTTCTGTGCTCAAGAGAGTCTCACTTCCCATTTTTAGCTCTTTTTCTCTTTAAGAAGACTTTTCTAGACTTTCCTGATGAGTCACCAGGAGTCTGTACCAAACCTGCCCTGGAGCAAGGCCTGGGTTCCTGTCTCTTGATCCTTCAACCCTGTGACCGTCCCCCAGACTCCTTCTCCCCACTGTAGGCAGAGGAAACTCTCAGGGTTGATGATGTCTTGGTTCATTTCTTCTCGACTATCCCATCCAGACTTTCCTGAGGCTGTGCCGTCAGTGTTCTGCCCTCTTCCTGTTGGTGCGAAGACCCCCTAAAAACCCCCGTGGCTAAAGGTTGACCTTCTCTTTTCTCTTTGCTCAGTTTCCCTGGGCTCAGGGCAGGTCTGAGTGGGAAGAGAATGTTCTTTCTGCGGGCTTTGTTGTCTTTTTCTGTCTCTTCCCTCTGGTCCTCAGTCTGCCTTCCACTTGCCCCCTCAATCCTCTGAAAATGTCCTTCAGGAAAGTTTCACTCAGCTTCCTTACTCCTGTCTAACTCTGCCCAAGGGTTGAACTTCCACATCCACAGACTCCTCCACTGTCCCAGGATGTGTCTCTGATCCCAGGTGACTGTCAGGCACACTGCGGTTGGCTGCCGGGCGAGGCAAGGCCAGGCTTCCTTAGACCTCAGGCTCCCTCGGGCTGCCTCAGGCTCAGTCAGGCTCCCTCAGGTTCCCTCAGGCCCTCAGGCTGTGATTGGCTACAGGCCTCAGCTCCTGTATGTCAGTCTCTGAGGAGACAGCCTGCTCTGTCAGGCAAACCTTGGCTCCTGGTTTCCCCATTTCACAATGTCCACCCCGCCAACCCACCCCATCCCCGCTGCCCATTGCTTCTCGCTTGTCTTCTTCCTCTCAAAGTTCACTTGCGCAACCAGTGGTTTTTGTTCCCATCTCAAATGCAGTTTGGCATCCCAGGCACCATGCTGTGGGGACAGCTCATGGGGTTCAGGGCGACTATGGGTTCCGGGTCATAGGCCATCAGGCTGCTTTTCTCTGTGTCACCCCTGAGGTATCAGTAGAGCCTCACCCACTTAGGTCAAGGGTGGGGGCAGGGGGCACACAGGTGAAAATAAACCAAATGGGGGTGGGATGACATGAAAGTAGAACAACTGGTAGGACAGAGGCCACGGGAAAGAAACAGAGTCTGAGGGGAAGCCTGAGAGGCTCGGTGCCGTAGGAAGGCCTGGGGAGATTTGCTTCCTCAGAGTGTGGCCCCGTCCTGGGGATGCGGACAAGGTCTTTCCATGTGTGTGAGGAATTGGTAAGAAGTATTCAAAATGATGAATGAGCGCCTGGGATATCACTCAGTGCGCGGGGGTGCACATTTTGCAAGAAGGAAACCCAGGTTTGGTCCCTAAGTGTTGTGAAGAGAGACACAGTCCTCCAGCCCTTCAGCACTGGGCAATCGAGCATTGTAGGGTACATTGTAGGGTGCCACCCCCCCACACACATACACGTAAATGAAAATAAAATCAAAGTATGAGTGGGTTTTAGAAGGCCTCGCGCCCTGGGAAGGGGAAAAGAAGAAGCCAGTGGCTGGGGGTTGGAGATAATCCTGAGAGGCTGAAATGATGCTTCACTGTCTGGCCAAGGCAGCTGGAGTCAGATTCTAAATAGTTTTATGAGTGTGTTTATCCAGGTCGGGGGAGGGCCTAGGCTGGGGAAAGAGGTGGGGTCCTTGGGAACGCGGAGGTTCATAGAAGAGCAAGAGGCAGTGGGGGGAAGGGCAGGTCTTGTCTCTACCGGGCTGGTGTGAGCTGAGCTCTGAGCCAGAAATGTACTTACGTGCCTCAGAGCTTACCAGTTTGCTCCAAAGAAAACCCCTAGACAGCAACTGCTGTATAAATAGCGAACGAGCAAACACCGGGCCCTTCTGCTAGAAGCCTGAGGCTTGATCTGGGGTCCGGCAGCAGGTCCAGAGGGCCCCAACCTCTTGCACTTGTCTTTTCAGTTCCTAGAAAGCTGGTGCCCTCCACCCTCCCCCCGGCCCCCAACAGGCCCACCCAACAGGGGCCTGAGCCACAGGCAGCAAACACGTGAGGACCCGAAGCCCTTCCCCAGGGCCCCCACCCCCACCCCTGAGGCTCTGGGGCTGCCAAATGGAAGCCACAGAGTCCTCTGGGGCTGCTGCAGTTTGTTTTGCAGCAGGGACCTTGGCAGAAGCTGTTTGCTGAGGAGACATAGAGAAGGATGCCCCAGGAGAATTCACCAGCGGGTGGGAAGGGGCTTTAAAGGGAAGAAAGGCCTCCAAGTCTGGGGTCTTCAGGGGCCCTGAAAACCTGCTGCCTCAGGTATTCCCTGGTACTAAGGTTCTTTGGGATACAAGTGCTGAGTTTCTGGGAGAAAACGAGGGCCATCACCAAGGTCCATTTTAGCAAACGGGCCTGATTCAGGGTGAGCAACAGCGGCAGCGGTGGCGGTCCATTAGCAAAGACCAGAACCTGGCACTGGTCCAGTGGGCGTTAAGTCCCAACTCCACCACTGATGGGTTTCTGTAGCCCTGGGCAACCGGTTTTGTAAATACTCTGAGTCTTTATTTCCTCACCTGCAAAATGGGCAGACTCAATTCTCCTACTGTCAGCCTGAAATCTCAGGAGCCAAGGTAAAGGGAGAAGCATGTTTATTTGGAATCAAAGAATCACAGTTCACAATGTACAGGTTCAGGCAAGAAACCAAAAGGAACCCCTAGAAAGGACAGACTTTGGGGTTTTCATGGGAGAAGTGGGGGAAAAGGAGGAAGATAAACTCAGTGGTTAAAGAAAAAAAGTTGATTACACTTCCAGGGACAGTGTCCAGTTGCATTCGGAATGGTCCAGCAATTGACATTCCATTATAGGCTCTCCCGCCACACGGTCTCTAAACAAAACGAAACAAAACAGAAAAAAACAGGCTCCACTGAACCCCCAGTGAAAAAGTTACTTACCTTTCTGCCAAGATGTTTGGGAAAACACCAAAATTGTGCATGCTATGTGCCAGGCCAACTCTCACGAGTTTGTACTGCTCGGGGGGGGGGGGGGTTGTCTAAGATGAAAAAGGTCTAAGATGAGAAGGTCTCAGCAGAGCCATGATGGTTCCATGGTTGCTAAGACAGTCCATGATAGGAACACACTGGCTTTCTTTCCTAGAGCACACAAATGTTTCAAAAACATTGAAGGTACAAATCCATACCAGGAAGCAAACTTAAAAGTGAAGTTTTGGATTAAAAAGAAAAAATAAGTAAAGGGTTCATTAGTGTTAATAAGCTTAAACTATGCTTGGTTCTACATAATTGGTTACCAATGCTCTAGAAAGAGTGAAAAGGAAATTTGACTGATTCCATCCTTCAGCTGGGAACCTGTACTTATCAGTTCTAGCCAGATGCCTTCTCAAACAATTGTTGGCTTGACAGTTTCTTAAAGCAACTTCTTTTGGCTCAGTCTAAAGGCCTTTGGCTTAGCTGAAGGATTTAGGTCATGCAATTTCTCTGCAATGGCTCCTTGGCGCCATTTTGAAAATGGCTTCACAGAGGGCACTTTTCATACTGCTTTCCAGAGTATTCTGGGAGACAAATGACATAGCCCATGTAAAGTGCTCAACAAGGACTTAATGAAGGTCATCAACAATAATGATCATCTTTTTTTGGGAGAATCTCCAAGTACCTTCTGGGACTTACTTGTGGAACCTGGTTAGTTGTCGTCTCCTCTCCCCCTCTCCTCACTCAGCCCTGAGCTGCAAACCTCTCAGGTCAGCTCTGTTCAGTTCAGCAAGAGCTTTGGCCCTGCAGCAGCATGGGGTGTGTGGCACTGGCCTGCGTTCACCCCTCTGAGCAGCCGCTTCACTTACTTCCTTGCTTATTACCTGTCACCGGATTCCACAGGGCTAACGGGGAGATTGAGAAAAATGCACTTGACCCAGAATGCCTGCCTCCAGTTGGTGCCCAGTGATGTGCCCTTGGTCCTCCCATGAAGCTCAGGCACCAGCTTCCAATCTGTAGCACTGTAGCATTGTCCACCCGTTGTTCATCGATTTGCTCGAGCGGGCACCAGTAATGTCTCCATTGTGAGACTTGTTGTTACTGTTTTTGGCATATTGAATATGTCACGGGGAGCTTGCCAGGCTCTGCCGTGCAGGCAGGACACTCTCAGTAGCTTGCTGGGCTCTCCAAGATGGACGAAGGAATCGAACCCGGTCGGTCGCATGCAACGCAGATGCCCTACCCGCTGTGCTATCACTCCAGCTAAAACCCTGCATCACCAGCCGCCTGAGACCTTGGAGTTGTCTGGAGGAGTTTAGTTACGAGCAGGGCTAAATCTGTCCTATCCTGTGCCCCTAGGGGTGTGTTCCTTACTCAGAGGCCCAGAACAGACTAGACTCCCAGTACTGGATGCAATGTGGTGCATTGGGCTTTCTGCCCAAACCACTGACAGTCAATGTTTGGACAGAGTTTGTTGTAATCCAAGGAACTCAAGCAGCCAAGAAATAAGGGGTCGATGTTTGGAAGGCAAGTGCCTTAAGTCATGTTCTATGTCTCCAGCACTCTCTCTCTCTCTCTCTCTCTCTCTCTCTCTCTCTCTCTCAATGTTAAGTACAACTTATTATTAAAACTTGCCTCAGGTATGTTAAGGGCAACCTATGCCAGAGATTCCTCCCCCATCCCCAATCCATTATTTTTTTGGGGTCTGTGTTTGGGCCACAGCCAGCAGTTCTCAGGGCTTATTCCTAGCTCGAGCTCAGGGTTCATTCCTGGCAGGGCTCAAGGGGCCATTTTGGGTGCTGGGGATCAAACCTAGGTCAGCCACAGGCAAAGCAAGTGTCTCACCTGCTCACCTGAGCCCTCCCCCAATGTATTTGACCCCAGGAAAATGAGTGATGCTTAAAGCAGAGGCCAAAAGAAGCTTGTGAATCTGCCTTTCTCCTACACAGTCCTCATCATCCTCTCCTCATCCAGAGCTCAGGGGAGCGGGGCTTTATTTTTGGAAAGAAACCTGCTGCACTCAGACCTTCATCAGTTTTACGGTTCTCTCCTGTCACCTTCCAACTGGCACTGCTCTTTCTCAAACCCCGGGTCTGAGAGTCTCCACATGAAGGGTCCTGCCTCAACCTGGACTTCTTGATGCCAGGACCACTTTGAAGCTCAGGAACAACTGTGGGTCAGATGGTGACCCTGTCCAGAATGGTTCCCATATTTCTGGGCGTCTGTCTGTCTGTGTGGCCAGACATGATCCTACTTACTCTTGGTAATCCTCTCTGGACCCAGGGTGCCAAAGTAAATATCAGTTATTCTATCTCCAGCAGCAATCTTAGATGGCCAAGGAAATGTCAGTCTTAGAAAATAAACAGCCCTAATATTAGCCGAGACGTGTGGCCCTATTTCCACACCCAGCAGGTGTGGAAACCAACCTTACATTCTCATGTATTTTTAAAGCCTGCCTCATGCTCCCAAATCTCTCAGCATGTCACGAAATGCATTTTGGCCGAGAGCAGTAGTTATTACTGTAACTCTCAACCCAGGGGTGAGCCAACCACACCAAGCCCTCAGTTCTCTGAACTCAGCCTGTCCCCAGAACTCACTGACCCCAAGTGTCCCTTCTGCATCTGTCCTCAGGCAGCCAGACTCAGGTCCCTGCACAGGGTCACTCTCTACCACAGAAAAATTGTGCACACGACAGATGCAGGTGGGTCCCGGCGCAGATCCAAGCTGGCTTCACACACACTCACTGTGTCTAGGTCCCAAAGTGGACAGGCAGCAGTCTCCATTGTTCTCAGGCTTTGCTCTGAGTGTTGGGGCTCTCGGCATGGAGGCTTGACAGACTAGCCTCATCATAAATGCTGATAAGAGCTGGAGAGATATTACAACGGGGAAAGCACTTACCTTGCATGCGGCCAACTCCTGTTTGACTCAGAGCACTGCATATGGTCCCCTGAGCACTACCAGGAGGTACTCTTGAGCACAGAGCCAGGAATAGCGCCTGAGCACTGCAGAATGTGGCCCCAAACACACCACCCTAAAAGCAATGGAACAGAATAAATACAACACAGCGCAACACAATACAACAATAAATTTTGATCCACCTAGTGAGGCTGTGAAGACCCATAGAAAAGCCTCCAGGGAGGTGAAGATCAGGGCCGAAAAGGAGCAGGGAGGAAACAGGATCAGAGCAGGGTTTGGGCTCAAAGAAGGAAGAAGGCAGCAGTTGGGGAGAAATCATAAGGGCAAGCTGTCCACGGTTGAGAGAAACCAGGTGAGACAGAGACACAGTGCAGAGAACTGAGAGCTAGCCCAACTGCGTTTAGGAAACGCAGGTAGGGTCAGGAAACAGGCCTGGAATGCCGGGTACAAGGCTCAGGAAGTCACTGCCGGCTTGCGGGTTCCCTTTACATTAATAAATGTGGCTTGTGCACGTACCTGGAAGTGGGGGGTCGGTGACAGAGTCCGGGAAGAGGAGAGGAAGGGAAAAAGAAAAAGAAGGAACAGTCACCAAACTTCCAGCTGGGTTGGAGACAAAGTGTGCATCCCGGGGATAAGAAAACAAACAGTACGGAGCAGCCAACACAAGGCGTCACATACTGTTGTTCTCAGACGCTTTAATGGCCATTTCCTATCATACAGCTGCTGCACTTTTATAATTTTAATAAAATGGAACCAAAACATATGGTGACTCCTGTACAAAATTTGAACACAAGTTATGAAATTGTGTTTACAATTCTTTTTTAGAAGTGCATACAGAGAGGAGAGAGTGAAAGGCATCAGAAGTGTTTTGGGAGGAAAGTCTATGCCCTGGGGATGTCCAACAATTTTTTACTGAAGGCCCTTTCCTTGATAGGAGTTTATTTTTTGAGAGATGATACAGCAGCATCTTTTTCTTGAAGGGAAAAACCAAGAGTGCTTATTAAAAAATCTGAAAGCCATTTGTTATCCAGAGAAGGGCAATAGAAAGATAATGATAGAATCCAGAGGCTATTTACGTTGCAAGTGGCCAACCTGGGTTTGATCCCTGGTACCCCATATGATTCCCTGAGCAGTGTCAAGAATAATTCCTAAGTGCAGAGCCAGGAGAAACCCCCACTGGCTGTGGCCCCCAAACAAACAAACAAACAAACAAGCCAAAAACCAAACAAGAAAGTTATGATAGGGGCTGGAGAGATAGTACAGGGAACAAGCCACTTGACTTGCACATCCAACCCAGTACCTCCAGGAATGATCCCTGAGCAAAGAGCCAAGAGTAAGTCCTGAGCATGCTGAGTGTGTCCCAACATCCCACCCTTAAAAAGAACTGTTTGTTTTTGTAAGAACAACACGTGACTCCTTTTTATGTTTTGGTCACCTTTTACTTGTCTATGAAAAATCGGGAATGCCTATGGCAGTGATGCAAAAGATTTTCTCAGTCATCTCATATCACAGCAAAGTGTTAAAAGGACCATTCTATGGTCAAGGCTTCATCCTCCAAGATTCACACGCATGACCGCCCATTGCTGCGTGCACATGTGCCTTTCACATGTTTGCTGGTGAGTTACCAAATATCAGAAGTTGCTCTGATTCGGTTACCTCAACACACGCTCCTCACTTTGTTCCGATCAGTGTTTTTTTTGAAAATTATTTTTATTAAGGAAGCCATTTCCTCTTCTCTAACACATTCTTCCTTTAGTGGTCAAAATAATAAATAGCACCTGAAATTTTAGAAATCTTGGTATTATTCATGAAGCAAATAGAAAACGAAGATACATCTTGCCCTAATATTAATTTCCTTCAAATTTCAGCAGTGTTTTCTATCCATCTGTCAATAGTATTTGCTGACAAGAGCTGCATTTTTTGGTTACCATATTAGTGTTTGTGTATTATTTTAGTCATGTTTCATGCCAGAGAAAGCAAGTGTTTCCCCAAGGGCATTAACTTTTTGTGCTTGCAATTACCAAGAAACTCCAAAAGTCTTGTATAATTTATTATATTTAATAAAATTCTGTTAAATGCTAGGGTAAATATTCTAATAACTTTAAAACCAATGAAATAATTAAGGAAGTTTATGTTTACAATCTGGATGCTTTTAAAATACCTTACCAATTTAGAAGTTGTCTGCAGTCATTATCTAATATCTAAATACAAAAGTCCTCTTTGGCCAACAGCCTTCATTAATGATAATAAACGTGAACTGTGGTCTAGGGAATTATCTTGAAAAATGTTGAATTTGGGGGAAGCCAACATTTTCCACATCTAATTAGATTGTTATTCCTTTTGTCTTATAATATGGCTAATAAAAACCTTATTTAGAAAAGGAAGCATCATTTCAGATATCTTCTTCTTATTTCTTAGGCTTGTATTATTGATATTATTTCCAATCCAATTTTCTTTGCAGCCATCTCTGAAAATGTTTGTTCACTGTGTAGAAATTATATAAACATATACCAGATTCACCAAAAGGTGTCAGTTAGGGCCAAAGAGATAGTACAGGGGTTAAGACGCTTGTCTTATTTCTTGCTTACCTAGGTTTGAATTGCTGGTACCAAATATGGTCCTCTGAGCACTGCCAAAGGGCACTACTGAGTAAAGAGCCAGGAATAGCCACCAAGCACTGCCAGGTGTGGCCCAATCCCTCATTCCACATTTCTCAGTCCCCACCAAGACAAAGAGAAAATAAAAGATGTTAGTTAAGAAAAATCTAATGGATGACGTTGCCATAATTTCCACCTTAATATCTTCCAGATCTGAAATGTTCCGAGAGCCATGGAATATCACTGGGGAGCAGTCTTATGCCCCCCGCGGTTTGCAAGGGGAAGATTCTATTCCTGGGTTTGGGAGCATCAAGTATTTAATTCTCAGGGACTTTTCAAGAAACATTTTTTGTGTATGCCACGTTCTCTCTTGGGAGGAATAAAAGCAATCTGTGGGACTTAATTCTTCAATTCCCCCAGAGTGAGCGATTCAGATGAACAATCAGGGAAGAGCACAGCCCTGTCTGCAGTGCATGCCCAGGTCTTCCGGGAATGCTGCTGGGAGAATTCCGCCATGACTTCTTCCCTGGCTAAATGGGGTGGTCTGATGGGACCCTGGCTTGGTTCTAACCCAAGAGGAAGAGAGCCTGGGGACAGAACCATGGCAGGAAGGGCATGTTGGTTGTCAAGACTGGGATCACACAAGAACCAGATTTTAGCAGTCTTTTAGCTCCGGCTAGGATTGCATGGGGTTTCTGGAATAGGATACCAAGGCTAGCTTCTCAACATGGGACTTTTTTTGGGGTCCTAGAGCTAGAGATCAGGGGATCTGGAGGATAGTCCAGTGGTAACGTGTCTGCCTTACAAGCTTGAGGTTGGATCCCTGATGCCGTTCACATGTGCTAAGCCTTATACTGACAATGCTGCCATATGGTGATGGGGGGCCCTCTCCAGCCATGTGCCACAGCAGTGTGGCAACCCTCAAAGGGACCATGTATGAGAAAATACTTAAACTCAACATTGGGTGACCCACCAGCAAGCACCTCAGCTGAATATGTATGAGATTCACCACTTAGAATGCAGCTCTGGTCCAACACTGGTCTGAGGGCACACAGCTACTCTAGGGATGCAAGTGCATGAGCAACACAGCTTGATGTGGAACCTCCAGGAGCACAGTACCTGACACGTGAGCACCATAGCCACATGTATGTGTGATGCCCAGTGATTGTGGCAACAACCACCACACAAGGAAAGGAAATAAATGTGGTGGTGGAATTATGTCCACATAAAACAATCATCATTATTGTAAACTACAGTGACTCAAAAAATGCTTGATAAAATAATAATGTACTTGGGACTGGAGCAATAGTACAGTGAGAAGGGCGTTTGCCTTGCCGACCGGCGTGGGTTCTATTCCCAGCATTCCATATGGTCCCCTGAGCACCACCGGGAGAAATTCTTGGATGCAAAGCCAGGAGTAACCCCTGTGCATCGCTGGGTGTGAACCAAAAAATGAAAAACAACAACAAAAAAACCCCAAAAAACAAAAAAAGAAAAATGTAAAAACTATAGGAAATTATTTAAAAATTTTAATGGGGGTAAGTTGAAAGAATCCCTCCCCAACAAATTTGGGAACATGTCCCCAAAGTCCCCACAGGTCCTCAGCTCCTTTCCAGTCTCAGCAGAAGGCTCTCCATGTCAGGGGTGCCAATGGCTTCATTACTGCAGGCAGGTTGTGTGACCGAATCATTGACTTCTCCTTTTGTGCCTTTCGCATTTTGATTGGGGGAAGTAATAGTCTTTCCGGAGATGTTTATATTTGATCATCCAGTCCTCTGGAGCCCTTCACGCCCATAAGATCAGATATTTCTACTGAGTAGTCCCCATCCCCAAATTGAATTGGTGTTGGCTCAAGGAAGCTGAACCTCCAGAGCCCACGAGGTGTATGGGGATGCAGTTCAGTGGCAAACTGTCCAGGTTTCAGTCTCATCCCGCCTTTGACAGCACAGTAATTTCAACGATTGTTCTGAAGCGCTGCATTAAGAAGCTTCTGCAGAAGGTAGCCTGTGTGCTAGTAGTGCAGTAGTACTGGCTGGTCACTCCAAATGCAGGTCTACAGGGCAGTTGGCTCAGGTTTCCGGGTTGAGGGGAGCAGGTTTCTGGGCTTGGGGGCTTCTGGACTAAGGGGGAAGGCTTCCAGGCTGGAGGGAAGGCTTCTGGTTGGAGGGGAACCTTCTGCTTCTGTTGCCATTCTACTTTGTCTGTGACCTACCTTATGGGCCTGTGAAGAGGACAGCTCCAATTCTAGAAGCTGCCTTACCAAGACTGTCACTCTGCAGTGGCACCACTCTATCTGTCCCTGGTCTTCATTAATCCTGGGGGCACAAAGGCCCCAGCCCTGTTCTGCAGAGACTGTGTGAGAGGTGCTCCTCCAGACTTGCTGAGCTGGGGGCTGGCGGCCGAGGAGCTGGTTTTGCAGGAAGCTAGGGTTTTCTCCAGCTCCTTCGTGGATTTGCAACTCAAGCCTCTTCCAAGCATGGTTCTGTGAGATCTGCAGATTTTGTACAAAGAGAATTGAATCATTATGGAGTGCATTTTAATCTTGTTTTGGAAATGTATGTACCATTCTTATAAAAGTAGCATAACAGGCGACTTTGTAGGGCTAATCATCACTCAGGTGTATGATTAGTAGGAGGATGAATGGATAGAGTGGGGCGTTTTCCCCCATTGTTAAATAAATATATACATATTATAGAAAATTTCTATAGTACCTAAAGATTTTATGAATCAGGAAACAAAGTCCTTCCTAAGTCTTAGTAATGATTACACACATACACAGGTATCTAGTATACATTTCTAATTAGCGAGTGGTAATAAAATAGGTCATAAGTGGACCATAGATTATTGTTTTTTTGTTTTGGGGCCTCACCTGGTGATGCTCAGGGGACACTCATGGCTCAGGAATTGCTCCTGGTGGTACTCAGGGGACCATATGGGATGCTAAGGATAGAATTGAGGTTGGCTGCATGCAATACAAGTCACGCACCTTATCCACTGTACTATCTCTTCAGTACAGTACTATCTTTAGGAAGACTCAAAGATGGGAGAGGGCAGACAGGGCAGATATACACATCCTTTAAATTTTTTTAACTGCCTGAAGATAGCTCCTGGAACGTGGATGTGGTGGCTAGAACTCCAGCAGCTCTCTTGGGTGCTACAGGATTGAGTCTGTGTGCTATCAACAGTGGCACAGAAAGCTGGAAAGAATTTTCATCCTTAGTGACTTGGTTCAGCTGTCATACAGTCCTGGAGTATCTACCTCTGATATGCTTTTATAAGAGGCAATAAAAACTATAACTAAGTGATCATGTTCTTATTAGCAGCAACTGAATAGCCTTAGATGACCCAATGACACAGAGTCAGTGAAAGTGTCCAGCAAAAGTGTGTGGCGTGGTGGAGGTGAGGCAAGGGTCTCTCTTCCTGGGTAATGAGAAGAGTAGACAAAAAAAATTCCTGGTCCTGCTCTCCCACCAGTGCCCCAATCACATTCTCTGGGCCTCTGTTTCTTTTCTGTGACATGGGAAGATCAAGCTGAATGTCCTCTAAGAACTGTGACTCTTTAGACTCTTCTCCCTATGAACCCAAGCACTCGGCAGACCCCATTCTCTCTGACCCCATCTCTTACTAACTTGGGGATAGTAGGCATCCACTTAGCCTCCTAGCACTTGGCACTGTTCATCGCAGTCCTCATCAAGTGGTTTGCGACCTCTTTATACTTGTGAACTGGTACTTGCAAGTGGACTGTGGTTGAAAACCACTGACCCGGTCTATCAGGTACTCAGGTTGAGTCTACTGAATGATGGAGGAAGGGGCAAGCTAAGATGCCACCTGTTTTGGCTGCCTCCATGGATGAGAGAAGGGGTTAAAATAAAACAATCCTGGAGAGCAGCCTGCAGGAAAGTGGGCCTTAGGAGTGGGTTGCCTGGCCGCCCTCATTCCTCAGCTGCACGTGTGGTGTTGGTGTCACTGCACAATGGCCAGCCGCCAGCTTCCCTTGTTGCTACTTTTGGAGGGGGCACACCCAGCAGTGCCCAAGGTTTACTCCCACCTCTGCCCTCAAGAATTATTCCTGGCAGTGCTCTGGGGACCATATGGGATGCCAGAGATCAAACCCTGGTCCAGCGCGTGCAAGGCAAACGCCCTACCCACTGTACTACATTTCCAACCCCTGCAGTTTTCCCTGGATGGCCAGAGTACTTGGGCAAATGAACAGAAGCAGAGCAAATCCACCCCAGGGCAGGTGTGACTGGGCTTGCTCTCCCCGAGAGAGTTCTAGAGACAGTGTCCTCACGTTCCTGGTTGTCCCCTTCCCAGGTGCTAGGGACTCCTGCCAGGCTGCCTTCAGGAGAGGAGGCCACAGCCCTCCACTCCCGCTGGTCCAGGGCGCTACCTGTGCCACTATTTCCTGACAGGAAGTTTGGTTGCCCAGGCACTCAGTCTCCATGGCAACCCTTGCTTTTGAGTCTCTGAATGGAAACTGCTGGTGTGGGGAGGCCTGTAGCCGAATACTGATTTGTCTGGGTGTCTGTAACAACCGCTGCATCTCAATACCTTTCCAGATACCCAAAGTGCTAAAAATACCTCCCGCTGTTTCAGCTCTCCATTCAGGCCCAGCCTCTGAGACGCATCTGCGCTGCCTCTGCCCTGCTAATGCTCGTTATCCTGAGCCACTGGGGCTCTGGGGACACCAAGCGGGGTTCTGAATGCAAAGCTACAGGGCATGGAGCCCTGGAGGGGTATGCTGGAGAGAAGGTGATGTGGGGGTCTCCTAAAGGGGTTCTGGAGGGGGCACCCCAGCAGAGATATGTTTTTTTTGTTTGGGTTTGGTTTTGGTTTGGGGGCCATACCCAGGGATGCTCAGGGGTTGCTCCTGGCTCTGCACTCAGAAATTACTCCTGGTGGTGCTCAGGGGACCACATGAAATGCTGGGGATCAAACCTAGGTGGGCTATGGACAAGGCCAAGTATCCTACTAGCTGCACTACCTCTCTGGCCCCCAGACATGCTGAGTCAGTGACCTCTCTGATTCATTTCAGGTGCTCTGGGCATTGGTTCTGTTGTTGGATCAACAAACGTTAGTTGAGTGGGACTCTGGACTCCGTACCGGGCGCTGGGCTGCAGGTGTGGTGAAGAGAACCCACGTTCTCTGCTGTACCCCGAGTATGTATACCTAGATATCGTCTCTGCTGTGGCGGCAGCTTCTTCCACTCAAAGATTCCTTGTAACTGTGACAACCTCTCGGACATGAAGTAGGGGATGAGCTAAAGGTGACGGAATGTAAAGCGATGGAATTGGGAGCTCTGATCCTGCAGCTGCTCCCTCCAGCCCAGTTCTGCTAAGTGCATGCCTGGGCCGTGAGGCACTTTATTAGGGCTAGATGAGGTGACCGCCCCATCCCCCCCCCGCCCCCCCACACACCTGCTAAGGGAGCTCAGTAGAATGTGACAGGTCGAATTAATTTTTAGTTTCCTTGGCAGGATCTACAGACAGTCCTGCCCCGACCCCATTACTTCTTCCCGTAATCGCCGCACATGTCATTCGATTAATTCTGCATTTCCCAGAGCAGGAAGCTGTGCAGTGTTTAGAGCGAGCAGACGGTGCCAGGGAGGCTCTCAAAAAGCAGGTGTCCCACACTCAGCCGCGTCCCTGTGCCTCCCTGGTCTCATCCAGAAGGAAGACAAGCTGCAAGGTGGGGGGATGGAAAGTGGCCACGGTTCAGTCACTAGATGCATGGTGGCTGCTGGGCAAACACTTGGGAGGTCCACAAACATTGCACAGATCCAAGGCGGGTGCTGGCCTGACCATGCACTCCTGGAGCCTCCCTGGGGATGGGGCTGGGGGCTGGGCACGGAGTGGGGAATCAGATCTGTGGCTGCTTTTTGGTTTGGAGCTGAGAAAAGGGGATTAGAGCCTGAAGGAGCCCTGAATCTGGCTGAGCATGACAACAGTTCTGTGCAAACCCATTTCTCCTTGTAGCTCTGGTCACACCTCACGTGGACATTCTCTCCCGGGTTGGGGAGTGGGTGGGCAGGGAAGGAACGACTCCACTTCTGTGGGTTCAGGCCTCCTGCTGTGCTGATTTTCTCAGTGCTCAGGCCCTGTGGAGCTGGGAGTCAGCAGGGCCACATTTGGCTGTGCTTGGGAGTCGGTCCTTGTGCGAAGGGGCCGCCCTCATTCTGTGCTCTCCCCTACCGCCATTTGCTCCTTCTGGGAGGCTGTGACTGCGGGTTTTTCTTTCCCTTCTGCTGCGCAGGGATTGTGGCTGGTTTCTGGCCCCTCCTGGTAGCGACTGCAGCTCCTCACACCACCCCTCTCTCTTTTTCTGTCTCTCTCTCCTTCCTTTTTGCGCTCCTCTTTTTTCTTTCTCTCTCTCTTGCTCTCTCTCACTCTCTTGCTCTCTCTTTTCTCTCACCCCCTTCCCTTTCCATCTCTCTCTTTTTCCTCCCTCCCTTTCTCCCTCTCATAATGCACCAGGTCCCTCCCAGACTGGCAAGGAGCGGAAGGGCTGGAGGTGAGCACTGCCTCTCTCCCCTGTGACCGGGCAGCATTTCTTTTGGCTGCTATTGTGCACGTTTGTGTTTTGTGTTTTTCCCTTTCTAAGAGCTGCATCCAGCAGTGCTGGGGCAAACATGGCTGGAGATAAAACTCCGAGATTGTTTTTTTAACCTCTTGAGCTCTCCCCTATGTTTATTTTGGTGGTGGTGGTGGTGGTGGTTGCACAGGACCATGCCTGAGTACCTGGGGGCAAGTGGTATATGGTGGTGGTGCCGGGGTAGAACCAGGGACATCACACATCAGGCAAGTGCTCTACCACTTGAGCTCTAGCCTTGGCCCCAGTTTAGGGGGCCCATTTCCCCCTCAATGCACCTTGAAGGGGGAGCCCCGTGGGAAGCAGAACCTCTCTCAGTCTCCCTCCACCCTCACCACGGCTCGAAGCATTGAGTTAACTGCCCTGGCAGACAAACTTTATCCCCTGCTCCCAGTTGACCAGTGGGACCGCTGTGACCAAGACAGGGAAGGAATTCAAAGCCAGTTTTGCTCTTGGAGGGCTGCGAGAAGCTCATTGGTTTGGTTGTGGTGGACAGAAAACGGAAGTAATTTCAATGGATTTCTGAGGACACACTGAGTCACAGAACCTGAATATCTTCCCCCCCACCCCAGACACACACACACACACACAACCCTACACCCCTCCTCTATCCCTGTCATCCAAGTCCTTCCAGCCGCGCCAGCAGGGGCCTGACCAGATGAATGCCCTGAGCTGCCAGGGTGGTCCTGGGTATCTGGATGGGGGTGTGGGGGAGGAGGTGACTCGGTGCCCCCACCCTCTATTCCTCCTTATCTCCGATCCTCAGAAGAGCTGCCAGGAGCAGAGGAAACAGTTCACTCTCCCAGGTTTGGGCCCCTAATGTGGAACACCTGACTTGGACCTAGACCAGCAGAGAGTGAACAAAACTGGGTACTGTGGGCGGGCCTGGGGTAGGACCGGGGCTGCTTTCCTGGGTAACTGAGTGGTTAGTGTCAAGGTCAAGGGCACGGCCTTTCCCAGCAAGTTTTCTTTGCCTTCACAGTGGGGTTGTGCCCTGCTTGCTCACTCAGAGCCCCTGAGGCTAACATGGTCTCCTAACTCCTTACATGTAACTAGGAATGAGGTGTCCCCTTTTCTTTGGGGGCAAATTCTTGCCCTCCAAATCCTCTCCTCTCCAAATCCTGTCCTCTCCTCTCCCCCCCTCTCTCCCTCTCTCCCGTCTTCTCTCTACTCTTCTCCCCGCCTCTCCCGGCAGTTCCACTGTGCGCTTTGGGGTATAAACCTAGAGGAAGTGAAAGCAGGACCCTGCAGATACCGGGATGCATGGTCCAACCATGTTCTGTTGCACATTGAACTTGTGGCACTTGGAGCCCCCAAGCAGTCCCCTGTGCCAGGGCTCCTTAAGCTTTTCCACTTGTGACCCTGCTTCACCCAAGAAATGCAACACAGAAACATTGGATTCATCAAGCTGTTGATTTTGAACTAATTTTCGGCTGTGCATGCATAAACCTTTGATTTTTTTTGCACCCCTACCCCAACATTCAGTGACATGACCCCATAATGGGTCAGAACTCACAGGAAGCTGGGCTCAGGGCAGGAGGGGAGAGCGCACCTCTCTCGACGCCCTCCGCCCTTACCCCTCCAGCAATGCCACAGAGGGCAAGCTGGTTTCTCCTGCTCCTCTGCCCATCTCCGCTCTCGATGCCTGCTGAACGACTCTCACCCACCAGCCCTGACCTCGAATGCCAGAGCCTAATTGGGCTGCAGGAGAAGCCAGTCCCCCAGTGATTGGGCCCTGTAGGGGAGCCCCGCTTTCTGCCCTGGACTGGGCCCAGCTTCTCCCCTAGCTACAGCCTCCCCTCTCTTCCAGTCCCCCAGGCAAGGGAGCCCTGGGCCTGCAGGAGAGGGTCTCACGTGCCCCCTCAGGATTGGATGTCAGGGGAGGAGAGGATCTTACTTGCCTGCTGAGAGCAAGTGGTGGGTGTTTGTGTAAAGGAAGGGAGGAGGAGGGGCTGTGCCCCAGTAAGCACAAATGATCCCTCCCCTGGGGGTTCGGGTTTTGCTCAGGACATGCAATCTCTACCAGTACTGAAAGCTTCTCCTCCTCTTCACTGGGGCAACCACGTGGCCATATTTCTACAAGAGGCTAATTCCATCACTTTTCCCGGGAGTTTCCAGCCCCCAATCGGCTCAGGCTTGCGCACTGGTGCCAAATGTGGCACGGAAATTATTCTGAGCAACTCACAGCCTGGCCCTACACAAACAGGGAAGGAGAGGAAGATAATTCTGGTTTTCTTCCTTCATTTCTGTCTTCCCTGCTGTCATCGATCGAGTGATTCATTATGGATGCATTCATTCATTCAAGCCCTCACTGAGCACCGGGCCGTCCAGAAGAACAATGTGAATGGTTTGCCCTGTCTGGAGGGAGTGCCACGCACAGGCGGCCTGACCTGAAAAGCCAGGAGGAGCTCCCGGGAAAACGGTCAAGAAGACATCAGGGTGCAGATGAGCCTTCAGGGCAGTCTTGTGGCCTAAACCAGGATGTGGGGAGAGGTAGGGGGGAGGAGCTGTGTCTGGGAACCATCTGAAAGCCAATGTTTCGTGTGACAGGGGAAAGGGGGAGTGATTACCCATTCTGGCTGTCAGCAACTGATTCTGACCAAGGTGTTAATTGTTAATTAAGAAAAGTGTGAGCTGCTAACAGTTTTAAGGTGCGCTCCCTCCTTTGGAGGATGGCATTCCTGCTCCTCTCCTGCTGTCCTGGGAACAGTGGCTTTGGAATCAGTCCACTAGCACCACTACGTAGAAGTCATTTCCTTCTGTTTTTTGGGTACTTTGCAGGGGGTGGGGGCATGTCATGGGGATTGGGTCAAGGTTTACTTCTGGTTCTGTGCTCAGGGATCACTCCTGGCAGAGCTGGGGGGGAGGGGCGGTGCATATGTGGTGCCAGGAATCAAACCGGCATTGGAGGTGTGCAAGATGAGTGCCTGGCCCACTGCACTCTTTCCACCCTGTCATTTCGCTCTGGAAATGGCACTTGCTGTGGAGTGGAGAGCAGAATCCACCCACCTGGCGAATCCACCCACCAGGCTTGTGTGGATTCAACGTGATGGCCTCTGCCAAAGGCCTCACCCAGAGTCAGCACAACGGAGGTGCTCAGAAAGGTGGCTTTTACCTCAGAAGATGAAACACAGAATCACCATCTGATCCAGCAAGTCTGGCACACAGCCAGAACTAAAAGTAGGTTCTCCAAGAGATATATGAAAACCCATGCTCAGAACAGCCTTGCTCACAGTAGCCAAAAGGTGACAACCATCCAAATGCCTCTTGGGGGGCAATAAAGGGATATAAACAAGATGTGGGGGAGACATTAAACAATACCTTCTAGCTCATAAGATGGAAGGAAATTGTGACACATGCAACAACTTGGAGGAATCCCAGGGCAGTATGCTCAGTCAAGTAACCCAGTCTGGAAAGTCAAATACTCACTGACTCTCCTTACGTGAGGGACTGAGAATCATAAAAGAGGCACAGAGGAGAACAGGAGTGTCATGCAGGGGAGGGAAGCGAGGAGTTGTTAAATGGACATGGGTGGTGGGGATGGGAGTACTGCAACATGGATGTGCCCAATGTCACCAACCCTCCACTGAGAAAGTGGCAGAAATGGTCACGTTTTGTTAGGAATATTTTACACTGCCCCCCTCTCCATGGACACACACTCTCACACATATGCACGGACACACAAAAAAATACACACAACCCATTAACATACACACACAATACTCACTCCCAACATATACACACCCGCACCCAACATCCACATCCACACACACTCGCAGAAAGTTTGCTTTTCTGGATAGTACAGCAGGTAAGGCACTTTGCTTACAGCTGGCTTGGGTTTGATCCTAAACAGTTCACATGGTGCCCCAAGCACCACCAGGAGTGATTCTTGAGTGTAGAGCCAGTGTAATCCCTGAGCATCACCAGGTATAGCCCAAGAACAAGCAAACAAACGAAAATTTGCTTTTATCTCGTCAGTGGTAGAGCCTCCATCAACTTCTCATTTCTTTGTAAGGAAAGTGGATGTGGAGAGATATCTGTGACTCCCTGAGCTAATTGCCTGCTGATTGGCATATCCTGCCCAATTCCAGGGCACAGGAGGCATCAAGCAGTATTCTATGGGCCAGTCCTATCTTCTAAGCCCTTTGGAAGGTTGCTGGCTGTGGGTTGGGGCCGGCAGGAGGCGGATTAGCATTCACCCAGCGTCCACTGTGCACTGGGCAAAGTGCTTAGCAAGTGCCAGACATACAGATGAAAAGCTGCCCTCAAGGAATTCACAATCACCTCCTCCCTTACCTGCCAGCTGGCTTTGCCCAGGATGGAGAAGGCTAACAGGGTGAAAATGAAGAGACACTGTTTTGCAATCATCGGTCTGGATTGGGATCCAGAACTCTTCCCTGGGGGTACCAGAAAACCTGAGGCTAGCACCACTGTGGAACGCCAACAGACCACCTGCCTCTAAGTCCAGACCCTGGAGAGCAGTGAGAGTTGCTGGTGGGATGGTCATGATGCAGAAGTTGCCATGGGCAGCAAGGGAAGGAACCCCATCTGGGACCCCTACTTGTTGAAGCATCTGTTGAGGGGCTGGAAATACTTTCCTGGGGTAACTGAAAGGACTTTATTTGCCTCTCATCCCTTTGGGATTGAAAAGTCCTAGAATTGGGGGATCTCTATGGCCACCCCCAACAAATTTAGGGTCCTTTAAAGAGGGTCTCATCTTGCCTGCATCCTTCCACCACTCCCAGGCATATGGCAGATAGGGACCCACAGCAAAGGGGAGTTTAACACTAGATCCCAATTTCAAGGAAGTGCTTCCAAGTCACTCAACAGACATTTGATGAGCTCAACCTTAATGCCAGGGACATTAATTATGCACTCTCTACTCTTCAGCCGGACAGGAGAGAGAGAGAGCTGTATATCATCTCTGAAAAGGTAAAAGCATGAGTCTTGTACAGATACAGGAAGAACATATGTCAAGGACTTCACTGAACTCATTCATTAACGAGGCAATCAGACCCGGCCAAGGATCATTTTAAGAAGTAGGGATTTCAAGGGAAGGCATCCAGAAATAAGTTTCGTCTCAATTGCCAGACGAGCCTGTAAAAGTGCTCCAAGGCAGTTAAACTGGGATCCTCACTGCTGCTGGACAGAAATCATTTGAATCTCTCTTGGACAAGAATCAACACCTGGACAAGTAACTCCTCAGTCTGAGCCCTTCATGCCTAACCACAAGGGACGAAGTCTAATCATAAAACTGTACATTAGAGCGGTTCATTCTAAACCTTCGCAGGAGGAGCCAGGTGAGGAACTGAAACATTCCATTGTCACTGAGATAGACAAAATCAAACAAGTGAAATCAACTTTAATAGCATATTGTATTTACCCAACATGTTCAAAATATTGTCATTTTGGCATGTGGCTTTAGCCACATTTCAAGTCCTCACTAACCAGATGTTGGTCCCTCAGTTCTAGAGAATTAAATCATCTTTATGTCTGTTCCACAATGCTAGAAGGAAAATTAGAGCATCTTCTTGGTCTTTTCTAGATTTCTGGTCCCTTTCCCAGCTGTCTCTGTAAAGGTCCTTGTGAGACAGTTGGCAGGGGAACAGGAAAGCTGAGTCCCAGCCATAGTCCAGAGAGGGGTACACGCAGGACTGTCGGGAAAATGTCAAGGTCAATGAAGGCTCGGGTCAAGGTGAACCAAGGACTACTGGGAATGGCACAGTGTTCTCCTGGTGACATGAAATGGATCAGAAAAACTTCACCGGGGCCAGAGAGATAATCGCTGTGTCACTGTATCACTTGTCATCCCGTTGTTCATCGATTTACTCGAGAGGATGCCAGAAACGTCTCCATTTGTCCCAGCCCTGATATTTTAGCAACTTCTCCTTACTCGTTTTTCCCAATGATTGGAGGCTCTTTCAGGGTCAGGGGGAATGAGACCCATTATTGTTACTTTTTCTGGCATATCGAATATGCCACGGGGAGCTTGCCAGGCTATTCTGTGTGGGAGGGATACTCTTGGTAGCTTGCCGGGCTCTACAAGATATATATATATATATATATATATATATATATATTTACCTCTATGATTTGTTGCCTACTGTCTGAACATCATCAAATATGGTGTGGTAATTATGGAAAATGGGTAGGGAGTGTCTTATGATGTGTCTTATGAGAGATAACAGGTAGCACTGATAGCATTGTCCTCCCGTTGTTCATCGATTTGCTCAAGCGGACACCAGTAACATCTCACAACAAATTTTAAGACTCGTTTTTACTGTTTTTTGGCATATAGAATACCTCATGGGGAGCTTACCAGGCTTTGCCGTGTGGGCGAGATACTCTCAGTAGCTTACGAGGCTCTCCAAGAAGGGCGGAGGAATTGAACCTGGGTTGGCAGTATGCAAGGCAAACGCCCTACCTGCTGTGCTATAGAGAAAGTAATTCCAAGAGATAACAGAGTAACTTTGTCTTGCACATGGCTAAGCCAGGTTCAATCCCTAATGTGCCGTGTGGTTCCAAGCCTCTCAGCAGTAGTCTCTGAGCACAGAACCAGGAGTGAGCCCTGAGCATCGCTGGGTATACCCCCCAAATGAAACAAAAACAGAAAAACCTTCACCAATGATGAGTAGCTTTCCTGAGGTGGAGGAAGTGGGAGACACTCCAAACAAAAGGAATAGTGTGACTCCAAACAGTACAGTGCTGAAGTTCAAAGACACCCAGACATGGTATGTGGGGAGGAGGGATGGAGACCTAAAAATTGGGCCAGTCAGCCCAAGGTCTCAGGGAAACTGCCTGGGGACTCTCACCTTTCTTTACCCAGAGGGAGCAGCTTAAAGTTCCCACACAAGACTTGTCATCTGGGGTGATGCCTCAGGGCACTGCTAGCCCTGTAGCCCTGGAAATGGCCTCCAAATCCTTCCCCTCCCATCACCCCCACTGCGAACAGGGCTGAAGTCTGCGTCATCATGGTCGTCAGCTAAAAATACGTCTGGGGCATCATGTTACAGATGTGACAGCCAAGTCCGAGTGATAAACATATTAGTAAGATGGGCCAGGTGGCTTGTGAGGTAAGGACGGGGTGAAGACCCCTTCTGGGTGCAAGGTGACTCTTACCCAGTGGAGGCTCAGTAGCTGAGGTCTGTCAGCTTTGTGGTCCCTTGAGTACAAAGGAAGAGAAACTTCTGCCTGCCATTAACTCAGTCACTGGCCAAGTAACAGGGAACAGGGCACGGGAATGGATGATTTATCCCCATCATCTGGATGGAGATGAGAGCTCGTTCCTTTTCTCTTGCTCTTTAGATCTGAGAAGCTGAGTGCTTCAGGGGCATTCCCTAAGAGGCCTCCTGCAAGATGCAGGGCAAAACAGGGCAGGGAGGGGCTGGAGCAATAGCACAGTGTTTGCCTTGCAGGTGGCTGACCCAGGTTCGATTTCAGCATCCCATATGGCCCCCTGAGCACTGCCAGGAGTGCAGAGCCAGGAGTAATCCCTGAGCATCGCCAGATGTGACCCCAAAAAGAAAAAAAACAGGGCAGGGAAAGGAGGGCCAGCACAGGCCAAGTGGAGAACCAAAGGCCGCCTGCACTGCCTGAAATTCCACCTAGGTCATTTCCACCCCAGTTCCCCCACCTTTACTTGCTTCTTGTTTCCTTGTTGTTGTTTGGTTGGGGGGGGGGGTGGAATTCAGGGATGGGTTAGAGTCCCATCCAGCAGTGATCAGGGCTAACTTCTGGTTTTGTGCTCCAGGATCACTCTTGGCAGGATCTAAGGACCATATGCAGTGGAGATCAAATGTAAGTCAGCTATGAGCAAGACAAGTGCATTAACCCATGTACTGGCTTTCCAACCCTTCACTTCTGGTTTTATTGGAAGGGCAGAGAATAAGGGCATTAGGCCAAGCCCTGTGGCTCTCAGGAAAGCTAGCAGAGTATGGGAGGGAGAGATATCAGGCTCTGTAATCAAGCATCTGTTGATGGTGTGTGCATGCACGCATGGGAGGGCAGGCCTTGGGGGGGTCCTGCATCAGCTTCCTTCTGATGATTCCTAAGAGGCTGTCTGGGAAGGCAGCCCACTTTGGGGTTACATAATCACTATGGATAGGCTTAACCACCCAGCTGAAACAGAACTCTGTCTAATCTCCTTGGAGATAAGACTTCCCCATGCTCTTTTGGCCAGGAACAGATCACAGCTGGGGCTTCATGTAAATGTCTTCTGATGAAACCTACAGCCCAGAGCAGCCGAGGGAACTGAGGTGGAACTCAGGAAACGGCCGGTTCTGTCATCCTCCAGTTTCATGATTAGAAATGAGCTCGACGACGTGTCAAATATTTGGGAAGAGACAAAATCCAGTGTGACGGCCAGTTGTGGTCAAATCTTCAGCACAGGCTGGGCTGCTTCTCTGTTGTGGTGAGAATCTGCTTGCTTAGAGGTCCCTGCTTCATCCCCTCCCGGGGCTCACTCCCATGCAGAGATTGTGGAAGGGCCCATACACTTCCCATCTCTACGTTTTCAGGGATTTCTGCAAAGTCCTTCAGGACAGTCTACTGACTAGACTCAGTAAGGGCCTTATGAAATGAAGCTTTATGAAGTGTCAGTTACCCAGCCTAGCAGAATGGTCAAGATCAAATTGGAATCTTGTTAGAATCTGCCAAGGTAGTGTGTTGGGGGGGGGGGGGGTTGCCCCCATCCTACAATCAGGGAAATGTAGATTGGTAAGTTAATCAAGTAAGTTGCCGAAGACTGCATGGCCAGTGGTAGATGTGGAGCTAGAACTCCAGCCCCCTAATTCCTGTCCACTTCAATCCCAAGAAGTGCTGATCCGAACTGAGAAATCCATGATGGAGTGAAAGCCCCAGGCTGTCCTTGGCCCAGGTGAAAACTCAGCTGTCAGGGACCACCTGCAGTGGTCCAACTTCTAGAACAATTATTTTTCACTTGCGCAGGGGTGGAAACAATCCATGCTGAGGATCTGACAAAAGCTTTGGATTCCCTCAAACAGACATTTATCTATTTGGGTGTAATTTCATGCAGGCTTTGGGCCCCAAGAATTCAGCAAATTCTCTGCAACCCAGGAATGATCATGGGAGGTGAATGGACTTGGAAGTAGAGGAGGTTATAAACTTTTCTTGGCGGGGGTAAAGGGGGATGTGAGGGGTCCCACTGCGGGGCATAGACGGAATCAGGTATAACAGAGCCTCAGATGACCTGGGTACCTCCCAGGTTGAGGTTTGCCGGCATCCAGGGAGCACTAGCGGGTGCTGAGAGACGACGCACACCCCACCCCTCGTGCCTCGGGCCAGTCCAGACCCATTCTAGAATCGGGTTTGGTTCTACTGAAGGAGAGGTATCCCATTACACAGCACAGATTCCTAAGTCTCGATTTGGAAAGCAGACGAAGATCCTTTCCCCTGAGGTCAGTGGCGTCCAGTTAGAACAAAAACCCAGAGTGGTCCTGGTCTTGGGGTAAAGCCAACCCTTCCACCTGCCAAGGTCAGTGGCGTCAGGCAGTGGCAGCCTCCCCACCAGCCTGTTAAAAATACTGGTTACGTCAAGAAAACATCCTCAGGAAAAAAGAACCCTGACGAATCTGCACTGGGTTAGAATCAACGCCTCCTGTTCTGACCTACCTCTGAGGTGAAAGGATCTATTTCTTCCTTGAATCGCTCCCACGGTACAGCATCACGTGCTTGCTCAGCGGACACCCAAATAGAGCGTTTGGGTTTGCCCAACTGTTCTATTTCCAGCCTGGTCAGTTCATGTTAGGGCCTGAGCAGGCTCTGTCTGCAGAATGGGCCTCCTCCTTCCCCTCCTGCTGCTTTCCTCGCATTCTTCCTGTCACTGACCCCATCTTCCACATTCCCCTGCCCCTCCTGCCCTCCGAGGATCTGTCTATCCCTGCAGCCCCCTTTTTCCTCACTGCCCTCTTGGCTCCTACCCCCCCGTGTATGTGGAGATACAGGAGGCAACTTCTCAATCCCAGCCCTCAGAGACAGAGGAGGAATGGGAGGTGAGGTGTCCCCAAGCATAGCTTGTTGCCTTGGCAGCTTGGGGGTTCTCTTTGCATAGGGAAGCAAGCATACAGGGTCACTGCTTCCAGGTAAATGGCTATGCCAGAGGGTCATCTGAGCATTCATATCCACGGTCAAGCGAGACGTCAGCTCCATACAGGCGCTGAGCAGCAAAAGGACCCTAGCAAAGGGCTTCTGGTGCCTCCTGTCGTCAAGTTCACAGATGCCCACTCCCCCGACTTTCTCGAAATGCCAGCAAGAAGCACTGCACTAAGCATCATTTGCCAAAATCTAGCTGGCGCGTGAGAGTATTCCACCTCCATTTACTCCATTTACAAGTTGCATAGCATGTATGATTCTCCCCATTTCACTGGTGGGGATTGTGTTCGAAGAGGCTGAGTCACTGAGTCACTCACCCAAGAGTGCACAGCTCATAAACAAGAAAACCATGACTGCCAGACTGAACATTCTGAGTGGGGCAGTGGACGGGAGCGAAGGTGATGCTGGTGTGGGTTGGGGGGTTGGGGGGCGGGATGGTGGTGGTTAAACTCCTCTCCCCAGGGGCCAGGAACACAGGGGCCAGAGCCAGGCTGAGTGGGTTCAGGTCAGACTCGGGCAGTGAAATCTACCATCCATGAGATCTCTGTCAAGTTCATCTCTGCCTTGGTTTCTTCCACAAAATGGGAGTTATTTGGAGAGAGAGAGAGAGAGAGAGAGAGAGAGAGAGAGAGAGAGAGAGAGAGAGAGAGAAGGCATTTGCATTACAAACCATTCCCATTCCACAGTCTTGGTCCCTGAGTGCCAAGGTGTCCAGGGGCCCCAGTACTCATGAAGTGACCCTCTCCCGACTCCCTTTTCTGGTTCATTCATGTAGTGCAACCAAGAGCACAGGTTCAAAGACCACTCTGGAACTTGGGGTTTGGCAAGAAGATGAGGCTCGTCAAAGAAGGTTGAGAAAGATGGAGAAGGAGCTTGAGCCTCTGGCTGGGACATGAGCCCCTGGCTGTTCTGGGCGGAATTCAGTGCCAGTCAGACACATTTGCTCCTGGAGAGCTGGCACCTGGCGAGTGCAGGGCCATCAGTGTTGGGAATGCTGTGGACAGGGTACTGGTGGCAGGTGTGTGCATCTTGCAGGGAGACTTGGGTGACTCACGGTGGCGGGGAGGGAGGGGGAGAGGCCCCCAGCATGATGGAGAATTGTTCTGGACAGATTCTTTTTTGTTTTGTTGTTCTTTTTTCTTTTTTGGGTCGCACCTGGTGATGCTCAGGTCTTACTCCTGGCTCTATACTTAGGAATTGTTCCTGGAAGTGCTGGGGGACCATATGGGACATTGGGGATCAAACCCAGGTTGGCTGTGTGCAAGCAAACACCCTACCCACTGTACTATCACTCTGGCCCATGTCCTAGACAAGTTCTGAGACCCAAAGTTGGCCTCAATGACAAAGGGAACAACAGAAGTTAGCAATGATCAGCTGCTCCATTCACTGTGTACTCACACATTCCGTCCTCCATCCCACTGAAAGGTTTCTCAGAAGAGACCATTTCCCAGGTCTTGAGGGATGAGGGAGAACTAGCAGGCAGAAGCTTCCACACTGCAGAAGGCAGGGAGTCTCCCACGACAGAGGTAAGCTCATGCCACGCATCTCACTTGATTGCCCTTTCGTGCTCCATTTTCCTGTTAACCAGAGTCACGTCTGATGGACCCCTGCAGCACCCTGCCCTCTAATTTGATGCAAACTCCATTCAGGAGTCCAGTGTCCCGGGAAAAATATTAGTCATGGTACTAACTGACACTAGATCGTGCATGGCTGATACAAGATGCTATGCAGAGGACAGAACATGAAAGGGGGAAGAGGGCAGAAGGGGATGTGTGTCAGTGTGAGTGTGAGTGCTGTGTGAGTGCATATGAGCGTGTGTGTTAAGTGGAGTGTGCTTAGTGTGTGTGTGTGCATATGAGCGCACGTCCAGCGAGTGGATTGTGAGTGCTCTGTGTGTGTGTGCAAGTAAGCGTGTGTGTCAGTGATGAAGTGTGTGTGAATGCTGTGTGTATGCATATGAGCATGTGAGTGAGTATAGTGTGAGTGTGCAGATGAGCATGTGTGTCAGTGAGCGCAGTTGCAGTGGGAGTGCTGTAAGGAAATAGCGAGGAGCATGCCCTGGACGCTCTTCCTTCATTCCACTGTTGCTGAGCCCCTGAGCACTGTGCAAGGGCTGAAAGTAAAGGCATTCATAAGTGACACGTCCATCAATGAGCATCAGTACTAAGGACTCGAATGGTGGGTTCTTAGGCGCTATGAGAGCAGAGGAAAGCTCCAGAAAGCTCCTGGAAAGAGCAATCCCAGCAAGAGCAACGGAGCCAAGCCAGGACCCTCTTGCCTGTCCTTCCCGGGCAACTCGACTGTCACAGCCCAGCTCTGAGACCCAGGAGCAGAGCAGTAACGCTGGCATCTTCTTCCCAACCTTCACCCCTTCGAAGTAAGTTGCTGCCTCTAGCTGGGGGAGAGAGAGGGTCCCTACTCTATTTGCCAGAACAACAGAAGTGTCCCCTGAGGGGAAGAGGCTGCTTCTACTGCTCCTGGTGCTGGGCTGCTGAGCACAGACAGGCGGGCCTGGGCGGCTGTGGAGACAAGTCCCAGTGGTCACGGGAGGGGTGTGACTTCTGCTGCCACCCGGCGTGGTGACGGCTTATGGCAGTGCAGCTCCCCGTGGCAACCCAAGAGCCGCCACCCTGGGGAGGACCGCCATGGCAACTTCGAGTCTGAGAGCAACTCCTCTGGGGCCCCCCTGGCCTCATGGGTTGGTCCCAGTCATCCCGCAGGGGCCAGGCTTGGGCCATGGGGTGGGGACAGACTCCATTTCACTGAACCCCGCAGGGCCTGGGGCTGAGGGTGCACAGGAACATCTGTTTACACTGGTATATGCAGGACCTTTGATCATTGACACTGAAGTTGAGGGGCAATCTTTGGGCAAGGGGTTGAAGTGTGAAAAATGGGCCAGGGACAGTCTCTCAGGGCCTCATGGAGGGACTTGTGCTTTGGAATCCGAGATTTGGTCCCTGCAGAGGGCCCCTCAAGGGTAGACAGGCCTCAGTGGCTGGGCTTGTGGGCTGGGGGCAGAGGAGGCCTCCTGAGGATTCCGCTGTCCCCCCTGAGACCTGAGCAGGGCCAGGACACATCAGGGTTCAGGGACTGAAGGCAGGGAGGGGGGCGGTGAGCAGGGGGAGTTGGCAATTCCTGACTCGGGTTTGCCTTCTCCCTTCCCACACCTCAACTTGCCTGGCCTCTCTTCTCTTTCATCTCTCCATCCCGCTCTTCGTCCCTCCCTCTCTCTTATGTCTTCCTCACTCAGCCTCTTCCTGCCTTCATTCACGCAAACACTTCCCTGAGCACCCAGTATGGGGCCAGGCCCTGAGCGCCCACCTGGCTCTCCAACAGGGCAGAGAGGGCTCTGACATGGTCCTGAAGCCCCTGGTGGGGAGGGTGAGTGCCACCATTAAGAGGAAGAAAGCATGTCCAGCCACTCTGCCCGCCTCACTGTCCTGACATTTCTAGGCAAGGATGCAGAATGCCAAAGAGCAGCGCTTTCACCTCAATCCTCGTGGGTTCCCAGGAACGAGGTGCAAAAAGGCAGCTGGGAATGGAGCCTGGGAAGCAGCTGAGAGGGAGCCGCTCACTCTACCTGCGGGCGTGGAGCAACAGCCTCGTAAGCCTGGGACAAGAGGTCACAATTAATGTGGTTGTGAATCATGGTCCATCAATTAAAATTTTTGATTGAAAAGGGGGGAAGCATAAACTTCGGCAGGCCCTGAGTCAGGGCCGTCTCTGCCCACTCATTCATTTGCTCATTCATCAAATCTCAGTAGAGGCCCGGGTGCTGTGCTGGGTCTCTCACAGGGAGGCAGTTAGGAGGAGAGGGAAGAACCACGAGGAAAACAAACTTGGCTGCAGTGATAGATAACAATACAGAGACGGAGATCACGGAGGAAGTGTCATTCATGGCCAGGCTCCAGGGCTGGTGAGCACGGTACAGCGCTCAGACTGCTTGGCCTGGGTTCGAGCCTCAGCAGCACACAGCCTCCAGAGCATTGCTAGCTGGAACCCTGGAATCCCTGAGGGCAGCCAGGGGTGGCCCTGGATCCCTTCCCAGAGCTGCCAGGATGCCCAGGGTAAGCCCTGGCACTACAGAGCCTAAGCAGCACCCCCTCCGCAGACCCTTCCATCGAACTTCCAGACTGTGTCAGTCAAGTATGCCTCAGAGGGTCCCTGGAAGCCTTCGGCAAGGCTTTCTTGGGAAGCCGTCCCCTCTCCCCAAACAAATAAATAAATCAGTAAATAAAGTCAGGCCCAAGAGATGAGGACTCGTCCACTGAGGACTCAGGGCACTGTGGCCCCGGGAGGGAACAGTGGGTGTAAAGACACTACAGGCAGGAGGGACAAGCATGTGGAAGATCCCTGGGGCTCTCCTTGGCACCTCCCCCGCCCCCCCCCCCCCCCCCGAGTCCTCTGACTCAGCACAATGGCCCAGGACCAAGCCAGTCTCCATGATGAAATGTTCAGTCAATGAACATTTGACTGAAGGAAGGGGAGAAACCAAAGGGGAGCAAGGCGAGCCTGAGTGTCAGAACCCATCAGCAGAGGGCTTTTACGGCAAAGCCTGGTTTCCTGGTTAAGAAGCTCTTTGTGTGTGTGTGTGTGTGTGTGTGTGTGTGTGTGTGTGTGTGTTGGGGGGCGGGGCTTGGAGTGATAGCACAGCAGGTAGGGCGTCTGTTGACCGGGTTCGATTCCCAGCATACCATATGGTCCCCTGAGCACCGCCAGGAGTAATTCCTGAGTGCAGAGCCAGAAGTAACCCTGAGCATTGCTGTGTGTGACCCAAAAGGCAGGAAAAAAAAAAGAAGCAGCAGCAGCTCTTTGGCTGCTGGAGGGAGACTGTATGGGAGGGACCCAGGGGGGTCAGGGGAGAGGTGGTGAAGTCCAGCTGTAGAGCTGAGGTCAAGAAGAACAGGGAATGAAGAAGATGGGGGACCAGCTTTCAGAGCCCA
The DNA here is from genome assembly GCF_029834395.1 of Sorex fumeus. Lineage (NCBI taxonomy): Eukaryota > Metazoa > Chordata > Mammalia > Eulipotyphla > Soricidae > Sorex > Sorex fumeus. The sequence continues at coordinate 351,252 of NW_026606104.1, read as the reverse complement.
GAGAACTGGTCAGTGGGTTGCAATGTGCCTGATGCATTAAGATTTTAAAATTTTATTTATTTAATTAGCTTTTTTGGGTCACACTTGGCGATGCACAGGGGATACTCCTGGCTCTGCACTCAGGAACTACTCCTGATAGTGCTCAGGGGACCATATGGGATGCTGGGAATTGAACCCAGGTTGGCCGCGTGCAAGGCAAACGCCCTACCCGCTGTGCTATCACTCCAGCCCCCCCCCCCTTTTTTGTAAAATTTTATTTATTTACAGAAAGATTTTAATCCATGGGTCTCTCAGCCTGTGTTCCCCACTGGAATGCAAGTTCCCTAAAGGCAGGGATCCTAGATGATTTGTTCACTATTGAGTTCCCTAGGACTCAGAACAGCCATTCAGTAAAGGTACAACGCACATGGATGGAACTAAGGAGAAATGGATGATGCCGCAGTTTCTCACTCAGCCCTGGGAGAATGATGGTAGCAAAGGGAGGGAATGAAACGAGGAGGGAGGCCGTCACGCAAGAGACAGATGTTCCCCCAGAGAGGTTAAGCAGGCAGTCTGGGCCACTGCCCTACACCCCAAGGCTAGGCAGAGCCAGGAGGAGAAAGGGCTCGGTCTGCACGGGGAGGGATGGAGGTGGATGGATGGATGGAGTCGAGGGGGCTCTGGGCTGCCCCTCTAACATGGCTGTCTCTAGCACGAGGAAGGGCAGGAGGCCGTGAAGGTGCACGGGGTCCCTTAGGGAGTCGCGCTTGGAGAGACAAAGGGACTCCCCAAACCCCCACCTGGTCTGGGAAGCACGAGTCCCCTCTCAGCTAAAATACTGAGTCCTGCAACTCCGGAAGGCCGTTGTGGAGGAGCCTGAGAAGCGAGGGTGGGCAGGGCCCCCGCTGTGCGTGGGCAGGAGGAGAGTTGCCAGCACCAAGACCAGGTCTCAGGTCACCTCCTGGCTTCCTCTCCTCAAGTGGAGCATCTGCAACCAGGCCCAGCTGAGGGTGCCCTGGGTGGGGAGAGCAGGTCCAGTGTCCGTGGCAGGACTCGAAAGTTGGGCACTGTGGGACCAGTGGCAGGGGTACCACAGCCCCAGGTGCCATCTGCAGGGGGCCCTGGAGCGGGCAATGAGGACAGGTGCTCACTGGGAGGGAGGCTGCCAGCCCCAGCCAGCGCCCCCTCAAGCCCACCCCACACCTCCAGCCCGGCTTCTAACCCCTGGTGGGTGAGAGGAAGGGTGGCACGGAAGTCCAGACTAGAGGAAAGCCGGAATGAGATCAGGATGGGCAAGGCACTGAGTTCCTTTTCAATAATCAGGGCTCGGGGTGCCTCCTGAGTCAGAACTTCTTCATTGGAAGTTGTCTTCGAATCCAGAAAAGGGTCCCCAGAGCCTGCAACCCCCAAAGGACCATCATCTCCACTCCGCGGGACGGCCTTCTGCGATATGGTAGTGTGCTGAGAAAGTTCTAGAGGCCTCAGCTCCAGCTGCTCATGGTGCTACCTGGGCTGGGGTGGAGGAGGAGGGCGGGTACTAGGGAGCAGATTGGGGCTGCCCTGTTGATTGGGGCCAGGGGCTTTCAAGATCGAGTCCACAGGTGAGGGTCTTTATTGGAACCTGCTCAGCCTCCTGAATGCTTCCTGCTTCCAGGAGAAGAGAAGAGTTTAAACCCACTTCCTCTCTGATGCTTTTTGTCACCTGAAAGTAGGGGTCGCTTGCGTTTCTTCTCCAAGCTAAGGGGTACCTTACATGATTTGGATTCCAGGTCAGACTCTCTCCCAGCCACCTGCTTCTGATGACAGGGGCTGGAGAGATAGTAGAGGGTAGGGTGCTTGCCCTGAATGCAGAAGACTCAGGTTCGATCCCAGGTACCCACATGATCCCCTGAGCCCCACCAGATATAATTCATGAATGCAGAGCCTGGAATAACCCTTGAGATTCAACGGGTGTGACCCAGAACCCCCCCCCAAAGAAAATATAGGGGTTGGAGCGATAGCACAGCAGGTAGGGTGTCTGCCTTGGGTTCGATTCCCAGCATCCCATATGGTCCCCCGGCCACCGCCAAGAGTATTTCCTGAGTGCATGGGCCAGGAGTAACCCCTCTGCATTGCTGGGTGTGACCCAAAAAAGCAAAAAAGAGAAAACCAAACACACACAAAAAAGAAAAGAGAGTGCAGTGAGTTGCACATGGAAGACCCCAATCTCTCCTTGAGGTGGGCATCAGCTCCTGATAATTAAGTACTGGGGCTTGAGGAGAATTCCTAAGGAGAAAGATTCCTAAAGTGGGGGAATAAGGGGAGAGAGAAGGATGGGTGAATTGGGCTGGGAAAAAAAACACAACAAAAAACACCTTTGCTGTGTGAATGAGCTGTGAAGAAGGAAATGGAATCATTGAAGTTACGATTAAAATTACAAAGCCCATACAGAGGTTGAGGTGCTTGCTTTGCATGGTTCTGTCTACATGGTCCTGGCACAACTTCACAGAGCCAGAAGTAACACCCCCAGCAGCATCCTGTGTGGCGTGCCCTCAACCCCAACACCAGATCACATAGGCCTGGTCCAAAGACTAGACCTGATGCCCCACTTCTTTTAGGTATCAGCAAAGCACTGGCCTCGCGCATCTGGGAGCTGCTGGGGTTCCACTCAGCTTTGCCACTTACTGTCTGTATGACCTTAGAGATGAGCTGACATCGCTGTGCTTTCTCCTCTGGGGCAGAAGATGGAGAAACATCCACCGAGGATGTGTATGCAGAAGTGCTGCGCACACACACACACACACACACACACACACACACACACACACACACACACACACCTCTTCCTCACTGACTTCTCTTCCTCTTCTATTGCAGTGGAGCAAACGGATTATCCCAGGCTCTAAACATCCGTGCGTGTCCCAACACCAGCTTTTTGTTTGGAAGCCGCACCTGATGGTGCTCAGGGTTCACTTTTGCCTTTGGCTTCGGGGAACACTCCTGGTGACGCTCAGGGAACCGTATTTGGCATCAGGGATCAAACCTGGACAGCTGCACGCAAGGCAAATGTCTTAAGCCCTGTGCCATCTCTGCCCACCAGTGTCAGTTCTGATCTGCATGGCTTTCCATTCTTTTAGTTGGTTTTGGATTTCATTGGATGGTGGTCAGGGGTTACTCCTGTCTCAGTACTCAGCGGCTACTTCTGGTGGTGCCCAGGGGACAGGTGGGATTCCTGTGCCCCAGTCCTCTGAGCCATCCCCTCCAGCTCCCATGTCCTCTCCTTCTAAACAGGGCCCTCACTGGGGACCAACTCCAGCAGGGGCCCACAGGAAGCCAGAGCCTGTCTTCCTCAAGCCTGCAGTTGGAGGCTGTAGGGAGTCTGGGCCTTCCTCTCTGAACTGCAGCCCTGTACACACCACCCCTCTCCCCTTGGGGGTCTCGAGGCGTCCCAGTGAACCAGGGCTACACTTGGTTCCCACAGGAAATCCCCCCAACACATCCCAGCATCTGGTTCTGCTGGGCTCAGGCTTCTTAGCTCCTATTCAGGGAATGGTTCCACATCCATCTATAAACACAACAACAACAAAACCCACCCGGCATAGGCCATTCTGGATGCAGCCCCGGTGCGTAATATCATTATGGAGCCAGCAGCACATCCCATTATCTCTCAGCGAGCTTCTCCCAGGCCGGCCTGGCTGCAAATGGCTCTTCCTGGGGTGGGGGGGGGGGGGGGGTTGTGCTCAGGCCGCTCCGGCCTTCACTGCGGGAGGAGATTTTATCCTTAATTGACAACTGGATGCCTGCCACACCTTGCTTCCCCTCCCCTCCCCTCCCCTCCCCTCCAGTGAGCAGCCTGCCAGTCGGATGCTTTGCCTCTCCCCTCTCCAGGGTCCTGCCATCCTCACCCCTGCTCCCCTGGGTGCCCCTCTTTCCACCACGTAACTCAACATGGACAGCTCAGAAGCCCCCGGGACAAGGGGACGGCGGGCAACAGTTCCTGGGGTGGGAGGGTCACCCTCATGTGCGCACAGGATGCGGGGTGGGTCTTTCTAGTCCGTGTCTCTGCAGCAGGGACGCGGTCATCCACGTTCCTGACAGAGAATGTGTGTGTGTGTGTGGGTGGGGGGGGGGGGGGCTGACGCCAGGCCCTTCTAAAGTTTGGAGTTGAGAGGAAAGGGAGTAGGGGCAAAATCAGACCCAGCCCAGACTTGGGGGTTGGGGGGACGGGCCAGATGAGGAGGGGTCGGGGCTTCTTCAGTAACAACTGAGCGCTCAGCCAAGGGTGGGGACCCTTCTGAGCACTCCAGGGACCCTGCAACCAACCAATGTATTGTGAGCAGTGACAGGAAGGGCCAGGACCACCCCCCAACACACACACCGGTCTGGGCCCAGGAGACCCTCTGTCCCCGTCCTGCAGTGGTCCCCAGAGGGGTCACCCCTCTTGGGCCAGGGGCTGGTTACATGGCCTTGGCATACTCGGGCCAGGGGCTGGTTACATGGCCTTGGCATACCCGGGCTGGGGCCTGGCCCTGTAGAACCGAAAGGTGGGGAGGGCCTGAGGCCAAGCTCCTCTGCAGAGTGCTCAGAGCACTGTTAGGAGCCAGGGTTGCAGGGTTCCCTGAGCAGGCCCCAGGGACCGAGCCGAGAGGGGAAGTGGAGGCAGGCAACACACAGTGGTGAGGCTCCGGATGTCTTTATTGGGCTTGAGCAAGAGCGTGACGGTCAAAGGCATGCGGACAGGGCGGCAGGGCCCGGCCAGGCGTGCCTCAGACACACGGGGGACGGCGTCAGACACCGGGGAGGTGCGGGGAGGGGAGCGAGGGGGGCAGAGGCCGCGGCTGAAGGGGTGGCCAAGCCTCTGCTATTGCACACATCCTCTGGCTGGAGGCCAGGGTGTACGGTATTGCAGCTGGCCTCCCCGAAGCGCCCCTGCTCAGACCCCCGGGCCAGGCGGGCAGACAGACCCCTTCCCTGCCTGTCGGCCCAGCAGCATCGAGAACAAACAGACGAAGGAGACAGAAATAACAAAAAATGGAAAAAAATGAAAAAAAGAACAAGACGCCCCCTCAGTCCAGGTCCCAGGGCAGGTGGGGGAGCGGGCGGGGGGTTAGGGTGGGGGTGGCTACAGAGGAACCCTTCGAAGTCCCCCCTTAACTGGGGCATGGGGTGGGAGGTAGAACCCCAGTCTGGGGTGGGGTGGGGCTGGTGGGCCAGCGAGCCAGCGTATGGGAGTCTACCCTGGGCCTCCCACCCCCCACCCCAGAAGGACTGGAAATTCCCAGGTGCTCTTCCCCTGGGACATTCCACACACATGTTCACCAGAAAAAGAAAAACAAACAAAAAAAAAAAACGAAAACCAAAACAGGGCACAGGGAAGGAGAAGCAAAGGGGCAGCGGGCGTCGGGGTGGGGCGTGGGCTGGGGCTGGGGGAGGCGTGGGGAGACGCAGCCTAACAAAGACGGACCACCAGGAGCAGAACACTACACACGAGAGTACAGTATGTATGAATATAGATACTATGTGCGCATACAGAGATCTCTGCAATGTACAACAGAACACAGCCGCCCCGGCCTGGCCCGCCCGAGGGGCACGCGGGAGCTCTTCCACCAGTCCTGTGCCGGCAAGGATATCTGAGTCCTCCCAGGGGCAGGTTCTTGCCTGGGTTCCAGAGTTCTCCCTAAGCCTCTGGCTCTCTGTCTGTCTGCCCGTCTCTCGCTCGCCGCTGCCGCTTTAAGAGAGGGTGAGGACTTCGGCTTGGGCATAGTTGGACGAGAGGGCATCTTGGCAGGTCTCTGTTTAAAGAGCACAGGTGTGAGACACTGGGACGCACGCTTTCGGCTCAACCGTGCCTTCTGGGGGGGGGGGGGGGGGTGCAGCAAGAGAAAGGGAGAGACAAAGAATGAGAAGTTAGCGGGAAGCCGGCAGCCAGCCTCCTGGGCTGCAGGCTGAGGCAGAGGCAGAGATGCGAGGGATCTGGGGGGACCCAGCGCAGAGAGATTTGGATGGCAGTGGCGGGCCAGGCAGAGGCGGCAGCCCCTTGGGCACCCCCCTTCGCCACCTCAGCTCCAGCCCAAGGAGACTCAGTGGTGATGGCAGGGCTCCAGAGACCACCAAAGTCCAGGGCAGTGAGAAGAGGGATCCCAGCTCTGGCACCAGAGGAAGCGGGGAAGGTGACTGTCCAAGCCCCCTCCCAAGGGCCTTGTCTATGCCCTAGACTTGCTATGGTCCTGAGGGGCTGGTGAAGGTGCCCGGTGCTCAGGCCAGCCAGCAGAGTGCCCCCTAGCTGAGGCAGTAGTTCTGGTCTCAGGAGTGGGAGCCAGTGAGCCCTGGGGGAGGGGGTATCCTCAGCTGGGGCAGCAGTGTCCTTGGGGGAACAGCAAATTTTCTCTCTGGTCAGGGCACAGGAATCCTTTCAAAAGTGCTCCCAGCCCTGGCTCCAGGCAGGTAAAGATGGTCCCCACCACCGAGTGGCCTGGGCTTTCAGAATGACCAGCTACTGTCTGTCCTGCCCACCACCCTGGGTGCTGGGAAGGGGTCCTGGAGGGGAAGATGAACAGCTGCTGTCGGGGCAGCCCAGTGGGGAAGCTTCTAGAAGTCAAGGGGGATCTGGGGTAAACTGAGGTCCAGGCAGACTCCCTCCCCCCTTGCACACAGTGGGGCTCTCCCCCTTCCGGGGGTGCTGGGAAAGTCGGAGGAACGGTCAGAGAGGAGGTGGGCACATAGCCCCTACCTCAGAGGTTCCGTTAAGGCAGCCCCGGCTCTCTCTCACTAGAGCCCGGCTGCCCAAGAACTGTGGGGAGCCGTTTCCCCAGAATCGGGGGCTCCAGCCTGGCTCTCCTGCCTCCCGTCGCTGGGACATCTGTGCCCAGCGGAGGGGTGCCGTGAGCAGGCCCATCCCTGTGGGAGGAAGCGAAGGAAGGAGGCGGTGGGTGCCGTGGAAACTTGGGCTCTTGACAACTTGAGGGTTGCCACAGAAATAGCCGCCTCGGCTCCCCGCACCAGAAAGGCAAGGAAAAGGGGGCTCAGGCACATGGTCCCGGAGCTCTCCGGGCCTGGGCTGGCCTGCCTGTGAGCAGGGAGGGGGAGGAGTGTCTGTCCTGCGTGCCTGCCCAGGTCCCTCAGAGGGGACTGACCTAGACACCCCTGTGTCTCAATGCTCTGGGTGGGCCTTGGCTTTGAGAGCAAGTAGGCGGCAGGCCCCACAGACCAAAACAGGTTAGGAGTGGTCCCAGGGGACCCCTTGAAGAGATTGCTGCAGGCTAGGGCACTCCCGAGTCCGGGCACAGAAATGGGGGTGCTCCTGACATGGCCTTTCACCACTCCCACCCCAGTGACACAATCTCATCCATCTCCCTGGTCACCTTTAGAGGTTGCCCCCTCCCGCTAGATCCCCCAGGTCTCCTGCTGCGTTCCCCAGTTCTCTTCCCCCACCCCGAAAAGACCAGGGAGGCCGGAACCTTCCCCAATCACTGGGGAGACCAAGTTGCATAATCTGATGCTCACACTGGCCTGGCACTCAGCTAGGCTCGCTGTCAGGTCTAATTCCCATCAGGTGAAACAGGAAGTGTCTTAGCTAAGGTGTTCCCAGGCTGGGGGGTGGGGGGCGGGGGTGAAGGAGCCTCACTCCAGCACTGCCTGCAGCTCAGCATTCTCTAGGTGGGGCAGGGCACCTGCAAGGGAGCAGGTGGGGTGGCGGGGGGGGGGCAGGACGGTTGTGTCCCCACTTCCCCTGCTTGGCCCCTGCTCGGGGTGTACCCCGGCTGGCGGGCTCGTTAGGTAAATGAATACACTTAATTATAGAAATGAGCCGAGTCTCCGGTTCTGGCAGGAAGACAGAGTGCGGGGCTGGCAGGGAGTGGCAGGTGACTCAGAGCGCAGGGTTGCGGGGCGGAGGCAGAAGGGGAGCGCAACAGCCAACGGTCCGGGGATGCTGAGGAAGCAGAGACGCCATGGCTTGGGGTGCAGCTGGGAGGTGGGGCTCCTGGGGGGTGTCACCCCAGAATCTGGGCCCAGGTGCCCCAGAGAGGAGGGGTCCCTGAGCCGGGCAGCCAGTCCCAGAGCTGAGTCCAGGCCCCTGACCGGAGCCGGGGACCAGCAGGTCTCTTCCCCCCAGAAGCCCAGAAGCAACCCTAATGCCCTCGACAGCAGCAGGAAGACCCCACAGGGCAGCCTGACTCTCGCTGGTGTGGGTGAGGGATGGACAGACAGACAGACTCAGTGGTAGTGAGTGGGAGGCCACGTGGGAAGTGCAAAGTGTATCTGCCCTGATTGAGGTGGGGCCCCAGAGAGGGGCGGCGGTGCCCTCTTCACTCAGGATGGAGGTGGCAGGGGTCTCCCTGATTGTCCTAGTTGCCCCAGATCCCAGATTCTGGAGTCCAACATTTCGGGGGCCAGAATCCCCAGCCTCCTGCCCAGCGCCCCAGGCCACCGCAGGAGGAAGCAGGCTGGAGGCGGGTTGTGCCCCCAGTGCAGCTAAGGGGCCGAGCATCTGGGTGGGGGGCTGGCGGGGGGGCGAAGGGTGGGGGGAAGCAGGAGTTTCCTTGCAGGGTGGGGCGAGCTGAACCGTGACGCCAGTGGAGACAGCCCCAGACTGCTTCCTGCGGCTCCCGTTATGTTGGTTAGACTCCAGGACTTTTCACGGCCTTGGTGAAGAAAAGGCACAGGGGTCAGAGGGCACGGCAGCCAGGGCAGCCTGGGGAAAGGTGCCCGGTACGCGGGACTGCGGTGGGGGGGGCACGAGTGCCACACCTGCTCGCCGGGCCTGTTTCCTGGCAACCCACCTGTTCCCTCTGGAAGGTCACTCTAATTGGCTGAGCTGTGCGCTGGTTGCCAAGAAGCATTGTGGAGGCATCTTGGAAAGCGAGCAGCCGGGTCCCACGAGAGACAGCCACGGGGTGCAGGCACCCTGCCATCTTCCCTCCGTCCCCCCCCCCAGTCCCCGCGTGCTGCCCCTTCCCAGGTGAGACCCAATCTCCACTCCTCTAGGTCCCTCAGCCTGCTCCCGCATGGCCTCTCGCCCAAACTGCTGAGTCTCAGCACACAGGCTGGATGCAGGGTATTCAGCACTCCGCCAGGCTGGGGACCCCCTGGCTTGGCTCTGAAGAGGCCAGGCTCTGGGTCGGGAGTGCTGGAGAAACAAGCCCATCTTGATCCTGAAGATGGTGGGCAAGGGGGTAGGGGGTCCAGGAGAGACCCCACCTGCTGCCCCTTAGCTAGGCCTCTGGGCTCTTTGTGGCCTCGTGCTGGGCTGCTACAGACTCTGCCCAACAAGGCAAAAGACCCATTGTGCTGCCAAGGTGTCACGGTACCAAGGAACCCCATGGGTACAGAGCTGAGCGGGCCAGGGAAGGGGCCCCAGGAGGGGCATGGGCTGGGCAGGCCAGACCAGGCCACGTCTTCAAGGCTAAGCTTCACAGTCATCCCCGCAGCAGCCTCTGTCCCTGATTTCCTCAACCTTGCCTTGGTCTGGGGTTTGGGGGACACTGGGGAGAGTGGGGGTGGGGGATCAGAGTGCAGAGGGCTGGTGAGATGGTATCAAACCCATGGAAAAGCTTTGTCCTGGGTGGATCGGGGCTGGTACCTCGGGAGCTCAGGTAGGGACCCCATCAAGGAGGAACCAGGTGGTCGAGTGAGGCCTGCCTCCTCCCGTCCCCGCTGGCCCCTGGCGGCCCCTGCTGTCATTTAGGCTGTAATCACTTGTCCCAGCACTGCCTATGGCCCTGTTGCAGGCCTGGGACCTGCGGGAGCATCCCGCCTCCCTTCACAGGACGCCAGGGCTGCTCCCAGGGGCTCTCCGGAGCCCCCACTGCACCTCAGGGGTGATGCTCTCTTCCTCTGGCTCTTCCTGAAGGGCAGAGCTAATTCCGGGGGTGGAGAATGGGGGGGTGGGGGGGTTAAACTGCAACTTCAGGGCCCTGGCACAGGCAGACCATTCTCTGGAGACCTCCCGAGCACTTACCCTTGACTCCTGAGAGCCCTAGGGGAGCCCCAGAGAGGAGGGGTCAGGCTGAGACTGGGGGCGGGGCAGGGCCCATTCTAGCCCACCTGGGTGGGGGCAAGGCGAGGGCCATGCCAGGACCTTCCTACCCCGGGCACCCCTCCTAAATGCGGGGGCGCGTCCAAGGCAGAGGAGATGGTGGCCATGGCTTCCGAGGCGGAGGGGAGCGCAGGGCGTGCGGGGAGCTCTGGGGGGCCTCGGGCCCCGGTCCGGCCGCCGTACCTTTGCGCACGCTTCCATCGGCACAGGCGTAGTCCCCGGCGCTGAGCAGGAAGCAGGCAGCCGCCTTCTTGTTCCTATCGCGGGCGGTGCCCGCGCGCCGCAGGGCCTGGCGTTCCTCAGGGGCCGGGCCCGAGGCCAGGGGCTGCGTGAGGCTGGCCCCCTCCTCGTCTGACAGCACCGCGCTGGCATCTCCATTCTGCTTGGAGTCTGGAAGGGCAGACAGGAGAGAGGCGGGGTGAAGGCCACCAGGGTCTCTCGGATCCCACACCTCGAGGGCCGCGGTCCCATCCATCCGAGGAGGGGGCTGCTATGCAGCAGGGCCAGGAGGTGGCCCAGAGTCTTGAGGAGGGTGCCGCCCGGGTGCCAGGACGCTGCCTGGAATCAGATACCCTGCAGCAGGGCCTCCCCATCTGCCACCTGCTGAGTCGGCTTCCCTCCAACAAGGCGGGATTGGGGGGTACCAACTCTCCTTAATCCAACATTGGGGCTCTCACCACTGGGACCCCCCGTAGACTCTGATTCTTTTTTTTTCCCCTTCTTTTGAGTCACACCCGGCGATGCACAGGGGTTATTCCTGGCTCATGCACTCAGGAATTACTCCTGGCGGTGCTCAGGGGACCATATGGAATGCTGGGAATCAAACCGGGGTTGGCCCCGTGCAAGGCAAACGCCTTACCTGCTGTAGTATCTCTCCAGTCCGACCCTGATTCTTAGGCACCAGCAGCCCAGCCCTCTGCTCTTGGGTTCACCTGTCTGGGGAGGGCTCTGGAGATGCCATTCTGCTCCCGGGGGCTCCTCCCAGCACCCACTTGCTCCTCAGAGAACAGTGAGGGTGTAGCTGAACCCTGGTCTGAATGGGGGAGCCCCTGAGTTTGGCCCTGGCCCTAGCCGGGATGGCCTCACCACAGCAGGGGCCTGCAGTGTGGGGTGCAGCCAGGCCCTGGAGGGTCCTGTGCAATCTGAACAGGTCTAAGGGCAAGTCACCCTGACTGGGAGAGCAGAGTGGGGACCCGGGAGGGGGTTCTACCTGGTGGGGGAGAGGGGGAGCTGGAGGCACACTATTACCCCAAGGTCCTTCCCCGGAATGATGGTGGATGTGAGAGGCTTGTCCAATGGACACCCACCCCCTCAGGCTGGCATCTGGGGCCGAGTTCTACATTCCTGGACCCAAACAGGAGACCATGAGACTCCCAGCCCAGGCCCAGACTCCCAAGGGCCTGGCCTCCAGCAGCTTCCACACCCACCACGTGGACCCCACACCCTTCCTCCAAACTACCCCCCCCCCCATGCTACGGGTAAAACCGCCTCCCCTCCTGTGTTCAGACTCTGAGAAGCAAACTCCCCCTGCCCCCACACCCCAGCCCTGGGCAGGTCTGCAGCCCCTGGTGCCCCACCCCATGCAGACCGCTCTCTCCCTTCCTCTCCCCATGCCATCTGGGCCACTCCCTCCGGCTCTCTTCCCTCCTAGGCGAAGCCCCAGCGCCGGCGAACAGAAGGCCGCCTCCCACTGCTGTTACGTTGGCACATTTATTAGGCCAAGAGACAGCAGACGCGGGCGCTCGCTCGGGAAGAAGTGATTCATGTGTCGGTGCACCTTGGGGGAACAGCTGCCCTGCGTGCCAATTAAGGGTGGCAGCCCCCAGCGCCGCAAAGGGCCGCCCCCTGCTCTGAGCACTGCCATGCTGGCATGCCCAGGTGCCACAGCCACGCCTGGGGGTACGGATATGGGTACTGTAACCCAGTTTCCAGGGAAGGAATCTAGGCGCAGGGAGGGGAGAGTTGGTTGGGGCTCGGGACATACTCAGCCAGGTAGGGTGGCCAAGATGGACTCAAGAGTGCCGTGCTGGGCTTCTGCCGGACAGTCCCCATGTAGCCCAGCTCGGGAGAGATGCTCAGGGGCCGGCACAAACAGGGAGCAATGAGGTTCCAGGAGAGACCCCGGCCCTCCGTCTCAGCCTCTGAGGCACCGCGGCATCTCTCACAGGAGTCCAGAGCACTGAAACACAGTCCCAAATTCCAAGTCCCCAAGGCACACCCCTGGCCTCTGGGATGTGGGGCTATTCCTTCCCGGCCCCCCAATCTTACCTGCCCGTTTCCTCTCCACCAACCCCTCTTCAGGGGCAGGGGGGCTGGCGTCGCTGTAGGTGCTATCCTGAGGAGAGGTGCCCTCAGACTTGCAGTAAATGGGTGACCCCAGCTGGGGCGGCCGGGGCACGTGCTTCTTCCGTTTCTTGGGCAGCTTCTGCTTGGCCATGGCCAGCGAGTAGTACATGCCGAAGTTGTTGACGATGACAGGCACAGGCATGGCGATGGTGAGCACGCCCGCCAGCGCACACAGCGCCCCCACCAGCATGCCCGACCAGGTCTTGGGGTACATGTCCCCGTAGCCCAGCGTCGTCATGGTGACCACAGCCCACCAGAAGCCGATGGGGATGTTCTTGAAGTCGGTGTGGTCATTGCCCCGCGGGTCGGAGGGCCTGGCGCCGATGCGCTCGGCATAGTAGATCATGGTGGCGAAGATGAGCACCCCCAGGGCCAGGAAGATGATGAGCAGCAGGAACTCGTTGGTGCTGGCCCGCAGGGTGTGGCCCAGCACCCGCAGCCCCACGAAGTGGCGCGTGAGCTTGAAGATGCGCAGGATGCGGACGAAGCGGACGACACGCAGGAAGCCCAGCACGTCCCGGGCGGCCTTGGACGACAGGCCGCTCAGCCCCACCTCCAGGTAGAAGGGCAGGATGGCCACGAAGTCGATGATGTTGAGCAGGTTCTTCACAAAGTCCAGCGTGTCAGGGCAGCACACAATGCGGACCAGGAACTCGAGCGTGAACCAGAGCACGCACACGCCCTCGATGTAGGTGAGGATGGGCTCTGTCTCCACCTCCCGCCGGAAGCGCACGCTGGTGACGTTCCCCACACGGTGGATCTCTGTCACGTTGCGGTCGATATTGAAGGCCTCATGCGTCTCCAGGCAGAAGGTGGTGATGGAGACCAGGATGAAGAAGAGAGAGGTGAAGGCCACCACCTGAGGGCAGAGCACAGTGGGGGCAGCGGTCAGCAGTGAGGTGTGGCCAGCTCCACATAGACGCTGGCTGAGGGCAGGGTTTGTGGGTCGATTCTCAGAGCAAGGGAGATGGGATCCAAAGGCCCCGTCTGGAGCAATAGAGCAAGGATCCTGGCCCTGCCAGCTCTGCCCACACCTCACTAGTCCCACCATACAGATTAAACAACGCAAGGGCAGAAAACAACTCAAGGAAATCATGTAAAAAGGCAGTTCAGTTCAGATGCTGGGAGTAGGCCTGTGACTCTGCATTTCTAACCAGCTCTGGGTCTGAGGCAGGCTCAGACCCTACTTGGGGTCAGGAGGCTTTTTTTTTTTTTTTGCTTTTCGGGTCACACCCGGCAACGCTCAGGGGTTACTCCTGGCTTTGCACTCGGAATCACTCCAGGCAGTACTCAGGGGACCATATGGGATGCTGGGAATCGAATCTGGGCCGGTCGCGTGCAAGGCAAATGCCCTCCCCGCTGTGCTATCGCTCCAGCCCCGGAGTCAGGAGGCTTTAAGCGATGGTGTCAGCTAGGACTGGAGGTGCAAATTCTCCCTCCCCACTTCCTTCCCCCACCCCTACCTGCACCCCGATACATGGGATGAGAAATACTAGGAGAGGTAGGTTTGGACACTACGTCTGAACAAACCTGCCGGTAATTCTGAACAGCGGGCAACATGGGGGTCCAGGACACGGGGCCGTCCCCACAAAGGGCAGGGGGGCCGCTGGGCCTGGCGCTGAGTGGCGTGCAGGTGGAGATGGAGCTCCTGCCGTACCCCTCTCCTCCTGCCCTCATTTCCGATCGTCTCTCCACTCCCCCCCTTAGCAGGGCCGGATGGCAAGAAGTCCCCAGAGGACGCTGGGCACTCCCCAGAGCAGGGAAGGGGGTCTGCCTGGAGAGCCCCCGCCTTCCAGAGGACCAGAATTTCAGCGGACATTGGGCTAGAGAGTCAGCGCCGATGCACACAGCTGCTGAGAGCTTGGCGAGCATGACAGCGGCGCAGCAGTGCAGCGGCTGGGTTTAAGTGTCCGATGATTATGAATGGAGATGAAATGCATGTGTAATAACACCAATCCCGGGGCCTTCATCTGTTATTCATGCATTGCCATTCACCACTCTCAGGATCCCGTGCTGGGTTCCACAGCCCCAGCGTCGTCCTCGCTGCAGGTGGGGGGAGAGGCTGGCCTGAGTACTGAGATTCAGCAGATGGAGGAGGGCTATGACCCCACCCGACTCCCACTTGGTAAGCCCCCATGGCACCTGAGCATGGCACTGCCCCCGAAGATATTTTTCTCACAGGCAGGCTGCCCCGAGAGATGGGGGCACACCCTGTTCGCAACCGCAGAGCACCAGGGAAGGAGGAAGGGGCTGTGACCCTCACACCATGCCAGGGCTCCAGACTGAAGGGGAGCAGCCTGGTGGTGGGGGGGGCGGGGGAGTATGGGAACTGGTATGCAGCTGCTATGGCACAGCCAGGGCACTGTGTGTGTGACTGTGTGTATGTGTGTGAATGTGACTGTATGTATGTGTGTGCATGAGTGTGGGTGACTGTGTGAGTGACTGTGTATGTGTGTGCATGAGAATGCATGGCTGTGTATGTGAGTATGTGTACGTGTGTGTGTGTGTGTGTGTGTGTGTGTGTGTGAGAGTGCGCACGATTGTGTGTGTTCGCCTTCTCACCTCCAGTCCTCTAAGAGGCCTCAGCACCCCATTCCCACAGGATCAGGAAGGTTGTATACTGGCCTCAGGTCGCACAGCCCAGAAGCAGGGGTGAGCATACTTGGTTTAACTTCAAAGACCTCCCCCCCCATTCTCCGCAAACCACATCTCCCCCTCCTCAAGCCCCCTCTGAGGGAAGGGCCCCTTGGGCAAGGGAGGGGGGCTCCCTCTAGAACATTTCCCCTTCCACAGCAAGCACATGCAAATGGGCTGACCCCCAGACCAGCAGGCAGAGGGGAGCCAGCACAGACCTGATCCCAGCTGGGCCCCCCACTGCTCCCCAGCCCTCAGGGTAGAGACCAAGTTCTTTCGTTGGGGGCTGGTCTTGCTGCTGTGAGCTCAAGTTAAGGCACTATAGGAGGCCTGAGGCCAAGGGCTCATCTGGGGCTAGTGGCGGTGACTACCCACTGCAGGGCTGCAGGGCTGTGTGGGGACAGTGTAGCCCCTCCTCCAGGAAGCACAGGAAGCAGGAGCCGGCACTCTCTGAGGAAGAGTTAGCCAGGAGGAGTTAGGCACCTCTGGGGAGCTGGGGTGTGGGGTTAATTAGTGATGATGTGGAAAAACAAGTTCAGAAAGAGCCATCAAGGGGTTGAGAAGGTGCAGAGAGAGGGTAGGAAGCATGGAAAGGGGTTAAAGAGCACAGAGAGGGTCAGAGGGTGTGGAAAGGGGGCCGAGCTGCCCAAGTGTCCTGGCATGGCCCCCGTGGGGATGCACCATCCCTCCTGCTTTAGGGACCAGCCCGCAGAATCCAGCATGCTCACTCACTTGAGCTTTTTTCATTGTCTCAGGAACGTCCACCCTCTCAGAGATGGGGTGGGGGCATGTGTCCATTTCTCAGAGACCCAGGAGACCCAACAGAGGGAAAGGATTCAAAGCCAGGTGTCCCAACCCTGGGCTCCCATTCCTGACACCTCCCTGGCGGGGCCCAGCTAGTTCTGCAGCGTCTCCAGGGTTGCCCCCAGAAGCCGGCCCTCCCTGGGAAGATGAAGGTGGCCCGGTGACAGGATCCAAATGACTCCC
The DNA here is from genome assembly GCF_029834395.1 of Sorex fumeus. Lineage (NCBI taxonomy): Eukaryota > Metazoa > Chordata > Mammalia > Eulipotyphla > Soricidae > Sorex > Sorex fumeus. The sequence continues at coordinate 335,291 of NW_026606104.1, read as the reverse complement.
TTCTCTGGAAACCAAAAGAATTTTCTCAGTGTAGACCCTGGTGCCTGACTCCCTTCTGTGGGCGGCCACAGGGCTTCCAGGGACAGAGGCCCAGGGCAGAGGCGGGGCATGTGCACCAACAGTCCCTAAGGAGACATCCAGGCCAGGCCCCGGGTGTCCCACTCAGAACCCCTGTGCTCGGAGCCGCCTTCCTGGCCGCTGCTGGGGAAGAAGCACAGAGCACCCAGCCCTCAGGGGATGAGCCCCGTGACTCTGCGCCCTGGCCTCCCTGCAGAGTCAGGGCAGCATGAGTGCCATGGCAGGACAGGGACAGCAACCAGGAGCCCCTGCAGGCAGCTACTGAAGGGGAGGAGGATCTGTCGCCCCACGAATTACAGAAGCTTCTAGTTCATCACTCTTTCTGCTGAGGTCTTTGTGGCCGACTGTGGTGCAGACCAGGGGCTGGAACCCGGGACCTCGCACAAGCATTCTGGCAGAACCCCATTCCTGTTGTCTGGGTGGAGGCTGGTCCCCATGGTTGAAGTTGCTGGTTTTCTTCAGGAGGGACAAGATTCTGCTGGAGAGTCGGGGTGACCAAGGGGAAGGACTCATGAACTGGGGTCCAGCAGCTCGGCTCCTGGTGCTGGGAAGAGGTTAGAGCATCATCCTGTGGGGTCCCCCGGAGACCCTCTTGCTGGCAGATCCTGTTCTGCTATGGACTTGTTTGTTTCCAGGCACCAGGGGCTGCAGGTGGCAGCCAGCCCTGTGACCAGTGTCACCCTGGACTGTCCTTGGAGGGTCTGTGAAGTCACACACTTCTGGGCCCTGCACGGGACTCTGCTGCCTGCTGGGAGATCTCCTACCCATTTCTGAACCTCTCTGACTCTCAAGCCCTTTGTTCACAGATCAAAAACAGCACCAACAGTGTCCAGGCTCCAGGCAACAGCAGGAAAAGGCCACATTCCCCTGCCCCAGACACCTCACTTCCCAGCAGCCTTAGGGGCAAGGATGAGAGAAAAAGGGGGTTACTGGGTGAGGGAGGAGGACCATGTCAGACAGAGTGCTCAGGCAAGATCTCCAGGTCACAGTAATGACTCCACAGACCAATGAGTGATGAAGCTCTGGGCTTTGAGGGACCGACACACACCATGCAAAGGCCCTGAGGTCACGGTATGCTCAGGTGTGTGGAAGAGACAAGAAGGGGCCAACCCACCTCACCAGGCCTTTGTAAAGGTAAATTGTAAAGTTCAGCTTGGAGCCTACAGTGCCTCAGGGATCTGGCACAGGCTGGGGGTGGGGGCTGAGGACACAGATGGACAGATAAACAGAAGACTTGTGCCCAAAAGCCTATGTTAAGGATGAAGTGAAATTTGACAACACAGCCAACAACACGAGCAGAGGCCTGCCCAGGGATAAGGGGCTGCCGCAGGGATAAGTAACAGCCCAGTAGTCAGGAGTGCCAAAAAGAGAAAGGGCAGCCCTGAGGGCTAGGACTCGGCTAGAGGGAATCTACCAGGTCAGCAGCTCTGGGTGGTCCTGGATTCAGCAAGGCAGGGCAAGGGCTGTTGTGATGCAAGGTCTGCCCTGGGACAGGATGCCTGAGTCCCAGCGAAAGGACCCCCGCCCTCACTTCCTTTTCTCTCACGACTCCTCTAAGACTCTGGCCATGGCTTATTGCCACCTCAAGTCAAATCCAGATCCAGCCTCTGTATGTTCTCACCAAGCCAACACTTGGGGGCTTCCTCGGGCTGCCCAGGGCCAGCAAGACCAGGTCCCAGGAGGATTTGGTCCAATCTGACCCCCGACCTGGATCCAATCATCCAACATCTGCCCTTTCCCGAGACTGCCCATCTGGGTCACCTATACTATCTGTCCTCTGCTTCTGTTGCTCCCCTGGCCAGAAAATCCCCTTGTCCCTAATTGCTCTACCTACGGGGAAGGTTTCTCCCTTTATGGATTTATGTATAACCTGCCGCCTTCTAAAAATTGCTCAGGGAAGCTAAGAAATTAGCCTGCGAGGCCAACCCTCCCCACCCGGAGGCTCCTCACTCCAGCTTCCCCGCACACACACGCCCCTGAACACCATGTCAGAGACAGCTGGAGGTTAGCACTGCCTGCTCTTATCTTCAACTGCACTTTATTATCTAAGGCACCTTTCATCTCATTTATCCTTTAGTGGGGGTCACACTGTCCATTGGCCCTTGGGGCTACTCTTGGCTCTGAGGATACTTCCGGTGGTGCTCAGGGGACCGCGTGGTGCCAGGGATGGAGCCCAGGATGTCTGCATGCAAAGTCTGTTGAGCTCTCTCCAGCCCTGCCTCTATATTCTTAATAGGGGCTATAACCAGTGGGGCTGGAGGTGTGGGGGGGGGGGGGGCTTGCGGGGGTCTGGGACTTGTGGTGCTGGGGATAGAACTGGGGCCCACACGTGCTAGGCAAGTGTTCTCCCCCACCTGAGCTCACTCCCCGAACCCTCGACCTTGTACTGTTTGCAGCATTTCTTGTTATCTGTCACCCTGCGCCCCAGCCACCTGGCCTGGCTCTCCAAAAGGAATCACCTCGGACTCAGCTTCACGTTTATCAAGGCCCAATTCGTTGTCTGATATACAGGAAGTGTCAAGAAATGTTTGCTCCGTGACAGACTCCACAGTGGCTGCCAGTTGCCCCCAGTCACGGAGAGACCATCACAAGCCGGGCTGGTCAGCAACACTAGCAGGGGACAGAGAGGGCTGCAGGCGCCGCAACTCTCCAGGGTCAGCCGAGAGCCCAAGTCACCATCACTCAATCTGAAAGATGCCAGCCTCCACCCCCACCCCGTTCCCCAGGGCAGAGCGCCCCAGGGCACAGCAGGCCAGGGTCAAGGGGCCAGGCTGGCACAGGGCTGGTGAGAGGCAGGGCCGAGGAGCCTGGGCACCCTGTTCCCCAGGCCCAGCTGCCTGACACGACGCTCCCCCTGCCTGTTCCCAACTCTCCAAAATAACCCGTTCATTTTACCCCTCCCCCACTTTACACCCCACCCCAAATGGTGCCAAACAGAAACACCTCATCAGCCAGAGGCAAGATGTTCAGAGGCAAATGCCAGTCTGTTCAGAGGTGGAAGAAAACAGGCCCAGAGGAGGCTGGGAGGTGGTCCCAGGGTAGGCTCATGGCCTCCTGCTGTCTGGGGGAGCCAGGGCACCCAGCCCCTGCTCCACGTTCTGGCTTTCCTTAGCTTAGAGCCTGCCCTGCCTGTCACGTAGCTTCATCTGGGTGACGGGGGCCAGGGACATTCAAGGCCTCCTGAAGGGGTGCCTGGGAAGCCTGCTTTCACCCTTTGCCTGAGGAAAGGGAATCAAGTGTTTCCCTCACTCCTTTCTCTGTGTCCTGGGACAGCCCCCAGTGAGAAACGGAGAGCCCCGAGCCCCAGAGTGAGCCATTTGAGCGAGGAAAGAGATGGAGGTGCAGGGCCCGGGCTTGGGGGCCCTAGATCCTGGTTGAGCAGCCCTCGGGGGTCTGTTTCTTCCTTGGTGGGGCTTAAACCTCGGCCTGGCCTGAGCCCATGAGATGCTAGAAGCAGCACCTGACCCAGTTCCAGGTGGATCCCGGGGCCACGGGGACCCTACGGATGGGTCACCTCCTCTTTCCAGACAGGGAAAAACAATCTAGGAGCTGATTTAGCCAAACAAGATCTCACATCCTTAACAGGGCTGATGACGGAGAGAAAGTCCAGTCCTGGAAACCTCGTCATGAGACTGGAGGTATGGAGAGATGTCCTGGGCCATTAGAAACCAGAGCCTCCTGTTTGCCTGATTCTCCAGCTCTGGTCCCTTGCACAATGGGATGCCAGGCAGGCCGTGGCCAGGCTTTGCCGTGCCTGCAGTGCGGACAGCAGGCCCTGGGCTGAGCCAGCAACCACCTACCCTGTGGGCCTGCTCCCCTGGGCCCAGCCACGGAGGAAGCAGGGCTGAGCACTGGGCTGGAGTCATCTGAGAGGAATGGCCCCAAGGGCCAGGCCAATCACTAGACCACAGGTTCCCTGGCCCTCTCTGTTCGCTTTCCCTATAGACCTGGCACAAGGCGCAGTTCAACCAGGTGGGCACCTGGGGCTGACCCTACTGCTCTCGCACAGGGCACCCCGTACAGCACCCCAAGCCTGGGGGAGGCAGGCACCCCCGAGGTAGGGCTGCACACAGACCAGAGGGTAGGGGAGGAGGGCAGAGGCACAGGTCTGGGGTAAAAAGGGGGAGACAGGGAGAGAGGGGCAATGGGGAAATGGTCCCTTCGGTGTTCCCCATCTTCCCTGGGCTTTGAGATTTCATCCTCAGGAGCCTCAGACACCCCAAGAGCCCGAGAATGTTCCCAGTTGTCTCTCCAGCCCGCCATCAGCGGCACAAGCAATCATGGAATGAGGCACAGCTTGGGGTGGGGGGTCTGCGTCCCAGGCCCCGTCCACGTAGCTGTGTGACCTCGGACAGGCAACGGGCTCTCTGAGAGCCGCAGTGTAGCAAGTGGGCTTATGCCTGCTGCCAGTTCATGCGGAGCAAAGGGTCTACAGCGAACGAATGCTCAGTAAAGAGAGGCTGCTTATCGTATCTGATCTCCTTATCTCATCTTATCTTCTCCTTTCCCACCTCATCCTGTCTTACATTATTTTACTGATGCAGGGCAAGAATGGAACACAGGCTGCGAGATCATGGATTTTTCCCACTGAGCCTCAGCCCTGGCCCAAGAGTGGAAGAACCACGGGACACGAAAGTTCTGGACTATGAGGACTGGAGACTAGGGCTTGCTGGCAGGCTCAGCTCTTAAGCATCAGAGGAGACGCTTCACGCTTGGATTACCCCTGAATCCTGCCTTCTTGGTTGCTTCCCAGAGAAGACGAGACCCTACCTGCGCCCCCAACAGACCCCTCAATTGCCCCCCACCCCGGCTGAGGGCCGGGCGTCCTCAACTCCCGGAGCACCCTACTGGGCTGGCAAGCACAACTCATAGAGCCCCAGACTGGCTGCTGGGCAGAAAGTCAACTCAGTGCCCACAGGTGCAGCCCTGCAGGATCCAAGAGGGAAGAACTTGAATGGGTGAGATGCCCCTGAAATCCCAGGGAACTGAGAAATAGGGCCAAGGTCCCTGACCCCCTTCATCTCATTCCTACCTCGCTGGTTTGCCCTGTACTCACTCTTCATCAAGCTAAACTTCCTTCTCCCATTCCCAACTTTGGAAGCGCCTGAACCACATGCCCAGGGCCCTCAGCCCCTCAGCTGTCTCAGCTGCAAGGAAAGAAACAAAGGCCACTGTCTCCAACTTCAAAAAGGTCTCAGCCTCCCAGTGACTGCCAGGGCACTCCTGCACCCCAGCCCCAACTGCTCTGCCCCCTTCCAAGAGGAGCCACAGCTACCCTGGAATTTGTGCCCATCTGGGCCCTCCCTGACGCCCCAGTCCCCTGTCTCCTGCCCAATCCGGGTGGATTTTTCCTTCTGAGACTGAGTGCAGGACGGTGGGGAGGGTAGGAGGGCTCTGAGACTCATTAACGCCACAGCCTGGGAGGCAGGAGACCTCGGCAGCAGGAAGCAGTCCCCAGACCCCTGGCACTGCTCGGTTCTTTCCTGTCTCCCAGGAAGACCCTGGCCCAGGAGATCAGATGCCAGCCCCCAGGCTCTGGGCCCTCTCCAGCCCCGTTTCAGGGTGGTTTTTCAGCACATCTTACCCCCACACCCTTCCTGATGAGGAGGTTGGAGGGTCCTGGCTGGAGCTGGGGAGGAGGGAAGGGCTGGACTGTTGCCTAAATCCGTGGCACCCCTCCACCCCCACCCCCACACCTATTTCAAGTGTAACCTGACCCGGAGCTTTCTGGGAAGCCCATCTGGGCTGCTGCCCGGGGGAGAAAATCAGAAGGAGACCTGGGCACTCTTCCGGCAGCCTGTGGCTGGCCACTGGTCTTAGGGTCCGTAGGGCCCAAAGAGAGGCGCTCTTCCCTAACCTAATTCATCCTGTCCCTGCAGAGGCCTCGGCACCCATGGTGTCCAGGAAGCCTACGGAACAGCCTTCTGACTCTCTCCCTTGGGAAGGAAATTGAAGGCCTCTCCCTAACCTGGTATCTGTGCCCGTCCGGCCCTCCCTGCAGCCCCATTCCCCAGTCTCACCCCCATTCACCCAGGGTGTAGGGGGCGTCTACTCCCAGACCTGTCACGTGCGTGCGGAAGAGGCTGAAGCCCCCAAGTCAGCCTCCAGGAAGTTCCTAGTGCCCAGCCCCTGGTGCTGCAGGCAGGATGGCATGGGGTGGCACTCAAGGAAGGGTGAATGTGAAGGCCCAGCCATGGAGCTGGTGCCCAGTGCAGTTTCCCCTCTCCTCCCCGCCCAAAACCCTGCCTGACCCCTGCAGAAGATCCAATTCCAGTTCACCCTGGCTCCAGGCTCTGGGGAAGTGTGTGGAGGGATGAATGAGGAGAGGGAAGCAGGTGGAAGGGCGCAAAGGAGGACCCACCCCGCCCCCTCCTCAAGAGCGGGGAGGCTGCGGGCAGCCGGCATGAAGTCCCGGTGGTCAAATCAAGAGTGTGGCATCTGCCGGTGCAGAGCAGAGGGGTGGGGCGCTGAGCCCGAGCGCCCCCTGAAATGCAGGGAGGGCCGAGGTGAGCCAGGCATCCCGGTCCTGCCACCCGGCCCGCCCCTCCGCCGGGGCCCCCAGCGGGTGCCCGGGCCCGGCACTCACCCTGGCCGCGCGGGAGGAGTAGGGGTCCTCGAAGAGCGCCCACATGCGGGGCTGCCAGCCGCGGCAGCCCCCGCAGCCCGCGCCCGCGCCGCCGCCCCCGTCGTGGGGCCCGGGGCGCGGCAGGGCCGGGTCGCGCTCCCCGTCGCCGCCCTCGCCGCCGCCCTCGGGGCTCTCGAAGCTGTCCAGCGCCTCCTCGGCGTCGCGGTGCTGCCGGTAGGTCATCCAGCAGCAGGGCTCCACGTCGGTCTCGTCGATGCCCCAGAAGGTGAGCTCCTCCTCGAAGAGCGGCCCGCACACGTCGGCGGGGCAGTGCAGCTTGCCGGTGCGGTAGTAGTTGAGCACGTAGGCGAAGACCCCGGGGTGCCGGTCGAAGAAGAACTCGCCGCCGCCGCCGCCCGCGCCGCCCGCGCCGCCGCCGCCGGGGTCGGCCAGCCAGGCCAGCCGGGTGCCGGGCAGCGTGCGCAGGGTGCTGCGGTAGGTCTCATGGCGCGTGCCGCCCACGTTGAGGACGATCTTCTCCGACGCCGCGCCCCTGGCCATCTCCTCCTTGAGGCATGGTTTGGACGGCGGCTTGTTGCCCGACTTGCGCCCGCGGTAGGAGGAGACGCACACCGAGCTGATCATAGGCGGCGCGCGGGCTGGCTCGGGCGGCCGCTGCCCTCCCGACACCTCCGAGGCGGCGGCTGCGGCTCCGGCGGCCCCTCTGCGTGGCCCTGCCCGCCGGTCCCCGGGGCGGCGGGCGGCGGTCCCCGGGGCGGGCGGGGCGGCGCACAGGTGGTTGGGCCGGGCACGCCCCCGCCCCTCCGCCCGGCGGCCGCGGAGCGCACGGGCCGGGCGCGCTGGCACTGGCGGCGGCGGCGGCCACAAGCGGGGGCGGCGGTCACGGCGGCCGGGGCTGCGCGCGGTCGGCACGGGGCGGCGGCGGCGGCGGGTGGCCCCTCGCCCCCATTCGCAAACCCGGCGGCGGGCGCGGAGGGCGGGCGGGGCCGAGCGGCGCGCGGCGTCCGGGCGGGCGGGGGCGGCGCGGGGCGCGGCGGCGGCGGCAGGAAAACAGGCGCCGGCCGGCCGGGCTCCCGCGCTGGCGGGCCGGGCGGGCCGGGCCGGGCGGGGGCTCAGACGGGGCGTCCTGCGCCTGCCCGGGGCGGGGCTGCTCGCGGGCGCGGGGCGCGGGGCGTCCCTGGCGGCGGCGGCGGCGGCGCGGCCAAGGACACCTGCGGGCTTCCCGGGCGGCGCCGGGAGGGAGCGTCAGCGCAGCGCCCCGGCGCGGGGCTCCGGCGATCGGGCCGGGCCGTGCGCGCGGCTGCCCATCTCCGGGCGGGGCTCGGGCCCGGGCGGGGCGGGGGAGGGGGCCGGCCAGCACCCGGACGGCTCGGCTCTCCGGCCACGGGCGCCTAGACCCCGCTCCGCGGGCCGGGGTGGGAGCGGGGCCGCCCGGCGCGTCGCGGGGTCCCGCGCCGAGCCCCGCCGAGTGGAGCCGAGGCGCGCAACCCCCCTGGCGCCCGCGCCCGCCCCGCGCACCGCGTCCGCGCGCCCCCGCCGCGAGCCCCTCTCGGTCTCGTCCTCCTGCCGCTGGCAGCCCGCGGCTCCTCCCACTGCAGGCCGGGTGGCCCCGGGGCGCTCAGGACCCCTCGCCCTACCCGCCACCCGCCCCTCTGGCTGCGCTCGTCGCCCCCTCCCCGCGCAGCGGGTGGCTCGGTTGCGGTTCTCGGAGGGAGAAGAGCGGAGAAACGGCATCCCCAGGGGGAGCCCACCCCCTCCTGCCCCAGACGGGGTGTCGGGACTTCCCGGCCAGCCCCCCCGCACCGTGCACTGCGGACCCTAGACACCCAGACCCTGAACCTCAGCATCGCAATCGCAGTCGCCAAACCCCCCTAGGGAATGGGCACCGGGCAGACAACCGACTCACGGTCTGGGTGAAAGGAACAGGTGGCAGGGCTGGGGGTGGGCGGGTCGCCCTGGACCACCTGTGCGTTAAGGTTCGGGGCCACAAGGGTGCATCCCTGTCCTGCCTTGCCACCCCGTCCTGGTTCTTGGTAGTGCCGCAGGGTGCAGTTTGGCTTTGCCATTTCTGTGTCTCCTTTGCCCTTTCCGGCCCTCGACTCTCCACCTCCCGTTCCTTTTTGAAGCCCTCCCCAAGACCACCTCTGCGAGACCTGTTTGCTAAGTGATTGCGGACCTGTCACACATTCATCACGGCTCCATTTTATGGCCCCGTCCCAAGTGCACTCTCCAGATTGATTTTTGTTTCTAAGACGAGTACCTCTCCTACATCTTTGAATTAATCTCCCTCCCCCGCGACACACACCATTGTTTTTTGGGGGATCACACCCCGTAGTGCTCAGGGCTTACTCCTGACTCTGCTCAGGGATCCCTCCTGGAGGGCTCAAGGAGCCATATGGAATGCCAGGGGTCAAACTCGGGTCTTTGGGTGCAAGGCAAATGCCTTACCCTCTGTACTATTGCTCTGCCCCCCATTTAAAAAAAAACAGACAAGGGGTGGAGTGATAGTACAGAGGGGAGGGGCACTTCCCATGCATGTGGCTGGCCTGGATTTGATCCCCAGCACCCCATATGGTCCCTGAGCATGATCAGGAATGATTCCCGAGTACAGAGCCAGGAATAGCCCCTGAGCACCACCTGGTGTGGCCCCAAAACAAATGAAAAAAAATTCAGGCAGCCTCCATGGCCCTCTGGATGCTTCAAGGATTCTGAAGCACAGATGGCAGGTGAGGGGTATGCTTGCCCCTGGTCCCCATCAGCTCCAAACCAGGAAGGACCGTAGGTTGTATAACATACAGTATACTGAGAAAAGCCAGACAAGGACCTCTGGGCAGTGTGGTGGGGCAGCTCCTGGCTCCATGCTCAGAGGATCATGCCGTGCGGGGGGTCTTCGGCATGCAAAGCGCAGGCTCAGTCATTGAACTATGCCTCCAGGATACTTATCAACGAAGGCCCCATCACGAATGAGCTCCTGAAACTCACGTCACTACTCTTTGGCCATCTGTCTTACAGTGCCATCTTGGACTTCACGTATTAGCGGGCATCCCCTCTTGTGTCCAGTCCTGTAACAGCTGCGTCACAGAGATTGACTGACTTTGAGTTTGCTGCAGAAAAAAAAGGAAAGAGAAAGAGAAAGCAACATTCTAGCTGTGACAGGGAAGAGAACAGCAGGACTGGCCAGAAGCCGAAGGGTGAAGGAGGTTCCGGCAGCAGCCATGCCGACAGAGCGGGCCATCAGGAGCTGCTGTCGATGGGTTTGCTTCCGACAACTTTGCGTCTCTCCAGCATTTTCTTTTCTTTAGCTAGACCCTCTTTGTTCTTCAGTGGACCTTCTGAGGCAGGGTAGAGGTTAAAGGTGGGACAGGAGAGGCCCAGCATGCATACCTGAGCCAGGTTTTCTTCTTGGAAGTGTTTGAGGGCCTGCTTTGCACCAGAAGCTGTTCCAGGCAGGGGATGTCAGAGAATAGACCCTCCCCCACTCCCAGCCCTCACCCCAGTAGGTCTTTGCCCCAGCAATGCTTCCTTCCATTCCTGCTGCCTTTGTGGATGTGCTGAGCTTGCGAGGACATGAAGGGAGAAAGCGGTTGGGAGAGAGGTGCCCACAAAGAGGATCAGAAAGCTGCCGTGGGGGTCCAGGAAGCTCGAAGGAAGCAGAGCACCAGTCTGGGGAGAGGATCCCTGGCGCCGCGTGCTGACCAGAGGCCTCCGGAGAAGGCTTCGCCACTAGCCAAAGAGTTTATCCCAGAACTCTCGACCAACTGTTACCTGCATGTTTCTGGGGGAGTCGGGGCATTTCCTGCCAGGCCTGTGAGAATGAGGTCATGTTTCGCCAAAGCACTCTGATGGGGCACAGAGCCCCCAGCCCAGCCTGCAGCTCGGCAGCCATGTGGACAGGGTTGTGCTGCCCTCTGGTGGTGCTGGGACGCCCTAACCCGGCTCATCCTCCTTTTTCCTTGGGAGAGCTGGAGATTAAATTTTCCATCCCATAGTGTCTGTCCCAGCCTGCTCTGCCTGCCCTCCCATGTCACCACCACCCTTCACCATTCCTCGGAGACTTGGAGGACCGACAGGTGTGGTTGCAAACCAGTCACCATCAGACATTCCCATTTGGCAAGCTGTTTTCCCTCCATCATCACTGTTTTCCTCCTTCTTGTCCTGGGCACTTCTGTGTGAGAGCCAGTTCCCATGGAAATGAGAGCTGAAGTGTGTGTGGGGTGGGGGGAGGAGAGGGCAGCTTCCATCCCCAGGAACGAAGGCATGATAAATGATTAAGAGAAGAGGGACGTGTTTGACCCTGTGCAATGGCGCTGTCTGCCTGGACCTCTGTGGGGGAAGCTCTGTGCTTCCCAAAAGCTGAGCCCAGCAGTGGGAAACTCGAGAGCCTGACACCATGTGCCTTTTCCCATCCCCACTCAGTGTGGGACTCTGCTGTGCTAGCAGGACAGGAGACCCCAACCTCACCTTGGACTCTCCTTGTCGGAGGGCCTCCAGGCCTAGCATGAACTCCATGGCAGCTTCGGCAGGTTCTAGCATGGACTCTCCCCTTTGGGCATTCCTGACAGGCACCAGCCAACTCCTTTCCCAGCTTCCCTGCCGGTTAATTGAATTGCATTGATGGTCATCATGGCTAGAGTAAGGTATGTGTGTGTGTGGGGGGGGGCTTTCCACCCATTCTTGGGTTGCTGGAAAGCTCTAGAGAAGGTGCATTTAGGATTCTGGGGAATCCTGAAGATGGTCCTGATTGGTCCAGCTCTTAGAAAGGTCTAGAAAGATCCCAACAAAGGCCTTTCCAATTCACAAGCTCGGTAAACTATGGATATGGAATCAGAGACCCAGAAGGGACCTGGGGGGCAGTTCACAGGCATTTCTCCTGGAGACACCTGAGGTCAAGGGAGCAGCAAATCTGGGAAGGAGGCATGGCCAGGGGTAGAGAATGCTACCTCTGCATGCAGAACAATGGACAGACATGTGCACATGCACACATACTCGCACACGCTCACACATACACAGGCACACACACACGCGCGTGCGCGCACAACCCAGCTGACAAGACTCCTGGACACTCAGCTTTTATCTATCTAGAGAAATATAGATCCCTCCTCACGGGCTTGACTTCAGCAAAACTGGGGTTCATGCCATCAAAGTAGTTCATGTGTCCTAATGGGCTGAGGGGGAAGGGAAGGCAGCGGCCTGCAGAGGAAAGTAGAAACTCAGCCCCTCCTGGTAGCTCAGAAAGTGCCCCGAGCTGCCCAGCTTGGCTCATCCCTGAGAAAAGATGGAGCAGGAAGGCAGCCAGCTCTGACCAGGGTGCCACCGGGTGGATCTCTGTAATCTTTACGGCAACTGGCACTCTGGCTGCATGGGGAGGATGTGTTGGTGAGTGACATGCAGAATCTTCTCCCCATCCCAGGTGTCTGCCCATTGATGGGGTATGAGGTGGGTGCCCATCCCCAGGGACCTGCTGTGGACAGGACACTCCCAGAGGGCCCTCTGCTTGTTTCTCCTTGTATTGTTGCCAGGGCCTAAGCACTGTGAACCTTCCATTGAGGCCTGACCCAGGGGATTAACAAGGCGGTGGAATGGAGAGCCCTCTCTGGCACTCCAGTGCTGTACAGAAGGAGCCCCTGAAATGTGGACAGGAAGAAACTGGCATTCTGGGCTGCCAGGAGGAGCCGAGTTTTCATAGCCCTCTGCAGACAGCTGGCTTCCCTTTTCCTGGGCCCCTGCTGTCCTGCTCAGTCCAGGAGGGGAGAAACTAGCTTACTTCTTCCCCTGTGGCATGTGGGAACTCTGGGAAGATATATTTTTCTTCTCTGTGCACCTCAGTTTCCCCAATTGTTCTGTTTGGATCAGATAATTGCTATAGTTCATCTTGCAACTATTATCATCACTCTGTGGTGGGCTGCAACAGCTGTTGTATGTTGCTGACGACTTTGGGTCACACTCAGCTGTGCTCCGGGTTTATTCTTGGCTCTGTGCTCGGGGATCACTCTTGACAGTGCTCAGGGAGCCCTATCTGGTACTGGAGTGTGACCCAGTGTTTGCCACATGCAAGGCAAGCATCTTACCCCCTGCACTATGGCTCCAGGCATCACTGATGGTTTTATTGTCAGGAGATGGGAAGGACTTGGCCGGACAGTTCTGGCTTTGAGTCCCCATGCAGCTGCACTGCAGACCTCGCAAAGCCGCAGGATGGTCCCTGCACCATGTTCCTGTGGCTGGTATGTTGCTGACAGTTCCTAGTAGCCAGTACCCAGCTGGGCGCCCACTGAAGCACCTGCCAGCAGAGGGCAATCTCAGAATGCCTGGACACCTGACCTGGCAGCTGGGCTCCTCCGTGACCAGCATCCCTAGAATGGCAGCATGGTCTTTTAAAGCCTTGGAAGTCACAGAGCTTAGCGACACACCTACCATATCCTGTTGGGCCAATGACACACTTGTTCACTCAGATGCGAGGAGTCTAGACTCCGTAACCTTGAAGACATGAAGAATTTGGGCTTCCTTTCCTTCAGCCACAGGCCTGTGTCAGCAGACTATTACCTCCCAGTCAAGCCCCTGTGGCTGGAGCAGGATGAGGCTGTGTGTCTGGTTGAGGTTGTTGATTGCAGGAAACCAAGATCCATGAGAACCACCCCCTCTGGGTCCTGCCTTCCCTGGGAATGGGACCTCCCCCGCCACCTTCATGGACAGAAATGGTGCTTTCTGACTCAGTCTGGAAGGATGGTTCATCACGTGCGTGATAGTGCCCCAGAGTGAAGGAGGTGCCCTGGACTGACTCTTGTAACAAGAAGGAAGGACGTTAATCTCTAATGAGCTCCCGTGGCACAGAATGGAAAGAGGTCTATATTTCAGAAAGAGTTCGTCTTTTCCAGACTGGATGGCTGGAAAGATGCGAGAGCAGGTAAGGTACTTGCTTCGCATGTGGTTGACCTGGGTTTAATCCCTGGCATTCCATATGGTTCCTCATTTCCACCGGGAGTGATCCCTGAGCACAGAGCCAGAAGTAAGCCCTGAACGTTGCTGGGTATGGTCCCCAAATAAAACAAAACAAAGACTAGATATTCAGAGGTTTAAGGGACTCTCCTGAAAGGACAGGGGCAGTGACAGGGCAATAGATCGGTGACTAAAAACCGCCCCCTGGCCGACCTGAGGCAGAGCGGCTGTGTCTCCTGACCCCTCCTGTCTTTCACTTCCTCCCTGCTCTACTCCCTCCTTTCAGTGCTCAGACTCCCCTTCATGTCCCCATCACAGTATTCTATCTGTGCCCCAGACCTGTGATACCTCTTTTAAAAAAACTGTCATTTTTTAAAAAATTTTTGCTTTTGGGGTCACACCTGACGATGCATAAGGTTACTCCTGGCTCTGCACTCAGGAATTACTCCCAACAGTGCTTGGAGGAACCATATGGGATGCTGGGAATCAAACCCAGGTTGGCCCCGTGCAAGGAAAACACCCTACCCCTGTGCTATCACTCCAGCCGCCCTGTGACACCTCTTTAGGCACTGATGCACCTTTAGGACCATCCTGCTCTGATGCCAGTGATGGAAAACTGCGTTCTTGGCCATGGCTACCCCCTCAAAATATGGCAGAAGTGAGGCCAGGCCACGTTCGGGATTTTAGAAACTGGCAACCCCTACTTCCAGTCTTAGGAAATTGCCTCTCTGGGCTCTCTGAGCCGTCACAGAAGCAGCCTGGCCAATCAGAGATGAGCCCAAGGATGAGACTACTTCTGGGTAATGCTTGGGCTCAGCCTGGCAGCTGATTGTACAGAGGCCCAGCCAGATTAGGGTGGAGCAAGACTGCCTGAGACCTGCCAGGCCAACCTCTGCAACTGCAGAAGATCACTGAGCCACCATTGCTGCCACTAGAAGAACCATTCGGAGAAGCCCCTACTGAGTCCTCACCCACAAAACCAGGCCATAGTAGAATGGCTGATCGAAGCCTCCTGGGGGGACTTGACCCAGTCATATGAATGATCTCATTCAGTCCATTCACGGGGCCAGGAAAGGGGAGTCCAAAGCAAGGACAGAAGTCCTCCCAGGTCCCCAGGAAGCAGGGGGCCCAGCTGGAACATCAGCCTCCAGAACTGGCATCGTGAGCCTTCGACCTACTACTTGATGGGCTGAGGTAGCCTCCTCCACCCAGGGGGTGACTGTCCACAGAAGGGCTCAACATTTGTGAGAGGAAGTAGGAGGGACCCGAGATCTAGTGCAGCGGGTCAGAACCTTGCCTTGCAGGCAGCCCACCCCAGTTCAATCCCTAGTACCACATACGGTCCCCTGGGCAGCACCAGGGATGATTCCTGAGCACTGAGCCAGGAGTAATCCCTGAGCACCACTGGGCATGGAGCCCTCCCCCCAAAAAAAATTAAAAAATAAAATGACAGCTCCTAGATATTGTCCCATTTAAGATCTCTGAACAATTTCCAGTTGAGGAGGAGTGGAAAGATTCCTTTGTGCAAAACTTGGGCTGAAGGTGAGATAGAGGGTTTGGGTTTATTAGTATTTGGCGCACAAAGAGTGTGCTGAGCCTGTTTATATTGGATGCTGAATGTTTGTTCAAGGAATAGGTGAACCCCCAAAGGAGTAAGTGATGGCGCTGCAGAGGGAGATGGAATAGGGACAGAAAGGTTTTCCTGCCATCTGGTGTCTATTCCTGGAAACACACTTTCTTCTCTGGCAGAAGGAAACCAAAGCTTCCTGTCTGCCTCTGAGAGAGAGCTCAGTGGGAGTCTCCCTGGGAACTGACTTGTTGAGAACCTTCCAGGAGGTTTCCTCAGAACGGACCTCTCTGCTGTGAGAAGGTGAGGTGAGACGAGGTTCCCTGCCGCGAGCTGCCTCACAGGGGCCTATAAATACACACCGGGATGTAAATGTGAGAAACCAGGGAAGGTCCAATTCTGCAGGTTAACATCTTTCATCTTTGCTTTTTATTTTTTTCTCTTTGGGGGGTCACCCCTGGCGATAATGAGGGGTTACTCCTGGTTCTGCACTCAGGAATTACTCCTGGTTGTACTCGGGGGACCATATGGGATGCCGGGGATCCAGCCCAGGTCAGCCGCCTGCAAGGCAAGTGCCCTTCGCACTGTCCTATCACACCGGCCCGCATCTCTGCTTTGCACCGAAGTTTGCGAAAGCTAGAGTTAGTGTAAAGAGTGAGGGCTTTCCCTCAGAACAAGGGGCGCTTTCTCCCTTAGCAGGGCCCTGGGGGGGGGGCTGCATGTCCCTTGCAGAGCTCCCAGCACTGAGGCCCAGCAGGAATTTGCCCCACAAGGCAGTCGGTCAGTGGGCATCCAACAGTTCTCCCTGGACTGGAGCCTTGCCCTCGTTCCCCAGTGTCTCTCTCTCAGGAGGCCTGGGAAGAACCACTGTGACTCCATATTGGAAAGCCAGACTCCAGCTTGTGCCTCAGGGTTATGAGTTTACCACCTAGTAAGAAAAACATGCCAGATCCCACGGGCCTGAACATTAATGCCCAGAAAGCTGACCACAGATAACAAGGACGATTCAAGTCAATGTACCAGGGTGTGTTAACTGCTCTGTTGCGCTTCCATGCTCTCCGCTTGCTTGCTTAAGGCCGCAAGAATGCACCTGGCAGGGGGTACCCAGGCACTTGGGCAGGAGGGCATCGGGCTTAAAAACCTCTCCCAGTAGAAAAGTGCCTGCCAAAGAGGCAGGCAAGGGGTAGGGGGTGGGGAGGTGAATGGAGGAAACCTGGGAAAATGTACCTTGGTGGAGGGATGGCTGTTGGAATACTATATGACTGAAATCCAACCATGAATGGCTTTGTAATGCTCTAAAAATAAATAAATAAAAATTTAAAAATAAGTAGAATAAAAACCTCTCCTGGAGGGTGATTGGGGCTCCGAGTCACTCTCTCTCTCTCTCTATCTTTTTTTTTTTGCATTTTGGGTCACACCTGGCAATGCACAGGGGTTACTCCTGACACATGCACCCAGGAATTACTCCTGGTGGTGCCCAGGAGACCATATGGGATGCTGGAAATCGAACCCGGGTTGGCCGCGTGCAAGGCAAATGCCCTACCCGCTGTGCTATCACTCCAGCCCAGCTCCAGGTCCCTTAAAGGGATTGTGAACCCTCAGCACTAAGTCTAGTGCTCACGGAGTTCCAAGCCCAGGGAGCTGTCCCAGCTAGTGAACCCTCAGTGTTGATTCCCTTGGACCCTCAGTGCTGAGTGTTTTGGTGTGTGAATAAAACCTTGAAAAAATCTGTCCTGGGTGGAGGTAGAGCTCAAGCTTGTGACCACTTAGACTGGACTCCGACGAGGTCCCTGAGGAGTGGTTTCCTTCCAGAGACCGAGATAAAGGCGGAAGTGGCTCACCTGAGCTCGTGCCCCTGTTTAGCTTGTGTTTCCATGGAAACCGCAGCTCCCAGCCCTGTGGCCCTCACCGGGTCCTTTCTCAGCTCGGGGCTCCATGAGGCCACTTGGGTGGTCATCACTGTGGGTCAGTCCCTCAGAAAACAGCTCTGTGCCTCTCCTCTGCCTTCCCTCCGCCACTCACCCAACCCTCGTATCTCCCTCTGCCTCTTCTCCAAGCCAGCCTGGCCACATTTTGCCCCCAAATGCCCCCAGGATGCACATCCCCTCCACCTTCACAGCCCCCCACTTCCCAGGCAGGTAAGACAGACACGTGGGCTTCGGTAAGAACAGACACTTTATTGTACACCATGAGGGGAGGCAAGGGGGACAAGGAGCTCTGGGGTCACTAGGCCTTGCCCCTCCCCTGGCGGAACGCTCTGGACCAGGGGCTCTGACCAGCTGGGGGCACATGAACTAAATTGCTCTGAACTGGGTCAGAACCTACAGTGGTACCTGCCAGGTGTGCTAGGGTCTGTACAAAGCAGAGCTTGGCATGAGAGGGGACCCAGGCCCTTAGCCCAGTCCCCAGAGCAGAGGCAAGAGCCCCACATTTCAGGGCCTCGTAGACACTCAGTGGCAGACCTATTCAGTCTCTTTTTGCCTTTTCCCCAGTAGGGGGCAGGGACCACTGTGAGGAAGGGCAGCCGCCAGCTCCCCGTCCCCGCCCACACACCCCTATAATACTGCTTCCGGCCCCCCAGCCTCAGGGCCCCCTGCCAGCCAACCTGAAAGGACTTGTCCTGCTACTCCAAAGTTTATTGCTGGAGGGAAAGCCAACCTTGCAGGCATCACTTGGATGCTCCACCCCCAACCTGGGTTGCGGGGGAGAGGGCAGGAGGCTCCCTGAGCAAGAAGCTGGTGATGGGGGCTGGAGAGTCGGCAGAGGCCAGGGCCTGGGGTGCTTCTGGGCTTCTGCCTTGGAGTTTGCTCTCCCCAGTGGGCACTGAGGGACGGCACCAAAGCCAGGGGTGGGACCCTTGGCAGAGATGTAGGGACCCTCCTCGGCCACTTCCTGCACGTTGGGGGGTCTGGGGAGGATCTCTCCTCAGCAGGTGTCCCACGGGCCTCTCCCCAACTCCCAGCTCCCCAGTGGGTGGGGGCTTGAGCAGAAGTGTGTGAGAACACAGGGAGGAGGCCCGATGTCCCCTCTGAACACTGTCGGGACCGCCTGAGGGACAAGCCCAGGGCAGCGGCCTTGCGAGGCCTTGGCGATCTAGTTGAAAAAGCCAGAGCTTCAGGAGAAGAATTTTGACGCGAGTAGGATTCGCGAGAGGTTGGCTGAAAAATAAATTGGGGGTGGGGGTCCCCCCTTAAAAGGCCCCAAATTCCCTGTTTCTGGCAAGCCCCATGTATGAAGGCAATGAGTCGCCAGCAAGAAACGGCCTGACCCCACCGCGGGGACTCCCCGAGGGACTGCGCCCTGAGCCTGGCCTCAAAGAGCTGAGAGGAGGCAGTGGTGGGTGGGGACCACGGCGCGGGCTTCGGGAAGGGGACAAACACTGGGAAAGGAAAGTCAGCACCCCCCACACACCCACACCCACAATGCGCACACGGCACACACACACACACGCACGCACGCACACACGCCAAGCTCGGGGCCCTGCGTCTAACACGGCAGCCCGGACAGGGCCCCGCCTACGGCAGAGGCAACCAGCACTACGGAGCCCGGAGCTCACCAGGGGACCGAGCAGATGGCTCCGGCCCAGCCCCCCGGCACAGGCTGGTGGGCTGGGGCCTGGCCCAGCCTCAAGCTACAAAATTAAAAATATATCAAATATACAATGAAAATAGATCTGTACAGCACTGAGGATGAAAATAGTCCACCAGCCACAGTATAATATTGGGTTTGTCATTTAACAGCGTTTACACCCACATGTACAGATTGAATGTACAATAGAAATAGAATATATAGAAGAGTATATATAGCTGAGTCTCCTAGGGCCTTGCTCTTCCTGTTGCTGACTCTGCTTGGGACTCGGCATGGGGCCAGGGAGGCGGTGTAGGCAGGTGAGGGGGGCTAAGGTGGGAGTTTGTGCCCCTGAAGCTCAAGTCTTTGGGGGAGGTGGTCCTCCTCTCCCCGCAGACAGGACAGGTGGGGCTGAGAGGGATGGACCCCCAGCATGGGGGGGCACCGAGGGAATAAGAGGTGAAAGAATCCTGGGCCTTGTCTACCTCTCCCCATGCCAAGCACAGTCAGAAATACAAGTGTGCCTCAGCACATTCTGTGAAGGCCTATTCCTGTGACCTGCCTGTGCTCTGTCCACCAGGCACTCAAAGATGGTGGTTTGCTATTCCAGACAGTCTTCCATCAGTCTGTTTGTCCATCCATCCATCTACCCATCCATCCATCATCCATCCATCCATCCATCCATCCATCTTCCCACCCACCCTTCCATCCATCAACCCATGCATCCATCTATCCATCCACCCACCCACCCTCTCCATCCACCCATCATCCATCCATCTATCCATCCATCCATCCATCCATCCATCCATTCACCCACCCACCCTCTGCATCCACCCGTCATCCACCCGTCATACACCCATCATCCATCCATCCATCCATCCATCCATCCATCTATCCTTTCATCTGTTCATCTACCTGTCTTTCCATCCACCCTGCTTTCTTTCCTTCCATTCTTTCTTCCTTCCAATGCTTCAGACATTTCTTCTCTCTCAGGTTCTAACACTCCCATTCTGTCCACTGCGGACAGTTCCTGGGCAGTGGGAGGATCAGGGGATGCGCAGGACTGGCTACAGGGCAGAAACCCAGCCTCTCCTCTTGCAGCCTCTGGTATCCCAGCCCTGTCGGGGGCCTACCTGCACCATGGCCAGGGAGGCGTGGGAAGGTTTTCAGAGTGACCGTGTACCAGGAGGCTGTGCTTGTGCGAAGAAAGGAAAGGCCCCAAAGGGCAGTGACATTATATGTTTTGCCCCAGTGTGAACCTGGGGAAAACTTCCTGGGGGTGGGTGAGCTCCTGAATTCCAGGGGCCCCTTTCCAGGGAAGCAGCTGCCACTAGCTAGAAAGTCAGGGTGGGCTGTGGAGAGGAGCTGTGCTTTGCAATTTTGTGCTCCAAATCATCTGAATTGTGCTGTGAACCGTCTCCAGTGCTCTGGGACCCTCCTCGGGAGGGAAGAGACAGAGACCCCCATTCTGGGCTCTAAGATGGAGGGGGCGGGATGGAGACTGCGAAGCCTTAATGAAGGTGGGGAGGGTCCTGGCCCTCCCCGGCAGGATTTGAGGGCACATCCCAAGCACCCTAAGCAAGAAAATACGGGGGGCAGAGGAGCCCTTCGCTAGCCACCGCCAGGACTCGCAAGGCCTATGCTCAAGTCAGAGCACAAACAGAAGCCCAGATCCAGCCCAGCGTCAGGCCAGGCCGCCTCTGGGCCCCCACCCCCGCCCCAGAGCCTCTGCCACCACCACCTGGTGGCACAGAGGGTGCCCCGAGACCTAAGAACTGCAGATAGCAGATTATGGAGGGGGGAGAGCAGAGTAACCCTTCACGGGCGACTCAGGGTCTCCCCTGTGCTGGGAATCGGGACCCAGGGGTCACCCCAAGTTCTTCAAATGCGATTTGGTGAGAGGATCTCAGAGGGTTAGATGGGGCGGGGCCCTGGAATAGAGGGTGGAGCTTCTCCGGCCCCCCAATCTGGTTTAGGAGGCAGAAATGGCCAGGACTGGGGTGGGGTTGAGCCAGGGGAGACCCTCTATGGTGGGCAGAGGGCCTGGCCTTGGCTGGTTGGGGCTGGGGGCTGGGGTGAGGTGGGCTGGGGGGGTCACAGCTCCGACTCAGGGGTGCTGGCCAGGAGGTAGCCGCTCCCGTAGCGTCCATTGGGGTTGGTGCTGTTGTCCAGGGGCGAGGCGCTGCCAGGGCCCAGGTAGGAGCGGTGGGTGGGCATGGGGGAGGGCACCTCGCTGGGCACCTTGCTCAGGATGAAGCGGGTCTCGTCGTTCTCCTCCAGGTTGGACATGTCCTTCATCATGCGGCCCTTCTTGTAGGACACAGACAGCGTGTTGGAGCCGTCGGACAGCAGGTGGAAGTGACGCAGGATGAACACCACGGGAATGGGCAGGGTGGCCAGGACGATGAGGGTGATCAGCAGCGCCATAGCCCAGTTGGGGAAGTAGAGGTAGCGCTCGGCTGCCTGCGAGTGGACAGGGTGAGACCTCTGGCCACCCAGCCACCACCCCCTGGCCCAGCCCTCCAGGGCCACTGCCTGCTGCCACTTGGCACCTCTCCCACCATGCCTGCCTGGAGACTGGCTCATCATCAGGGGTGATACTCGGTGGAGCTGGTCACCTCAGGGGCACACTCCCCTGGGTCTCAGTGTCTGTGAGAGGGCTAGGGCATTTGCTCCACTGACAGGCCTCAGTTTCACTGTCTGTGCTCTAGGCACAGGCCAGCTTGACCATCCAGGAGGCCGTACCCATCACAGCAGCAAAGTCCCTGGTGGGCCTTCGACACTCCTCAGTGACACTCTCAGAACTTATCTCTGCCCCTGTCACATTCACTCTGACACAGGTGCTGTGATTTGCATTAATTAAACCCCCGTTCAGCTGTGAGCCACAGTGGTACACGCCAACAACAGCATGTCTGAAGACCGGGAAAAAGAGAATGGGGTGATGGCACAGTGGGGAGGGCACTTCCCTTGCACGCCACCAACCCGGGTTCAATCCCTGGACCCTATAGGGTCCCCCAAGTCCCCCAGGAGTGATCCCTGAGTGCAGAGCCAGGAGTAAACCCTGAGCACCCCCGGATATGTCCCCCTCCTCCCTCCCCCCCCAAACTGGAAAGACGTCAATGTATCCGGTCTGGGGCAGGGGGGCCACCTCTCACCTCCTCCTTGATCCAGGCGCTGTAGCCGGGGGGCGTGACCCCCAGCTGGATGATGCTGGCCGTGGTGAGCACAGCCATGCACAGCGGAGACACAAACTTCCACATGTAGAAATAGAAGCGATAGGGACGGAAGCCCAGCATCTCCGTCAGCTCCTGCATGAACCTGCCAGGTGCAGCAGAGGGTCTCAGTTGGCACCCCCACCTCCAACCCCACCCCCGCCAAGCTGGACACTTTCCCAGCGCCACCCCCTCCAGGAAGCCTTCCCAGACTGATCCCTCCCTCCTGAGCTCCCTTTACCCTTCCCCTTAATCCCACTGGATGATTTGGCTGCCCTTCTCTCACCTCCTCTATGTCCGGTTGTTCTCTCACACCGGTCCCCCATGTCTCCCATGGATATGATACTGCCCATGTGACACAGTCTGGGCAAGCCCACCAGCCCCCTGCACACTGGCCTGACTCTAGACTCCCCCTGCTGGGAAAGCCATGGAAGTGCATTCACACCCCTTAAGTCAAACCGCAGAAAGCGCCTGGTTGGCAGTTTCTAATCACCCAGTCTGAGCGAGAGGCAGAATTTTGGGAGGCCAATGGGCTATGTACATAAATGACAGAAGAAGAAAACCCTGCCTCCGTAACACCTAACTGAAATCTTGTATTTCTTTCTGCTTGGTAACTGAGAGCAACTACATAACCGATCCCAACAAATTAAATGTCAGGTATAATCACATTACAATGGCGAGATACCTACAAACATCGTCTTTGTTCACCTCTACTTTGAAATGGCCATTGTTGTTTAGACTGTGGGACTGAATGCAATAAAAATAAAGCACTCAACTTAGGTGACAAGTTTTAAAGAGCATTTGGGTATTATTTTCTTTTTTGTTTGGGGGGCCACACCTGGTGGTGTTCAGAGCTGACTCCTGACTCTGCACTCAGGGATCACTAGCAGTGGGGCTCAGGGGACCAGATGAGGTGTTGGGAATCAAACCTGGGCTGGCCACGAGCAAGGCAAGCCCCTTACATACTGTACTATCTCTCTGGCCTCAGTATTATTTTCAGTGTAATGAATTTTCTATGCAATCCTTGGATTTTGCCTTATGAATTTAAAAATAATATTCCGAGGAGGGATCCAGAGACTTTCGGACTGCAAAGGAGACAGCCCCTTGCAACTGCGTCTCAAAGCCTTTCTCTCTCTCTCTCTCTCTCTCTCTCTCTGTCTCTCTCTCTGTCTCTCTCTCTCCAGTATCCTTCCCTTCCACATCTCCTACGGGGAGCAGGTGGCTGGGGTAGCCTAGAGCCAGAGTCTAAGACCCAGTCCAGACAGGTGGGGCCGGTGGGCGAGCAGGCTAGTGGGGTTGGGGAGGTCCTTGCTGAGTGAGTGGGAGGGGCCTAGTTCTGGGCATTCCTGGGAATACAGATCTGTTCTTCAGGGAGGGAGAAGGCCAGGGCTGATGGTGAGTGTGCAACTGTCTGCCCATCATAATGCTGAACCCTCTTTTGCGACCTGAAGTTATGCCCTGGGCTAATAACGTCACACTCTTCTCAGCTCTGGGCTGATGTTTTCACCTGTGGGCTGTGCTTCTGGTGCACGGCTCTCTGGCCATCTACCAGGCACCTGGCCAGCTTAACCAGACACTGAAGAGCGGAGGCTATGGTCATTAAACGCGGTTAGAGGTGAGAGCCCCTCCCTGGCTCCTGCAGTCCTATCCTCTGGGGAGCCTCCTTTTCCCTAATGACCCCTGAGGAGCATTGGAAGCTGTGACTCGGGGATTCCCAGTGTGCTGAGAGCCCAGCCCGAGCCCACCCCCCCTTACTTCTTGGTCCCATAGATCCAGGCCACGGCGATATTCTCGAGGATGACGATGACCGTGAGAGGCAGGGTGGCCGAGTAGTCATCAAACATGGTGACAAAGTAGTTCCCGGAGCGCTGGACGAACAACAGCCCCACGAAGAATGCAAAGACACAGCAGCCCACTACAGAGAGCCGGAGGGCCGGCGTGGGGGCAAAGGCGCAGGGTGGGTGGGGTCCTCCCCAAGGTCTACAGCCCACCCTCCAGCAGGCCCAGTGAGGGCTGGGACGTGGGGCCCCACTCTGCCAGTCAGACAGCTTTTGAGGCTGGGAGGGACAAGATCCAAATGGGGCCCAAAGTCAGTATGGACAGGGGCCACCCCGTCTATAAGCTTCTCCAGGCCCTTTGGGAGAAGGGAAGATGGACAAGGTGGAGAACTGTGTCCCAGCTCATGGCCGGCATTGGGTACCAGCAGCCAGGGAGTGCACCAGCATGCCAGGCTGTGGGTCTGGACTGAGCCAACCTTGGGAAAGGAGAGCCATGCCCTGGTCCTGTCCCCGAGGTAGCCCCGGTCGGGGGTGTTACCTGTGAACATCTCCTTGGGCACCTTGAAGGTGTCGATGATGGGCGTGGTGATGCCCGCCATGGTCCCGATCATGCTGCCCAGGCCCAGGTTGATGAGCATCAGGAAGAACATGACGGACCAGAAGGGCGAGGCAGGGAAGTGCGTCATGGCCTCGGTGAAGGCGATGAAGGCCAGGCCTGTGCCCTGCACGGACTGAGGGGGCACGAGGGGCCAGGGCTCCATGAGGACCAGCCCAGACCCTGTCCCCAACCCGGACCCTGCCCTTGGGGCATTGGCTTCTTTGCTCTCTCTTTCACCCGAACCTCTACCACCGCCCAAATCCCGTGTCTGAAGCTGGTGAGTCTTAAACTTCAGTGGGCTGCAGAATCACTCTCCCGCTCCCCCACTAAGACACCAATTCAGGACTTTACCTGGGAGCACTGGGATGGACAAGACCCTTGGGGGTTTCAGAGGAAGATGCTGACATTGAGAATCATGCCCCCATAAGGCGCTCCTCCTCTAAGAAGTCTGCCCTGGTTGTTCCCAGCTCTGAATGCCAAACCCTAAGGTCACCCAGCATGAATAACCACATTGGAGTTTTTGAAGGCACCCATGCTTGGGGCTTACCCTGGGGACCAGGATCGCATCTCTTAGGGGATGGATGTGGGAATTGGGGTTCAAAAATTCCCTGGATGGCTCTGGGGGGTAGCCAAGGAGAAAAACTGCGAGTGAAGAGTGGGCTCTATGGACCCTTTTCGAGGGGACTCCATCTGTAGCCAGAATCTTTGACCATAGATGCTTTCTTGGCTGCTAGTTGACTGCAGCTGTTAGAGCCCCTGCAGGAAAGGGAATGTGGGACAAAGGCAGGGTGAGGTGAGGACTGTGGAAGCAATCGCGGGGGCGGAATATCACCGGGGGCCTAGGACCCAGATAACCCAGAGGTCTCAAATGACCCAGAGGATGGAGCACCAGAGATAGTCACCTCGACACCCTAACCCCTGTTTTATCAACCCACCTGCCTTAAAGGGCATAAAAGGGGAAAGGCTTCCACCTTTCTCTCGAACCCTGCACATGCGCCGGACTCTCCGCAGCCTTCTTGTCTCTCCTTTCCCTTCTCTTAAAACCTTTTCTGAATTTCAGGGGAAAAACAGTTATGTCAAGCAGCACTGTGCTATGGAGTCCAGTGACTGCGTCATCACCTTCATGTGCCAGAATGACATTCCTGCCATGCGGTACCATCCACACTGCCATGGATGGAAAACAAGGAGAGAACTAGAAAGAGCTACAGCCTCAGGATGAGGCCACGCCCATGGAAATGCCCAGGGAAGGGGGCGTCTTGTTTTCCATTTGCTCCTTGGACCACAGCAAAGTGGCCATGTATGGTTTGGGGGAGTGCTGGGGTTACTCTAAACTTTATGCTCCGAGGACCAGGGAGTGCTGGAGTGGAACCCCTTGGAGCTTCTTCCCCGCCCCCTGGGGAAGTGGGGGAGACCTGGGGGAAACAGCCAGGACAGGCAGGGGCCTCAGCTGGACCCTTCACTCAGGGTCATGAGGGAAGGGGGGGGTAGGGCAGCCCCCTTTGCACAAGGACAGCGAATGCTGCTGATTTTTCACCTGATGGGGCATGCACCCTGGGGGTATGCCTCTCTCCTGTCCCCCCTCACCACAACAGTCACACCCAAGGTCCCAACTGTGCAAATGGGAACTGAGGCCTGGTGACCCCCACCAGGCGCCAGCAAGAAGGTCTGAGGCTGACCAAGGGTCGGTCACTGCTGCTGTTGTGGGAGTCAGAGCCAGGACAGCCCCGGGAGTGATTCAAAGCTCGGGTGTTGGAAACCCGGACTTCACTCCCCCCTCACCTCACCACACACACACACACACACACACACACACACACACACACACACGCATACACTCACAGACTGACTGTGGCAGGTGGATCAAGTTCCCTACTCTTGGCTGACTTTCCCATGGGACAGACAATGTCACCTGGACTCAGTGTACTGTCACCCTCATGTGGAAACAGGCTCAGCCACATGCAGGCGTCCATGCCTGAACACTGCTTGGGGCTTCTGTGGTGGGGGTCAGACCTTCTCCTTGTAAGGACTTGGCTGACCTCTGCAGGAACCATTGGGTCCACTACTACCTCCCCACACCCCTAGCAGGTACTCACTCAGCCAGAAGATGAGCTACTCCACAGATGTCAGAGGCCCACCCCCAAGCTCCAGCCCCCCTCGGCCTGTCCCTGGGCCCCACTGCCCATGCCTGTCCAGGTACCTTGTCCAGTTCATCCTCCAGCAGACAGGCGTCGAGGCCGAGGGCTGGGAATTGGTCCTCCTTCACGGTCATGATCACCCTGTACATCTCCGAGTAGTCCTTGGCGGTCAGGTGGGAGAAGTTGACATGGGGAGGGATGAGGTCCCGACTCAGGACATTGCTGTTGAGGTACCCCAGGATTTTCTCGGCATTTCTGCAGTACCAAGCAAAGAGGGTCCAGTCAGAGGAGCGGTGGTTCAGAGGTAGAACATGTGGTTGGCATGCAGGAAGCCTGGCTTGTAACCCTGGAGAGACCCTGAGCACAGAGCTGGGAATAGACCCTGAGCAGTGTTGGGTGCCCCCCGCCCCCTGCCAATGAAACAGAACAAAATGCAGAGGTAATTTCCCAGAAGAACCTCCCAGACAACCACACAAGGTTGTCACCAGCAGAGATGTCTCAGAAGCTGCCCACTGGGGCCCCGGACCCCGCAGGGAGCCCGCGGGCCTGTCCCTCCACCGGGGGTGGGAAGGGGTGATGCCCACTTGTGCACAGCCCACCCAGCCCTCGGGGAGGAGGACGGAGGGGAGCCAGGGGCCACCTACTCGACCACACACTTCTCGTTCATGATGTTGGCCTTGAAGCCCAGCACAGCAAAGACCACAAGGGTGGCCAACACTGAGGTGAAGAAGTTGATGAACGACACCAGGGCAGCGTCAAAGTGGCAGTTGTTGTCCTGCTTGTTGTAGCTGGAGAAGGCGATGACGCCCCCGAAGCCCAGTCCCAGGGCAAAGAAGACCTGGGTAGCAGCTTCACGCCACACCTGGGGGTCCAGCATCTTGTCCAGCTGTGGGGGGGTGGGGGGAGGTGGAGAAAGAGACGCAGATGATGTTTCAGCCATCGGCCAGCAGAGGGCGCCATGGGAAGGCGCCAAGGCCTGGGATCTGTCTGGGCTTCATGCACACAACACAGGTGAGAGAGCACCAGAAAGGCCCAGGTAAGAAAAAACAGATGTCACCCGAGCCCCCTCCTTGCATCCTCAGCCCAGGGGAACGGAACCACCACCCAAAGGAGCGTCTCCTGTCACCTTCAGGGGATGATGTGATCCTACTCCCGGGGAGAGCAGCAGACACGCCAGCGTGCGACGGCTGTCTCCCACCCGTCACCCCGACACCAATCACTCCGGGGCTGCCTCCACCTCAAGCCGTCCAGGAAGGGCGCGGGCTCCTGCTTCCTTGGAGATCGGGGGCCCACCCACCCCGCATCCAGAGCCCACAGCCACGGAGCGCCTCCACCAGAGCTGCAGCGTCCCTTTGGGGCACAGACCCCAGACTCTGCCTGGAGAGCCTGGAGAGAGACCCCCGCTTCTCTCCCCAGCTTCACCTCCCTCTGTTCTCAGGCACCTGGGTGCTAGGGGGAGTCTCCAAAGCGCTTTTCACCTTTTCACTCCCCCTTCCCTTCGTCTGTGTGGGCCTCGGGGGATCCCACAGCATGGTCCCAGGATGGGGTCTCAGGGCCTGGCCGACCCGAACCTAAGGCCTCCTGAAGCAGCTGAGAAGACCAGGGGGGTAGCTCAGGGGAACACTCACGCCTTGCACAGCTGAGGCCCTGGGTTCAAGCCCCAGAACCGCAAACAAAGCCTCAAGTAAGTAAGGAGCAGAGCCCGTTCTTGTGAACTGCAATTTTCTCACCTGAAAGATGGTGTAATAGTGGATCCTCTTCCCAGAGTGAGCATAAGGGTGGGGGGGAGTGAGGGGAGTCAATCACAGTGACAAACCAGGCCAGGCACAGAGAAGCCATTCAGCCAAGGCAACCGGCTTCGTCGGGACACTTTTCTTTCTAGTTTTTGCTTTGGAAGAGGGCAAGGGTTACTGAGCGCCCCCCAAGGGAAACTACTCAGAGATGGAGCTGTTGGGCTGGGGACAGAAGAGCTACTAACTCACAGATGCTCTGAAGCAGCCTCATGGCTCTGTTCTGACACTAGCTCCTGACTCAGTTTACCTGCTGGCCAGTTTACCTGCTCTCCTCAGGCTACCTTCCTCCTGTGTGGCCCAGAAACCTGACTGGGTCACCAGAGAGATGGGAGAGTAGTGGGGCAGGGGAGCAGGGAGAGAGAGAATTTGACGCCCTTGTGGCACAAGCCCTGCGTGAGCCTGATGTGGTTGGCCCTGGCTCTGTGCCTCTGTGCCCCGGGGGGGGCGGGGGTCTGCCACACATGCGTGCCATGAAGATGTGAGTGTCCATCTAGCCTTAACAACACTGTGCTACACCCCAGCACAGAGTGTCTGGCAGCTTCCGGGACACATAAGGAGACACCAGAAAAGATTTTCCAACTTGCCAGGGACAAGCACAGGGCTGCGTTCATCCCCACCTGTGTCCTTTCTTGCAAAGCCCTGAGCTTCTTCCTAGCTGGAGCTCATCCAACGAGTTGTAGGGTGCAATCTGAGGGAAGGTCCCAGGTTTCAGCTGGTAGAACATGGCTGACTAGCATCCAAGAACATGCCAACATGTTTTCATGTATGTTTCGGGTATGTCAACATGCTTTCTGGGCGATGTGATCTCTGTCCATTTCCAGAACCTTCCAACAAGATCTGTGTGTGTGTGTGTGTGTGTGTGTGTGTGTGTGTGTGTGTGTGTACCACACACACAGCAGTGAGCAGGAGTCACTCCCGGCTCTGTGCTCAAGAATCACTCCTGATGGTGCTGAGGGGACCATATGGGATTTTGGAGATCGAACCTAGGTGGGCCATGTGCTGGGAAAAAACCCTACCCGCTCCAGCCCCTCCAAAACCCCACCCGGGAGAAGGAGCCACCCAAGTTCGTTCTAAGCAGGACTGAGATGATGTGATTCTCTTTTCTCCTCATGTCCCCAGGGCTACGGGAGCATGTGTAGGCTCCAGTTTCCTACCTCCCCTGCATCCTGACAAGCAAGTTGTTTTTCACTTGCTCTGAGTATTCTTTTGGTGGCAAATGACCTGAACAGATGTGAGGCTATTTATAGTCTTTGTTGACTTACTGGGTGTGAATATTCATATTCTGCTGCAGAATACTCCTATGTCTGATTATGGGGTGGCTGCCCCAGACCCCACCTGGGGCTGTTATGTAAAGATGTGGCATATGCCCCAGATTGCCTTTTGTAAAAAGATATTGAGAGTAAAATTAGAACAAAAGCCTGGATTCCAAAATCAGTTGTCTCCCAGAGTTTTTAGATAAGGACCTGAGGGCTGGGATTCCTTCTGCGAAGGAGGGGGGCAGTTCCCGCGAAGCAGCCCCCACAGCCCAGCTGCACGACCCTCCCCTTGGGCTCCTACACCCCACGGGGCCACTTAGAACAGCACCCCCTGTAAGATCATCCAAACTTTTGGAATCTTTTTTTTTCTTTTTGGGTCACACCCAGTGATGCGCAGGGGTTACTCCTGGTTCTGCACTCAGGAATTACTCCTGGCGGTGCTCAGGGAACCAAATGGGATGCTGGGAATCGAACCCAGGTCAGCCACGTGCAAGGTAAACTCCCTACCTGCTGTGCTATCGTTCCAGCCCCACTTTTGGGATCTTTGGGCCCCTTGACTTCCCCAAGTCCCCAGACTTGGAGACTCTTTGGGGTGAAGAAAGCAAATACATGCCAGCCTGAGGCTCTCATGGATGTTAGCCAACTTCCCTCTGGGAGAATCCGTCTTGTTACCTTCTTCGGCCAAGACAGCCCCTTACAAATACCTCTGGATGGAGGGATCCCAGACCTGCAGCTGGATAGGCAGTGGAGCATCCTTGACACCCCTGCCTTGACACCTCCCTCCTCATGACACAGGGGATGCCCCGATGGCATTTTCTCGGCCATTCTCTGTGCATGCCGTGTGTGTCTGACATTTATGCCTCAACTGCACAAGAGCACCATCCCCCCTGCTTCCACTGACAAACATCGCAGACCCCATGTGGGGGGCCGGGAACGACAGTACGCCCGTGTGCATGCATCAGGGGGAGCACAGGTGCTTTGGGCCTTTGTTGTAAGAACACTGGTCAGGGGCCAGAGCTATAGCACAGCCAGTAAGGAGCTTGCCTTACACATGGCCAACCGGGGTTCAATCCCCAGCATCTCACATTGTCCCCCAAGGTCTCTAGGAGTGATACCTGAGCACAGAACCAGCAGCAAGCCCTAAGCACTGCTGAATTTGGCCCCCAAACAAAAAAAAATTGCTTAAAACTGACAGATTAGAAGAAAAAGGGAAAAAATCACCAATGAGAGACAGAGAGAAAGAGATACAGAAAAGAAATCAGTCTTCAAATTACGCCTGCTTGGGGCTGGAGAGATGGGACTGGGCTCGAGGTGCAGGTCACGCATGCAGCCAGTGCCAGTCTGGTCTTTGGCACTGTGTGGTCCCCTAAGCACTTGCTGGGGTGGCCCAGGTAGTGCCTGGCATGGCAAGGCCTGAAAGTACTTTGTTTGGGGCTTCGCATTTAACCACTGGCCTAGAAGGACCCTCCCAGCTTTCTGATAACCACTTGGAAGCCCCCCTCCAAATGAAAGAACATAACTACTTAAAAAAATCAAAGCTTCCTGTCATGAGGACCTTTCTGTCTGAGAAGCGAGAAGATGGCATTCTTGCTTGCTACAGTTTCATGTCTGCTCTTCCCCGCTTCTGTCTGTCCATCGGCCTCTCTCTTGCAACCCCTAAGCACCGACTCAGTCCTTCTCTGTTCAGGCTCAGCAAGGCCCCTAGGAAGATGAAAAGCAGATGGCCCCACCTTAACTAGCCAAAGTGCTGGAAGAGGAGCCAAAATTATTCATCTAGAAATTCACCTGCACCCCTTTAACCTGGGAAGCAGATTCTGACAAGCGATGCCCAGAGTCGTCCAAGGAGAGATGGGAAGATCCGAGACCCCAGAGGGGATGGATTCCTGGGTCCAGGCCCTGGAGTAGGGGTCCTAGGAGGGTGCAAACACCCCAGCAACATTGCCCACCAGGCCCCAAAGGGCACTGCAGAGCCGGCGGAGTGGGAGACTGCTAGGAGGATCAGGAAGAGATGCCTGATGTGCAAACATTCCAGCTGGAAGCCAGAGTGGTTTCATTCCTCAGATGCATATTTTTTTTTCCTTTTTGAGTCACACCCAGCGATGCACAGGGGTTACTCCTGGCTCTGCACTCAGGAATCGCCCCTGGCAGTGCTCAGGGGACCATACGGGATGCTGGGAATCAAACCCGGGTCGGCTGCATGCAAGGCAAATGCCCTACCCACTGTGCTATTGCTCCAGCCCCTCAGATGCATCTTCTTCCACTTCAGAAACAATGACAGGTTGGGAAGTGAGACAACCCGCGGGTTAAGCTCATGCTCTGCATCAGGAGACCCGGGTTTGAGCCCCAGGGTTGCAAGGTGCTCACCTCTGATAAAACAAAACAGAATAAGATGGGTCCTTTCTGGTCGAAATGTAGAGCAAAGAAGAGCGTGCTGAGCTCTCGGGCACCCCCCACCCACAGTGCATCTTTCTTCTTTGTCTCATTGGCCCCCCCACCACACATACACACACACACACACACACACACACACACACACACACTTAGTTACTTGTGTGTTTTGTTGGTTTGTCTGGGGAAGCCTCTCCTAAGTGGTGCTCAGGAGGCCCAGAAGCTTCTCCCAGTGATAATCAACTTTTTTGGGGGGTGGAGGGGATGATGGTGGTGTTGGTGGTGGAAACACACCTAGCAGTACTCTGGGCTCTGCTCAGGAGTGAGCCCCTGGTTGTACTCAGAAGACCACACCAAACTTTCAGGGCCTGAAAGTTTGATTTGAGGTCAATGCCCCTTGGGTGATTCTGAAGCCCATGGATGAGGCCAACGGTGATGTGAACAATGGCATCGAGAAAGCACCTGAAGGTGCCAGAACTGAGCTGTGACAAGGAAGCGCCCTATGAGTGGGCCCCTCAACATGATAACATGGATGCACTAGCTGGAGGAGATGGCCGCAGAGGCTGGGCACTCATGAAAGGGACATTGAGTCACCCTGAGTGCTTCTGGCATTTATGGGGATGCTCAGAACTGCAGTGGGGGGATGGGGGCACAGTCATGCGCCTGCAGAGGATTAACCCAGGGCCAGAGGACAGGAAGCCCCATGTTCCCAGGCTGTGACAGGAGAGGGGGCAGGGGCTGCCTGCCCCTGAGAAGAGCCTCTCAGCTCTCAGGCATCCCCCAGCCTGAGCCAGGGCGTCCTGCCCTTTGCTGGGCGACTGAGTCAGCACAAGCAGGAACACAGAGCCCCATCGAGCTGCGCAGCAGGAAGACAGGTTTGGGCCCTGCAGCCTCCGCAGCCGTCTCAGCCCTGCCCGCACCTGCCCAAGCCAAGCGGCAGATGGAGCCTCGAGACAGCAGATGGGCCTGGAGCCCGAGGACAGCGTCACCTTCAAGGGACAGGAATAGAAGCCGCTGGTGCTCACCACACATCTGGGGGTGCCAGGGGCTGTGAGGGAGTGAGCAAGGCTCACCCCATCTTCCAATGGAAGAAACAGAGGCCTGGGGAGTCTAAGCCCAGTGCTGAGCACTGAGCTGGGTCAGCACCCCAGTAGCTGCCACCAAGAGCCTCCTCAGCCCCACAACCAGGCCCCTTCCCTAGATCCCGCCTCAGTCCCACAAGGCCCCATCCCCAGAGCCCACCTCAGCCCCGCAACAAGACCCTGATCCCAGAGCCCACCTCAGCCCCACTACAAGGCCCTGTCCTCACAGCCAACCGCTACAGCCTCCACTTCTCTGTCCGTGTGGCTCGTGGGTCAGGACATCTCCTGGGTCCAGATCCCAGAGGTGGTGGCAGCTACTGCAGCCCAGGGGGTACCAAGCCCAGGGCTCAGAGCTCAGAGTGGACATGAGGGCGGCACAGGAAAGGCTCCTGTCCTCCCCGGTTCCCATGCACCCCAGTCCCCTCCCCTGCTTTCTGGAGTCCCCTGCCTGTGCTGTTTCATGAAGAACACCAGAAATCCACGTACAATTGAGTCTGCAATAATGTTGGGGGATCAGAGCTCGCCTGCACCTCGTCAGTGGGTTGGCATGTGAGGCGGGTGGGGTCTGTGAGTGCAGAGCCCTCGGGGGGAAACACTGCATGCAAGTGGACCTGCACAGTTCAAACCATACTGGCCAAGGGTCAGCTGCGATGTGTCCACAGGGTGGGTGTGGGAAGGGTGAGTGGAGTGCATGAATGTGAGAGTATGTGTGTGGGGGTGTGAGTGTGTGTGTCTGTGAGCACATGTATGTGGGAGTGTATGTGAGGGGGAATGTATGAGTGTGTGTGTGAGTGTGCATATGTATGTGTATTGGGGGGTGTGTCTATGAGTGAAAGTATGTGTGGGTTTATGGGAGTGTGTGTGTGAGTGTATGTGGAGGAGAATATGAATGTGTATAAGAGTCTGTATATACATGTATGTGTTGGGTGTGCGTGTGTATGGGTGGATGTGTGTATGTGAGGGGTATGAATGTACATGTGAGTGTGTATACATATATGTGTTGGGAGTGTGTGTGTCTGTGAATATGCGTGTGGGTTTATGTGAGAGTGTGTGAGTGTATGAATTTATGTGAGAGCGTGTATATACGTGTGATATATTGGGTGTGTGTGTCTGTGAGGGAATGTGTGTGGGGATTTGTGTGAGTCAGGGGGCATGTATGTGGAGGTATATGAAAGTGTGTGTGAGTGTCCATATACATGTGTGTTGAGGGTGTGCGTATGTGTGAATGGGTGAGTTTGTGGGGGCCTGTATGAGTTTTGAGTTTGTGTGGGGGTGCAAGTGTGAGTGTGTATAATGTTTGTGGGGCTTATGAGTATGTGTAGGAGGTGTGCTGTGTGTATGTGAGTGTGAAGAGGGTATGTACGTGAGTGCATGTGAGTGTTAAGGGGTGTGTGTGCGTTTGTGTAGGGGTGAGAGTGTGTATATACGTGAGGGGCGCGTGAGTATATAAGAGTGTGGGAGTATATATATGTGGGTATGGGTGTATGTGAATGTGCGTGTCCGGTGTATGTGTATGTGAGTATGGGGGTGTGAGTGGTGTGTGTATGTGAGTGTGGGGGTGGGTATATGTGTGAGGGGTGTGTATATGAGCGTGTGTGTAGGGGGGTGTGTGGGGTATGTGAGTATATGAGTGTGGGGGAGTATGTGGGTGTGTGTCTGTGGGTTTGTGTGTGTGAGTGTGTGGGTGTGTGAGCATGTGTTTGTGAGTATGTGTGTATGTGAGTATGTGAGTGTGTGGAGTATGAGTGAGTATGTGTGTGTGTGTGTGAGTACATGGGTGTGTGTATGGGTGAGTGTGTGTGTGTGTGAGTGTGTGGGTACGAGTGTGTGTGTGAGGGAGCGCTGCACTCTCGAGGTCCCACCATCGCCCCAGCTTCCTGCATCTCGCTGGGACCCAGGGCTTCTGGCCAGCTTCCCTCTGCCACGGCCACTCGGATCTGTGCCTGCAGTCGGCCTGGGAGCCACCTGGCCTGGCCAATCCCTTTTTACTCACAACCTGCTTCCAGACCCTGGAAGGAACAACAGTGACAGATGAGCAGATGCCCCTCTCCTCACCCTCTGGGGGCCTGTCTTGCATGGCGATGAGTGAATGCCTCTCTCCTCAGGCACCAGGCGGCAGCCCTGCCAGCTACCTCCTCACCCCTCTCCCCCACCATCAGGATCCCGCAGAGGCTCCAGGACTCTGCCCGGTGCTGCCTGCCCATGCCAGTGAGTCATGACTCTGTGCTGGCATTTTTGCCTTGTCCGCAAGCTCCCAAGTAGCTACAAAGGCAGGGCAGGGCAGGGCAGGGCAGGGCAGGGCTGGGCCATGCCAGGCTTCCCCTGCAATGTCCCCCACCCCATGCCAGGTCATTTCCTTAACCCCCCTCAGACCATGGGGAAGGTGGGCAGGGACCACCCTGCCCTCCAGGCCCGCCTGCTCACCCCTCTGCACACCCCCTCCATCACCACCGCAGAGCTTACAGCAGCCACTCCGGGCCCACCCTCTGCCCTGCAGCCCCTTCTCTTCCTGCCGCCCCTCTGCTCCTTCCCACCGTGGGCCGCTCGGCCTTTGCCGAAAGCTTTACTCCGAGAAGAAGGTCACTGTGAAGGGCCCTGCGCTCCAGAGCCCCCCACCTCACTCCCTTACGCCCTCTGGAATCTTGAAGCTG
Organism: Sorex fumeus; assembly: GCF_029834395.1. Classification (NCBI taxonomy): domain Eukaryota; kingdom Metazoa; phylum Chordata; class Mammalia; order Eulipotyphla; family Soricidae; genus Sorex; species Sorex fumeus. Next base: position 299,667 of record NW_026606104.1, on the reverse strand, counting down.
AGGAGCCTTCCACCCACTGGGACCTCCAGTCCTGTGAAGGGCCCTATTCTCCCACCCTTCCCCTGCGTGTGCCCTAACGTCCCTGCGCCCATCTTCCTGAACTGCTCTGCTCCGTTCCCATTCACTTCCATGCTGTCTTCCCATTCTCATGTAGCCATTCACTCCTAAACCCGGTGACATCCTAATCTCCACAAACTCTGGACTTGTCCCCAAGCTGTAAAAATCCCATAAGTCACAGGGTCGCTGGACCTCTGGGACCTGAGAGCCATTCATCTGTCTCTCTGTGCACTAACTCCCAGCTCGGAAGAGGATGCAGCACCACCGCCAGAGCTGCCACACTGCTGGCTAGCGCCCTGTCGTGTGGCTGGCCCGCCTGGTGCTCAGTGAACACCGTCCATTGTGAATCAGATTGGGTCGGGTACCTCGCTGCTGTCAAAAGGTGGTCAAGCCTAAGGGCGGGTGCTTGGCGATAGAGCACATGTGCGTGTGTGAGGCCCTGGGTTCCATCCTGGCACTGCAGGAACAGAAATGAAATGAAATGAAACAAATGTGCTCACCTGTCACTGGGGAAGGGTCAGCTGTCACCATGCAGTTCACGCCACAGCATGCTCCGAGCCAGCCTCCTGTGTGCCCGTTCGCCACCAGCTCACACCTTCCCCACTTCCCACTCCATTCCCTCAGCTCCCCCAGCCCCGGCTTCCTGTTTCACAGACAATGATGGCTACAGAGGAGCCCCTGTAAGAAGCTCTGCCCACCTTAGCGTCTGCCCGCGCGTCCTTCCCTCCTGTCCATCCAGTACACTGTGTGTGTGTGTGTGTGTGTGTGTGTGCACCAACACCCACCCTCCTGGTTGCTCAAGGCCTCGCCCCCTCCTCTTCACTAGTACCGACTCCCCCTGCTTTACTAGGTGTTCGTAAGTGCCCATACCAATCAATGCTTCCAGCAGCCATACCAATCAATGCTCTTAACAGCCATTAGCACCATCAATTTTAGAACATCTTCCTCACCCTGCAGAGAAAGCCCCTACTCTCTTCACCCCTCAGTTCCCTGCAATCCCAGCCCTGGGCCACCACCAGGCTGCTTGTACTCAAGACAGATTCACTTTTGTGGACATTGGGCATTAACAGAGTCACATACTGTGGCTCCTCTGTGACCGTCCTCTCTCACCGAGCCGAAGGCCTTCAAGGTGCCTTGTGTGGTGACAGCTAGGGGGAGGCTTCCTGCTGTGGCCGGAAATCACTTCAGTATAAGCGGCCGCTGCTTGGGCCTGCACAGCAGTACAGCAGGGAGGGCGCTTGCCTTGCATGGGGCTGACTTCTCTTCACCAGGAGTGAGCTGGGTGTGGCCCAACCCTCCCCTTCTCAAAGAATACACTGCCCGTCAGCTTTCCTCTCAGCAGTGGTGACATGTGCGCTGCTTCTACTCTGATGACTGGCGACCATGGCGAAAGCGTCCGTGTGAGAAGCTGCTTTCCGTTCTCTTGGCTGTGGGCTGAGGAAAGGAACTGCCTGGGTTGCAGGCCGGCCGTCTGAGCCTCTGAGAAACACTGTTTTCCTGGGCGATCAGTCCCAATGTATAATTCCTCTGGCCACAGAGGATGGGTTTTGATCATTCTTTAAAATTCTGAGCTAAAGGGACTGGAGCAATAGCATAGCAGGTAGGGCATCTGCCTTGCTTGTGGCCGACCTGGGTTTAATTCCCAGCATCCCATATGGTCCCCTGAGCACCGCCAGGAGTGATTCCTGTGTGCAAAATCCCTGTTCATCGCCAGGTGTGACCCAAAAAGTGAAAAAGAAAAATAAATTCTGAGCTAAAGCCCAAACTCTATACCATCACCTCTTCCTTTGTTCCCTTTTATAGCAAAACTCCCAAAGGGAGGGCAGGGGAGATAGGACAGGGATTCAAGGGCCTACCTTGAACCCCAGCACCACATATGGTCCCCTGTAACACCGTCAAGGGTCACTCCTAAGCACAGAGCCAGGATCAGCCTCTGAGCACCCACAACCATGGTCCCGAGCCCCCAAATTCCCAAAAGGAAATGGTCCCCATGACTTAGCTCCAACTCCTCAACCGCTGCTTCCCCTTAATTCCTTCAGGATTCAACATTGCCACCCACATGGACAGTTGCCAAATTCGTGTTGCCAGGTGCCTCAGTCATTCCCCAGCCCTCACACCTGGCACAGCTGGCTGCCTCTTTCCTAAAGCGTGTCCTCCTCTCTCCTCCTCTCTCCTCCCTCACCTCCCCCACACACCCCCCACCCACCGCAGGTTGACCACCCCCCACCCCACGCAACCAACCACTCAGTCCTCCTCTCTCCAAGTGATCATTCAAACCCAGTCCAGTTTTCAACTCTTCCCAGCTACCCCCTGGATGCCTCCAAGGACCCCCAGACTCATGGACCATCCAAGGGTATCTATGAGACACTTTCACCCGCTGTGTACAAAACAATCCTCTCCAATGATCACCATCCCCCATCCCAAGGGGCTCTCTGCCACCTCCCTCACCCTCTGGAAATTTCCTCTCCAGAAGTATCAGCCCTCCCCCGCCCCTTCCAGAGGTTCAGTAGAAGAACTTGGGGCCAACCAGGACCCTCTGTTTCTCTCAAGCCTCACATCCCATGCAGGGGCAAATCCTGCTGACTTTAATTCCACACAGATACTCAGGCTCCCAACTCTCAGCTCTCCTGCTGGCATCAGGGGGATCTGGTCACTCCCTCACCTTGGACATTCAGGGGCCTGGGAACAGGCCTCCCTGCTCTGTGCGTGTCCTGCCGATGCTCCCTAGCAGCCCAGATGGAGTGGGCCTGAAGATTCCTGTTTAGAACTCTCTGGGAACTCTGACTGCACCCAAAGAGAATCTCTAGTCTATGAGGGTCCCTGTGATTGCATATTCTGCCTCTGTGCCCTCCCGATCCAAATGCTCCGTCTTAGGATCATCCCAGATCTTCATGTTTCTAGTTCCCTCTGCTGGAGTGGAATGCGCTGTCTCCATCCACCACGTGGCCTGCTCCTTGCCACTGTCAAGTCCTTATGCCGATGTCACCATCACTGCCACCCTTCCCTGGGCATGTTCTCCCGTGGCTGAACCCTCCTTCTCGGCTTGGCTATTCCCGGACACCTACGAACAATACCATCTAGCTTCCTCCACTCGAATCTATAGGATCAGGATAATTGTCCACTTTGCTATCTCCGGGGCCCAGGACCCACAGTCCCCAGAACGAAACAGGCAGCAGGGAACCTCTGTCAGGTGAAGAGTGACATTCATCTGGGCTATTTTTCATCTGTCGCTATTAAAACAGAATATAAAATGACCCAAACTGTGCACAAATTGTTCAGTTTGTGGGTGAGTACATTGTAAGATGATTACCTAGAAGTGGAAATGCCGAACCAAAGGACATGAATGATGGCAATTTTAGAAACATTTTCTGGAAATATGGGTAGTTAGAAAATCTATGATAAATAGTACAGTGGGGAGGGTGTTTGCCTCGCATGCAGCTGACCCAGGTTCAATCCCCAGCATCCTAGATGATCCCCTGAGCACTGCCAAGAGTGATTCCTGAGTGTAGAGCCAGGAGTAACCCCTGAGCATCACTGGGTGTGACAAAGAAAGAAAGATAAAAAGAAAGAAGAAAGAAAGAAAGAAAGAAAGAAAGAAAAGAAGAATGTTAATCTGTATTGAGTAAGACAGGCCCTTGTCAGAACACAGTGCTATGGGATGCAGGGCCCTTGCACAGGTGACTGGCTTTCCCAGGGGCCATGCTGGCAGGCAGCCACGACAGAGTCCAAAATGAGTTTTGGCCAAGGCTTCTCATAATCCATGATAACTTTATACCATCTTGGTTTTGTGTTTTCATCACAAGAGCAGGGTCCCAAAGCACTAAACAAACTGAACATCTGTTAACCATTAGCACGTGGCACTGTCCTGTTGGTGATGCTGGAGATTGTGGCCTGGCCATGCTGTGTCCCTCACATCAAGTCCTCACTTGAACATCCCATGGCTTGTGCTGTTCCTCATGCTGGAAGATTTGAAAGGCGGGAGCTCCTACCAGGTCACCGCCCAGATCCATGGCTATGTTGGTGGATTCTGAGATGCCTTGGACAAAACTCTTTTTGAACTCTGTCACACCCCCTGGGAAAGTCAGTCACCTGTGCTGGGGTCCTGGCACCCCATAGCGCTATGCTCTGACAAGGACCTGAAATGCCCACAGGAGTCCTGCTGTCTCCCCTTCCAGGTGTCGGAAGTGTGTCAGAGACCACGCTGTGTCTGAGCGTCTCCTTCCTTCTTTGCAAACTCTTAACCCAGGAGGCACAGCCTAAAAAAGGCTGTATTCTGAGGTCCTCAAGCCTCCCCTTGCTCTCCTCACACCTCCCTCCAAGGCCAAGGGCAAGAGCTACCATCAGAGAATTGCACAGTGCTCCGGGTCTCAAGATGGGACCCACAGACTCAGTGGGGATCTGAAAGTCAAGGGCCAGATGACCTTAGAGTTGGTCCTGCAGGCATTTCTGGGTGAGATTCCTTGAAACTTCATCCCAGGGCTACTCTGGACTCTGCAAATGCTCAAGAGGAGTCATGCTGTCCCAGGATATCCTGAGAAAGGCACTGTCCAACGGCTTCGCCTCCACCGTGCTGGACAGTGTTGAAGATTAAGGAATATGTAGGAAATGCAACTCTCATACAGAACTGGTGGAAGTGTGAACAGAGGAAGTCACTCTGGAGAGCAGTTTGGCCAAATCAAGTAAAACTGGAGTGAAGCATCCCCTCTGGAATGGCAGTCCCACTCCTGAAGGCTAGAGGAATGTATGCACAGGACAGCCTGGGCAATCATGTTTATTATAGCATCATTAGCTATGGTGGACATGGGAAACAAATGGTCAGCAAGTAGATAAATGGATAAATACATTTCTGCCCTTTCCTGCTGTGGAATACTACATAGCAGGAAAAATGGATGTCCTAGATCAATATAAGTAAATCTCAGAAAATAGAAGGTGCATTTTAAATGATGTCATTTCATGAAAAGTTGTCAGATGTGCACAAATGCTATCAACTGTTTATGAATGTGAATTTATTATTATTATAACTATTTAAAATGCATCATTGTAAGATTAATCCCAAATTCAGGATAGTGGTTATCTTTGGGAAGGAAAGGGAAAGGGTCAGGTAGACTATAAGGCACTTTCATGGCATCTGAAACATTTTACTTTTTAAGGCTTATTACACCATTCATGGTGCATTGATATATGCCTGTAATCTTTCCTAATTAAACACTTCAAAGGTGTCAGAATCAAAAGGGGGACATCTTTGTGTGGAAGGGAAAGGCGGCTAGTCTCATGAATTGATTCTGAGCTCCTGGAGGAATTCCTCAGGAATTTCTATGGAAGCCAAGCCCCTTGGTCAGACCTATGAAAACCCCCACAGTTGGGAACTCTAGGGCATAGCCTGTCCCCCCAAAGTACAGACAATTGTGAGGAAAGCACTCAGGGGGCCAGAATCCTGATGATGTGCAGGAAGGTGGTACCCAGGGCACGCTGAGTGGCCCCCACTGAGGCCTTCTGGGTGCACAGAGAAGGGCTGCTACTCTGTCCTGGAGAGTCTCTCAATCCTCACCGGATGAGCAGGTGCCCGGTGGGCTGAAGGATCAGAGGTTCTCATATTCAGAGACTTGGGAGTCTGCCTTCAGGATTCTCACCCTCGACTGGGGGTCTCACACATCCCCCTGAGTAGTAGCTGGATTAAAGCAGATGGGACATGCCTCTCTGGAAAGAAAGATGGCGGCCGCACGGGAGCCTTGTGGACAGCAGGTTTGAGCCAGGGGCGGGGGGCGGCAGGGGCCTCATGGGAAGGGGGGCGTTCTGGGCCGTCCTTCACACCCGACCGAGGTCACCAGCTGCCCCCCACGAGCGGCTCTCCGGCACGGCCACGACTCCAGAGCACAGAAACCAATCTCTTAACTATCTAACTTTTAATAGAAATACTTCCAGGGTTAATAAGTAAAACAGCAGAAATCCAAAACCGCGTGGCCGCTATAGCGGCCGCACGACATCATTTTATCCTTAAACCAAGCTGTAGAAAGCAAATCATTTCACAACGCTGTTTCAGCATATCTGACTGGGGGGGGGGGGGGTCGTAAACTCTAAACAATAATTGTGCATCTTCTATTGAAACAATATATCTAGTCAAAGTAGATAGAGTATTAACTAGAACTCATCTGCCTCACAGGAATTGGGAGGGGTGGGAGGTGGGGTTCTATTGGGGTTCACGGTTAAAAATAAGTATTGGTAAAGGGAAATGTGTGTGATACTTACATGACTGAGACCTAAACCCGAAAGCTCTGTAACTTTTCCCACAGTGATTCAATAAAGAAATAAATTATAAAAAAAAAAAAAAGCAGATGGGACATGGCTGGAGTCAGTGATACTAAGCTCACTCTCCATGTGGTCAACTAATTTTAAATCAAACAGGATCACCCCCCAGACTTGTACAAAAGCTGGCATTCCTCAGGGGAGCTCCCTGCTGACACAGACACATATCTGAACACCCCCCACACACACACCCTAATCCAACCACACCTGATTGCCACCCTTGCTTCCTGCATGCTCAGCACTTTCCCACATGCGTACCCATGCGGCTCCCTTGAACTTGCTCTCCTGCCGCTCAATGGGATCAATTCAGACACCCTCCGTGCTGCTACGGTCCCTTTCTCTTTCTCTCTTTCTTTCTCAGGGTCAGGAATGGAACCCAGGGCCCTACACATGCTCAGGAAATGCTCTTCCTATGCACTCAAGCCCATCCCTGGAGCATCTCATTCTTCCCACATAGACCATTTGGGCCTCTCCTCAGGCCCAGGGCCCAGGCCCGGACACACAGCAGCTCCTCGCCGTGAGCCAGGCGGCACGATACCGACTGTGCTGCCCCGCCGAGCTCAGGAGCCCAGGGCCCTTCCTTACCTTGGGAGTGAACATATGCAGGATGCCGTCCACCGCCCCTCGCAGCAGCAGCCCACGGACTAGGAAGCAGGCCAGGACCACATAGGGGAAGAGGGAGCTGAAATACATCACCTGCAGGGGCAGGACAGAGGCAGTGAGCAGCCCCGCCCTTCCTGCCACGGGCACCCCCCACAGCCCCCCTCACAGCTGGGGCACATGAGCCTCCTCTGATGGCAGCAGAAAGCAGAGCCCTGGGCGCTGGGCCAAACCCACCGCACTGCTGGCGCGGGGCCAGGCAGAAGCAGGAGTGCAGACAAGCCGGAGTCAGCCTGGCTGGGCCCTGGGGCTTCCTGGCCCCTTTCAAGAGCTGACATCCCACCCCCACGGGCTGGCTCTCCCTGCCTCACTTCTCATGTCTCAGGCAGGCTTCACTGCCCCTGACTCCAGCAGCCCCCTGAGGCTGCCCATCCTTAGAGCACTGACACGCATCAGGAGGCTTGCAATACGTCTCCCAGGCAGAGACAGAAGGTCCTGGTTGCCTGTCCAGAGCTCCCTGCCCACTGCCCTCCCCAGTGCCCAGAGAGAGGGTCACACAGACGCCCACACAGGGCTCACTGCACCCACAAGCCAGAGGACCTGGGTAGATGTGTCAGGGTAAAGGCAAAGATGTGTGAGTGTTCGAGTGTGTGAGTGCATGTGTGACTGTGTATGTGTGTGTTTGAGCGCTTATGTGAATGTGTTTCTCTGTGAGTGTATGAGCACATGTGTATGTAACTGTATGAGTATATATGTGTATAAGTGTGTGAATGTATGAGGGCATGTGTGTGTCTGTGTGACTATGAGTATGTGTAGATGAGTGTGTGCGTGTGTATGAGTGCAAGTGTGTGACATACGAGTGTGTGTGTGAGTCCATGTATGAGTCTGTGCATGTGTGTACCAGTGCATATGTGAGTGTTTCTCTCTGTGTGTATATGAGTACAAGTGTGTAAAAATGCATGTGTGAGTTATGAGTACATGAGTACATGTGAGTGTATGATGAGTACGTGTGTGTGAGTGAGCATGTGTGAATGTATGAGTGCATGTGCGTGTCTGTGTGTGACTGTATAGTGTATGAGTGCATGTGTGTGATGTATGAGTACCTCTGTGTATGACTGTATTAGTGCATGTGTTCCTATGTGTATGACTGTATATGTGTGTATATGTGTGTATGTGTGTGTGTGTAGAGTCAGACCACTAGACCACATGAACTCAAGCTCTACCACTTAGCAATTACTAGACCTAGGCTACTTTACTGAACCTGGATATCACTTCATGTCCTCATCTGTGAAATGGGTGGGTACATGATCCTAGCTCACCAGGTGTTAAGGATCAAATATCTTCATTCATGGGCCTGCACCTAATAAACCATGAAATGAAGTGTCAGCTACAATTTTGGTCTTTAGAAAAGCGTCCTTCTTTGCTTTTTTTCTTTTAAATTAAAATATTTTTTTTTAATTTATGTATTTTGAGAAACGAGGCTTCTGCAGAAGGGAGTGAGCTGAGGGTAGCCCATAAAGAAAAGAAAGGAATTACACGTCTGAGTTGAGAGGCAGGTGACCCCAGAATGAGAATGTGCTACAGATCTTCTTTGATAGGGATCTGAACTGCTGAGAACAGGCATGGGGGCCTGTCTGCTCTGCACCCTGGAGACCCCTTGGAGACCCTCATTCCCAGCCCCATTGGGGCACGGAGAGCCACTGGCTTTCAGCAGACTCCTGGGGCGAGCCTTTGCCAGGGGGTCTGAGGGTGCAGGTGTAGATGAACATCCTGGGCCCATCCTGCTGTCCCTTCTCCTTAAAGGTCGGGAGCAGGCCTAAGCCCCCATGCGTGGAAGCAACCAGGATTAAGCGATGACCGGTCCGGCCCAGGGCTATGGGTGGAGGACATCCCCATCAGCCCTCTGGGGGTTCGTGTGTCCTCAAACTATCCTGACACTGAACCCACCCAAGGGACCCTGCCTGGCACCCCAGAGTGCCCAGCCCTGTGCCTGGCTTCCCGTTCTACTGTCTCTGCTCACCTTCCCCGAAGACTGGATGCCCTTGACCACGGCCATGCCCACGATGGCCCAGGCCACAAGGAGGCACAGCGTCATCTTCCAGTTGAGGCCGCCGCTCTCAGAGATGGAGTTGGAGATGTCCAGGGCCTCACGGTACCAGAAGTAGGTCGTGGCCGAGCTCTTCTCACACTCGGCCTCCACCACTGTGACAGCAGGTGGGACATGAGACAGTGGGGGCAGGGCAGGGGGCACTGTCCTCTCTTATTTGGGGTTACTCTGAGCCCTTCTGTGCCTGGGAAGCCATCATGGAGGGGCTGGTCCTTGGGAAAGGCCCTGAATTGAGGGCTGGAGACCCCGATTCTCATCCCAGACCCTCGATCAAATCAATGCAATAACTAGGTGAAAGTGACTTGGGCCTCAGTTAACCCATCTGTGAGGTGGGTTCCACCAGCTAGCCATTTACAGTAGTAGACGCAAACCAAAAGTTGTTTCTGAATGGGAGTTAGAATAATGGGGTACTTGGTAATAACCAAGCATAGGTCACAATTTCCAGAGCTACTCACACTGTTTCCTACAACCCCCAATAAACTCCAGTGGGATAAGGGGTGGTTGGAGATCATCAGAAGGGGAAACAGGGACCAGATAGTGGAGGTGGCTCAGCCAAGGGCACACAGCAAGTCAGTGAAATCTGAGTCCAGGCCTCTTAGGTTCCTCGGGTTTTGTGGGTGACCTCTACTTGCCTGCTGTGGTCCCGTTCCGGACCACGGGACATTCACTCCAGGGCAGTGGGTACTGGAAGGACTTGAAGAAATAGAAGATGCTCCAGCCGATGATCACGTTGTAGTAGAGTCCAACAAAGAGGCAGACCTGGGCCGGGGTACACAGGAGGGTGGGGGGCAGGCACCTCGACCCCACCACAGTGTCCGGGGGCAGGTTCATGGCAGGGTTGGGGCAGACATCCCCGCCCACCAGGCAAAGTGCTCTTTCTCTCTCTCTCTCTCAGCCTGCACACTCAGGAGCAGGGGCGCTGCCTGCACCTCCTTCTGCTGTTTAGGGAACCCACGAAGGAAGGTTCTAGAGACTCAGATTCTCGCCTTTAAGCAATGGACCCTGCCAAGGTTCAGCCTTTTGGGTCTGAAATTCTAAGAGGCTTGAAGCTCGTCCCCCACCTCTCCCCAACTCGGGGTTATGATGCAGAGCTGCCCCAAAACTCAGGGGCAGGCACAGAAAACAGCCCCCTTGCCACCCCCACAACACTCCTCTCTCTCCTCCCTCAGCACTGGTTTCAGAGAAGCCATTCCTCATTCTCGGCATAAGACCAGGCCTTAGCACACACGTATTTTTTGCAGGAGGGCTTGGATTCTCTCTGTGCTTGGGGTCTCTCTGCACTCTCACGAGGCAAAGTTTGCCATCTCTGTTTGACATGAAGGTGGGGCTCCCTCTGCAGGCCCCAGGTCCCCTCAGGCTCACCTGGACCCAGGGTACAGGCCCTCTCCGGGGGAGCAGAGCAAGACACCCACTTCCTTGGCTTGGTGCTCTCAGGCCAAGGGGCTGCCCGCTCAGAGACCCACAGACACAGCTCAGCAGAGACATGGTCCACTGTGTGCATGGGCACCGCCATTCTGCCAGGCCCCTCGGAAGCCTCAGAGGCTGCCAGAAGCAGAATTGGGCTTTTATCCCCCGTGTGAGGGTAGCCCTAGTGCTCGAGACATTCGGCCAGCTGCTCCCTTCTGAATAAGCCCAGAGCACCCCCAGTGTGTCCTATGCAGGTTGGAGTATCCCTGGCACCCAGTTTTCAAAGACTCCCCACTCCTAGGTGGGCCATAAGCTCCTGTCTCCCCTCAGCACCCCTCAGGGAACAGCAAAAATGACAAGGAGGCCTCTGGGTGCAGGGAGCCTCTTCGCAGCCACTTGCCCTACAAACAAAATTAGCCTTGAGCCAAGGAAAGAGGAAACTTTTCCAGCAAACTCTGGTTGGGTCCCCGAGTCTGTCCCCACTTTCCTCCTTGCGACAATCCTGAATATCACATCCAGCCTCATTCAGGAGTCGTCACAGGCCTGCGGTGCAGCAGGAATCATTCTCACATTGCCGGCACCCTCCCCGTGCGGGGTTCAGAACTGGCCACACTGCTGTGACCCTGGTGTAGCCCCCCCAACCTAACCCCCCATGTCCCCCACCAGCCTCCCACTCACTATGCAGCTGGAGAAGCCGATGCCCCCCAGGCGCGGGCACACGTAGTGCCACACGCCGATGCTGCCGCGGCGGATCCTCTGGCCCACGGCCAGCTCCAGGAAGAAGAGCGGGATGCCAATGATGATCAGCAGCACCAGGTAGGGCACCAGGTAGGCACCTGGGGAGAAGGAGGCATGTCAGGGAAGCCTGGCCACAGCCCCTGGCACGGTCCACCCCCCACCCCCACTCCTTCTATTTATCTATTTTTGGATGTTGGGGCCACACCCGGCCATGCTCAGGGCTTATTCCTGATTCTGTGCTCAGGGATCACTCCTCCTGGGGCTCGCGGGACCACACGAGGTGCCCGGGAATGAACCTGGTCGGCTGTGTGCAAAGCAAGCCCCCTACTCACTATACTATCACTCTTACCCTTGACCCACCACTCCCGTAAGGGGAACTCTGGAGTGGCCCTGGTCCCTAGCCTGCCATCACCCTCAACCCAAGACACTGGAGGAGCATCCACAGGACACCACTTTCCTCACAAGATTGGATGGACAGCCATCACTGGGGAGGTCTCTGGTCAATACTTTTTGTTGACTCATCTTGGAGCCACACCCAGCAATGCTCAGGGGTTACTTCCTGGTGCAGGAATTGCTTTTGATGGCGATAGGGGAACCATATGGGATGCTGGAACCCAGGCCGGCAAGTACCCCCCACCCCCGTGCCCCACTCACTGTCTCTCCAGCCCTGTCCAATGGACATTCTCTGTGCGTGCTCACCCCAGTCCCAACTACAGAGAAGCAGCTCTCCTGGCTCTCAGTTCACTCAGCTCCTCCCCCACCCCCAGGCTCACCTGGGGCACAGCCCTCCCCAGATGGAACCTGGTGCTGACTCAGCATGCCTGCCTCTCCAGGAGGAGGGAGCTTGGACGTGCTCCAAGGAGAGAGGGGCTGGCTGGCCTCGCCATCAATCTCAGGCTAATTGGGAGGAACGGGAAAGAAATTAGCAGCTCAAGGAAGCGTAGCCGGGAGGATCATAAAGGATAGAGCAGATCTTGCCAAAGATTCCGGATGATAAATTAGACACGTGGCCTCACTGCAGACACCCTCTCTATCCTCGGTGACGCGGCGTTTAGCAGGAGAATTAAAGCCATGTCCTGACACAGACGAGTGCTCGCGCCGATGGCTCTGCCAACCCCTTCGTCCTGTTAGCATTGCCGATGGCAGCGTCTCTCAGCCCCAGTCAGCAGTGCCCTGACGACACTAACACCCCCAGGTCGAGTCATGAGAACTGAGTGTCACCCAGAGACCCCCAGCCACCCCTCAAAATGTGCTCCCCTGGGGATGGAGCGATAGCACAGCAGGTAGGGCGTTTGCCTTGCACGCAGCTGACCCGGGTTCGATTCCCAGCATCCCATATGGTTCCCCAAGCACTGCCAGGAATAATTCCTGAGTGCATGAGCCAGGAGTAACCCCTGTGCATCGCTGGGTATGACCCAAAAAGAAAAAAAAAGTGCTCCCCTGCCTCCACCTGACCTGCCAAGGAAGCCAGGACCACAGATCTTTCCTGAGCACAGGAGCCCGCCCTGAGTGGTGGTCAGCTGTTGCTGGGGGCTGCTCCAGGCTAGGCATGTGCTGTTCAGGCTCTTGGGAAGCAGAAGGCACAGACAGTTCCAGGAGCGCTGCCAGGCCCCGAGACTAGGACCAAGGATTGTCCACACGTGTCTGCGTGCACACAAGCTCACACCCATGTACACACTCAGACTCACCAAGGCCTAACGCTCTGCGTGTGCCAGGAGAAGGGTCGGCTGATGACGAGCCAGCAGGGAAAGGTTTCCACGGCCCAGAAGGAACCAGGAGGAACCGCTGAGCACAGCTGAGTGTGCTCTCAAAACAAAAATAAAAGGTAGGGGGTGGAATCAGAAAATGGAAAAATGAAGGCAAGACATGGAACCCAGCAAACCTCATACAAAAGCACCAGCACATGCAGCAACTGCCTGTGCACGTCCCAGGTAGACGGGTGCCCCTCGCTGCCCCCCTCCCCATCAGGGTGCCGGCAGGAGGGAGGCCTTGCAAGCCCCAGGTAAGCAGGTTTTGTCTCTTATTCTTGAGCCAGAGTTCACAGAGGAGGGGAGAAGAGAGGCTCAGGGACGCAGCCTCGCCATGTCCCCGGGGACATGTTCCATTTCCCTCCTGCGTGTCTTTGGGCGGAGCTTGGTGTGTGGGGATGTGGGTTTTCAGGAGTGGTGTGGCCCTGCCGACGTTTCTTTCGTCTCCTTCAAAGCACTGAGGCACCCCTTGGGTGAGCACTGTCAAAGGGCCACCCCGCCCCCAGGCCCAGTCCACACGCTGCCCTGACTACAGTGTTAGCGCTGGGGACAGCTATCAGAGGTGCCTTTCCCATCACAGCAGCAGCTGGGAGGTTCTTTGGGCCACGCATCCTCTTCCACCTTAGGAAATACCTCCTGCACTTCCCCGGATGTTTCGGTGGCCTTCAAAGGCGAGTCTGAACAGCTGAGACAGTAGGAAATTCAGCAGGACAACCTATAGAAAGTGGGGTTCTGAGACCCCCACCACCATCACCCCCCCACATTTGAAGTTAGTATCTCATCCATATGAGACTTCTGGTAAATGCAAAAGCTACTCCTGGGCTTTAAACAATCTCCTTAGTCTCTGCCTGGTGAGCCAGGCTGGATTCCTGCCTCAGACAGGGACTAGATGAGACTCTGGGGAAATAACTTGATATCCCTGTGCCACTGCCTGGCCCTCTATGAAAAGAGGAAAAAACTATGAGGCAAAAACTTAAGAAACTGGGGGTGGAGCGATCACACAGCGGGTAGGACATTTGCCTTGCACGCGGCTGACCCGGGTTCGATTCCCAGCATCCCATATGGTCCCCTGACCACCACCAGGACTAATTTCTAAGTGCAGAGCCAGGAATAACCCCTGTGCATTGCCAGGTGTGACCCAAAAAGTAAAAATTAAACAAACCAAAAAAACCTTAAGAAAATGCTGGGTTTTGCCTTTTTTTTTTTTTCACTTACAAAAGTGGCCACTCCATATCCTTCAACTGTATGTCACTGGCACAGGACCATGGCAATGACTCAAAGAATTTCTCACCCATAATAACACTCGATGAACACGCTCCTCTCTCTCATACAACAAACCTGGGTGGGTCAGGGGGACGAAGAGGACAGAGACAGCCCTGACGTGCCAGAGCTAAGCCCAGTGGCAGAGCTTCCCTTAGTGGTTCCTGAAGTTCCACTGGAGTGCCCGCAGCTCAAACTAAAGCTGTCCTCAGCCCCAACATCCTGACAGGAAATCCAGGCCAGCGAGAGGCTATGAGGGAAAGGAATCAGAGGGGCCAGGCCTGGCTCTAGACTTCCTTCCTGCCACTGCACTGGCCCCTGAGCACTGAGCCAGGAGGAACCTCTCAGCACAGCTGAGTGTGCTCTCAAAACAAAAATAAAAGGTAGGGGGTGGAATCAGAAAATGGAAAAATGAAGACAAGACATGGAACCCAGCTCATAACCCTGAGATTGCTGAGCAGCCCTCTTTCAGGGGGTTCAAGCTGCCAGGGGCCGGGCAGAGAGCGGGGCAACACTGGGGTGGGCAGATGGGCAGGAACACTGCCCAGGGTTCTGGGAGGAGCTTGAAATCAGTGCATGATACCCCAACAGAACTCTTAGTGCCTGGCATCCCCTATTCTCAGGACCCCTGAGTTCCCGAGATAGCACAGAGAACTCAGTGCTGTCTTAAAACACCCTGCCTTTAAAACAAACAAACTGGGGCTGGAGCAATAGCACAGCGGGTAGGGCGTTTGCCTTGCACACGGCCAACCCGGGTTCGATTCCCAGCACCCAATATGGTCCCCTGAGCACCGCCAGGGGTAATTCCTGAGCGCAGAGCCAGGAGGAACCCCTGTGCATTGCCGGGTGTGACCCAAAAAGCAAAACAAACAAACAAACAAAAAAACCTCTAGTTGGACTGATCTTAAATAAGCTCAGTGATGGTGCTGGACATAACATTCAAACCTAAGATTCTGATTGGTAGTTATTTTGGAAGGGTATCGGGGCCATTCATGGTGGTGCTTAGGGGTCCCCAGGGCGATGCTCAGGGGACCATACAGTAGGGTGGATCGAGCTCAGGGGTGGAATCAGAAAATGGAGAAATGATCGACCATACAGTATGGTGGATCACGCTCTTGACATATGCAAGGCACATGCTCTGCCACTTGAGCCACATTCCCGGCCTCATTAGCACTTATTTGGAAATGAGGGGAAATTAAGGAAACAAGGAAAGGAAAAAATAAAGAACCTCTCTCAAGGCCAGGCAGGATGTGGTGAGCAGAGTGGGTGGTGATGGCAAAAACGAAGCCTCTGGCGAAGTCAGCACTGCAGGGCCAGGCAGGCATTCTCACGCTTTGAGCTTCAGCAGGGGCTAGAAAGGAGGGCAGACCCCAGCCATCGCTGCTGTTAGCGTTAGAGGCAGCAGTGCCACGAGCCCCCAGCAGGCTGCAGGGAGGTGGCCCCACGGCATAGGGGCAGAGAGGGACAGAAACTTGCCATGGGTTTGAGACCGCAGGGCTGCAGGCCTCGCTTGCAGATGTAATTGCTTTCAGCCTGGTGGGCTTATCACTATTTGTGTCCTGTTCATTTGCTCTGGCTTCAAAGCAAGTTACCTTTGTAATATTCCAATCTGCTTTGGAGGTCCTGGTGGGTGGGTGTGGGGGGGATGGGGAGTAGTTGGGGCTTCTACTATGCTGAAAGTGGTGTGTGGAAGGGGTGACAGCAGGGGCAAGGATCTTCTGGAACATTCTGAACTCAGCAGACAGCAAGAGAGCCCTCCCACTGAAAAGTGAGCTGGACATGGGTGTCAGTGTAGTAACAAGGTATCCAGGCACTGGAGTCAGAGTATTCCAGTGTGAATTCTGATTTTTATGATTCGCTGTGTGACCTTAAACAGTTCCCTGACTTCTTCGCATCTCAGACTCTAAAATGAGAATGACGTTTCTTTACACAGGGTCACTGGAGGGGTTTGATGGTTGAACCATATGTAACTGGTGCTTTGGTTGTTTCAAAAGACTCAAATATCTGCTGTCTTGTGTATTTCAGTCAAATATCTTGTAAGAGCTCAGGATAGTGCTTGGTACCTAAAAAGTATTAAAAAAATAGTGGATCTGGGACTGGAGAGACAGTGTCGGGGTGACGGTGTTGGCTTTGCATTCGGCCAACCATGTTCAATCTGCAGCACCATATGTCTCTGAGCACTACAGGGACTGATCCCTGAGCACAGAGCCATGAGTGAGTCTGTGGACTCAAAACCAAACTAATAATAATAGTAATAATAATAATGGCCAGGGCTAAGAAACTAGCATGGACCCTGCCTCCACCCCAATACCACATGGTTCCCTGACTGTCACTGGATGTGATCTGAAGACCCCTGACACAGCATCCAACACCCTCAAATGTTCCCACTGAACTGCCAGCCTGGATGGCTGAGAATTGCTGGGAAGGGTCCCCGGGGTACTCAAACTACTGCTCCAAAGACACTCCCCCTTCAAAAATAAATTTAAACGGTTGTACTTCCCTGAGTCAGAGTTTATGTAAAGCATTCCAGATGAAAATTCCATTGAATCTCAACTCTTCTGAGATGGGACCGATCATTACTAAGATTATTTCCATTTCACAGATGAGGAACAGCGAGGCTAAGAGCACTCGGCAAAGGGTGAGGGTTTTGAACCAAGTATTGCAGGGCCACAACCCAGGCCCTAGGTGACTGGAGTGAGTAACTCTTCCTGGGGAGCCTTCTGGATCCTAAGCTTAACTTACCTAGTTCCATTTCTACTTCAGCAAAAGTGGAAGTTCGGGGGTCCGCTTACACCCCTCCGCCCAACCTAGTGAGGGTAGGGCATCCCTTGGGGTGAGCCGGCTGCCTCTTACCTCCTCCATTTTTCTGGCACAGGTAGGGGAACCTCCAGATGTTGCCGAGGCCCACCGAGAAGCCGATCTGGGCCAGGATGTACTGCAGCTTGCTATTCCAAGCCGGCCGGTCCTCAGCGTCCAGCTCCTCGTCCGCTGCCTTCTGCTTACCACCCCCCTCGCCCGCCATGTTCAGGACGCTCTGCTTGTAGTCCACGGGCTCCTCCAGGGCCAGCAGGTCGGCCACCGACTCCGTGACATGCTCGTTGCTGTGCTCACGCTGGGTCACCTTGCTGTTCTTCGGCATTGGGGCCACCTGGGTGGCAGCGCCCGGCTGCCCAGCACGCAGAGAAGGTGGGGCTCAGCTGGGGTCAGCTGCTTCTCATCCAGGGATCTGCCAAGGGGGGAGCAACAGAGACTTAGCTGCCACAGCAGAGATGCGGGGGATCCCGGGGGACACACCCCAGATCCGTGTCGATCACCACCCCAGCCCCTCTCCACCCCATCCCTGCTGCTGCCAAGCACTGACCCATGGCTGGAATATTGTACTGTAGTCTGTTGTAGAACAATACTGGAATATTGGAATATTGTCCCCCAGTCCCCCGGCCTTCCCTGAGCATCACGGTGAAGGGAAACCCAATGAGACAGAAGAGGTCAAATAAGATGCCAAACTCAAAGGGTTGTCCTGAGGCCTGCTCCCCACAGGGCTGCAGGGCCTAGAGCAGAGGGCCCCAACTCATGGGGCCTACCATTCCCTTATCAGAAAATAAACCACCGAGTCCCCTCTAGAAGCCTACATTCTTTAACAAACGAAGAGGAAACACCTCCAGTTGCAACTGAAGCTAACACTCTCCTCATCATTTTAGATCCTCCCAGTGGGCAGCATCCCCTACTTTAGATTGTTCTAGAATGTTCCAGACGATCGGACAGTCTTTGAAGCCTTTCCTTGCCAGGTCCACTCAGGCTGTGGCTAACTCTTTTGTGTTCTGTTGAGTCAGAATCACCTGGGGGGACTCAGAGGAGGCCCGTGTCCACCTTCTCTCGGGCCTTTCTGTTAAAAATGCAGTTTGTAAGCCAAAGAGATAGCCTCGAGATTTAGGTATCCGTCTGGCATGTGGCTAACTCCGGTTCAATTCCAACACTACATATGATCCCTCCCGTACCACCAGGAGTGATGCCTGAGCACAGTTGGGTGTAGCCCTACCCCATGCCCAACAAAACAAAAAACAAACAAACAAAAAAGACCTGCAGTTCAGGGACTGGAGTCATAGAACAGTGGGTAGGGCATTTGTCTTGCACACGACCAACCCGGGTTCGATTCCCAGCATCCCATCTGGTCCCCCAAGCACCACCAGGAGTAGTTCCTGAGTGTAAAGCCAGGAGTAACCCCTGTGCGTTGCCGGGTGTGACCCAAAAAGAAAAAACAAACCAACCTGCAGTTCAAGGACCAGTGGGGATGCAGCTCAGCAGTAAAGCACACTCCATCATGCATGGGACCTGGGTTCCAGCTCTGGCACCAGACAAGACAAAATGCAGCTCAAGGGCCAGTAGCTTTCCAAGGAGCTGTTAGAATCTCAGTCACGTTCCAACCGACTGAGTCATTCTCAGCACCTTTACAGGCTCCCCAGGTGAGTCAAAGGAACATTCACATTTGAAGGTCGGTTGAGGAAGCTTTCGATTTTCCACCAAAGGGGGCCTGGACACCGATCCCTGGGTCCCTTCACCTCCTGGGTTGCAGTGGAGAGCAGGCTCAGCTAAGGATTCTGGCACTGGAGCACAGGGTGTGTTTGCTTGGTGCCAACAAATCCTGGGCCATTGCTCAGCACTGACATTATCTGAGGGCCACCGCAGCCAAGAGTCAGCGTTCCATCCTTCAGTGACAGTTTTACAGCAGATAATGTCTGCACAACACGAGGCGCAGGCGGCCAAAGCCTGCTGCTCCTGCCAGTGCTCATCTGTCTCTCCTGCCTTCCCTCACAGGAACCAGCTCCTGAGACAAGAAGGCCTTTTAGGGCTCCCAACACTCCGCCACGATTCAAAGCACCTTCTCATTAAGGGGTGGTTGGAGGATTGAAAATGAACTCCACACAACCTGCCCATAATTGCCCGCCTCTTTCTAGGGATGTAAATTACCGGGCTCTGCAATTCTGTTCCAAAGGGAAGGTGCTGTTTCTGAAAGCTGTATCCCCATCTGCTCTTTATGCCACCTGAGCACCAGGGATGAGCCACAGAAGCATGTGGGGACTGGTCCTTCCTGCTGCCCTGATCCCTGACTCCAGCCAAGAGTAGCCTCAAAGAGGATCTGGCTAGCCATATCCATCCCACGGATTTTAGCTAAAGCTGGAAGCCAGCAGAGTGGGGGGAGTGTCCTCATGGCAGGTGGGGAAGGTGATGGCCCATATTGGCAGGTAATGCCTCCCTGACTCCTCACCTAATGAGGGCAGTGGGGTCTATAGTGATTACACACACACACACACACACACACACACACACACACACACAGAGAGAGAGAGAGAGAGAGAGAGAGAGAGAGAGAGAGAGAGCTGCCCACCACCGGCCTCAGTAATAGGCAGACACCTGTTCAGGGCAACCAGTGCCAAGCCAGCCTGGCAGACACAAGTATTCCCCAGAGGAAAAGAAAGTGCTTTCTATGTAGAACACTCCAATGCCTCTTTGGATCCTGGAGGGTCCTTCCAGGAGGCATTTTGTGCGCCAGCCTCAGCTTCTCCTGGGCTGTTGCATTGCTCGTGATACCCTCAAAATGGTGCCTCTAGGACACATGCGTGTGGCAACCAGTGTTCTCACCTGGCTCCCCCAGAACAGGCCCCCATCCATCTGGCTCAGCTGGTCCCTTCCCCAGGCAGGAAAACAGAGAAGACAAGACACAGTAAAGGCTGCTCTCCTGGACCCCAGTACTCCCTACAGCATGCAAGAGTTTCATTAAGAACCAGAGCTGGGAGGGTGGGGAGTATGGAAGTTGGGGTGCCTGCCTTCTATGTGGCCAGCTATGCTGTGATGCTCCATTCACAGTCCTCTGAGCACCACCACGATGGCCCTTTAACACTGCAGGTATGTGGTATGGCCCAAAAACAAAAGAACCAGAGCTGGGGAGAAGGGTGGGGATCTTCTTGGACTCACAATCAACAGACTGCCTTGGCACAGAGCCTCAATCTGTGGCCAGTTGGTCACTGGGCCTGCCCACAGAGCATCTGTACATTTTAGGGGACTCACCACGCTTCAGGTCACAATACAGGCCCACCCATGGGCTTCCTGCAAGTGTGCAGGATGCATCTGGATGCTGACCCACTAGAGGCCACTTTTCCCCACTAGTGGCCTGAGGAGCAGTCACTCTGTTCAGCAACAGGAGAAAGGGTCAAGGGGGAGAACGCATAGTTTCAAACGGGGAGGACTCAACAACAAAGTCAGGGGAGGATGCTCAGGCAGTAGCATGGAAACTATAGACGTCAGCTCAATACTGGCTGTTTCCTCCTGCCGAAGACATCCCGCAGGCAGGAAGCAGCCCTGGGACCTCCTGTGCTGCTGGGTCTGCAGGATGCAGAGTGTCGGTGTCAGCTCAGAAGCCCAGGCATTGGGCTGGGTAGCACTTATGACTGGAACCTCTGTGCCAAGTCAATATACTCAGGTGACCATACAATCTGACCCTTGGAATTGCAAAGTTTAAGGGATCTGAAGCAATCTCGACTTCGGGGGACAAGAGGGATCAGGCCATTTCCAGCAGTGCTTGGGGCTTCCTCCTGGTTCTGTGCTCAGGAGCAACTCTTAGTAGAGCTTGGGGAACCATAAGCAGTTCTGGGCATTGAACTGGGTTCGGCAGTGTGCAAGGCAAGTGCCCTAACCCCTGTACAATCTCCCCGGTCTCATCTATAAAGTCTATAGATTTTATAGATGAGGAATCTGAATCCCAGAGAAAGAAAATGAATTGCTCAAAGCCACAGGATCAGATTCAGCAGTGGGGAGGGACTCGGAGAAGTTGGGAAGGTGTGGCCTTGGAAGTACACCTGGGGGTGGATATGGAGCTTGCTAGAGGACAGCTTCTCTTTGGTCAGGAAGGTGACACCTGGGGAAGAGACAAGGGAGTAGAAATACTGAGGGAAAATATGCAGAAGGACGGGAGGAAAGAAGGAAGGTAGAGAGGGAGGTAGGGAGGGAGAAAGGAGAAGGAAGGAAGGGAGAGAGGGAAGATGGCAATACAGAAATGAGTGGATGGACAGAGAGGTAGGTGGATGGGTAGGTGAGTGGGTGTGTGGGTGAATGGGTGGGTGGGCGGATGGATGGATGGATTGGAGGGTGGGTGGGTAGGTGGGTGGATGGGTAGGTGGCGGATGGGTGGGTGGGAGGGTGTGGGTGGATGGATAGGTAGATAGGTGTGTGAGTGTGTGGGCGGGTGTCTGGATGTGTGGGTAAATGGGTAGGTGGGTGTATGGATGAGTGAGTGGATGGGTGTGTGGATGGATGGGAGGGTGGGTAGGTAGGTGGGTGGATGGGTGGATTGGTAGGTGAATAGGTAGATGGGTGTGTCGGTGGATGGGTGGGTAGATGGGTGGGTGGATGGATGAATGGATGGGAGAGTGGGTGGATGGCTGGATGGGTGGGTGGGTGGATGGGTGGGTAGATGAGAGAGTAGGTGGGTAGGTGGATGGGTGGGTGGATGGATGGATGGATGGATGGATGGATGGATGGATGGATGGATGGATGGGAGAGTGGGTGGGTGGGTGGTTAGGTGGGTGGGTGGATGGGTCGGTGGGTGGGCACATGGAAGGATGGATGGAGGATGAATGCATGGATGAGTAGATGGGTAAATGGATGTATTGAATCATTGTGGTCAAACCCAGGCCTCTGTGACTTCCAAGCCCACTTCCTCCATCATCACAGCAGACTGGAAGGCCGCTGGCTGGTGCTCTGGGTGAAGTGGGCTGCCGCTTTGCTCTAATTCCATGCGCATCATTCCCCCCAGGGATAGAGACTCTGTCTGATGATGGTTCCCCCACTCCCAGGAAGGGCTGCCATGAGAAGCCAATGAGCAAGCCCCAGGGCCTGGCATCAGGAAGAACCCAATGGCAGCAGCTGCTTCTTCGGAGCCTTCACAGCTTCTGTTCATTCAACAATTGCTGCCTGGTCTCTGCAGTGCCCTGCTCTGCCTCGGGAAGGCACGTTGGCCTGGGTAGTGGGATGGGAGTTGAGAGAAGCATTCAGTGGTGACATCATCTCACAAGTGTCCATGTTTGTTAAAGGTCACCAGCACCCTCCTGAGGCTGTTAGAGCAGCAGCCACGGAGCCCAGCCCCGTTCACGTCAGCCCACAGGCCAAAGCAGGCAAAGGCTCTGCAGCCCCAAGTCTGTGATATTCTTAGGAATGAGAGAGAGCTCCAAGGCTACAGTGCACACTCTGCTGGGGAATGATCCCTGAGCACTGAGCCAAGAGTAGTCCCTGAGCACCAGTAGGTAAGCACCCCCCTCAACCAAAACAAATAGCAACAGAAAAAAAGCCTCATTCAAGTCTAGAAATATTGCTAACCAAACTATAACCTGGTTTTAGTTTGAAAGCACTTAAAAGCATTTTCTGTTTACAGTCCACAGACACAGTATAGAACAGAGACGCAGCTTGGTCTGGAACGCCCGGGTTCAACACCCAACCTCACTACTTACAGATGGCTGCCCTGCCCCGCCCCTTCTCAGTCTCCCTGAGCTTCAGCTCCTGCTGTCAAAGGAGTAGCTAAGCCCCAGCAGAGGTGCGGGGCCCCACACCCAGACGCTGGGAGGGGGCTGAACCCAGCAGAGGGCCCCATACCTTGCCTCTCTGAGCACCCTCATGGACCCTCTACCAGGCATGGGAAGTGAGCTGGGCACCCGGCCCCCCTCACACAGCTGTCTGCAGCCCGGCCCTGTACTCCCGGCCTCCTCTGTGCAGGCTTTCCCTGGTTACTGGGTTTTTGTTGTTTGGTTTTGTGCATGGAAGCCCAAGCTTGACCTATGCCAGGTAAGCACTCTAGCACTGAGCTATATCCCAGGCCCTAAAGATAAGAAATTGTTTCCTTTTTATGCATTTATTATTTTTTCCTTGCCAGGGATCTAGAGCATGTCTGGCTTGCCTTCTGCATGTAGCAACACTGTTTTATTTTATTTATTTATTTATTTATTTATTTATTTTTAGGTCACACTTGGTGATGCACAGGGGTTACTCCTGACTCTGCACTCAGGAATTACCCCTGGGAACCATATGGGATGCTGGGAATTGAACCCGGGTTGCCCACGTGCAAGGCAAATGCCCTACACGGATTGGAACTCAAGATTTGATGCTCTTTGGGCAAGTGCCTTAAGTCACCGAACTATTTCCAGAGTTGTGTGTAGTGTGTGTATGTGTGTGTGTGTGTGTGTGCGTGTGTTGTCAGATATAAAACCCAGAACTTCATACATGTGAGCCAGGCCCCTCCCCCCTCATCCACACACAATCGTGGCCCGTGATCTACATTTCAAAGGGGAGGTAACAGAGGAGGGGAAACCCTCCCCCATGCCCTCCTACACACTCCCACCCCCCAGTTCCCTAAAGGTCCTGGAATCCATGATATACCCAGCCTCTGAGCCTGCTCTGCTCCAAGCATCAGGATCCAAGCAGGACAGCGTGGAAGGAGAGCGGGGTGCAGATCCACACCTTTATCACCGCCCTTTGCAAGATGAGGAGGCGGCCCTGCTGAAGGCTCGGTGTCCTGACCAGGGCCCATCAACCCACCAGGCCTGGGAACCATGGCCCTGACCATCAGGCCTGGGTCTGGAGTCTCGCTTGGGCCCCCTTCAGTGGGGCAGAGCTCCACCCGGTCCTGCTGTGCTCCTGACCTCCTGGGCTCTTCAACCACTGCAAACCCACGGGGGTGTCTTTGCGGGGACTAGTTGCCAGCTGCCAGCGGCGCGCGTACTCCAATTCTCCCCCGTAGTAGCTGGGTGGGTTGCAGCATCGTGCTCACAGACAGCACGTCAGAGGATGCCGATCCAGGGAGCTCGCTGCAAAGAACGCCTGGGTGGTGCCTGCCAGAGAGAGGCAGAGGGGTCGGTGGGGTGGGGGGTGGAGCTGAAGGGGGGCGGTAGGCAAGGGAGCTGGTACCAGGTCCGTCACTTAGCAACAGACACAGCTCAGGGCTCAGCGAGAGCAGCGGGGCTGGGCGGGTGAACTGTGAAGCCTCTCAGAGAGAAAAAATAGCGCGGTCAGAGGAAGATGGTAAAAATATCTCCTGCCTGAGGGCTGCCCAGCACCGTGCCTGCCCAGGGGGCTGGCCGATAGCGGCCAACCTGCCACCAGGGCAAGCTGGGCGCCCCTCACCCCAGGACTGTTTCTAGGGGGCTTCTGGAACCCTGAAGTCGGCCCCTCTCACACCCACATCAGGGCTGAACCAGGTATCTCAAGGAACAGACTCAAGGGAAGCACTTCTGTTCCCTGTCAAATGCCCAGGGAGGCTGAATAGGGGAAGCAGGCGGCTTGGGACCCCCAAACCTGCAGTGCCCACCTCACCCACCGAAAAGGCAATGCATTCCTCAGATCAAACCTCTAGCAAGTCCTATAGAACCCCCAGAAGAGGAGTGTGACGAACCCCTTAGCTCCTGGGAAGCGAAGCCAGGTTCTGGCTGGGCACTGCCAGCCAAAGAGGAGGAAGCAAGGCCCTTCCCACAGCCCCGCCCTGCACCCTTCTGGTGCCCTCAGAACCTCGGAGCTGCCACCAAAGCCCAGACAGGCCACACGGTTGCCACAGACACGTGGTAGCCTCTGAATTACTGTTTTGTTAAAACCCGTTAGTCACCTGGGGCCGTGACTCCTGACAGGCCCTGCCTGGCCTCGGTGTGTGCTGTGCTCCTCAGGTTTCCCAGCCTGGGCACACGGACAGGGACCCATCACAGCCACTGTCTCCTTCACCCCTGCCCAAACGTCACCGCATCCTGTCCAAGTGTCATGTGTCCACTTTGCCACTATGCCACTGAGCTCAGCCTGCCTCCACCTCTCTCTTTTCCGAGTGACTTAAGTCCACCTTGCCCCTCACCCACTGAGGCCAGCCCCCCTGGAACCTTGGCCCTTCCCAGACTCTGCTCCTGCAGGGCCCCCCACGTGGCCTTCACAGAGCCCTTGCCCCACCCACAGGTAGAGCTGGGCTGGTCTCCCACCACTCTCCAGCAATAGTGACCATCCCTGCCTCTCCCCTTCTCCACACACACCCGGGAGTGCTGTTTTGCTCTTACTATCCTGCTAAAGCCAGTTGTTTCCTGGTCAAATTCCCTTTCAAATCAAGAAGATCCCTGAAGACAGGGAGACCAGGTGAAGGCAGCCAGTGTCCACCCTCGGCTGCCCGGGCCCAGCCTGCCCTGGGCACACACCAAAGAACATGGGACACGGGACTCTCTGGTGCTTCCATCCTGCCCTCACAGTCTCCTGTGGCATTGCCCACCCATCCCCCCGCATCCATCACTGCTGTCGCCACTCCTGGGACCTCAAGGCCAGGCTATGAAGCTAACAGAGCTGAACAGAGACGTTTAAGAATAGCAGACATCTTCGTGCTCCAGCAGCAGCGCCTGACCGCGTGCAGCCCAGCCACACACGTGGACAGCACCCAGCAGGCCGCCTCTGCTCCTGAGTCACTGTAAAGGAGGAGCAGAGGTTCCTGCCAACGGTGTCTGGTGACCACATGGGCAGAAGGAGAAAGAGAGAGAAAAGCTTATCAAGACATCGAATACATAGGAGGGTCTCTTGGGCTTCACTGCCTAGACGTTTCAGGTTTGTCTTTCGGTTGTCTGTCTTTCTTCTGCAGAGAACATCCTAGTGCCTGCTAATCCTTGTGCTGGTAAGGGAAATAGTGCAGTAGATCAGTGAACGGATGCTTTGTGAATGCCCCACAAGTTCCAGCGTCTGACTAAGATTCTCTCCTACTTCCAAATATCTGCATTTTCCAAGGAGACAGCCTGACCCCTGCACCGCAGGAGGAAGCTTAGGATCAGAGACTTCTCAGCTCCGGAAGTCACAGGGTGTGCCTCATTTTCTCTCCATCCTCATCTCAGAGAAATAAATGCTGCACTCCAATCTTGGGCACCGGGCACCTCAGGGCGCAGAGGGTAGAGGGGCTGCTCTTAAGGAGAAATGAGGCCAAGGACCCCCTGGACTCTGCGTGCCCCACTCACCTTCCTGTTGCTCTTGCAGAGCACCTTCTCTGCTGCCATCACCTTGTTTTCTGCATGAAGGAGAAGGAAGGGAAGCAGGAAAAGGGGCAGATGGCCCTGTGGGGGAGGGACTGGCACTGGAAAACGTGGGCTGGTTCAGTGCAAACAAAATCTTTTGGTTCTGTTTTACCATTTCACGCATGATATGGTGGGGTAAGAGGAACACGTGTGCACCTCGGCTCTGCCATGGGGGCCTTCTCTCCTGTCCTGGAATCAAGGTATTGAGGAAACTTCCAGAAGAAGAGTGTCTGTCGTGAGGCAGCTGACAATAACAACCACAGCAAACAGCCAGGCCCACCCCAATGCCTCCACGCCCTCTCCTCCAACGACTCCAGCTGCATGAGGGACATCCCAGAGTCCTATTTGACACAGCAAGAGGCCAAGGCTCTGGGAGATTAGTAACCTGCATTCATTCTCTCTGACGCTGGCACCTTCTTGAACTCGTCAGAAAGGGTCACACAGGCTTGTCTCCAAGGAATTTCTCACTGCCATTCCCTAACCCTTGAGTATTTGGAATTGCTGTTAATGTAGGCCAGGTCCAGATTTTAAGGTGTAATAAAGGACACAAAGACATTGGTTCTTCTTGGAACTAATGCGGGGATGTGGGATGTGGGATGACCATGAGCACATGGTTCAAGGTCAGAGTAGAGGTCAGTCCGTTGGCTTGACACTGAAGCCAACTCTCGCCCTGGACTCACAATCAAGACAGGACATCAGCACCGAAAGATGGGGGGATTTTCTGGAACTGGGACATCCTGGAGTCCTGCTGCTTCTCGCTGGCTCTCTAGGAAATATACGACATCACTTGTTTGCTGCATCCTGGCCTACAGGGATGGGGATAAAGCTCAGCCTTGAGTTTAGGTGACATGGGGGTGGGGGGCTTGGTCATAAGTCAGAGTCACTTGCCCCTTTGTGTGAGAACACAGGGGAGTGGGTTCAGCCTAGAAGAGGCTTGTCTACTCCCTGCCCCCCAGCCCTCACTCTAAGAGAAGAGAAGGGCATGGAAAAAGTGTGCAGGTGCCAGGGGGCTCAGGGGATGCTGGAGGGAGGGGAGAGGCATCTCTGCTCAACTGAACCCCATTTTATTCCTGGGCTCTGGAGAATGGAACCCTGAGACTTCTGTAGCCTAGAGATGCTGCCAGAATAAGGGAAACTGAAAATTCTTTCTGTCTCCCCCTTCCTTTCCTTTCCTTCCTTAAGTCACTGTTTACAAAGTACTCACTCCACCAAGTCCTGGACTGGGGAGGTAAGCCCATGCTTCACGTGGCCAGTGGTTCTTAGAAAAGTAAGTTGAAGCAAAATGCCAGATGATAGAAGCAGGTCCACACTGGATTCCAGGTTGGCCACGACTGTGTTTTTCTTATCATTGTTATCCTGAAGTGATGCTGAGAAAACAGACATCATTTAAGGACTTATTTTTAACACCCCTTGTCCTTGCCCTGAGGCGTCTGTATTCTTGTGCAGAGGGACAAAGCATAAATAAAGATAATATGGAACATACCATAGTACAGATAAAGATGCTGAGAAATACGTGAGCTGGAGCCCAAGGGAGTGGCATGGGAAGGGATGCTCTTCTAAAGACCTAAAGTGAAGAGAGCACTTGCAGAAGAGGCCAGACCCAGCGGCAGGATGACCCATGAGAGTAAGGAGCAGAAGGAAGGGGTGCAAGGGCAGCAGCTGGGCGAGAGTGACTCGAGTCCAGCACAGGTGGACTCATGGGCCACAGAGGTGGTTTGGGTTTCCCTTCAAGGCTGACAGGAAGTGGTCAAGTGTGTCTGAACAGGAAGTGATGGGACCCAGCCTGGATAGAGGGATCATGGAGGCCAGGGAAGGTGACTGAGAGTTGAGTGAGAGTGCAGAAAGGGGGTTGGGGATGGACTCAGGGCAGAGCACATGCCAAGGGCACTGCCTGGGGCACGCCCCATTCACCCTCCAGCACCAAGCATGGTCCTAGAGACCCCTGAGCAGTGTCAGAGTTGGCTCCTATGCAGACAAATAAATAGACCCTTGGAAATAATGAGAGAGGGACACAGAGGCCACAGAGCACCAGAGGGCATACCAGGCTCTAGCCTGATTAAAAAAACAACAACGAGACAGGCCAATTTGAATAAAGAAAACAACATCGAATCAGACAAGAAAATCAAAGGCCAGGGCTGACTGACAAGTGAGGGCCTCACTCCCATCTTCCTGGATTTGTAGAAGCCCTCGGGAGGGACACCTGGGTCCCCCCAGCACCCAGGTCTCTCACCTGTGTTGATTAAAGCCACTATTTTCTCTGAGACAGAGGGAACTGGAGGTGTCCAATTACCGCTGTTCCCAGCAGACTGCTGGGAGCTCTGGAAGGAACAGGGATCAGAAACCCTGGGAACAATTCCAACATGATGGCTCTGTCCTGGGGAGAAGCAGGTGTGGCTGCCCCTCCAGTCCTCGGCCAGTTGACGGGATGTGCCACACTCAAGGAGCCCCACCAAGAGAGCAAGTGTGTCCCACATCAATTGCACCTCCTCCCAACAACTGGGGTGTCATCACACCTCCTCCCACCAACAGAGGTGACCTGGCCCGAAGGAGGAAGGCACCCCATTCAAGGTCAGGAGGTCAGGCAGCCTTGAGGTGGGGGAGCGGCCTGTGTCCCGAAGGCAGAAGCCCTGTTCTGCTCACACTCCCCAATCTTCTCTGTTATGACCCCCAGAGAAGGAAGAGAATGTGAGACAAGGGTGCTGTCCCCACCCAAGCTCCACTCCAGGTTACACTACAGAATAGAGGCACTATTATTGGGGGGGTCACATACTGCCCATCCCTGGCCCTGGTTAGGATGTTTTTTGCCTTGCAAAGTGACAGGCTTCAATCTCACTCACCAAATCAGCGCAGGGTCAGTCCAGCGCTGTCATTCCCGCATGGGGTCAAGGGTTGCCCCACTTGGCCAGTCCTTCCTGAGAGCTAAGGACAATAACTGATCTAGGGAGACTCTTCACCAAGATTCCTCCCAGAAACCCCAATTTCTACGCAGCAGATGGGCTCAGTGGTGTCCAGGACCATGGACAGCGCCCAACCGGCCATTCAGACCCTCAGTATGTTTGTGGTGGTGGGAGGGGGAGGGGGTGCCTAGCTCAGGAACCGCACTCTCCTTCTTTCAGACTCCCGTGGGAGGGGAGGTTCATACCCTCACAGATAACATCTCACATCTGCCGGAGACACCCCCAGATGGCCATTTGCATGTCTGAAACGGAGCTTCATTCCACGAAGCTCTTAACCTGGAGTGGGCTGGAGACCACAGGAGCCGGGGGTGTGGTAATTACAGACAAAATGCAACCAGCAGGAATCCGGGGTGAGGAATAATAAATTTTATTTGGAAGTGAAAGAAGAGGTGGCAAATTAGTGGTGCTCAGAACCCAGCAGAAATTCTAATTACACCAGTAATTACGACTGATGGAGGATGGTGAGAGGTGACTTGTTACCTTCTCATGAACTGGGCGTGAGACTCTGGAAGCGGCGGCTCAGAGTCTGACAAATGAAGCGGACCAAGTCTGGGCCTCAGCACAGAGCCTTGCTTGTGTGATGTACTGGGTTCCATTCCCAGCACCACGAAGAAGTTTTAAAGATTAAGGGCTGATGAACAGACCCCAGGGCCCAGAGCTAAGGCTTCATTCCCTCTTGCCTGTGCCAGCCTCACAATCACCCGCCAGAGGCGCTGGGTGAACTAGAGGACTTAAATCTTAACTCCCAGTGGGCAGCCCGGCATTCACCTGACCCAGAATTGTCCTTTAAGCAAATATGCCAGGTTCTGAACATGAGATCAATGCAGTGCAATAGCTGTTTTGCATGAAGATGAGCTTTCTATATGTAGTGAATAATTGATTTTTTAGTAGCTGGGTTTGTTCATACATTAATAATGTTTTAATTGGGGGGACACCCAGAAATGCTCGCGGAACCACACAGTGCTGGATATTAGACTTGGGGCTCCTACGTGCTAAGCATGTGCTCCATTCTCTGAACCCTCTCCCTTGCCCCTGTTTTAATTGTTTGCTATGCATGCAGTACTACAAAAGGACAAACTCATGCAATTTGCTGCTACATAGATGTAATTGGAGGATAGGCTGAGTGGAGTCAGTCAGAAGGAAAGGGACAGACGCAGAATGATCTCTCTCATATGTGAGATAACAGGAGGGGCCAGAGAGATATCAAAATGGGTAGGGCAATTGCCTTGCATGCAGCCAACCCGGGTTCGATCTCCGGCATTCCCAGCAACCCATATGGTCCCTTGAGCCCGCCTGCGGTGATTCCTGTATGCAGAGCCTGGAGTTACCCTTGAGCATCACTGGGTGTGGCGCTACCCCCTTGCCCCTCTCCAAAAGATACACAGCAAAGTGGCAACAAAGGGCCAAAGGAAACACAATGGGAGAAAACCACACAAGTGAGTCTGGCAGGGAGTGTTTGAGAGTAGTATTGGGGGTCCTTGGAGGGGGAGGGAGTTGCATATACTGGTGATGGGTGTGCTGTTGGAATTTATGTACTCAGGAAACCATCCCTAACAGTATTGTAAATCACAGTACTCTCAAGCAATGAAAAAAGGATTTTAAAAAACATAAAATAAATTACTCATGGGAAGAGGCAGGCAAAGAAGCATTCATAGGCTCCATGCCACAAAATGGTTGCCAACCAGGCAAAGGCTTCTGGGAAAATGTGTGTCCTCAGGGTGGGGGCACCGGTGCTTCATCCACAGGAAGGTACCCCATAGACTCGGGGTATCAGGGAGGTGGCGGGCAGGCCAGGACAGGCCAGGAGCATCCTCCAGGGATGGTGACTTCTCAGAAATGGAGAAGCAGGAGGAATCAGACGCCAAACTTCCCAGAACAGCCAAGGACAGTGTCTCGGGGCAGGGATAGTGGCCTCTCCGGGCAACCCTGCCTGCCGTTACTGCTGTAAATAACCCTGAGTGGGAGAATTTTCCTGGGGTCTGAGGCCACCGTAAGAAGCTGCGAGTCCCCAGCACACTGGCCCTGCAGCCAGAAACCTGAGCTGACCGCTGCCCTGGGCTCCATCCATCCTGGGTCCTGCTGACACAGATCTCAGGGTCACTGCCCATCTGCTCTGACTGTTCCCTCGCTGCCCCCAGCACCAACCTGGTGCTGGGCCAATCGCTGAGCGCACCAGGTCAGGGGTGGCAGAGACAAGGAAGAAAAAAAGACAGGCCATAGAGATGGAGTCTGGGCTCTTTGGGGGAGGGGCTGGCGTTCGGATCACACCTGGCAGTGCTCAGGGCTTACTCGTGGTTCTGTGCTCCAGGGTCACTCCTGGTGGTGCTTGGGGGACCCTCTGCAGGGCAGGAGTTTGAACCGGGCTTGGCCCCATCCGAGCGCTTTACCCACTATCTTTCTCTCTTAGTCCCCAAAACTCTTTCTCTGGACCTTCAGACCAAAGTTCCCCAATGTTGGGCATTTATGCCTATTGATTCTCTCCCAGTTTCCCACTAGTGAAGGCACATTTCCCCCCTTTCTTGGAACATCAGCATAAAGAACAGGACCCACAGGATTAGACAACTTCATTTAGGGAAACACACAGGTTGTTAGCAAGTGTTTATTAGAACTTATTATGGGGACCCGGTGATAGCTGACGGGGCTGGAGTCATCCCTTGCACATGAGAGGCCCTGAGCTGGTCCCTGGTGCCACACGGTTCCCCACCACAGCACCTTTGGGCACAGGTCAGGGAAGTCATGTGGTCTTGTTAAACTCATTGTGAGGACAATATGACACAGTGTTGAAGGCCATGAAGTTTAGCCTCCAACAAACCTGTGTGCGCATGCGTGGACTGCCCCACCTCACTCTGAGTGACCTTGAACAAACTATTGAACCTGTCTGAAGCTCAGTTCCCATAGCTCTCAGGCGCAATCTCTGTCTCCCGGGACTGCGGAGAGGGCTAAAAGAGATGACGGTGGCGGAATGAAGCCCTCAGCCCTGGACAGAGGGCACCGCCAAAGCCCGGATGGCAGCACTGTCTGCTTCCCGCGCGGCACTGCTGGCATGCACTCACTGTTCCTCCAAAAAGCCTACAGGACAGCTACTCCCTGTCCGCCATGCCATGCCCATCAAAGCTGGGGACAGTGCACCAGAGCTGCCCCGGGCCCCTACTTGCCACAGCAGAACGTGAAAGGCCTCGTGAGCATCTTTCCCACCCATCCTGCTGCTCCACACATCCCACTGGTCGGACTTCTGCAGCCCCACCTGGGAGCAGTGATAACTCAGACCTGATTTTCGGAGCAAAGGCCCCAGTCCACCCTCCCTCTAAGTGGCCCTGCTGCTCCTCTGAGCAGCCTTCCAGGGGGAGAGGATGCATCCCCCTGGCTACGGCGGTTCTGACAGGAAAGGCCAGGAACAGAGGGACGGGGCTCAGGCAGATGAACCCTGCCTTTCAGGAGGCCGCTCCTGTCTGTCTCTGCCATCCTTGGCAGCGGCTCTAGACCCAGCAGGACTCTAGGGTGCAGCCCCCCACATACACACGCACTCACAGCTCGGAGTCTCTGGGTCCACAGGGCCTACTGTGCCGGGGCGCCTCTTGCGGCCTTCACTTTGCAAGCATCTCGTTTGCCTGGCTGCTGTTTCTGCACACAGTACTGACGAGGGACAAAGCACAGAGCCCAGGAGCCCCGGTGAGGATCGAAGGCACTAGACATGCTCTTCACTTTCCTCTCCAGGAGAAGGGAGGCTGACCAGCTGGCAGCGTGCGGCTCCAGTCTCGCTGGGACAGTGGGTAGGAGGATGGCGAGGCAGCTCCAAGGACAGAGAGCCCTGCAGGCCACACAGCAGCCTCTGCCCCCTGGGGCTAGGACACAGTCAACCTGGAGCACCCCCAGAGTCAACACAACCCCTCACCCTCGCCCAACTCCACAGCCCCCAGAACCCCGCTTTGATTCAGGCTTCTCAACCAGCGTGGAACTAGGTCCCTTTGCAATCCGCCCTGAGTGCTTTTAACTCCACAGGAAGCCCTGTGGCCCTCCTTGTCTCCACGCCCTGTTCACAGTCAGAACCAAGGAAGGATGGAAGGACAGGATAAGAAGCGGCCCCTTCTGAAGGCCCTTTTGGAAAAGGGGACGCACAGCACCGGGCTCCTGCAGCCCATAGGGAAGGTGCAGCCAGGGTATCCCAACTCTGGGAGGCTGCAGAGCTGAAGGGACTTGCCCAAGGTCAGCTGGCAGGCACATGGTAGAGTACTGGGCCCAGTTCTGACCACTGTCACAAGGCCTGCCCTAGCCTTGCCCCCCTGACCCCCAAGCTGATCCAGCACACCTCCCCCCTGGGTCAGAACTCAAGTACCCCCTGCCTGCAGTCAGGGCTCAGCTCTGAGCTCATCTCTGCAAAGTCAGGGGTCCCCCGCCCACCCAAGCCCTCCGAGATCAGGCCCGTGAAAGACTCCATTCAGCTCCCAAACAGCTGGCACATGACTCTGTGTGTGACTCAGGCCCAGGAAACTCACTCCAGTCAGAGCTGGTGGGCACCATCCACCTCCCACACTGACTCACCCATGCTGCTGCAGGGAGCCTGGCCTGCCACCTACTTAGTTACAGATGCTGAGGGAGAGGGGGAAGGACCAGGAGGGTCACGGCCAAGAACAACCAGGTGTGACCTCAAAACCTGTCCTGACCTGGGGGAGTGGGTCATGGGGCCACCACCCCTGAGGCCACCCTGAGGTTGGGGTAAAGGTCCTGAGCACCCCGGGGTGAGGCACACAGTGACCTTGCCACTGTTCTGCCCTTCTCCAGACACCCTGGGGTACCATCAGCACAGCCTAAGGCAAAGCTCTAAAGTTGTGTTGAGGGAAAGAAATTTTCTTCAACTAAAGCCAACACAGGATTTTCTTCGCACCTGAAGGTCCTGTAACAGGGCCAGAAGAACCTTCCTTCTCTTCCCAGACCAACCCCCATTCCCCATCCCCGTGCACCCCATCTTCACATCAGAATTGCTCCTTATGGTAGATCTGGTTAGAAATTTCCTGAGCCCCAAGGCCGGTGGAGATATTTCTTAGGAAAGGATAGCGGGATGAGATCAAATCGTGTTGTTTTTGCCGCTGTTTTTCCCCCCTCGAGCTCTTTGCTAGTAAGCCGCACGGCCCGGGGATTTCTGCGCGCCCGGAGCTCCGGCACGGCGGTCTGGGATTTCAAAGGAAACCAGCTTTCCTTCCACGGCGGCCGCGCCCCGGGGAGAGCGGCGAGCATCTCCCGGGAACGCGAAGCGCACAGGTACCAGTGCGGGGGGGCCCTCTCTCTCCGGGGACGGCACCCCGCCCGCCGCACGGTCCCCCTCCCCGCCTGTCCCTTCCAACCCGCGCAGCCCGGGAGGAGGGCGGGGACCGGGCGAGCTCCCCATCCCTTCGGCGAGGAGCGGCCCCCACGACTGGGGGTTCTGATCCGTGCGGGCGCGAGCGCTCTGCCTCTGCCAACCGCGTTGCCGTCAAGGTCACAGGCCCGGCGCGGGGCGGCTGGGACGAGGGTTCTGGGGCCGCGCCCGCCTCCCCGCGGGATTGCGCCCCGAGCGCGCCGCGCCGCGCCGGCCTCCGCCCCGCTCCTGCTCCGCGGGTGCACGCTCCCGTTACCCCCCGGAGTTCTGGGAGCCCCGAAATCCGGAGCGGGGTGCCCAGCCCCGTGCGCGCCGCGCCGCCTTCGGGGCTCGGTCGCCAGGCAACGGACGGCGGCGGGAGCGGCGGCAGGAGCCCGCGGAGGGCGCGGGGCCGGGAGGATGCCCGCGCGGCGCCGCCTCGAACCTCCGTCCCGAGGCCTCCGGGGTGGGGCGGGGCCCTCGGAAGTTGCGGGGCCGGCCTGGCGGCGACTCACCTGTCCGGTGCGGACCGTCGCGGGGACCGGCCCCTGCCCCCGGCCGAGCGGCTGCAGCCCCCGACGGTGGCGCGCGCACGGTCCGTCCCGCGGGCGGGCCCCGGGCCAGGCGCGAGGGGACCCGCGGCTGTGCGCCCGCTCTCTGCGCCTTCCGAGCGGCGGCGCCGGCCCAGCTCCTGCCCGCGGGGCGCTCAGACCTCGGCAGCGGCCCGAGAGCCGAGGGGGGCCGAGGGGCCGAGGCCGAGGGCCGCCCTCCCTGCGCCCTGGCCGCGCCGGCTCTGCGGAGCGGAACGAGCTGGGCGGAGCGCGGCGCGCGGTCCCCTCGCTTGCCGAGAGGCCACCCTGGCGGCGGGGCGCCGTGACGCAGGCTTGACTCACGCGCGGGCCCGCGTCAGTGCCCGCGCTGGGGCCGCGGGCGAAGCTCCGAGGACCGACGCAGGAGGAGGGAGGTGGGCAGGGACACGCCGAGGGGCGCCTCACCGAGCACGCGCCCACGGCCACGGGGCCAGCGCCTGGCGCCGCATCACTGGTCCGGAGAGGAAGGCAGCCACAGAGGCCTGCCCAGCCCTGGACCCCTCGTCCCCCGATCCGTCTCCTCCCCCTCTCCTTCAAGCACTCGCTCATTCCCTCCCGAGGGGCTCTCCCCCTGCCCGAGTGCTTCCACCTGCTGCCTCTGCCCTTTCCATCTGAAAGACATCAGCTCTTCCATGTCCCCCTCCACCCATGATCTCCTGCTGGAGGGGGGAGGGGGGCAGGGCCTGAGAGGGTCACAGGACTGAGGGCGGAGTGGGCCACCCCGGGCAGAACCCAGGGAGACACATACCCCGCGGGCAGTGAGGGAGGGACTCTGGAAGAGGAGACTTAGCCAGGAGGACAGAGAACACAGGACTACCCCAGATAGAAGGGGGCAGGATGACGTGGGTGTGGGGGGCAGGGGCAGGTGGGGAGGGCAGGGGCAGGAGGGGAAGTCAGGGGCAGGTGGGGAGGGTGGGGGCAGAAACTGGAGTGGTGGGGTGGGGCGCTGAGGGCAGCAGGCATGAGGGGAAGAGGTGGAGTTAGAGGAAGCTGGCACGTGTCCTCTAGGGCTGTGTGCAGAACTTAGAATGAATCCTTGCCAGTCTAGAGGACTCCAGGGGCCCCTGGGATTAGAAACTGTCATTGTGGAGAGTGGGGGTGGGGTCCAAACTAACGGCATTCCTGACATACTAGTCACTCTGACATTCCCTCCCCCCCACCTCTAACTGGCTAGTCGCCTGCAGGTTCCTAGGTCTTCTGGGTCCCAGACAAAGGACTTGATTACTCTGGCAGAGCTTGAACTTCACACCCAAATCGTCCCCCCCTTACTCCCAAGTCCCCTGGGAGGGCCACAGGGCTCATCCCAGGGGACCCTACAGGTTGAAGAGCTCTGAGCTTAGGAAACCCATCTGTTATCATGGACGCAAGGGAGTTCTCAGAGAGACATTATCTTAGACCCATAAATAAATCTTGAAAGAGATCAAAAACCGTAGTTAATCCCGGACCCCCGCATGGCCGAACAGACTAGAGAAAATCGAAGGGGGGCAGGTTGGCCTGGTGACCACCCAAGCAGAGCCCCCTCTCCCCCCCGCCCCACAGTATCTTCCACAATCAAAAACCACCACCATACCTCCGGCCTGACTCCACCATCTCAGAACAGATCTCACCAAGATATAATCTGCTGAAAATTCTGTGACTGAAATCTCCAGGTTTTCTCAGGGTCGGGATGGGCTACCCCCCCCCCACTTCCCTATACTTCCAGAAGCCTCAGGAGTCATATCCACACCCCCAAAACTTCCACCCAATTGAAAAGCTATCCAGTCTCACCGTCTCGATAAAAATACCGAATGCCTTGAACAAACACTATGACCTCCTAGCACCTGTATTGCAAACCATAATGAACAAAGGAAAAGGAGAGAGAGAGCATGAAGGAAAGTGCCTCCCATAGAGGGAGGCTGGGGCTGGGGGATGGTGGTGGGAAAACGGGAGACATTGACAGTGGGAAATGTACACTGGTGGAGGAATGGGTGCTGGATCATTGTATAAGTGAAACCCAATTATGAACAGTTTTGTAATAGTCTATCTCATAGATATCCAAGTTAAAAAAATTTTAGCTTAATCAATGGCTGAATAAGTAGCAGTACTCCTACATTTATAAAAAAGAAAAAAAAGAAAGAAAGGAAGGAAGGAAGGAAGGAAGGAAGGAAGGAAGGAAGGGAGAGCTCAGGGGCCAGAGTGATAGTACAGCAGGTAGGGCATTTGCCATGCACACGGTCAACCCAGGTTTGATCCTCATCATCCCATATGGTCCCCTAAGCACCGCCAGGAGTAATTCCTGAGTGCAGAGCCAGGAGTTACCTCTGAGCATCACCAGGTGTGGCCCCCACCAAAAACAATACAACAGAAAAAAAGAAAAGAGTTCAGAAG
The DNA here is from genome assembly GCF_029834395.1 of Sorex fumeus. Classification (NCBI taxonomy): domain Eukaryota; kingdom Metazoa; phylum Chordata; class Mammalia; order Eulipotyphla; family Soricidae; genus Sorex; species Sorex fumeus. The sequence goes on along the minus strand of NW_026606104.1, from coordinate 262,139 downwards.
GGAGAAGACAAGGTAGATGGACTGCAAGAAGAATTTCACGTGGAAAAGGGCAGAAATCTGCTGAGAAGTTGAAGAGGCTGACGCTGGGAGGAAATCTTCATGGCCGCCAGGAAGGCCTCCAGGACACTGAGCTGAAGGCACTGAGTGGGACTGGGGAGGAACATCTTCCTGAACTCCACCATGGCTCAGCTCCTCTGGACCTCTAGAAAGCAGTGGTGACCACCCTTTACTCGAGGTGGAGAATTAGATCATAGAATTTCAGCACTCCCACTTATGCCTGGGGAAACTGAGGCATCAGACAGAGAGAATCTGTCCTGGTCACGCTGGAGTGAGCTGCATCCTGGCCACAAGCCCTTGTTCTTGCTCCCTCTCAATGTATCTGACCCCCAGAGGTGAGCACTTTTCTCTTCAGCTGCAGTGCTTCTGGGGAGCCATATGGTCCCCTGAGCCCTGCTAGGAGTGATCCCAAGTGCAAAACCAGGAGTAAGCCCTGAGCACTTCCAGGTGTGGCCTTCCCCCTCCACCATATACAAATAGGCCTCTAGGAGAGAACTGGAACACCCGCTTTGCATATGGTAACCCTGGATTCCATCCCTAGCAGTGTCCCCCAGCACCACGGCATGTGAATCTCCCCCACACTGTATAGGGAGAAGGACCATCCAGAAGTATTGCCAAAAAACAGAGCCAAGACTATGGAGTCAAGATGCCATGCGCCGACTCTCACCCACAGGGCTGGCCCAGGCCAGAGGACTGACACCTGTGAATGGGTGAGGCCGGCAGGTGTCCACAATGACAGTTGCCCAGATGACACTCAGAACAGCAGTGCGACACACATTGAAGGCTCCAGACCTGTAAACAACTGCTGCTGTGTGTGAATAGGAGGAGGAAAAAGATGCTGAAGATGCAGAAGATGAAGAAGACAATGACCAGGTGGTGAGGTGCAGGCCAGGAGTGGGCAGTGTCAAGCCAGAGTGCTGTGTCCTGGCTTCCTATCACTGGAACAGAACTTCTGCATCCCAGGAGGCCTCTGCAGGGCAAAGCTGATGGTCAGATGTCATCTGTTGGGCTTTGTGCCAGGTGCTCAGGAGGGAGCAGGGTGAGAAGCTCAACTGGCAAGAGGCCTCCAGGTGCCAAGTCAGGACACCGGGGTGACTGCTCCTTCTCATTTGGCTCACCGAATGCCAACCATGGCAGTTGTCCCACTTGCTCGAGTGCACTTGCTCCTGCCTCTGTGCGGGGTCTGAAGGGGGCCAGTTCTGGCACCGAAGGGTCCCACTGTCAGCCAAGAATAGTCCAGAGTAAGCCCACCATCCTCGGTGCAGTCCAAAGCCTGACAGGAGCCCCGAAGCCATCACAGAGGTGAAGGACAGAGATGAGATTCATCCAGAGTTCAGGGAAGTGAATATTTCCTAGGGCCAAGAGAAGGGGCTCTATGGCAACACCTTCTGTTCGGTCTTTCTCTGGAGAAAATAACACATTACTTTCTCCCAGGTTCTTGATATGAAAACTATCTAGAGTTTTGTTTTAGTTCAAGTTCTAAAAATGGGCTTGCTCTTCAGCCCATCTTCTCCCTTGAGCTTATATATGGTTTATCTCTACACAACTTCGCTAGCTTTTTCCTGCCTCAGGAGAATCCCAGGTGCTCTCTTGATCATGTGCTTCCTCTTTCTCTCCACTCATGTCTTTCTAAGTAAGTTTCATTCAAAAACGCTATCTTGCTTTACTTAAAAATAAATAAATAAAATTGGCTGGAGCGATAGCACAGCGGTACGGTGTTTGCCTTGCGTGCAGCCAGCCTGGCTGAGCCGGGTTTGATTCCTCCGCCCCTGTCGGAGAGCCCAGCAAGCTACCGAGAGTATCTCGCCAGCACGGCAAAGCCTGGCAAGCTACCTGTGATGTATTCGATATGCCAACACAGTAACAACAAGTCTCAAAATGGAGACGTTACTGGGCCCTCTCGAGCAAATTGATGAACAACGGGAGGACAAGTGACAGTGACAAATAAATGAAAATGGAAAGGAAAGGAAAGGAAACTGCGACGGAGCTGCTTGCTAACACCATCGCTGAAGTGACTTGAACTTTCAGAACTGAAGTCTCAGATTGAGGTAAGGTGGAAAGGGTCCACTAGCTTCCTCTGGGGAGCTGGGAAGTACTTCCCAAAGTGGGAGATACTGGCCCCCGAGACACCACTGAAAGTGGCAGGGGAGAGGGTGTGTGGTAGACTTGGGTGCAATTGGAGTGTACTTTTTGTGTGTCTGCATAGTCAAGGTAGATTTCCAGAGAGATCTGGGTGGGTGGGGGGAGTTTTTTGGTTTTATTTGTAATTCCTTAAAAGGATAAAGGGGATAGTAGGCCAAATAAGTTTGGGATCTCTGAGCTAAAGGATTGCTGTAAACAGAACACAGGCAGGGAAGAATTGGCGAGGGAATTGTCTGTGTCTTCAGTCGCATGGATCTGGGTTTGCATCCAGGTGGACCATAAAAAAGAATGCTGAGCTTCTCTGTTACATTCTCTTGTACAAGGACTTAATGGCTCCATGGTGAGTTACAACAATCTTCACTAACTTCTTCTAAGAAAACATTTTTTGATCATTCTGTTAGCAAATTTTGATAACAAGCCATACAAATAAATTATCGAGGGCCTGCTATGGGGACAGACTTAAAGGGTGGTTGGGAAAATTGGAGACAATGGTGGAGGGAACATGTAATGGTGGTCAGATTGGTGTTGGACTACTGAATGCCTGTAAAAAATCATTATGAACAAGTTTGTAAACCACAATGTTTTTATAAAGTGTAAGGGGAAAATAAAATTTAAAAAAATATTAAAAAAAAAACTTTAAACATGCCCCCCCTCCAAAATGCTGGGCTGGAGAGGCAGTACAGGGCATAGAAGACTTGCCTTAAAAGTGGTCCACCTGCCTTACTGGCAATACCACATATGGTCCCTGGAGTACCATCAGGAGTGATCCGTGAGCACAACATCTGAGTCAGCCCTAAACATAGCCTACTGGGAAGAAAAAATAGAATGGGAGAAAGAAAGAATGGAAAAGAGAAAGAAAGAAAGAAAGAAAGAAAGAAAGAAAGAAAGAAAGAAAGGAAGGAAGGAAGGAAGGAAAGAAGGAAGGAAGCAAAAGCATGGAGAGAGGGAGAAAGAATGCAAAAGAAAAAGAAATGGAGGAAGGAAGAAAGGAAAGCAAAAGAGAGAGGGAGAGAGGGAGAAAGCAAAAGAAAAAGAGAAATGAAGGAAGGAAAGAGGAAGGAGGGAGGAAAAGAAGGAAGGAAGGGAAGGAGGGAGGGAGGGAGGGAGGGAGGGAGGGAGGGAAGAAGGAGGAAGATTGGTTGTGCTTGGGCTGGGAGCTGGTACTGAGGTTAGGGTGCATGCCTGCCACCTCCCATGGGTTTATTTCCCTGTACCATATGGCCCCCTATGCATCAAAGACCTAGCGCACCACTGGGGTGTCCCGCATAATCCCTGCCAATGCAGGACCTGAGCAGCACAGCATCTGGCATTGAACAGGGTGCCCAGTTGACAGAGAATCACAGGTTGGGGCCCCTGAGCCCACTTAGCACTGCTTAGGAGACTCCCCGCCCCCCAAATAATTGTCTGCTTAGTCAACAGATGGGGCAACAAATTGGATTCTCAGACATGTCAGGCTGGAAATTTTCCGCTTATGCTGGAAGGTAACAGGGTAAGTTGGAGAGCACAAGAGTGACTTCCTGTCTGTTTCAGTGGGAGGTGGCAACCTCAGAGGCCGAAGAAGAGATCCTGGTCTCTACACTCAGGCTCCCCTGACAGCTGCCTCTCTCATCTCTGACCTTGATTCCCAGTCTGTAAATGGAACCTCCCCTCAGGGCCCAGAGAAACTGGTGAGGGGGTTGGGGAGAATGAAGGAAAATGGAGAAGATAGGGTAAGGGGAAGGGAGGGAGGGTGGGAATCAGAAGTCAGAGGTCCTGGATGTCCCAAATCTCTTCCTGCACCTGCCACCTTATCTTTCTCAGATGTCGTCGGCCGGCACCCTGGCTTCCTCCCCCATCTCCTGCTGCAGTGCATGGGGGCCAAGCTGGTGCTGGGGGGAAGGGGACACACTGAAGTGTCCTCCCTGGGGTCTCACCATGGAACTACCATTCAGGCCCACCCCAGGGCCCCTCGCAAGGGCATTTCCAATCTTATGCATCTGGAACTCAGAGGCCTGGAATGTAGCCTGGAGAAGCTGCCATTGCGAGGGGCAAGGCAGAGGCTAGTGCATCCCACCAACCTTCCTTGTCCCCTCCATGATTTATACCACCTTGGGGTGGGCATCTCTCAGGCCACTTCACTTTCTTAAAGGTTCACTTGGTTCTCTTCTTCTGAGATGGTACCAGGCATTATAGGTCAGATCCACCATGCTGAGGGGGGACCTTTGATAAACCACTTAACATCTCTGACCTTCAGGTTCTTTATCTAGAATATGGAAATAAAGATCCATTCTACCTCCCAGGGGTCACTGAGAGGATTAAATGTGATGAAACCCTGTGTAAATGCACAGCCGCTATTAGCCCCGGCTCAGAAGATGTGCCCAGCCCCACTCCAAGCATCTTACACTTATTAACTCATTGAATCATTAAATGGCCATTTATTCTGGAGGCTTTAAAATATAATGCGCATTCTCTTTGCAAGGCTGAAAGCTTCATTTAAGAAAAGTCATTTACTAGTTAAAAACTTAAACAAAAATGTAATTCAGTATTATGGTTGAATGCAAAAGTACCAGAAAGTACTTGCAAAAACATCGTGACCTTCATAGCTACAAGAACCAACTAGAAGAATTAAGAAATGATTCACTTACAATAGTAATAACGAAAATAGAAAAAATAGGGCAAAATTTGAAAAGATGTGTGGAAAATCTACAGGAAAAGTTTCCAAAAGCTACCAAGAGATTTAAGAGAAAAAATAGTTTAAACAAAAAAATGACATGTCCTGAGGCCAGAGAGACAGCTCAATGGGCTTTACATGCAGGAGGCCCGAGTTTAATCTCGAGCACCACATGGTCTACTGAGCACCTCCTAGAGCAATCCCCTTCCTTCCCATCAGACCCCTGCAGGAGTAGCCCTGAGTATTGCCTAGTATGCGCCCAAACAACAAAAGAAACAAAAGAGGCCAGACAAACAAACAAACAAACGGAGTACAGCAGGTAGAACATCTGCCTTGCACAGGCTGACCTGGGTTCTATCCCTGGAATCTCATTTGGTCCCCGGAACAACAGAAGCGATTCCTAAGTGCAGAGCCAGGAGTAACCCCTGAACATGCAAAAAAGAAAAACAAACAAACAAAATGAAAATGAAAGAAATAGCATTTTCTTAGATTGGAAGATAAAGCAAAATAAACATATTAATTCTTCCTCTATTCATCTGTAGTATTAAAATGATCTCAGTGAAAAGAATGACAAGGTTTTTTTTTCTTTTCGTCCTCTTCCTTTCCCTTTTTGCTGCTGTTGTTGTATGTACAGGCACACACTCGGTTGTGGCACTTGTATGCATGTGTATGTGGGGACTCACACACTTTGGTTGCAGTGATTGGTCACATGCTTGCTGGGGTTCTCACTCCTGCTCACTGGATCAGCACATCTTCAGTTTGGGGGCTCACACACAATTGGCAATACACCAGAGATCACACATACTGTTGTGCTGTGGGGCTCCCAGACAGCAGAGCGGCTGAGACTCATTCAGCTCATGGCGGGGTGGGGCGGCGCTGGGGATCAAACTCAGGGTCTCACACCTCCAAGGCAGATGCTCTCTGGAGACAGCCCTTGGCCCTCTCTTTCCTTTCCTTTCCTTTCCTTTCCTTTTTTTTTTCTAAATAACTTTTTGTTTCTCTTCTATTCCTTTCCATTCCCTTTGTTGTTACCATAATACCCAAGGTTGCATACTTGGTTACAGCACAATGGAGTGGAACACTTCCATTATAACATTGGGGAATCACTTGGCAATGTGGGCAATGTCGGGATCCAACTGGTGGCCTCATGCCTGCAAGACAGGGACCCTACACATGATCAACCCAGGTTTGATCTCCGGTACCACATAAGGTCCTCTGAGCTCCACCAGCACCGAGTCAGGAGAGAGCCCTGAGCACCACTGAGTGTGGCCCAAAAACTGAAAAATATATTACAAGGATCCTTCCATGTGAGTCATATCCCTGGGCCCCTATTTTTCTTTTCAACTAGACCATCTGGTTCTAAGGTTTATATGGAAAAAGAAATCAGCAAAATTAGTTCAGGGAAAATCTGGGGCAGAAATGGGTATGGGTAGGAAATTTACCAGTTGTTAAAGCATGTTATCAGAGATTATAAGTTCAAATTAGCCTGGTCTTAGTCATGAGAAATACTAGAGGCACAAATAAACCCGGATTCTGCCATTTAGAATATGACAAAGATCATATTTCAAGCGAGTTAGAAAGGACGGATTTTTGTTTGTTTGTTTTTAGGCCAGACCTAGCAATTCATGGGGTATAGTTCCAAGTCTCTGTTTGTTGGGGGGTAGGAGGTGTCTCTCCTGATAGTGCTTGGGGCCCACGTGCCGAGGAAGAGACACAGGATGGTCTACCACATGAGGGCATGCACTCAGCCACTTGAGTTCTCTCTCTCCAGACCTGGATTTTTAATAGATGAAATTAGTTTGGCCATTTGAAAAGGAGTGAATTTGTGGGCCAGAAAAACAGTGCAGAGTTAAGGTGCGTGCCTTGCACATGGTCTACTCCAGTTCCATCCCTAATATCACATCCTTGATCCCCACCAGGAATGATGCGTGAGTGCACCTGAGCACTTCTTGGTGTGGTCCCAAATTTTTTAAATTAAAATTAAATTTTAATCTCTTCCTCCCTCCTTACATCAATATAATTTGTAGCTATAACAAGTTTAATGTATAAAACGCCATAAGAATATATGAAAGACAGTACTTGGAGGATATTTATGCCTTTAAATAGATACATGAGTAAAGAAGAAAGGCTGAAAGGCAACGGACCAAGAAACCATCTTAAGAACTTATGAAAACAACTACAAATGAATTCCCCCTCCAAAAAGATCAGGGGCCAGAAAATGATGAAGACAATATAGACATTAGCGGCGTAGAAAAACAAACATAAAATGGAGGTTCAGAAAACTCAGAAGTTTGGTTTAATAAGAGTAAATTTTAAAAGTTAAAAAAAAAGCTAGTGAAAGAAATCACGGAAAACGTTGCCATAAAGAAGAGCAAGGAAGACTTTTCTAAATATGACGTCATCAACCTCTCCTTTCCTTCCACCTTTCTGTTCTTTAACCCACTTGTCTCCTTTGGGCATTTGCTTTACTTTCCTGCTGATCTGTGTGCTGCCTTCAGTGAGCAGTCTGCAGTAGAGTAGACAATCAGAGGTAACTGTTGGGGGACTATTAAAAAAGGTGATATATAGGGAAAACATAAATCAGCATCTCAAGGTTCTGTCTCCTCCACCAGTTATCTCAAGAAACAAGTGTTAGCACTGGAGAGCTAGCACAGAGGTAAGGTCGTTGCCTTGGGTGGGACTAACCCCGGCTAGATCTTGGCGTCACATGATTTCTCCACCCCCCCCACCCCAAGCAAAGCTGGGGGCAGCTCCCAAGCGTAGAGCTAAGTATGACCCAAAATCCCTTCAAAAGAAAAGAGAGAGAAGAGGAGAGGAGGGGAGGAGAGAGAAGAGAAAGGCAGGGGAAGGAGACGGGAGGGGAGGGAAGGGGAGGAGAGAAAAAGGAGCATTGGCCAGGATGCCATGATAACGAGAACAGAACCGGCCCACAGTTGGAGGGAGTATAAGTTAGTGCAGTCATTATGGAAAACAGTAGGGAGGTTCCTCAAAAAAATTAAGATGAGAACTACCATCTGATTCCGCTTCTGGGTGTTTATCTGAAGAATATGAAGACACTTATTCAAAGAGATATCTGCATCCCTGTGCTAGTCACAGTATAGCTGGAAACAACCTAAGTGCCCATCAACCAATGACAGATAATGAAGATGTGCTATGAAAAGAAAATGGAAGATTAAAAAGATGGAATCCTCCATTTGCAACACCGCGGATGGGCCTTGAGGGGCCTGCGTCTGTGGCACTCATCACTGGGAGAAAGACCGGCACCACAGGATTTCTCTCGTGTGTGGTAGATCAAGAAATAGAGCAAATGAACAGATGTGGTCGCAGAGGAGGGATGTGGGGGGAGAGTGACTTAATCAGGTAAAGGATTCAACCGTCTGATGTCGATGATGGATGGAATTAGGCTTCTGACTGACAGCATAACCTAGGTGCAGATGCTGAATTACACCATACACTTGGAACCTATATTGTTTTAAATCAATGTGCTTGTTCTTGTGGGTTTTTTTGTTTGTTTTTGTTTTTGTTTTTGTTTTTTGCTTGTGTGTGTTTTTAGGCCATGGCTGCTGATGCTCAAAGGTTACTCCTGGCTCTGCCCTCAGGAATTATTCCTGGTGGTGCTCAGGGGACTGTATGGGATGCCAGAGATTGAACCTGGATCGGCTATGTGCAAGGCACGCATTCTACCCCTGTACTATCTCTCAGCCCCTGTTGTTTTGATTTTTTTTAAAGGCAGCATTTTTTTAATTTAAAATTTTTAATTGAATCACCACGAGATACACAGTTACTAAGTTGTTCATGATTGGGTTTTAGTCATACAGTGTTCCAACACCCAACCCCAGTGTACATTTCCTACCCCCAATATCCCCAGTTCTTTCATCTTTGTGTGTGTGTATGTGTGTATGTGTGTGTGTGTGTGTGTGTGTGTGTGTGTGTGTGTGTTTCAGGTCATACTCAGCAGTGCTCACTGGCTAATCCCAGCTCTGTGCTTAAGGGTCACTCCCAGTAGTGTTCAGGGAACCATACAGTGCCGGGTATTGAACCCAAGTCTTTCACGTGCATAGTGTAAACTCCAGCCCTTTGAACTATCTCTCTGGTCCTGTATTTCTTTTTATTTTTAATTTTTGGTTTTGGGGCCACACCTGGCAATACTCAGGGATTACTCCTGGCTCTTCATTCAGGTGTTACACTTGGCAGTGCACGGGGGACTCTATGAAAGGCAGGGGATCAAACCTGGGTAGGCTGGCTGCAAGGCAAGTGCCCTTTCTGCTGTACTACCTCTGGCTCCATATTTCTTTAAGATATAAACAATCCCTAAAAATCTGTAAGAAAGAACTTTCTTTATGAATAGAAACTTTCTTCTATGAATAGAAAGTTCATAGAAAATAGAATTCAAAAATAGGATTCAAAGTTGTTATGACATGTATAAAATGTGTTCAATTTCATTTGATAGGAATATAAATTGAAAAATAACAAAATACTGTTTTTTATGATGTCGGCAAATAATTTTTAAGTGGGTGAATAACACATGCTGCTACTAGGGGAAGAGTTAACTTGCTCAGCCTCTGTGGAAGATAATTGGATCATATTTCTCACAATTACAAAGGCAACAGTTATTGCCCATCAGGCCACCTCTTTAAACATTAGGAGGGCACATGTATTTGTCTAAAAACGTCCATTTAAAGATACTTCTTGCAGCCATATCGTAATAAATAAAGGAATGAAAGGGTGCATTTAGATACCGAACAACAAGGAATCATTTTCATAATAGATGGCACTTTCATGCAATGAGGATCTCTGCGGCCTTTAAAAAACAAAACAAACAAACAAACAAAAAACAAGTCTGTTCTACATGTTTTGATTTGGAAACAGCTCCAAAATGTGCTGTTACGTTAAAAAAAAATTAAGAGGCAGATGCACATATCTGAAGAAGCATAAAACATTTCTGGGCTGAGACACAAGCAGCTCATAACAGTGCATGCGCCTAGTGAGGAGCATCCTGGCTGAGAGCAGGCTGAGGAGCAAGATCTCCTTGGCGTCCACATGTCTGCCCAGGCGGTCCATGGAGCCATGGGTGCTTAGGCCTGCAAGGCGGCAGCCACCGCTCACCAGAAAGGCAGGCTGTGCTGGGGATGTGGGAAGGCACTTGGTGCTGGAGTGACTTTAGCTTTATTTTTTCTTTGGCCACGTGCCTGTGGTTACAGCACGTTAAATGTCCTTTATAACAGGCGGAGACCAGCAGTATCAGTACCAGTAGGCCTGCCAGGATGAGAGGAGAGGCAGAGCTCACTGTTAGTGTCAACTGCTGTCCCGGCCCACATAAGAAGCTCGCAGGGCACTTTTCCTCTTCCTAGCTTGAGCAGGTCCTCAGGACTTCATTTGTGTTGTTTTGTTTGTTTGTTGGGGGGGGGGGGGGGCGGCGGGGAGGTTACATCCAGGGGTGCACAGGGCTGACTTCTGGCTCTGTGCTCAGGGATCACTCCTGGAGGGACTTGGGGTACCATTTCAGGTGACGGGGATCCAACTGGTTACCTCCCTACTAGGCAAGCGCCTTCCTGCTGTCCTCTCTCTCCAGCCCTGACCCTCCAGACTGGGCAGGAACAAAGAAGTGGCCAAGATGTGGAGCGCCTTACCTCCTCATAATGACACAGCTGCAGGGACCCTCTTACAGAGATTGGGGGCAGGGAAGGAAGGTGTCCCAGACTGCCCACAAGTCCAGTTTAGCGGCCCGGCTTCCCAGCCAGGGGGAATTCCTTGGAAGTAAACAGAAAGGGGTCGCCTCAAGGTGCAGCATCCTTCTAGGAGGGGGTGCAGTGGAGCTTGCAACAGAAAGGGCGGGACTCTGGGCGCCCCCGCAGGCAGAATGGGGAGGGAGACTCTGAATCAAAACCTGCCTCGCCCCAGGGCCCGGTGGAGGGTTCAGAACCAGAGTCAAATATAGATCCGTTTCCATAAAAGCGCCGGGCTGCTGCTATAAATACCTCAGCCGGTTTTCCGGGAGTCTCATGTGACTTTGATGCCTACCTCGGCTGCGGGGATCGGTCGCTATGGAGACCGTGTCACGTGACCGGCCTCCCTTCATTCATGGCAGGTTGCCGCATCCTGGATTGGGGGGCAGGGTGGTGAAGGGGGCCTGGAGGGAGGGAGAAGGAGCGGTAACAGGGGACTGAGCCACGGATCCAGTGTCTTGTCTTGGCAGGGGAGGGGGGGAGGGAGGCTGGTGGGGATGCTGGGGGGCTGGGAGGGGAGGGGGGCGGGGCCGAAGCCACTGCAGAGCTGAGCGTTTGTGCCAGGATACTTGGATGGGATGACTGATGTCTCCAGGCTGATGGTCAGGGAAAGGACTTTTTAAAATTGAATTCTAGAAGCCAGAGTCATTCTTGCTTTGGAATCCCAGAAGCAAATGTTCAGGACTGGATGGTCGCTCAGGCAGTGGTCTTATTGATGAAGGGAAGAAGGGCAGATGGCCAAGTTCCTTCTGGTCCAAGGTCACCCCCCAAAAAAAAAACAGCCGCCTGCCAGATGGGGCCAAGACCTTGGGGCTTCACCGTTTGGGGCTCAACTCGAGGCTGGGGGCTGTCGGGTCAGAGATAGAACTTGACTCTGGGGAGTGGGACACAGGTCTCTTTGTCCCCAGCCTGTCCCACCTGTCAGCAGCCATGGCTGACTGAATCTGGTCCAAGGCTAGCCCTAGGCCCTAGCTTCTGGTGTGAGAGGAAGCTATAAATCAGGAGGAGTCCTGAAGGGCAGAGGATAGCCAAGTGCCATCCCCAGCACTGATGGAGATTTCTAGACCTGAACATCCCACATCTGCCCTCTCTAGTATAGTACCATCCCTCGAGCATCACCAAGTCCCTCTCCCTGCCTTGCTGGGGGTAAAAGGCAGACACAGGACAAGGATGCTTCCTGCAAGCACTGCCAACAGAGGAGAATCTTGTTCACCAAGCAGTTGGGGTGAAGGAAGAAGAGAGGGAGAGGTATGGTGTTCTGGTCTAGAAGTAGGATGGCCACTGGAGTCAGAGGCGGCTACCGGGAGGAGGTGGTAGGAGAAGAGCAGAGCTGGGTGCAGAAAGGAGGCACATGCTCAGGGACACTGGGCGCTGGAAGAGGACGGGCGTGTGCAGTGTCAGAGTGTAGCTGAGGCAGGCCCAGGAGGTGAGCAAGGGCTGCAGACCCAGAGCATGGTCTCAGATTCAATTTCTGCCAGAGATAGTCCCAGAGGAGGTGGGTTCAGAGAAGTCCCGCTCTGGCACTTGAACAAGTGGACATCATTCTGGAACTGTATCTGCCCTGGGTTCTGCCACTGCTGGGCCTCGGGACAGATGTCTGGCTGACTCCATGGAACTTAAAATCCACCGTACTGGGCCAGGGCCATAGTACAGTGAATGGCTCTCGCCTTGCACATGGCCAAGTTCATACCACTGTGTCCTGAGCACAGAGCTGGGAGGAGGCCTGAGCACAGCAGATATGGCTCAAAAACAAAACAAAATAAAACAAAAATCTAGCAGCCCAGCCAGGGCAAGGTGTATCTGCCTAACCTTCACCTATAACCCGTGTTTTCCCAAAGTGAGTGGTGTGGGAAGATTCAGTGGGCTCTGAGTAGCCTTGAGTGCCAGTAGGGGGGGCCTTTTGTGGAGAAGTTGGGATATATCCCCTCGTGCTCAGGGGCTATTCCCAGCTCTGTGGTCGGGGATGGCCCTGGGCAGTTCTTGGGGAAACATAAGGACAGAACTGGGGTCAACAACATGCAAGGCCTTAACTAACCTTGTGCTATCACTCTGGTCCCTCAGGGGTGCTTTTGGGGTGCTCAAAGATTTTCAAGGGGCGCTGAGTAGTTCTTTTTCTCAAAGAGGGATGTAGGTCCAATGAGTTTGGGTTCCTCGGGCCTACACAGTGTCTGTGGGATTGAGGACTGAGCACTCCATAGCCCCATTGGGCAGAAGTGTCCATGCCAGGCTCAAGGTGAGACACATTTCTGCCAGGGAAGCCTCGCCACAGACCCTGCTCCACTTCTCTGCTTCCCTGCAGCAACACCTGCAGTCAGCCTGTGCCTCCCAAGATTGCCCACTGCTGCCATGCGTTAGGAGACAATGGCCAACCTATTTCTAGAAACCCTTCCTGGGGCACCAAGCGGGGGCAGGGGCGTTGAGTGGAAGAAAGCCTATTCATTCACTACTGGCAGAGCCCCAGCTGGGGGGAGCAGTGGACCCCTGTGGAGACAGAGCTGAGTCGGAGTCTGGGAGCTGGCACCCTCGCCTGTGGCCCCGCAGAGCTTATTTTGACTTGGAGCTTCCTCTGCCTCCCTGGGAAAGGGGAGAAATGTTACCACCGCCACCAAGATGAGTTGTGAAGATTAGAGCTATTAGTGACAACGTGTCTGGCACATAGAACATGGTGTTGAAAGGCAGCAGCCACCTCTCTGCCAGTGACTTCCCAGTTTCTGTACTTGCTGGCCCCAGAATCCTCCCGAGATTTTTCCTACCATCATCCTGGGTTCCTTCTCTTTTGCCTAAAAGTCAGCCTACAGGACTCCCTCACGACAAGCCTTTTTTTTTCTTTTTGGGTCACACCCGGCGATGCACAGGGATTACTCCTGGCTCATGCACTCAGGAATCACTCCAGGTGGTGCTCGGGGGACCATATGGGATGCTGGGAATCGAACCCAGGTTGGACGCATGCAAGGCAAACACCCTACCCACTGTGCTATTGCTCTAGCCACGACAAGTCTTTTAGTCCTTTATATGACTTCAGTGTCACTCTTAGCTGTCTGACCCAACTCCAGTCCATGCGGTGCTTCTCACAGACCCGGCCTTCCCTGCCTCAGACCACAGGGACACGGATACGGTGGTGATGGGACACCAACCTGGCATGCATGAGACAGAGAGGGTAAGAAATTTACCTGTGGTCACACAGCCTAAAGGGGGCAAAGGTGGGCAGTAACCGACATCCCTCTGGTTCCACAGTGCCCTCAGAGCTTCTGGTCATCATGTGAGTCCTGTTCTTCCCTGACCTTCACACTGTTCACCTTTCTTACCAGCCAGGGAGGGGCTGGGGACAGAAAATCATAGATCTTGAACCTATTAGAAACTGGGCCGAAACTTGCCATTGCTACTGGTGGGCCAGGTGGCCTGGTCTGTACCCACTCAACCCACCCCCTCAGCTAGAGTGGTTGAGGGGCTCCTCTAAAGTAGGCCCTCTTATACTTTTTGCCTTTTTGCCCAAGAAATGTTTATGTAACTACAGGCTGATAGACCTATAAATAGATAGACAAATCAAACATTTGGTAATGGTAGATCATCAAGAAATTTATTTGATGGGAGAAATAATACAGTGAGTAGGGTGCTTGCCGTCCATATAACTGACCTGGGTTCAATGCCTAGCACCCTATATGGTCCCCCATGCCATGGCATGCATGATCCCTGAGTACAGAGTCAGGAGTAAGCCCTGTGCACCACAGGATATGGAGGAAGGAAGGAAGGAAGGAAGGAAGGAAGGAAGGAAGGAAGGAAGGAGGAAAGAAGAGATAAAGAAAGAAAATTTATTTAAAAACAAATGTTTGAAACTTTTCACAACCCTGCCCATATTCAGTTATAGGACCCCAGGCCGGGTTGGGACCTCCCTTTAAAAAAGCGAGTCTAGATGATCTGCCCTACAGCAATGACCAGCATGCTAGCCCACCACCCACACTTCCTGTCTTCTCCCTGTGGCTGGAATAAGGAAGGTGCTGGCAAGAACTCTAGTGGGCCGTTATCTGCCCGGCACCATTCTAAAAGCACCTCGAGGAACCTTTCCCTGGACTCGTGACAACATTGTGAAGCAGGCACTCTTGGTGTCTGCATTTTACAGAGCTGTTGCAAAGCCCAGCTCTTCATTTGGGCTCCGGTCTGGGGTTCCTGCCCTCCCCTCTGCAAGACAGGTGAAGGACAAGTTCATTGCCATTTGGAAACTATTCAAGCCGGGATCACAAATCCACTTTCCCAGATGGAGAGTAAAAAAAGCCCCAAGGTACGAAGAGACTTGTCCAAAGTCACAGGAAGCTGGTGGCAGATGCAGCACCAGAACACAGGGCCCCCAAACTCAGAGTTCAAGTCTCCCTCACCTCTTGCTGCCTTGGGGCACAAATTCTTCATCTGGAGACACCCAGGCTCTGGGACTCTGGCCAGGAAGTTGGCCACGGACTTCAACCTGGGCCCAGGAAAGCTTCAACCGTGGAAGAATTTGCTTTGAAAACAAAGGATGATTCCTGGCAAGGAGAGTCGTTCCTATTTCTGCTCCAGACAAATGGAAAACTGCCGCAGATTCCATGATAAATCTTTTTGCTAAAGGTGATGCATCATTTCGGGTTGCCTCTACGCACAGAGGTATTGGACAGTATACAAGTCAATTACGAAAACCAGATTCTCAGCACTGAGCAGAGATATTTTCATCGAGTGGCTGTGAGGCAACCAGAGCCTCCCGGACATACTGCCGGAAGTTTGGAGTTTGATGCTGTGGGGGACTATGGAGTGGGGAGAACTGACCCAGGAGCCCCCAGGGAAATGGATGTCCCACAACCCACATGAAACCTCTGCTCTGTTCACCCCTGAGGTCACCACAGTCTGCATCACCCATCGGGCTTAGTGTCCACATTTTAGGACCCCCAGACTAATATGGCCTCACTCTCAGTTGCCTGAAGTTGAACACATGAGTTTCCATTCCGGGTCAAACCCAAATACAGATTTGCAAATTGAGTCTTGCCTCTCCATCTCAGCTTCCTGTCCAACCCAAGGACCTCCTTAATTGAGTCCCAAACTTCCAAGCCTTCTCTCTGGACCCCAAAAGCTATGGAGCGCCATAGCTTGCTGAGGAACTTCTCAAGAGCGGTGGGTTTAGACTTTTCTCATCATCTCTCCCCTCCCTCCAGACCCTAAGAGAATCATACAGCTGTTCCTTCCAGGGCTACGAATTTCATGTGCTATTAGCATAATTATTATTATTCTGTTTGGGGGAGGTCATATCCAGTGGTGCTATTCCTGGCTCTGTGCTCAAGAGTTACCCCAGCCTTGCTCAGAGGACCATATCCAGTGATTTGAACCAGGGTTGAGTGAGATGCAAGGAAAGCTAAGAAACCTTAACGTCTATACTAGCTCTCTGGTCCATGAGTCAGAGATTTAAACTGAGGATGTGTGTTGCTTCCAGCAGGTCTTGCTCTGCTCTGAAGGTGGCATTCAGTGTTCCGGAATCAAGATTTGAGTCCCGGCAGTAACCTTGACCTGGGACAGTGGAGGTTTTGCCTCCTAGCTGTGTGACTTGAGTCAGGTCCTTAACCTCTCTGGACCCCAGTGGTGGTCAATGGCTCTTCTTAGTTCTAAAATGCGAAGATTCACCCTCTGGGACTCCCAGGGGGCAGCCGGAACTAGCTGGCAACAAGAGGAGGAGGCTGGGTATGGCTTGAAGTAGGAATGGGAGGGATGAAGTGGAGAGGGCAGGGGTTTGAGAGCTTGAATGCCACATGAAAAAAAAGCTTGATATTTTATTCTGAAGGCAATGGAGAACCAGGGGAAATGTCAAGCATGGGAATAGAGTTGCCAGATTTAGCAAAGAGAAAAATCAAACATCTAGTTAGCGTTGAGCCAGACAGATGCACTGTATTTGATCTGGCAGCCTGATGTGGGAGTGACAGAGGAAGTCCTTTGACCTCTGAGGAGAGCAGTATTGGAAGGGGCAGGGCTGAAGCTCAGACACCCCTTAGAAGGTCAGCCTAGCAATCCCAACAATAACGGCCAACATTTATGTCTAGGAAACACTCTTCTCCAGCCACTGTTTAAGCAGGCTGCATGTATAATTCATTTAATTCTCATAACAAGGTGTAATATCTGGCACTGTGCCCCCTAGACAGGCCAGAGACAAGAGCACAAGGAGAGGAAGTCGCCTACCCGGGCCTCACAGCTCAGGACTGCAGCCCCCAACCAGGTTCCATGTCTACTCGTGTGGACCCCACGCTGTGGGCCAGTACCCAAGGCTGGGGTGGGAGCTGGAGGTGCTGTGGGGCAGAGGAGGGAGGAGGGAGGCTCAGGATTGGTCCGGCAGTCGGGGACACTCATCTTTCCCACCACCTGGCCCTTCCAGGCAGGGGGAGGGGCTGGAAGAGAGGCCAGCACTTGGTCAGCCCTCCACCAGACACCAGGCAGGCCCTCAGCGGAACTGAAGGCGCTGGGGAGGTGCGGAGACAGAACACGGGGGGTACGGAGGAAGGATGAGGACATGCTTGGGGGTACATAACACACACTCACTGGAGCACTGGGGATGACAAGGGGCATGGAAGGTGCCAAGGGGCTGGGGGCTGGAAAGCGGAAGCGATGAGACCAAGCCGTGCTAAGCAAACTGAGGCCCTGAAAAGTCAACAGACCCTCCTGGATGGTGTTGTCAGGGCAGGGCAGTGTCAGGGCAGGAACTAGGTCTGGGATCTCCTGCCTGGCTCGGAGGACAGGTCTGAGCCCAAAGATGGGGTGAAGGGGAAGAACCCCCCCCAGCACCCATCACGGTGGGTATTGGAGGGCAGGCGTGCCTCTGCATCAGCTCTGAGGCCAGATTTTCCCTTCCCACACGGTGAGGACAGGCTGGGCAGCCCGAAGCCCCGCACACGAGAGCCGTTTTCTTCCCTCTGTGCAGAAAGAACGGTCGCTGCAAGATGTTCTGGGGATTGCTCGAGGTCAATAAGTGGCGCAGATGTGATGTGCGGGCTTTGGTTCCCCTCACCCCCCGCCCTCCTCCCTGCGCGCTCCGGGCTCCCCTCCCCGCCCTGCCCCTCCCCTCCGCTCAGGTCCCCGGGAGCGTCGCAGAGACTCGGCGGGAGAGGAAGACGCAGCCTCAGTCTCCCGCCTCCAGCCCCCACCCCTCCCTCCTTTCCGGGACCTCCCCCCTCACACCCCTTCCTGGGCATCACCGCACCGCACGGGGGTGGGGTCCGCTGCCTGGGGTGGTCTCCTAGGGAGGCTCACCCCCCCGCTCTGCCCCCGTCTGCCCGAGCAGCCAGAAGTGGCCGTGGGGACAGTGGGGACAGAGACCCGAGGGATGGGGATGGGAAGGTACAGCCCTGACAGCCTGGAAATGTACAAAGCTGATCCCCAGGGACCCGGCGAGCGCCTGACGTCAAAGCCAGCCTGAAAATACAGTCGAGAAAGTCACGCGGCACCGTGAAAAATGAGCCGCCTGCAGCCCCAGCCGCAGGAGACACAGGTCCGACCGCAGGGAGCCCGCGCCGGCCTGGCCAGGGACCCTCCAGGCGGCCTGGCCCCACAGCCCCTGTCAGGGGCTGGCCAGGACCCTCCCCGCACCCCCCCCCCCAGCCCCTGCATACCCGCCCTGAACCGGAAGGGGCAGCAGGCAGCAGTGATTCACGCCCCTTCTCCCAGCCCTGCCCAGGCTGAGCCCCTCCCCCACATCCTGGGAGCATGGGGACCTCCCCTCCGGGCACCCCAGCACAGACACTTCGGGCTGGGCACTCCAGGATGAGCAGCCCTCCCATCTCCGCCTCCCCCATTCCTGCACCCCCCAAGCACACCACAAGTGTCAGTTGCCTCCTTTGTGTTTTTGTGTTGGAGGCCACACCTGGGTTGAGTCCACCTGTACTAACCCTCTGGCTAACTTGCCTCCTTAATGAAGGAGAAATGAAATCCAAAAATGTCCGGGGGACCCTTGACGGTCCCTGTCAGACAGAAGCCCGGGATCCTCTGGAGCACATGCCTCTCACAGGCCAGGCAGCCTTCCCCTCTCAGACCAAGCTGCGCCCGGCCTTGGTCTGGGCGGTGTGGAGGGAGCACATGAGCCCCAGGCAGGCCAAGGTCTTCAGGGACCCCCGTACAGCCCTGGGACCAGCCAGGGCAACCCCCCCCACCTCATCTCCAAAAGCAGGCCTTTGACTCCCCCTAAGTCAAAGCAGGGCTCCTGCATAGAATGACCAAGCTTCAAGTCTCCCCCCACTGCAGCAAGAGTGAAAAGTGAACCTGGGTGTTTTCAGAAAGTGAAGGAACTAGGGAGGGTTCTCCCCCACATTTCCTGTTACCCAGTCTCTTTCTCTCCATTCTTCCTTCTCCTATCCTGGCCTGTTAACCCCCTCCCGCCCCACCCCCACCCATGTGCGCTCACACACACACACACACACACACACACACAAACACACACCGCCCTGCACTATCCACTCTCTGCATCCCCCTTCCAATGCCCACGCCCCACATAAGGACTTCACCTGGGTGCTCCCTACGTGGCCAGAGGGCTCACCCCCCCCCCCGGGCCCCCAAATAGGCACCTGTGAGGGCAGCAGGGCCTGGCTCCTGCTCACAGACCCACCCAGGGGCTGTTGCCTTGAGAACCTTCAAGAGAGTAAAAAGGACAACCTGGCCCCAGAGCATGGGGCTGGGAAAGGCCGCATCACCCAGCTTCCCTTCTCTAGGTACCTGGACACACAGCCCTGGGTCTTGGATGGCTGGCGGGAACAGGGCCAGCTGTGATGACCCTCCTGGGATGGTCCGTGAGAGGCCAAGTCTCAGAGCAGAACCTATGGTGGAGCATCAGATCGAAGTCCTGTCCGGCTCCTCCCCTCCCAGACTCTGAAAGCCCAAGTCCTTAGCAAGACCCCCAAGGCCAGGGAACTGGCGCCCACTCTCCTGTGCCTCCTCCTCCCTCTTGCAGAGACACAGAAAGCACCACGCCCAAGCCCCACTCCAAGCCTTCACGTCTGCTCCCTCCATGGAGCTCACCCCTACAGAGCCTTCCCTGTCCCCCCCAAACTCACACACATACTCACATACATGCACGACATACTTATATACACATGCGTGCATATATATATACATATATACATGCACACACATATGCGTGCTCACACGTGCATACAGTAGACACATAGGTACACATATACACATCCTCATGAGCCCGTACCTTTTTTTTGAAGGGTCACCTGGCGATGCACAGGGGTTACTCCTGGCTCTGCACTCAGGAGTTACTCCTGGTGGTGCTCAGGGGACCATATGGGATGCTGGGAATTGAACCTGGGTCGGCCGCATGCAAGGCAAACGCCCTACCCGCTGTGCTCTCTCTCCAGCCCTGCCCCGTACCTTTTCCCTGCTTTCTTTCTCTCATGACTTACCACTAACTGATCCACAGCTATTTTATTCTTTCTCTGTTATTTTTCTCCCCCACAAGGATGTGGCTGTCAGACGAGGCGCTTTCATCTGTCTCATGCTTTCCTCTCCTGGTTGGCTCACACTTCCCCCATTAATATCCTATAGCTTTGGTTCTGAAATAAGAAGTTAACTCAGATAAAGACATCTTCCGTGAGATCAGAAAGAGAGCAAGGGGAAGAAAGCAGGCTGGCTTGCTTCGTGAAAATAACAACATAAGCATCCACCTAAGGAGATGTTGAATCCTACCCTAGCCATGCAGACAGTTACCCCGGGGGGAGTTACCCGCTTCTGCCCAGCCCCCACGGCCCACTCTGCCCTCAGCCAGCACGGCCATTGCTGCAGGTTCTTGCCAGGACTGGGGTGGCGTGCAGGGTAGTACCCAGCAGGTCTTCAAACAAGGCAGAGGCTGGCTGACACATCTCAGAACCAAACATTGGCTTTATATTAATAGCCAGAACTGAAACAGGAAAGCTTTACTGGCATGATAACGAGGCAGTCTGCCAGCCAGATCAGAGACTATCCTCCTGTTAGTTTCCATTTCCCGAGCTGCTTTACCCCATGCACAGAGCCGTCCCTCTGGCTGGTGTGGAAATCTACCTGCCTCGGTTTCCCCACAGCGGAAGCAGACGGGTGTGTAATGCTGGCTCTCAGCGCAGGCCCCACAGAAGAAGGCGGAAGGCAGAGTGTGCTCCCTGGTGTCCCCGAGTTCCTCCTTCCGCAGCACCTCCCTCGGGATGGCATTTTCCAGTGTCCTTACCAGGGCTTCTAACAAGGCTCAGGGGGCCTCGGGGTTGCCATCGGGATTCCTGCAGGTGTCCTCAGAGTGCTGCTCTCTTCCACTCCACAGCTGCAAGCCCAGTCTATGGCACAGAGCAGCCGGCCCAACTTCAGCTTCCTGCCACCTGGAGTTAGCCCTGCCCCAGCCTTACACCCCAAGATGTGCCTGCCCTCGGGGAGACCAGGGGAGGGACATGCAGCGTGTCAGTTCCGCCTACCCCAGCCCTGGGAGACACTTGACTCAGGGCTGCTGAAGGGATGAATGGGGGCCTCGAGGCAGCCAGTGTAACCATTAGGGCTGCAGGACCCCAGGGGTCAATCTCACCTCTGCCACTTCTCAGCTGAGTGAGGCTTGAGTTCTCAGAATTGCCTGCTCTGTAGTCTGGGGCTGGGCTGACAGTGCCATTGCCTCCTGCTGACATGAGCCTGTGTTTGCTGCGGTGCCACCAACAAGAGCAGACAGAGGCTGAACTGGCCCCACCTCATAGGCAGGCCCTCAGGACCCGCTGCAGGGCCTCCCGGGACCCCTTCCCCAAAACACAGTTCCTGCCCTGCTCACTCTTGTCCACTACCAAGGTCACACAAAGTGGCAGCATCAGCAGGAGACAGAGAAGGGTTGATCTCAAGGCATTGGCTTTCCTGCCAGCGGAGGCTGTAGGCAGGCATCAGGGAAGGTCAGGGGCAGCACCAGGGCACAGGTATGAGCCAGGCCACTGTCTGTTCCTCCGGAGACGTCTAAGACTTCTCTTCCAGGATGCATTTCTGTTCTAACACTTCTCTTTCAGGACTTCTGATGCGCTGCGGATCCCCGGGGTTTCCTGGGATCCCCAGGACCATGTCTGTAATTTATAGTCAACAGGCTAGAGATTTACTTTATTTCTAGGGTTTGAAGCCACACCTAGCAGTGCTCTGGGGACTGTGCAGTACTGGGAACCAAATCAAACCTGATCAGGTCAGCACCTACAAAGCATCTAAGTTAGTTAGCCTAGTGAAGGGTTTTAACTGTATCTGCAAATTCCCTGACAGCTGCGGGGTCTCCACGGCTGCATCCCATGATACTTAGGAAGACATGTGGTCCTATGAGTCTAATCGAGGTAAGGCTCATGCTTCGCACATACGTGACTGCTGTACTATCTCCTGATCCCTCCAAATTAAATGCAATCTGCTCCAGGCCTCACTGTAGCAGTCAGAGGGAAATCTTGTGTCTGCCTTCCCATGAAGGCTGAGCAAAGGCCCTGGGTTCCCCCACCATCCACACTCAGGGGCCAGCCCGATTCTTAGGGTTCCCAAAGAGGGGTGGGAGTCCTGGTTCTGAACCAGTCTAACCAGACTGCAAGTGAACCTTCTCAGGACCCTTGTAGTCAAGGCCTTGGCGCCTCCACAGAGTCCCTCAGGGGAACGTGGAGTCAGTCCCAACCTGGGGAGGCCCAACCCTGGCCACCCTTTTGCCCCCCCGCCCCCCCTCCCCCCATATTCTTTCTTGTGTCTGCCCCTCTCTGGCACAGCACCCTCAGGAGGAGCCAGAGAGATGGTGCAGGGGTTAAGGTTTTCAGCTGGATCACTCAACCAGCTGATCCCAGTTCAATCCCAAGCAACATATATGATCCCCAGTTCCTACCAGGAGTGATCCCTGAGCAGAGAGCCAGGCAGGAGTGGGCCCTGAGCACCACTAAAAAAAAAAAAAAATCCCCTCAACAAAAACTAACAAAACATTACCCTCAGTGAACCTAGAAGTTTTCAAACCAGACTCCTAGGAAAGGCAGAGAGGCCTTCTGGGTGCCTAAGAGCTGCCACTTTGGGCCCTCCTTCCCCCGTTGGCCAGGAGGGCATCAAAGCCAAGCATCAAAGCCGAATGAGCATGGCTGTATTCTAAGCCGCACCCATAGATCATTTCATCCCGCTCATAGATCTCTAAAGCGGATGCTTGAGCCTCTGAGGGAACAGACCAAAGGATCATGCCCCCAGGCCAGCCCAGCTCCCAGGGGGCTCCCAGCCTTCTGAATCTGGGGCAATGCTCCCACTGCCGCTCTGTGCTGTCGCTCACCAGAAGCTGGTATAGGGCCTGTCATCTTGGGTTGGAGGCAGGATAATGAACTACAGAAGCAAAACCAAGTCAAGTAGAAATGGCAAGACATTCTCACCCGGCCGTGTCAAGGTTCTGCTCTAGAATAGCTCTGCGACTTGGGCAGCTCACCCTTCTTTGGGTGAAGGGCATGGAGGTGAATATCTGCTCTTGGATGTGGGCTAGTGATCTCGCCTCAGGCACGAAACAGTGAAAGTCTATTTAGGGTCAAGCTTAGGTCACTGGAAAACTGGGATTGAAGTGAGAAACTCTTGTTTTCCTGTGCCAGAGGCTAGAAATCACACAACTACATTTCCCAGTGCTCTTTGCAACTGAGGGGTCCCCACGTGACCAAGTTCCACTTAGAAGGTTTCTGGGAGACCTGGGCATGATGGAGAGGAACTGGAGGTGGTGCTGGGCCAAGAGAAATGACCTCTCTGGGGAGGCTCTGGGAGGTGCCTCCTGCTGGGTGCCGGACTACAGGACAGGCTATTTCAGCAGGTCAGTTCTGGGGGCATGAGCAGGAAGTTCTCCTGGCCCTCTCCAAGGGTGAATCAACAACCTCATAACCTTTTCATTCATTCCTCTCTGCTTACATCAGTCAGGGTAGACTCCGTGGCCCAAGATGAGTATCAGAAGAGATTCTAAGCAAGAAACCCTCAAGGCAATGAGAACCCAGGGCTGGTTTTCTGCATGAGTGGCGCTTCCAGAGGGCTGGCTATCTGCCTGGGACAGACTGGACCATGGGCGGTGAATGGGATGCGGGGGAGGAAGTTCATGGGGATGAGGCAGCTACTGCTCTCCCCGGGGTATCTCCACAGAAGGCATCTGTGGGAGAAAAATCTCCTGTCTCTGAACAGCACCCCAGAAATTTTTTAAATAAGCCTCTGGAATGAAACACTTCAAACTCAAACACAGAATAAGACCAATGAGCTCCCCACCATCGTTCTATCTGATCCAATTCACTAGATTATTCCACAAACCATTTCACCCGAAGTCAGTGAGAAGCTCTGCAAGAAGTCTTTTAAAAAGCGTATTAGCTCCTGTTGAAAAATGTGTTAATTTCTTAATACTGTCACATATCTAATCAATGCTTAAGTTTCCCCAATTGTATTTTCTTGGGGTATGGGGAGCAGGTTGGGGTCATACCCAGAACCCAGAGGGGCTCTGAGGAGTCCCCCCTCCCCACCCCACAGAACTCCTCATGAGCCATTTCTCCAGCCCTTAAAAAAAATCAGTTGATTCAAATCAAGATCCAAAGGATTCCACACATTGCAGTTAGCCGATGCATCTCTCACATTTCCTCTTTTTGGCTCTTGTTTTCCTTTCTCTTGGAGGAATCAGGTCATTTGTTACAGCCTTTCCCACAGGCCAATCCTTCTAGGAAAGTTAGTACCTGCATTCCTGAGACAGTTTTCAGCACATCCCCAAACCCCACCCCAGCTTCCCAGCAGAAGCCCCCATGCGGCAGTGAGGGTGGAATGGACGGGGCAGAGTGTGAGTCCAGGGGTGTCTCTGAGGACAGCAGGGCTGGTACCCCTGGGAACCACAGCAGATGGGGGCAACCACAGCAGCTCCTGGTCTCGGGGCTCCAGGCACAATATCCAAGCCTGGTGCCTTGGTCTCCCTGAGACCCTGGGACCCAGCCCTCCCCATGGGAACTGGCCAATGAGTTTCCTGGGCGCTGCCAGAGAGCCCTATGTGGGTGCATTTGGGCAGTGGGGGCAGGGGTGTGGACATGAGCACTACTTCTACACAGCAGTTCAGAGCTTAAAATTTATTCCTGCAGCATCGCCTTGAGTGTTCTTAACCTCCCCGCAAGGAAGGGCTTGTCTGTCTCTAAGTAACCTGCAGGAGTGTGTTTACGTTTTAGGAGCGCAATGGTACCACACCACACCTGCTCCCAAAGTGCCGCTCTCCCTCTACCATTGTCCATTAGTGGCGTCCACTAATCCCCCCTGCATCCTCCCCACCCAGGCCAAAACCTCAGTCCTGAATTCAGACTCTCAAAATCTGTTTTCACAGGCGCATCCTGCAGGGCGCTCAGAATCAAGGTGGACCCAGCCAGGCCGGGCCCAAGCAGGCTAGACCCAGCCCTGGGGGACAGACAGGGTGCTGCCCTGCCCCAGCTCCCCCCCCCCCCCCACCTGCCTACCCACACTGCAAGTTCATCCATCCTGGGACAAAGGCAGCCTGTTGCTTTGAATGGGTGTTAAGTACAACTTCCCTGGGGCAGGATGTTGCTTTGAATGGGTGTTAAGTACAACTTCCCTGGGGCAGGATACCCATGGCAGCAGCTTCCGCTGAAGTCAGCATTGCTGAAGGCCTCTTCTCCACGGGTCTCTCACTGTGGGTACAGAAAAGGCCTCGGGAGGGAAGCCAGGCACAGGAGTATAGTGACTCCTGCCTCTGCCAATTGGGGACCAAGATCCTCCTCCCTGTGGCCTTGGGGACGGAGCGAGGCCCTGGCTGCACCCTTGTCCACTCGCTGCCAGTCCTGACATTCCTGCTTCCAGAGCAAAGACAAGGACTCCCCCATCCTTCATGCCAGCTCCTCGCAGCAAAAGAAATAAAACGGCCCACTTAGTTTTATTGCTCGCAGATTTCCTGGGAAATGGGCTATTAGTTCCCCTAATGTGAAGATAATAGGGCTCGTCCCCCTGGCAAGTGGCACAGCCCAGCACGAGTGTCTGTGAGCCAACGGGAGGTCTCGCCACGCAGCAGGGCTGAGACAAGATCCCCCAGGAAGCCTGGGGCAGGCCCCGGGTGGGCGGCCGTGTCCTCAGAGGCCCCTGCGCTCTCTCCTTTCTGCTGGGGTGAACGGGCCGAGGCTGGGGGAGGAGGTGCTGGTGAGCGGCGTGGGGTGACCCTCCCTCAGGCACACAGCAGCGGCTCCGTCTCCAGTCTCTGGGGCTTCCTGTCACTGCGCCACCTCCCCTCTGAGATACCCTGCCCTCACCCGCCCAGCGGGCACCCTGGTTTTCACAGACACTGGCAGGTCAGCAGGTGCCGCTGGACCTGCCACGCATGGTAGGGAAGCCAGCAAAGCAAGGGCATGGCCACGCAGAAGGGGAAGGCAAGCTCAGTGTGGCAGCCAGGCCACATGGGTGACAGACACGCACTGTCTCCCCAGGAAGGGCTGTTTGTTTCCACACTTCCCTCCTCCCTCCCCTCCTCCCTTCCCTCCCTCTCTCCCTCCTCCCTCCCCTCCTCCCTTCCCTCCCTCTCTCCCTCCTCCCTCCCTTCCTCCCTCCCTCCTTCCTTCCTTCTTCTCCTTCCTTCCTTCTTTCCTTCCTTCCCTCTTCCTTTCTTCCCTTCTTCCTTTCTTCCTTCCTTCCCTCTCCTTCCTTTCTTCCCTTCCTCCTTCTTTCCCTCCCTCCCTCCTTCCTTCTCCTTCCTTCTCCTTCCTTCCTTCCTTCCTTCCTTCCTTCCTTCCTTCCTTCCCTCTTCCTTTCTTCCCTTCTTCCTTTCTTCCTTCCTTCCCTCTCCTTCCTTTCTTCCCTTCCTCCTTCTTTCCCTCCCTCCTTCCTTCTCCTTCCTTCTCCTTCCTTCCTTCCTTCCTTCCTTCCCTTTCTTTCTTCCCTTCTTCCTTCCTTCCCTCTCCTTCCTTTCTTCTCTTCCTTCCTCCTTCTTTCCCTCCCTCCTTCCTTCTCCTTCCTTCCTTCCTTCTCCTTCCTTCCTTCCTTCCTTCCTTCCTTCCTTCTCTTCCTTCCCTCCCTCCCTCCTTTTCTTCCCCTCTTCCCTCCTCCCTTTCCTTCCTTTTCCTTCCTTCCTTTCCTCTTTTCCTCCTTCCCACCTTCCCTCCCTCCTTCCTTCTTTCCAAGTTCCCTTCCTCCCTCCCTCCTCCATTCCTCCTGGCATGCATTCACTCAGGCCACATGTGGGGGTCGGTCCAGGCTTTACTGGTCATGTTTGCACCCAGCAGGTACCAGTTGGGCCCTTGGGAACCTGGTGATATCTGTTGACTGATGTGACTGGGGCAGGGTGAGACGTGGCAATGCTCCCAGAGTGACCGAAGATGGTCTGCAGTTACACTCAGCCTCCTGCGCGGCTGCTCCGTGTCACAGACAGCGGGGACTGTCTCCTCTGGTCTGCACTTCTGCCTAAGAGCCAGGTCAGCAGGATGACCACCCTGGAGGGTGATGCATCCTCTTTTGTCCTAGGGAGTCTGGGAAGGGAGGGAGCATGTGTCGAAGGCTGTGGAGGTGGGGGGCTGGCTGGGGGGTGAGTGGGGTTCGCGGGGGGTGCCCGCCCAGAAGAGGGAGGCAGCCCCTGGTGTGTTGCCCACAGGGCAATAAGAATCCCATCAGGGATGGCAACAGAGGTGGGATCACTGTGAAGTTCAGAAGTGAGCACAGTCCGAGAGGTGCTCAGACGTTTCACGGTGGAGCAAGCACACGTCTCAGTGGGTGGGAGCCCGTGGTGGGCCCCGAGACACAGGCGATGTGATGGAGGGAGCGTGTGCGTGAGTAGGACGGCCCTTTACACATCAGCATCCTCCTCCTCCTCCTCCTGGACCTCCTCCTCCTCCTGGACCTCCTCTTCCTCCTCCACCACCACCACCTCCTTCTCCTCCTCCTCCTCCTTTGCCTCCTCCTTCTCTTCCACTTCCTCCTGGTCTGGGAGCTCGGAGGTGGTGGCCCGTGGCTCTGTCTCTGCCGGGACTCTCTCCTCCTGAGCCAGGAGGTAGGTCACCAGCTGCTCCAGGGCCTCGAGGCTGATCTTCTGCAGACGCTCCTCGTGCTCCTGCCTCACCAGCTGCAGCACGTTCTTGGCATCCTCCGGCTCAAAGTGCTGGGCCAGGATGCCGCCCACACGGGGCCACAGGGGCGCTGGCTTCTCCAGGGGCCGCACGATGACGTTGATGGAGGCGTGGGGCCCGATGCTGTAGTCCGACAGGTACTTGTCATCGGCCAGGAGCTGCCCTCGGAAGAGTAGGTGCTGCTGCTCCTCAGGCACCTGCAGCCGCTTGGACACCAGCCTCTTGAGCGTGGCCACACTCTCCTGCCCTGTCACCTTCAGGCTGCATCTTCGGCCCAGGAGCAGCTTGACCGTGAGGAACATGGGGCTGAGAGGGGACTCAGGAGGGACCCATGCTCTGGTGCTGCCTGGCAGTGAGAAGGGGCTGCTGGGGGAAGGGGCCGGCTCCTAGCAATGGTGGGAGGTGGTGGCCATTGGCTGACGCCCAGTGATGTCATAATGCCGGAGGTGGGCTCCTTTCCAGAGTGGGGGTAGGGGTTTGAAGGCACCGGGGACCCAGAGAAGGGAAAAGTGGACCAACCCAGGAAGGGAGAATGAATACAAGACTGGAAGGGCAGGGAAGGTGGGCAGGGCGTGGGCTGGAAAGAACAGTGGGAGCCAAGGAACGAATTTATTCCAAGTCATTCCACGCAGGTGCCTTCTCTGCCAGCACCCTCCCTGAAGAGAGACAGGGGTCACCGGAATGCCTCCGACCTCCGTTAAGCTAGTTTCCAGCTCATGTCTATCTGCCTGCTCTAGGGCCCGGTAGAGACATGAGGCACTTTTTTGGGAGGAAGGAGGCAGGCGGGAGGGAAACCAACCACACTGGCCACATAGCAGGTCTCCGAGGAACTGCACTGAGCATGCTGAAGTCACCACTGCTGGGAGATGGGGGTGGGGGGTGCGGGTGGGGGCGGGGGTGGGAGGGGGCGGGTACGGTCTGCCCTGCTGCTGTCTGTGAATATTGATTTGGCCCCTCCTGGCCGCCATGGGCGTTTTTGAGCTTTTGCTCACATGCTCATAGTTAAATCCTCACAACCTCAGGCAGGTAAGGCGGGTCCTCAAAAAAACACCTTTTTTTTTTCTGCCATAACAGTGTGTGGGGGGGAGGGGGCGAAGGTGGGAGGGGAAGTAGGGACACTGATGGAGAAAAGTGGACTCCGAAGAGATTGTTACTAAAATAAGCCTGAAACTCAGTCATGAATTGAGTAACTCTGTAATTTATAGTGATTTAATTAAAAATATTTTTTAAAAGAATTAACATTTTTAAGGATAAAATAAAGTAAAATAAAAGAACCACCTTCAACGGAACCAGGAACAGGGATCTTCCGCCGGTATCCCCCTGTTTCTGGCAACTCAGCAGTCACACCCATAGGCCACCTCTGGGGGTGGAGCAATACCATAGCGGGTAGGGCCTTTGCCTTGCAGGTGGCCAACCTGGGTTTGATTCCCAGCATCCCATATGGTTCCCCGTGCACCGCCAGGAGTCATTCCTGAGTGCATGAACCAGGAGTAACCCCTGGGCATCGCCAGGAATGCCCCCAAAAAGAAAAAAAAAAGCATAAGCCACCTCTAGCTGGCACCCGATAATCTCATCATTGGCCACCATCCAGAGTCACATGCCCTCTCCTGGAAGGGAGCATAACAACACCATAACCATGCCACTGGACCCCACGCCAAGCTGTTTCATTCGAGGCATCCCAGAGGGGGGCAGGTGAGACTCCTCTCCGCCCCAAGGGACCCAGACCCAGCAGCTGAAAAACTCCAGAACTCAACCACCACCATGCTCACAACCACTCTCTACATGCTCGGGCCGAGTCTCACCCATGAGTGAACCCATTCCTGGACTGTGTGGCCGCATTCGCAACACTTCATAGCACACACCACCCATATTCCAAGAGTACTGCACCATATTTGATGGAGTTCAAAGTAGGAGGCAACCCATATGAGGGAAATATATTCTTTACACACACACACACACACACACACACACACACACACACGGCTCAACCTTTAACTGTGTTAGTGCTCTCTTATAGGAGGACTTAATAGCCCCTGGGTGAAATACAGCAATCTTCACACTCTTTCCTCTAAGGAACCTTTATGTGGCATTTTCAGTGGATTTTCATAACAAACAATACTTAATCACTTAATCACTTAACTTCCCGTTAGTCGGCGATTTGCTCGAGCGGGCGCCAGTAACATCTCCATTTGTCCCTGTCGCGTGCTAGTGTAGCCCAATGGCATCTGTTCGCTCCGGGAACATGAAGAGCCTCAAACCGATCGTTCATGATCTTCACGAAGAAGTTTGACCATCTGGTAGGTGGGCGGCCACGCGGTCTTTTGACATCCCGTGGAATCCAGTCAGTAACAGCTCTAGTCCAGCGGTCGTCTTTAAATCTCATTACGTGACCAGCCCATCTGATTTTTGACACCTTGGCAAACGAGACAGCGTCCCTGATTCTTGATCGTCGACGGATGTCGGAACTCCGGATTTTTTCTCTCATTTGAGTGAAACGTGATATTCCAAGCATAGCTCTTTCAATTCTTCTTTGGGAGACCTGAATAGCGTTCTCATCTTGTTTGCGTAGGGCCCAGGTCTCTGAGGCATATGTTAATGCAGGAAGAACAGTGGAATCAAAGAGATGTGCCCAGAGTCAGAGGTTCTTTGTCCTCTTAGCTATTTCTTTGACGTTCTTGAAGGCGTTCCAAGTCGCTCTCTTCTTCCTGCGCAGCTCGGGTGCCAGGTCATTTGTCATGTTGACCTCTCGACCTAGGTACATATAGCTGTTGCATTCGGAGATGGTCGTTCCGTTGAGAGCGAATGGGGCGTCAGGAATGAGGCTGCTTCTCATAAACATTGTCTTCGTAAGATTCAGCTGTAGTCCGACCTTTCCACACTCACGGTCAAAGTCGGCCAGCATTTGTGCCGCTTGGCTGATGTTTGGTGTTATTAAACAATGTCATCAGCAAAGCGGAGGTGGTGTAATTGCCGACCATCTATCTTCACTCCTATTCCTTCCCATTCCAGTCATCGCATGATGTTCTCGAGGGTGGCACTGAAGAGTTTCGGTGAAATGGTATCACCCTGCCGCACCCCTCTCTTGACATCAACGATCACTTCTTTGTAGAATGGTGAGATCCTGGTAGTGAATCCACAATACAGCTCACGGAGGATCCTGATGTATTGGGCTTGAATGCCCTGATTGGCTAGGGCTTCAATGACCGCTTCCATCTCAACAGAATCAAAGGCCTTCTTTAAATCAATGAACGTTAAACAGAGCGGCATCTTGAACTCCCGAGAAACCTCAATGAGTTTGGTTATTGTGTGGATATGGTCGATGGTGCTGAATCCTTTGCGGAATCCAGCTTGCTCACATCGTTGTCCTTCATCTAGTGTTCTGCCAATCCTATTTAGGATGACTCGAGTGAACAACTTGTAGATGACAGACAATAGGCAGATAGGGCGATAGTTGCCAATGTCATGGATGTCTCCCTTCTTGAACAGTAGTACGGTCCTGCTGGTTTTCCATTGGGACGGAACCTTGCACTCAGACAGGTAGCGAGTGAAGAGCCGAGCCAGTGTATTGATGAGTACTGATGGCAGGTTCTTCAGGTGTTCAGGTCTGACCTTGTCTGGGCCGGGTACTGTTTATTTCTTTATTGAAGAAATGGCGTTTACATTTGAATAGATGTGGCTCACTGCCTGCAGTTTCTATCTTCGTTGTCTACGCACCAACATCTCATTATGATGAAAGAGAAATCGAGAAGTTCTACATGGAGCTGGAGAAGTTCTATAAAGAAGACCACACCTTCTACAAGATCATCGTGGGTGATTTTAATGCCAAGATAGGACCGAGAAGATCAGCTGAAGAACTTCACGTCGGGACCCATGGCCTAGAATGGAACGAACAGGGTGAGAGACTGCCTGAGTTCATCATGTCGACCAAGACCATCCATGGTAACTCACAGTTCCAGAAGGCAGAATCTAAATGTTGGACATGGGAGTCTCCCAGTGGACGATTCCACAACGAAATAGACCACATCATATTCAATCGACGGTTTTGCCTGACCCATGTCGCTGTTGTCCCAAAATTTCTAATGGGATTGGACCACCGTCTCCTTCGTGCAAAATTCTACTTCACAGAGCGGGGAGAAAGGGCTGCAAAGTTCAAAAAGAGAACTCCCAGAACGACCACCAACTGGGAACTCTTTGGCACTATTGCGGCAACATAGGAAGATGCCATTGTTGACAACATTGATGAGGAATACGATCGACTGGTTCAGCACCTCCATGAATGTGCGAGGAACGCCAAGAGAGAGATAGCCACAAAAAAATCACCTATCTTCGAAAACTCTTGAGCTAATTCGCCAGCGTGGTTTGGCGCATGCCTCAGGCAACCGCAAACTAACATCCGAGCTCGCAAAGCAGTGCAGAGATGAGATCAAGGAAGACCTCAAAGAGAGAAGAGCAGAAGTGCTGGTAGATGCGGCAGAAGCCGGGAAAAGTATTCATAACGCCCGCCTGTCCTTCGCCAACTACAAGACCAAGATGACTGCCCTCCGACGTCCTGATGGATCCATCACATCCTCCAGAATGGCAATGGAGAAGATTATCCATGACTTCTACTCAAATCTCTTCGATAGCCATGTCCACTTGCCGACATACCAAATTCCACAGGATGGATATGTCGTTCCCAAGGTTCTCCCTTCCGAAATCCGACACAAACAATACAAAATATATTATTTCAGTTCTGCTTTGGGGCAGGGGTTGGGGTTCAGGATGGAAACATGGTGGTGGGAAGGTGTAATGGTGGTGGGATTGGTGTTTGAATATTAAATGTAATCAAATATTGTGAACTACTTTATAAAATAAAAAAAGGTTTTTTTTAAAAAAAAGAAGGAAAAATAAAAGAACCCACCAATTTTGGGGTTTGGGTTTTGGAACCCAGCAGTGCTCAGGGTTACCCTGGCTTGGTTGGTGCTCCGGGATTGCTCAGTGGAGCTCTTCATGAGAGCGTAGGTTTAGCCCACTGACTCGCTCCTGGGCCAGGTGCCACGATGTTCTGAGCTGGGTGAGGCAGCAAATCCCAGCCAATAGATCTGGCTTTGTTCTGCATGGCTTCATTCGAAGGTTGTTTCGAGTCTCTGGAGAAACTCGGGTGAGGTAGGAGCCACCTTCTGGGCTTGCCAGAGTTGATGCTGGGCTCAGCCCACCCCTTACCCCCTGCCTGCCTCTTTGACAGGCACTCTCTCTCTCTCTCTCTCTCTCTCTCTCTCTCTCTCTCTCTCTCTCTCTCTCTCTCTCTCCATTTGGGCATTGTGGTTTGCAATATTGATACTGAAAGGTTTGCAAGAATGTCCCTTTACCTACTTTTCGCATTTAGTTCTTGTCCAGCGTGATCATTCCCAGCTATTATTGTCATACTGGTCTCTTCTCTATCTTACCTACCACCAGCCCCCAACACACTTGTGGTTAGACCCAACCACTGACCAGCCCTTCTAGCCCCTGTTTTCCCTGGTCATGGATATTAGTCTTCTACTATGTATACTTTTTAGATACCACAAATGAATGCAGTCATTCTACGTTTATACCTCTCTTTTCTGACTCATTTCACTCAGCATGATACTCTCCATGTCTATCCATTTATAGGCAAATTTCATTACTTCACTTTTCCTGACAGTTGCATAGTATTCCATTTTCTAGATGTTCCATGGTTTTTTTTTTTATGCATTCCTCTTTTCTTGGACATTAGGTTGTTCCCAGATTCTGGCTATGGTGAATAATGCTACAATGAACATAGGAGTGAAGACGGTGTTTCTGCTGTGTGTCTTTTGGCCCCCAGGGTATATTCCCAGAAGTGGTATTGCGGGGTCATATGGAAGCTCAATTTCTAGTTTTTGAGAAATGTCCATATTGTTTTCCAAAAGGGGTGGGCCAGTCAGTCAGCATTCCCTCCAACAGTGAAGGAGCATCCCTTCCTACCCACTTTCACGCCAACACCGGTTGCTTTTGTTCTTTTGGAGTGTGTCAGTGTCTGTGGGTGAGATGATCGGTATCTTATTGTTGTTTTGATCTGCATCTCCCTGTTGATTTGTGACGAACAGCATTTTTTTCATGTATCGGGCCCATTCTTGTCCGAGCTGATTCAGGCCAATGCAAAGCAAAGCAAGGCCAAGTCACACCTCTGAGCAATGCCGTCCAGTTGATTTACTTTGTTAACCCCCTTTACTTTGGGGATAAACACCAGTGGTCCCCGCCTGATCCCTAATGTGGCATCACCCAAGCTGCTTCTGCCCAGACTTCCATTTCCAGCCTGTACTCCAACCACAGCACCTGCACCTTCCTCTATGCGCTTGTTCCATTCGAAGGAATCCAACACATTCTCAAAAACACTGGTGAAAAGATGCCTCCTCCATGGAGCCTTCCCTGCATTCCCCAGTAGGTCGTTCCACCTGCCTCTGAGTGAGCAGCCATCAGCTCCCCTGCCTGCCCGGATCCGATGGAGGCACAAAGCAATGTCCGTGTCTCTATTTCTAACTCAGAAGAGGCACAGAGCGATTCTGACCTGGCTTCCTGCCTCCCACTCCCCACCCAGAGGCCAGCATATGCGGGGCTTCAGACATGTCTGTCGAACGAAGACCGTAAAAGGGAGGCATGCAGGAGGCTGCGGAGCCCAGGAGGGCAGGCTGTGGAAAGAGATAAGGTGATCTTTTGCCTGCTGCCACCCCCTCCTTCCACCACCTCCCCGAGAGAACTGAGAAATCTAAACTTACATAAAAACTCAATCGGAAAGTGATTCCAGTCTTTACCAAAGGATATTCCATGGTTGATATTCTGTAAATATCAACTCCCTTGGTGCATATGAGATAAAATGAGATTTGCAAATGTACAGTGTGTGTGCACGTGTGTGTGTGTGTGTGTGTGTGTGTATGTTTGCGCATGCGTATCCACACACACATGGAGGGGGGCATGGATTATATGCTGGCAGGGCACCTATACAGAGAAAGCAGAGGCCAAATCAAGGGATATGCCCCCAGCAGAACTCCTGGCAGGAGGCTTTTGGGAAGACCCAGTTTGTTTTTTCTTTTTGGGTCACACCCGGCGATGCACAGGGGTTACTCCTGGCTCTGCACTCAGGAGTTACTCCTGGCAGTGCTCAGGGGACCATATAGGATGCTGGGAGTCGAACCCGGGTCGGCCGCGTGTAAGGTAAACTCCCTACCCGCTGTGCTATCTCTTCAGCCCCAAGACCCAGATTTTGGGGTGTCTTTGCTGATGTCCTTGAGGCATCTTCAAAAGGAGGGACAGAGCAATAGCATAGGGGATTGGGGTAGGTGCCTTGCACGTGGCCGACCCAGCCTAGATCCGCAGCACAGTCCTCCAGTTTAGTCCCCCAAGTACTGCAAAGCAGTAATTCCTGAGCACTGAGTCAGGAGTAAACCCTGAGCACTGTCAGGTATGGCCCCCAAACAAACAAAAAATTCCAAAGGGGGAGAAAGCAGCCCTTCCCAGCAAGGGACCTCAGGAAGGAGGGCAGGACCCCTCATTCTCAGGGAGCTACACCACCCGAGGCTGGCCTCTCCTCACCACCTCTCCTGCCTTTCCTCTGCTCAGGAGCTGGAGAGAAGGAGCTGGGGAAATCAAAAAGGGCAGAACCCCAGGGACGCGGGCCTTAGAGGCTAATCCTGGCTACTCTGTACCCATCGGGCTTCTTCATCCCGGACAGGGCAGGCCAGCCATCAGGGTCACTCCCACCCTTAATCCCACCCCTCCGCAGGCACTGTGGTGGTCACTACCAGTAGGGGCTCAGCAGGTAAATCCCACTCCGCTTCCAGCCGCTGCCACTGACGGGGCAACTGCTGTGAGTACGCCCTTACTAGTGCAGCAGCGCCAGAGGGACTGGTGTGGGAGGGCCGGAGATGGACTGGGCCCTCGGGTCCTAGTCCACTGTGGGGCGGAGCCCTGGAGGAGGCGGCGCTGACTGGCAGCTCCGAGGCCCCGCCCAGTCCCCCGGACGCAGCATCCTCAGGAAAAGCCGGTGCGGCTACGCCCAACTCTGACCACCAGATGGCGCCGGTCGCCACCGCAGCCGGTGCGCGAGGCGCTGCAGACCAGGCTGGGACCTCCGCCGCGGGCAGTGGGCACCCCCTGCACACAGGGGTCCTGAGCCTCGAGGGGGTGAGCAGCACCTTCCTCCCACTAGTTGCCAGCCCTGCTTTGGGCACTGATGCCGCAGGGACAGGCGCAGCGCCGGCGCTGAGCTGGGTGCCGGGCAGGAGCGGGACAGGTGGGCACGCAGAAGCCCTCCACGGGGCTAGGTGTGCGCTGGTCAGGGGAGGATCCCGGAGGGCCCAGATCAGCGGCTTCACCAGGTCGGGGACTTGGGGAAGGTGGAGGGGGATAGGGAGGGAGTTAAGCAGGAGTGGGGGTGGGGGGGACTTGGAGAGGTCGAGGGGGGCTACTGCAGAGCCTGCAGTTTGGGGGTGACCACCTGCATGGGGGTGCTCTGTACACCCACCTGAAAATCTGCCGTGCACTAGGAAAAGCAGCCAAGGCTACGGCTCAGATACACACACACACACACACACACACACACACACACACAATACACAGATGAACACACCTGCATACACATAGACACACCCATGTGCCCGCCCGCTGCCCACTGGCCAAGGGAGTTTCTTTCTCACCTGCCTCTGAGCTCTAAGGGGACATGGACAGGCGGGGAGCTTGCCCTGTGAGCCTCCTTCCTCAGGCCTTCTCTGGTGGGCGCTGGAGGAGACGCTGTCCAGCGCCTGGAAAAGGGGCCTTCACCCAGGATTCATGCCCATCCCGGCCCACTTGATTTCCGCTGGAAAAAAATCTCTGCTTCAGCCTGTAGCTGGAGGTCCTGGGAACACGCCCTGTGCTGTAGAGCAGAGGTTTCCTAGCCCTGGGGCCAGCCTCCCCCAAAAGAGCTCTCCAGAGAAGGGACCCTGAGTGATGAGCTTGGGGGGAGGGTCAGTTAGGGGGGCTCCCTGCTTTGCATTCCACAATCCTGGGGCTCAGCTTACAGGAAACACCCTGCAGGCAAACAGGGCCCATCTGGGGGTGGGGGGAAATCTCCGCCCTGCAGGGGCTTCAGAGCTGGGCCAGGACTCAGACTTGGTGGGTGGGGTCTGGCGGTGGAGAGTGGACAGAGGAGGGACAGAGAGAAGTTCTGAAGGGAAGCTCAGGCAGAGCCAGAACCAGAACCAGGTCTGAGCAGAGCCCGGTGTCCTACTCAGGAAAACACTCCGAGGGGTGGAGGGGCACGCTCAGGGGCCTGGGCCTTCCTGGTTGCAAGAGGAAATGCCCTCCCTGCCGGGAGGGTGGGCAAGTGCAGCGTCCTGGGCCCCACTCTGCTTCCCTCCCTGTGGAGTTCTGCCACCTCTCATGTCCCCCAGTTCCCGGGGATGGAGCCCCCTGCTTGTCTTTATTCTTTCCAGTACTTCCTGGCAAGGCTAGCATCTTGTCTGGGTTGTAACCGTAAGGAAAATGATTTGTTCACAACTAGGCCCCGTGGAGTGGAGAAGCAGAGCAGCCCTGGGCCCGCGGGGGACAGGGCAGCAGGGGGAGGCCGCAGACGGCCAGGGGGCTGCTGGGGGCCTGGCGATGGCTGCGGCTCCCTGAAGGAGCTTTGAAGAAAGCACTCATCCCAGAGCGGAGACGGTTCCTTTGAAGATCTGTGTCGTCAACCGGGCAGCAGGAACCCTCCGCCAGGCAGCAGATCAAACATGTGCGAAGCAAGCGCAGAGGTTACCCCGGCTGGGGAGCTGGGCCCCATGGGTAAAGCAGACCCAAGAAGACACACTGTACGTTATGAAGCAAAAAAGTGGCGGGCGCAGAGACAGCCTGATGGGTAAGGCTCTGGCTTTGCCTGCAGCTGACTTCATTCCCAGCACCTGGGGGGCCCCAAGCAACTCACGGGAAACCCCTTGAGCACAGAGCTTGGAGTTGCCCCAATGCACCTCTGGGAATAACCCAAATGCACCCCCCAATAAAATAAAGAAGTCCCAGGCGTGTCATTTACAGCCTGGAGAGACCACTGCTAACAACAGGGGATTGCGGGGTCATTCATGGTACAGGGTAAGATGACTGTCTTGCATGAGGCTGTCCCTGGCTTGATCCCTGACACTACACAGGATCTCCTGAGCCTGCCAGGACACATCCCCAAGCACAGATCCAGGAGAAAGCTCTGAGCACTGACCTGTCAAAACTGAAATAAATGTGTACAACACTGGCTTGCCTGTTTGAAAGTTGCTGAGGAAATAATTTTTCAAAGTGCTTATACTAAGAGAAAAATATGTGAGTCTGCATGGAGAGGAGTGTTGCTCAGATTTGCTGGGGTCAAAGATTTGAGTCTAAAATAATAGACTCGGTGGTATGTTTGGAACTAGCATGAGCGTATCCATGAAAAGCGTGTGCCAGTGAGGAAGGGGTGTATAGTGACTGCTGGTCCCGAGGTGGTGCCGTAATGACCTCACCGGGGCTCGAGCGTGCTTTTGGCATTGCTGAGCTCATGTGTTAAATGCCCAACACAGAAGTAGGTAGAGCAGTGTGTCCCTGTCCCCCTAGAAAGGAGAAGGAAACCCCAGCTGCCCCTGGGCTCCCAAAGAAGAGGATGAGGACATGTTCAAGGCTGTTCTGAAGCACCAGACCCCTCTCAAGCCCTCGCTTTTCCCTCCTGCACTGCTTCCTGCTTGGGCATTTCTGGGGGCGGTGGAAGGATCTGAGGTAACGTTAGGGAGAAAGGTCTATAAGGCTGTCAGGATGGTTCCTACTAGCTGGTAGGGAAAGGAGATTATGAGAAAGAAAGAAAGAAAGAAAGAAAGAAAGAAAGAAAGAAAGAAAGAAAGAAAGAAAGAGAGAGAGAGAGAGAGAGAGGGAGGGAGGGAGGGAGGAAGAGGAGGGGAG
Organism: Sorex fumeus; assembly: GCF_029834395.1. Taxonomy (NCBI): domain Eukaryota; kingdom Metazoa; phylum Chordata; class Mammalia; order Eulipotyphla; family Soricidae; genus Sorex; species Sorex fumeus. The sequence continues at coordinate 223,611 of NW_026606104.1, read as the reverse complement.
AGGAGGGAAAGGAGAGGGAAGGGAAGGAAAAGGAAAGGGAAGGGGGAGGGGAGGGAAAAAAGGGAAGGGAAGGGGAGGGAAGGGAAGAGGAAGGGGAAACATCATGGTTTCACTGAAACAGGGAGATGCATCGTTAGCCAGAAGCCAATGGCAAGACCACTGACTGATGATTGACCTTATCAACTCAGTGATCTTGATAAGCTCCCCACAGGAACAGTGGCCACACACTGCCACGGAACCATCACGTCCTGCTGAACAGAAGCCACTAGAGCCTGCTGCAGCCTGGGCTGGGCCCTCCGGAAATGGGATCGGATGTGGGAGGGAAAAGAAAGCTGACAGAGCAAGTCCTGCCAACCCCCCATCAAGAAATGAGGGTCCAGGGGACCCAAGAGACAGGACAGACAGGGGTGAGGCACAGTTCAATCCCTGACACTGTGCAACCCTGAGGATGCTACTGGGCCTCAGTGGTACCACACTTCTCAGGCCTTCATCCTGGAAACAAGCCCAGTTGGCTGAGAATCACCAGGAACAGACCTTCTTAAAACAAAATCAAAAAGAGATGGCCGAAGTGATAGTACAGCAAGGAGGGCACTTGCCTTGCATGCAGCTGACCCAGATTTGATCCTCAACGCTACATATGGTTCCCTGAGCCCTGTCAAAAGTGAGCACTGAGCACAGAGCCAGGATTTGGCCTTGAGCACCACCAGGTGTGGCCCCAAAACAAACATTACAAACCACCTTAAAGAAATGGGGTCCAGGGGCTGGAGGGATAGCACAGCAGGTAGGGTGTTTGCCCTGCACACACAGCCGACCCGGGTTCGATTCCCAGCATCCCATAGGGTCCCCCCAAGCACCGCCGGGGTTATTCCTGAGTGCAGAGCCAGGAGTAACCCCTGTGCATCTCCGGGTGTGACCCAAAAAAGAAAACAAAAAAGAAATGGGGTCCAGAGAAGAAATATGCTAACTCTGGACCCATTTCTTAGGGGTTTCCAGGCCCGGGGACCCCGGGGGAGAACGCCTTCCAGAAGGGGAGCTGGCACCAAGCCCAAGGAAATGAGGCAGCCGCAGGGAGCCAGGGGTGGGGAGGGGTCCCCAAGGCCCCAGCCAAGTTTCTGGGCCCCAGATGAAGAGTGAACCACTGGTTGCCCCTGGAGGGGAGTAGTCAGTCACCCCGTAAAAGTTTATTTTTATACATGTCCGATCGATTTCACATCTGCTCAGATATTTTGACACATATTCAGGAAATGTGGCCCTCCCGCATATGGCAGCGCTCGGCCGGCCAGAGTTGGGAAACTCAATAGGGTCACCTGGGCACTGAGGGAGCTTCCCGGTCAGAGGAAGGCCAGAGGGCCAAGGGGGCACTGGGGCCAGATGGGGGCGGGGCACGGGGAGGGGAAGGCGGAAGGGCTCCTGACTGGGCACAGAGCCCGGGCTGCACGCCCAGGTCATCCCGTGTGCTCTGGGGGCTGCTCCCCAGGAATGGGTTGAGGGCAGCAGGTTCAACAGAGGAGTGAGGGGGCTCTCCGGGGCCGGCCCTGCTGAGGAGAGCCAAGCGCAGGGGTCCCAGCAAGCAGGGGATGGGGGTCCCAGAGACAGAACAGCACATAGGGCCCTGACAACAGAGGTGTAGCCCAAAACCGAGGGGGGGGGGGAGAAGGGGGAAGAGAGAGAGAGAGAGAGTGTGTGTGTATGCATGTGCAGGGACTAAGGTTCTCTCACCTTAGAAGTGGCCCAACCCGACATCAAATTCTGGTTCTGCAAATGGTCACCTAAGTACCTCAAAGAATGAGCCCATGGAGCTGGAGCAATAGCACAGCGGGTAGGGCATTTGCCTTGCACGCAGCCAACCCGGGTTTGATTCCCAGTGTCTCATATGGTCCCTCGAGCACCGCCAGCGTCCCATATGGTCCCCCGAGTGATTCCTGAATGCAAAGCCAGGAGTAATCCCTGAGCCTCGCCGGGTGTGACCCCCCCTCCCAAAAAAAGGAGTGAACCCTGAGCACAGAACCTGAAGTGAGCCCTGAGCACAGTGCCAGGAGTGAGCCCTGAGCACAGAGTCAGGAGTGATCCCTGAATGTAGAGCCAGAAGTGAGCCCTGAGCTCAGAGTCAGGAGTGAGCCCTGAGGATAGAGCAGGGAATGAGCCCTGAGAACAGAACCTGGAGTAAGAGCAGGGAGTGAGCCCTGAGCTCAGAGTCTGGAGTGAGCCCTGAGCTCAGAGCCGAGAGTGAGACCTGAGCCTGTGAACCCCGGTTCTCCCCTTTCACCCGTCCAACAGTCCCGGCTCACTGTATTGAGAGACCCACCAATGCCCCCAGTGATGCCAACAGTCCCTGGCGGGGACACAGGTGGGGACACAGACATAGGACAAGATACAACAAGGGGACCTGCCCCCTCCCTGCCCCAATCCACGTCCCGCCACTCTCTCAAGCTGAAATTCAGGGTGCTGCTCTCCCCGCTGACGCCTCTGGACCGATCTCTCCCACTGAAGCCATGCGGTTCATCCCATCATGGGTTGGAAGCGCCACACCGTGGGCCCAGGGACAGCTGAAAGGGCTGGCATGCAAACTTGGTGTGTGGGGAACCTGGGAGCAATACTGGCATCACAGGGTCCCTGGAACACTGCTAGGAGCCACCTCCCTCCAGCAGCACCCAGGAAGTCGCCCCCAGAGCACCACTGGATGTAGTCCCAACACTCCCCCAAAGAAAAATAATGTAAAAACCCCATGCATGTGCACTGCCCTCTGGTGGCCGAGCGTGGCATCCTCCCCTGCACCAGGGACGTCTCTGCCCCTTCACCACTGCCTGGAGGGGCTGGTTCAAGAACTCAGAGGAGCGAGGAGTGCCCAGGCCAGCCTGGTAGCTGACTGTGGCAGCCTGGAGCACAGCTCCCCGCCTCCTTCAGCCCCCCCGCAAAGCCTGGCGGTGTCATTTGGTGGAGAATGCACTTGGCCTTACCTTACCCCGGCCCTGGGTCCTGTAACTCCTGAGGACACAACAGGAAGGCCTTTAACTAGCCCATAAAAGTGCTCGGGCCTTCAAAGGCCCTGCTCTGCGTTTATGGGGAGCCTGGGACTTTTATAGGCTCTTGTGAGTCCCCCTCCAGTGACCTAGAGGCATCTTGGATTCTCAGGGGAGAGGTGGAGAGTTATGGGCAATCTGCTCACGCCCCCCCCCCCCCCACACACACACACACCTCAACTCGCCCATCCCAACCAGACACGTGCAGGAGCCACAGTGCTAGGGCTCATCCTGAGAGCACCCACTGGAGGGAATGGGGGTCCCGTCCTGCAAAGTAGGTACCGGGAGCCTTTGGTGGGGGGCTGGTAGGTGAGCCCCGGAGAGGGCTCCAACAATGCAGCTTTGGTATGTTTCGTTTTGTTTGGGGGCTACACACCACAGTATTCAGGGTTTTCTCCTGCCTCTGGGCTCAGATATCAAAGATCACTCCTGGTGGGGCTTGGGGGATCATATGTGGTGCCGGAGATCGAACCCGGCTCAGCTGCGTACAAGGCACGCATCCAACCTGCTGAGCGATCTCTCCTGCCCTAATGGTGCATCCTTAAACTCTTGTGAGCTTCGCCAGACTGAGCTCTTGGACTGGGAGGAGGAAATACAGAGCTCTTCTCCCAGGGAGATCTAGGACCCCTCCCCCCCCCCCCACACACACACCTGAGCTCCGTGGAGGGTCCGGGGCACTTTGTCCAGCCTTCTCCCCAAAGCCACAAGCCCAGAAGGTGGGGCTGGGTGGGGAGAGAGGCTAGAGCCCAGTGTCCTGGCTTTCCTCTTACTCCACAGACCCCCAGACTCCCCTCTTTCTGGATCAGTCTTTTCCAATTATTTTATTCTTTTTTCCTTTTTGGCTCATACCCGGCGATGCACAGGGGTTACTCCCGTCTCTGCACTCAGGAATTATTCCTGGTGGTGCTTGGGGGACCATATGGGATGCTGGGAATCGAACCCGGGTCGGCCGCGTGCAATTACCCTCTTTTTCCAGCATTTCCCTGTTCCCCCACATGCCCTTTCCACGTTTGGCTCTTTACTGTTGTGACTGCTTTTGCAGTTTTGTGGGGCGCTGAGGGGCACGCTCAGAGGGGTCGGGGTGGAACCTGGGGCCCCCAGCCCTGCCCCCCCGCCGTGTCCTCATTTATACTGACACACGTCCTCAGCTGCTCCCCTTCCTGTCTTTCCATTTGATCGAACCATCCTCTCTGCTCTGCTCTTAGCCACCAGAGTCTCTGAAAGTTGTCTCTCATGAGCACAAGCTAGGTGCAGCGCAGACGCTTAGAGTTGTAAGCTTATACTTCGCCCTCAGTTTTTTGCTGAGGGTTACTTTGCTCCCGTTTCATTTTTGCTTTTTGGAGTGGGGCCCACACACCCTGTAGGTAGCAGGGGCTGTCCAGGTTCTGTGCTCAGGGGGGCCCCCTGGTGGTGCTTGGGGGAACATATTCGCAGACAGAGTCAAACTGGGGTGGGCTGCACACAAGGCAGCCTTTCATAGGTGTGAAGCAGGCTCAGGGAGGAGGCAGAACTCACGGAGACCCACACAGCTGCTAAATGACAGTGTAGGGCCTGCTCTGAGTCACCAACAACAAAATCGCTATTGCAGAAGGCACACGGCATGGGGGACCGGAGAGTGACCCCGTATATGCCATGGAGAACATTCTGATTCCTGCAGGGCACACAGCCAGGTCACCCACAGCTCCTGTGCGCTCTCCCTCCCTCTCTCCCTTCCACCCCTCTCTCTCCCTCCCCATCTCTCTCTCCCCTCTCTCATTCCCTCTCTCACTCCCTCTCTCTCTCCCTCCCTGTCTGTCTGTCTCTGTCTCTATATCTGCTTCTCTCTCCCTCTCTTTCTCTCTCCCTCCACGTCCATCTCTCCGTCTCTGCCTCTCTCTCTCTCTTTCTCTCTCTCTCTCTCACACACACACACGCACACACGCACACACATGCACGAAATCTTTATTTTGTTTTCTTTCTCTCTTCCCTCCTCTGTTGCTGTGATGCCGGGGTCATCCACACACCCACAGTAGTGCCTGCTGACGGGTGCATGTGCGCTGTGTTTGGGTGCCTGCTGGCTGTCACCTCTCTTGGGTGGTGGTGCTGGGGAGCAGAGGGGTGCTCATGCAGCTCCTTGCGGGGGGGGGGGGGGGGGGGGAGGGGGGGAGGGGGCTTCTGTCTCAGTGCTTACACTTCCTGCAGCCTAGCTCTCACCCCTTTCCTTGCGCTCACCCCTTTCCTTGCTCAGCCTAGCGCTCACCCCTTTCCTTGCTCAGCTGCTGCTCCAGGGGCCCTGGAGGCAGAGCCAGCACCACGCTCAGTGGGTGCAGATGGCACTTGGGTGGAACCTTTGGTCCCACGCTTACCAAGTGGACACGTTGGCCACTAAATGATCCCCTAGGGCCCCAAGCACTGTTCTTTATAGCATTTTTTTTTTTTTGCTTTTTTTAGGTCACACCCGGCAATGCACAGGAGTTATTCCTGGTTCATGCACTCAGGAATTACTCCTGGTGGTGCTCGGGGGACCATATGGGATGCTGGGAATCGAACCTAGGTTGGCTCTGTGCAAGGCAAATGCCCTCCCTGCTGTGCTATTGCTCCAGCCCCTATAGCATCTATTTTTAAAACACTTTCCTTTGTGTGGGGGCCACACCCAGCAGTGCTCAGGGTAAGGGGGCGGGGTATTGTGAATAGACCCCAGGGCTGGCACCTGCGCCTTATACTGAATGCTCTCAGCACACACATCACTGCAGCCCTGGGGAGGGGCACTTCAGCTACTGGAGCTGGGAGCTGAAGTGCTGGTGATCTGTGGCCCTCAGTCAGCTGCAGAGCACGAACCCCGGCCAGGCAGGGCTTGTCCAGGGCAGGGAGCCATGGTGGGGGTCTTTGAGAAACAGGGGCCATCTCTGGTCAGAGTGGGCCCCAACCTTGGCCCAGAGTGAGCCTGGAGTGTATCCCTGAGGAGCTCCAGGACTGGGGCGGAGGGTGGACAGGAATGGGAGCAGACAGAGGACCCTGACTTGCTTGCAGGCCGCAGAGAATTATGGCCCTACTGGGCGCCTGTCCCCAGCCGGCCGCCCCCAGAGGGTCTCCGGAAAGGACTGGGGAGCCCATTCTCCCTCCAGAGCCCACCCCCGGACACAGCCGCCTGGCTGCTCAGCGCAGACCCAGCCACTGTTGCCAGGTGGGACCCACTTGGACCACCAGCGTCCCGTCCCCCACCACCGGGTGGCCCTTGGTGGATACCTGGTCCACCTCAGCCCGTGGCATGGCGAGGAATTCCGTCATCTTATCCTCCCTCCCCGGCCCTCACCCAGTGCGGAATTGGATTAAGAACAAAAATACGAGCTGTGTTTGTTTTAATCAGCTTCAAGACATGGGGGCTTTTCAAGGGGAGGCGAGGGGCCGGAGCTGGCCCCGGGGCAGGCGGGCTGGGCGGCAATGCCATCCCGGGGTCAGGAGCATGCGGAGCCCCGAGTGCATCCGCGGGTCAGATCCTGGGGCAGATAGTGGGGAGAGGAGGAGACCTGGGGGGGGGGGCTGGAAGCAGGGGGGGCAGGGGTGGTCGCTGAGGAAGGATGTAAAGGGTGGAGAGGAGGCAAGCGAAGCCCCTGGTGTCCCCTCCAGAGCAGAGGCGCTGTGCTGCCCACACCCGGGTCTGCAGTGAGAGCACAGGAGGGGCAAGGCCTGGGACCTACAGGGGCCCAAGGGGAGTCACTGGCTTTCTCTGGGCCTGAAGAACGAAGGATGCTGGGAAGGAGGAGAGAGGCGTGGGGTCCCCCCACCTGCAGGAAGTATCCCTGCCAGGCCTACCACAGAGCCTAAGCCTGGGGTCTGGAAGGACAGATTCCCCCCATGATGCCCCCTGACAGTGGGAAGGGGGGTGAAACCAGGTTGAGGGAAGAAAGCGAGAATAGTGAGGGCCCGGGAAGAGCTGTGGGCATGGGGAGTGGCGCTGAGGCATGTGGTCTGGGCACAGAGACACTCGGTCCTCCTGCACAGGAAGCCCCGTGGCCATGCAACCATATTCTTGGTACCAAGCGACTGTGTGACCAGGGTCCCTGTGAGCCCAGGAAAGGGCCCAGAGAGGGGCAGGGAGTGCCCCAAGGTCACACGGCCCAGGAGTTCTGGGCTCCCACCGTCAATGCGACGTGCCACGTCTCTGCTCAGAGGACCTGGCAGGAAGCCTGGCACCAGGCAGCAGAGGGAGGGACGGTCCCCAGAGGACTTGGCCACCATCCTCCCAGCGGCCTGGCAGGGGAGAGCAGGGAGGGAGGTCCCACCTGGGTCCAGGCCCCTTGTCCCCAGCTTGGGACAGAGCTGGGTTTCTAACTCAGGCCTGCAGTGGATTCTTCTCCAAAGGATGTTTTTATCCACCTCCAGGAAGAAGAAAAATCGAAAGAACATACTGGAGAGAGTACAGAAGGCTTGTATGTGGCCAGCCCCTTCTGCTTGGGTAATTCAGGGAAGTCTCTCCTGAGTTTATCTGGCCCTCCTCCACACACAAAAAAAAAAAATCAGTGGAAAACTATCTGTCTGTCTGTCTGTCTGTCTGTCTGTCTGTCTCCCCTCTCTCTTTCTCTATCTTGGGGGGCATACCTGGCAGTGCTCAGGACTTCCTCCTTACTCAGGACTAGCTCTGTGCTTGAGGATCACCCATGGGTGAGGCTCGGGGATCCTATGCAGTGCCAGGGACCAAACTTGGGTCGGCTGCGCGCAAGACAAGTAGCTGGACCCCATCCTAGCTCTATAGCGCCAAGAAAGAAGTCCTTCGATGATTAGTTTATCAGTTTTTACATTTGGAAAGACACTGTTCCTTTTCTGATTTAAAAGACTTTCCGTGTTTAAAATGGGACTTCTAGACATTCTTGGCAAAAGAAAAACAGCCACCCGCGTGTCCAGGCCTTGACAGGATGCTCGTGACCCCGTAACCCCGCAGATTCTGGGCCTTGCCAGTTCCCCAGCGCCCCCATGTGCTCTCACGCCACAGCCAGCAGCACCTCAACTAGGAAGGAGCCTGTGTGAACACCACAGCTAAACGAGGAGACCCCTGGCAAGGACGCCAACCTGACGCGGGACCCCCGGGAGCACCAGAGCCAAGCGTGGACCTCAGCCAGCACAACACCATCCACAGAGGGAGGGGAAGGAGGGAAAAGAGAGAAGAAACTAGCATCTGTGCATCTTCTTCTTATTGGGGCGCTAGGAAATGTTTCACACTAATTACACTTATGTAGGAGATGAGGGTAAGCCAAAGCCTGATGCTCAGCGCCTTACGTGCTAAATACCAGGACCTGGGGAGAGAGCACGATGGGCTGAGTGCATGTTTTGCATAAAGAAAGCCCAGTTCAGTCCCTGGCACTGCCTCCAAAACAAAGATCAACAAGGTAAGGCAGTGATGTTCGTCAAATGAATCTCAATAAAACTGGAAAGGAAAGAAGTAGTTGTTTTCTGTCTGTTTGTCCTGCTCTTTCTTTCTTTCTTTCTTTTTCAATTTTGGGGGGTCAGAAGTGTTCAGTCACACCCAGTCATGCTCAGGGCTTATTCCTGAATGTGCACTCAGGAATCACTTCTGGCAGTGCTTGGGGGAACTTATGGGATGTCAGGATTCAAGCTGGGGTTCTGCTGCAAGCAAAACGAGCTATCTCTCCAGCCCTGGGAAGGAGCAGTTCTGAATTGATCTATAAAGTCTACCCGTTTGGGAGAGGAGATGTCTTATGCTCAGTGGGGTGAGCCTCCCCTGGCCTGAGGCATGGCCCAGAGTTCCAAGTGGCACCCAGAGCTGAACAGACCATCTGCAGGGATGCCAGATGGGGATCCAGGGGCGACAACCTCTGTAGCTGTCAGGCCTGAGTGAAGCCCCACCAGTGCCGAGCTCATGTCCTCTTCTGTAAAGACCAAGACCCAGGACTCTCAGGAGACCGTGAAGTGAAGCCCTGTGGTAACAATTCGAGCTCCTGAAAACAGGGTCCTGCTCAAGCACCCCTGCCCTGTACTGCAAGGGGAACTGGGGACCACGCTGGTTCACCTGGGCAGCGGGAGCTGTTCTAGTGAGGACAATAGGAGAGGGCTGCCCAGTTCCATGCTGCCTGGGACCTCAGCAGTGGGTAGGCCCAGCCCCATGGCCCCATCCTCCTTTTAAGTAGCCAGAGATCTCGGTGGGACCGCCATCAGCCTGAGCTCAGCTGCCAACCGAGACATACAGAGACAGGAAAGATGTCAAGGTTTATTCACACACCAAAACACACTCATACCAGGGATTTGGCGCTGAGGGTTCACAGACTAAGGGACTTGGAACTTGAGCACTAGACTCAGCACTGAGGGCTCACAAGCCCTTTAAGAGACTTGGAGGTGCTGAAGCAATAGCACAGTGGGTAGGGCATTTGCTTTGCACGTGGCCAACCTGGGTTCGATTTCAACATCCCATATGGTCCCCTGAGCACCGCCAGGAGTAATTCCTGAGTGCAAAGCCAGGAGTAACCCCTGAGCATCACTGGTGCTGGATGTGACCCAAAAAGAAAAAAAAAGAGAGAGTTGGAGGTGCTAGAGTGATAGCACAGTGGGTAGGGCATTTGCCTTGCATGTGGCCAACCCGTGTTCAATTTCAGCATCCCATATGGTCCCCCAAGCACCGCCAGGAGTAATTCCTGAGTGTAAAGCCAGGAGTAACCCCTGAGCATCACAGGGGCTGGGTGTGACCCCAAAAGGAAAAAAAAGAGAGACTTAGTCCCAATCACTCTCCGGGAGAGATTTTTAAGCCCGGTGCCCTCCTGCCTACATGCTTGGTGCATGCCTGCGTGCCTGGGTGCCCCCTGCCAGGTGTATTTTTGTGGCATTGAGCAAGAAAGCAGTGGGTTCAGAAGTGCAACAGAGCGGTTAACACACCCTGGTACATTGACTTGAATCATCCTTGCTCTCTGTGGTCAGCTGTCTGAGCGTTTGTGTCCAGGCCCTTGGGGTCTGGCATGTTTTTCTTACTAGGTGGTAAACTCATGACCCTCAGGCACAAGATGGTGTCCAAAATGGAGTTACTGTGGTCCTGTTTCTCTCACACCCAGCCTGCACTTCTGGGCCTCTCTTTCTCTCTCTTACCAGCACCACCTCCCACCCCGAGATCTCACCACCTCTGCCCTGCAGTCTGACCAGATCCCGTGAAATGCGACAGCCCTGCACCTGGCAGGAGTGGGGACCCACATTCTCCAGGAGGGCAGAGTTGATGCCAGTGTCTGAAGAAAGAATCGACGTATGGCATAAGTTCAGTCATGCTGGATCCAATACGGCCAGACTCTGTCCTCAAGGAAGCGGAGAGGGTAGATCCACTCCTGGCATCCTGGAGGGAGGGGCTATGGGGCAGTCTCAGCAAAGCCGCAGGCAGAGGCGAGCAGCTGCCACACAGGTACCAGGGAAGAAGTTTCTTTGAATGCCGGCTGGTGACTGGCCGGGATGCCCCCTGCCACTGACTGCAGGGGCATGTGCATTTGCCCGCCCCCAGGAGTTGTCATGGTCTCCAAGGAGTGGGGACGCGTGCCAACCTTGATCTAATGGAGAAAGCAAAGGAGTTTTCTCCGGGGCCCTCCGGTAATACAATGACTCCAAGGCAAGTGGAGAGGATGAGGGGCCTGGGAGTGGGGGACAGACCCCCACCCTACCCTGGCAGCTCAGCTCTGCACAGTGTCAGCCCCACTCCCCAGACGATGGGGGACGCCCACCGCTGACCCATGGCGTTGGGTTTCCCAAGCTTGGCTCAGGCTACTATCACCCGGCCTGGCAGGAAATTGTGGTTGACACTCGGGAAGGGCCCGGCGAGTGACGAGGCCAGGATGGTGAAGTTGGGGGTTCTGAGCAGGCACTAGACAGGGCTGGGGCCTGGGAGACACCGGGGGCCTGAGGGGGATCTGGCCATGTTCCGCCCCGGAGTCTGACGCCTCCCCAGCATCCCCTGGCGGTGAGGAGCACTGGCTGGGAGTGAGTGGAAGCTGAGCAGCCTCCAGGGGAGAGCCACGCTGCCCTCGGCGCTCGGCTGATGCCTATGACCCTGACACTCCCACACAAGTGCTCACCTAGAAAGGAACTGGCCTCCCCAGCATGGGCACTGGGCCACTTGGTCCTGAGCAGACTTACATAGTACTCCAGGCTCTCCAGGCAATGCTCACAAGAGCCCAGCCATTTGCAAAGAAACCAGATTCGTCTCAGCTCTGCGCCATCCCCTCAAATGAAAGCCTGGATGTTTCTGTGACTCTGACATTCCTTCTGAGGCTTCCCTGGGTTGGGCAGTGCCCAGGGAAGGCCGGTCCAGTGAGTGTGGGTAGGGTGGGCCCGAGGGGAGAGAGCCCGGAAACAGCCCCCTCCATGGGCGGGGTTGTGAGGGTGGTGACGGGGGGGGGGGGGGGGGGGGGTAGCCTCAGGGAAGCTCCCGGGGCCCAGTAGGGCCTCATGGTCATCTGAGTTTACTGCAGGCAGCTTGGCCCCCCACCCCCCGTGATATCCCCACCTCCTCAAGAACCACCCCAAGGTACTTCAGCAGTTCAGTGCTCCCCCTATCCCCAACTTCCACAGGTGTTTATGTACATGCCACAAGCCTGACAGTGATCAATCGGCAGGTGGGACCCTCCAAGGCACGGTTCAGGAAAGATCTGCAGTGCCAGATGCGGGCATGGTGGAGGAGGGCTTCAGCCTGTCATTCCCAGATCTGGTACAAAGTCTGGAATTACACCAGAACATTCTGGCCTTTCAGTTACTCAGGGACGGCCTCTAGAGAAATGATTTTAACCGTTTTTAAGAAGAAAGTGGTTGACATGAAAGGCAGCCCTTTCCAAGGGCAAACAGCAGGCTCAGAGTTACTTCAGGAGGAAGCGGGGTGTGGAAGGCCGGGGGTCTGGGGTTGGCACTAGTTTCAGGGCTGGGAGGCAGCTGCTCAGGTGTGATGGCCAGAGAATCTGCACACCTGTGCCCTTGGGTTGACTCTGCTGAGCTCACAAGGGGACACTAGTAGAAGTCACACTTAGGTCCAGGGAAGCTCGTGGACCTGCAGGTCAGGCTTTGCGGGTTCAAATTCTAGCTCTACATTTGGGTATCCAAGTGACTCTAAACAAAAGACTACACCTATCTCTGCCTCAATTCCTTCATCTCTAACATGAGGGTAATACTTTAATTATCCTCAATAAGTTCTTGCAAAGATTCGATGAGTTAGGAACACAGGTGAGGGGGTTGGAGAAACAGTACAGTGGGGAAGGCACTGGTCTTATACATGGATGACCCAGGTTTGATCTCCGACACCATCTACGACACACCTTGCCAGGTGTGCCCAGGGAAGCCGGGTGTGGCCCCAAAGAAAAACATGAGGACTGGGGAGTGAGTTCAATTGATAGCAGAAAATGCTTAGGTGTGAGGACCTGCGTTTGATTCTGATCTATACAAATCAGAATCACCCCGGTCCAGTACTGCTGGATATAGGCTCTATAAAATAAAAAAGGGGGGCGAGAGTCCACAGAACGCTTAAAAGGCTGAGCACGTGCCTTGCATTCAGGAGACCCAAGTTCAATCCCCGGTACCTCCTGGTTCCCCAGAGCACTGCTGGGAGGGAGCCTTGAGCTGCACACAAGAAAGAGCCTGAGATCCACCAGGTCTGGTCCTAAAACAGACGAACAAAAATAACCTTTTCGTTTAAATTAAATTTTAAAAGTAAACAAAGAAATAGTACATATGAAACCTACCGGTGTTTGACACCTAGAAATTACTCCATAAGTGGCGTCCATCACTATGCACCATATTCCAGAGAGCGACTGCTGACTTTACACTGAAAAATAAAAGGAGGTCAAACATGGGCTGGGGGTGTGGCTTAGTGGAAGAGGCCCTGCTTTCACTCTGGTACCACACAGTACCCTGAGAACTGCTGGGAGTGACCCCTGAAAACCAGAGCTGGGAGCAGCCAACTCCCAAGTACCCCAAAACAGAGACAGAAAAGAAAGGAAAGTTGGGTTAAACAACTTTTTTTGGGGGGGGGGCGGCTTGTCCATTGAGCCACATCCCCAGCCCTGAGATGACATTTTGTCTAAATCTGTATTGTGTCTTATTGAGATGTTCCCAGTGGGACTCAGGGGTCTGTCCTGGCAGTTCTTATTGACTGGACCAGCGATTCAGTTCTGAGGATGTGGTACTCCGGGACCATCAGCACCACCCCAGCAGTGCTTGGAACCCCCAGGGCTCTATCTGGTGGTGATCAGGGTATTGTGGGGTGCCAGGGACCAAACCTGGGTCAGCACATGTGCCCTGACCCCTGACCATCTCCCTGGCCACTTGCCTTTGATTGTAAGAGCCATGAGTAGCCAAGGCAGAATTTGAGACTAGGGAGAAAACAATCCAGTTTACATCTTCCAAAAGCCTCTCCAGTGTGGGTGTGTGGAGGATGACAAGGAGCAGAGCCCATTGGCACGGCACTGTCTGCCAGGAGAGGAGGGGCATGGACAGGCAGGGGGCAACCGGGCGGTGGCAGATGCTTTGGGGAAGTGACGTCATAGGACGGTCGAGGTCTTGGACTGGAAAAAATGAGGAGCCAAGAGAGTTGGGGACCCAAAGAGCTGGAGAACAGCAAAGCCATTAGCGGAACCTCGAGGACATGCAGGAATGGGGGAGGGTGTGGTCTCAAGGGGTCTGCTATTGTGAACTTGAGGTGCTCTCTGGAGAGGACATCCGGACAGCCGGATGTGTGAGTCTGGGACCCAGGCAAGTGGGCAGGGCTGAAACTCTCGCCGCAGCCGGAAGCAGAGCACCGAGGCCCTCATTGCACTCATGCTTCATGTTTTCCCATAATCATGATGGAAAATTCCCTGTAGCTCTGCTAAGGAAAGTGGAAACAGTCTTTCTGTGCTGTCTCATTAAGGGTGGAATATTCTGGGCAACATCAGAGCAGGCAGCAGCCCTGGTCTCTACTCCTCTATCCCTCCTTGCCGTGCAGAGCCCAACAGAGCCCTGGGAAACGTGGGGTCCGGAAGTTACCCACAGGGATGTGCTCAGCCGGAGCAGGGTGAATTCCCTGGGCAGCCCAAGGGAACCTCTCTGAGAGTGAGAGTCACTCCCCGCCAATTCCCTCACCACTCTGACTGCACGCTGCCCTGACATGCGTTGTGTCTGCTCCCAGAAAATGCAGCCAGCCTGTGTGGCTGACACAGCCCTCTGACACTCGCAGAGGTCCCACGTGGAGAGGAAAGCAGAACTCAGAGCACGAGCCTGCCAGCCAGGCACACTACAGTGCGATCGCACTGCTACGGTTTCGTTTTATTTATTTTTATGGCTACCCTCTGTTTATGACAAGTGCTACTGGGGTTCCCTTTATGGAAAGGATGTGAATTTCTGCTTAAGAAAATACTCCAGTGTGTGAGGGCGCACCGCATCTGTGAACGGTGGCAGAGTTTAAAGGGAAGTGTCGCCTGGGCCCGGGGCACTCAGATGTGGCCAGAATCAGGAAGGTGGAGCTCCTGGGAAGAGAGGCTAGAAACATTTCAGAAATGAAAGCAGTGCCCTGAGCAGCCTCAGGCAGACACCACCTAGGTCTGTAGGTAGCTGGCTCTCCCTCTCTCTGCCCGTTGCTCCTGGTCTGGGCCGCAACAGGAGGTTCCAAATGAGAATCTTCTCCAATTCTAAGAAGCTCCTTTGCTCACCGCTGCAGAATGGAGGCGGTGACCCTCAGCACCCCCCGCCCCCCACACACACACACACATACACACACACTGCTCACTGAGGAAATGCCTCTTTTTTCTTTTAAGGTCAAGGATTTTTTCCCTTTTTTTGTTTCAAATTAAATCACAGTGATAGACACATTTAATTTACAAAGTTGTTTATGATCGGATATCACCATATAATGTTCCAACACCCACTGGTCAAGGATTTTTAATTTAAGTGCTATCTTTTAAGGAAGTGCCTCGTGAACTGGCAAAGATGATGTGTCCTTTCAACACTAGCTGCCTCTGCTGCCAACTCAGGAGAGAAGTTTCCAGAATGTCCCCACACAGGGGCCTCCTGAAAAAAGAGAAGGGGTGGGGCAGGCTGAGGTCAGACTCTGTGGCTGCATGTTAGGTGAACCGCGTGCTGCTCTGCCCATGAGTTCGGATGAGAGCGACCATCTGGGCGTCTCTGTCCCAAACAGAGATCAGAGCTGGGAGCACCGAGACCAGGGAGACAGTTCAGCAGACAGGGCCCTCGCCCTGCACTGAGTTGACCCGGCTTTAATCCTGGACACTGCGCAGGGGCCCAAGCACTACCAGGAGTGATTCCTGAGCACAGAGTCAGGAGTGAGCCCTGAACACCGCTGGGTGTGGCCTCCAAATATTAATAAGCTATTCCGATGCGAATCCTGCTGACCCTTTTGGGACCCCCCCATAGAAGCCCTTTGGGCCCCGCGATGTTATCCTCGGTCGGAAGCTGGGTCCTGGGATCACCACACCTCCAGCTGCAGCAGGGCTGTGCCGGCACAGCTGGGCCGCCCGAGGCTGTGTCTCCTGTGAAGCAGAAACATCCGGCCAATTCTCCGCAGGATGTCAGTCAGAGCCAGGGAGGACTCCTGTCCTCAGCCCCAGCCAGGACAAGGGTGAGGCCCCTCCTCATGAGGTGGCCTGGGCAGACCCCTCACCCCCGACAAGGCCTGTCTACCCAAAGCCCGGAGAGGGTGGGCTGCAGCCTGGGGGAAGCCAGGGACTCGCAGGATGTGACCCAGGATGTGGGGACCCGCAGCTCTGCGCAGAGATATGTGGAGGTGAAAGGGCAAAGCTGTTTCCAGTCTCCTTATCAGGAGCGGCTGAGGGAAAGGGAAGTGGGCAGCCCTGGAGGTCAGACCGGGGGGGTCACGGCTAGGGCAAAGCTAGGCCCAGGGGAGCCAAAAGGGATGGGGAGAAGGGAGGGGGGCATGCAGGAGGCCGGGGAGGAACTGACCAGGCCCTCTCTGGGGCCAGCAGCTGGGGACAACCAGCCAGGCCTTCTGCAGAGCTCCTGTTAGCTGGGGGACCCGGTGCCTGGTTTGAATGGGCGAATACCAAACATGGCAGTCAAATGCCTCCTCGAAGCAGGCCTGCTGCTGTGAGGCGTGAGGGAGGAGCCTAAGAGCCAGACCATTCTTCAGTGTCCAGGGGACGGCCCCCCGCCCCCCGCCCGCCCAGCTGCCCAGTACCTCAGAGGTCTGTTGGAAGGATTTTTTTTAGAGGAGGCGGCACCCTAACCCAGGCTCACACTGTGTCTCACTCATGGTTCTGCCTGAGCCCATCAGAGATGGCATGGCTTGGTGTCAAACCTTTGTCTCTGGGTTGAGGGGGGATGGGTATGGAGGGCAGAGAGCAGCAGGGACACCAGCAACCTGCAGCCCCTCCCACACACTGCCCCCCAAACATACCTGTACACCCGGGTGCACGCACACATGGGCATGCATGCACTCACACAGGCACAGGCCCACACATGCTGGCACACCCAAACATGCACACGGGGGCCCACCTAATCTCGGAGGGCCGTTCTCCCCAGCCCAGTGAGGTGGAGCTGGCCTGTGCCCTCAAAGGCACCCACCCTCTTGGCGGGCAGTGGGGAACCATGAGTGGCAGGTCCACTGGCACTCTAGCCTAGAGGGGTGAGGGTGGTCCCCCAAATGCAAATGGGAGGACCAGAGCTCAGTTCTCCCCCAGCACAGGGGTCTTGGCCTCAGCATACGGTTCCCACGATGGGTGGGGGATGGGCGTCACCTGCACAATGGCCAACGTACCCCATGTTGGAGGGGGGACAGACGTAGCCAAGCCCCGGCTCCTTCGGCCTGATGCCTGCAGCTGGAGAAGTGGGGTGGGGCTCTGTGAGGGTGTGGGGGGGCAGGACGGTGGGACCGAAGCGGTAGGGGTTCCGGTTATAAATCCAACAGACTCCACGCTCAGGTGAGAGTGGGGGGACTCCTTTCCTGAAGTCACCATGGACAGATACATCCTGCAGGTACTCGCCAGAGTCTAGCCCACAGGATTGAGTAACTGACCTCTGCCTCCGTCCAGCCTGGTCCTTGGAGGGAGAGCAGCAGCCCACGTTTCTGTCCTGCCCCCTGGTGGCCTTTTATTGTATTGCAGCTGACAGGATGGAACAGAAAGCAGAGGACTGGGGTTCCTTCTGACTGACTGAGCCCTGAAGCCCAATCTTTCGGACTGGTTTGGGGGCACCACTAGGATAGAGGTCTCTGAATGGTTGGGGACAGCTGGAACACCATCCCTTCTGCCCCTACAAAAAGCTTTGGGGAGGTGGGGAAGCGCAGAATGTCGGAGCATAGCAGAGAAAACTAGCTGGGCCTGAGACAGAGACAGAGAAAGAGACAGAGACAGAGACAGAAGAGACAGCGCAAGCAGACACTGAAGGAGCCAGCGGACCTTTTGAAACAGAAGCATGAGCGTCCCCAGTTTCATTATAGCTTCATCCCAGTTTTAGGGCCCTGATGTTTATATTCTTGCCTCCATTTAATTTTTCACGTAGCTGTTTTCCAAAACAGTCCCCGAGCCTCTTGTGATCCAGGACTTCCCCCTTTCTGTTCTTACAAAGAAGCCGACTCCCCATTTTCTTCCAAAGGAAATCCCAGGTGCAATCCCAACACATGAGGAGTGAAGCTTCGTGTGTATCAGACACGGCCTGCTGCCGCCTCCCTGTTCTCCCCAATTCCTCCCTGGCAGCCTGGTGGACCCCCGTGGGAGTGCTTGAGTCCATGCTTTGTACCAGTGCTTCTTAAACTTTTTTCACTCGATGGACCAGAGCAATAGTAGAGCAGGTAGGGCACTTGTCTTATCTTGCATGCAACTAACCCAGCTTCAACCCCCGGCATCCCAGATGGTCCCGAGCCAGGTAGGAGTGATCCCGTTATCCCTGAACACAGAACCAGGAGTAAGCCCTGAGCACTGTTTGGTATGCACCTCCCCCCCAAAAAAAGAAAAAAAGAAAGAAAGAAAGAAAGAAAGAAAGAAAGCTATACATGATCCAGATATATAGGTATAAACAATCAGTATTACAAAGCAAACATTTGCTGGTTAATAAATCATAATGAATTTAAAATAAAATTTTAGGGGTTGGATGATAATACAGCGGGTAGGGCGTTTGCCTTGCATGCAGTCGACCTGGGTTTGATCCCCGGCATCCCATATGGTCCCCCAAGCACTGCCAAGAGAGATTCCTGAGTAAATAGCCAGGAGTAACCCCTAAGCATCACTAGGTGTGACCCAGAAAGCAAAATAAATGAATATAAAATTTTAAGATCTTTCACCATGACTGCATAAATACAGCCTAAGAAGCTACAGAAATGAAAATCCCAGCGAAGGAAAGAGATGGAGGAGGAGGAGGGGGAGGAGGTTCTGCAGAAAAATGCATAAACATAGGGGCAAGGGGCAGCTTGGCCCCTCTGTGGGAAAGGGAAGCTTCTGTGTAGATCTAAACTACTTGGCCCCGCACTATAACAATCAGACCCAACCCACAACAATTTAGCTTACAAATGTATCTGCTGAGTCAGGACAGGGTGGAGGTGGAAGGGACCCTGGGATCAGTGGGGGAAGAAGGGGGCTCCTCGGTGGTTTGAAGGTGGGAACATGCCCTGAAATCCTATTGTCAATAACTAGGTGGATCCCAGTGTCTAAAGAAAAAGAAGGAAGGAGCTTTTCTATCCCGGGGGGCGGGGGGCAGAAACCTGACTTCCCTATTACTTCTCCCCCGGGGTCCCCACATACCCAATTTGGTGGCATCCAGCTACAACAAATATTGAGTGAAATGAATGAGAGAAACTTGCTCCCACCACTGCCCAGATCCGATTTGGGAAGAGGGCCCCAAAATGCCTTTGCCTCCTGCATCAGCCTGCCATGGTCCCCACTGTTCCCCAGCACCCTTCAGTCTGCCCCTGCATCTTCTGCAAGACCCAGGGCAGCTGTCACCTCCTCCAGGAAGCTTTCCTAAATATCACCCGTCAGCCAGTGTCATTTTGCCACTTCTGGAGCCCAGCCTCTTTATCTCCCCTTCTGCTCTCTCTCACTTTCTTCACACCCGCTTAGCCTCCAGCCCCAGTGTGATGCCTAAACACATCCTGGGGGCTTGGTGGGCACGCTGCCTCCCTCTTGGCGCCTTCACACACTAATATTCAATAAATAATCTGAGGACGGAAGGAAGGTCCCCGATGTGCCCAAGGACACTGTGTCTCCAGAGGGGCCTGTTAAAATTTTCCTGGAAAGGCACCTGGAATCAATTTTACCTCCTAAGACATTGCTGTTGAGTCCACGAACTGTCACCGAGCAGAGAATAAAGAAGGGGATCCAGGATGGGGAAACTCAGAGAGACGTGCGTGGACGCAGGATCCTGGCTCTGAGCACTGGAGAAGGGCAGAGCACGAAGGAGGAGCAAGAGCCAGGGAGGGCAAGGGGGGCTGCAGGTCTCCGGTGCCTGGCAGGCTCGGACAGGGGAGGCTGGTTCCTTTTCCTTCCCCAGCACATCTGGGACTGCATCAAACATAGCGATCTGGTAAAGAAAATTGTTATGAAAATATGTAACCGGGAGACGTTATCAAAGGGGTCTTTAAAGTCCCTTTTCAACTCCCAGCTGGGTGAGGGGATTGGAAATTGGAAAACTGGGAACCGATTACAGGACCATCAAAGTGGCCGAAATTCAATCCAATGTACAGGTTTAAGGATGGCTAGCAGACCCCTGGCCCAGCCCAGAAGACTGCAAACCCACTGTTTAAAAACCAAATCAAGGGCATCATCAGATCCGGGTCTGGAGCAAACAAAGGGCGCCCACAAAGGCATCCCTGGGTTTCCCTTGCACTGGGGAAATCTGAGCTGCAGGGCCCTGGGGAGGTGCCTGGCTCTAGGACTGTTCCCAGCTTCCACCCATCCTCTCCCCCACCCGCTTGCTGCCCGGATGCCTTTGTCTCTCCATCCCTCTGCAGGGCTTTCTTCTCCTCTGTCTGTGCCTACCCTTTCTCTCTACAGTCTGTCTGTCCCTTCTTCCGTTGTATGTTTATTTTTCTAACATAATTTCCCCCTTTTACTCTCTCTTGTTTTTCTCTTCAGAATCTCCTTTTGTGACATTATGCCTCCCTTTTTCCATTACTCTTCTGTTAATTTCTATCCTTTTATATACTTCCAGCACTGCATTTGTTTCTTTTCCTTTCTTCCTTCTTTTTTCTTCTCTTTTCTTTCTTGCCGTTCCTTTCTTCTTTCTTGCTTTCCTTTCATTTCTTCTTTCCTTTCTTTCTTTCTTTCTTTCTCTCTTTCCTTCCTTTATTTTCCCTTTTCTTTATTCTTTCTTTTTCTTCCTTGCCTTTTTCTTTGCAACAAACTCTCTTCCTTTACCTCCCTTCCATTTTCCTGCCTTTTTCTCTGCTTGTGAATTTCCTGTAATTTCAGACTATGTGTGCAGTGAATTTTCAGCTGGTTTATTTATCAATGTGAGTCCCAGATGTCCAAACACAAATAACTCTGAATTCTGTCCATCCAGCGACCCTTCTCCCAAACTGTCACCATGAAGGCACTTTTAGTGTGCAGTCCGCAGTCACACAGAATAGACATGTGGTTCTACCTATGAATAGGCTCTTGCAGACATGGAAATTTATGTCCTGAGGGGTGGAATGCTACAGCACATAAAACTGATACATGCAGAGAACGTCCTTAATTTACAATTCTTTTTTATGTGGAGTGAGAGAAAAAGACTGTAATTTTGCTACTAATAAAGTTCTCCATATTTATCCCTCAAGATGTGAGGCTTTGTCTTCATTCACGTTTCTCAGAGAGGTCTCAAAATTGAGGGCCCGTTAGATTGCAGGTTTGTAACTAGAACAGAATCCACTTTGCTCTACCCACCGGACACACAGGGAAGTTTCGTCTATCTGCCTTGCAAATTTGGTCAGTAAAAAAAACAAAACGGGGAAGCTGCATTTTGCACCACTCACCTTAGAAGAATCCTTAAGGGAGCACAAAGGAAAACACGCATGTGTGTGACAGAATGGGATGGCATTGAGAACCGGCCGGAGAAAATGAAAGCAGACGCGAGGCCCGCGCCGAAGGCGCCCGGGGAAGGCGCGCGCTGGGTCGGCGCGCGGCTCGGCGGGTCCCTGCCCGCTGCCCTGGGTCTGCTGGGCCGTGACCGTGGGTCCCGAGCAGCACGGCCGGGACGGCACCGGTGGGTTCCGAGCGGCCCGTACCCTCCCGTCTGTCCGGCCGCGCTGGGACCGTCGGTCCGGCCCGGTTCCTGGCGCCCAGCGCGCCCCACGCGCCCCACGCGCCCCGCGCGCCCCGCGCTCCCGGTTCGCGCGTTTGCTCGCCCGCCTCCTCCCGCTTCGGTCGGGCTGGACACCCCGCGGGCAGCTGTCCAGGACTGACCGGGCCCCGCGTGCACGGGCACTGAGCCGTCTGGCCCGGGCCGACCCCGAACCGGCCCGCACCCGGGGCCGCGGGGCTGCGGCGTTCCATCTCGGCTGAGGAGAGGACCCCGCGGGCTCGGTTCCCAGGGCGCCCCGAGCCCCAGACCCCACAGCCGCTCCGGCGAGGAGACAAGTGCGGGCTGCCTTTGATCTGCTTTCAGAGCCTCGGTGTTGACGTTAAACTCCGACGGCTTTTATCTGTTTCAATCTCGCTCCCTTCCCTTTGGGGAGGGGACTGCGGGCCGGGCGAGGGCGTCTGCTCGGGACGCGCCGGCCCCGCGCGCGCTCAGCCCGCCGGGCGCACCAGCGTCCCCGCACTCTCCGCGCGCTCGCCCCGCGTGACCCTCCCGCCCTCTCCGGAGCGCGGTCCCCGGGCCCCCGAGAGGTGCACAGAGCTGGATAAGAACCTGGACCCGAACACCCGCATCTTGAACCCACGCACAGCGACTCAGTTACTTTTCAGGCGTGGCCGTCTTCGTGCACTGACTCTCCGGCCCAGGCAAGCTTTCAGGGGTGACATTCAAAACAGCGGATACAGACAATAAGGACGGGCTTCCCTAAAAGCCCACTAAGTTACGGGGATTTGGGGCGGGGAGGGCTGGAATCTCGATTGATCTGGGTCTCTATCCAGATGGCCCCATCATTTTTGGAATCTGGCTAACTCTGAAGACTTTCTTTCTCCGTGGGGCTCTCTTGGTCTGTCACTGTCTGACCCGGTTGCAACTGAGCCCAACGAAGAATGAACCGTTTCTGGTGACCCAGAGGAAGCAGAAAACCCTTCTTTGTCTCTCTCTCCCTCACCTCTTTCTCTCCTTCTCTGTCCCCCATCACCCGTTGCTCAACATCCTCTGCATCTGAGATTTCCAAACCTGATTTTGCAACACTCCAGGGAAATGCCAATTATCTTTAGGGTTTTATGAAATGCTCCAAATAAAATTAACTTTAATTCACTTTAATGATTTAAGTGCAGGTTATGAAGCCCTAGTCGGGTAGGAGAGGCACAGACGGAAGTGAATCCAATCAACCATCCCTGGGTGTCACAGTTCCCCTGAAGGGGAGGAATGCCCGTTTCAGAAATGTCAAGACTTGGGAAAGAACCTCTTACAAATTCAGGAAAAGAGAAGCATTTTGGCCCAAGATGGCTGGGAGCAGCTGGGACTCAGGCTTTGCACGAGGGAGGCCTGGGGCACCGTCCCCAACACCTCACGGTCCCCTAAGCACAGAGCTGGGGGTGACCCTTGAGTGGAGTCAAGAGGAGCCACTGACCCCCACTGGGTGTGGCCAAAAAAAGAAAGAAAAAAAGAAAGAAAGAAAGAAAGAAGGAAAGAAAGAAAGGAAGGAAGAAAGAAAGGAAGAAAGAAAGAAAGAGAAAGAAAGAAAGAAGAAAGAGAGGGAAAGGAGAGCAATTTTGCAGGAGGGCAAGGGCTTACCTTGTTTAGGTCGTGAGGCCAAGAAGTGTGTCTTGCCCTTGCGTGCAGGGAGCCCCCCCCACCCCCCCCGTTACTGTCAGCCTCCACCTGGAGTCTAGATTCCAGATGGGCAAAAGGAAGTGGGCCTCTCCCTTCCTTCTCCGTCCCACTCCCCTTGAACGTCCCCCAGGCAAGGTCCAGTTTATACTGGACCAAGCAAACTCATTCCTTCCTTGCTTGCAGAAAATCCAACCCATCGCAGAATTTTTTGGGTATGAATCTCGCAGGAATTTGGACTGATGGCAAGCATGTTATCTCTCGTCCTTGTAGTTCACTTAGAAAAGTTACTCACCCAAAAATGTCAGGGAGGGCCCCCCTCTTCTCATACCACCACGAAGTCTAGGAAACAGCCCTTGACCTGAGATTCGGGGTAGCAGCCCAAGAGGGGACCAGATGCCCACGGTGCAGGGCAACTGCTCCTACAGTGCCTGACAGGGGCCCACATGTTTCCCGTCCAGAGAACAGATCTACCCCATTAAAGCATTACTTTGTAGGGGCAAACACTGCTGCAATCTTAGAAACATTCCAAGCCCACCGGGAGAGCCGGAAGGAGAGCTGGCAGTGAAGGCCAGTGGGCGAAACTAATCCTGCACGGCCACGCTCCCTCAGCCAGACCAAGGAGGGAGGGATTATGAACCAAAAGATCTATGCACGCAGAGAGCCCAGCCAAGAGCACTGGCGAGGGTGCTGCAGACGGAGCAAGAGAGTCCAGGGCAGCCTGGGGAGAAGGGCAGGTGATCTGTCCCCGT